>NC_050576.1:377437170-378785920 GCF_011100635.1 Trichosurus vulpecula
TTATGGTTTCTAATAAGATGGTAAGTTACATTTTTGTTCAGGGAGGAGTAGCATCTCTGGTGTGAGGGCTTGCCAAACCCTTTTCAGCACTGCTCATCCGCCTTTGGTATCCACCTCTTACCCAACTCTCATTCGTGGCTCTAAGAAGATGTAGCATGTGCAGTTGTCACACCCTGGTAAAACCATCTTGGTAGACTGACTCAGCCAGATTAATGGTAATTGGCAGGCTTCAAATCCATCAGTGAGTTAGGGAATGGGCAGATGAGAACACTTTGTTCCAATGGATATCAAGTTGGCTGAAGCAGGTGCTGTGGAGTGACTAGAGCTTGATCAGACAACAAAGAAACCAGGGTAATTTAGTGCATCCCAGGCCATTGCCAGTCATCTTGACTTTTGTGCTGTTACTGGAATTTGGTGGCTCTGGAAGCTAAAGTGAGGTTGATGACTTTGTGCAACTCTGCCTCACTTAAATCCAAATCATCTATAAGTCAACATGTCGCCCCATGATGTCGTTGGTCTTCTTTTAAAATAAAGGACAAAGAATGGCAATGGCAGTGTGTACATATCAGTTATTTGTAGGCATATTTTAGAGCATTTTTTCATTAGACAAAGATTTATAAAATCTCTTCAAATTCTAAGGTTTTATGGGAAGATCTTCACTTTCTATTTAAGTTACCCTGTGAGCTGGCTATGCCAATTAAGGCTTTCAGTAGAGATATGATATAGAAAGGAATAGTTTCCCTCTCCAGTAGAGCAAACTGGAATAGGTCTTCTTCCACTTGTCACAGAAGGCTTTGTTGCTAAACTGAAATAAGTCTGGTGATTCTATCTTCCAAATGAGGTAGATGTGGATTGATGAGAGAAAAAAAAACAACATAGCAAAATTTTTAAATGCTATGTCCTCAAGTACTCATGATACAGCCTAGAGGGAGGGAGAATTCTCTTCATTTCTATGCCCCAGTACACCAAAGGAGCTGGATGGACAGCAAATGGATCTGTGAATTGAGCACAATAATTAAACTTTTACCATTTGATTTTATTTAGTTCATTTTTCTGTATTATATATAAATGGTTTCCAGCTTTTGTTAAATTCTTCTGTCTAATTCCCTGCAGTATGGATTACTTTCTCCTGTCTTGTACATAATTGAGAAAAAGGCAAGACTTCTTATGATTAATTTGCTATGCAATTTTTCTTTTTCATTTTCCTGGGTGACAGTGTGTGTGTGTGTCTGTGTGTGTGTGTGTGTGTGTTTTGTGTGTGTGTACTTTTCACAGATACACCTAATACATCAGAAAAATACATCACCGCTTGTCCCCAATCAGTAAGCATTTATTAAGTGTCTCTGTTGTGGCCACTGCACTATGTTAGATCACATAGAATTCTCTCTTTCCACCTTTTTCCTGGGAATTGTTGTTTCCATGTCTTTAAGCAATGTTTTAGTCTAACTGCTTAATTTGTGTGGTTGCATTTCTCATTTCAATCTCACAATGTTGTTGACCATGTCTTTTGCATATACTGGTTTATATCAGAAAAAATAGATTGGCTAATGTAAGCACTTTAAAAAGTTAATGATAAAATCAAATAGATTTACAGCTGGTAGGCACTTAGGTGATGATATTCATTGAACCATGCCTCCTTTCAATCTGTCTGAATGATGTTTTCTTATAAAGCACAATAACTTGAATATGCACATTTATAGATATGTTTTACTTTCCTAAGAGTAATGCTAGTGATTTGTGCTGGTTCAGCCACATGTGAAGTCATTGCAAAGATTTCACATTTTTCAGGGTTTCCCAGATAGTATGCATTAATCTCTTCAAATTATCTCCTTCCTGTCTACCTACTGTAGCATAAAGCTTACCTGATTATATTCAATTAATTTTAAACTCTTTGTTCAATCTCTTCATAATTATTTCTGTAAACATTCCATAATCTACATGCAGAAGATGAGACAGGAATACAATTTGCACATGCTTGATTACCCACATTTGATTTGAGAAGGAATGATGTAAATGCTGCCTTCATTGGCAATTCAAACATGTTGCTCGCTGGGATTGTTTCAGGAGAGCCTTCTGTTTTCCTGAGAGTGTCAGGAGAACTGCAGTCATACACTGTTACTCAACCAAATTCAATAACTGTATTCAATTGAAGTTGAGCAACCGTATAAAAACACTTTCTACCTAGGTGCACCATAATGAGTAGTCATATGACCATTTTAGTCCTTCTAGAAATTAAGAGGCAGTTGATGCTAAAATGACTTTCAGTCAATTTAGGATGGAAGCTCCTGAATGCCAATAGTTATTTCATTAAAGTTACAGAAACTGAAAACCAAGGGCAAGTTTAAGAAAAATTACAAGCAGGTTAAGTTTCTATGCCATTCCTTGCCCACCTACTTATGGATGACTCTTTCTACCTTTTTAGCTCTTCACAGATATCCCACACACTCATAATGCCTGCCTGCTGTCCATAGACCACCAGTAAGTCATATCTTGTCCATGTAACTTTCATGCTCTTGACAATTCTAAATGTAAATTATTAAACCACTATAGAGAAACAGCATAACATAATGGATGGGGGATGGACGTTTGAGTCAGGAAGACCATAGGTCAAGTCCTGACTCTGACATGTGTCAACTGTGTGACTATGGGCAAATTGTTCAGTCGGGTAATACCAAATGCCCCACAACCCCTCCACTCGGGTTTTCTTTTGGTCTTACTTCTAGTTAGCCCATGTTTATATGAGAATATCAAAAGGAGCTAGATAATAGAAAACAGATATAGCAACCTTTCTGGGTCTATCCCTTCCAACTCAGACTCACAGGTCCAAAGAGGGTGACTTCCTTTATTTTATGGGTCTTCATTCATAAGACTATAGACCACAAACATTATTTTTCAGCCAGTAGAAACAATGAGCACAAAGCAAAATTCTGAGGTGGCATCATTACAATAGTAACTAGAAAGGGTTTCTGAAATAAACATGGGACAAACTCTTCCATAAATAAGTGCACTGCCAGTAAGAGTGAGTACATACATAGAATATGCCAGTAAAGAGGCAAAACATAAAGAAACACATAGCCAAGAAAAATCTATGCCATTACAGAGTCCTGGTGTCTTTTTTCTTCTCGTGGTAACGTCATACTGCTTCCACAAAGGATTGTATCTCCAATGTGTTGCTAACTTTACTAATCTGTCCTTTTATTTCCAAGTAGTACACACTCATGTCTAGTTCTCAACAAAAAGAACCCATGAATTCAAGTTACTTTGCAGTAGTATGTTTTTCAGTCAGTTAATATTATTTGTTATTCTTCATGTCATTCTTAAATGATTTAAAGACTAATCTCCCATGAAAACAAAAAGTTCCCTGTCAACATAGATTGTTTAGCTAATATTTTTTATCCTATGTAAGCTTCCCTTTGTGTCCAGGTAAGTGTTTTCATCACAATTCTATGATTTCTCTCCTACGTTTTAAAAAATTATTTAAAAATCCCTTGGCTTTCTTTTCACCTTTGAGATTTTCCATTTTTTCTAATACCTTCCCTTTCAGAATCACTACCACTGGTTTAGTTAACTTCTTTTCACCAGGCCACTCTAATCTGAAATAACTGGTACTCCCTGGGATATCATCAGATTCCCTACCAAAGAAGAGTTGGAAAATGAACAGGGGAAAAAAGTTACTCAGAGCTTCTCTTGATCCAAAAGGAGTGTCATGAAACTTAATATCATTGGATTGAAATTAATTATTGCCGTAGACTTCCATACTCATTGGATCTCTCTGGAAGGGTGACTCTTCATTCCTTAAATTTCTCTCTGTACCCATGAAATGATAGGTCCAGTTCAATGAGCCAATCAGCAATCATTTATTAAGCATATAGTTTATGCCAGACACTGTGCTAGGTTCTGAGCGTACAAAGACAAAAATGAGGCATTTAGCAACTTAATTTAAGGAACTTTAGGAATTTAATTTATGGAACGTTAGATACTTAATTTTATCATTGGGTAAAAATATGTGCAAATACAATTCTCGTCTTGAAGAACAAGTGCGAAGTCCATAGGGCATGGGGAACTCTTACCTCTCAGTTGTAAAGCCAGGCATATGAACTAGGTTCAGTTCTGAGCAATCTGGCCCCTAATATTTGTCTCATTAGCCCCTTGACTTCCGCCCCATCCTAGAGTTTCAAGGGATAATTTACTTATGATTCACATTTAGGATCTTCCTAAAAATGGGGAGAAAATAATCACTATGTAAAATATCAACCAACTACAAGACAGGTTATTTATCCCTACACACAAAAAGAAAGCTAAATAAATACAGGATACACACATGCAGGAACTGAACATGCAAAAAACCAATTATTACAATCAGCTGAGTGCCTGATTGTAAACCTAACTAGAACATGAAACAGTTTGTAAGGATGCTAATTAATCCTTTTATTTTTCACTTCAACACTGCAGTGTCAAACCCACTCTCAGTATGTGTCTGTTAGTATAATGGTCAGGTTTAGGTCAGTTTTTCTGTCAATGGTTATTCTTTCTATATATGAAGGAATACTTCATATATACTCAGCAAAGGAAACATAAACCTCAACTTTGGATACTCAGCACCTTCCCAACTCTCTCAGTCTCCTTTCTTCTCTGACTGGAGGACTGAAGTATAGAACATTAAACCCCTCCTAAAGCTTTCCTTTACAGAGGGCTGGAATTTGGACTTCTGAGGCAACTCTCCTGTTTCTATCTGCAATTCTGCTTGGCTTCTATTCCATGAAACATGGTGCTCCTGCATGGGGTCCTTCTTGTCTCCTTGCTCAACCATTTCTGAGCTTCTTTCCGGGCATTGTCCTTCCTCAATAAATTGTAATCTCCTTGAGAGCAGGAATTATCTTTCTATTACTTATTTGTATGCCCAGTATTTAGCGTAGTTCCTGGCACAAAGTATGTGCTTAATAAATGTGCATTGAACTGAAATATGTTGAAAAATAAGAGGCACAGGCATATAGAAGGTAAATACAAATACACCGTATTGAGTCACACCGCATCACTAGCCATATGGGCATGGTTATCATGATGCTGTGATTGAGAAATGAGCCAGCTGGCCCTCAATCCCTTCCCCACTCCCCAAATTTCATGATGCAGTTCACAATAGCCTGTGCCATTCACAGGTTAAAAGTTGTGGTTGTGGGACATTTCCCTTTGCACACACACTTGGTCATCATTCTTGTTGCTCTTTAGCCACAAGAGATCTCTTTCATTTTATAGTTCAAGTCCCTTATTTACACCTGGCTAAAAAGTAGAGTCCAAGCAACTTTTAATATGGTAACCTGGAACAAGGAATGGTGAGTTTAAGTATACTGTATGGCTAAAGGATGACAGCTCCTACTATATTTTGTTATTTTTATTCAGTCTTTTTCAATTATGTCCAACTCTTTGTGACCCCATTTGGGGTTTTCTTGAGAAAGATACTGTAATTGTTTGCAATTTCCTTCCCCAGCTCCTTTTACACATAAGGAAACTAAGGCTAACAGGTTTAGCGACTTGCCCAGGGTCACAGAGCTAGTGAGTATGTGAGGCCAGATTTGAACTTGGGAAGATGAGTCTGACTTCAAGCCCAGCACTCTGTGCAATGTGCCACCTAGCTGCCATGTAATTACATAAGTATACACAATTTACATAATTGATGTATCTCTGATTTTTAATCTGTTTTTGAATAAACTACTATAATTGACATCCTTTCTAATTTAGATAGTTTTTAAAGAAAAGATCAAGTATCTATATTTAAGGAGAAAAAAAAAAACTAAAGAACATTCCCAGTGAATGCAAACTTTATATTTGCTACTGAAAGTTTTTAGCTCATCATTTTGTGATATCCTCAGAAATGTTTGTATTGCATTTATCCTATTATATTATCTCTTTACCCAATCTTTTCCAATATGTATAATATATCATAATTCCTCATATAGAAGAAGGGATGGGAAGAAGGAAAAGAATTGGGAAATGCACAGTGTATCCCCAAAGTGCAGTTTTAAACTTTGATAGCTTAAATCTGTCCTATGAATTTTGAGACACCCTGTATAATTGGGGATTGGTCTATTTATTTAATTTTTTTGTGGTTAATGCAATATTTCTTATATTTTATGTATTTATGTATGTACAACTAATCGACAAACATACACATTATATGTATATGTATGTGTGTGGATAGATAGAGAGATAGATAGATAGATTAATTAGTCAAATGTCTCAAAAGATTTTAGACATTAGAAAATGAAATACTACTCAATCCGTTACTCTCTCGATGGTGACATTTGCCAAGCAAAACTCGCAGTGCTTTTTAATAAGTACAATATACTCCTAAAATGTTCCTCCATCAGAAAATATGATCAGAATTTGAATTTTGAAAGCAAGCAATGATGGAGTTGGCTTCCATGTGCTTTGAATAATACCATAGAATTATATGAAAAGAATTATATTGATTTACATTAAGAAAGAATTATATTAAGCACCAAATATAACATCTTGTCCCTTTTCTTAATGTGAAAGTGCTAATAGTATAACCTAATGAGAAAGGAGAGGATGATAGCAGCAGCTCAGTAGAGTTGAAAACATTCTGTATTTGGAATTGGAAGTTTTCAGTTTGAATCCCACCTTTGACCGTTACTACATATGTGACTTTGGGCAAGTCTTTTAACCTTTTTGGACTTAAATATCCTCATTTATGAAGGAAGAAAGTTGTATTTTATGATGTTTAAGATATTTTGTCAAGGTTGAATCCACAATCTTATTCTCTATATGAAGCTGTATATGATTTCAAATTGATAGAATAATAGTACCGACTATCCTATAAGGTTTTGAAAAGAAATAATATAGAGAATTTCATTAACCTTCTTGATTAAAAAATATTAAAATAGATTTGATTTACACACAATTCTCCTCATTTTGAAGGACCATATATGCTTTCTAATAATAAGCTTTATTTATTTCATATTCTAGTTAAGCTATTAAAGTAATCAGTTATAGTGAGTTAGTATTATTTTTACTGCTAATTTTTGAGAACGCAGTCGCTTCCTAGTGAATGATCCCCCATAGTAATTTCCCATTAAAGTAGTTAAACAAAATGAAATAATATGGTAATTTTGACCAAGAGTACCAGTAGCTTTTCATTTTTGAAGTTCATCATTTTTTAACAGAAAGGAAGTCAATACAAGTCAATAAACATTTATTAATTCCCTCCTAAGTGTCAGACACAATGTTAAGACCTGATGATATGTAAAAAGGCAAAATAAAATTATAGTACAGGCTCTCAAGAAGCTCACAGTCTAATGGGGAAAGATATTATATGAAGAACCTTGTACAAATAAATTTGAAATTTGAAAATAAGTTGGAAATAATCACAGAGAGAAAATGCTAACATTAAGGCAGATCAAAATAGGCTCCTTGTAGGAGATGGAGTTTTAACTGGTACTTGAAGGAAGCTAAGGGAGCCAAAAATTGAAGATGAATGAAAGTGAATTCCAAGCATAGATAGTAAGTAAATATTGACAATCAAGAGATGGATTATCTCACAGGAGAAATAGAAGGGAGAACAGTACCATTGCATCATAGAGTACAAGGAAAATTGTAAGGTATAAGAAAACTAGAAATGTAGGGAGGGGCCAGGTAATGAATGGATCTAAAAGCCAAACAGACAATTTTAGACTTGATCCTGGAGATCATAGGAGTCATTAGCATTTATGGAATGGCTGGGGTGTGGGGCATGGATAGATCTGCTCTTAAGGAAGATCAATTTAGCATTTAAGTGGACTATGCAGGATTGGAATAGAGAGAAATTTGAGGCAAACAGAAAACATATTATAATAGGCCAGACATGAGGTGATGAGGACCTGCCCCTGGGTGGTAGCACTAGTGTCAGAGTAGGGAAGGTACATGTAAGAGATATTATGAATTTAGAATTGAGAGTACCTGGCAACTTATTTGAGAGTGAGTAGACATAGTTTGAAAGCATGGAAGGACAGTAGTACTATTGATGGTGACAAGAAAGTTCAGGAGAGGAAGAGGGCTTGTAGGGGAAAGGAAATTAGTTCAGTTCTGGAGAAAAAAAAAATACCTGTTAAGACCTTGAATGCCTAATGCAACAAATCCACTTATCTCTGAACTTTTAAAGAGGACTATTCACTGAATGGGCATTGCCTTACTCAAAGTGAGAACATGAAAAGACCTTAGCTTCAAAAGGCCAATGTCTCCCACTACATCCTGGGCCATCTCTAGATGTCCTGATCAATATCTGGCCATTGGACCCAACTGGCTTTGGAGGAGAAAGTAAGGCTTTGCACAGCCCTCTCTCACTCAAATCAGTCAATTGCAAGTCATGTCATCACCTCCCTGATGTCATGGTCATCTTCAAGAATGAAGGACAAATCACCACAACACAATATAGTAAGTGCATTAATAAACAATAAAAAGAAAATACCATGAAGCAGAACTTCCTTACTGTTCTATCTACTCATTGGTACATAGATAGTGAATATATAGATATGAAAAAAGAGATTTTTGCATCGTTTGGAATTTGGGCTCAGATGATGTCAGACTCTTCCATCTCTAAGGTCCCATGATTCTACATTCCATTTATTTTTGACACACTGGATTTTTCATAAATCAAACCAAAACATCTTCAAACCTTTGTCTCAAAAAATTTATTATCTCATCTCATCCAGTTAATTCCATCCACCATTAGAAATCACAAGCCCTCTTTATAACCCTTTTCCTAAATTTTTTGGCCCCAAATTTTACTATCTGGTGATCAATTAGTTGGTGATGAGTGTCTCAGCCAAGTGAATACTATACCTAAATCAGAAGCTCTTATATTAGCTAGCTTATCCTTGAACAGTTTTCACTGCAACCTCCCATAAACACCAGGAACCCAAACTGATTTAATGGTGTTATCATTTAATCTGAGCACTTGTTCTTGTACTTGATTTATGAACAAAGTTGGATTTCCTGGGGGAGCTTTCATCTGTCAATTGATGTGAAAAACCAGCCATTTCCTAGATTTGTGGCTAATCTTGATTTTTAAAAGCACATTCATATTTAAAAATTCAAGACACTCTCTGTGATGCTGCCTATTAGTAGGTTAACTGTGACTTTAGAAACTACTTTGTTGGCACAAGTGCTCTCGAATAATAAAGACATCCTGAAAACAAGCAAAAGTGGGATTGTAAAAGCCTACTGCTTAATGACCTGTGTAACATTTGCCAGATAATAATTGGATTTTTCATGTATGGAAATATTACTCATTGAATCCTGAAGCTTTCTCACTTGCTCAGATCTAAACTATCATTTTGTAGAGATGCCCTACAGTTAAAAATGGAAGGGGGAGGACTTTTGAAGGAGGATGGAAAAAACAAGAAAGGGAGCCTGTTTCTATTGTTCTATCAAGCTCCTCAATGGTAAATAGTTATGAGAAAACAACTTACCTCTATTGTGTCTTTACAGATGTGGATATATTAATGAATTGTAAAATAATGCTTCAAAATTTGGAGTTTAGAATTAGATCTGTCCTGCCTTTTCCTGGACAAGGAATCTTTAAGAGCTATTTCAGGATTCTCCCAGGTGTTAATACCTGCACCCTGAAATCATTTGTATTTATTTTACATATTTGTTGTATTTATTTATCTGTGAACATTTTGCATGCTCTCATGATAGTAGAATTTAAGCTGCTTAAGGGAAGAGACTGGCACATTTTGCTACTGTTTTCCCAACATCCAGGACACCTAG
Source organism: Trichosurus vulpecula (assembly GCF_011100635.1). Classification (NCBI taxonomy): domain Eukaryota; kingdom Metazoa; phylum Chordata; class Mammalia; order Diprotodontia; family Phalangeridae; genus Trichosurus; species Trichosurus vulpecula. Next base: position 377,446,936 of record NC_050576.1, read on the forward strand.
AAGGTTAAGGTGCTTGGAACAAAGTAGGAGCTTACTAAATTGGTTGATTGATTATCATTTCAATTGTCCTCAGATCTTGTATACAAAGGTATTTGCAAAAAAGATCTTACTGGATACTACCATTTATTTTATGAGAATCAAAATTTTGATGACATTGAAGAAAATCACAAAGAGACTAGTATTAAAAATGAAAGATTTGGAAAGTGTGATAGTTCCTAATATACAGAAAAGTGCAATTAAGTTGGTGATATATGAGGAACAGAAAATTCAGTTCTTCCCGAGGACAATGTGAAACTAAACGAGAGCCACTTACATCCCTTCAGGATGAGAAGAAAGTGGGATTTATATCTGGTTTATAAGGTTTAGGTTCTTAAATTGGTAGTATGAACCCCTCAGGATAAGCAAGGAACTATAGGAAAGAAAATCATAGGAACAGAAATGTGTAAGTCGAATTAGCTATGTGAAGCTGGGGACAAAAGCACAACTTGTGCGGGTAGTATCCTTTTTTCCCCTATTATAAACCTCTACTGACATCTTGTTCCATGTTGTCTACATAATCACAGCATTATTATCAATTTCACATTTTCTGCAGTATAGAAACACTTCTGCTGTATGATAGGGATGGAAGGAGAGATAGAAAAGTGATAAGGGGGCTTCAGGAATTACTGATGAAAAAATTACAGGATAGAATGAGAACAACTGCTCCAAGGGAAATTAGAAGTTGATTTTTTGTCAGAAATTCATGCAATCATTAACATAGTCAATCAAACTCTCCCCTAAATTCTAAATCAAATCAATTTGGAATGCTTACCCTTAATACTTGAAGGTTACATCAGGGTAATTAAAGTTCTGGTAGGTAATACCAAGGTTTAAAAAAAAACCTAAATGCAGGTCCAGTAGTAGACTGTGTTAAGGAAAGTTTAGTTTGGTAATCCTCATTTTCAGGGGAGACCTACATAGGGGTGTATGATATATTAATATATGCTGATATACTATATCATTATAGGGATTATATATTTTATATAATTATAAATGTATATACATATGAATATGTATGTATAAACATATTTATGTCTATATACACATTCATATAAGTACACATTCTTTGATCAATTCATGAAATCAAGAGCTAAGGTTTATAGAATTTGAGACCCATCACTGTGAAGGAAGTAATGCATCATAAAACATAGAGTTTTTAAAAGTAACAGGCACATTCAATTTCTTTTTCTTTCCTTTTTTTGGCAAAGATTTCTTCATTTTATTCTGAAGCACCAGGCTTCATCTGGTCTCATCCATGGGGTATAGAATAGAAAAGACATATTAAATCTAACTTGCTAAAGGGGTATGTGTGTAGTAGAAACGAGGCTTGCTGCATACGTGCTTTGTAACTGTATGCTAGGAGGAAAGGTAGGTACGGGCAAGAAAGAAAACAAAACAAACCCCCAAATGACAAACAAACAAACAAAACAACAACAACCACAACAACCCCAACCCATAACCTGCACATCAAATCTGATGGAAGTTAGTAATATGCTTTTAAAAAAATTACACAGGAAGTAAAATGTCTGTGGAGCTATCTTAAATTCCACTTGTGTGTGCCAGGTCTCCTGGCTTAAGAAGAATTTTCAGAAGGCCTTTCCTCTTATATATGGGTCACATTTTGCTTCAGTGATAGCATATAATTACATCCTTTTCGCCATCCCAGGCTCTACTTTGTGTACTGTTTCACCTATCACATGGAACTGGCAACTTGACAATATGTTGCAAACTGGGGGGAGGGGAGCAGCAAGAATTGCAAAAGGAGATATATCTATATCTATATATAATCTATACAGATTATATATATATATATATATATATATATATGTATCTATAGAGATATCTATATATCACTTCAGATATCTGTATCTATATCTTTATTACCTAATATTAATATTTGATTATCATGACTTTAACAAGGGGATGACAAGCCAAGAATTCATTTACTTAGTTACTTAGGATAAAGGGTTGACCACAAATTCAAATTAAAAATAGTAATTACCTTCATGTTTGCATACTATAATTGTAAATCAGATATTTTAGTATTCAATTTAGTATATCAATTAATAGATTTAGTACTACAACAACAAAACTTTCGCTGTTCAACTGCTCTGATTATGGAAATTTTCTATGAAAGGAAAAAAGAGGGACATGGTTATGACATTATGAAGGTTAACACTCTAAGGGCACAGACTAATCTGATACAAGGAAAAGGAAAAACATCCTTTAGTTCTGTTTGATTCCAGGCAAAAGTCATAGTTAATAGCCACTCATATTGCAAAGTTCTACATCAGGGCTGTCCAAAATGCATCCCGCCAGCCACTTGAGGCCTGCAGTATGATTTACATGGCCAGCCCACAAGCATAGAAATTTACATAAATGCTTTAGTAAACGCGGCCCAGCTACTGTAGAGCTCTCACTAAAATGGCAAATCAAAATATATTGTTTATTGTTTCAATAAATGGTTGGACAGCCCTGTTCTACATTATTTACAAGATATTAAAACCAGGTTCAGAATTTAATGGGTTGGGAAAATTCCTCTAGTGAGAAAGGAAATGTCACAATGGGAAACCGGCAAGAGGATCCTACCTTAATATCCTTAACTGTCCAAGATAGACATATAACTGTAACAATTCTCTGACTATACTCCCTTTGGGCAGCACGTGGCATTCCTCTTGAATGGTTGATGAGGGGCTCAATAACAATTCAAACAATCATACCTGAAATCAAAACAGAATAGTATCAGAGCACAGTCCCAAGAGATTTTTCCTCAAACAGGAAAATTTCCCTAATCACAATTTAGGACTCCATTATTATTATTTTTTTCATATCACGATAATAGTTAATAATGAGCACATAGAAAGACATCTTATTTTATCTTTCACTTATAAATAAAGAATGATCACATTCTGGAGTTTCAAAAACACAGTGAATACACAATAATTTACTGAAAAACACGAGAAAATGCTGAGTGCCACTAAACCCTAGTCTATACTCCTTGCCCCCTCCACCAAAAAAAATCTTTGAGCCTAACCTATTGTCACTAACTTGGCTGAAAGATGTAACTTCAATATTACCAGTTACAAATTCATAATTTTCATAATTTGTAGCTAGATAATCTATCAAATAAGACACCTTTTTTACTATAAGCAAACTCATAAAGTTCCCCTCCTCCCATTTTGACTAGGAGTGGTCATAGTTTCTTAAACTTCATTATTTTAATATTTCACAAGAAACTCTTGTGACTGCCTAAATGGAAAGTCCTAAAAACTTCACAGAGAAAAGAAATTTAGAGTCCTTGCTACTTTCCCCCCACATAGCAAGTTATTATTATTATCCATTTTAAAGCACAATATATCCAGTTGAATGTTTAATAGTTTTCAACCATTTTATCACATTCAAATCAAACATAGAGTACTTAAATTTAATAAAAATAATGATAGCTAACATTTATATTATGCTTACCATATGCCAGGCTCTGTGCTAAGCACTTTACAATTATCATGTAATCTGATTATTGAAACGATCCTAGGAGGTAGATGATATTACTTTCCCTTTTTGTAGATGAGAAACTGAAGTAAACAGAAGGGAAGCAACTGGCTTAAGGTCAAACACATAATAAATTTCTAAGACCAGATTTGAACTCAGGTTTTCCTGATTCATGTATTTTCCAAGCATATTGCCTTAATGCCAAATAACAAATGTATTTCGCATTAAGTTCTGATTTGCCACAATTATCCTAATAGGAGATCATGTCCCTTCTGTTAATAGAACCATGTTATATTTTAGTGTCAGAACAAACTTCAAGTCAAGTTTAGATTTAAAATTACAAATGGTAACATTCAAAATCTCAATTTTCTTAAGGGTCATAAGCTCACATTTTAGAGCCCTTTGTTTTAATTTATCTCTCTTTCAAAGACAAATGGTGGTAGTCTCACATTCCCACCCCCTCATTTTGGAGTCCAGGACATTCTAAGGATTGTGATACACCTTTCCAATAGTCATTCAAGGACAAAACTCCCATATGCTATATTCCAGTAGTTTCATGCTACAAAATTTATTTCTATGGTTTCCACTTGGTAAACGTTACAATTTGATAAAATATTCTCTTAGATTGCTGTGACAGTAAGGAAATAATAATAATGTAGATGATAATTGTCAAAATGCCTATGTGGCTCTGTATCACAAATTATATGACACTCTCTACGTAGAAGACAGAAGAAGTAAACCATTTATTCAGACACCAGAGAACCATATCCCACAAGCCTTTTGTTCAGTCTATCACAGCAGTAAAACATTCCACACACAATAAAACACCCTGGAGCCCCACCATCCCAAAACCTCTCAGACCCTTGCTGGGGTCTTCCCAAAGAAGAACTCACTACAGTTAAGTCAGCCAGTTCAGTTCTAACAATCATGAGGGTGGCCATTAGCAGCCGTTAGAAGCCATAACTGCTCTCTCTCTCTCTCTCCCTCTCTCTCTCTCTCTCTCTTTCTTTCTCTCTCTCTCTCCCTCTCTCTCAGCATTTTCTGTGACATAACTTCCTTTTGCTGTCAGGAATCTCCTCCCACCACATGTAACTTAGGCTTCCTGTGATGTAAGCAGGTCATGTGTCCTATCAGTGGGTGGGAAAGATCTTCAAATCTAAATTGCTACTACAATTGCTAACAGACATTTCCCTAAATTTTTTTTTATAGTACCATTAATTTCTACAAACCAGGAACAAAAATTCCATCCTTTTCTTGTCTGTCTTTATCTCTACAGTCTCCAAACTTCAGGTTTGTGAAGACAGAATGAAAGAAAGAATGTAGCAGTTTCCCTCCTTATGTCTCACTGAAGGCCCAATTAAAAAGTCAGTGAGAATAGACTATACATATTATTTCTGATGACTGGAAGAGCTATTTTGAGACTTTATTAGTCTTCCCCACTCTTCTACACTCTGTCTCTAAGCTGTTTCATCACAGTTTTTATGGGTGTTGAAGTGTTACCCTCAAAAGTTCTACAAGGTTAAAAAAAAAAGCCTTGTGCATTCTAGAAAACTTTGGAAGTTTGAAACCCCATCAAACCTACCTCCCAGCCTCCATATTCCCTTTCTTGGGGCCAAAATTTTTGCTTCCTTCTTCTCTAATTAATCTATACAAAAGTAGTTCCTTAAGAGTTCTGTGGTCCTACAGTAGTCAATTACTATAATAATCTACTGTTTGATAAACCCAAAGACTTCTGGTTTAAGAACTCACTGTTTGACAAAAACTGCTGGGGAAATTGAAAACAGTATGGCAGAAACTAGGCATAGAACAACATCTCACATCCTATATCAAGATAAGGTCAAAATGGGTACATGATTTAGACATAAAGGGTGATACTATAAGCAAATCAAGAGAGCAAGGAATAGGTTACCTGTCAGATCTATGGAGAATGGAAAAATTTGTGATATGAAATATAAGGTGGATTATTTTGATTACATTAAATGAATAAAAATTTACACAAACAAAACCAATGCAATCAAGATTAGAAGGGAAGCAGAAAATTGGGGAATAATTATTAGATCCAGTGTCTCTGATAAAGGCCTCGTTTCTAAAATATAGAGAGAACTGATTCAAATTTATGAGAATACAAGTCATTCCCCAATTGATAAATGGTCAAAGGATATGAACAGGCAGTTTTAAAATAAAGAAATTAAAGATATGTATAGTCTTATAAAAATTCTCTAAATCACTATTGATTACAGAAATGCAAATTAAAACAACTCTGAGTTACCACATCACACCTATCAGATGGGCTAACCTGTCAAAACAGGAAAATGATAAATGTTAGAAAACATGTGGGAAAATTGGGACACTTATGCACTATTAGAGGAGTTGTGAACCATTCTATGAACCCTCCAACCATTCTGGAGAGCAATTTGGAACTATGCCCAAAGGGTTATAAAGCTGTACATACCCTTTGATCTCACAATACCATTTCTAGGTCTGTACACCAAAGACATCATAAAAATGAGAAAAGGACCCACATGCACAAAAATATTTAAAGCATCTCTTTCTGTGGTGGAAAAGAACTGGAAATTGAAGGGATGCCCATTAATTGGGGAATGGCTGAACAAGTTGTGGTTTATGAATATAATGGAATACTATTGTGTTATAAGAACTGATAAGCAGGCAGATTTCAGAAAAAAAAAACTTGTAAAGACTTATATGAACTGATGCTGGGTGAAGTGAGCAGAACCAGGAAAACATTTTACACAGTAACAACCACATCGTGCAATGACTGACTGTGATAGACTTAGCTCTTTTCAGAAATGCAATGATCTAAGACAATTCCAAAATATTCATGACGGAAAATGCTATCCAAATCCAGAGAAAGAAATATGGAGTCTGAATGCAGATCGAAGCATACTATTTTCTATCTTTTGTTTGTTTGTACTTTCTCATGGTTTTTCCCGATAGCTCTAATTCTTCTTTCACAACATGACTGTATTGGGGATCAAGATGGGCTCTTATCACTTATTCAACCAAGTGCCCTTGAAGAGTTTGGCCTTTGTTTCCTTTGATTTATTCAGTGTTTTTGATTGAATCTTATTAGGTGGTAAGCGCCAGGCCCAAACCCCTATCTATTAGGTGCTAAGCCTATGTGGGTGTGAATTGGTAACTAAGGTGTGGCTCCAGGTGGGGCCAATGAAGGGAGGTGCTAAGACCAGGGCCAATAGTAAGAGCTTAAGTTCTGGTAGCTCCGATGACATTTGACCAGGCTAAAGAGTGCATAAAAAGAGGAGACAGAGCTATTTGCTTAGGGTTCTCACTCTTGGCGGTGCACTGATATGGAAACTCCAGGCAGCTGTAGTTAACAGCCCTCCAGCTTGTAAACCCAGATGTTCAGACTTTGTTAAATTCTGGTAACTATGAATTGAGATTTGAATCAGACAAGGTCTCTCTGTTGATGTTTGTAATTTGTTTATATTTGATCTGAAGTTCAGGGTACTGGCTTTTTCCCCTGAACTAAGTGAAAGATATTTGTATGTTGGATTAAAGTAAGATTATTAACCCCTTAACTTTGCTTTCCTTAGTAAAGCAGATCAAAAGAACCTGGGCTTACAGCATTCCGTGAGCTGGTTGTTGTTGGTTTTACACCCCCACAGTAGCTGCTAGCTGGATTGTTCCAACAATGACTAATGTAGAAATATTTTTAATGTAATTGTAAATGCATAGCCTATGTCAGATTGCATTCTGTCTTTAAAAGGGGGAGGGGAAGGAAGGGGAAAATTTAGAACTCAGAATCTTGTAAAAGTGAATGCTGAAAACTAAAATAAATAAATAAATGAGATAAAAAATAAGCAAAGTTCCATGGTCTTTCTTTGTTATTATTTGTTTTTTTTTTTTTTTTTTTTTTTTTTTTTTTAGAAATCCTTATTGTATGAACATGGTAATGAAGGGCAGCTTTGGTTTCAAAGTTTCATCCCACTGCACCAATAATCCGGTTTTTTTTCCCTAGGCTCTAATTCTTCAAGTCTGTTTATTAGCATGGACAACTGACAATAATCAAAGGTCCTGTATTTATCTGGCCTATTGTGTTTCCACAATTATCTAAGTACTGAGTTTAGAACATACTGAGCTCTACGGCTCCCGTTTGGGGAATGAAATTTATTCATTCCCAGTTTCCTGGCAATTTTCCCTTTTTTTCCAAGCTTTTAACAGCTTGTCTACTGGGAAGTCAGCAGGAGACTTACTCTGTGCATCTCCCATATGGATAGCAGTCTTCCCTTGACCTTTCTGTTCCTGGACAACTTAGTGCTGGACAAAGACCTTGCATACCACTGCCTCCTTCTGTGCACAAGGCTCCCATTTCTTTGTGCAAAAATGGGGGAGAGAGGATCAAATTTGGGCTCAGGATCTGTTTTCGTCTTTAACTTCTTGAGTTTGACAAGTTTAGTTATCCAACCATTTTATAGCTGGCTGACCATCAGGGGAGTCCATTTCAAGCCACGATCAAACCGAGGTCTGAGTGCTGGCTGTGGAGTCAGCTTAGTCTCCCAGAGTGAAAATCACAGGAGTGAAGGACCCATCCTGACTGGCTCACCACACTGTTAAAAGGAAATCTTGGCTTGGGTTTTGCCCTAGTTAAAATAAGGCAAACTCAGGAAATAGATTAAAGGAGTTTATTAGCACACCAAGGTAGCTTGTGATTGGAGCATGGCCAGCCTCTACTTCTTTTAAGATTTTATTTTTTAGAAGGGTCGGAGGAGAGAATATTTGTGTTAGTGAATCCATGAAATTAAAGCACTAGCTAGGGTCTGAAAACTAAAAAAAAGATCATATATAAATGGAGATTTACAAAAAAATTAGAAAAAAAAGTCAATGGTACAAACTAATAAGTCCACTATTTGGTATATTTAAGTAAATAGAGGAAGTCTGTGTAGCTTAATCAAAGCTCAAGAGGGTGGGAATTGGGAGAGGAAAGAATGGAACACATATGTAATGGGATGAATGAAGCCCAATGACAGTCACCATTAACAAAAGGGGAAAACATCTAGAAGGTGTTTAGATGCTAGGCCAGGAAGATGAGTCTTTGATTGTCTTGTCAGAAGCTACTTCCAGGATTTAGTCCATCATTACACAAGGCTCTTTGACTCCTTTGCTGATATGTTTTCTAATAAGTGATTGAGGATATCAAAGTCTGGTAACAATGTCATTGTTAAATATCTTGTAAGTCTTATCCAAAAGGTTTTAAATTTAAAAAAAAAGGCTTAGGGAGGTTATCTATCTATCTATCTATCTATCTTTCACCAGTTAGATACCATAGAGGTTAATCACATAGAATAAAGAAAAAACAACAGTCAAGTGACTAAGAAATTCATAAGAGGCAAAATTCTAAGAAAATTCAGAATTAGAACCCATTACTGCATGCCCTTTTCTAAATGTTCAAAGTTTAGGCAACAAACACGTGGATAAACAAAGGTCTTAACACAAGAAAACAAATTTAATCTCTTGGATATCATTAAGACTTGACTAGACTGTGGCTAGGGATGAATACAACTCATTTTAAAGAAATTGAGCAAGGTGAAAAGTAGAGAAGATATCACCTTGATATTTAGAAGGCAAAACACTGATGTTCATTAACCAGAGTAGAGAACTTGAGAGAGTATAATGGGGTAAAAATGAAAGAGGAAAGAAACAGAAATGATTTTATCTTTAGAGTACATGTAGACCACTTAGACCAAAAGAGGAAATAGGTGAGTAGTTTTGGGAAACATTTCGAAAAAACCTGACACACTAAAATAGCAGAGTAGTTATGGGAGATTTTAATTATCCACACATCTATTAGAGTTATCTAACTGAATAAAAGTTAATAACTTCTTGACTTGTTAAGGCTTAATTTCAACCTTCATAATATGGAGATACCAACAAGGTGAAATTCTTTTCCATGTCAATTCTCACTAAGAGAGGGAACTGGTTGCCAGGGTGAAAATGATGGAAAACCTGGGAAGAAATTATTACCTCATGCTAGAGTGAGAAAGAAGGGAAAATCTGGGCATAGTTTCATGCACACAAATTTGGAAAAGCAAATTTCAAAGGTTGAAGAGTAAAAGCAGGTAATATTCAGAGAATCAAAATGTTTTATAGGAAGTGAAGCCAAGAAAAATGGATTATGCAAAAGAATGAAATTGTAAAGATAAAAAATTTTGTAGCTAATGATACAAAACCCCTGGGAACAGGGAAAATGGGATTTATCTGAAGAGAGTGATATAGAATTTATAGAATTCCATTTCAAATTCATGAAACAACTCTTTCTTATCTTAAGTTTAAAAGATAGAACAAATCCAAAAAACAGAGAATCAATAAGAGTATATCATGATCTTCTAAAAATAGTGTTAGAAATGCCAAATATGAGTTTAAAAAAATGTACTTCCCTGTCTGAGCAAACAGTTACCATTGATGGACATAGCAACCAACATAGAGAAAATGTGATAAAAGTAATGTGATGAAGATAATACATGTCAAGACCATATGAGGCCATGACAGTACTGCCAGAACCACACAGAGCCTGGCACTAAAACAAAGTCACAATCCAGGATGTGAGGCTGAAAGAACATGCAAACAAATATACAAAGAAAAAGATCTGTTTTGGCACCAGGGATGCCTACCACACAAATCCAGTAACTAAGAGTAACTCCAAAAGACCTGCAAGCAAACCTTTAAAGAAAAAACACAGGTTACCTGTAAAATCATTTCCAATTTCCAGAAGAAATGAAGCCATAGTTTTTTTTTAAGTTTAAAATGTAAACTAAAAGAAGGGAAAAAATTTAAAATTGAGAGGTTTTCAGGAAATCTATCAAAAGTGAACTAATAGCTTAGAACAAAAGCAATCAAAAGTTATATGCATAAGAGGCTCCTTGAATATTAGAATGGAGCAAGCAGAAATTAAAGATGACTCTATGAGATAACAAGCTATTTTTGAAAAAGTAAAGATTTTTTTAAATTAAAGAAAAATAAAGTATCTGTTATAAAAAAGTAATTTAGAAGAAGTTCAAAGTAGCATAGTTAAAGAATAATTAGAGGTAGAGCGAAGATGGTGGAGTAAAGGCAAGGCCTCGCCTGAGCTTCCCCCCAACCCCCTCCAAATACCCTTAAATAATGATTCTAAATAAATTTTAGAGTGACAGAACCAATAGAAAGACCAAAGGAAACAATTTTCTAGGCCAAGACAACTTAGAAGTTTGGCAGGAAAGGTCTTTTGCAGCAGGGTGAGAAAGCAGTGCGATCCAGCACAGATCATGCACCAGGAAATCAGGAGCAGTCCTTGGGGTGGCTGAATCATTGGCAGTAGTGGCAATTTCCAAACCTGTTAACCCACAGACAGTAAGGGGATTGGACAATGGGTCAGAAGGAGATTTATAGGGGTTACTTTGCTGGCACCAGGGTCAGGATTGTGTTGCATTGCCTATACTTTGATCTGGGTTTCAGTCCTGGGTCTTAGGCCCAGTGATAGGAAATTACTAGCACAGCAGAGTTAGCAACCAGAGGGGAGAAGGAACCCTGGTCACAGTTCCAGGGTTTGCGGAGAGTTCTTATGGTCACATAACCAGTGCACAGTACAGGAGAGTAGTGAATACACCTCTCCCTAAATCATACCTCCTTGGAAGAGCCAAAAACTAATAGGTCCCCAGAATTACCTCTGAAAACAGCTGCACAAAAACAAAAAAAAACAAAAAACCTTTTTTCTTTTGACTAGGTAAAAGATGCTATCCTCTGCATCATTTCATACCAGTACTTAATCAATGAATGAGTGTTGCCTCAGTAAAACTGAGATCTGGGAAAGAGCTTAGTTTAAAAAGGCCAATGTCTCCCATTGCATTCAGAGCTATCTCCAGTCCCCCTGATCTATATCTTGCCATTGCGCCCAGATAGCTCTGGAGGAGAAAGTGAGGCTGGAAACTTTGCACAGCCCATTCTCACTTAAATCCAATTCATGGGCAAATCATGGCCTTCCTGATGTCAGGTTCCTCTTCAGAATGAAAGACAAAAAACAACAACCACCACTACCTTGGAAGAGCTAAAATTGACTAATGTGAATATATGCTTAATGTGAATGTATATGTAGATCCTATATCAGACTGCATGCCATCTTGGGGAGGTAGGGAGAGGGAGGAGAAGATTTGGAACTCAAAAACTTGTGGAACTGAATGTTGTAAACTAAAAATAAATAAATATTTTTAAAAGAAGAAAAAAAAATACCATGTGTGACCTATGTTTAATTGCTTGCCTTCTCAAGGAGGGTGGGTAGAGAGGGAAGAAGAGAAAGAATTTGGAACTCAAAGTTCTAAAAGTAAATGTTTAAAAAAGTTGTTTACATGCAACTAGGGAATAAGATATGTAGGCAGTGGGGTATAGAAATCTATCCTTCCCTAAAAGAAAGTAAGAGGAAAGGGGATAAGTGGGTGTTTTAACAACCTCAAAACCAAAATACAAACAAATTACAAATATCAACAGACAGACCCAACACAATTCATAGTTACCAAAATCTGGGCTCAGCCAGAGAGCAAGGGCTGGCCCAGAGTCACACTCTCTGCTGCTCCCACACCAACTGGAAAAGGAAAGAGAGCTCTTCAAGCTGTCCTCTCCCCTCTTATAGAGTTCTTGACATCATCAAGCACCGCCTGAATGACCGGGCCGATTGGTCCTTGAGTTGGCCTCTCCCCCTAGCGTAGACTAGGTTAACACCCAATAGGGAGTGGCTCTGGAGTCAACACCTCCCCTCAGCCAGCCCCATGACTCATCACACAGGAAGTTCTCTGCTCCCAGGTATGGCCCAGCAATGCTCAATGAGATAAACTGAGTCACTCAAAGAAAACAAAGGCCACTCTGGCTACAGTGGGTGGGGGGTGCAGAGTGGGATGATGGAAGGGAGGGCAGACTGGGGAAAGGGAAGATCAGAATTTATGCAATTATGAGGGGAAGGGTGGAAATGGGGAGGAAATTTGAAACTCAAAATCTTGGGGAAATCAATATTGAAAATTAAAATTTTAAAGAATAAAATAGAAATTAAAAAAAGAAATTATCAAAGAATGCTATCCTGATATTCTAGAACCTGAGGGTAAAATAGTCATTGAAAGATTCTACCAATAATAAGGTTAAACTGTTAATATCACTGTATGGGAAAATGATATTTATAACTCCTAAAACGTTTTCATTATTAGGATAATTAGGAGTATGTATAGACTGAAAGCAGAGGTGTCTGGCTAAAAATGCCCATTACCAGAAAAGATAAGCATAATTCTGAATGAATAAAGATGAACATTTGATCAACTATCAGACTTTCAGAACTTTGTTAAAAAAAACACACAACAAATTACCTGAACTTAGAAGATTTGACACATAAGGACCAAGAGAAATATAAGGTACATACCAAAAACTGATTACAAGGGATTTAGTAAGGACAGGGCATTTACCTTTTATGCATGCAAAATGTATTCCTGAGACTGTCATTAGTAATTGCGTAGTTTGTAAGAAACATTGGGATAGACCTGGGCATGATATGACTTTAAAAAGTAAAACCATTTAGGGGCAGATAAAAAGAGTAATTGTTTTAAACAAATGAGGTGCAAGAGGAAGATATCAACACAGAAGAATTAGATGGGGGAGGAGGGCTCATAGTTCTGGTAACCTACTTTCATTGGGAATGGGTTTAAGAGGGAACAATACATACATGCATACACACACATACATATATATGTGTGTATACACACACACACACACACATACATATATATATATATATATAAAAGTATAAAAGTCTTTTAAATTCAGAAGAAATAAAACCATAAGGGGACAGGGAGGGGGGAGAGGATAAGGGAGGGATCTCTAGAGGGAAGAGTGAGGTAATAGGTTAAGTGGGGGCATAGAAGGGTGTTTAGATTTATGGGAATGAGAAAATGGGGGGAGATACCGGAGGGGGTTAGGCTAAGTAACAGGAGGTCAATGTAGCGTGTAGAAGTAAAGTAATGGAGTCAGGAGGAATAGGAAGCAAGAGATATGCGCAAACATAAAAGCAAAGATCAAGGACCAACTTAAATGATAATTCACAGTTACCCCCTATTGGGGATGGCTTAGAGGAAGCAGAAAAAAACCAAAAAGCCATAAAGGACATTTCTTTTCATTTGGATAATTTAAGTACTGATCATTAACTGAACAGGAAGATGGGAGGTATGTAGGTGTGTATGTGCATATGTATAAATATAAATATGTATATGTATATATCTATATATAAATATATCTGCACTTACTTGTAGCAAGGAGAAGGGGAAAAAGAACAAAGTAAGAAGTTCACAGCAGAGAACAGAAGAAAACTTACAAGAAAGCCAAGAAAAGATTGACAGCTGTCAACACATGTGCTATATATTTTGAATCCTCTCTTATGTTCTGCTATGCAAATGATATCCTTTTTTACTTCTTTTTTACTATTTTTTTTACTTTTTTACATTTTTTTTCTTTTTTTTTTTAAATGTTTTATGTTACATAAGATTCCTCTTTGGAATGGATACTAGGAGAAATTCTAGTGGTATCAAAATTTTATTTAAAAATAAATATAGGTATAGAATCAACTGAAGTCTTTTTTCTCTGTAAAATAATAATAGAACAAATTTATTTTTAAAATGTTTTATAAGATGCAATTAGTGATCAAATACTCCATAAGTTATTTTATTAATGTAATCCATGTTTTCTTAATTATTGCATATTCAATTGTGTTTTCCTTGTTCCTTTAATTCTTATAGTTAATATATAAAATACTAAAGATAATGGGATTTATAAAGTAAAGAAAATACAATTTCAGCACATTTATGATTGCGTGTTCCTTTAGTTTTTTTAATTGTTGGAAATTAAAGATTTATTATTAATTACGAACAATTGGCTTTAGACTCAGTATTCTTTCAGTCCATCAAAGGACAAAATTGAGCTTAAAATATGAAACAAATTTCATTCAGACATTTAAAAATCCCAGATCTGAAAGCAATTGGTTTTACAGAATGCAATCCATTAACTTTTGATACTTTGATCTTGTGAAAATCATGTGACAGTTTTAGAGCATAATACACATTATTCAAACATTCTACTTATTTCATTATATTGCTATGCAGGTGGAGTTACACCATCATTGCTAATACATTGAATGACCATAAATATGAACTTGGGAGGGGATAGTCTATCCCTGAACCAAAATTAAATACTATGCCAACCTAAACGATAATTCAGAGTTACCCCCTATTGGGGATGGCTTAGAGGAAGCAGAGAAAAAAACCAAAAAGCCATAAAGGACATTCCTTTTCATTTGGATAATTTATTTGCTGATCATTAATTGAACAAGAAGATGGGACAGGGTGTGTTTTATGTTAACATTAATACATTCTGTGACAGTATCCTGTACCTTTAGCCACAATAGCTATATCATAATAGCTGGATAAGATATATTATGAGTGCCCTGTAATGATTATTTTTAAACATTACATTTGTTTTATATAAAAATACTTTAGATTATAAAAGCAGGTAAATTATTCTTCAAATTTTGAGGGATTATTTTTTAACAAATGTTTATTTAATTTATTTAATATATTTAGTTCTCAGCATTGATTTTCACAAGAGTTTGAATTACTAATATTCTCCCCATTTCTACCCTCCCACCCACTCCAAGATAGCATATATTCTGGTTGCCCCATTCCCCAGTCAGCCCTCCCTTCTGTCACCCCACTGCCCTCCCATCCCCTTTTCCCTTCCTTTCTTGCAGGGCAAGACAAATTTCTATGCCCCGTTGCCTGTGTATCATATTTCCTAGTTGCATACAAAAACTCTTTTTTTGAACATCTGTTTTTAAAATTTTGAGTTCCAAAATCTCTCCCCTCTTCCTTTCCCACCCACACTCCCTAAGAAGGTGAGTAATTCAACATAGGCCACGTGTGTATCATTATGTAACAATACTCACGTTGTGAAAGACTAACTATATTTTGCTCCTTCCTAACCTATGCCCCTTTATTCAATTTTCTCCCTTAACCCTGCCCCTTTTTGAAAGTGTTTGTTTTTGATTACCTCCTCCACCTATCTGCCCTCCCTTCTGTCATCCCTCCTTTTTTATCTTCTTCCTCCTTCTTTCCTGTGGGATAAGATACCCAACTGAGTGTGTATGGTATTCCCTCCTCAGGTCAAATCCGATGACAGCAAGATTCACTCATTCCCCCTCACCTGCCCCCTCTTCCCTTCCTACAGAACTGCTTTTTCTTGCCACTTTTATGTGAGATAATTTACCCCATTCTATGTCTCCCTTTCTCCCTTTCTCAATATATTCCTCTCTCGTGCCTTAATTTGATTTTATTTTTTTAGATATCATCACTTCATATTCAACTCACCCTGTGCCCTCTGACTATGTGTGTGTATATATAGATACGTAGATAGATAGATAGATAGATATACACACATATGTGTATATGTATATATATACATATATGTATATATACATATATATATATATAAGTACATACACACACATACATATATGTATATTCCCTTCAGCTACCCTAATACTGGGTCTCATGAATCATACACATCATCTTTCTATGCAGGAATGTAAACAAAACAGTTCAACTTAGTAAGTCCCTTGTGATTTCTCTTTCTTGTTTATCTTTTCATGCTTCTCTTGATTCTTGTGTTTGAAACTCAAATTTCCTATTCAACTCTGGTCTTTTCACTGAGAAAGCTTGAAAGTCTTCTATTTTATTGAAAATCCATATTTTGCCTTGGGGCATGACACTCAGTTTTGTTGGGTAGGTGATTCTTGGTTTTAATCGTAGCTCCATTGACCTCCAGAATATTGTATTCCAAGCCCTTTGATCCCTTAATGTAGAAGCTGCCAGATCTTGTATTATTCTGATTATGTTTCCGCAATACTCAAATTGTTTCTTTCTGGCTGCTTGCAGTATTTTCTCCTTGATCTGGGAGCTCCAGGATTTGGCTACAATATTCCTAGGATTAGTCTTTTTGGGATCTTTTTCAGGAGAAGATCAGTGGATTCTTTCAATTTCTATTTTACCCTCTAGGTATCAGGGCAATTCTCCTTGATAATTTCTTGAAAGATGATATCTAGGCTCTTTTTTTGATCATGGCTTTCAGGTAGTCCAATAGTTTTTAAATTGTCTCTCCTGAATCTGTTTTCCAGGTCAGTGATTTTTCCAATGAGATATTTCACATTGTCTTCCACTTTTTCATTCCTTGCTTTTGTTTTATAATATCTTGATTTCTCATAAAGTCACTAGCTTCCACTTGCTCCAATCTAATTTTTAAAGTAATATTTTCTTCAGTGGTCCTTTGGACCTCCTTTTCCATTTGGCTAATTCTGCTTTTCAAGGCATTCTTCTCCTCATTGCCTTTTTGGAGCTTTTTTGACATTTGAGTTAGTCTATTTTTAAGGTGTTGTTTTCTCTAATATTTTTTGACTTGTTTTTCATGGTTTTCTCACATCATTCTCATTTCTCTTCCCAGTTTTTCCTCTACTTCTCTAACTTGCTTTTCCAAATCCTTTTTGAGCTCTTCCATGGCCTGAGACCAGTTCATGTTTTTTTGGAGGCTTTTGATGTAGGCTTTTTGACTTTGTTGACTACTTCTGGCTTTATGTTTTGGTCTTCTTTGTCACCAAAGAAAGATTCCAAAGTCTGAGTCTGAATCTGAGTCTGTTTTTGCTGCCTGGCCATGTTCTCAGCCATCTTACTTGACCTTTGAGTTTTTTATTGGGGTATGACTGCTTGTAGAGTAGAGTACTTTGTTCCAAGCTTGCAGGTGTGTGCTGTTGGTTTCAGAGCTATTTCTATACAGCCAGTTCTGCCATACCAGTACTCCTCCTCCCCCAAGAACCACCAACCTGGACCTGATTCAGATCTTAAGCAGGCTTTGCACTCCTGCTCTGATCTGCCACTTAATTCCTCCCACTATGTGGGCCTGGGGCCAGAAGCAACTGTAGCTGTAGTTCTGTAGCTGCACCACCCCCGCTGCCTCCACAGTGGTGGAACCGAAACCTCCATTCACTCTGTCCCCAGCAGCTTTTCCCATTAACCTTCTCTGTTGTCTTTGGTGTTTGTGGGTTGAGGAGTCTGGTAACTGCCACAGCTCATTGATTCAGGGTGCTAGGGTCTGTTCTGCCTAACTCCTGGTCTGGTTGGTCCAGGCACAGCTCATGCTAGCCTCTGCTCCACTCCACTCCCAGTTCTGTGTGATAGACTTTACCCAGCAACCATTCAGGCTGTCCTGGGCTGGAGCCCTGCTTCCCTCTGCTATTTTGTGGGTTCTACAGTTTTAGAATTTGTTCAGAGCCATTTTTACAGGTTTTTGGAGGGACCTGGGGGGTAGCTCATGCAAGTCACTTCTTTCCAGCCACCATCTTGGCTCCCTTGAGGGACTATTAAGCTTATTATCCAATATTAATATTCTTGATTGGGAATAATAATTTAGGCCTTGATTATGAATGATAACTTATATTTTGAAATAGAAATCTAATCATTATATTGCCCATATATTAGTGTCTATCACTCTGGATGGAAATTTATGATGACCTTCACAAGTTTTGATTAACTATTACATTATTTGGTTGGAAAATGATGAGGCTGTGAAGTAGTAAGGAGTACCTGAATGAATTGGTTAACAAGGTCATTTAAGCTTCTCTGGGAATGTTTCTTTTTTTAAGCAATGGACAATATGATTTATAATAGCAAGGGAATCCATGATGACAAAGATCATACTAAAGTTCTATGAAGTGTACAACTTGCAATCTGATATTACCATGACCCCTTGGAGATGAAGTGTCAGAAGAACTTACATTTAAGTTTCTTGGTCCAGGCTTTGAACTGGGCATACGACTCACATGCATTCCCATTTAGGAATATTTCACCTTGGACTTTCATTAACCAAATAGCAAAACTCCCTATTTATGTAATTTTGCATTAGTCACAATGGCCAGAAAGTAAAAAGACATGGTAGAGCCATAGTAGCTTTATTTGACATTCTCCATTAAAATGTACAATCAGAAAAATATATGAAGTTCAGAGAAGAAAAGCTATCAATTGGGAAAATGGAAAAAACATTTTCATCAAATACCTCTGACAAATGTTGGCCATCCCAGATATAATATATGGGATAATGATATAATTTTACCCAGAACCCCTCCTCCACAGAAAAGTGATCAAATCATAGAAAAGATTTCAGAAAAACATTGCTGCAAATAATTGAAAATAGCTCCAACTCATTAATAATGTGGTCAATGCAAATTAATACAGCTCTTCAGTTTCACTTCATTTCCATCAAACTGACAAATATGATAAAAAATAGGAATATACAATGTTTGAGGGACCACATGAAGACAAAAACACAAATATTTTTTGTGTAGCTGTAAAATCATCCAACCATTCTGGAAACCAATTGCGAAATAGGAAAGAAAACTAGCAAAACAGTTCTATTGACACAGATTTCTTACCTCTGGTTATAATCTTGGACTGATCAATGACAGAAAGTCCTATTAGTAACAAAATATTCACAGTAGCACTCTGGAGGAATAAAAGCTTAAAATATAATAGGTACTATTGATTAAGGATCTGAATAATTTAGGGTATACGTAAAGAATAGATAATATTGTCTTGCAAGAAAAAGAGAACTGTGAGAATTCAGAAAAAAATGGATGAAAGACATGCTATGAAGTGAGAAAGAACGAAGACATTGCAACCAGGAGAAAAATATACATAACGACAAAATAAAGTCAACATATTTTTCTTACTAGACCTGGGATTTTATTGTTGTAGAGTTTCAGGAGAGAAACTCAATTCAATGCAATTCAATAAACATTTAAGTGCCAGCCACTGTGCTGAGCACTGAGGATACAAAAGGAAGCAAAATACAGTCCTTGTCCTCAAAGAACTTGTAATCGAATGTGTTCTACCTTCTACCAAAGTAGATCTATTGTTGTTCACCTCATATACTTTATGAGTTTCATGGGGAATGGAGAATTAATTTGCTCAAGGTCAAAATGCAGTGTTTGTTATAAAAGGGATATGAAACCAGATCTTCCTGTTTCCGGGGGGGTGGGGGGAACTCTCTCTCTACTCTCAAGATAAACAGTACTCTACACATATTACATTTTTTGTATTTTCTTATCTATGCTTGTGTTGTTTCCCCAAATAGAATATAAGTTCCTTGATGGCAATGAATTTTTTTTGTCTTCATATTTCCAACATCTAAAATAATGCTACATACACAGTACGCATGTAATAAACACTTGTGGAATGAATTAATTAGTTTCACTGATTCATTCACCAGAAGTTTTCTATCATTTCTCAATTATTAGATGTGTTTTTTTTCTGCTCCACTATTACAAATATAGTTGGCTATTTTTATGCTGGCAAGTTTTTTCCCCTTTTTCCTTTTAATAATATCCTTAGAATATAATCCTAGCAGTAGGATATCTGGGTCATAGGGTATGATGAATTTTGTAACTTTTATTATTTTTAAATTGGCAATGCTTTCCAAAAGTTTGCAGATTTATAAACCTACAAACAATGCAGTCCAGTGTCTGTTTTTTGATAATCGATCAAAATTATATTTTATCTTTTTTTGGTTGCAATTTTTGTCAAAGTCATGTATATATATATATGAAGGTAATACTATAAGACTCCTTGTTTTGTGGTTTTCTGATTATTAGTGAATTTGAGTAACTTTTTGAGTGATTTAATTTAGTTTCCTTCCTTAAAAGATTTTTACCTATGCTTTGACTATATTTCAAAGTTTTTGTGCAATCCATTCTTTTCATGCTTTGAAGTATTTGTTACATAAATTAATTTTATATTTATATAATTAAATTCATTATCTTTCCAATAATTTCTCATTCAATCTAACATTATTTTTGCCACACTGCTATCCTATTTAGTAAAAAATTTATAGAATGACATTTCTGTTTTCTTAAGTTTAGTTCACTGAACATGTCTCACACACATTGTGTTTTATTGCTATATTTTCTGTTTCTTGTCCACTGATCTATTTTTTCTAATTTGTTTTTATGTGGAACCATAATGTGTTATATAACAAAAACCTTATCACTATATATATGATTGCTTGAGTTCTGTATATAATCTTGCACTCTACTCCTCTCCTCCTCAGATATTGACCAGACTATACACTTTCTAGAGATCCAATTTAATATAAATTACTACTCCCTAGGAGCTGATCAAGAAGATTGAAAATGAGCCAGAGAGTTGTATGGTGATTACAGATTTCACTGAAGATTCTGTAATGGTCACTAAGTACCAAACTTCTGTTTTCTTCTGAAACATAATGGAGAACCTAGTAGAAGAACTGAGCAGACAGGTAAATTACTACAGATGTCTGACACTGAAAAAAAAAAAAAACATTGATCAGCTGAAGGCCTTCTAGAGGAGGGTGACAAGAATGGGGAAGAATATTGAAATCTTACTGTATGAAGAGAAGTTGATATTACAAAATATGATTAGCTCAGATATAAAATGACTCAGGGACATCACCATAGCTATCTTTAAATATTTGAAGGCTGGTAATCAGAAAAGGTATTAGAGTTGATCTGCCTGGTCACAAAGGACAGAACTAGATCCAATAGATAGACATTTCAGAGAAGCAGATTTTGACTTGATTTAATATAAAGCATTTACTAATTATTAGAATTGTACAAAAGTGCAATCAACTGTCTTGGAAAATAGGATGTTCCTCTTGCCTAAAGTTCATCAAGCATGGCTAAATGACCACTTCGTAGGGATGTTGTAAGAAGGACCCTTTACCAAGTATAGGTTGGATTAGATGTCCTTTAAGCTCCCTTATAACTCTAAAATTCTGTTATTATGTAACCTACAAATGACCCTCTTAAGTTGTATAAATGTATAACTCCCCTTTCCCCACCCAGGATATTCATCTTAGATATGGTCTATGGGATATAGGATTCAATGAAAGTGACAGAGGGCTTTGCTTAAATTAAATATTTTCTAGCAATCATGTTATTTTTCCTTATAAACTCAAGCTTGATCCCTTTACTTGTGTGGTACTGGCACCATCCTTAGGGGTCTGTGTATAACACCAATGACCATGTCTGGAAATATACATCATTTCCAGTTCATTGGTACACCAAAAAATTGAGTTGTGTATATTGGGGAGGGGGTGATTTTGTTTTAGGATTCCCTGGAAAAAATATGACAATTTGTGAAAAATCAATAATTTTATGATTTGTACTATGATAAAAACATGTCTTAAGTCCCAAAATTCAAAGTGACTTAAAAGAAAGAGAAGCCATTAATTGCCTCAATAATCATAGTGATATTCTTTGTCCACAGCACACTTGGTAAGTGAAGCCTTCGAGTATACCATGGAGAGAATTTGATCTGCCATGGCTTCAAGAGGAGAACATACAAAGAGTAGAGATAGATTTAGAAGGGAGAGGCAGGAAGCTTATTATGGTAAGAATCTTGAGGGTCATTCTTCAAGGGGAAGACAGAATGACAGAAGTAGAGACATTATGATGCAATGCTTTCTCTTTGAGATAATTGTCAGCAGTATTCACTTAGGGTTATTGAAGTGGTAAGCAAACCTGGTATTCCTAGGAAGGACTTTAAATTTTGAGTACAGCACAATTCATAGTCTCTGGTTGATCAGGGCAAATCAGACTATTGTCAGTCCTACCAAAAAAAGTCTCCAGATGATTAATTAATCTTTCTGGGATTTCACTACCAGAGTGACTCCATTCTTAAATAGGGCCTGAGCTAAAAAAGTTAATACAGACCTACATGGTGTCATATCCGGAAAGCTTAGTGTCCCCTTCTGCTATGTATTTTCAAATACCAGTTTGAGCTCAGTGACATAATCTTCCAGGTAACAGAAATGAGTACATCTGGAACGTTTATGCCCAGTTGTTTGACCTCTGATAAGGTCAAAAAATCATGATCATTATGAAGTCTTTTCCAGTCCTCCCTAATCTTAGTTCCTTCCCTCTGAGGTTGCACCTAATTTGTCTGGCATATATCTTGTTTGTATATAGTTGTCTGCATGTTTTCTTCATTATTGCTCCCCCCCATCCTCGAGTCTCCTTAGATTCTGAGTTACCTGAGAAGGGCAGGGTCTGTTTTTTTTTACTTTTCTTTGTATCACCAATGCTTAGCACAGTTTCTATCACATAGTAGGTTCTTAATGAATGCCAGTTTACTGCCTGACTGCTTGCAGTAACTAGGGGACTTGGAGGGGAGGCGGGGGCTGCAATTTCATGTGATAGTTAAACTGGGTCAAAAAAATGTTGTGTCACAGAGAGCTCTTCACAATTTTCTGGTAAATTATCTGGACAGTGTTTCTGACAGGCAGCAACAAGAAAACATAGTACTAGTGACAAATATAGTGTTATGGATTTATCTTTATAGATTCTGCTCTACCATTATCAGCCAGACCACCTACACCTAAAATGGTACAGTCTCCCTTTGCAATGTTCTAATGGTTGCTATGGAGTCCTCAACCTAGAGTAATATTGGATCAATAGTCTGCCTAAAGTGAAGCAATGCAAAATAAACAATGGTGTGCATAGGTCCTGGTAGGAAACAGTCTCTAGATAAACAATTTTGAGAATATAAATGTAAATATATTAGGCTGAACTCTTATCAGCATAATGAACAACCAAGATTCCAAAAGATTAATAATGAAAATGTGTTAACAATCTCCTGATACAGAAGTGAAGGAATCAGAATGTAGAATGAGACAGATTACATATGTATATGTGTGTATGTGTATGTATATGTATATATATAAATACATGCACAAATCTATATATGTATGTGTATATATACATGTACACATATATGTATGTACATATACATACATATGTACATATATACACATACATATGTTTTGGAACATAGCCAATGTGGAAACTTGTTTTGATTGTATATATATATATGTGTATAACGAATTATGTTTTCCTTGTGTTCTTAATGGATAAAGGGTTGGGGTTGGAAGGTAGAAACAGATTTTAATTCATTAAAAGTATATACACATATTGGTATACATAGATTGATATAGATAGGAATACTATTATATAAACATATACATATGTATACTTACACACACACACATATATATATATACATATATATATATGTATCTATATATAGTCCATATCTATTCTATCACTCTATCTATAAAAATTTAGAAACTCTGATCAATATAATCCCTAAGGACTCAGAAGAAAACATGCTGGCCACTTTCTGACAGAGAGATGATGGACATAGAACACAGGTTGGGACGTTTTATAGACATGGAAAATTGAAGAGTTCACTTTGCTTAACTATGCCTGTTTATAACATGAATTTTGTTTTTCTTGCTTTATCAAACGACATGAGGGGAGAAGGAGAGAAGGCTGATCTTTTTTTGAAAATAAAATAAAGTTTAATTAAAAAGGGAAACATCCTCTTGCTCCAACAGTCTTTGTCTCAGTATTAAGTTCTTAATTTCCTATGCACTTATACAAATACAACTTCCTTATTTCTTGGACTCATCATCTATTTCTTATCCTATTCAATGCTAGGACTTTTGTCTTGACTGCCTATTTTTTTTCTTATTCTTGGTCTCTGATAAATATAATACCTTAACACTTGGTTCATTCCTTGGAAGTTTAGAGAACTTTAGGATTAGAAAATTAGGATTAGAGAATGCATTGAACTTAAAGTCAGAAAGACAGGTTCAATCCAACCTCACACACTTACTATATGTGAGAACCTATGCAACCAGCCACGTAAGCTCTCTAAGTTTCAGTGTCTACATCTTTAAAATGTGGCTACTAGTAGGTTTTTTCCTACAGGGTTGTTCTAAGGATCAAATTCAATAGTGTAGATAAGGAAGTTTACAAATCTTAAAGAACTATTTAAATAAGCAATCAACAACAGCTTCTGATGAGGCAGGTATGTGATCTCACTAGCTATATGACCCTGGTTGAGTCAGTAACTACTACTTACTTCATTTTTTTTATGGAAAATGAGGATAATAGTTGCATTTACTTCCCATGGTTGTGGTAAGAATAAAATATTTCTAAAATGCTTGGCAAACCCTCAAATGCTGTCCAAATCCTCACCATTTTTATTAATGTTGTCATTGCTTGCATCTTCAACTGATACCCTTTGCCTGCTCCTGCTCATGTCTCAGTGAGAGATGGCTAGTTATCTCATACAGACCTCTCTGTGCTGGCCACAAAACTATTGAGTTTTCTACATCTTCATCATAGGATTGCATCAGCACTCTTTGCTCTTTACATTGCATTTTAAGCAGTTAACTATACTTTTCATCACCATCAGACTCATGATCCTCTTTCATCCTGTCATCTAAGAGGAATAGTGGTATTAAAGAAAATGTAAAGGAGAGAATAAAATGCAAGATAGAAGTGGGAAATAATTAGTTGAGGTAAGAAAAAAAGAGATACCTGACAATTTCCTACTGGTTCAAAAGTAAATGACATCAGTTTCAATTATGATGGGAATGAATCTATAATTCTTAATATTAGAAAAAATTAAAAATGGCAGATTAGATAGCATGATTAAGAATATTTTTCATAATAATGTGTAGCTGTCACATTTAAGAATTATATTTTTCTACCCTTCAGGGTATTTTTAGCATTTTTGTAATCATCACTTTTCTAACATGATTATTTCAATATTCCATTTCTAAGACACTAACTGTAACAATATATAAAGTCTTAATGCATATTCCACAGCATTTTTAAAGAAGTTGTTCTGAAAGGGCAAGGTGGTAATATGCCATGAGTATCATTAGGCGTTCAATGAAATTTTCCTCTCTACGTAGATATTTAATACTTAACATTTAAATGATCCACTATAAATTTAGCTAATTCCTTATGAGATTGCAATTAATGTTATGAATGACAAGAGCCCAAACAAAACAATATGCTCTGATGAAATGAAAAAGGTTAACATCCTTTAGCTATTTTGAAGCACCATTTTAAGGTTCCTGTCTCTTTCTCCACACACTTCAAGCTATTCATATCCTCCTAACCCCACAAGAAGATGCATTGTTGGGAAGGTCACAATAGCAGCTATATTCACAAAGACACAAATTTGCCCTATTTTCTGAAAGTTCTGGTTAAGTAAGTTAAAGAGGTTGGGAAGGAGAAAAAGAGGCAGAAGAATTTTTTGAAAAATAGTCTATTATTTTTTCCCAATTAAATGTAAAAAATCATTTTAACCTTCATTTTTAAAATTTTTAGTTCCTAATTATCTTTTTTCCCCTCTCCCCTCCCTCCTCTTTAAGATAAAAAGAAATTTGATATGTTATATATGTGTAATCATGTAAAACATATTTCTGCATTAGTCATATTGTTAAAGAAAACACAGACCAAAAAGCAAAACTAAACTGAAAAAAAACACACTATGAAAAAATTTTTAAAAAATGAAAAATAGTATGCTACAATCTACATTCATACTCTATCATTGCTTTCTATGGAGGTAGATGGTTGTAATAATGATGTTGCTAGCAGCTGTTGTGGTGGGGGGGGGAGAGGGAAGACCAACAACAAGAGCACACAGAAGGGCTGCTAGCACAGGTCCTTTGATTTGCTTTTCTAAGGAAAGCAACTTTAAGGGGTTAACAATCTTATTTTAATTAAACATACATACAACATTCACTTAGTTCAGGGGGAAAATCCAGCACCATGAACTTCAGAGAAAATACAAACAGGAATTATAAATGGATCAACAGATAGGCTTTGCCTGATTAAGACATTGCATACATAGTTACTAAAAAGGGAAGCACCAACATCTGGGTTTTCAAAGCTGGGGGGCAGCTTCAACAGCCTAACCAGAGTCTTGTCACTGACATTCTTTCAATGAGTGTGCCCCAAAAGGCAAAACGGCAACCTCAGATCTTACATACACATCTCAGGGTCAAGGGGTTTCACAACAATGCAACTCAAACCAATGTGACCTAAATACTTCTTCAGGGTCAAAGGGCATCACAACCACATGACTTAAACTCATGTGAACTAGGCCTTCCCTTGATGTAAGCAGGTCATCAAAGACTCCTGATTCAATCAAAGATTCCTTAGTGCTGAGAGGCACTTCCAAAGACAACAAAAAGTTCACTTTGCTTACCATTACATTTGAAAGGCAAGACTCATCAAAGGTACTTGATTACCTCAGCATTCCAAAAGAGAAAACAGTAAAAAAAAAAAAAAAAAAGCCCCACCTTAATCACCATAACAATGGTACTTTTCAGCATGAGTCTTTTGCAAATGTCTTAGATTGGTATTGGCAAGTATAGCTAAATCATTCATAGTTGATTGTCGTACAATATTGCTATTACTATGTACAATGTTATTTTCTTCACTTCACGTTGCATCAATCCATATAAATCTTTCCAGGTTTTTCTGAAATCATCCTGCCTGACATTTCTTATCACACAATAGTATTCCATCATAATCATATGCCACAACTTGTTCAGTCATTCCCCAACTGATGGACATCCCCTCAATTTCCAATTCTTAGCCACCATAAAAAGCTGTTATAAACATTTTTGTACAAATAGGTATTTTCCCCTTTTCTTTCATCTCTTTTTGACAGACTAAGTAGTGCTAATCAAAGTGTAGACACAAATCTATAACCCTTTAAGCATAATCTGAAATTGCTCTATAGAATTCTCAGATCAGTTCATACCTCCACCAATGATGCATTAGTGTCCCAATCTTCCCACATCTCCTCCAACTATTGTCAATTTCCTTTTTTGTCATATTAGACAATCTGATAAGTGCTAGGTAGTGGTGGAAAATTGTTTTTATCCTTTTGATTATGCTGCTCCAGAATTCATTATTGTATAGTTCTTTAGATGTGAATTTGAGAGATTTCAGGCAATTTCCTTCCTTCCTTAGCCACCTTGATTCCACCTCCAAGCGGAAAAACCTTAGAGCCCAGGTAATGTGTATGGAGGGCCAACTTGTCAGGGCAGACAATATGCTTTTACCTACTTGCCACGAGGATATCTGCAGAGCCCCATTATTTGTCATAGGCTGGTGGCTGAACATTTGCATGAATTAAACCTACCTTGTGAACAGCTCACCCACTATACAGATGATATTATGATACAGGGAAAAAATGTAAAAGAAGTGCAGAAGATTTTGACACTTTTAATTGCTCATACAAAAGCAAAGGGTGGGAAATTAATGCTGCAAAGATGCAAGGGCCAGATCAAATAGTACATTTTTGGGGGTATACAATGGAATAAGGGGCTTGGAGAGATTCTCCTGCAAGCCCCACAAAAGAGTCAGGATTTTCCTATCCCCACCAATAACAAGAAGGCCCCAAAGTTTATAGGACTATTTTGATATTGGAGGCACCACATTCCACATCCAGGCCTAATTTTGAAACCCTTATAAAAAGTTACTAGGAAAAAATGTGAATTTGATTGGGGACTTGAGCAGAGTAAACCTTTCGAAGAAGCCAAGGCTGCTATACAATTGACCATAGGTTTATGGCTTATGCAAAATGGCTTGATGGAATAAAAAGTGACTGTACAGGATGAATATGCAAAATAAAGTTTATAGCAAAAACAACAAAGCTGAAATATACCCTTAAGATTTTGGTCTAGGAAACTCTCTTCATCTGGAGTTCAATATACCCCTTTTGAAAAGCAGTTGTTAGCTACATATTGGGCTTTGGTAGAGATTGAACAACTGACTCTGAAGTAATGAAGTAATATTAAGGCCTGGAATCCCAATTAAGACCTGGGTAATGAATACCCCAGCTTCTCACAGAATTGGACATGCACAAGAGGCTAGCATAATTAAATGGAAATTATATATTCAAAATAGATCTACAACAGGCAAAAGTGGAATTTCTGCTCTACATGAATCTATAGCAAACATAGATACTGAGGGAAATGATACAGCCCCTGAACCAAAGCAACAGTTAGTACAGTCCCTGGTAAAATGGAATGAGGGATATGATGGATTAACTGAAGAACAATAGAAACATGCATGGTTTCCTGATGGGACACCAAAATATTTGGGCCACAAAAGACATGGAAAAGTGGTACCCTATAACACATGTACTAGGCAGACTTTGGAAAGTACTGGAACAGGTAGAAGTAGTCCATATGCTGAACTTATGGCAGTATATCAAGCTACTAAAACAGAACAAGGAGGACAGTGTCATATATTCACTGATTCATGGGCAGTAGCTAATGGATTAGCTATATGAATGTCCATGTGGAAAAATCAAAATTAGGAAATTTATGGCAAACAAGTCAGGGGCAAAGAATTATGGGAAGATATATAGGACATGTCTTTGGTTACTAATTTCTCAGTTTGTCATGTAGATGCTCACGTGGCCCTCACCATGCCAAAACGTGAGTACAATGCACATGGTGATCGACTAGCAAAGATTGCTACTCGACATATTGTCCCTACTCTGACACCAGCTGATGATCTGGTAGAAGCAAAATGGGTCCATCAAATGGCCAGCCATTTAGGGGTCCAGGCCACACACCAGTGGGCACAAGATTGAGATATTAGTGGCTTTCACTCATTGTTAAAACAAGTAGTAGAAGAATGTTATATATGTCAATGGGAAAAGGAACGAACTGTTCCAGAGAGACTGGAAGGGGAAAAGTTCCAGCCCAAATTTGGCAGATAGATTATACTGGACTGCTACTCCAAGAGAAAGGATGCAAATTTATATGTACTTGTATTGAAGTATATTAGTGGCTTGTCTTTATAAGAACGTGACCCAGAAAAACACCTGTAAAATTCTAGATACCATAAGTCTATATTATGGAACCCTAATGTAGATTCAAAGTGACAATGGGTCGCATTTCAAAGGTAACAAAATGAAGAGATATTGTATATTAATATAGAACAGATGTATCATGTTCCATATTATCCACAAGCATCTGGGTTAATTAAAAGAATGAATGGATTATTGAAAGAACAGTTAAGGAAGTTAAGTTCTAATAATTTGTATAAACATTGGAAGGATAATTTGTTCCTTTCTTTATGTAATTTGAATAACAGACCAATGGGAGGAAATCCTTCCCAAAAGTCCATCTCTAGCCAGAATGATGACCCCAAATCTGCAAATTAGAAAATAGCAAGCACATAAGATCTCAAATATTGAGTATTGGACTGTGAGGCAAGATGTCCCAGTGCTGTATCCAGAAACACTTGTCTCAGCAGGATATGATTTACATTGTTTAGAGGACTTTTGGTTGGATAGAAAAGAAATAAGAAAAATCTCTACTGGAATATGTATGAGAATCCCTAAAAATCATTTTGGGTGGATATTGCCTAAATCAGGATTGGCAGCTTGAGGAATACATACATTGGCTGGAGTAATAGATTCTAATTATCAAGGAGAAATTATTGTGATGTTCCAAAATTTAGGTGAAGAACCTATACAGTTTTGTAAAAATGATAGAATAGTTCAAGCAATTATTATTCATTGTAAGACAATACCCCTTGTGAAAATCGACCCTGCTTCCAAAATAACTATCAGAGGAACTGAAGGGTTTGGTTCTACTGATAGAATAAGATTGGGAGATAAAGTATGGGTAAAATGGAAGCGAGATGATGTTCTGTGGAAATTATAGCACATGGGAAGGATAACACTCTAACTGTTGTTTATTTGGGAGATGATTACCAAATTGGACCCTCAAGTCATATATTCTACAATGAATGAGGACTCCAGAAACACAGCTAACCCTATATCTCTTTGCTTCTGGTTATTGTCTCCTTGTTTCTTTTTGATTTTGTCTGTCAAATTTGCTAGATTTGTTTCCTTCTGGCTTAGTACCCTCCACCTACAGATGCCTGATCACTTAAGCCATAGGTAACCCACTGTCTATGACTATGATGTGTCAGCCCTGGACCTGGCATCAACCAAGCTCTTGATGCCAGCTAAAGAACTGACCTTGAATGGGACTCTTGACCTCTTGGGGCAAGGATGGCTCTATGTCCAATTTCAGCAGGAAGTAGCTATGGAAGATGAGACTTTCACCACTTACCCCAAGATTTTGGGCCCCATTCATTCGAAGGGGGAATAATGGTCTTATTTATGTGCTTATTTTGTGTTGTCCCTATTATATTGTTGTAAAGTTCTGTTGAAACCTGTTGCCTCATTGGCCTATGTAATGGATAAGAAAGAACTTGGGGCCAAAATTATTGTTAATGTATTTTTGGTTAATTTGAAGATTTTCCCATCCGTTAGTAGGCCCATGTGACCTGCTTAAGTCACATAGAAATCTAAATCCCATGTGGTAGGAGGAGTTTGCCAAACAGATGGAGCAGGAAGGATGAAGTAGAACTGAGAGGAAGTGAGGTCAGAGCAATTAGAGCAGTGGGAGAGAATGGAAGCAGGCAAGGAGGACAGCTAGGATTGTGAGTGTTTGTTTGTGGGAAGACCTGAGCTGGAGGAAGGCTTTGGGATGGAGTTGTCTCTGCATTGTTAGTGTGTATAGACTTCTTTG
Organism: Trichosurus vulpecula; assembly: GCF_011100635.1. Taxonomy (NCBI): domain Eukaryota; kingdom Metazoa; phylum Chordata; class Mammalia; order Diprotodontia; family Phalangeridae; genus Trichosurus; species Trichosurus vulpecula. The sequence goes on from NC_050576.1 coordinate 377,478,007, forward strand.
CTGCTGTGATGGATTTGGTTTACTGGTGTTGGGATTTCATTTTCTGATATCTGAATAAATGTTTTGCTACAGTCTTCTATATGGAGAGTCTGTTATATCTCGTGATTCAGAACTACGGTGGCATAGTCATAGTTGCCGTCGGTGCTGTGAGTATTGCCTTGGCGATACAGGGGGATATGTTAGTATTTGAGGAAATAAGGGAAGGCATCATATGGAAAGTAGGAAGAAAATAAGAATTTATTAAGTATCTATGATGTGCCATGCTTTGTGCTAAGGACTTTATACATATTACCCAATCTGATTTCTCAACAACTCTGGGAGGTAGGTACTATTACCATCTCCATTTTACAGTTGAGGAAACTGAGACAGAGAGTGGTTAAAGTTACTTGGTCAGAGTCAGACACTTAGAAAGTATCTGTCTTTATAGGTGTAATCTATACCATATTGCTTGCCTTCTCAAGGGGTGAGGGAGGGGTGGGAGAATGAGAGAGAATTTGGAACTCAAAATTAAAAAAAAAATTTAAATTACTTTTTATATGTAATTGGGGAATATGTAATGAGATAAATAAAATCTATATTTTAAAAAATGTCTGAGGTCAGATGTGACCTGAGGCCTGCCTCACTCCAGACACATCCCCTGATCCACTGTACTACCGTGCTACCTATAGGTATCTCAATGTAGCACTTGAAGTCAGCTTTGAAGGAATCTGGGAATGTCAGAACTGGAAGTAAATTTACCTTCCAAGAGTAACAAATAAAAGTTATTAAGACAGTTAAAAATATCTTTGAAAAACAATTAAATGTCAGTAGATATAATTATATTTTTCTCCCAAAGTGAGAATTTTGAAAGCCTTTTGTCACCGGTTTACAAATATATATTAATCACCTAATATATGCCAGGAATTGCACCAAGTGCTGTGGATACAAATACTAGCAAAAAGTAAGACAATCCCTATTCTCCAGAAGTTTACATTATAATGGGAAAAGAAGGAAGTTGACTTGGGAGTAGGGAAGAGAAGCTATGTGCCTGAGGGCATTGGGTGAGGAGGCCTTGAAGAAAGACCTAAAAGTAGCTCTGAGAGAAAAATAAGGGATGTTTGCCTTGGGGCCCTACCCAAAATGGAGGAGCTCATCAAATTCACCCATGGGAGGAGGGGACTAGCAGGATGGAAGGTAATAAGATGATAAGGCTAGGGATGGGAAGGTCCAGACACAGGGGTGAGGAACCTGCGACCTTGAGGCCACATGTGGTTCTCTAGGTCCTTGGACATCAAAGGCCGCACCTGAGGCCCTAGAGAACCACATGTGGCCTTGAGGCCACAGGTTCCCCATCCCTGAGAATGAGAACAAAATTATATTCTTTTAAAAATATCAACAGCAAAATCTTCACTATACGATGTTCTCTATAAAAGGGTCACTAATCTTAGGGAGGAAATTTTGGGCAAATATTTAAGTCTAAAACATTAGAGGTGCTGAATATCTCTATATTCATGCATTTTGGTTGTCTAAAAAGCAGAATTGATCTCAAAGACAGTTAGTTTAGAAAAATGATCTTCTGTGAGACCAAGTGCTCCAGGCATTCGAATTTTCACTAACATCTCCTCTTTTGCAAGCCACACACCAAGAACAATATTGGTATTCTGAGCTTCCTTTCTTTCCATAATATGCTACATTTTTAAATTGTGGGTGTAGCCCAAGAGCCATTATAACAAGAAGTGAAAATGGCACCACTAAGTATCCAACCAAAAGCAATGCTGAGTCCTTTATATATAGACTTTGAGAAGCAATTTAAGTAAACTAATTCCTGTTCATACAGCACTATATTATTAAACATTCCACTTGAAGCATTAAAAAAAAATAACATCTTTTTCCATAGCTACATGCATTGGGAAATGTTTCCTGTCACATGCTTCTTACTGTCTTTACAAATAGAATGTGTAGTTTCAGCTAAATTCTGTTTCAATTAGGCTCCTGATAAAAACTTTTAAAAAGTGTTTTAAACAATTTTCAAATGTTTTTAATGATTGTGATTTTAAAGAAAGAGGGAATGAAAAGTGATAGATAGAAGACAAGAACTTTCAGTCTTATGTTACTTCTGTTTTACCTTATTTCTTATGATCCTAAACTGAATTTTTAAGGTTCTGCACAGACTTTATTTGAAGTGTACATGTAACGATAGCAACTTTGAATTAGTCCATGGATATCTAATTGAGAGCAAATCAGCGTGACAGTCAATACCTTGGGAAATGTTTTCTCTCAGTATAGTAGGATCTGATTTTTCCAAAAGTCATGAACATTTTGTGTTTGCCATTGCTGTAATTTGGAGAGTTTTATTTATAATCCTAACCTTAATTTCCTGCAAATAATGAGGGTTGGATAAGAAAGAGAAAAAAATTAAAGGTTTGCTTTTATTGTGTGTACTACTTTACTTATTAAGGTTTAAGTTGCACTGAGAATTTATAAGTACCCTCTTTATATCTTTCCTTTCAAAGATTAGTAATACTACCTTTGTCTTTGTTTATGAATGATGGTAATTTGATCGGATGTGGTGCTTTCAACCCTTTGATGTCTAGTACTTCCTGTATATAACTTGAAAGTGTACATTTGATACGTAAGTTAACAAGCACTCAAGAATTACTAATATTTATAAATAATAGAGGCTAGAAATGGCCCAGCTGATATGTTCCTGGAGAAAGTCAAGAGGAAACACGAATAAGAATTAGAGTCCTAAATCTGTAGAAGAAGCCTTTATCGTCACATCAAAAAAGATCCTAAAATAACATTCATTCATTCTCTTAATAACAAAGTTATTAAAGTCCAGATTCAACTCATACCAAATGCCTTTCCTTCATTAAAAAGTAACTTTAAAAATCAAATTAATCTGCCCCCAGAGGCAAATAAAAATTCTTTGGTGTATAGTGTAAAAGCTATTTTGTCACTGAGCTACATCTGTGGGATGTTATGTTACTGTTGTCGGAGAATGAAGTCCTGTCATTGATGCATGTGACAGGTGTAGCGTAAATCCCGCTTATTCCTGTCTGTGTGTTAGTTAGTAGAAGAAAGGCCCACCTCCAGTGATCAGAAGACAGCTTGGTTTCCACACTGATTTAATCTGTAGCTTTTTCTTCCCTTTTATTTTGGTGATGTGATGTTTTGAGCACCTGTTAGCTTGGAACTCCACTGAAGCCTCTGTTTTCTCTTCTCACAGACTGTCAATTGGTCATCAGATTGTAGCAATTTTTAGCTACTATCAACTGAGGCCAGATTCAAGTGTGCGACCCGAAGGTCAGGGGCTCATTACTAATCCTCGGTGCAATTCAGGCCCCTGGTTATTATGTGTCATTTAGTAGTCTTGATTCATGCACACATCTCCTAGCAACATCAATAGGACTTCTGTGCAGGGGATTGAAAGTGATGAAGGGCCCCGAGTTTATTGAGAACATACAATAGGGAAACTGGATTAGTTATGTGATCTGTAGGCTCTGGCATCCTTTTGCTGATAATGAAGGAGATTCTGTGTGTGCAAGGAGATTCTTGCCTGTGTGTAGGCAAGAAGTGGACATAACACTGATTGAAAATATTGGCAACAAAAGTTCTCTAAGCAAATGCAATATTTGTAACTATTCTTTCCCTCTGATGTAATCTTTATTCAGGGGTGCATGTCAGTGATTTGTGCTCCTTCATATTCTCATTTTCTGGAAAGCTTTACCTATATTTAGTGTACTTATGATCGAACATTTTTATCTGCAGGAAATGCTGCTACAATGAAGGTTCTGCTTATTCAGATTAATTATTTTGCTTATTCAGATTAATTAATGCACCCAAGATTATGTTCATCTAGGGAATGGGGAGTTACATTTATTTCAGGGGTCACGTGAACCAAAAGACATATTTGGGTAGAATTATTCAGATTGTTTTCATGAAATGAGCTGGCTTCATTCATTCATTTTTATTTTTATAATCCTATAAACTAGCAAAGTACACAGGAAAGACAATGAATAATATTTGTTGAATTGACTATTGGGAAGAAATCTACAATTATTAAGAGACTGAAAAAAAGATCTATAAGAAAGGCTAATGGAACTGGGGTATGTTGGCCCCCAAAACAAAGATTAATGATCAATTTGTAACAATATGTAAGTATGTGAATGGTTAGGTTATGGAGCCTACTTCCCAGCTGTATTCTATTTGAATGGAGAAATGGAAAAAAAAAAGATAGACTCAGGTTATTTTAATTGGCATTTAAGTTAGATCAAAGGAAGCATTTTGTAAGAGTGAAGATGGTTAATCAGAACCTACCAAAGTAATTGAACTGAACAAGAAAGCTGATATTCTCTACTGTTTGTAGGTTGTTTCTATACAATAATTTTTGTTGTTTGGCTCACTAACTACTAGTCATTTGAAGGCTTGACTGCTTACTAACTGGGCAATTCAGTGGAAAAGTTTAAATCAGCTGTAAACATAAACAAATGAACGTAATATGTCTTAATGTGTCTCTGCTTGAAATAGACATCTGCGAGTGAAGTTCTCAAGATCACTTCATACCCTATGACTCTAGGACTTGTTTTATTCCTTAAATCTTCGATTTCACATTGACCAGAGAAATAGTGAGACATAGTAGACATAGGCTAAAAAAATAGGAAAAAGGGGAAACACACACACACACAACAAGCAAACAAAAAACCAATAGCAGCAGCAACAAAAATGCCAAAGGCAACAAGTATGTTTCTCCTGGCAGAAGACATATATTCTCTCTTCTTTCCATGAGTAGGTAGTTTGACCAAGTTCAAATCACTATTTTGATTCAATGAAAAAAAAGTGAATGAATACTATTCTGTTCTTTTCTTTCCTATGTCTCTAGTAGTGGAGTCCTAGATAGGGTCAAGTTTAGTCCAATCAAGAAGGATTTACCTAAGAGGACATCATTGTACGCAAAGTAGTCCTATTAATGATCATAGTAGATGTGTGTTGCAAGATAATCTCATAAACAAAGTCCCTAAGGAGGCTTGGAATGAACAGCATAAATATGGGTTCAGAGAGCTTAAGTAAGCCTCACTAGGGCAGGGGCTCTTTTTTTTGTATTTTCAAGGCCTAACTCAATACCTTGCACATATATCAGAAAGGATGAATACAAGTTGGATTATCAAGTCAACAAGCATTTATTAAATTTCTGCTGTGTACTAGGTACTGTGTTAGGTGTTGGGAATATGCAGAAAAGGAAAAAAAAAACAAGTCCCTGCTGAATTTCAAAGGACTTACTAGCCAATGGTATGAATTAAATTGAAATCATCATTGATTGTAGTAGGTGTTTAACAAATGGTAGCTAAATCCAATGGAATTGAGATAAATACTACTTTATGTGAGGAGTGGTTTATGTTCCTACAATATGATGATTTGGGTTAATTGCTCAGGGCCCAGCATTTTGGAGTTCCTATGGAAAGGAGAGGAGAAATATTTGGTTGTTATGATGGGCCCGACACCCTCTGAAAAGACGTGAAGACAACTTTTTCTGCAGAAGAATATGACTATAGATCATCCTAATATAGTTTTGGTTGAATTCTGATTTATTATCTCCTTCATTTATTCCTGAAAGATAGAGAAGTATGCTGACTCTCCTTTCCACATCTGCATTCAATGGAGCCACAGCTGATCTCCACTCTGGGTCTGACAGAGGGTACAACTGGGAGAACTTGGCAAGGGACAAGTAGGGTTGGAATCTGCACAATAAATGAATGGAGGAGTAAATTGACCCAGGAAGTACTGGTCCAAAAGAGAGAATAAATGTTTATAATAATGCCATTTGGACAATTAGAACAGTAGCTATTGCAGTTGTTTCCTGGAAATATTTTTCTGTAAAGTTCAACTCATTTCCATTTCACCATGCTGAAATATTGCTTTTACTAAAGTTAAGGAATGGAAATATAATTGCAGTTATGAAAAACTCAATTGCTTCCATGCACATTTAAAAAAATTAATATATCCTTGGTTACACTTGAGGCAGAGGCTTTCATCCTAAATATGCATTACAGTGTGTATGTGCATATGTATTCTTTTTCAAGAAAATATAGTGTACCAGAGAAACGTTGAAGGGTTGGTGCTCCTCTTTTCCAAAGGTGAACTGATTAAATAAATAATTCCACGATAATAAAGGTTTTTGCAGTTAACAAACGAAAAAGAACCTGATATTTTTTCAGCCCTTATTCATATAGATCTAATGGAAAGCAGATGGCTCATTTGTAGAAGCTCTGGATTAAAAGACATTTGAACCCTTATGGTGTTCCCACTAATGGGCGAAGTGAACCACTTCTAACATCTTAGAGAGCTGTCAGCTGCATTAGATAATAGGTGTGCTTGATTAGCTCTAACGGTATTTGCACCTTATAGTCTAATGTGACCAAAGCCCAAAGCACAGGTAGATGGCATTTTAACTTGAGTGCTGTCAGTGAAAACAAAGATTTATTTTCTTTTGCTATGATGGGACTTTGAATGGAAGGAATAATTATGTTTCTTTTTTTATCTCATGGCTCATTACTTTTCTCAATCATATTTATTCATAGTTTTAGTCCACATGTATATTTCTAAGGGTAAGATGAATTTCCATGGTACCCCTATAATTTTAAGGCTTTTATTTCTGATGAGTTTAATGAGCATAGGTACAGTATCCGGTTATGTGGAAAATACCCCTTCACCCCACAAAAAGCAGTCATGAGATATACTATTGTCCAGACTATGGAACAATGAACAAATGATACTTGTAGGAGAGTATTTGCACGTGCATTTTTCACATTTAGCTTCTCTTATGCTTTTCAAGAGAGAATAATGACAATTTACTTTATACACTCATCTTACTCTACATTTTTATCATGATTTCAATTGTATTGAACAAGCTGATTCCTTGGCCTCAATTTTTATTTTAAAAAATTATCTTACCCTTTGCTTACCCATGTCTTTCCATATATTCAATGAACACAATCACATGATTGGCTTTATGTTTTCAGCTGTGAAACATAATAAGGCACAGTAAATTAAATCCTAATAAACAAAAAGAAGCATTAAAAATTATCAGTGCATAGGATTGTAAGTTTGTAGATCGTGAGATCAATAATCTTAATCATTGATACATTCTCAAACTTAATTTATGTATTTGTGCTTGAGATTAATGTGACTGTACATCTTTATGTATTTATTTCTCAAATATGTAAAAATATAATGATGCGAGTAACTTACTCAGAGGATCTAATTAAGGAAGTCTAAATTAATAGGCAATGGAAAGCAGCTGTAAATTTTTATTTTTAAAAATGTATTATGAATTTAAGAATGCCCATAAAAAAGAGAACATTTTCATAGGCAGTGGATTATATGTGAAACAATGGATCTATTATATACAGCTTACTTTTAAAAATGTGCATAATAAATTTAATAAGTTACTTTCAGAACTCTCCTGTTTATCTATTTCCCTCTGGACTTCTTTCTCTGCATTTTGAAATAATCTTATATAACCCTTATAATTTCTTTTCTTCTTTGCCTCAATATTATCAGTAATTTGTGCTAATCACTGTTCTTATAACAGTTAATCATCCAAACATCCACATATTTGCCATATCCAAAACATTATATTTCATTCTTTCATTCATCTGTCACTTGTCAGGAGGCAGGCAGCATATTTTCCGATTGATCCTCTGTAGTTATGATTGATCATGCATTCCTCAGAGATTGTAAGTCTTTCCATATCATTTGTTTTTACTGTATCTCTTGTTGTAAATTATCTTCCTGCTTCTGCTCATTTCTCTTTGTATCATTCTATAGAAGTCTTCCAGGTTTCTCTGACACCAGACTTTTTGTCATCTCTTGTAACACAAAAGTATTTATATCTTAATAAATATTCCTCTCCTTATTCTATCTTATGAAATTTTATCTTAACTAACAATACAGAGAATAGAAACAGGACTTGCTATACTCGTGCTACACTGTATCTGAGAAATGGTTCCTCTGTGGCATAAAATTAGTGTTTAGAACCGGAAAGCAGGAAGACAGAGTTTCAAATCCTACTTCAGGCACATTTTTATGCTGTGACTATGGAAGCTCTCTGTTTTTCCTTTTCCATGATTTTTAAAATAATAATAATACTTGTTGGGCCAAACTCATATGGTTGTTTTAAGAATCAAATTAGACAATAGGTATTTTGTAAACTTTAAAGCATCATCTAAATTTTAGTTCCTGTTAGATAATTTACATGACATTTTTGCATAGTATTTAATGATTTAATTTATGAATTTTTTTTGTTAAAAACTAGTTGGTTCTCCTTGTCTCACCCAAACTGGAAATTCAGGGTCCAATCCAACTACCAAACAGTATGGGAGTTTCAATCTAGTCCATTTCCATCCTTGGCCGGTTTGCTCCTTCCTTAGGCAACATGTGTGTGCTACCCTCCTCCAAACCCCAATACTGATGTTGAACTTAGCACAGATACTAGGTTGGCATAGCCCACCACACTTCTGAACTCCTGAGCTCAAGATCTGCCAGCCTTGGTGTCCCTGATTGGTGAAATTATAGACAGGCTAACATACACAGCTTTCTAATTTTTGTGATAGAGCCTTAGCTTCATCTTTCCTCCAACATTCCCGTTTTTTAAATTTTTAATTGGAAGTCATCTAAATGCATTTTGGTGATAGTTGTACCACATATGTAGCATGGGGAAAACTCTATGTTCTTTTACCACTATTTCTCCAAGAAAGACTTTATTTCCTGACATGATGAGAAACAGAAAGATAGGGTTAGATGTCACTCAGTTCTTTCTCCTCCTCTTTGTCCCTCCCTTCACCCCACTCTGCCCCCTGAATTTCTGTGTTGCCCATCACCATGGTACTCACTACAGAGAGAGGGAGAGAGAGAGAGAGAGAGAGAGAGAGAGAGAGAGAGAGAGAGAGAGAGAGAGAGAGAGAGACAGAGAGACAGAGAGAGACAGAGACAGAGAGAGACAGAGAGAGAGAGAGACAGACAGAGAGAGAGAGAGAGACAGACAGACAGAGAGAGAGACAGAGAGAGAGAGAGACAGAGAGAGAGACAGAGAGATACAGAAGGACAGAGACAGAGACAGAGAGACAGAGAGAGAGAGACAGAGAGACAGAGACATAGAGTAAAAGAAGAGACAGACATAGAGACAGAGAGTACTGAGATAGAGTTAAATCTATTTGCTGCCTTAAATATTGTTACCCTAGGAGATGTGGTTTCTGATCTCTGTTTCATTATTGGAGAAAGGAGAATCCCAAGATTTATCTACAAGAATTAACACCTTTCCCAACAAATACCCATTCCACAATGAACACACATAGTGATTATCAAAGAAGCCCATTTATACAATGCTATTGCAAAAAAGAAATCAGAGAAAGTATATATGTATATATATATATGTCTATATATAGATATAGATATAGATGAATATTCTGATTGTCCTTTGTTTTCGAAGAGGACGATGACATCACTGGTAATGTCTTGACTTGAGCGTGACTTGGATTTAAGTAAGGCAGGTTTGCATAAAGTCATCAGCTTCACTCTTTCTTCCAGAGCAGGACAAAAGTCAGGATGACTGGCAATGGCCTGGATGCAGTAGATGACCTTTGATGTTTGACCAAGCTATAAGCACTCCAAAGTTTCTGCTTCAGCTACCTTCATGGCCATTGGAATAAACTGTTCTCATATGCCCATTCCACCAGAAGAAGTCTTCAGATACTTGGGGTAGACATCTGCCTGACTCACCAATGGGTTCGAGGCTTGTAGATTATCTTCATAGATGAATAAATACCAGGAAATACAAAGTGAAAGATTGTCTCAATGGGAGAAAGATAACTCAGCTCAAACAAGAGAGTGTACCAGATCTCACCCTAGGCGACATTCCATGAAGTCTCTCATGTAGCAAGCTTGGGATTGGGACATAATGGAGACTGATAGCTCCTCTTCCCAGAGTCTTTTCCTTCAGTAACCTGAAGTGAGTTTGGCATAGTCCATCTAAGCCAAAAGTTCCTGAGGCTCCAAAAGACTCAGCAGCTCGAAGAAGACAAAAGAGACTAAGGCTATTTCCTTTCTTGTCGACTCCATCCCATCCCCCATGCAGATATAGAACATTGATCTCCATCAATAACAGAGAGTCCCATAACAATGTGCTATGGGACTGGGGTTATATACATACATAAAGCTTGTATGGAAAAATAAATAATTAAGAAATTCATTACACATAAGAAGAATGATGTAAAATTTGATGTAAATTTAAATGTATACTAATATAATGGCAAGTAAAGTGGGACTTTTGTTATCTTTTGTTTTAAAGTGCTTCTCAGCACTAAGGCAATCAAGTGCCTTTGGCTCTTGCCTTTGTTTGAATCAAGAGTCATTGATTGGAAAAAAATATATATGATGGGGTGCTAGTACTGACTAGAGAGCTTTCCCACGCCCTTTTTCTAAGTAGATTCTAAGCCTCAGGCTTATATCCTTTTGCCTACTTTTGCTAAGTAGGCATTAAGCCCCAGGGCCCTAAACAGGGTATATATGCTCTGAGGTTAGCATTTTCCTTTGGGAGCTTACTCATGAGAAGAGGCCAGATGAGATTCTGGGTAGCCACTGAGGAGCTCCCCCATACCCACCCCCCCAATTTAAAAAAAAAATCCTCAGTTCTGGTGCTACTCTCTCTGGTACCTATGTATGTAATATCTTGGTCAAACAGCTAGAAGCCTGTCAATTTGTGTTATTTTGCTCTGTTTATATAATTTCTGCTTGTAATTTGTTTGTGTTTTTTCTAAAGTTCAGGGTGCTGACTTTTTCCCCTGAACTAGGTGAACGATATATGTATGCTTAATTGAAGTGAGATTGTAAACCCCTTAAAGTTGCTTTCCTTAGAAAAGCAGATCAAAGAATCTGTGCTACCAGCTCACCTGTGTGCTGGTGTTATTGGTCTTACACCCCACCACAGCACCTGCTAGGAACATTGTTGTTTCAATTAACAAGTTTAAAAATCAACTGACTAGGGTGGGCATAGAGAACAGAAGTGTTTTTAGCTGATTACAAGAATAATATGAATCCACAATGTTTCATTGTTCCTTTAAAGCTAACATGGTTTTAGGGTACATTGACAGAAACCTAGTGCTTATGACAAGGGTGGTAATACAGTGTCTCTGGAATCCATATTTGAGGCACCATATTTTTATGTTCTAGGCAGTTCTTGGCACCTCACGCAAGAGGGATTTTGACAAAATGGTGCATAGACCCAGTGAGAATGACCAGGGTAGACACAATTCTAGAAATTATATCAAGTGGAAAAAGAGCAAAAATAAAGCAGAGAAGAAAAGAGTTATGGAAAAATACACATTCAGAATTAAAAAGAGGGGCAGCTAGGTGGAGCAGTGAGTAGAGCAAAGGGCCTGGAGTCAGGAGGACCTGAGTTCAAATTCGACCTCAGACATTTGACACGTACCAGCTGTGTGACCTTGGGCAAGTCTCTTAACCCCAATTGCCCTCCCCCCCCCAAAAAAAAAGAATTAAAAAGAACCTCATTGGTCATCTAATCTGACCATTATCTTAAAAAAGGAGTCCCTCTACTAGATGCTTAACAGGTAGGTATCCAGCTGTTGCTTGAAGATTTCAAATGAGGGAAGGCCCAGTACTTCTCATTCCACTTTTGGACAGTTCTAATTGATTGGGAATTGCCCTTACATCAAGCCTAAAGAATACTTGGGTGCAGAGTGAATGTCATCTGTAAAACATTCAGGAAATTTTGTTCAGGAAGATTTTAATATATTTATAGAGATATAGAAGGAAGAAGCAGCATGCCAAATAGGCGGGAATTATATGGAGACAGATTTTGATTTGGCATGAGGAAGGATTTTCTAATAATTAGAAATATCTGAAAAAAGTCCGCCTCACAAGCTAGTTAACTTGCTATTCCCTATCACTGATGGTGTTGAAAAAGAGGCTTCATGAAGAAGTCAGAGATATTATAGAGGAAAATTTTGAATGGCATTGAGAAGTTGGACTAGATAGCCTCTGAATTACCTTTAAAATTTGAGATTCTATAGTACTACTTTTCCTTTTCTATTGTTTGATTTTAGTTTCCTTAAAATATTCAACTAACCTTCCCATAAGTGTTATGTGGTTTTAGTCCCTGATATGTACATTTATCAATTTTATTTTATTTTCAACACCAAATTCTTCCTCTTTCCACTCCCTACCCCACCCAATACTCATAATATACATGAAATCATGTGAAATATATATATATATATCATTTACACTGTTTACTGTTTATCTTACCACCTTGTAAATTAGGATGTTACGTTTTGTTATGTCTTCATTCTTGAGTCATTTTACCTTCATTATTCATTATGAATTTGTATCTTTTCACATTTTTGAAACAACAGCAATGTGGATTGTTCACCACACAGATAGAGAAGATAGGAAGAATTTCAGCATGGTGGTTTGGAAAGCTACCTATTGGAAATATTTTCCCTCTTGTTTACTTCTACTTCATTTTAAAATAAAGGAAAATGGTTACAAATGTTAGTGCATTTATCTAATCAATACTAGTCCTGTAAATACTTTGATTATCTTAAAAACCCTGGCTGCCCCTTGTGCTTAGAGAGTAGTCACCCAGTTATGGTTCTTCAGTTTCCATGGCTTCCAAGTGTTATTCATTTTGTTTAATAAATATCATTACTGACACTTATATTTCCAGCAGCTACGGCAATTCCACCCAAATGCAGCACACAATAGTTTCAGCAGTCTGACTTAATGTGATCCTGAAAATTAATTTCAATTGCAACTTCTTTAATTAGGAATGAAGTAGCTGCATACTGAAATGATTTTTAACAGAGTTCTCAACCCTAGAACTGCCCTCCTGTATGGCCAACATAATTGTAGGCAGGCATCAATAAAACATGCTTGATATGGAGAGCTTTTAAATGTTAGAAGATCAATAATTTAGAGGGGATGTCTTTCTTAGTAGCCAAATCTTGACATAATCAAACTCACAAACTGCCAGTTTTTAGATCCTATGGAGCTCGCCTTTTTATGCCTTACAATTGGGGCAGGGGGAGAACTCCTTTACATTTAGTGACTTCAAATAGAGCTTATTTTTAAATGGACTGAGATGTCATGAATGGTTAATGTGATCTCATAAACAAATAGAAGCACTATTTTAAGTAGCCAAACGTAATTAGGATGAATTGATCCTTTGGCATTGTAAGATCAGTAAAAGCTTGTTCCTGAAATTTGAAAAGATCATTTATGAAGATAAGAAGGCTGAGTGCAATTGTGTTTACATCCTTTAAACTATTCTCCTACTTCAAATCCACCCCCTCCACCTCCTCCAAGATGAATGACAAGAAATTGGCTTCAAGAATAAGGTTATCCTCTTTTTCCTAGTAAAGTTGAATTTGTGCAGACAAAATATCCAATTTCCTTATATGAGTAGTAAATTTCAAGATTTCACAAGTAATTATAGATGTCTCTAGTCAGAGGAATATATTGATAGCATGCAATCTGGAAAAAAATGAAGCTAAAGAGTGAGGCTAATGGATAGAAATTTGTCAGAACCAGGAAGACCTGAATACAAGTCCTGTCTGTGACATACATTGACTTTGTGACCCTGGGCAAGTCTTATATATGTTCCAGACAGCTCTCTAAGATTATAAATATCAGTGAAATTTCTAGTCTGCATTGGCAGAGTGAGTTACTTCATTGGGAGATCCCTATGGCAATCGATTTGTGTGTCTTAACCAACATAGCCCATGTGTTTTCATCTGCAGTTATAAATTGTATTAATATTTCATTCTTAGTTCTTACACATATTATTTCTACAGGATTATCAGTCATCAGATCAATGGCAGATTTCCTGCTGGCTAGACAGAGGGAAACCTATTTAGAAAGCATTATCACCACTGTTTTTTTGTACATACCCTTTCTGTAGCAGTTTGAAATCACACCAATCCCAAATCTAGTTTTAGATTCAATCTGTAATTAGTAAAACAAAATACACAAAATCTCTCTTTGGTAGTGAAGTTTGAGCAAAAGTTTTTAAGAAAGCATCCCCGGTTGCATGTTTCCTCATTTGTAATAATTTACAATAAGAGGAGATAGGGAGGATAGGTAGTGGACCTATGAATTCATTAGTATAGGGATTTCCTATAGGAGGAAATCCACCAAATACAGGTATATTTTCTGCAACTTATAGTTTTAAAGAATTAATGAGAATTACTCAGAAGTTAAGCAGCTGGTCTAAGGTCACTTAGTGATATGACCTTGAACCCAGGTTTTCCTGGGTCTGAGGCTGGCTCTCCATCCATAGTGATAGCATATTCAAATTGAAACAGATGCCTGTTATCCACAAATTAATATTATCCATGTTGTATTGTCATTTTATTTATTTTATTAAACACTTCCAACTTTCATGTTAATCAGGTTTGGGCTGTACTAGGGAGTTTCGTGAGAAGGGGCAGATTTTGTACCTCTGCCAAGGATCATATAACTTATTATTAATGTCACTGATCTTGATCCTGCGTTGCCAAATAATGTACAAAATTCAGACAGTGATGAGAGCAGCCATTTTGTTTCCCTTTAGTGCCTTTATAGGCAAGGACAGTACAGAACTCCAGACAACACTTATGCAAACAGAAAGTTACTTTCATCAAGAGACCTATGGATTCAGGAAACAGTCTATGGGAGCCTGGGTAAATGTGGCCTGATATTTTGCTTCTGATGATACATGGTTTTGTACTCTAGCTCAGGAGCTAGGTTTACAATTCCTCTCATCTGAATGATTGTAATAACTTCTTAAATGGTCCTAGAGCTGGGGCCTCTATTCCAAGCCTCTCCTTTCTCCAATCTGACTTCCACAGATATCAAATTTTGCTCAAGCTTAAATCTACCTATTACAGTCATATGCTTAATAGACTACAGTGGCTACCTACAGCCTTCAGGAACAAATATAATGTCATCTATTTGGCATTTAAAGCCCCTTACAAACTCATGTCAATGTACTTTTCGAAACTTTTACATTACTGTATACTACACTCCGTTGTACTGACTTTGCTGTTCCTTACACATAGCATTCCTTTACATTCCTTTATTCCTCTGTGCCTTTGGACTGGCTCTATCCCCGTGCCTAAAATGCAAACATTCACTACTGCCTCTTAGAAACTCTAATTTTCCTTCAATGCTCAGCTCAAGCCATATCCTGTATGAGGTCCTTTATGACTCTTCCTGATGTTAGTACCCCCTCTCCCCCCCAAAAAAAGAGAACTTTGTATATATTTTCCTAGGGTCTTTAGTGATTCAGTTTCCTTCACAAGATATACATTGCCAGAAAGATTTACATACATGTAAATAATGTGTGTATATGTGTATATATATATATATATATACACACACACACAAATACATACACATATACACATATATACATGTACACATACACATACACCCACACACAAGTACTGTTTCATGCCTGTATCCTAAGCACATAGTATAATGCTTGGCAAATGGTAGGTGCTTAATAAATGCTTGTAGATTGCTTGATTTAGAAACTCAGTCCTATAATCTCCATTGGGTACAGAAACTCCTCATAAATTAACAGTACCATTGTAAAAACAGAGGAACTGTATTTGGAAGATCATATAGATACAGTTTTATATTAACCTTTCTTTGTACTAAGTGGGAAAGGGAAATGGGCAAAATCATTTGAAAATAAATATTAAACTATTATATAAAGCTCATGCATTTTCTTTATAATGAGCTTTCCTCCTTTATCTTATTATATAATTGCTCTTTATCTGAGTTTAAACATAAAGTATTTTGAGGCAGGTGATGTAAATAATCATTACAAATGGTTTAAAAAATTGCGTACTTGAGAAAATAACAAGCAGTTGACTCCTGTAAGTCCAAATATCAATGTCAGAAAGATTTTTAAATTTTTAAAATTTAATTTAAAATTCTAATCCACTAACAGCATTTGTAAATGAGTAGTGAAATCACTAGGATCTATGAGACAATGCTGGTCTTGCTTTGAGGTTCATGAATCTTCCCCTTTCCCCAGTCTGCTTTATATTCATTTAGTTGGTTGTGGACATCCTCTTATGTTGAGGTTGGTGTTTCACTTGGAGGGATGGACTTGACAATGTGGCTCTGTGTCATATCGTATTGAAAAAAGAGGGAGAAAGAAACTTTTAAAGAAAAATTTGAAAGACAGACAATAGAACAAGTACGGTAAATACCTCCTCAAAGCCCTAGAATACTTTAATAACTTGGTTTTAATGATAAAACATTGGAAGACTGTTTGCTTTGTAAAGAGTGAATGTTTAAAATGGTGAGTCTCTTGCAATTACTTTGGTCCTGTAGCCAGGGCAATGAATAGTGATATACATGTGTATGAAGGAATAAATGGAAGGTCCAGAGTGGCCCTTTTGAATCAGTACCCATTGTTATTGTAAAATATTGACTTTCTTATAACAATAAATTAACTTTTCAGGTTTTCAGCTATCAACAGAATGCCAATGGGATGTAAATGAAGAAATGGCACTAGATGATTGGCATTCTCCTTCTTGTTGCCAGCCTTTTGCTAGGTACCCGCACATTGAAGCCCATTGATTTGTATGCAGGACTAAATCACTCCCTCCACAGCTTAACTCTGGAGCAGATGTATTTGACCACAAGGGCTCATAGCATTCACTGAGTTATTTCATGTTGAACTGTTTACTCAAATGCTTGACTTTTTGGCTCTGTTTGCTAACAACTCCTCAGACTGAGGCTGTAAAGCCTACTGTGGGTTCCCCCCCCCCTTTTTAGTTCTCCATTTTAATCTTCTTTGGTCTAGCAGTGGGCCATTAATCCTGAAAGAAAATGCATTTATTCCCTTAAGAGACATTGGTCTAATGTTCTAACACCATTACTTTAGTTAGAGACAGGCAAACAAAGATGAGTTCCGCTCTTTTGGAAACTACTGTCATTCATTCCGTTTTTGAATTCTCCAGCTTACAAAGAGATGTCTTTGTTTTATATAAGTGCTGGCAATAAATAATGGGTTAAGTATTAAGACTTCTACTTAGGCTGTAAGGGCAAGATTTTCAGGATATGCCTGGGAGAAAAGTACAGGGATGTTGAAGAGAAACAAATACAGCAAGCAGTCCTTTAAATTGCAATGGTTAAGCGTGTGATATATGGGGGAAAAGGTATATGAAAAGGAAATGACTTGTCTCCTCTTACCTCTGGTATACAACAAAGAGCAAACCAGTTTATTCCTTTTACCATGATCCATAAAAAAGACCAAATGAGGTCATCTTAATTTCAGATTGGATGATCTAGTACACTACCTGACTTATTAGGGAGTAAACACCTCTCTTTTGATCATACCACTTTGGAGGAACTGAGAATTTACAGCTCCCTAGAGATATCTCTGAAATCGGCTACACAAAACCCCTGAAAATTGGGACAGTATACCATCCACTTAAGAAAGAGCTCAAAAGTCAAATAATTGGCTGGGAAAATGAGCAAACAGGGGAAAAAGAATAAGACCACAGAATGTCGCTTTTTGGTGAAAAGATGATTTCTTACACACTCACTGACGAGGAAGATCAGGGCATGTAGCCAGAGGAAGACAACAAGGTCGAAGCTTCCATCCAAAGCCTCTGAGAAAAATATGATATGGAAAAGCCATGGAAGAGCTGAAAAAAGGATTTTGAAAATCAAGGAAGAGAAGTGGAGGAAAAATTGGGAAGAGAAATAAGAGAGATGCAAGGAAAGCATGAAAAATGAGTCAATGCTTACTAAAGGAGACCTCCTCCCAATGCTGAGGAAAATAGAGCTTTTAAAAAGACTAACCCAAATGGCAAAAGAGGTCCAAAAAGCCAATGAGGAGAAAAATGCCTTGAAAAGAAGAATTGGCCAAATGGAAAAAGAAGTCCAAAATCTCATTGATGGAATTCCTTAAACATTAGAGTGGAGCAAATGGAATCTGATGACTTTATGAGAAATCAAGAAACTATAAACAAAACTAAAAGGATGAAGAAATAGAAGACACTGAAATAACTCATTGGAAAAACAACTGATTTGGAAAATAGATCCAGGAGAGATAATTAAAAAATTACTGGACTACCTGAAAACCATGATCAAAAAAAGAGCCTAGACATCTTTCAAGAAATTATTAAGGAAGATTTTCTTGATATTCTAGAACCAGTGGGGAAAATAGAAATGGAAAGAATCCTCTGATCACCTCCTGAAAGAGATCCCAAAAGGAAAACTCCTAGAAAAATTGTAGTCAAATTCCAGAGTTCCCAGGTCAAGGAGAAAAAAATTGCAATTGGTCAGATAGAAACAATTCAAGTACTGTGGAAACACAATCAGGATAATACAAGATTTAGCAGCTTCTACACTAAGGGATCATAGGGTTTGGAATGTGATATTCCAGAGTTCCAAAGAGGTAGGATTAAAACCAAGAATCACCTACCCAGCAAAACTGATATAATACTTCAGAGTGAAAAATGGATTTTCAATGAAATAGAAGATGTCCAAGCATTCTTTTCGAAAACACCAGAGATGAACAGAAAATTTGTCTTTCAAATATAAGAATCAAGAAAGACATACAAAGGTAAACAGGAAAGAGAAGCCATAAGGGACTTAATAAAGTTGAGCTGTTTACATTCCTACATGGAAAAATGATATTTGTAACTCAAGAGACCTTTCCCAGTATTAGGGTAGTTAGAGGGAATATATGTGCGTGTGTATGTATGTGTGTGTGCATGTGTGCATATATATGTATAGTATATATGCGCATATACTATACATATTATATATCATATAAATACACACACATGTATGTGTAAGTATGTATGTATGTGTATCTATATGTATATGTGTGTGTGTTTCTGTGTGTAGACAGAGGGCACAACCATCAAGAGGTGAGCTGAATATGAAGGAATGATACCTAAAAAATGAAATTAAGCATTGAGAGGAATGTACTGGGAAAAAGAGAAAGGGAGAGGTAATACATCATTTCACATAAAAGAGGCAAGAAACAGCTTTTACAAAGGAGTGGAAGAGGGGGGAGGTGAGAGGGAATAATTGAGCCTTACTCTCAGATACGCCTCATGGAGGCAATAACACACACACTCCAATTGGTTATGGAAACTTATCTTACCCTACAGAAAAGCCGGGGGAAGGGGATGAGAGAGGGGAGAAAATAGAAGAGATGGCAGATTGTGGGAAGGTGGAATCAGAAACAAACACTTTTGTGGAGGGACAGGTCAAAGGAGAGAATAGAACAAATGGAAGGCAGGACAGGATAGAGGGTAATATAGTTAGGCTTTCACAACACAATCGTTATGGAAGTGTTTTGCATGACCACACGTGTGTAACTTATATCAAACTGCTTTCTCAATGACAGTTGGTGGGGATGGAGGAAGGGAGAGAATATGAAACTTAATGCTTTAAAAATGAATGTTAAAAATTGTTTTTACTTGCAACTGGGAAATAAGATATACAGGCAATCAGGTATAGAAATCTGTCTTGCCCTATAGGAAAACAGAAGGGAATGGCATAAGAAAAAGGGGTGGGGAGGAATAGAAGGCACGGCAGATTGGAGGAAAGGGTAATCAAAATACAAGCTGTCCTGGGGTGGTGGGAGATGAGACATGGGGAGAAAATTTGGAATTCAGAATCCTATGGAAGTGAATGTTAAAAACTGAAAATAAATATTTTTTTTTAAAAAAGAAAAGTTACTTAAAGTCTCTATGTCTTAGTTTATGACTTGTGACGTTAGGAGATTAAATAAGATGAACACTAAAGTCCATTCCAGCTCAATCTCTTTACACCTTATAACCTATATTTCCTCATTTATTAATTGAAATACTTATCTTTGAGGGATTGCTATGAAAATAAGTTAGTTAACGTACATAAAATATTTTGCAAAGCTTACATGTTATGCACTATAAATTATCATTTTTAACCAAAATTTCTTGAAGTTGAAATGAATGAAAAACCAGAAAGGTACAGTTTCTGGGTAATTAATAGAGTTTCTGATGATTAATAATCAATTTATTAATTAGGCTAGCTGAAAATAAATTGGTTAGTGGGTTCTCATGGTAAGCAAAGACGCATAATGAAAACACTGAATGCCTTGAAATACTTTAGAAAAGGAGATGTCCCTGACTGGAGAAAATCAATGCTGATTGGTAAACAATTAATGAGGGGGTGGGCATAGTCAAGCAAGAAAAAGTTCTACATTATTCATTTTTGAAAATGCTTATTTCACTCTTTACCTCTAGTTCGCAATTTCTCTGTTTTGGAAAAGGAAATTTGCGTAAAATATTCTTATGCTGTGAAGTCAGTGGGGGTACTTCATTAATCAGACTTCTGAATTCTTAATTTCCTTTAAAACATGCTGCTTGTTTCACTCAGTATCAGTTACATGTGTTTCCAAACTTTCCTAAAATCTTCGTATTTGTCATTTCTTTTTGTTGTAAATAGTATTTCATTTTTTTCCAATTACCTGTAAAGATAGTTTTCAGTATTCATTTTTATAAGATTTTGAGTTTTATATTTTATCTCCTCTCCTCTACCCTCCCCGAAATGGCAAGCAATCTGATAAGGTTATATATGTACAATAAGGTAAACCTATTTCCACAGAAGTCGTGTTTTGAAAGAAGAAACAGAAATGAAAAATAAAAAAAAAACAAAAATGAAAAATAAAAAAATACAAAGAAAACAAATAAAAGTGAAAACAGTGCTTTGATCTGCATCCAGACTCCATAGCTCTTTCTCAGGAACATTTTCCATCATGAGTTTTTTGGAATTATCTTAGATCATTGTATTGCTGAGAAGAGCTAAGTCAATTACACTTGATTATCATACAATAATGTTGTTACTGTATGCAATATTCTCCTAGTTCTGCTGATTTCCCTCAACATCAGTTCATGTAAGTCTTTCCAGGATTTTCTGAAATGCACCTGCTCATTTTTTCTTACAGCACAATAGTATTCCACTACAATCATATACCATAACTTGTTGAGACTTTCCCCAAAGGGCATTTTCTCAAGTTAAAATTCTTTGCTGCCACAAAAAGAGCTGCCATAAATATTTTTTCGCTATGAAAGTCCTTTTTCCTTTTTTTATGATCTCTTTGGTATATTACCTAGAAGTGGCATTGCTCGGCCGAAGGGTATGCACATCTCTTTAGCCCTTTGGGCATAATTATAATTTGCTTTCCAGAATAGTTGGATCAATTTACAATTCCACAAACAATTCATAAGAGTCATGGTTTTCCCACATCTTCTCCAACATTTATGATTTTCTTATTTTGTCATATTAGCCAATCTGATAGATTTGATGTGGTATCTCAGAGTTGTTTTAATTTGCATCTCTATTCTGTAATGATTTAGACCATTTTTATATGACTAATGATAGCTTTAATTTCTTCATCTGAAACTGCCTGTTCATATCAATTGGGGAATGACTTGTATTCTTATAAATTTGACTCAGTTCCCTGTATATTTTAGAGATGAGGCCTTTGTCAGAGACACTGGTTGTAAAAATTCTTTCCTAGTTTTCTGCTTCCCTGCTAATCTTGGTTGAATTGGCTTTGTTTGTGCAAAAACTTCAATTTAGTCTAATCAAAATTATCCATTTTGCATTTCATAAGGTTCTCTATCTCTTGTTTGATCATAAATTCTTCTGTTCTCTGTTAATCTGACAGGTAAACTATTCCTTGCTCTCCTTGTTTACTTATAGTATCAGCCTTTATATCTAATTCATGTACCCATTTGGATATTATTTTGGTATATAGTATAAGATATACCTTTTTCCGGTTTTCCCAGCAGTTTTTGTCAAATAGTGAGTTTTTATCCCAGAAGGTTGATTCTTTGGGTTTATCCAACAGCAGATTACTATGGTCATTGACTACTGTGCCTTCGGTACCTAACCTATTCCACTAATCTACTATTCTATTTCTTAGCCAGCACCATATAGTTTTGATGATTGTTGCTTTATAATATAATGTAACATTTGGAACAGCCAGGCCACCTTCCTTTCTTTTCATTAATTCCCATGATATGCTAGACCTTTTGTTCTTCCAGATGAATTTTGCTATTATTTTCTCTAGCTCTGTAAAATAATTTTTAGTAGTTTGATTAGTATGGCACTGAAGAAGTAAATTAATTTCTGTAGGCTTGTCATCTTTATTATATTAGCTCAGCCTACCCACAAGCACCAGAAGTTTTTCCAATTGTTAGGTCTGACTTTATATGTGTACAGAGTGTTTTGTAATTGTGTTCATATAGATCCTGGGTTTGTCTGGGCAGGTAGACTCCCCAATATTTCATAGTGTCTACACTAACTTCAAATGGAATTTCTCTTTCTATCTCTTGCTGTTGGGCTTTGTTAGTAATATATAGAAATGTCAGTGATTTATGTGACTTTGTTTTATATCCTGAAACTTTGCCAAAGTTGCTTAGTATTTTAAGCAGTTTTTAGTTGATTCTCTAGGATTCTCTAAGCATATCATTATATCATCTGCAAAGAGTGATAGTTTTCTTTTTTTGCCTATTCTAATTCCTTCAATTTCTTTTCTTCTCTTATTGCTCAAGCTAACATTTTTAATACCATACTGAGTAACAGTGGTGATAATGGACATGTTTGTTTCACCCCCATTCTTATGGGAAATGCTTCTAGCTTATCCCCATTATATATAATGCTTGATAATGGTTTTAGGTAGATGCTAGTTATCATTTTGAAGAAGACTCCATTCATTCCTGTGCTCGCTAGCATTTTTAATATGAATGGTGTTATATTTTGTCAAAAGCTTTTCCTGTATCTATTGTGATTATCATATGGTTTCTGTTAGTTTTGTTGTTGATATGGTCAATTATGCTGAATGTTTTCCTAAAGTTGAACCAGCCTTGCATTCCTGGTATAAATCCTACCTGGTCATAGTGTATTATTCTCGTGTTAAGTTGCTATAATCTTTTTGCTAATATTTTATTTAAAATTTTCGCCTCTATATTCATTAGGAAAATTGGTATATAATTTTCTTTCTCTGTTTTGACTCTTCCTGGTTTGGGTATCAGTACCATATTTGTAACATAAAGAGAATTTGGTAGGATTCCTTCTTTGCTTCTTTTCCCCCAAGTCATCTATATAGTATTGGAATTAATTGTTCTTTATATGTTTGATAGAATTCAGTTGTAAATCCATCTGGCCATTGGAGATTTTTTCCTAAGTTCATTGATGGCTTGTTCAATTTATTTTTGTGAAATGGGGTAAAGTATTTTATTCTGTCTTCTGTTAATCTTGGCAATTTATATTTTTGTAAATATCCAGTCCACTGAGATTGTCAAATTTGTTGGCATACAGTTGGGCAAAATAGCTCATAATTATTGTTTTAATTTCCTCTTCGTTGGTGGTGAATTCATCTTTTTCAATTTTGATACTGGTAATTTGATTTCATTTCTTTTTTAAAATTAAATTAACCAAAGCTTTATCTATTTTATTGTTTTTTTCATAAAACCAGCTCTTTTTTATTTCAATACTTTTTTAATTTCAATTTTATTAATCTTTTCTTTGGTT
This sequence comes from Trichosurus vulpecula, assembly GCF_011100635.1. NCBI lineage: Eukaryota > Metazoa > Chordata > Mammalia > Diprotodontia > Phalangeridae > Trichosurus > Trichosurus vulpecula. Next base: position 377,501,602 of record NC_050576.1, read on the forward strand.
TTCAATACTTCTAATTTGGCATTTAATTGAGTATTTTAAATTTGATCTTTTTCTATCTTGCATGGTCAATTCATTGATCTCATCTTTCTCTGATTCATCCATGTAAGCATTAAAGATATAAAACTTCCCCTAAGAAATGCTTTCGCTGCATCCCATAAGTTTTGGTATATTGTCTCATTTTTGTAATTTTCCTGGAGAAGTTATTGATTGTTTCTATCATTTGTTTTTTGACACACTTATTCTTTAGGATTAGATTATTTAGTTTCCAACTAATTTTTAATCTATCTTTCCATGGCCCTTTATTACATGTAATTTTTATTGTATCATGATCTGAAAAGGATGCTTTAATATTTCTGCCTTTCTGCATTGGATGTGAGGTTTTAATGCCCTAACACATGGCAAATTTTTGGGTAGGTGCAATGTACCACTGAGAAAAAGTTAATTCTTTCTATTTCCACTCAATTTTCTCCAGAGGTCTACCATCTCTAAAATTTCTAATTTTGTATTCATCTCCTTAACTTCGTTCCTGTTTATTTTTTGGTTATATCTATATACTTCAGAGAGAGGGAGGTTGAGGTCTCCGGCTAGTATAGTTTAAGTGTCTATTTCTTCCTGTTACTCCCTTAACTTCTGATCTAAAAATTTGGATCCTATACCACTTGTTGCATATATGTTTAGTAATGATATTTCTTCACTGTCTATAATGTCTTTCATCAGGATTTAGTTTCTTTCCTTATCCCTTTTAATTAGATCTATCTTTGATTTTGCTTTGTTTGAGATCAGGATTGCTACCCGTACCTTTTTAACTTCAGCTGAAGCATAATATATACTACTTTAGCCTTTTACCTTTACTCTTGTAAACAACATCTTGTAGGATTACGGTTTTCATCCATTCTGCTTCCACTTAATGGAAGAGTTCATTTCATTCACATTCACAGTTATTATTACTATCTGTGTCTTTCTCACCATCCTACTCTTTCCTTCCCATTTATGCTTTTTTTTCCCCTTTCTCTCTTTCCCTCCACATTAGAGTTTTGCTTTTGACCACCACCTCCCTCAATCTGTCCTCCCTTGTATCAGCCCCCCTCTTTTCTTTCCCTTTTCCCTGACTATATTTTCCCTCACTTCTATGCCCTCACTGCCTTTTCTTTCTCAATTCCCTTTTTACTGCTTATATGGCCAGTTAGATTTTAATACCTAACTGAGTATTTTATTCTGTCCTTAAGACAAATCCAACAAAAGAGTGTAAGGTTCAAACAATGTTCATTTCCCTCCACTGTAAAATATCTGTGTTCCTCTTCATGTGATGTAATTTATCCTTTTCTGCCTCTTCCTTTACTCTTCTCCATTATAATCCCTTTTCACCACTTAATTAGGTTTTTTATCATCACATCAAAGTCAACTTATACCCATAAACCTCTGTCTATGTATATCCTTTCTAAATATCATAATAAAGATACAGTTGTCAATAGTTACAAGTATCATCTTCTCATATAAGGATGTAAGCAGTTTGCCCTTATTCAATAACATGCTTTTTTTTTTCTTTCCTGTTTACTTCTTTATGCTTCTCATGAGTCTTATACTTGAAGATCAAATTTTCCATTTAGCTCTCATCTTTTCACCAGGAAGGTCTGGAAGTCCCATAAATCATTGAATGTCCATCTCCTTCTCTGTAAAATTATGCTCAGTTTTGTTGCGTAGTTGATCCTTGGTTGTAATCCAACCTCCTTTGCCTTCCAGAATATCATATTCTAAACCCTCTGATTTTTTAATGTAAAAGTTACAAAAATTCCTGCATAATCCTGACTGTGGTTCCATGATATTTGGATTGTTTTGTTTCTGGCTGATTGCAATATTTTCTCCTTGACCTGATAATTCTGGAATTTGGCTACAATGTTCCTTGGTGTTTTCAATTTGGTATCTCCTTCAGGAGCTGATTGGTGGATTCTTTTGATAACTAGTCTGCCTTCTGGTTCTAGGACTTCAGGGAAGTTTTCCGTGATGATTTCTTGAAAGATGCTGTTGGCTCTTTTTTTCCTCATGGCTTTCAGGTAGACCAATAATTCTTAAATTATCTCTTCCGCATCTATTTTCCAGGTCAGTTGTTTTTCAAATGAGATATTTTACATTTTCTCCTATTTTTTCATTCTTTTTATTTTCTTTGAATGATTCTTGATGTCTTATAGAGTCATTATCTTCCTCTTGCCCTGTTCTAATTTTTAATAAATTGTTTTCTTCAGCTAGTTTTTGTATCTCTTTTTCCATTTGGCCAATTCTACCTTTTAAGGATGTGTTTCTTCTGTGTACTTCTTTTTTCCATTTTGTCAATTGTATTTTTAAAGCAATTGTTCAATTTTTATTCTACCTATCTAATTTGTCTTTTAAAATGCTTCTTTAGCTCTTTGAAGAAGGCTTTTTGGGCTTGAGAACAGTTTGTATTTTCCTTTGAGGTTTTGGATGTAGGCATATTGACAATGTTGTCCTCTCTTGAATTTGTGCCTTAATCTTCTCTGTCACTATAATAATTCTCTATGGTCATTCTTTATCTTTGTTGCTTTTTGCTCATAGTGTTTGACTTTTTCTGGCTTTTCAAGTTGATCTCCATTTCTGGGGCATAGGGGGCACTGTCCCATGCTTCTTTTGCTGGGGTCTACGAGCCTGATTACTGGGGGTCCTCAGGTGCTGGCAGCTGGGTGCTCTAGGGATCTGGTAGCTTTCTTGGTGCTGAGCTCAAGCTGGTTGGTTGTGGTGGCTGGTGTGTACTGAGGCCAGGTGGGGTTTATCTGCTTTTCCCTAGTGTTACACTGAAGCTCACAGGGTTAAGGGTAGTAGTAGGGGCAGTTTGGCCCCTGGAGGGCACCTTCTTAACAGGGGCTGTGCTAGAGCATGGGTAGCTTCAGCTACTGGTGGACAACTGGTCACAGCATGTGGGCTGATTCTCTGTGTGGATGTATGCCAGTTCCCCTGGCTCTACCAATGCACACTGGTCCTGGTGTTAGTGCTTCTCTGCTCCATTACCCTGGGACTCAGGATCTCCCATTAGTTTTCTGACATGGGGCTTGTCCCTGGTTTATCTGGATTCCTCCTGTCCTGTAGTGGTCTGCTTCCCCCATAGCAAGAGGGACCTTTCCACCTAATGCCCCTGGCCTCCTGAACTAAAACAGTGCCGCATCCAGTCTTTCTGCTGGCTCCACTATTCCAGGATATTCCTAGGCCAATATTTTCTGGGTTTTTCAAGGTCAATGAGGGAGAGTGAGAACAATTTACTGCTCACTCTGCCATCTTGGCTCCCAGAAGTTGAAATAGGTGACTTTCAAACATTCTATGTGTGGGCTGAGAGCTACAGAAGCAACCACTGACACTGCCTCTGCCATTTTAGTCACTCCCAAGGCTTGCTCCTGATTTGCTCAGATCAGTGCTGTACTGGCATGGCTTGGGTGAGACTGTGCTTCTCTCTTACCCAGGACCCACAGACCTTTCTTACTGACATTTTAAATTGTCTTTGGCATTTGTGTGTTGAGAAGTCTGGAAACCACCACTGCTGCCAGTATTTCAGTACCCCAAAGCGTGCTCAGGCTTTTCTAGGGCCAGGGCTGTGCTGGTGCCACCTGTGCGGGACTGCACTGCTCTCTTGACTTGGCTCAACACACCTTTTCTGTCAACCTTCCAGGTTGTCTTGATCTAGAAAACTGCCTCACTATCTCTTTGTGGATTCTGCCACTCTAGAATTTGTTCAGGGTCACTTTTTAAAGCTATTTGAATGGGTTTGGTGGAGTAGTCAGGCAAGTCCCTGCCTTTGCTCTGCTACCTTGGCTCCACACCCCAAAATCACTCCTCCCAATGCTAATTTTTTAAGGAATTATTTTCTTCAATGAGTTTTTGTACTGCCTTTTCCACTTGGCCCATTCTACTTTTAAAGGAGTTGTTTTCTTCAGTGGAACCCCTGCCCCATTCAGTCAATTCTATTTTTTAAGGAGTTGTTTTCTTTAGTTTTTGTGTTTTATTTTCCAAGCTATTGACTCCTTTTTTAAATAATTCTCTTGCATAACTCATTTCTTTTCCCAATTTTTCTTTTACCTCTCTCACTTGATTGTTGAAATCCTTTTTGAGCTTTTCCAAGCAGACTTTTTGGGCTTGAGACCAATTCATATTCCCTTTTGTAGCTTTGCATGGAGGTATTTTGACATTGTTGTCCTCTTCTGAGTTTGTGCTGTAGTACCTTTCTATGGTCAGGACTCTTTTATTTTTGCTCATTTTAAGAAGTTGAGCTCTGTTCTTGGGGTACAGGGGGCACTGTCTCAAGCTTCTTTCACTGGGGTCCAGGTGCCTGGTCACTGACTTTCTGCACCAGGGCTATAGGTGCTGGCAGCTTGCTCACTACTCTGGGGTGGCCTGGCCTCATTGCTCCTGTTTTGCCGGGGTTCTGGTGCAGGCAGTTTGCCTACTGCGCTGGGGCTAGTGGCCTCACAGCTGTTCTCCTGTGCCACTGACCTTCTCAGCAAGAACCATGGAGCCTTGGTTGCTAGTCTATGCTCTAAGAGCCTCCCACTGGCTTGCCAGATACCACCTGCACTGGACTGTGCTCTCCTTTTACCCAAGTGAGGCAAACCTTTCCTGAATTGCTTCTTTTTTCAATTTATTTAATATATTTAGTTTTCAGCATTGATTTTCACAAGGGTTGCAATTACAAATTTTTTCCCCATTTCTCCCCTTCCCCCACTCCAAGATGGCGTATATTCTGGTTGCCCCGTTCCCCAGTCAGCCCTCCCATCTGTCACCCCACTCCCCTCCCATCCCCCTTTCCCTTCTTCACTTGTAGGGCAAGATAAGTTTCTATGCCCCATTGCCTGTGTATCTTATTTCCTAGTTGCATGAAAAAAAAAAAACTTTTTTGTTGTTGTTGTTTTTGAACATCCGTTTTTAAAACTTTGAGTTCCAAATTCTCTCCCCTCTTCCCTCCCCACACACCCTCCCTAAGAAGGCAAGCAATTCAACGTAGGCCACATGAATATCATTATGTAAAACCCTTCCACAATACTCATGTTGTGAAAGATTAACTATGTTTTGCTCCTTCCTAACCTATCCCCCTTTATTGAATTTTCTCCCTTGACCCTGTCCCTTCTTGAAAGTGTTTGTATTTGATTACCTCCTCCCCGCTGTCTGCCCTCCCTTCTATCATCCCCCCTTTTTTATCTTCTTCCTCCTTCTTTCCTGTGGGGTAAGATACACAGTTGAGTGTCTATTGTATTCCCCCCTCAGGTCAAATCCAATAAGAGCAAGATTTACTCATTCCCCCTCACCTGCCCCTTCTTCCCTTCCTACTGAACCACTTTTTCTTGCCACGTTTATGCAAGATAATTTACCCCATTCTATCTCTCCCTTTCTCCCTCTCTCAATATATTCCCCTCTTATCCCTTAAATTGATTTTATTTTTTAGATATCATCCCTTCATATTCAACTCACCTTGTGCCCTTTGTGTGTATGTGTGTATATATATATATATATGTATGTGTGTGTGTGTATACACACTTACATATATACACACACAGACACACACATATGTATATATATGCATACACATATATGTGCATATTCCTTTCAGCTACCATGATATTGAGGTCACATGAATCATACACATCATCTTTCTATATAGGAATGTAAACAAAACAGTTCAACTTTAGTAAGTCCCTTATGATTTCTCTTTCTTGTTTACCTTTTCATGTTCTCTTGATTGTTGTGTTTGAAAGTCAAATTTTCTATTCAGCTCTGGTCTTTTCCCTGAGAAAGCTTGAAAGTCCTCTATTTTATTGAAAATCCATATTTTGCCTTGGAGCATGATAATCAGTTTTGCTGGGTAGGTGATTCTTGGTTTTAATCCTAGCTCCATTGACCTCCGGTATATCGTATTCCAAGCCCTTCGGTCCCTTAATGTGGAAGCTGCCAGATCCTGTGATATCCTGATTATTTTTCCACAATATTCAAATTGTTTCTTTCTGGCTGCTTTTAGTATTTTCTCCTTGACCTGGGAGCTCTGGAATTTGGTGACAATGTTCCTAGGAGTTTTCTTTCTGGGATATATTTGAGGAAGTGATCTGTGGATTCTTTCAATTTCTATTTTACCCTCTGACTCTAGAATATCAGGGCAGTTCTCCTTTATAATTTCTTGAAAGATGATATCTAGGCTCTTTTTTTGATCATGGCTCTCAGGTAGTCCAATAATTTTTAAATTGTCTCTCCTGGATCTATTTTTCAGGTCAGTGGTTTTTCCAATGAGATATTTGACATTGTCTTCCATTTTTTCATTCCTCTGGTTCTGTTTTATACTATCTTGATTTCTCATCAAGTCACTAGCTTCCACTTGCTCCAATCTCATTTTTAAGGTAGTATTTTCTTCAGTGGTCTTTTGGACCTCCTTTTCCATTTGGCTAATTCTGCCTTTCAAGGCATTCTTCTCCTCATTGGCTTTTTGGAGCTCTTTTGCCATTTGAGTTAGTCTATTTTTTAAAGTGTTGTTTTCTTCAATATTTTTTTCAGTATTTTTTTGGGTCTCCTTTAGCAAGTCATTGACTTGTTTTTCATGGTTTTCTTGCATCCTCCTCATTTCTCTTCCCAATTTTTCCTCTACTTCTCTAACTTGCTTTTCCAAATGCTTTTTGAGCTCTTCCATGGCCTGAGGCCAGTTCATGTTTTTCCTGGAGGCTTTTGTTGTAGGCTCTTTGACTTTGTTGAGTTCTTCTGGCTGTATGTTTTGGTCTTCTTTGTCACCAAAGAAAGATTCCAAAGTCTGAGACTGAATCTGGGTGCGTTTTCGCTGCCTGGCCATGTTCCCAGCCAACTTACTTGACCCTTGAGTTTTTTGTCGGGATATGACTGCTTGTAGAGCAAAGAGTACTTTGTTCCAAGCTTGAGGGGATGTGCCATTGATTTCAGAGCTATTTCTATATAGCCAGCTCTGCCACCCTAGCACTCCTCCTTCCTCAAGAACCACCAACCCGGATGCAAATCTTCAGTAGCCTCTTCACTCCTACTCTGATCTGCCACTTAATTCCTCCCACCAGGTGGGCCTGGGGCTGGAAGTAACTGTAGCTGTAGTTCTTTAGCTGCACCTCCCCTGCTGCCCCTGGGGTGTTGGCCGAACAGCAAACTCTGTCCCCCGCAGCTTTTCCCACAAACCTTCTCTGTTGTCTTTGGTGTTTGTGGGTTGAGAAGTCTGGTAACTGCCACAGCTCATTGATTCAGGGTGCTAGGGCCTGTTCTGCCTGGCTCCTGGTCTGGCTGGTCCTGCTGCCTCCCACACTGAACTCTGCTCCCCTCCACTCTGTGCATGATAGACCTCATCTGGTAACCATCCAGGCTGTCCTGGGCTGGATCCCTGCTTCCCTCTGCTATTTTGTGGGTTCTGCAGTTCTAGAATTTGTTCAGAGCCATTTTTTATAGGTTTTTGGAGGGACGTGGTGGGGAGCTCACGCAAGTCCCTGCTTTCCAGCCGCCATGTCTTGAATTGCTTCTAAGTTATCTTGGGCTAGAAATTTTTTTGTCTTTCTCTTTTGGTAGATTCTGTCACTCTGTAATTCTTTTAGAAGCTTGATTTAACCTTGCCTTTGAGGGAACCTCGTGACAGCCTACACAACTTCCTGGCTTCTCTCCACCATCTTGACTCTGACACATAACTGTCATTTCTTAAGGCATAATAATATTACATTTCTATATATTCATAATATTCATCCACTATAATTTCCTTAGTTCAAGATTCAATTCTTCCACCAATATTGTGTGTAGGGAAAGGGAAAAAATGGGTAAATTAACTGAATTTCAAGACAGTACACACTCTGAGTGTGTCTATGAGTGAATAAAAATAAAGGGTGTCTGAGAATTGCTTGTCCACAGATATCCATACAACTGAGGTGATCCTCCAAGGGTCAAGGTAACTTTGTGATTGTGTAGTAACTTCATATGAAATAAAAGTGTTGAATTTCCCAAAGCATCAATCTCTCAAAAAGTTTACATGTTAGTTTTAAAGCACCTTCTTTTATAGGTATAGCTAAAATTTTATGTATAATAATATTTTTTGAAAAAACTATTTCTAGCAATTTTAGACACCATGAGCAGCTTTATAGATAGTAGTGCAATGGATATATCTAATAATCATGAATAAAAGCAGTACTGGACATGTCTAACTTTTCAATTTAAAATTATGAGTTGAGGGGACAGGGGGATGAATAATTACATAGTAGCCAATAAACATTTCATTTATTTGTGGTGTGTGTGTGTGTGTGTGTGTGTGTGTGTGTGTGTGTGTGTTGTCTGGCCCATCAGTTTATTACAGGTCCCTAACATTCATCACTTTTAATTTGCATAGGGGTTAAATACACATTTTTACAAAACAAATTCTTTGGTCTTTGTACAGATCTGATCGTATCATTCTCCTACACTAGCTGATTATTTTGAGTTTTGTGTAACATAATTCCTTTTCATTAACTTTACATGCCACAGCAGGAAATTACTTGAGAGGACAGATTCACCTGAAACGTGTATGTAAATCCAAATTGAGAATTATGAAGTTCAATTAGAGAATATCCCATACACTGAGTCATTTCAAATGGTATAATTCTTATGTGTCAATAAATGGACTTGTTGGGTGTTTACATGCTTAGAAAAAGTCAATAAGACATCTCATACAGATTCATTTGTCCTTCAGAGAAAGCAAACTGTTTGACTCAGACGGGGAACAAAAGTGTTTAAGATAGATTATCTCTGCCTTTGCCACAGTTGCCTTGATCTTTGAGGTCAAGGTTGTGTGGTAGTCAAAAGTTAGTTATAGACATCATTTCTTTTCATGCTGTTAAGTGCATTATTTGTTGAATCTATCTACTCACATGATTCTGAGATTACCTTTACTGTATGGAGTTAACAGCTATAAGATACATCTGGATAAAAATGGAGAGCGAATTAGTGAATATTCTACATGTATGTTTACAGAGAGAGAAATTCATGTTTTTCTAAGTCACTATACTTTAATCAAATTTCAAGTTATATCCAATTACTTGTTTCATATTGATTGAAGTGGGGAAATTTTCTGCCTTCCTCCCTAGGTTTACTGAAGCACAGAAACTCAATTGGGACATACAAGTTTAAAAAAAAAGTTTTAAAAATTATAGACAGTAGCGAGTATTACTTTTATTCTCTCGTTATAAATCAGAATACAATCACTTAAAAATATGAGATTTGTTCTGAGGTATGGGAACTTAAATAAAAAAGGGGGAAAGAAGAAAAATCACAAACATCTCATCTACAGAGATTACAAAAACCCCCACCAAAATCATACAGGGAAAGATATGCATAGAGAGGCACTGATACACAGATGGAAGGAAATAAAGTGTGGAGTAGCATCTTCAGCTTGAGAGCATTGCCACCAAAAATGTGTAAAATCATTTTGCATTTTCACACCTATAGGCAAAAATGGAATGTATTTCATGTGGTATTTCCCCCCCTAGGCAAGATGAAATGAAGTGGAGTCTCTCTTTGGCCTGCCAATTAATTGGAAGTTTGAAACTCATGGTATCCTTACGGTTATAGGAACATCATATTTGACTTTCTCAAAGTCTCTAGGGTGTGTGTGTGTGTGTGTGTGTGTGTGTGTGTGTGTGTGTGTGTGTGTAAACTTATATATTTTCATATTCTGGAATCTAAAAGTGCTTGAAAAAAAGATATAGAAATATAATTCTAATTTGCTTGCAAAGAACAAGATTCTCTCATCTCTCTCTCTCTCTCTTTCTCTCTCACACACACATACACACACACACATACTTATTCTGAAAGGAGAACAATCTTTCATCCTATGCCAATTAAGAAAAGAACAGAAATTTCTCAATATTGGCCATTCACTAACATGTTTTTAAATAGATTTAAAGTGATAAAATATCATTCCATATGGCTAAAGTACTTGAATTAAAAACTTTCAAAAACAGCTTTCTAAACTTCCCTTTCCTTCCTATTTCTTGTCCAGAGAATGCACACCATTAAATGGAAGAACAATAGACAGTGTTACTGGTTCTTTCAAGGATGGCAGATAAGTTAGTCATTTTAATGGAATGGAGTGCCAGTTCAGCTGGGAAGTGGTGTGATGTGATGCTGCAAGCTTCTGAACATATTTCATACTTGACAGTAATAATATTGAATTAATATGTCTCTCCAAGGCTTAGAAAATCTGGTTCAAATTTAGCCCAATTTATCAAGGTTTGGCAGAGTTATAAGAATTAACAAATCATGCTGTGACTTAAAATTAGCATTATGAATATTTAGGAGCTGTTAAAACAGTAGGTTAAATGTATGAAAATCCCACTATCAGAATATAGAAAGCATACATTCAAACACAGCAAGGATTATTAAGGGGAACAAAGAAAGTTCTATTATACAGGCCAATATTGTACAATATTCATCATTTTATTTTGCTTTGCAGGTCAAGTCCTACTTAGTTCTTTTACTATTCATTATTCCCAAACACCTGCTATAAGAATGTGAACTCCTGATAACTTTCAGTGTCTCTCACTAGTGCCTGTCAGGAGATACGAGTTAAAGTCTGTCAATGCAAAATACTGGCTCATTCTGGAGAGGTTTTCTTTTCCTTTTCCATCATGGCAAAGCCATTAGGACCTTACCAGAAGATATATGATTATATGATATGACCCATAATGAAAATACTTTTTATTTGAAAGTCATTTACATATCGCACGTAGCCAGGTTTCCGAAGTGACCATTCACAGTTATAAGGTCATTGATCTAGAGTTTTAAGGGCCCTCAGAGATCATCAAGCCCAATCCTGTCATTTTACAGGTAAGAAATTACAAACCACTGATGTGAAATGACTTACCCTAGATCAAGGCTTCTTAATTTTTTTTCTACTTTCAAACCCTTTTCACCTGAAAAATATTTACATGACGTCAGGTGTATAGGTATATAAAATAGGTATACAAATCAAACATTTACTGATAATAAATCATAAAGAATTTTATTTTAAAACAATTCTTTGCTGCACACTTAATTTTACCATTTGTTAAAGATGAAAGCAAATTTGCATACTATTGAGATGATATGCTTATTTATTTTTACATTAAGAGTTAAATCTTGGTCGAATATTTGATAGTGCAGGACGTTGAGCACCTTTAACGTTTTCAGAGTTGATTGACATTTTGATTGCATAATCATCAATGCTGAGAATATCACTTCACATAAATACATGGTGCAAAATGGCAGAAATATGTTTAGGGCCATTTTAGAAATCTTTGGAAATTTTGTCCCATTCTCAAGCTAAACTTCATTTAACAATTTTGTATGTATAGTAAAACAACCCTGCAATTCATAACATACAATGGTCTCAAATCTGAGCCTAGGTGTTTCTGGCAGCATTTGCTGGCATTGCATAGCATGAGGGCATGCACAGTGCAATGTGTGGAGGTTGTATCTCCAGAACCAAGGCTGCAGTGAAGTTTCATGCCAGAAACACCTAGGGTTCATTACGTTTGATTTTGAATTAATTTTTGGTCCTTGCACATTCAGAAACCTTTTACTCTTGCCAACATTTTTACAACCCCGGACCTGATTCATGGTTCAAGAAGTATTGCCCTAGATCACACAGGTAGGAAATGGTAGAGCTGTGATTTGTCTCTACATCATTTGCCTTCAAAGTGGGACCTCTTGCACTAGTCAATTGCAGGTGAGATTCAAGGGCTGCATCGTAATATTGGATAGAAAGCTGCTTCCTGAGGCAGTAAATGAGTTCAGTCTCTATCTCTTCCCTACACTTCTTAGGGCCCTAAGATAATTTATAAAACTCTAAATGGCAGAGAAGGTGCTGATTTGCAGTGACAGAGAAAGTACTTTACTGGGAGCTTTCTACACTGATTAAATTATGCAAAAGTTGCTTTCTAGACTTGAGAACTTGAAATGAGATTTAGATATCAATATGCATTCCAAGAGTGATATGGGGGATCATTCCAGGTATAAGGTACAGTTTAGATAAAGGCAAAGAAGCAGGAAATGAAATGTTTAGTATTAGAAATAGCCAATAGGATAGTTTGTTTAGAAGACAGAACAAAGGGATGGGAGTAAAGAAAAATTACTTCACAAAGGGTTTAGAAGACTTTCAATGCCAAATAAAATAATTGTTATTGTAAGGAGACAATCACTTAACCTTTTTGAGGCAGGGAAATGACTTGGTCAGACTTGCCCAAATAGATATTTTAGACATTTCTTGTTGTTCTTTTTAACCTGAATTATCCACGTAATTTTCTTTTTTTGTTCTCACTCTCCCTCCCTCCTTTCCTCTCTCTCTCTCTCTCTCCATACACACACACACACACACACACACACACACATATATGTATATATACATACATATATGTATATATACATACATATATGTATATATACATACATATTATATATATGTATATGTATATATATATATATATATATATATATATATATATATATATATATATATATATATATATATATATATATATATATACAGGGTGTCCATAAAGTCCATGTGCAATTTAAAATACTTGTAACATTGTAACTATATATGATAGAAAGAATCTGTAAAAATCAAAAGAAAGAAGAAACATGTAAATTTTTATTGTTCTTGTTAATTTTCAACATGTCCACCATCATTACTAAGACAATGGATAATATGATTCTGTATTTCCTGGAAAATATTTTCAAGCTGATTTTCAGTAATGCCAGCAATCACATCACATGTTTTCACCCACTTGGGTATGAAATTCCTGTGTGGTGCTTCTTTCTTGTCCTGGATTCTAAACCTTCTTTGGACAGTGGTGGTAGATTTTAGTTCAGTAAGCCAAAGAACAGAGTTTACTTTCTCTTCTAGTGAAGCCATTGGTGAACAGTAATCCTGAAAAATAAGCAATTTTAAACTGAATTTCTAAAAATAAAAATAAAATAAACATAAAATTTCTAAAGACAAAAATAAACTAAATACATCAAGCTTTCTAATCCTAGTTACAGATTCTATCACATATAGTTACAAAGTTACAACTATTTTAAATTGTACACTGAATTTATGGACACCTTATATATGTGTGTGTGTGTGTGTGTGTATACATATATATGTGTATGTGTGTGTATGTGTGTGTATACATATACCAATTTACATATATATATATATATACATATATACATAGTTTTAACTTTGCTTAATTTAATTTTGTCAGGCTCATATTTCAACCATTTGAAATATTATATTCAATCTTTTTTCTTGGAATATGGAGTTATACCAGTAATATTGATAGCTTTGCATATCTCTCTTTGGAAACACTCTTATTGAGTAATAGTTTTCAAGGAAAAGAAATGATAAATAAATGTGTGACATAGTAAGAACAAATTGCCATGGATATGTTTTTTCTGGAGGAAAAAATATTCTTGGAATAATATTTATCTTTTCAATAATAACCCATGGGAAAGTCAAATGTGTTACTTTTGAAATGTTGTCTTGTAAGTAGTTCAAATATATCTTACAGAAAACTACACTCAGAATAGAATTGAAATATTATTTTAAAGCTTCTTTTGGAAATTCCATCTCATTAACAGAATATTTATATAAATTCAAAAATGAAAAATATATAATTTTATTCTGATGATCCATATTTTATATATGGAAAACCTGTACTTATCAGGTTATTTGTATAGCTTGCTGAGATATTTTAAGATAGTTGTAATCCAGTTTTAAAGGGGCTTATAAAAATTGTGGTATGGATCATAAACATTCAGGGGATACTTTCAAGCCAATTTAATCATGACTATAAACAGAATGTGTAATACAGACATATATGTACATATAGGTGTGTGTATACATATTTATTAAAATGTCATGAAATTTTTACATACATAATGATATAACCTACAGAGTAAAAGAGCCTAAGCTCCCTAAATTTTATAGATGAGAAAATAGGCCCCATATGGGCCAGATGATCTACGTGTTACCAAGGATACAAAGACCAAAAAAAATCATTCCCTGCCCTCAAGAAACTTAAAATATAGTAACAAATTATGAATCAATCAGTCCTACTTCTTGTTTTGAGAATCACATTCATCCTCGAATGTAGGGTAAAGATTAATTTAATAATTTCCTAATCTTTTAAAAAGATAATGGTGGTGTTATTAAGAGAGTAGGGCTTTTGAGAGGTGAGAAACGAAAGGAAATGGAGGAAAAAATATAAATAATTTTACCTTATAGCAGAAATAACATACATGTACAAAACATATGTGTGCATTTGCATTCACATGATTGTAGTCATTTTGCATTATGTTTTCCTGGTTTTCCTTTCAGTACTGTAGAGAAAACTTACATAGGGGAATGATAGCCAGGTAAAGACATTGTAGAAGCATTACAGAAGCAGAGTTATATGGAAACTCATTTCTAAGAGCAGCGATGAAGATGATTTTAGCATGCTTCTAGAAATGGAAAAGAGAAATGGGGCAGATACACACAGGAAAACTAGCAAAGACATGGCAAGAGAATGAAGGAATGCCTAGCAGGAATGGGACTTAGATGTAGTGGGTGACAGAGGACTTTGGGCTATTTATTTTTAATTTATTTCATATTGCAAAAACTTAAACTTTGTTCTTATAATTTCCTTGCTTCAGTCATTAGAAGTATGCCATGAAAATTAAAGAATTATGGAATCAAAAAGAGAGAGGGAACATTATATAGCATAATTCTGTCTCCAGTTATTATATTTTAAATCATTCCATAAAAGAATAAATAAGCTATGTTCCTTGATAACCCAAGTATATAAACTTTTATTGTTATAAAATTACTTTTTATATAAATTATTCTTACTTCTTAGCAAGTACACATTCTTTCTGACCTCAGTGGATAAGGACAATGAGTACTCACCACCATATTTTATGTTATAACACCTCCAAGATGTCATTTTAGTTAAGAATACTCTGCCTTCTTCTGCTGACATATATATGGTTCTGTGGTCCTGGATAATTCATTTAATCTCTCATTGCCTCAGGAAAGGCAAATAACTATCCCCGTTCTCAAGACAGAGTCCAATGGCCGAGACTATACAAACATATGCAAGAAAAGAAAGAAAAATCTACACATAAGACATATTGGAAATACACAATCAATAGGTGAATGCATGAGAATTATGAACAATTGGGAGAGGCTTCTTGTAGAAGATAGGATTTTAGTTGAGATGTGAAAGAATCCAGGGAATCGAGGAGGCAGAGATGAGGAGGGAAAATGTTCTAGGCATAGGAGAAAGAGTGTCTCAAGATCAAACAAGTCTAGAGTCTGGAAATGGAAAACCTTGTTCAAGGAATGGCAAGTCAATATTATTGGATCAAAGAGTATGTCAGGGGGAGATATCAAAAGGAAAGGGGTAGAGGCGAAATGTAAAATAATGAAAAAAAATGGAGGGAAAGTTTATGAGGGGCTTTGAGTGTCAAACAGAGGATTTTATATTTGATCTTGAAGGTGATAACACAAATTTGCAGTGGACCTAGTCAGCAAGATTTCACAACTTTCTCTGGATTCATTTAGCTGTGTAGGCATTTAGGCAAAGGGTTAGGATGATGGGAGTAATCCACAGCTGTCACCTCTCAAGACAACATCAAGGATACAGTAAGAGAGTAAGGGATTTAAAAGAACAGGACAATGCAAAATTGAAGAGATTCAGCAACAGGTCTAAATAAGGAAGGAGGAAAGGGTAGTTGTTGCATGATTGATGGCCTATGAAAGAATCAAGATGTTGAGTGATTGCAGGTCATAGTATGCATAAAGCACAGGTATTGGGGTTGCAAGGTAGAGGGAGAGGTGGAATGGCAATATATTGTAATTAGATAAGGAATTTCAGAATCTATAAACAAGAAAGTCTGCTTTTTTGGGTGATCGCAAAATCAGAGTTATAGTATGACCATCTTTGTGTTGGGCTGAGGTCATATGAAATGGGTTACTTGAGGTTAGAGTGAGGTTAGAGTGCTTGAAAGAATATTAATAGGTATGTTAAGTCCCCTAGTGTAAAGGCAGGAGTTAAGAAGAAATGAAAGATTGTGAGTCAGGTACTGAATTCAGTAAGGTAAAAGGGGACAATTCTGGAAGTCAATAGATAATAGCTACCAGCGTTTTGTTTGTTTTTTAGATGTGGACCAAGTGTATATCAAAGGATGGAAGGTTACTACATGGAGGTGGCAGAGATTCTTGAAGTGGCCTTGAGGAGCAAGGAGTATTCCAAGTTCCACACCTCAACTAGGGAGTTGGGGAAAGGGGCAGGGGAATGATGAGTCAATATACATCCAGCGCTGGAAACGGAGTAATCATTGACTTTGTCATTAAGAGGGAGCCAAGTCTCAATGAGAACCAGAAGTTGGAAATGGTGGGAAAAGAAAAGATCTAAGATGAAAGTAAGTATGTTGCATATGGAGCAGGCATTACAGAAATCACAAAGGAAAAGTTAGGTTACTGTAGAATGGACATTGTTGGGGTGCAGGAGTTTAAGTAGAGGGAAGTGTAAATACAAGATCAGACTGTAGGAAATAGAGAATGGAGTTTGAAAGACAACAGCCATTAATCACTGTGATGGGGTGAACATGACAAGTGGAAAGTCTGTTAGTCATTGAGGAATAAGTTCAGATAGGTTTTCATTATTGATAGGGGTTTGAATTTTGAGTGGTGTTCTCAGGGCCTGGGATAATTTAGGTGAAGGGACAAATACTGAGAGCTGGAAGCATAGTATGATTCCCCTTGCCCAAAAGAAGGACAATGGATTAAAAGACTTGATTGAATGACCTTCTCCTCTTTTCTGGAAGCAAGTGGTCTGGCGTTTGAAGAAATAGTGTTTCTTCCCAAGGGAGACAGGAGACCAAGCAGGAGACTTGGACAGGTTACAATGGCACTTCCACCTTTACCAGAAAGGCAGATAAAGAAATGCAAAATAATGGAATCTTAAAATATTTTCTCATATGTTCCATTTTATATACTGTAATTATTGATGATGATCTTTTCCAAGCATTTTCTATGATTTCCAGATTTATAGAATCATCAGTTTTAGGATCTTAGAGATATAATATATTGCCTTTATTTTTCTAGGGGAAGAACCTGAAGCTCAGAAAGATTAAATGACTGGCTTAAAGTCAGACAGGTATTAATTTGGAAAGTTATACTCTTCCTAACAATCCAGTGCTGTTTGCATCGTCCCACCCTATAGCCCTGAACTGGACTTGACACACTTTGGGTATGAATTTTATATGTAGACCTCAGAATTCCTCTCATGAGAGGTTCTAAGAAATAAATTCCACTTTAAAGAAAAAGAAAGAAAAGAAAGTGTTGAAATCGACCTATGTTTCTTGCAGAAAACTTTATTTTATATATTCGCATTATTATTTGAGCTTCTGGAAAATAAGGTGCTGCAATGGCAGTTTGCAAATTCAACCTTATATTTCTCTGCAGAGGCATGCAGATACACAGAAATTAAATACAGTAAGAATATGTAGGAAATGAATGATCTGTAAATTCCTATGCAATGCCCATAGGTATTCCCTCTTTAAACCAGGGTATTTTTAATGATATGCTGCATTGATTTTCTTGTACGTCACATTACGTTGAGTTTGTATGTCTCATTACACTGTGTTATCACTTTATGGTACTGTAGCTTACTAGGTGACACTGTGAATATAATATAATGTGATGTGCCATAGCTGTGAAACACCATTAAACTATGACACTCTAGAGATTCAGTGAATTACATCATTTTGCTATCTATAGTTTCAAAAACCAGAGAGAACCACAGGAGCCAATTGCATTACAAGATTAGCTGAATTTGTTTACTGACCATTTCTGTCCAGTAAAGTTGGCTGCTGGTCAGATCATTGCCACTCTTGGAATCCTTATTAAGGAATTTACTTTGTTCGTTACTGAAACAGACATGTTCATGTGATTTTTCAATTTTATGTCATTAACCTAATAGAAAAAAAGGAAGTACACTTTTATGAACCTTCATATTTGGGGTTGAAAATTGTGCTTATGCCTGGCTCAGAGGGATGGATGTTGGCTCCTATCCAAGTTGAGAACTCGTATGTGCAGATTGGTCAAGTAACACCAGGGAGGTTCAAATGATTTGTGATCTTTTAACCTGAAATGTGCTTTTCAATCTCTCTTTGTCATGAATCTCCCAGCCTACATAGACTTTGAAAGCACTGTAACCTTGGATTTTCTTTCTTTTTGATCTTGCAACTGTAGTGATATGTTACTGAAATGAATTTTTATGTCACAGATACTGTTACCTTGGAAGGAATATTTTAATCTTTTGTGCTCAACTGAGATCTGGGTATACTAATATTCTGCTAGAATCGAAAAGAAATTGTCAAGTGTAATCTTCATTTATAAATATATTTTTTTCAAAAACTTCTTTATTGACATCTATTTAAAATGAGTTCTCTTTGGGAAAGCATGAGATGACTCTCAGCTTAGTAAGAATGATGGTGGCATGTAGTCCAAAAGTCTAATATTCACTCCAGCCTCAAAGTTATTCTGATATGTCAGTGAAATTGTTAAAAGTAACTTGATAATATTAGTGTTATCACACCAATAATCTTGCTGCACTGAGTACTCAAAGCTTCAGATTTCTCAGTATGCTTCTTACATCACTGAATCTGCCATTTCCTATTTGAAATCCTCTTTAGAAATCACTGGGTAAA
Organism: Trichosurus vulpecula; assembly: GCF_011100635.1. NCBI lineage: Eukaryota > Metazoa > Chordata > Mammalia > Diprotodontia > Phalangeridae > Trichosurus > Trichosurus vulpecula. Next base: position 377,520,331 of record NC_050576.1, read on the forward strand.
TGACCTGGATTTAAACTTGGACAGTGTCATAACAGGCATTCGGCTAGAGGATTTGTATAGGTTTGTTGGTGAGCTGCTTCGTTCCAGGTTTAACTTCTCTGCCCTTCATTAACCAAGGATCAAAATGGGTCAGGAAGTTCTACTAATTCATTTAGCACTCATTTATCCTTCCCACTTATTTCTGGGAGCTACATTTACTGCCTTTTAACGTTTAACTCTTCTTTCCCTCCTAAAATTACAGTAATATGTTCTGGAATATATGTGTAAGATTATATATCTATATACATTGCATATCTTTAACTATATATAATCAAATATGGGAGTTAATTTCTGCATCAGTTGTAATTTGTAATAGAGTTTCTTTTCTTTTTCCAAAAAATTTCTTCAAATTTACTTGATATTTGTATTTATTTAGATATTAAATCCTGGACAAATTGACTGAGAATTCCAATGAGTGAAAATACCAGATCTGCTGAAGTGTTGCATTATTTGTATTTGCACTGCATATTTCCATTGGGTTGAAACCAAGTACCATACACAGTTATAATTTCAAATAATATGCATTAGACCAAAATGACAATATGCTCTATTGAGCTTGTGAACTCAATGCTATAAATTTCTAAAATTATCAATGAAATTTTAGGTATGTATTGTATTCACTTTAATATACATATATATACATATATATAATGCATGTATATATGTATATATCTTCATTCATTCCTTCATTTATTCACTTATTTATTTATTGGCTTACTTGCTTATTCATTAACTCATGTTTTATTTATTTATTTTATGTTCTATCTTTGTGTAAGTGATTTCTGACAAAAAATGATTTAAAAAAAAACCTTTTACATCCAGATTGAATACTTTCTGGTAACAAAAAAAAAATTATTCTGAAGCACTTAATAAAATAGTTGGACCTGTGATGATATATATACCATTCTACGTCAGTAATCCAATTCCAGCCCACACTGCTTTGAGAGTAAAGTGTGTTTCATCATCTTTTATCACATAGAATCATTTCTTTTTCAATTACTCATTCTTTTACTTCCACATAATGATCATACACATTGCTTTTGTCATTACAGCATTGTCTTTTGCTTCTGTTTATTTTATTCTATACTAATTCATACAAACATTTCCATGTTTCTCTGAATTCCTCATTTTCATCCTTCTAGATACAACTGCCAAAATGATATTCCTAAAGTTCAGGTCTAATCATGTCCCCCTCTGTTAAAAATTTACACTAATTCCACATTGTCTTACCATAATGAGTTATCTCTAGTCTATCTCTGCATGTTGATTGCACATTACTCACTTAATTCATATTTCATTCTAGCCAAACTAACCTGCTTCTGTTCCCTATAGGTAACATTCCCTCCCTTATCATCATGCTTTTGCACAGATTGCTTCTCATGTCTCCCCATCTTTTGTAACTCAGTTTGCTTTAAAGTTCAAGAGACCATTCCTATTTCTCCAAATTGTTTCCTCTCTCAACCTCATTAATGTCATCAATGTGGATTTATTTTAGATATATCCTTGTTAGGGGCCGAGTTAGAGCCAAGCACTGTCCTCCTCGGACCTCCAGCCCCAGGGGCCTGCTGAGATAAACTCAGGGCTTTGGGATGTGGGTGGAGCCTGGAGGAGGAGTCTCACCTTTGTTGCCTCCTTAGCAATTCCAGGTCTTTTTCCGGCTGCCTGACCACGTGGAACTTCCGGCTGCCTGACCACGTGGAGTTTCCGGTCTTTACCTGGACTGCCTGCCCACAGGGAGCTTCGGGTAGCACAGGAAAAGAAGGGGAGGAGAGTAGGTGGAGTCGGGGCGGTCCTAGGACCCAGGTGTATAGAGTTTTACCTGTCCTTCACCCACGTAACCAAAGAATGTACCTACATCACTAAAGATATAAATGTGCTGCTTGCTGAAATAATAAACGGGGTCACTCACCATCTTTTCGGCTCCTGCCCCATTCATTGTCCGCGAGATCACGTCCTTTGCTTAGGCAAAGGCCTGGGGCTTGGGGGGAACCCCGAGCATAGTTACGAGGCTTCAGAAGCCCGTAACATATCCTCATCTGATAAGCTGTTATATCTAACCCAGAGAATAGAAACGTTATGAATGTATATACTATTGCATATTTATATCTTCATTTTCAATGACTAGAACTTGCCTGGCACATAATTGACATGATGCATTCTAAATGTTATATAAATTTTTTTTATTATAAACTTTATTATTTTATCTGTACTTTATTTTTACAAACTTTGCAAACATGATCTATGTAAAAACATAAAAAGAGTATCGTATATAATCTACATTATATACAGCTTTTAAAATGAATATTAAATTTAAAATGATACCTCCAATACTGCCATTGCATTCCTGTACTACCTTCTGGATTTCCTTCTGGTCCCTTGTATATTTTCACTGATGTTCTTTTTTATTTTTTCTCATCATCTTATTATTATCATCATAATGTTCCCAATTTCTTCTTTTCTTTTTTCCTTTCTGGAGGAAAGCATGTTTCATCAGGAGCCTTTTGGAGTCCTGAATAGCTATTGAATTGATCAGGGTTCTGAAGTCTTTCAAAATTGTTTTTCTTATCATCAGAGGAGTCAAAAACGTAGCCTCTAGGCAACATGTAGACTACAACACTCTGCAATCCTGAAAACTGGAACCAGATTAAAATGTAATTAGGAAATTTTTAAAAAATAAATAAAAATTCAATTAAGCATAAATAATAAAATATGTAGTTTTATCAGTTAATATGCAGCCTACAAAAATCCTTATATATGGTTTTATGGCCAAAGTTTCTATTTAAGTTTGATACAACTGCTTTGCATTGTTTTTTTGTTTGCTTGCTTGCTTGCTAGTTTGTTTTTTTTGTCAGAACAGCTGAACCAAATTTATATTTATGAAGAAGTGTGATTATGTCCACAGGAGAACCAACTTAGCAGCAGTAGCACAGCCTGAGAGGGAAGAGCACTGAACTTGGAGAAAGAAGGAAAGAGCTGGATTGAAATCATGACTCCTTAGGACACAGCTGTGTAACCATGGGGAAGTCAAATGACCTCCCTGAACCTCAGTTTCTTCATCTATGAAATAGGTGACAAGGGTAGTCCCCATGTTAAGGCTACCATGATGGGTAACAGGAGTCTGGCCATTGTACCCAGTCCCCAGGAGTCCAGCCAGTAGACTTGCCCAAGGTAGGGGTGGGGGAACTTGTTTCTGGGTTTGTTAACTACATGGTAAACGGTAACCTCTTTGACAGGCTACAGTTACCAAATGGAAAAGGGAGATGCCTTCAAAAGGTCTTAGTCTCAGCCTCTTGTCTTTTAGTTTGCCTTTTTATCACTTGATGGAGCCTGGGAGTTTGGTCTTTGCTGGGTTTTCCAACTCAGCTTGGTATTGACTTTGAGGGGCTACCTTTGGGGACAGTTGAGACAGGACTGATCTCACATTTAGACAGGAACTAGACAGGAGCTGATGCTACCTAGAAATGATGATGAGTTTGAGCCCATTGTCCCAGGGTCTGGAGAAGGAAAGGAAAAGGGAAATTCTGCCCCCTCTTTCTAGAGGTCCTCCCCCATGTGCTACTCTTTCTCCATCACTCTGGATGAGGGTACAGAAGTTCCTGGTAGGCAGAAGTGGCATTGGAATATAGTTTTCCAATCTTCCTTGCCATGCTCCCTCTTCAAACCCATGTAGTGAACCCAGCCACGACAGGATTCACACTGCAGCATGGTCAACATGTCACTGTTGCTCTCATTGGTGAGCCTCTTACAGTAGGAACACATGTCATCCAGGCTAACTGTTACTTCTGGATCCTTATCCCATTCCTGGGTGCTCTCCATGGCTTCTGGAAGCCTAACAAATGCTGGCCAGATGTTGGTGTGTGAGTCCTCTGTGGAGGATTCCTCCAGGCTGTCAAGGTACTCTTCATCCTCCTCTTCATCATCATTGTAGGGGTCTCAGTTTGGCAGAAAGAGAAACTTCTGGAGCTGCTGGTCCCAGTTGACCTGGCCTAGATTCCTCACCAGGGAGATCAGGCTCCTCACAAACGAGTTGGTTTCTTGAGGAGCCCGTGTTTGGGGGTGATAGATGACAATCAGGTCACACTTAATTTTTGTCTCTGCTCTCAGAATTTGATTGAGCTATTGGACAAACCTGCTACACTGGGTACTGATGATCCTTTCTGGGAAGCCAAATCGATGTACCAGTGTGAAGAGCTGCTCAGCTGTCTCCTTGGGGGAGCAAGTCTTCGTGGGTGAAGTGGTCTACAACCATGAAGATGAAATGAACACCCCATGCTGTCTACTTCAGGGGCCCCATCAGCTGAAGGCTGATGAAGCGGAACAGGCCTTTGGCCTTGGCTGCAGGGAGCTCCTTTTGGGATTGGGGGGGGTTCTTTCTTGGTCTTCAGTGAAAGGGTGGGTCGGCCTTAAGCACTGTTGTTGTACCTTCTTTCTAAGAAGCACGGGTTGCCCTGGCTTTCTTGAAAAACTCAGTTTTCCCCCTGTCCAAGTAGCTGTGGTCTCCTTCTCTGCTAGCTTGTTCTTCTGGCATTTCTTACAGTCCTTGACCCATTTCTGGGAGTCATAAACCACCCCAGGCCAGTTGTAGGACTTGGTGACATTGCCCTCAGACTTCAGGATCCCCAGGTGGCCATCCTCAGAGATGTGGGCTTTGAGGAAGGCTTACCTCTTCTCCTCCAGGGTAAAAATAATCTTCTGATTTTTAACTCTGCACTTGTAGTAAAGGTGGATTTCCTTCCAGAAAGAAATTAGCTTTCTGAGGAAGCTGTCTTCTCAGTGGTTCTGGGGAAGATCCAGTCTTCAAAAACTGCAGCATCATGGCCTGCCACTCCCTTCTAAGGGACTCCATCCTTGGGCAGACTCCCACCTTGGAAATGAGGCAAGAACTTAAGAGGAGACCAACTGCTTTGCATTGCTGTAGTCATTGTACAAGTTGTCCAGGTTTTATCTGTTTCTTTCTATATAATTTCATATAACTCTTCTCAGGTTTCTATGAATCAATCCCTTCCATCATTTCAAATAATGCTTTAATATTCTATTCCATTCATTTGGTCAACCAGCCCATACTTGACGGGCACCTACTTTGTTACCAATTTTTTGATACATAAAAACTGCTGCTATACATATTTTTGTGCATATGAGTCTTAGATGTGCTTGACCTCTTTGCAGTCTATATTTAGTAGTAGCATTGCTCAATTAAATTTTTAGTGACTTCTTTGGTACAATTTCAAATTGATTTCATGAGAAGTTAGACAAATTCAAGGGACCACCTATTCCAGGTATTGTTCTTTGATCAAGTCTCTACTGGGCCATGGCTCTCATTTTTATATATTTACCATTGACTGATTCTCGTGAAAACTATTTGTTTTGTTATATTAATATACCTTTGTGAAGATGGCAGAGTAGAATTTCTTTTTTGCCTAGCTCACCAAGCAACCTCCTCCACAATAACTGAGAATATGATAGATATTGTGTTTGGAAAATCCAAAGAAAAAGTTACAATAAGACATTTTTTTTCTAGCTCTGTGCAGCTTTAGAAAGATAGACAAAGTCTATAGATATTGGGGTAAGGCTCAACCAGTACTCCAGTGGAGGCAGTAACAGATAGTTGCAGCAGGACACAGAAGTGAAGAGCATACTGGCAAACAGGGAACATAAGGAATCTCAGGGATGATAAGGAGCCAGAGACTGAACACCAAGACTGAAAATACCAGGACAGAAAGAAATATCAGAGGCAGCATTACTCCTGTACTAGGTCACAGTTCTAAAGCAGAAAAGTATAATAATGGTAAATGGTTAGATACACCTTAGATATGTATGGAACAAGGAAGAAAAATAACAAATTTCAAAAACTTAGCTGTGTGGCTCTGAGCCCAAAAGTGGAGTAAGGGACTCAGTTTTAACATTTAGCACAACCTCCTCCTACCCATACTGCCCCGCCCCCCCCAACCCCACAGTAACAAGGGCAAGAAACCAAGATAAAAGTAGAGTCAACCAGTTCAGTTGTTTTAAAACTGCAGAATTTCACTGAAGGCTAAAAGTAATTGAGTCCAGTTGTATTCTACTGAATCCCAACCACACACTATCCAACATAGCCAAACCAGGTTCAGGAATGTGAAGAAATCATACCAGGAGGGAAGAGAACAAATGTTTACCCAGGCCATAAGACCTGGAAAGTATGAAAAACATGAAGGGCCCTAGCCCGAGTTATAAAAAGAACAGAAGGACATAAAAATAGAAACTCAGGACACATATTCCCCCAAGAAGTGAGCAAAGGGCAATACTAAAACAAAGTTCAAAGTAAAGAAGAAGGTTGGAAGTATGAGCAAAGAGGTCAACAAAAAAGAAGCCAAACTCAAAGAGTTTGACATGGAGTTTGACATGTCAATGATATGACATGGACGATCAAACAGAGAAGAAGACAATGACTTGAAAGCATAAACATGCAAATCCTCAAAAAAATGCAGATTGGACACAAATCCAAAAGACTTCTTAGAAGAGTTAAAGAAATAAAAGAAGTTATTTTAAAAAATAAGAGCAATAGAGAAAAAAAATGAGAAAAGAAATGAGCTCTACAAAATATTACCAAAGAAAATTATTTTAAAAATAGTTGACCAGATGATAAAAATGATACAAAATATCACTGAAGAAAATGGCTCATTAAAAGAATGGAATTGTCAAAATAGAAACTTCTGACTCCATGAGAAATCAAAATATAAAAGTAAAACAATGTCAAAAGACTGAAAAAATTGAAGAAAATATGAAATAACTCATCAAAAAAAACCCCAAAACTGATAGAAATAGATCAAGGAGAGATTTAGAATATGTAGAATATCTAATTCATTACAGTTAATTATTTGCTCCTGGAAGGAAAATTTACAAGAATATTATATCTAAATTCCTAAACCCTTAGCTCAAGGAGAAAATATTACAAGAAACAAGAAAAACATAATTCAGATATGGTGGAAACACAATTAGAATTACACAAGACCTAGCAGTGGATACACTAAAAGACCACAGGTCTTAGAACATAATTTATTGAAGAATGAAAATCTGGGCTTGTGGCCCGAAATATCATACCCAGCAATGTTAAGCATAATCCTGAATGAAAAAAAATGGATATTCAATGAATTACCAGACTTTCAGGATTCTATTGAAAAAAAGACCTGAATGTAATAGAAAATTTGACATACAAGATCAAAGAGAAATCTAAAGTGAACATCAAAGCCTAATTACAAAGGGTTCAATAAGGATAGGCTATTTTTTACATGAGGAAATATATACTGTATGTCTAAGATTATAATTAGTAAATGGGTAGTTTGAAAGAAAGACTGGGGTAGAGCCGAGTATGATATGATTCTTTTTTTTTTTTAATGCAATTTATTTATTTAACATATTTGGTTTTCAGCATTGATTTTCACAACATTTTGAATTACAAATTTTCTCCCCATTTCTACCCTCCCCCCCACTCCAAGATGGCTTATATTCTGGTTGCCCTGTTCCCCAGTCAGCCCTCCCCTCTATCACCCCCCTCCCCTCTCATCCCCTTTTCCCTTCCTTTCTTGTAGGGCAAGATAAATCTCTACGCCCCATTGCCTGTGTATCTTATTTTTTAGTTGCATACAAAAACTTGTTTTGTTTTTGAACATCTGATTTTAAAACTTTGAGTTCCAAATTCTCTTCCCTCTTCCCTTCCCACCCACCCTCCCTAAGAAGTTGAGCAATTCAACCTAGGCCACACATGTATTATTATGTATAACCCTTCCACAATACTCATGTTGTGAAAGGCTAACTACATTTTGCTCCTTCCCAATCCATCCCGCTTTATTGAATTTTCTCCCTTGACCCTGTCCCCTTTCCAAAGTGTTTGTTTTGATTACCTCCACCCCCATCTGCCCTCCCCTCCATCATCCTCCCCCTTTTATTTTTTTTTTATCTTCCTCCCTCTTCTTTTCTGTGGGGTAAGATACCCAACTGAGTATGTATGGTATTCCCCCTCAGGCCAAATCTGATGAGAGCAAGGTTCACTCATTCGCCCCTAACCTGCCCTCTCCCCTCCTCCCACAGAACTGCTTCCTCTTGGCACCTTTACGTGAGATAATCCACCCCATTCTATCTCTCCCTATCTCCCTCTCTCAGTATGTTACTCTCTCATCCCTTAATTTCATTTTATTTCTTTTAGATATCTTCCCTTCATCTTCAACTCACCCTGTGTCTGCTCTCTCTCTTTTACATATATATATATATATATATATGTATAAAAACACACACATATATATACACATACATACACATACATACATATACACATAGATACATACATACATACACATTCACTTATATATATACATAAACATATATATATGCATATTCCCTTCAACTACCCTAATACTGAGGTCTCATGAATCATACTCATCATCTTTCCATGTAGGAATGTAAACAAAACAAAAAATTTTTTTGTAAACAAAAAAATGATTCTAAAAAATAGTATCATCTAGAAAAATTAAAAAAGTAATTACACAAATGAGTTCAAGAGGAAGAACTGGCACAGAGGAATTAGATGGGAGAGGACGGCTGGTAGTTCTGAAACCATACTGTCATAGGGAATAGGTTAAAGAGGGAGCAATACATATATATGTAGAAGGATATAAAAAGTCTTCTAAATTCAGAAAGAAATGAAAAGTATAAGGGGATAGGGAACGGGGCGGGATTTTTAGAGGGAACCCTGCTCATATGAGATTTGAGTTAAAGAGAGAAAAATATATACATTTACAAGGGAAGAAAAGTCTATACGAATAAAGAAATAAGAGGATGAGAGATTAGAATAAGGGGGGTATAGGAACACATCTAGATTAATGGGAATGGGGTAATGAGGGACTAACGTATATTTGGAAGGCTATAAAGTCTTGTAAATTCAGATAGAGATGAGAGAGCAATGGGGAAGCATGGGGGAGAGGTCTTGGAGTGGAGTAAGTGAAGTAATATGAGGGCAAGGTAGCAGGTAGAAGTAAAATAGAGGAGTTAGGAGGGATAGGAAATAAGAGATACAGACAAACATAAAATAAAGATTATGAGTAGAATTTATTAGGGAAAAAAGCAGGAGTTCTAATCATGATCTCAGATAAAGTTAAAACCAAAATAGATTTAATCAAAAGAAAAATAAGGAAAGTTCATTATATGTCAGCTATATTAATCAACATTATTTGAAATTGTTTAAAATAACTAGATGGTATAAGATTGGAATATTGCTGTGGTGTAGGAAATGATGAGTTGATGGATTTAGAAAAAAATTATGGAAAGACTGAGACTTATGAAGGAAGATATTATCCATCTTCAGAGAAACAGAGCACAAACAAGTATAGTAAAGTCTTACATAGATGCACATGAATGTATATGTGTATACATGTGTAGGAGTATATCTATCTATCTATATGTAAGGTTATATATGAATGTTTGTCTATATTTATGTCTATATGTGTTTGTTTATATATGAACCTATATACGCATACATGTACATATGCACACAAATATATGCATATTAATATTCATATACATATGTGGTATATCCATATATTATAGATGCACACATGTGTAATATATACATATATTTCATACACATGCGTATAAATGTATCTATCTATCTATCTATATGTGTGTGCATCTGCACTTAACTGTAGCCTTTTGGGGTGAGGTCAGATAAGGTGGGAAAAGAACAAAGTAAAAAGTGCATAACAGGAAAAAAAATGAAACCTACAAGGAAGTAAAGATAAGATGGACAGCTCTGAACACACTGGGTAGTATTTATTTATTATAGTGGCTTTCTTGGAATGGATATTTATTGCATTTTATTTTGAATGTTTTCTTATGGTCTGCTGTACACATGACACTGTTTTTCCCGTTTTCTTATTTTGTATTTAAATGTAAAATTTTAAAAATATTACCAAAAAGAAAGTTATTTTGGAGGATCAGCCTGCATGGGATGCTCACTTCCCAGGATCATGAATTTTTCCTTTTATGCTCATTATAACTTTCACTACTCTAAAGTACTTAGAATTCTTTTCAATTGTGTAACTCTCTGCAGGTTCATTTCTTTTTCTACTTGATTTATTAAAATGTTAATAGAGTTTTAGTATAATATATGTACTCTCTAGGTACTTATACAGAAGGGTGCTCATTTATCTTATCCCTACCTTTTGTTTCTTGTTTTTATTTTTTAAGAATTCATTTATTATTAAATTTTCCCCAGTTATATGTAAAAATAATTTTAACATTCATTTTTAAAACTTTGAATTCCACATTCTCTCTCCCTCCCTCTGCACCTCCCCTCTTTGAGAAGGCAAGCAATTTTATGAAGGTTGTGCATGTGTAGCCATACAAAACAATTCCATATTAGTCATATTGTGAAAGAAAAACAGATTTAAAAAATCTTCAAGAAAAATAAAGTTTTTTAAAAAAAGTATGCTTCATCTGTATTCAAACACTATTAATTCTTTCTCTGGGTGTGGATAGCATTCATCCTAAGTCCTTCTGATTTATCTTGGATCACTGTATTGCTGAGGATAGCTAAATCATTCATAGCTGATCATCTTATGATATTACTGTTACTTCGTAAACAATACATTGCACTTTGCATTAGCTCATGTAAGTCTTCCCAGGTTTTTCTGAGAGCATCCTGCTCATCATTTCTTAAATTATCTTGCCTGAATCTATTTTCCTGGTCAGTTCTTTATCCAATGAAATATTTCATATTGTCTCCTATTTTTTCATTCTTTTGGTTTTTTATTGTTTCTTGTTTTCTCACAACATCAATAGTTTCCATTTTTTAAATTCTAATTTTTAAGGGATTATTTTCTTCTGTCAGCTTTTGCACCTCTTTTTCCATTTGGCCAATTCTAATATTTTAAGGCATTCTTCTCCTCATTGGCTTTGTGTACCTCTTTTACAATTTGGCCTAGTCTTTTTATAAGTTGTTAATTTTTTCATTTTTTGAGTCTTCTTTATCAAGCTATTGCTTTATTTTTCATGATCTTCTTGTATCACCCTTATTTCTTTTTCCAAGTTCTTCTCTACCTCTCTTATGTGATTTTCAAAATCCTTTTTAGGGCTCTTCTGTGGCTTAATACCAGTTCATATTTTTCTTGGAGGCTTTGCATGCAGGAGCTTTGACTTTGTTGTGTTCTTCTGAGTGTGTGTCTTGATTTTCCTTGTTACCATAGTAACTATCTACGATTTTTTTCTGAAATTTTTTCTGTTTTTTGCTCATTTTCCCAGCCTATTTTTTTTTTTTACTTTGAACTGTTTGTTAAAGTAGGGCTGTGTTTCCAGTGTGGAGGCACACTGTCCCAAGCCTCAGGGCTTTTGTTCACCTGTTTTCAGAAATAAGTCTAGGGACCTGTAAGTTTTTGGTTCTTCCAAGGTGGTATGATCTAAGGAGAGGTGTGTTTACCACTCTCTTGTACTGTGCTCTGATCTTTGAGAAACTGCAAGCACTCTTTTCTGCCCTGGAACAGAGACGAGATTCTCAGCTCCATGGCAGCAGTAAGCTCTAGTATGCTAGTGCTCCTCTTTGCCCTGTGACTGCTACCCAAGACTGTGACATATATTCTGTTATGGGCAAAGATACAGAGTCCTGCCTCAGCACTAGCAAAGAGATCCCTATAATCTCCTTCTGACCAGTTGTTTGACCCTCTTACCATCTGTGGGCTGAGAACTTGGGAAGCAGCTGTCACCACTGCTGATTCAGTGGCTCGCAGGGCCTCCTCTTGGTTTGCTGGGGCTGGATCTGTGCTGGCAAAGCTTGGGGTGGACTGGGCTCCATTCTCATCCATGTATACAAGACCTTTCTTGTTGACCTTCTAAGTTGTCTTCAGCCAGAAAATTATTTCATCCTGTCCTTTTGTGGGTTTTTTTGCTCCAGGAATTATTTTTTAGCATTATTTAAAGATATTTTGAGATATTTGGGGGAGAGCTTAGATGAGGCACTGCCTTTTCTGTGCTATATTGTCTATGCCCCCCCCCTTTCTTGTTTTTAAGTAGATTTTCTGCCCCCAAGTGATTAGTTCCTTCCAATTTTAATCTTATACATACTCATTTAAAAATAAAATAAAATTTTGGCTTAGAACCTATGGAAGTGCCCCACTCCTAATAAACAAAACAAATTGTACCAGATTATTACTCATTCATAGTTTCAGCTCCTTCCTCTAACTTCAATCCAATTTGAGCCCTTTTTAATTAAAAATTTTCAAATATAATCTTCCTATTATCCCCTTAAACCTGTGATACTTGGTTTGTGTTTGAGAATGGAGAATCCATAACATACCCAGTTTCACTTTTGACCTTTCACCTACTTACCTATTACTCTTAGTTCTCTGCTGTTATTCAATAACTTTTTCTCTATCATTTCTTCTTTATGGACTTTCCAAAGATGAACCTTTATTTTCATTGAATAATGCTAATAAAGAAATGTGACAGGTCTGTTGGAGCACAGAGCCTGTGGCTGCTGGAGCAGCTAGCCCTGAGGCCTCCAACCCACAGTCTAAAGATATGAAACATACCTTCCTGAACTTCTGGAAGCCATGATATGCAGGTAAAATGGCTTTTATCCCTCCCTTGAATAAACCTAGAGAATAATACCTCAGAAGAAACAGAGGAGCCAGAAGGGGGGCTTCAGCAGTGAGAGAAGTGGGGGAGAGGACACTTGCTGTGGTGGAGGAAGGAGACTAGTGCAGGAAGAGAGGTGTCCCAGCAGCCCTCACGTCAGCAGAACAAGGAGACTAAATGAGCCCCAGAGGGTGGAGCTAACAAACATCAATGCCAGGAACCCAGACTGGACTTTCCACAGCTAGGGGAAGTGGTAGACACCAGTACAGACAAGAGCTGAGACCACCCATTCTGTAGAACAGTCCTGGGGAAGAGGAGACTCCCCAGCAGCCAGATCACCCCTCTCTCACATCTCATGAAACCAGAGGCCATAGAACATAAAGCCAGTGAGCAGACCAACAGATTCCAACACAAGAAACTTGGGGCACAGCCCCCTGAGCCTCAGAAACAGAGATCCATTTTAGAAGCCAGGAGGAAAAAAACACCATGAAAAAACATGCTAAAAAGCCAAAGACAATTGATTTGTATTACAGAGACAGGGAAGACCAAAATACCAATCCAGAAGATGACAGCATGGACACTACACCCACGTCTGAAACCTCAAAAGGGAAAGTGAACTGGTCTCTAGACCAAAAAGCATTCCTGGAAGAACTCAAGGAGGATGTTAAAAACCAATTTAGGGAGGTAAAAGAAAAAATGAAAAAAAAAAACATTCAATGAGGAAAAAATCTTTAAAAGGTAAAATCGGGGAATTGGTTAAGGAAAATCAGAATACAAATGGAGAAAGCGTCTCATTAAAAAGTAAAATCAACCAAATGGAAAAGGAGATAGAGAAGATAAAGGAAGAAAACAAAACATTAAAAATTAGAATTGGGCGAGTAGAAGCTAATGACACTATGAGATGTCAAGAATCAGTCAAACAAAATCTAAAGAATGAAAAAATAGAAGAAAATGTGAAATATATGATTGGAAAAACAACTGACCTGGCAAATAGATCCAGGAGAGACAATCTAAGAATTATTGGTCTACCTGAAAGCTATGATGAATAAAAGACCTGGACAGTATCTTCCATGAAATCCTTAAGGAAAACTGTCCAAAGGTCCTAGAACCAGAGGGTAAAATTGTCATCAAAAGAATCCATCAATTACCCCCTGATAAAGATCCCAAATTGAAAACACCAAGAAATATTAAAGCCAAATTCCAGAACTACCAAATCAAGGAGAAAGTACTGCAAGCAGCTGGGAAGAAACAATTCAAATATCACATAACTACAGTCAGGATCATGCAGGATCTTTCAGCTTCTACATTAAATGACAGGAGAAATTGGAATATGATATTCCAAAAGGCAAAGGAACTTGGACTACAACCAAGGACCAACTACCCAGCAATACTGAGCAAAATTTTGAAGGCAAGGAGATGGACATTCAATGAAATAATGGAATTCCAGATCTTCCTTTTGAAAAGGCCAGAGCTCCATGGAAAATTTGATCTGCAAATACAAAACTCAAGAGAAACACAAAAATGTAAACAGGGAGAAAAATCCTAGTTAATCAATCAGCCTAATTAGTTACAGCCTGATAAGATTATTTTTATGTATGGGTATCAGTAATAACTGATATAATGATAAAAATATAATTATGAGACATAAAGGGATGTTTCTGGGAGAAGAAGTAAGGAGGTAGTAGAAAAGGGTAAATTATATCATATGAAGAGTCACAAAAACATATTGTAGTAGATGGAAAGAAGGCAGGGAGAAGAGCATTATTTGAACTTTACTCTCATTGGATTTGGTTCCAGAAGGGCAGTAGGAGGGGAAAGGGGAAAAAAGGAAGGGTGATGGTCAGAAGGGAGGGAAGAAGTAGCAAGGGGAAAATGGGAAGACAAGGGAGGGGAATCAAGAGGGAAGGTAAAATGAGGAAGGCAGAGGTCAAAAGTAAAACTCTGTTGAGGAGTGGAAGGGGAAAGGGAGAAACAAAAGCTTAAACAAGGGGGAAATAAGATGGAGAAAAGGATACAGATAGTAATTATAACTGCGAATGTGAATGTGATGAACTCTACCATAAAACAAAAGAAGATAGCAGAATGGATTAAAAATCACAATCCTGCAATATGCTGTTTACAAGAAACACATTTGAAACAGTGGGATACACACAAGGTAAAGGTAAAAGGCTGGAGTAAAATATATTGTGCTTCAGCTAAAGTAAAAAAAGCAGGGGTATCAATCCTAATCTCAGAAAAAGCAAAAGGAAAGATAGATCTAATTAAAGGAGATAAGGAAGGACACTACATCCTGCTAAAAGGCATAATAAACAATGAAGCAATGTCATTATTTAACCTATATGCGCCAAGTAGTATAGCAGGCAGATTCTTAGAGGAGAAGTTAAGGGAGTTACAGGAAGAAATAGACAGCAAAACCATACTAGTGGTGGACCTTAACCTCCCCCTCTCTGAACTTGATAAATCTAACCTCAAAATAAGAAAGAAGTTAAGGAGGTGAATAGAATTTTAGAAAAGGCAGATATCATAGACCTCAGGAGAAAACTGAATCGGGATAAAAAGGAATAAACATTTTTCTCAGTGGTACATGGCACATACTCATAAATTGACCATGTAATAGGGCATAAAAACTTCACAATCTAGTGCAGAAAAGCAGAAGTAGTCAATGCATCCTTTTCAGATCATGATGTAATAAAAATTATTTGTAATAAAGAACCATGGAAAAATAAGCTAAAAATTAATTAGAAACCAAATAATCTAATTCTAAAGAATGAGTGGGCCAAAGAACAAATCATAGAAACAATTAGTAACTTCATTCAAGAGAATGACAATAATGAGACAATATACTGAAACTTGTGTTTCAGTTCTTAGGGGAAGTTTTATATCTCTAAATGCTTACATGAATAAAATAGATAAGAAGGAGATCAACGAATTGTGCATGCACCTGAAAAAGCTAGAAAAAGAACAAATTGAAAATCCCCAATTAAATACCAAATTAGAAATACTGAAAATCAAGGAGAGATTAATAAAATTGAAATCAAGAAAACTATTAAATTAATGAATAAAACCAAGTGCTGGTTTTATGACAAAACCAATAAAATTGATAAACCTTTGGTCAATTAAAAATAAGAAAGAAGAAAGTCAAATTGCTGGTATCAAAAATTAAAAGGGGGAATTCACCTCCAATGAAGAGGAAATTAAAACAATAATTAAGAATTATTTTGCCCAATTGTATGCCCATAAATTTGACAACCTTAGGGATATGGATGAATATCTACAAAAATGTAAATTGCACAGGTTAACAGAAGTGGAAGCAAAATACCTTAATAAACCCATCTCAGAAAAGGAAATTGAGCAAACAATTAATGAACTCCTTAGGAAAAATCTCCAGAGCCAGATGGTTTTACATGAGAATTTTATCAAACATTCAAAGAGCAATTAATTCCTATACTTTATAAACTATTTAGGAAAATAGGTGAAGAAGGAGTCCTACCAAATTCTTTTTATGACACAAATATGGTACTAATACCTAAACCAGGAAGGGTCAAAATGGAGAAAGAAAATTATAGATCAATTTCCCTAATGAATATTGATGCAAAAATTTTAAATGAAATATTAGCAAAAAGATTGCAGCAACTTATCACTAGAATAATACAATATGACCAGGTAAGATTTATTCCAGGAATGCAAGGTTGGTTCAATATTAGGAAAACTATCAGCATAATTGATCACATCAACAACAAACTAGCAGAAACCATATGATCATCTCAATAGATGTAGAAAAAGCTTTTGACAAAATACAACACCCATTCCTATTAAAAACACTAGAAAGCATAGGAATAAATGGAGTCTTCCTTAAAATTATAAGCAGCATCTACCTAAAATCATCAACAACCATTATTTGTAATGGGGATAAGCTAGATTCATTCCCGAAAAGATCAGGGGTGAAACAAGGATGTCCATTAACACCCTATTATTCAATTTGTTACTAGAAATGTTAGCTGCAGCAATAAGAAAAGAAAAAGAAATCGAAGGAATTAGAATAGGCAAGGAAAAACCTAAATTATCACTTTTTGCAGATGATGTACTTATAAAATCATAAAGAATCAAGTAAAAAAACTACTTGAAATAATAAACAACTTTAGCAAAGTTGCAGGATATTAAATAAACCCAAATAAATCCTTGGAATTCCTGTACATTACTAACAAAGCCCAAAAGCAAGAGATAAAAAGAGAAATTCCATTTAAAATTGCTGTAGATATTATAAAATATTTGGGAGTCTACCTGCCAAGACAAACCCAGGGCCTATATGAAACAATTATGAAACAATTTTCACACAAATAAAGACAGATCTAAATAAATGGAAAAATATCGCCTGCACATTGTTAGGCTGAGCTAATATAATAAAAATGACATTTTTACCTAAATTAATTTATTTATTCAGTGCCATGCCCATGGATCTACCAAAAATTATTTTACAGATCTGGATAAAATAATAACAAAATTCATCTGGAAGAAAAAGAGGTCTAGAATATCTAGGGAATTAATGAAAAGAAATGCTAGGGAAGGTGGCCTAGCCATACCAAATATTAAACTGTTTTACAAAGCAGCAGTCATGAAAACTACCTGCTACTGGCTAAGAAACAGAGTGGTGGATCAGTGGAATAGGTTAGGTACACAAGACGCAGTAGTCA
Source organism: Trichosurus vulpecula (assembly GCF_011100635.1). Lineage (NCBI taxonomy): Eukaryota > Metazoa > Chordata > Mammalia > Diprotodontia > Phalangeridae > Trichosurus > Trichosurus vulpecula. The sequence continues at coordinate 377,537,658 of NC_050576.1, forward strand.
ATGACTATAGCAATCTACTCTTTGATAAACCCAAAGAATCCAGCTTCTGGGCTAAGAATTCACCATTTCACAAAAACTGCTGGGAAAATTAGAAAACGATAGGGCAGAAACTGGGCACAGACCAAAATCTTACACCATATACCAAAATAAAGTTAAAATGGGTTTATGATTCAGGAATAAAGGCTGATACTATAAGCAGTTTGGGAGAGCAAGGAATAGTTTACTTATCAGATTTATGGAAAAGCAAAGAATTCATGACACAACAAGAGATAGAGAGCATTACAAAATGCAAAATGGATAATTTTGATCATGTGAAATTGAAAAGTTTTTGCATAAAAAAGCTAATGCAACAAAGATTAGGAGGGAAGCAGAAAATTGGGAGAAAATCTTCACAGCCTATGTCTCTAAAATGTATGGCGAACTGGGCCAAATTTATAGGAATAAAACTCACTCCCCAATTGAGAAATGGTCAAAGGATATGAACAGGCAGTTTTCAGAGGAAGAAATTAAAGATATCTATAGCCATATGAAAAATGCTCTAAATCACTACTGATTAGAGAAATGCAAATCAAAACAACTCTTAGGTACCACATCTCTCCTGTCAGATTGGTTAAAATGACAAAACAGGAAAATGATAAATGCTGGAGAGTATGTGGGGAAATTGGAACACTGTTACACTGCTGGTGGAGTTGTGAACTGATCCAGCCATTCTTGAGAGCAATTTGGAACTATGCCCAAAGGGTTATAAAAATGTTCATACCCTTTGACCCAGCAATACCACTTCTAAGGTGTTATCCCAAAGAGATTACACAAGTGGGAAAAGGACCCATATGTACAAAAATATTTATAGCAGCTCTTTTTGTAGTAGCAAAGAATTGGAAATCAAGGGGATGTCCATCAATTGGGGAGTGGCTGAACAAGTTGTGGTATATGAATAATTGAATACTATTGTGCTATAAGAAATGGGGAAGATACAGACTTCTCAATAATCTGGAAAAACCTACATGACAAATGCTGAGTGAGCAGAGCAGAGCAGAACTAGGAGAACATTATACACAACCACAGATATATGGATTCTGTGATGACTAACCTTGATAGACTTAGCTCTTCTCAGCAAGACAAGATTCAAGGACAACTCCAAAAGACTCATGAGAGAGAGAGATATCTACATCCAGAGAAAGAACTATGGAGACTGAATGCAGATTGAGGCAAAATGTTTTCTCTCCTTTTTTTCTATTATTTTTTGTTTTGTTTCTTCTTTCTCGTGATTCATCCCATTGATAATAATTCCTCTTTACAACTTGACTATTGTGTAAATAAGTTCAATGTGAAGTTATATGTAGAAGATATATCAAATTCCCTGCCATCTTGGGGAGGGAGGGAGGTGGAGGGGGAAGAAAATTTGGAACTCAAGTTCATGCAGAACTGAGTGATGTAAACTAAAAATAAAAAAAAATCTTAAAACAATGTGACAATAGTAGTTTGCCTATTAATTAATGCCTCATATGTAGTCCATGAAGAAGAGAGTTCAACCTTCTCTCTTGACATCAAATCGTCTCTTCATTCTGACCTAAGTACTGCATGCTATACAGCATATACCTAATTTTCTACTTTGTCTTTAATGACAGATTTAGTCCATAATATGTATACTGTAACAGTTATCTAGCTTTACAGTCAGGAAACCTTCTGTAATGGTACCAAGGAAAAATTTTTGACCTCTTTCAACATCTCTAATTGTTACTTATGAGGAGAAAGAGATTGTATCAGCTTGTCCTGACCCCTATCAATCACTGGGATTTAACTTTTTAAAATATCCTCTTATTGAGCAAAGTTTTGATCCTCTTTCTGATAATATATGTCCAATATCTACACTTTTATTTTCTTGTTTATACCATTCATTAGGGATTTGGAATAAGAACGGTGTTATGATGCATTTAAAAGAGGCCAAAAGTGATTCTCATCTCCTGATAAGTTCCATTGTGTTCACTGAAAATTTTCAGTTTCTTTTTCTCACTGTGATTTCAAAAAAAAGTCAGGGTCTAAGGGTCTCAGGAAGTGTTTGGGACAGGAGATGCTGAATTTTTTATTCCTGTAGTGCTAGTTCATCATCTTAAATGTTCTCTTGTGGTTTTCATTCTCGTAAATGACTAGGTTTCCCCCAGCTTATTATTGAACTTCCAGACCACACTTTTCCCAGGGTGTCTAGGTTTCCTTCAGCGATCTTATTTTAACACTTGTGATTACATAGCTTTTCTCCCATGGTTTTTCACTTTTATTTTCTTATTGGTTCACTTTAAAAAGACACAAAGTTTCTGCAATAACAATTGGTTGTGTACTATATGTATGTGCATGTGTGTAGATGTATACACACATGTATATATACATATGGATGTTAAGTATATGCATGTATATGTAAATACAATATACACATGTGCATATGTATATATGTATGTGTATGCATATATACGCACATACTTTTAAAAGTGCTCTAAAATGCGCAGAAGAAAATATACAAGATTTATAATACAGAATAACTTTGTGACTACTTTGTTAAATTGAAAGTATGGTTATGCATTGTATATAACTAAAGTTCACAACTTAATAAATTCTTCCTTGTACTTTAAATTTCAATATGTTTGTATGAATTGATGTTTGTCAACTGCATAATGAAAAATAAACTTAAAAATTATAAGAAAACAATTGACATATCAGGATATTTTTACATGTATCATCTTCTCAGTCCTGGAAAAGTTTCCTCATTTGTAAAATGGGGATAGTGACAGCCTCTATCTTCCAGTCTTATCTTGAAGATCAAATGAAATAAGATATGCAAATGGCTTTGCAATCTTAAAATTGCACACACATATGAATATATGTATATGTACATATACACATATGTGTATGTATGTATATATGAGTGTGTCTATATAGTGATATATTTTGTGCCCTGCTGGCAAACACTACGGAATTCTTGTCTTTCACTTAGCAACTTCTGGTTTTCTGCATCATTTTATATCAAACCAGTCTTGATGTTTGTAAAGTGTAATGACCCAGATGAACAAATGCAGTGCTATACAACAAATCTCTGAAACCTCTCCACTCCATTTCTTCTCCATTGTTGCCAACTGTGTGTTGGCTCAACTTTCCCACCAAGTTAGCAATAAACTGTTCCCTCTCAGAGAAGAGCTCTAATTGCTTGAGGGTATTTCTTCTGGTAGTCATTGTGCATCGGAGCCACTGCTTTTGTTGAATGCAAATATTTAGCTTGGAGAGGATAAGTCTATGATTAGTCCAGCACTCTGCTCCACACATTGCCTTCATCACTCTTACATCTGGACTTCCTTTTTCCTTACAATCACATAGTCCATTAAATGCCTATGTTTGCTCAGAGGGCACATCCACACAATTTTATTGCATTAGGTTAATGGAAGATAGTGTTGGTGAGAAGAATGTCATGAGATTCACAAATCTTCAGTAGTAAGTGACTATTGCTGTTGCTGTTTCCAACTTCCTGCCAAGTCTGGTAGTCTGAGCCTACTCTAGAAGTTTAAATCACCCAGAATTATAAGCTTGTCTTCTTTTGGCATGATGATGATCAGGGTTTTCATAATTTTTTGACCTTATCAGTGTTTGTCATGGTGGGCCTAATGATTTTGGCCTGATGTTTGACTGCAAATGACAATAACATTGTCATGAGCTTGTCATTCACTCCTTTTTGTAGGCATACAAGCTTGTTAATTAGATTAATTTTGATTGCAAAACCTACACCATCCTCACAGTGCTCCCCTTCACTGTGGCCACTCCAGTGGAGAAAAAAAAACATTCAAACTCTACTGCAGAGAATGCATCTCTGATGGGCTGGCCACATTATTTGAAGGCAAAAGGTACGCTTGCCAAAAAGATTATTTTTATGATCAACTCACACATGGCAAGCACTCAGATAGTAGTCACAATAATTGATACATACAAGGATGGTCTCAATGTCTCTTTTAACTTTGGAATTGATTATGTGATATGGGAAACATTGGCACAGAGCCACCCAGCATGGAATGCCCTCATCAGAGAAGGAGCTGTGCTCTATCAGCAAAGCAGAATTGAAGTAGTTCAAAAAAATGCAAGATGAGCAAATTTAGAGAATCCACCCCAAATATTCACATGGACTATTTGTGCCCAACCTCTGGTAGAACATTTTGAGCTCATATTTGTCTGATCAGCCATGGTTAGACACACTGTAACTTGATACTAGCATAGCAATGTCATTTTAGTCCTCTTCGAGAATGAAGGACAGAAGAAAGATTTTGTGTTTTTAATATTGAGATTGTTATTTTAATTATGGTTCTGTGCATTTGCCATATTTTTTTTTGGAATACAAATTCTAACAGAGCAAATTCACTTCTATCTTTGAGTGGCACAATAATATCACTTCCCCACCCCTCGTTTTCTGGGAGAGGGGGCTGGGGGGGTCTTTTAAAGCAAGGATGTTAAAGAAATAAGAGTGCTTGTATAGAAATATTTTTGTCTTTTTAAAGCTGAGGATTATAGAATCATAATGAAATTCTGAAGTTGAGATTGGATATACATATGTCACACTGGGTTGTTCAAGAGTTCAGTAGGAGGGTAAGAAAATGTAAAAGGAATTGTAGCTTTCTTAAGACCTATAGCAAAGAACACACACACACACATACATATATACGTATACACATATATGTATGTATACATACATACTTACATATATATGTATATGTGTGTGTGTACATATATATGTATAACAATGCTGACAGTATCTATCAGTCTATCAGAACAGTATGGGCCAAATTTGACAGGTTTTAATGAAGCAGAATATAAATGATTTTGGAGAATGAAAAAATACTATAATTCAGTGCAAGAATGAGCTTCTTTGAGAACATGCCATACTGAATATGTGATTAGCCTTGTGTCTTTTCTAACAAACCAAGGTTACTTTTCCTAGTTTGAAAAGCAGGTCCACTTTTCCATGTACCCTGGAGAAGCTAAAGGCTGGGGGAATTATAAAAATTCCCAACATTCATTGACTAGAGTAAAATTTCAATATATTTTGCATATATTTAAACATAAATTGATTTTTTTAAACACCTTAACTTCCTTCTAGTGGCTTCCTCAGTGTCCTGTCATAAATTCCTTTGGCCTGATTTTCTCCCATGTAGAATAGGCCATCTCTCTCCAAATTTCCTAGCTTTTGCAGTAGCAACACCATTATGCATGGCAAAAAAGGAAGGCTATTTTAATGTGAAGATTCCATGTTTAGAAATGTGACAATTGTGGAAGAGTTGCAAAATGGAGTACTTTTGTGATGTCTGGCAGGTGAGTTTACAAGGCAATTAGTTAGCATGTATGGAATGCCTGGCATGGAGTAAGGAAGACCATAGTTTAGATTACACCCCAGATATTTATTAACTCTGTGACCTTTGACAAGTTATTTAACGTCTCAGTTTTCAAAGTCATAAAATGGGACAATAATATAGCATCTACATCAGTATCGGCTAATATGGTAAGAGGCTGAGAATACATATTTTAGAATGAAAAGAACTCAACAAAACTAATATCTGAATCATAATAATAGCTATTAAAATAGTAATTACAATTGTTTTTACAAGAAAAGGGGGAAAAGAAGGAGAAGAAGAAGCAGAAGAAGCAGAAGCAGAAGAAGGAGGAGGAGGAGAAGGAAGAGGAGGGGGGAGATGGGGAAGGGGAGGAGGAGGAGTTATAATTCATGTAAAACTTTAAGGTTTAAATATTCCTATTTGACCCTCAAAAAAATGAGAGGAAGGTGCTATTATATTTAGAATAAGTTTTTTTAATTTCATTCTTATATCACTACAATTTTCCCCAGTAAAATTATCTCATTTCACATGGAACAATATTTGATATTTTAAATACTTAAAAGAGGAAATAATCAGCATAACTAATAACTATCCTTAAAAATTTTGAAAAATATATACAAGGCACAGTACTTATGAACCTCTCATCCCTTTCAACTTCTTTTGCTTATGAGTTTTAAATTTCATTTTCTGGAACTTTTTCGGAAAATGACTTCTTTTCTTTATTCTCTTTATTAATTCTCTCTCCTATTAGAGAATGCTGTAATTTTATTCTTGGATTCTTGGGACCCTTATCTCTTTATTTTCAGTGTTCCCCATAGAATTAAAGCTGCCAAGTTTTCTATTTGAGTTTTCTCTTCTGAACATTTTCTAAGTAATTGCCTTGTAGATTTCTTTCCCTGGTCCCCCCTTTTCTCTTGTGTTTTACTCTTAGAGATACCAATTCCTACAGTTGATAGAAAGGCTATGTCCTACATTAGTAAATTTTCTGTTTCTTAGATTGGACAGTTCGTTGTTAACTTTGATACTCTAATGGTCAATTTTTCCTTTATTTGCCATTAAATCTGATCTCTGTTTCCATGTCCTCCCACTTTCTAAGGTGTCAAATGTCCTGAACTACATAGGCAGGATGAGTGGTTTCTCAAAGCACCAAATCCCTGAATACTGTAACCAATGTAAAGTCATTATATACATTTTTAGAATATCTTTCTTCCTCTACATGGGAACATTCCTCAGTGGGCCATCCTCCTATCATTGAAACGAGATTTCCCCATTTCTGTCATCTTTTCGTTTTGTGGTTGCATCTTAACCTCCTTTGGGAGGCACATTATCTCACATCCTTTCCTTGTTTTCTGTTGTGTACAGAATCATCTTAAATTTTTCAGATTTTCTTTTATTTATAGTTCAAGGTATTTCTCCTGGTCTTTTGCAGAATTGTGCTTTTCATTGGAATTAATATATGTTACAATTATATATTGGAGTTTGCAACACAAGATTTTTTTCTGTTTTGTTTACTTTGTTTTGTTTTCCTGGAGGCAATCTATTGATTCTTTCAATTGACACTTATTTTGGGGGGGGGGGGTTGAGAAATTCTAGTAAGTATTCTTATAATATGACTTGCATTCTGTTATTCAAGTTTTTTTTTTTTAATTTGTTCTTTTGGGCAACTTATAATCCTTAATTTGTACCTACATTTTTCTTTGAGATCATTTTTTTTGCTTGTATGAAGAGCAAGTTGTCTTTAACATTATTGCATTTTAGAGCAGTGGATCAGTGGAATAGGTTAGGTACGCAAGACACAGTAGTCATTGACTATAGTAATCTCCTGTTTGATAAACCCAAAGACTCCAGCTTCTAAGACAGGATCTCACTATTTGACCAAAACTTCTGGGAAAACTGGAAAATAGTATGGAAGAAACTGGGCATAGACCAATACACCATATACCAAAATAAAGTCAAAATGGATACACGATTTAGATCTAAAGGCTGATACTACAAGCAAACTGGGAGAGTGAGAAATAGTTTACCTGTCAGATGTACAGAGAATGGAAGAATTTACGACCAAACAAGAGACAGAGAACATTATGAAGTGCAAAATGGATAATTTTTACTACATTAAATTGAAAAGTTTTTGTACCAAAAATAGCCAATGCAACCAAGATTAGAAGGGAAGCAGAAAACTGGGAAGGAATTTTTACAACTGTCTCTGTAACAGCAATGCTGCTAGCAGCTACTATGGCTGTGTAAGACCAACAATAAAAGCACACAGAAGGCTACCAGCACAGCTTCTTTGATCTACTTTTCTAAGGAAAGCAACTTTATGGGGTTAACAGTCTCAGTTTAGTGAAACATACATATATCATTGACTTAGTTCGGGGGGAAAAGATCGGCCCCCTGAACTTCAGGGCAAATACAAGCAGAAATTACAAGCATATGTTATAAACAGGGCAAATAACACAAACCAGTCTATCCACAGCAATACATAGGTACCAGAGAAGCACAACATCTGTCTGGGTTATCAAAACCTGCAGGCTTTTTCAAAAGCTTGCCCAGAGTCTTGTCACTCTTTCATTGAGTGTAGCCCCAAAAGTGAAACCCTAACCTTCCAATACATATACTGTGCTCAGGACCCTGTGGGCTGGGGCCAACTTAGCATTTAGGGTGTGGAAAACCAGGGTGTGGGAAAGCTCCTCATACACCAGCATACATCATATACAAATCAATGACTCTTCACTGCCTCTGTGCTGAGAAGCATTCCAAGACAAAAGATCCCACTTTACCTGCCCCACTCAAACAAAGGCCAGACTCATCAAAGACACTTGATAGTCTTAGCATCCCAAAAGAGAACAGCAAGAAATCCTGCCCTGATTACCATTAGAGTCTCTGATGAAGGCCTCATTTCTAGCATATATATAGAGAACTGAGTCAAATATACAAGAATGCAATTCATTCCTCAATTGATAAAAGGTCAAAGGATATAAACATGCAGTTTTCAGTGGAAGAAATCAAAGATATCTATAGACATATGAATAAATGTTGTAAATCACTATTGACTAGAGAAATGCAAATCAAAACAATTCTTAGGTATGCATTGTTGATGGAGTTGGGAACTGATCCAACCATTCTGGAGAGCAATTTGGAACTATGCCCAAAGGGCTATAAAGATGTGCATACCCTTTGACCCAGCAATTGGAAATTGAGGGGATGTCCATCAATTAGGGAATGGCTGAATAAGTGGTAGTTTATGACTGTAATGGACTACTAAAGTCGTATAAGAAATGATGAGCAGACAGACTTCAGAAAAACCTGGAAAGACTTATATGAACTGATGCTGAGTCAGGGGAACAGAACCAGGAGAACATTGTACACAGTTACAACCACATTCGTCAATGACTAACTTTGATAGACTTGGCTTTTCTCAGCAATGCAAGGTTCTAAGACAACCTAGAATAAACTTAGGACATAGACAGGCTTATTATAATATCATTATCATACATATGTACTCCTCCAATGAGTTTTTCTGTATGCATTGTGGGTATTGTATGCAGAGTTCTAATGTTTCTGGGACCCTTCCCCTATTATCTAATCCCTTAACAAACCCCTCTTACCTTTTTAATATTCATAATTCCTGTTATATAACTGCATCTTTACCCTATAAAAATCCATCTTGCTTTCTCAGAAGTTGCTGGTTCCTCTTGGAACTTTGCCCACTTTGTGAGAGGTGTCAATCTCAATAAATGCCTCTATTTGGATTAGAGGTAGTCTGACTATGAATTCTTCGAGATGGCTCCAACACAACACATTACAAAACCGCAGCAGTTTTTGGAGTCCCTTGATGTGCAGAAACTAAACCCCAAGAGTTTTCGGCATCTGGGTGGGCAGATACTAAACCCCAATGATAACCAAACCCCCCCCCCCAAAAAAAAAACAAACCAAAAAACAAAAACAGCAACAGCGATATCTGGTTATTATCTGACAAATGACATCCAAATTTCTTAGTCTGGCATTCAAAGGACTCCATGATTTGGTTCCAATCTATCTTTTTAATCTTTTCCTCTAGCATTAACCTATGTGTACCCTACATTCTTAACAAAACATAATTTTTTTCCATTTAATTGATATATTCCTTGCTTCACTCTTTCCCAAGGTTTTGTTTATGGTGATCTCTGTTGTCTATGTTTGCCTATCAGAAGCTGATCCTTCAATATCTAGTTGAAATATGAGCTCCAATGTAAAATTTTCCATGAATATCCATCAGAATATTTTGTAGAAAGTATTTTTATAGACAGAGGACCTGGATTTAAATCCTCTACCTACTACTAATTTGACCTCAGGAATTTCATGTTTTTAGGTTTCAAGTTTTTTTTTTAATTTTTCTTTAAACATTTCTCTAAATTTTTTCAATAAAAGGGCTAGATATTCTCTAAGATCTTTCTTTAGTTCTCAGTTTATCACCTTATAGCTGTTTCCATTATACTTTTGTCATATTTCTTGTTGATCATTGCCAATCTACCACCTATCACATGTAGTTTTGTATTTCTGGGCATTTCCATCTGGCATGGTATTCTAGGACATTTCCCTTACTAGATGAAAATATCTTTAAGAACAGGGTCTGGATCTTATGTACAGAAAAATTCTTGCAGCTCCTAGCACAGGTTACTCACATATATGCAAGAACTGAATGCATATCTATTGAGTGAATTAATAAACCAAATTCTAGTCCCAATCTTGTCTCTGACTTTCTGCAAGATTAAAATGAATCATGTAATTTTGATGGATTTCAATTTACTGATTTGCACGCTATGCCAGACAACACTAGTTGGCCACATTGTGAAGAATAAAATGATTTTGTCAATGTTACTTCTATGCTTCTTATGGTCCATAAACAAAAGCTGTGTAATTTCAAGGTCATTATTGTTTTTATTAAGTCACAGTGGTCAGTCATTTCCATTCTAGTGTACTCTCTGTGCATTTTTAATTAATAGTGGGATTTAATTATACTCAAAATTATTCAGTCCATTGTATGTGGTGGCAATAGCAATAAAAGTTTTATTATTGGCTATTTATTAAGCATTGACTGTTTCTGAGGAAAAAAATCCATAACATACTTAGTGGTGCCTTCTCTACCTGCCCAACTCTGACAATGTGAGTTAAGAAAAGAAATGAGAACCAAAGAGGAGTTTGAACAGTATTGACAAAGGAATATCCTATGTTTAGGTTAAAATGTCATTTAGACAATGAGCTTGACTTTCCTAGGAGAATCAAGGAAAGTAAATCAGAAGGTAATTATTCTCCATTTAATTTGTCTTTATCAACAGAGAAACTAGACTATAACGAAATATAGAATAATTTTTAGAATGAGATTGCATGATATCACATGAGGTTGAATAAATATTTTGGGAATACTTATAAATTCTTTATTTAACCATACTACTCCTATGAATTTTTAAAATAACATCTTAGAGATTTTTTAAAATAAGAAATAAGAGTAAATTTGCAAAAAGTTTCAGTATAAGTCATCTTTATTAAAGAATTGAACAACCTGGCTTTAGGAATGGACAGGATTATATGATTTTATATTTATTTATATATTATATTTTTTTAGAGAAAAAAAGTCATATAATTTAATTCCTACCCACTGTTATTGTAAAGAGGATTTAAATGAAGCTCTTAGAAGCCTCACAAAATTAAAAAATATCTCAAAATTTTTGTGATCATGAAAGTAAAAAAATAGATACCCAGAACTTATGTAATGTTTTAAACTTATGTAAGGGTTTTACATGTGTTAATTCATTTGACTGTCATAGCACTCATAAGGAATGACCATTATTAACCCAATTTAATAGATGAGGAAACAATGGCTAAAAGATATTGATACTAATTGTTATGTAACTAGTCATTTTTGGAGGCAGAATTCTCTCCTGATTTCAAGTACATTGTTTTGCTACCTTTCCACACTGCCTAATGCCAGAATTAAGTCAAAGGTCTTAGTAATTAAAAATCTAGTGATCTTTTCATTGCCTCATAAGGGTCAAAAGAATTGACTTGAATCATTGTCTTGATCAGAGTAACTAAGTCTTACACACTTGATCATCTCTATAATATTGCAGGTGCTGTGTACAATGCTTTTCTGGTTCTGCTTGCTTCACTTCGTATTAGTTCATATATGCCTTTCCAATTTTTTTTCTAAAACCATCCTGTGTGTCATTTCTCATAGCACAATAGCATTTCATCACAATCATATACCACAAGATCATATATCATACTTATATATCATAAGAATACATGGACATTAAAATAACTATTCTGGAAATAGAACCTGGATATATAATTCTCTATTTACCTATTCTAATTCAATCTTGAATTATTTAAGTAACATCTCAGAGATATTTTTACATTTGTTTTAATTTGCATTTTTCTAGTCAACAATGATTTAGAGCATTTTATGTGATTATTGATAGCTTTGTTTTTTTTTCTGAACACTGCCTATTCATATACTTTAATAATTTACCCACTGAACTTTTTAATATAAATTTGATTCACTTCCCTATATATTTAAGAAACAAGGCATTTATCAGACACACTTGATGTATATTTTCCCATTTCCTATTTTCTTTCTAATTTTGGCTTCAATAGTTTTGATTATGCAAAAGTTTTTAAATACATGGAACAAAATTATCTAACTTATTTCATGTGACCCTCTGAATCTCTTGTTTGATTATGCACTCTTCTCTTATCCATAGATCTGGCAGGGGAATTTTTGCATGCTTTTCTAATTTATTTATGGTATCACCTTTTATGTCTAAAAATTATTTATTAAATTTGACTTTATCTTGGTATACAACATGAGATGGTGGTCTATGACTAAAATCCACAAAAATGTTTTCCAGTTTTTCTAGGAATTTTTGCCCAATAGTGATTTCTTATCCTGAAATTTTGAATCTTTGTTTTATCAAAAACTAGGTCATTTCTTTTTTTAATTAATTTTATTTTTAGTTTATAACACTCATTTCCACAAGTTTTTGAGTTCCAAATTTCTTCTTCTCCCTCCCTCCAACCTCTTCCCCCCAAGACAGTATGGAATCTGATATATATTCTATATGTACCTTTGGATTAAACCTATATACACAATAGTCACGTTGTAAAGCAGGGTTATGACCAAAGGAATGAATCACGAGAAAGAAGAAAGGAAAAAAAAAAGAAGAGAAAAAAAAGGAGAGCAAATAGTTTGCCTCAATCTACATTCAGACTCCTTAGTTCTTTCTCTGGATGTAGATAGCTCTTTCCATCATGAGTCCTTTGGAGCTGTCTTTGACCCTCAGATTACTGAGAAGAGCCGGGTCTATCAAAGTTAGTAATCACAGAAGGAATATATCTGTGGTTGTGTACAGTGTTCTCCTGGTTCTGCTTCCCTCACTCAGCATCAGATCATGTAGGTCTTTCCAGGTTATCATGAAGTCCTTAGCTTCCTCATTTCTTATAGCACACTAGTATTCCATTGTATTCATAAACCACAACTTGTTTAGCCATTCCCCAATTGATGGGCATCTCCTTGGTTTCCAATTCTTTGCCACCACAAAAAGAGCTGCTATAAATATTTTTGTACATATGGGTCCCTTTCCCACTTGTGTGATCTCCTTGGGATACAACTCTAGAAGTGCTATTGCTGGGTCAAATGGTATGCACATTTTTATAGCCCTGTGGGCGTAGTTCCAAATTGCTCTCCAGAATGGCTAGATCAGTTCACAACTTCACCAACAATGTAACAGTGTTGCAACTTTTTTTGGAGGGAAGGAGGCAGGACAATTGGGGTTCAGTGACTTGCCCAAGGTCACATAGTAAGTGTGTCAAATGTCTGAGGCAGAATTTGAACTCAGGTCCTCCTGACTCCAGGGCTAGTGCTCTACTCACTGCACCACCTAGCAGGCACTGGTGTTCCAATTTTCCCACATCTTCTCTAGCATTTATCATTTTCCTGTTTTGTCATATTAGCCAATCTGACAGGAGAGATGTGGTACCTAAGAGTTGTTTTGATTTGCATTTCTCTAATCAGTAGTGATTTCGAGCATTTTTTCATATGCCTATAGATATCTTTAATTTCTTCCTCTGAAAATTGCCTGTTCATATCCTTTGACCATTTCTCAATTGGGGAATGACTTGTATTTCTGTAAATTTGGCTCAGTTCCATGTACATGTTAGATATGAGGCCTTGTTCACAGTCACTGGTTGTAAAGATTTTTGCCCACTTTTCTGCTTTCCTCCTAATCTTTGTTGCATTGGCTTTGTTTATACAAAAACTTTCAATTTAACATAAACAAAATAATCCGTTTTGCATTTTGTAATGCTCTCTATCTCTTGTTGGGTCATGAATTCTACCCTTTCTCATTAATCTGATAGGTAAACTATTCCTTGCTCTTGCAAAATGCTTATAGTATCATCCTTTATTCTTGAATTATGCACCTATTTTGACTTTCTTTTTTCTATACAATGTAAGACACTGTTCTATGCTCAGTTTCTGCCATACCATTTTCCAATTTTACCAGCAGTTTTTGTGAAATAGTTACTACTTTTTTTTAATGTTTCTCCTTAAGAACTAGACAAATGTAATAAAAAGATTTCTTTATTTTTTTTTATATTTTGTGAAAGACTACCTATATTTTGCAACTTCCTAACATATCCCCCTTTATTGAATTTTCTCCCTGGACCCTGTCCCTTTTCAAAAGTGTTTGTTTTTGATTACCTCCTCCCCCTATCTGCCCTCCCTTCTATCATTCCCCCTTTTTTATCTCCTTCCTCCTTCTTTCCTGTGGGGTAAGATACCCCATTGAGTGTGTATGGTATTCCCTCCTCAGGTCAAATCTGATGAGAGCATTTTCACTCATTGCCCCTAACCTGCCTCCTCTTCCCTTCCTACAGAACTGATTTTTCTTGCCACTTTTATGCAAGATAATTTACCCCATTCTATCTCTCCCTTTCTCCCTGTCTCAATATATTCTTCTTTCATCCCTTAAATAGATTTTATTTCTTTTAGATATCATCCCTTCATATTCAACTCACCCTGTGCCCTCTGTCTATATATATATATATATATATATATATATACATATATGTATATATATGTATATATATACACACACACATACATATATACACACACACATATATATACATACACAAACACACACACACATATATATGTATATATATGTGTGTGTGTGTGTGTGTGTGTGTGTGTGTGTATATATATATATATATATACATACACATATATGCATATTCCTTTCAGCTACCCTGATACTGAGGTCTCATGAATCATAAACATCATCTTTCCATGTAGGAATGTAAACAAAACAGTTCAACTTTAGTAAGTCCCCTGTGATTTCTCTTTCTTGTTTACCTTTTCATGCTTCTTTTGATTCTTGTGTTTGAAAGTCAAATTTTCTATTCAGCTCTGGTCTTTTCACTGAGAAAGCTTGAAATTCTTCTATTTTATTGAAAATCCATATTTTGCCTTGGGGCATGATACTCAGTTTTGCTGGGTAGGTGATTCTTGGTTTTAATCTTAGCTCCATTGACCTCCAGAATATTGTATTCCAACCCCTTCATCCCTTAATGTAGAAGCTGCTAGATTTTGGATTATTCTGATTGTGTTTCCACAATACTTTAATTGCTTGTTTCTGACTGGTTTAAGTATTTTCTCCTCAATCTGGGAGCTCTGGAATTTGGCGACAATATTCCTATGAGTTTTCTTTTTGGGATATTTTTCAGGAGGCGATTGGTGGATTCTTTCAATTTCTATTTTACACTCTGGTTCTAGAATATCAGGGTAGTTCTCCTTGATAGTTTCTTGAAAGATGATATCTAGGCTCTTTTTTTGATCATGGCTTTCGGGTAGTTCAATAATTTTTAAATTATCTCTCCTGGATCTATTTTCCAGGTGAGTGGTTTTTCCAATGAGATATTTCTCATTGTCTTACACTTTTTCATTCCTTTTTTTCTGTTTTATAATATCTTGATTTCTTGTAAAGTCACTAGCTTCCACTTGCTCTAGTCTCATTTTTAAGGTAGTATTTTCTTCAGTGGTCTTTTGGACCTCCTTTCACATTTGGCTAATTCTGCCTTTCAAGGCCTTCTTCTCCTTATTGGCTTTTTGGAGCTTTTTTGCCATTTGAGTTAGCCTATTTTTTAAGGTGTTGTTTTCTTCAGTATTTTTTTCTGTATTTTTGGGTTGCCTTTATCAAGTCATTGACTTGTTTTTCATGGTTTTCTCACATAACTCTCATTTCTCTTCCCAGTTTTTCCTCTACTTCTCTAACTTGCTTTTCCAAGTCCTTTTTGAGCTCTTCCATGGCCTGAGACCAGTTCATGTTTTTCTTGGAGGCTCTTTGACTTTGTTGACTTCTGGCTTGTTTTGGTCTTCTTTGTTACCAAAGAAAGATTTCAAAGTCTGAGTCTGAATTTGAGTCCGTTTTCGCTGCCTGGCCATGTCCACAGCCAACTTACTTGACCCTTGAGTTTTTCGTCGGGGTATGACTGCTTGTAGAGTAAAGAGTACTTTGTTCCAAGCTTGAGGTGATGCACTGCTGTTTTCAGAGCTATTTCTATACAGCCCGCTCTGCCACAGCAGCACTCCTCCTTCCTCTAGAACCACCTACCCAGACTGGATTCAGATCTTAAGCAGGGAAATGGTGAATTCTTAACACAGAACCAGGATTCTTTGGGTTTATCAAAGAACAAATTGTATAGTTATTAACTACTGCATCTTCTGTACCTAACCTATTCCAGTGATTCACCACTCTGTTTCTTAGCCATTAACAAGTAGTTTGATGACTACTACTTCATAGTACAGTTTAATATCTGGTATGGCTAGGCCACCTTCCCTAGCATTTCTTTTCATTAATTCCCTTGATATTCTGGACCCTTTTTCTTCCAGATGAATTTTGGTATTATTTTATGCAGCTCTGTAAAATAGTATTTTGGTATGTAATAAAAAAATTGTCGTTTTTTATTATATTAGCTTGGCCTAACCATGAGCAACTCTCATTTTTCCATTTATTTAGATCTGACTTTATTTGTGTGAAAAGTGTTTCATAATTCTGTTCATGTAGGACCTGGGCTTGTCTTGGTAGGTAAACTCCCAAATATTTTATAGTGTCCACAGTAATTTTAAATGGAATTTCTCTTTCTATCTCTTGCTGTTGGAATATATAGGAATGCCCAGGATTTATGTGGGTTTATTTTATATCTTGCAACTTTGCTAAAGTTGCTTATTATTTCAAGTAGTTTTTTTTTACTTGATTCCCTAGGATTTTTCACGTAAATCATCATACCATCTGCAAAAAAATGATAATTTAGCATCTTCTTTGCCTATTTTAATTCCTTCAGTTTCTTTTTCTTCTCTTATTGCTACAGCTAACATTTCTGGTACCAAATTGAATAATAGGGGTGATAATGGACATCCTTGTTTCACCCCTGATATTTTTGGGAATGAATCTAGCTTATCTCCATCACATATAATGCTTGCTGGTGATTTTAGGTAGATGCTGCTTATAATTTTAAGGAAGACTGCATTTATTCCTATGCTTTCTAGTGTTTTTAAAAGGAATAGATGTTTTATTTGGTGAAAAGCTTTTTCTGTATCTATTGAGATAATTATATGTTTTGTACTAGTTGTGTTGTTGATATGATCAATTTTGCTGAGAGTCTTGCTAATATTGAAGCAGCCTTGCATTCCTGGAATAAATTGTACCTAGTCAAAGTGTATCATTCTCATGATAACTTGCTCCAATCTTTTCGCTAATATTTTATTTTAAAATTTTGCACCAACATTCATTAGGGAAATTTGTCTATAATTTTCTTTTTCTGTTTTGACTCTTCCTGGTTTAGTTATTAGTACTTTACTTTCATCATAAAAAGAATGTGGTAGGACTCCTTCTTCCCCTATTCTCCCAAATAGTCTATAAAGTATGGTAGTTCATTTTTCTTTAAATGTTTGATAGAATTCACATGTAAAACCATCTGGCCCTGGAGATTTTTTCCTGGGGAGTATATTGATGGCTTGCTCAATTTCTTTTTCTGAGATGGGGTTATTTTTTAGTATTTTATTTCCTCTTCTGTTAACTTGGGTAAATTATATTTTTGTAAATATACATCCATTTCCCAAGGATTGTCACATTTATGGCTGTACAATTAGGCAAAATAATTCTTAATTATTGTTTTAATTTCCCCTTTTCACTTTTGATTAATTTGGTAATTTGGTTTTATTCTTTCTTTTGTTAAATCAAATTGACCAGAGTTCTATCAATTTTATTGTTTTTTTCATAAAATCAGCTTGTAGTTTTATTGATTAGTTTCATAGTTTTCTTCATTTCAATTTTATTAATCTCTCCTTTGGTTTTCAGTATTTAAAATTTGGTATTTAACTGAGGATTTCCAATTTATTCTTTTCTAAATTTTTCAGTTGAATGCCCAATTCTCTATTTTATTCATGTTAGCATTTAGAGATATAAACCTTCCCATAAGAACTGCTTTTGATACATCCCATAAGTTTTGGTATGTGGTGTCATTATTGTCATTCTCTTGAATGAAGTTATTAATTTTTTCTATGATTTGTTCTTTGATTCACTCATTCTTTAAGATTAGATTATTTAATTTCCAATTAATTTTTAATTTAGCTTTGCATGGTCCTTTATTAGAAATAAGTTTAATTGAATCATGATCTGAAAAGGATGTATTGACTATTTCTTCCTTTCTGCACTGGATCATGAGGTTTTTTATCCTAGTACTTAGTCAGTCTTTGAATATGTGCCATGTACTGCTGAGAATAATGTATATTCCTTTTTATCCCAATTCAGTTTGCTCCAGAGGTCTATCATATCTACCTTTTTAAAAATTCTCTTCAACTCCTTAACTTCTTTCTTGTTTATTTTGAGATTAGATTTATCAAGTTCAGACAGGGGAAGGCTGAGGTCCTACACTAGTAAGGTTTTGCTGTCTATCTTCCTTAATTCCCTTAACTTCTCCTCTAAGAATTTGTATGCTCTATATGTTAAGTAATGATATTGCTTCATTGTCAATGATGCCTTTTAGCAGGATATAGTGTCCTTCCTTATCTCTTTTAATTAGATCTATCTTTGCTTTTGCTTTGTCTGAGATTAGGATTGCTACCTCTGCTTTTTTTACTTTAGCTGAAGCATAATATATTCTATTCCAGCCCTTTAGCTTTACCCTGTATGTATCCTCCTGTTTCAAATGTGTTTCTTGTAAACAACATATTGTAGAATTATGGTCTTTAATCCATTCTGCTACCTCCCTCTGTTTTACAGGAGAGTTCATCCCATTCACATTCACAGTTATGATTACTATCTGTATCTTTTTCTCCTTCCTATTTCCCCACCTTGTTTATGATTTTATTTATCCCTTCTCCATTCCACTCCTCAAAAAAGCTTTGCTTTCAACCACCATATTCCTCAATTTTTCCTCCCTAATGACACTCCTCCCTTATCTTACCCTTTTCTCCTTGGTACTTCTTCCTTCCCTTCTATCTACTCCCCCTACCCTTGTCTTTCCCCTTTCCCTTCATACTGCCTGTAGGAAAAAAAATGATTTCTATACTTTTCGGAGTATGTTATTCCATCCTTGAACCAAAACCAATGAGAGTAAAGCTCAAACACTGCTTTTCTCCCTCCCTTCTTTCCCTCTATGTTTTTGTGCCTCTTAAGGTGGCATAGTTTACTCTATTCTACCTCCTCACCTCTTCTCCCAGAACAATCCCTTTGAATTCCTTAATTATGTTTTTTATCATCACTTCAGTTACTTTATATTGACACTCTCAACCTATGGATATCCCTTTCAATTGTTATAATACCTGTACTATTCTCAAAATTGACATATATATATATGTCAGGTCAGTTGTTTTCCTAATTGATATTTCACATTTTCTTCTGTTTTTTCATTCTTTCAATTTTGTTTGACTGATTCTTGATGCCTCCTAGATTAACTAGCTTCTACTTGCTCAATTCTAATTTTTAACAAATTGTTTTCTTCATTTAGCTTCTGATCCTCTTTTTCCATTTGACTAATTTTATGTTTCAGGTCATCATTATCTACAATTAGTTTGTGAATCTCCTTAACCATTTTGCCAATTTTCCTTTCTAAAAGAATTCATCTCATCAGTGAATTTTTTTTCCATTTTTTCTTTTACCTCTCTAATTTGTTTTTTTTTTTTAATTCTTTCTTGAGCTCTTCCAGTTCACATTCCCTTTTGAAGTTTCAGATGCAGGTACAGTGTCAATGCTGTCCTCTTCTGAATTGGTGTCTTGATCTTCCCTGTCTCCATAAAAACAATCAATGGTCCTTGTTTTTCTGGATTGCTTTTTCATGTTGTTTGTCTTTTTCCAGGCTTCCAAAGTGGATCTCTGCTTCTGGGCCCCTGGGGCTCTATCCCAAGATTCTTGTTTAGAACTGGGGCCCTGGTTACTGCTTTTGTGCACTGTGGCCTCTGGTTTCATGAGGTGTGGGGGAGGGGTGGTCTGGCTGCAGGAAGTCTCCTCTTCCCCTAGGGCTGTGCTATAGCATGGGGGGTATCAGCTGTTTTCTGTGCTGGTGTTTGCCACTTGCTGTGGCTGTTCAAAGGCACCTCTGGCTTCCTGGTGTTGACCCTTGCTAGTTCCACCACTCCTGGTGCTCAGGAACTCCTGCTGTTTGGCTGCAGAAGCCCGGCTTCTGGCTTCTCTATTTCAGGATTTCTCCTGAAGGGAGTATTATCTAGGTGAGGAAGGGAAGAATGAGAGCCATTTTACCTGGTCATCATGGCTCCAGGAAGTTCAAGGAGGTGAGTTTCAAACCTTTAGACTGTGGGCTGCAAGCCTCAGGAGTAGTTGCTCTTGTGGCTGTAGTCACTGTGCTGCTGTCTCCCATAGCAACAATTGACTCCAGTCCTGGGCTGGGAGGCCTGTGGATCATCACCAGCTTCACATGCCCAGCATTCTCCTAGCCTGGATCACTGGCTGAGCTCCACACCTGCTCCCATTTTGGTGTGGTCTGGTGCAGTTCTGCACACTGGATGCTCTCACAGCCTACAGATCCATCTTGGTGACTCTGCAGACTCTTCTGGCTTGGAAATTTGCCCTCCTCAGTCTACTAGTGGTTTCTAACCCTCTCAAATCTGCCCTCATTCACTTTTTAGAGGTATCTGACAGAATCTGTGAGAAAAGTATAGTTAGTTGCTGCTTTTACAATGCCATCTTGGCGCTGCCTTCACTCTGCATTCTGACTCCATAGTTCTTTCTCTGGATGTGGATGACATTTTCCATCATGAGTCCTTTGGGAAAGTTTTAGATCTTTGCATCATTGAGAAGGGCTAAGTCTATCAAAATCAGTTCTTGCACACTGTGGCTGTTAGTGTGTACAATGCTCTCCTGGTTCTGCTCACTTCACTCAGCATCAGTTCATATAAGTCTTTCCAGGTTTTTCTGATGTCTTCCTGTTTATCATTTCTTATAGTACAATAGTACTCCATTACATTCATATGTCGCTTGTTCGTCCAATTTTCAGTTTTTGGCTCCCCCCAAAAGAGCTGCTATAAATAATTTTGTACATGTATATCCTTTTCCCATTTTTATGATCTCTTTGGGATACAACCCTAGAAGTGATATTGCTGGGTCAAAAGGTATGCACATTTTTATAGCCCTTTGGGCATAGTTTCAAATTGCTCTCTAGAATGGTTGAATCAGTTCAGAGCTCCACCAACAATGAAATAGTGTTCCAACTTTCCCACATCTTCTCCAACATTTATCATTTTCCTATTTTTTCATGTTGGCCAATCTGATAGGTGTGATATGGTACCTCATAATTGTTTAGATACCTGATATCTCTTAAGAACCAGTTCCTAGGTTCCCTTATCACCTCTGGCTTAGGAGTTCCCCAAATCCTAGCAGCTTCTATTACCACCACCTTGTCCCACTGCTGGTATATCCAAGTGATCTCCTGGCCAGACTTCACTCCCCTGTCATGTCACAGAGCTTTCTTTCTAAACTCCTAAGTTGTTTTGGACTGGAAGGATGTCTTACTCTAAGCTTTTTTCCCCACTCTCGACCACTCCAAAAATTGATTTGTTTTTATTTTAAAGTTGTTTTGGGGAAAAATATTGGAAGAATTCAGCTAAGCATTTTCTCTACTCTGCCATCTTGGCTCCACAAAAGTTTTTGAAAGACTAACCTCAATGATTTTTATAAGAAATACTATACTTCATGAAAAGGATCCCTTATAAAAACATATTGAATTTGTAAGTATGAAGTGATAGAATACTGTAGTGCTGGGTAGGATAGATGAATTTGTAGATAATACAAATAGATTGAAGGTGCAGACACTCACACACAATTACACACACATGAGAAGACACAGATATAGCAATGGATAGAAATCTCTCTATACAGATATATCTATATTTCTGTATGTATATGAATACTATGCCCCAGACATGGCTTCATGGCACTGAGTGAGCAGAGAAGGGCTTTGTAAGTAAGGAGGAATTAGAGTTTTGCAAACAAAATTAAATAAGCAAACAAATACAGAGGGAAAAGGAATCAAAAAGAAAAGTAATTAATGAATATATTCTATACTATAGTATAGTTTGAATGAAAAGTGTTTTTATTCTCTTGTTTTTAGTTTTCAGTAAAATGAAAAGATGACTAGTGCATAAAATCATATCTTAATTTCTAAGGTTCCTGAATCTTTTTAGTGGCTATCTAACATGCCTATAATATTGTCTCTTCCAACGTATGGCTCTTAGATTAAATGCCTTCTTTTTGGACTCAGTTGAAATGCCACTTCCACTAGGAGGATTTTGTAGTCCTTCAACTCCTAGTATCTCTCCTTCTAAGACTGCTTTCCATCTTCTCTGTATTTTCCTAGAATATGTTGGTTTATATATACTGCCTATTTACAATAAAATGTCAGGTATTTGAAAGTAGGTATTTTTTTTTCCTTTTCCTTTGTTTCTCTCCTTGGGCTTAGCACAGTGCCTGATACATAGTGGGAAGAGCTTATAATAAATAGTCAGAATGTAATAATTGTTTTTTTGATTAGTTAATGATTGATCACTCTTTAATGAAAATATTTATTTAATAATAGATAAAATTTATAGAGCACTTCACATTTTTAAATAAATTTATTCTCACAATAACCCTGGGAGGTAGGTGCTATTGTTATCTTCATTTTACAGCTAAGAAAATTGAGGCAAACTGAGGTTAAGTGACTTGTCTAGAGTCAGACAATCTCTAAGTATCTTTGGTTAGATTTGAACTCAGGTCTTAGCAACTTCAAGCCCAGTGCTCTATCCACTACACCACCTTAATAGACTACTTTTACTTAGTATATGTTTCTAGAGCCTTATCTTCAACCTTTCAATATAGAATAACTTCTTGCTTGCCTTTGAACACCAAGTTAATGCCTTTTTTAAAATCACAAACATTTATTGTTGAAAAAAGCAAACATCCTGTTCTCTTCTTTGGCTCACAGCATCTGATAAAAGGAAGGAGAGAGGAAATGAGGGGATTTTTTATCAGTTAGTGTTGCAGTTACTATACAGATAGAGCCTAAATTTCAAGTATATCTGCATCTTAAAATATTAAATTCAAGGAAAAGGTGGGAAATTCTCAAGGGGCAAAATTAAAATGATAAGAAAAACAGTTGTAGTAGCTGGATTCACTGTGTCACACTCAAAACTGCTTTAGTAGATCTTGCTTAGGAGCCTAATGGAATTTGGCATGTTCAGACACACAGATTTTTATTTTCCTTTGAGATATGAACTATAGTCCCCTACTGAGAAGATGAAAATCAGCCGTATCTGCCCAAGTCACTCTGTGAATATATGCCTTAATTCATTGGTTTAGGGACACCTAAACCCCACCCTCAATCCCAATTACTATATCTTTTAAAATGTAAGCTCTAGGGAGATGGTGTAAGAAACTTATGACATACTATTGATTTTATTATCCAAGATAGTCGTACAAGAAAAGAAAAGCTGCTTCATGGTTCTACAATCCCTTAGCACCAAATTCAGGCTATTATACATATAGACAACTAATTGTCTAGGTTAAGAATTTTCCTAGCAGATTAAGCTAGTTGTTATGGATACTACATATTTTTTGCCTATCCAAGGAGAATGACCTTGACAGAAAGACCTAAGTTGTTGAATATGATGCTATACTGATAGGATATTTAAGAATCAGTCAATCTGCAAGTGGTTATTCTGTGCTAGATTCTGGAGGTCCAAAGACACAACAAACCAATACCTGACTTCCAAGAACATACATATATAATATACACACACGTATATGTGCATGTAGACACACACACACATATATATGTATGTTGTATATGTATATTACATGCATATATTATATATACACACATGCACATATATATGTATATGTGTATGTATATATGTATAGGTACATGCATATATGCATATATATGTGTATGCATATATGTGTATGTGTATATGTGTGTATATAATTATATGTATGTTTGTATAAATACATGATTTGTGTGTAATATGTACATGTAATATACATATGTAATATGTAATGATATGTGCGTATATAATTATACTATGTTTGTATAAATACATGATTTATACAAACATGCATATAATTATATACACACATACATGTATGCATATATACATATACATGCATGTGTGTGTGTGTGTGTGCGTGTGTGTGTGTGTGTGTGTGAATGTTGATAAAAAATATATGCAAGGTAAAACATGGTGCTATGGTGGGTGGAAGATTACTATCCTGGAGGAATCAGGGAAGGGCCTCACTGGAGGAGATTATGCTTAAATTCTAAGAGGTGGAGAGGTGAAGGAAGTGCATTCCAGGCATGGGAAGCAGCCTATGTAAAGAACAGAAATAGAAGTAAGTTGTGGTTTGTGAGACATAGCAAGTAATGAGGTTTGTTTAAAGCCTAGAGTATATAAAAGAGTATAATGTGAATTGTTTGAAATGAATGGTAGACAAATATATGCTACTGATGTTTGTAAAATATCTTACAATGAATATTTTTTATTAACATCTCAGGAGCTGTTTTCTTTCATGTTATTTTAATAGTTTTAATTCTAAATAATGTGTAACAAAAATATCAAATGATTGACTAAATATCTATGTACCAAAAATTTTGAAAAGCAAATCTTAACAGTTTAAAGACTGCTGGTTTTGAAGTGTAAGAATCTGGGTTCAAATCCCATTTCTACCATTTATAAGCTCTAATCACATGCAAATTTCTTATTCTTGCTAGATCTCATTTTATCAGTAAATTGAGGGATTTGGGCTAGATTATGTCTAAGATCTCATCTACTTCTCAATCTACAAGAATGAACATTTGATCAACTGTCATAATACTTGACCACTCTGTTGTGTATACATTGTAAAGATCATATATTTTGTAACCTGAATTCTTCTAACTAGAGAACAGTTATTTTCCATGGGCCAAAGATTGTTATTTTGTTTTCCACTAACTTAGGGTGCACTTCATGGAGGTGGTGGAATTTAGACAATACATTCTGAGAGAAAAGAGGAGGAAGAATTGATGTTTTGGCATGATAGAAGAAAAAAAACAAGGAATATGAATGGCAAATATAGAAAATATTGAAATGATTCTTTTAATAAGTATTTGTTTGAGGAAAATAAATAAAAGCTATATTTAAGGGCAAATAAGTGGCTCAGTGGATAGAGAACCAGCCCTGAAATCAAGAGGGCCTGATTTCAAATCAGGCTTCAGACACTTGCTAGCTGTGTGACGCTGGGCAAGTCATTGAACCTGAATTGCCTCCAAAAAGAAAAAAAAAAAAGCTATATTCAGCTGAAAGAAGATATTTAAAGTAATTACAAAAAAAAAAAAAATATAGGTACAAAATTTTAGCTATCCAAAGGTTATCTATGATTGCTTATTGACAAAAGTATAGAGGGTGGGACAAGTGCTCCCTACAGTTTCATTGTGATGATGATTTCAGTTAGTTGATCAGTCAATAAAGCATTTATTTATTAAGTCAGGAAGTGGTTTAATATGTGCCAGGAACTGTGCTAAGCACTAGTAAGACAGAAGGGTAAAATATGGCCTCTGCCCTAAAATAATTCATAATGTAATGGGGGAGACAGCATGCAAAGAAGTATGTGCAAAAAAGCTACGTATAAGTTAAACACGAAAAATTAGGAGGGATTGGAAATGACTCCTTGTAGAAGGAGGGATTGCAAATCACTCCTTGTAGAAGGAGGGATTTTAACTGGGGTGAAAGGAAGCCAGGTAATCCAGGAGGTGGAGATGAAGAGCTAGAGAATTCCGGGAATGGGAGACAACCAACAAAAATATTTGAAGCCAAGAGATAGAGTGTCTTTTTCAAGGAACAGCAAGGAGACCAGCTGTCACTGGATCAAAGAGTACATGGAGGGGGTGAGGATATAAGTTGTGACATTGGAGTCATTAAGGAAGATTGAATAGGCTACAATAGGCTGTAAAAACCAAGAGAGGTTTTTATGTTTGATCCAAGAAGTGATAGGAAACCATTGGAAATTATTGAGTAGGGCAGATGATATATTTGGACTTGTGCATTTGAAAACCTTGACAACTGAATGGAAGATGGATTGGAGTGGGTAGAAACTTCAGGCACGAACACCAACCAACAAGACCAACCAACCACAACCATGAGGATATAGGAGACTGTATCAAGGTGGCGGCAGTATTAGAGGAAAGAAAGGAGCTTGCTAGAGAGATGTTGAAAAGGTGAAATTGCAGACTTACTAGCAAACGAGATATAGTGAGAGAAATTATTAATAACTGATTAATATGGAGGCATCAGGGTTTTCCCCAGGCAGCCTCTGAAGGACAGGGCTGATGATTGGATTTAAACTTGGGCAGGACTCCACCCAACTTGGAAAGCTTTGGTCTGATTAAAGGTTAAAGACCATCTTACCTAGGTTAATTCTGGCCCATTGTTCAACTATATAAGTGGTCTGTGTGGAGGATAGATCCTTTTGTATAACCTGCTGGAGGCAAAATGATCTGGGTGTAGAGATGAGTCTCTTTGTGCAAGAGTGACATAATCAGAGTCCTTTTTTTCCCTACTCCCCCTCCTCCCCCGCCAACTTAGCCCTTCCTTTGAATAAGCCCACCTCTCTTTATAGTATTAATTCTCACATTATTTGTTAACCAAAGCTGATTTTTGCCTGTCAGGAACACTCACTTTTCCAAGAATATTTAGGCATTCAGGGACTTCCAAAGTTCATCTTTGGTTTACTAGAGAAAAAACACTGATCTCAGTCTATTATTTGCTTGCCCTAATTAGTAAATTGAATATATTTTTCCAGAAAGTATGTCTCTTGGATGTTTTATTCATCACAATAGGAGGTAAAATTGTGGGGTCAAAGATAACACCCAAGTTATTAACCTGTGGGACTGGGAAGGTGATGGTGGCCTCAATAGTAATAGGGAAGGTTGGAAGGGTGGAGAGTTTTTGGTGAAAGATAATGAGTTCAGTTTTGAATATCTTTAGGCTGAGATGTCAACTGGATATCCACTTTAAAATATCTAATAGGCAGTTGGAGATGCAAAAGTAAAAGTAATGAGAGTGCTAGGTCTGGACAAATAGATTTGAGAATCTTCAGGATACTGGTGATAATTTAATCCATCAGAATAAATGAGATCACTAAGTGAAATAGTGGAGAAGAGGGAGAGAATATAGAGGAACAAGAAAGGATGATTTCTGGAATGAGTTTCAGGATGAGACAGGAAGGAGTTAAGATGAATTACAAATGCTGAGGAATTGGCATTGCTAAGAAGAAAGGCTATCTTTCAGAGATAGAAGGAAAGGGAAACAGATTTGAATAATGATACTAAGCAGTTTTGAGGAGCAGAAAGGACACTTAAAGAATCAAGAATTTGATTCTGGTGGCCTCAATTCTCTCCATGAAATAAGATAATTCAGTCGGAGTTTTAAGTCTGAGTCGTTGGTGGCCTATGCGTACAGCTTTAGACACACTGTCTCTCATCTCTACCTTTGCACTAGTCTCATGCTCCTTCACTTCTACCTGCTAGTTTGCTTGGCTTCCTTTAAGATTCAGCTCAGCTCCTTTGGAAGGAGGTCTTTCCCAGTCTCGTTGGCTGTTAGTGCCTTCTTCTTTGAGATTACATTGGATATATGTATCTAGTTTTTTACTTATTTTCTCCCCATTAGTATGTATGATACTTGAAAGAAGAAGCATTTTAAGATTTGAACTACGTCAGTAACATTTTTAATGTTATTAATTTGTGTTTTCCTCTTATTGTAGTTGCTACAAATGACAGTTACTGATCTCTATCTAAAAGGAACTGGAGAAATCATTTTCTAAACACAGATCATACTAAAGGGAGGAGGTAGGAGGGAAGAAAGGAAGGGAGATTGGGAAGGAGAAAAAGAGAGAAGGAAGGAAGGAAGGAAGGAAGGAAAGAAAGAGAAAGAAGAAAGGAGGAAGAAAAGGGATAGAACAGAGGGAGGGAAGGAATTTGTGCAAGAATGTGGGAAGGAGACAAGAAAGGAAGGAAGAAATGAAGAAAGGAGGGAAGAAAAAGCCTCACTTAAATATTGGGAATAGAAATGTAAGCAACAAAAAAGACATTCCCTGTTCTCAAGCAGCTTAACTTCTACTGAGGAAAGACAAAACATAAAAGTGATCAAAAAAGTGAGGTGGGGGGACAGAAAAGTATTATGAAGTCTATAAACTAGGAACAGAACTGGGAGGGAAATGAAGGCCAAGTTAAGCCCATTCAATAAATGGAGAGCACAAGAGGCACAGACAAATGGGAGAAGGGCAACTGACTTACAGGGGGATATTCCAGATTGAAAAGCCATTGAGATAGTCAGATGTTCCAGCTTGAGGTCCTCAGTGCTGAGAAGAGGTCTAGGACAGGATAGTGAAGAGACATGATTATAAAATCAATAAGCCAGGGACAAGAAAATCTGGGAAAATGGAGTATGCTGCCTGTTCATATGTGGTGAAACTTTCATCTACTGACTCTAACTCTAAATTCTGTCTTTTAAAATCCACTTCTGGTGGATTTTAATATATTGCTTACTTCTGTTTTATGCATTTAATTCTGATGTTAATGATGATAATTTCTGGAAGGGGGTGGTGATTTCACACTGTCAATTTAGTTATTAAAAGTTCCTTAAGAACAAATAAAAGTTCATAAACTTTTGCTTGATGACCAAAAAATAATATGTAAAGATGTTTTTAACAATGTCAGTGATGTGCACCTAGAAAGTGCTTAAAGATTTTGGGTTTATTGTTATCAGGTAAAACCCATTTCATAGTAATCACATCTAATAAACACAATTCTATGTTTATTTACCACACACTGCATTCATGAGGTGCTTCCCACATCATTTTGCACATTTCAAATGATAAAGGAATGTTTGCCTTCTATGCCATAATTGAGATTATGCTATTTTTTTAAAGACACAAATTTTTAAGCCATTTTTTCATGTTTCTTTCCTATGTATTAAATCTTCAATTTGCAAAATCATTAGAAAACACATTTCCAATGACCATAAAGAAAAGTTCTCTGGAAGCTTACCTGAAAGTGTCTAGGGCAAGATTTTTATGACCTTGAACTATCTGTAGAGTACCAGTGGTGACTTTTCAGAGTGTCACATCAAAATTGGTTTTGTGTCTCCAAGGAAGGTCCAACATGTAATGTCAGTAACAGCTGGGGTAAAGGCAACAATTATATGTCAGCTTTACTTTCTTTTCAAAGGGAGCATTTTCCCAGGCTGACACATTGCTGAGGTGAAAAAGGACATATATAAAAGTTTGTTTTCATTTTCAATTATTTTCAGAGATATGGTGCTTGTGACAAGCTAATAATAGTAAACAAAAATGACAAGAATTGACACAAGTGACCATAAGATGTAGAAGTTACCTTGGTTAGCCTAGATATTTAACTAGTTTCCTTTCCGTTTTCTGAGATGTGGAAGTGGAGAGTAGGGAAAAAGAATTATGAGGTCTTTCTCAGTCATTTAATGAGGATTTCCTGACTGTTGGTAAAGTACTGAGACAAGGAAACAAAATAAACTCATTTGAGAAATATAGAGAATTGCTTGAAGAAAAATCATCACAAAACTGTGTAAGAAGGGCTCAACCCTAAACCCTTGACCTTTAATAAATAGAGTTGTACCTTTGTGTACATACCATAAGTCTTTATTGCTCTTGTTTAAGGAATTGCTAGAGAAATCATTGCATAAGGAAAATGTTAAAATTTAACCATGACTAATTAATGTTTAATCTCCATTTTATATATTAAAGTAAACTTTGTTTCATTATTAAAAACAGTTGTATGGGCTCACTGGCAGAACAATCTGTTACATTACATTATGAAATAATCACAGGGAAAAAAATCTCTAATGCTCTTTTCATAACACTTAAAGGAGGCATTCTAATATCACAGAAACCTTGGAGGGAAGGTTGCAGACAAGAAAGAAACATAATTAAGTTTCAGTTAAAGAGCTGCCAAAAAGGGATGAAATAAATTGTACTGTTATTCTTGGTCGTCTCTACTTGGGAAACTGACCAAACGTGGGAAACACCAACACTGGATATGCTCCTGAGTTGAATTTTGTGCTTGGTCAGGATTTTTGCAAATGTAATTTCAAAATGCCCTGTAGATTTGAAGTGTAAGAATGAACAGCTATTGGGGCTCTAGTGAAAATTGATCAGGGATGACATTTCAGCTGAACAAATTCTACGTAACTAATTGTACTTTCTTCAGAAATAAGACTATATATGGAGAAAAGAAAATGAATTCTCTGAATTTCAGTCATGCAAATTTACACAGTACCTCAGATTTACCCTTTTAATTATGCTAACTTGTAGATATCTTAAACATTATTCATTTTTGTGTTTTATTTTTCAGTGTTTTGAAATGAGACTGGTTCTCTTTCCCTTTGTATTTAGGGAAGAATAAATGGTCCTAATCCCAAGGAAAGGACCACTAGCAGATGTAAACATGGGCTGGTTACCTAAGAAAATTGAAAGGCAAGTCCATATGCTGCTACAGTAGTCCATGAGAAGAAGTTTCCAGAAAAAATAACAAAAAAACAAAATATTGCTTCTTTCTCTTCCTTTATTTTGATGAATTTTTTTTAAAAGTAAGGATTATTTACTCTTCATCCAACAAAAGACATTTTGGGGTTTTCCTATGGCAGCGTAAGTATGACATTTCAGAAGCATTCTGGTTTTGTTTCATGGAGTCATCAAAAGGTGGGAGGGCAAGGCATTCCAGAAGTGAGAAAAGTGTACCCACTTAGGGTTTTTCTCATGGCTTTAGACACAACTATACTTTTAGACTCCAGCTAGTCAGAGTCCTCTCTACCAGGAGTAATTTGTACCATTAATAATGATTGTTTTGAAAGTCTTGTTGCTGTATTATACTTAGATGGAAACCTAACTAAAATAAAATATGTGGATGATATTAGAGGGTAGCTTTTGGGGAGAGGAGCTCTTTGTATAGAACTGGCAATTTTATTTTTTCCTGGGAACAGAGGGAAACTTTCTGGGACATTAGCCTTGAGCCTCGAGCCTTGAGACAAATTGGCTGGGACATTTTTCTGGATAAGACTATAAGGAATATTCAGATGTCATTAATGAAGATTATCATATCAGAAGTAAACATGGCATACTTAGGAATTTGTAGAGAAATAGATCCATTGTAAGGCTGGTAAGTCCCACAAATAGTAAAATCTACACCTACATGATTTTTTTTCCAAAACACTGTTTAAATGAGACCTTGTTTTTTCCATTTTTTTTGAAACTGTGTTTCCCTATTTCACACAAATATTGAGAGAATAAGTGATAAATGCAAATATCTCATGTCCTTTTCTGGGGCTCTTAAATATTTAAAGGTAAAAAAGAGGGGAAGGATCTAACTCACTTGGTGGATCATGTAAATCCCTGAAAGATTTATTGAAAGGAAAAGAAAAAAAAAAGTCGTGCAGGCTAAAAAGATACAAATAAGCTGCTTTCTGTACTGATGTAGGGAAAATGATTCACACTGATGAGATGAAAAAGCAAAGTAAGCAGTAAATGAACTTTATTAGTGTGGTAGATTTCATTTCAAAGGCATTTTTCAGTAACATATTGAGTTGTATCCTTTCAGGTGGGAGGGTGATCTCAGTATTTGCAGTGGTACCATGTAGGTACTTTCAAGGAACAACATGGATTCTTTATTGCCTACTTTGAGCAGCAAATGTTTCCCAAACAGCTAAAGAATGGATCTACTAATTATATCAATGCTTTGTGAAGTGAATAATTTGAGTATAGATGTTGCATTGTGGTTCTACAAGTTTTTCTGTATTTACGGTACTATAAAAACAAGCCAATAGGCATTTATTAAATACCTAGTATGTGTCAGGTATTGTGCTAAGTAGTGAGATTATGAAGAAATGCACAAGAAAGTTCCTGCTCTCAAGGAGCTTACAGTTGACTGTGGGAGACAGCCTACAAAGAATTAGGTACAAAAAGACGTATATAGGCTAAATTGGAAATAATGTACAGAAGAGATACATTCGTGTTAAGAGGGATCAGAAAAAAGACTGTTTTTGGTAGGAGATGAGACTTTAGCTGGAACTAGAATGAATCCAGGGGAGTCAGGAAATAGTGATGAAGAAGTATAGAGTTCCAGTCATGGGGAACAGTCAGTAAAAATGCACAGAATCAGAAGATGGTGTCTCTTATGTGACAAAGAACAGTGAGTCCAGTGTCAATGAAGAATACAGGAGAGAAGGAGCTTAGTGAGGTGCAATAAATCCATAAAAGATGAAGAGCCTAAGGCTTACATGGCTTTGGATGTCAAAGAGAGGACTCTGTATTTTATCTTGGAGGTGACAAGGAGTCACTATTTCTATTGAATGGGTAGAGTGACAGTTAGTTCTGCATTTAGTAACATCAATTGGACAACTCAGAGGAGGATGAACTGGAATGCGCAGAAACTTGAGAGAGAGAGAGACAAACCAGAAGTCAATTCCAATAGTCCAGGCATGAGGTGAGGGGTGCCTGCTTCAGGACGGTGGAGTGTCAGGAGAGAAAAGAGGGCATATATGAGAGATGTTAAAATAGAAACAACAGGACTCAGCCCCTGGTTGGATATGGGAACTGAGAGAGAGTGTGGAGTCGAGGATGAAAACAACGTAACAATGTGACTAGGAGGGTGGTGCCCACCATGGTAATAGGAGAATTACGAAGAGAGGAGGGCTTGCTGCTTTGCACCTATGTCTCTAACGACTGACATATTGGAGAATTTTGTTATATTTCTGAGAATGCCAAGTTGGTTTGGTATTAAGCAGGTCAAGCTGACCAGACTATTGCCAGTAGTTCAGAACTACTTTTAAATTTATAGTCAACCTACCTAGTTTTTCTCTTGAAAATTGTGAAGGAGCTGTCTTAGGTGATGTTCTTGAGTAACCTTATAAACCTCTGCACTTTTTCTTCTGCATTTATTAAATAAAGATGGTATCTGGCAGACCATTTCTCATGTATGTTATGCTTTAATCAGTAATCCATAAAATATGTGATAACTATACTGACTTCTGAAGCTGCACAGCATACAGCATATATGGCTATGACAAGATAAGTTAATATACTACACAAAATTAAGCAAGGGTGGGAAAAAGGAGAGAATAAAAGGCATTGCTATTATTCACCATGGTGATGACTTCTTAAGAGCTGTTGAGACTTTCATAGCTTTTTTTACTTTGGAAAAAAAATATGATTTGAGCATAAGGAGAATATGACTGTCCTTAGATTAAATGTTCCTACACTCTCACCTACGCCCTTGATAATAGTTAGAAACCAAAATAAAACATAAAACCTTGACCTGTTAAGGACCAGATGAGTCAATAAACACAAAAATTGTCTTGGTCCTTTGAGTCTTTTTAAAATTCTTTTCCTTTCAGTGTTAACACAAGAACAAATAGAAATTACATCACAAATATTTTCAACCATTTTTCTACTCTCATTTTTAAAGATATCAATTTCTTCCTCTATTCTATGATATATTCAGGGAGCAAAGAAAAATTCTTTCTTTGGAGGAGCTAAAAGGAAGCCAGTTCCCCCATTCAGACAGACAACCAGACATTCTTTCCTCTCAGCTTGGTCTCTGATAAGAGCCAAATACTTTGAATTAGTTTTATTCCTTTTTTTCCTCTGATAATTCCCCAAACTCAGTATATTTAGCCCCACTTCCAAAACTGACATTATAATCCTTTATCCTCAGAATATGAATTACTAAGAACACATCCCTTGTGGCTATCTTGAATAGGTTTATTATCCACATTTCTACCACAGAGTCCCTATGTGTATAACTACTGACTCCTCCCATAAATCTGCTACTTAGAGTAAATCCATCATCATTCCCTCATTAAATCCACATAGCTTTTCTCCTCAGTGTATTATTCTCTTTATAAGTGCCTCTATTTTTCTCTCTATCTTACCTATGGACCGAAGGCTTATCTATACAGAAAGTACCATTATTATTCTCTTTTACTGTTCCCTTTTCTCTTGTCTTTTGTTAAAAGTTCCTCTTCTGAGAATAAACATTTAGAGGGAAATACTTTAGAGATTGATTTGGAGTTTCATACAAAACATTCTAAAACTAATATTTAACTTTTTCTCCATGAATTTTAACCTAGCTGGCACTACATTGGATGTAGGTTTAATCTGGACAGCTAAGATCCCTTGCCAGATTCCCACCTGCCATGAGACCCCGCTATCATTTCGTCTCTATATACCTTGTGTCCGTCTTGTGCCAGATGCTAGGACTGTGTTTAACATGTTGTTCTTTTGCCACCCGTGGTGGCAATACAGAGTTTGATTCTCAAAAGGAACAGTTAGGTCATGGCTGTGGCTGTCATGCTTTTAAGAGCTAAAATCTCAAGTTCCAACCAAAATGCCTCCTGTAACATAAGCTCCACTAGGTTTGCCTGAATCTTAGTATTCTCTGGCACTAATACTACTTCTGCTAGTCTATTAAAAATGGCCAATGTGTGCCACTCAGGTGATAGTAAATTTAACATAAATTCCTTTAAAGCTTCTAAAACTTCCCTGCACCTCTGCTAATCTAGCTTGAACATTCACTAAGTCCTTACACCTTGGACAAAATTTCTGGGCTTTAAATTTCTGAGCTTAGATACTTTTGAAATATTCTTTATTATCTTCTTTTCTTCCTTACAGACGACTATGTATACTATGATCTTGCTACTAAATATTTTTTATATATCTAACCTCTTTTATACCCTGAATTATCTATATGTCCAGAAGTTACCAGACTTCTGCTTCATTCTTTGTAAAGTTTATAGATTGAAATAAACCTACCTCATTAGTATTGCACTCACAACACTCATGACAAGGGGTAGCACTCATATTCCATCCTAGTTATTTATTTACTCGTTTGTTTGTTTGCTTATTTTTTGCATCATTGAAGAAACAAAAGTGCAGTGGTGTGTAGAAGTTGAACTAGGTTACAAACTTAATCAGGAATATCACTCAAGTCTGCCAACTCCTGTTCCTGTTACCAGTGCTGGGTCTATAGGCATAATACATATGGTGAAAGCTTCATTGTAGCAATGGTGTGACTCAATAAGCCTGTCAGAACATCTAAAAGTACATCATGGAGATAATTTTCTTTAAGGTTAAATGGATCCTTTTCTCCTAATTATGTTGATTATTCAATATTTTGATGGGTCTGCAAGTTCATCAATGTGTATTCTACTTCAAAAGGTACAGATCACAATCCATTGATGCCTTTTTATGTTCAACTATCATCCACAATATCCTCTCATAAATCCTGCACAGAGCATGCATCCAGTGCACAAAGGACATTGCTTTAGTTCTCTTAACACTGTATGGACAGTAAAGGAATATATAAACTATCTATTGGTTATCACTCAGTTTTTTTTACATAACCAAAAAAGTTATTTTTCTAGCCATGCACCTTTTTAATAATGTCTTTCACACAACCTTTTGTGGAAAATGTTTGTTGACAATATGTGGTTGCCTATTAAATACCGCTGTGCCACCAAGAGTCTTTCCGTTATCCTTGCTTAACCAGAGATTTCTATTCTTTGGAGATATTGTGATATTCTATAATTCAAATCCATGTAGCATATTTGGAACAATAACGGGATTTAAAAAGCTGTGTTTTTTATTCAGAGTAAAGCTCAGACTCTTTAAAGAATGCTTAATACTAGATTCTGGGAAGATGGCAGAGTAGGTCAGAAAATTCCAAGCTCTCAAGATTTTCCCCCGCAAAAGAGTTAAAATAGTACCTTTAGGAGAAAGAAATGTGAGCAGAGACAAAGACGAATAGAGGCAAAACCAGCATCTTCCTGGGACAGTTTGAGAAGATCTGAAGAAAACTCACAGGACCAGGTTTGGTCCCTGGGAGGAGTAAACATCTCCAGGCTAGGTTCCCTTTTAAACAACTAGAGGCAAGCCCTGGAGTTACTTGGTTTGAGAGGCTGCCTCTGCCAAGGCCACTGGAACTTTTCATCCTGGGATAGTGAGGGCAGTAGTGCGTTTGAGCCCCAGAAGATTGAGGGAACCTCTGCTGACGAGGATCACCAGACCCAGCTGTGCTGCTAAGAGTGGTGGAAGCAAGAAGGAACCAGCACAGGCCCGGTGAGTGCAGAAAGTGGGGTAGAAAGCCTCTGGCTGTGGGCACTGACAGAAGGCTGGAGGTTTGGCTTTGGTTCCAGGCTAGAGGGTAGAACTGAAGATCTGGGGTGAGAGGCAGCATTTCCCATACCCCAGGGCTAGAGGTGATTACAAAAATTAAGTTATTACCACAAAAAAAATGCACGGCAAAGGAGAAAAAATCCAACCATAGAAACCTATGGGGGGACAGCTAGAAGGCACAGGGAGAAGAGCACTAGCCAAAGAGTCAGGGGGACCTGAGTTCAAATGTGGCTTCAGACACTTGACACAGGACACACTTACTAGCTCTGCAATCTCGGGCAAGTCACTTAACCCAAATTGCCCTGCCTTCCCCCTTCCAAAAAAAAATTTTATAAAGGAACCTATTACAGAAATAGAGATGACTGGGATTCATCTTCAGAGGAGGATATTGAAGTAAAGAAATCCCCAAAAAGCAAGTTCTAATGGTCACTTCCCCAAAAACAACTTATCGAAGATCTTTAAAAGAAGACTTTAGAAATCAAATGACAGAGAAGGAGGAAAAACTAAAAAAAATCCAAGAAAAACAAGAAGGTTATGAAAGGAAAGTCCACCAATTAGAAAAGGAGATCCAGATTCTCAAGGAGGAAAATGATACCTTGAAATTTAGAACTGGGCAAAGTGAAGCCAGTGAAATTATAAGAGATCAAGAAATAATTAAACAAAACATGAATAATGAAAACAATGGAAGAGAAAGTGAAACATCTTATAAGAAAAACAACAGATGTAGAGAACAGATCAAGAAGAGAAAATATAAAAATAACCAGAGTAACTGAAAGTTATCAAAAAAGAATCTTGAAACAATAACACAAGTAATAGTTAAAAAAAAAATTATCCTGGAGCATTAAAACAAGGCAGGGAAGTGGAGATAGAAAAATTCATCAAACACCACTTAAAAGAGATCCTATGAGGAAAACTCATAGGAATATCATGGTAAAATTCTGAAACCCTCAGCTCAAGGATAAAATATTAAAAACATCAAGATTTAAACAATTTAAATCTGATGGTGCCACAATTAGAATTACACAAGACCTAGCAGCAAAGACATTAAAGAACCACAGATCTTGGAATACAATATATTGAAGAACAAAAGACCTGGGATTCAGGCTGCAATCATCATACCCTTCAAATGTAAGTATTATCCTAATGAAAAAATGGGCATTTGACAAACTCTGAGACTTTCAAGACTTTGTTAAAAAAAATTCTCAAATTCATAGAAGATTCGACATACAAGAACCAAGAGAAACATAAGGTACATACCAAAGACTGACTGTAAGGGATACATAAGGACAGACAGTTCACCTTTTATACAACATAAAATGTAAAATGTTTGTCTAAGATTCTTATTAATAATTATTGAGCTCATAAGAAAGAAGGGGCTAAACCTGACTATGATATGAATTTTAAAAGTAAAACCACTTAGAAACAGCTAAAAAGAATAACTATTTTATACAAAAGAGGTGCAAGAGGAGGAAAAGATACAGAGGATTTAGATGGGGGAGGAGGGATGGTAGTTCTGGTAACCTACTTTCATCAGGAATGGGTGTAAGAGGGTACAAAACATATATATTTAGAAGAGTATAAAAGTCTTCCAAATTTAGAAGAAATAACATGGTAGGGGTATAGTGAGGGGGGAGAGGACAAGGGAGGGATTTTTAGAGGGGGGAATGAGGGAACACGTAAAGTCGGGGTATAGAAGGGTGTTTAGATTTATGGGAATGGGAGGATAGGGGAGAAATCCTTGGAGGGGGGTAGGCAAGTAATAGGAGGGTAAGGTAGTCAGTCAAGTAAAGTAATAGAATCAGGGGGGATAGGAAACAAGAGATATGCACAAATACAAAAACAAAGATTAGGAGTGGAGTATGTTTGGGAAAACATATGCCTATACATGTATGTATACATGTATATGTGTATGTATATATCTATAGCTATAGAGAAACATTTCTAAACTTTATTGTAGACTTCAGGGTGGTGGCAGCTAGGTGGTGCAGTGAGTATAGCACTGGCCCTGGAGTCAGGAGGACCTGAGCTCAAATCAGGGCTCAGACACTTGACATACTTACTGGCTGTGTGACCTTAGACAAGTCACTTAACCCCAATTGCCTTGCCCTCCCCTTCGAAAAAAAAAGAATGCTTAATAGTTTCCCAAAATTCATCTCCATGTTCCTTTTTCTTATTCAGCTCTATACTTGCTTGCTAGGTAATTTATGCTGCCTGTCCTACTTCTATCTACTGATTCAACTGTTCCATAGAATACCCTCCACTTGAAATCAGGATCTCATATATAGGTACTCTCATTCATTAGGTATTTACTTTTTTAATATGTAGAATATATTTATTTATAATTCTCATTTTGTAGTAAATGCACTGTTTCAGAACAGAGGTGGGCAAACTGAGCCTGCTGCCCATTTTTACTGCCCTAAGCTAGGAATGCTTTTTAGCATTTTAAAATAAATTTTTATTGTATTGATAAATTAAAAAAATAAAATCTCTATGGTGGTACAAAAGCAGGTAGTAGGCTGGCTCCATGGAGATGTAGTTTTCCCACCCATATGTTTAGAGCTTATTGTAGTTCCCAAAATGTGGTCTGCATATGGCAGAATCTTCAAGAACTCACCATGTATAAGGGAAACTCTATTTCATTTATATCCTATGCTACAATTCTCCATGAAAGTATTAAACATGTTTATTGAATGGACCTCTCTTTGTTTTGTGCTTAATTGATATTATTTAATAAGGCCTTATATAAACAATAATTATATATTATTTTTATGTTCATTTAAATATTTTTGAGTTCTAAATTCTCTCCCTTACTCTCCCCACTTCTCCACCCATTGATAGGATATCACCCAATCACTCCACCCAAAATGATAGCAATCATATGTGTGAAGTAAAGCAAAACATTTACACAGTACACATATTGCAAAAATAAAAATAACGTAAGTAAAAAAGTATGCTTCAATCCTTACTCATACTTCATGAGTTCTCTTTCTGGATATGCATAGCATTTTTCCTGATGATTCCTTTGGAATCATCTTGGATTACTGGATTAGAATAGCTAAGCCTTTCACACTTGATAATGTTTACAGTATTTCTGTTACTGTATATAATATTTTCCTTGTTCTTATACTTCATTTTGACATAATTCATATGTCTCCCCAGGATTTTCTGAGACCACTTCATCTATTTCATCATTTTTTATAACACAATAATATTTCATCACAATCATTTACCACAATTTCTTGAGCCATTTCCTAATTGATGGGTTTCCCTTCAATTTTCAATTCCTTGCCACCACAAAAAAGAGCTGCTACAAATGTTTTTGTACATACAGGTCATTTTCCTATTTGGGACCCAGACTGGAATGTGATATTCCTGAGTCAAAGAGCATACACAATTTGATAGCCCTTTGGACATAGTTTCAAATTGTTCTCCTTAATGATTGGATCAGTTTACTCCCTAATTCACCAATGATTTCTTTTTTTTTATTGATAAAGCAGATTAAGGATTTTATTAGAGTGTCCATCACCCCATGTATCCATATTCCTTGAATAAGTCAAGATCCATAATCTTCATGTTATTTGTCATTTAACACAAATGATAAGGCATGTAGAAACATGAAATCCATGGAACTGGCATCTGGTGTCTCAAGCTGTTCTCTCAGGAGGGCAGTCAGACTTTCCAGGGTGGTAGCCAGATGTCCCTGGGAAGCAGCCAGATGTTCATGAGAGGTAGCCAGATCTCCTAGAGGGGCAGTTAGATGTCCTTGAGGGGCAGCTAGATCTCCCAGGGGGGCTTTCAGACGTTCCTCAGGAAAAAACAAAGTAGATTCAAGTCCAGCAGTTCTCTTGGATAGATGAATGGGATGCAGTTCTTGCTGTTCGAAAGAATGGAACAATTCCTTTGGCTGCTCTTCCTCTTTTTTTTTTTTCTTTTTCTTTTTTGTTTCTTTCTTTTTTTAATATATATTTAGTTTTCAGCATTGATTTTCACATGAGTTTGAATTACAAATTTTCTCCCCATTTCTACCCTCCCACCCACTCCAAGATGGTGTATATTCTGGTTGCCCTGTTCCCCAGTCAGCCCTCCCTTCTGTCACCCCACTCCCCTCCCATTCCCTTTTCCCTTCCTTTCTTGTAGGGCAAGATAAATTTCTATACCCCATTGCCTGTGTATATCATTTTCTAGTTGCATGCAAAAACATTTTTTTTTGTTTTTGAACATCTGTTTTTAAAACTTTGAGTTCCAAATTCTCTCCCCTCTTCCCTTCCTTCCCACCCACCCTCCCTAAGAAGTGAAACAATTCAACATGGGCCACATGTGTATCATTATGTATAACCCTTCCACAATACTCATGTTGTGAAAGACTAACTATATTTTGCTTCTTCCCAACCCATCCCACTTTATTGAATTTTCTCCCTTGACCCTGTCCCTTTTCAAAAGGGTTTGTTTTTGATTACCTCCACCCCCATCTGCTCTACCTTCTATCATTCCCCCCCCC
This sequence comes from Trichosurus vulpecula, assembly GCF_011100635.1. NCBI lineage: Eukaryota > Metazoa > Chordata > Mammalia > Diprotodontia > Phalangeridae > Trichosurus > Trichosurus vulpecula. The sequence continues at coordinate 377,578,277 of NC_050576.1, forward strand.
CCTTTTTTATCTTCTTCCTCCTTCTTTCCTGTGGGGTAAGATACCCAACTGAGTATGTATGGTATTCCCTCCTCAGGTCAAATCTGACAAGAGCAAGATTCACTCATTCCCCCTCAACTGACTTCTCTTCCCTTCCTACAGAACTGTTTTTTCTTGCCAATTTTATGTGAGATAATTTACCCTATTCTATCTCTCCCTATCTTCCTCTTTCAATATATTCCTCTCTCATCCCTGAATTTGATTTTATTTCTTTTAGATATCTTCCCTTCATCTTCAACTCACCCTGCGCCAGCTGTCTCTCTCTCTCTCTCTCTCTCTCCATATATATATATATATATATATATATATATACACATACACATATATATACACACACATACACACTCACATATATATGCATAAACGTATATTATATATGTTTATATGCATATATGAATATATATGCATATATATATATATATATATATATATATATATATATATGAATATATATGCATATTCCCTTCAGCTACCTAATACTGAGGCCTCATGAATCATACACATCATCTTTCCATGTAGGAATGTAAACAGTTCAGCTTTAGTAAGTCCCTTGCAATTTCTTTTTCTTGTTCTTTTTCTTTATTACCTTTTCATGCTTCTCTTGATTTTTGTGTTTGAAAGTCAAATTTTCTATTCAGCCCTGGTCTTTTCACTGAGAAAGCTTGAAAGTCCTCTATTTTATTGAAAATCCATATTTTGCCTTGGAGCATGATACTCAGTTTTGATGGGTAGGTGATTCTTGGTTTTAATCCTAGCTCCATTGACCTCCAGAATATCGTATTCCAAGCCCTTCGATCTCTTAATGTAGAAGCTGCCAGATCTTTGGTTATTCTGATTATGTTTCCACAATACTCAAATTGTTTCTTTCTGGCTGCTTGCAGTATTTTCTCCTTGATCTGGGAGCTCTGGAATTTGGCAACAATATTCCCAGGAGATTTCTTTTTGGGATCTATTTAAGGAGGTGATCTATGGATTCTTTCAATTTCTCTTTTGCCCTGTGGCTCTAGAATGTCAGGGCAGTTCTCCTTGATAATTTCTTGAAAGATGATATGTAGGCTCTTTTTTTGATCATGGCTTTCAGGTAGTCCAATAATTTTTAAATTATCTCTCCTGGATCTATTTTCCAGGTCAGTGGTTTTTCCAATGAGATATTTTACATTGTCTTCCATTTTTTCATTCTTTTGGTTCTGTTTTATACTATCTTGATTTCTCATCAAGTCACTAGCTTCCACTTGTTACAATCTAATTTTTAAAGTAGTATTTTCTTCAGTGGTCTTTGGGACCTCCTTTTCCATTTGGGTAATTCTTCCTTTCAAGGCATTCTTCTCCTTATTGGCTTCTTGGAGCTCTTTTGCTAGTCTATTTTGTAAGGTGCTGTTTTCTTCAGTGTATTTTTCAGTATTTTTTGGGTCTCCTTTAGCAAGTCATTGACTTGTTTTTCATGGTTTTCTCGCATCCTTCTCATTTCTCTTCCCAATTTTTCCTCTACTTCTCTAACTTGCTTTTCCAAATGCTTTTTGAACTCTTCCATGGCCTGAGACCAGTTCATGTTTTTCCTGGAGGCCTTTGTTGTAAGCTCTTTGACTTTGTTGATTTCTTCTGGCTGTATGTTTTGGTCTTCTTTGTCACCAAAAAAAGATTCCAGAGTCTGAGACTGAATCTGGGTGTGTTTTCGCTGCCTGGCCATGTTCCCAGACAACTTACTTGACCCTTGAGTTTTTCAGCGTGGTATGACTGCTTGTAGAGTACAGAGTTCTATGTTCCAAGCCTGGGGGGATGTGCCAGCTCTGCCACACCAGCACTCCTCCTTCCCCAAGAACCCCCAACCCAGACTGAACTTAGATCTTCAGCAGGCTCTGCACTCCTGCTCTGTTCTGCCACTTAATTCCTCCCACCAGGTGGGCCTGGGGCTGGAAGCAACTGCAGCTGTATTTCTGTAGCTGCCCCACCTCCGCTGCCCCTGTGGCGGGTGACCAAACTGCAAATTCCCTGCCCCCAGTAGCTTTTCCCACTAACCTTCTCTGTTGTCTTTGGTGTTTGTGGGTTGAGAAGTCTGGTGACTGCCACAGCTCACTGATTCAGGGCGCTAGGGCACACTCTGCCCGGCTCCTGGTCTGGTTGGTCCGTGCCACCCACGCTGGGCTCTGCCTCGCTCTGCTCCACTCCCAGCTCCATGAGAGATAGACCTTACCCAGAGACCATCCAGGCTGTCCTGGGCTGGAGCCCTGCTTCCCTCTGCTATTTTGTGGGTTCAACAGTTCTAGAATTGGTTCAGAGCCATTTTTTATAGGTTTTTGGAGGGACTTGGTGGGGAGCTTGTGCTAGTCCCTGCTTTCCAGCTGCCATCTTGGCTCTGCCCCCTGCTCTTCCTCCCCAGTGATTTCTTAGTCACCAAATCTTATGGTCTTTTCTCACTGCCAAGGTTTCTCAATCTATATGCCCCATTTGACACTCCTGAGCACCTTTTCCCCTTGGAACAGCCTTCTCTCGGGGTTTTTGTGACATTATTCTATCCTGGTTAACTTCCTCCCTGACAGACTGCTCTTGCCATTTTCCTTAGATGGAGCACATAATTTCCCCAAACCATAATTTTTCTAAAGGCTTAGTGACCTATTCTCATTTCTTCTCACTTTAAATTTTTATCTTGGTAAACTCATCACCTACAATTAATTTAACCATTTACTTTATGGAGATAATTCCTAGATCTATATATTGTTCAACTAATAAATATTGATTAGGTGCCTACGATGTGCTAGACACTGTGCTAAGCAAACATAAAGCTCTCTCCTGAGCTTCAAACTTGTATTACCAACTTGTGTTACCAGAACGTTCTGAGTTGGATATCCTGAAGATGTCTCAAATTCAACATTTCCAAAACTGAGCTCCTTTTCTTCCCCTTAAACCTGTACTTTTCCATGATTTCTAGTATCTATAGATATCACCACCAGCTTTCTGGTCTTTCAGGTTTGTAATATTGCCATTATCCTATATTCCTCGGTCTCCCTCACCTTTCACATCTTGACAGTTTCAAATCTTGATCTTACTACCTTCATTTCTCAGACCTGATTAAGTTCTCTTTACTCACTGAACTACTCTCCTATTACTAGTCCTCAATCCCTCTCACCTAGATTATTTCAACAGTCTCCTAACTGATCTCCCTGCATCTAGTCTTTTTTTTTACTCCAGTCCATTCTTAAAACTTCCCCAAAATAATTTTCTTTAAGCGCAGATCTGATCATGTGACTTTTCTATTCAATCAACTCCAGTCACTTATTGCCTTTATGATAAACCATAAACTCCTTTATTTAAATTTTAAAGCCCTGCACAGTCTGGCTACAAGTTATCCTTCCAGTTTCATTGAGTATTACACCCCTCCCCATTCAAGCAAACATAAATTCTCTCTCTCTCTCTCTCTCTCTCTCTCTCTCTCTCTCTCTCTCTCTCTCTCACACACACACACACACACACACACACACACCCTCACTCACTCACTCTTCAATCACATCAAATTGATCTTCTCTCTGTTCCTCACAAAATTCCATCTTTTCTCTCTATGCCTTTAAATTGACTTTTCTAAATGCCTATAGTGTTACTCCCTCCTTAATTCCACTTCATATAGTCTCTCATTTCCTTTAAGACATAACTCAAGCACAACTTTCAACATGAAGTCTTTCATCATCCTCCCAAAGGGAGGGCTAGTGCCCTCACAAGCAAGCTAACTTATCTATAGCATATATGTGTGTATGTACATTTTTGCATTTATTTATTTTATATTTATGTTGTATATGTTTTATTTGTATTTGTTGTCTCACCCATTAGAATATAAATTCCTTGGGAGTAGTGATTTTTTTTTTATTTTTCTACTTGTTTCTCTAGTATTTAACATAATAACTAGCATATAGGAGATGCTTAGAATACTTGAGAATTTATTTATTGATTGATACATAGCATGTATTTAGCACAAACATTCCATTTTTATTACTCTACATAGTTAACCATTATTTACTTCCTAAGCAAATGAAATTGAAATGAGACTCATTTCACCTTAGCCCATGACCATCAGAATTGATATAATTATCATATAGTTTACAACTGTTTAAAATAATACTGACAGTTATTTTCTAACTATTAATTTTCAAATAGGTCTAGCAACATTTTCCTTTTCTGTCTCTTAACATAAATCATTTCAATTGAATAATAAAACTCTACACTTGCAATATTGTTTTAGAAAATATTTTGGTGATTGGCTAAAATGGGCCTACCATGACAACCTATGCATACCATCCTTTCAGATAACTTTCAACTCAAAAACCATTATATTGCTAAACATTTATATTTGTAATTTTATATCCACCTTCTAGTTTTATGGTTTACCTAATATTTCTGCCCAGCTGGACAGCATGACTTCAATACATTTTAGAAATTTAATCTTGACGAACTTGTACATTCCAAAATACATAAGTGTTTATGTTTTCATTGTCTGGATGGTCTCTAACTCTGATTAGGCTCCTAGATCAAGATCTTTAGTTTGGTTAAAGTTAATAGTGTCCCATCTATTCCATTATCCTTTATTATTGAAAAGAGTTGTGCTATGTCTTGGACTTAGTTTGTCAATATATTTTGTGTAATCACATGGTTTTGCACAAGTAATTGACATTAATCAATATGTAGCATTTCTATATCAAAGAACCAGACACTAATAAAGCAAGATAGCATATAAATTTATTGTGCTAGGTTTAGGGGAATCAAAAACAAAATGGAACAACACCTCCTCAAAGAGTCAACATTTTCTTATGAATGGGAGACAGAACCTAGCATGTACAAAATGCATAAATAAAGAATAATTTAAGGAAGTCTAGAGCACCAACATTCATGAGGATCAGGAATGGGTTTGGAGAGGAAGTAGTGCTTGAGCCTTCGATGAAAATGAGTTTCCAGGTCTCAAGAGTAAGAAGAAAGTGTACACTGCCATTACGGGTGATTAGAAACATAATCCCAAATTTGTGGAACAAAAGTAATACATTTGCCTCCTTGACTGGAAAATAGATCATGTATAAGGTAATAGTGTGAATTTGGAGCTATGCCCTATATGTAACTAAACTATGTACATTCTTTGATCTAGTAATACCCCTACTAAGCATATGCTCCCAAGAAAGTAAAGACAAAGGCAAAGGCAAAGAACCCATATGTACAAAAATAATTATAGTAGTACTTTTATGTTGTAGCAAAGAAATAGAAAAATGGTGCCTGTTAACTGAGGAATGCCTGAACAAAATGTAGTATGTGAACATTGTGGATTAGTCTAGTACTTTAAGTGACATTGAAAGCAACAGATTCTAAGAAATTTAAGAAGACTTGAACAAGCTGATGCAAAGAGACATCAAGAAAAGCAGGATAGTAATTTATACAATGAATAAAATGTTTTATTGGAAAATAAGACTTGAGAGCTCTTATCAATGAATGTAATGAACAACCATGACCCTAGAAGTGTAAGAATGAAGCATAATCCCTCACCCATTGGCTTAGTACAGTGGATAGAGTGTCTGAGTTGGAGTCAGGAAGATCTGAGTTCAAATGTGTTCTCAGATACTATCTAGCAGTGTGACTATAGGCAAATTGCTTCAACTGTTTGCCTTTGCTTCCTCGATTGTAAAATGGGAATCATAGTAACACCTACTTCTTAGGGCTGTTATCAGGATCAAATGAAATAATGATTGTAAAGTACTTAAGTTCTATGTAAATATTATTATTGTTATTATATTCTGTCTTAAATTAGATACATGAACATATTTTCAGACATAGTGAATACATGAGCTTGTTTTACTTCCCTGTCCTTATTTGTTATGAAAAAGTGATTTTGTTGGGGGAGGACATTGTGGGGGAAGAGGTAGTAGGTTGTGAGAGTGGTAAAAAATGAAGAAATGAAAATCAATTAACTTTAAAAATTAAACAGAAGGAAGCTGAGAAGTGGGCATAGGCAAGTAAGGCAGTGTCAATACTAATATAGTAAATGGAATATATATATGTATATATATGTGTATATATATATATGTATATATATATGTGTGTGTGTTTCTTTGGGGATATATATATATCTATATATCTATATCTATATCTATCTATATCTATATCTATCTATATATATATATATATATATATATATATATATATATATATATCCCCAAAGAAATCCTGATTCACAATTTCTAACATCAACAAAAAAGTGAGAGTTGCATAGAGAGTACCATGGAAAGATAATTTAAGATAATTTGAAGTCAGACTTTTAAAGTGCTTTATATCTCAAGTTTTGGGATTGATATTTTATCCTAGAGAAAATAAAATAGGGATAAGAGCATTGTTCTTAGAATCTAAAGACCTGGAGTTAGAAAACATTACTAAGAATCTATCCTTAGACTTATCCTCTCTCAGCCTAAGTTTAATTCACCATGGTTAAGATGTTTTTGCTGTTGTTTTTATGAAGGCTTGATTTTGAGGTATGTCAGGGACAAAGATCAAAGGAGGCATAGAGTTACTTCCAGATAGGATAATTATAAAGGATAATGTTGAGAAGGCTGAACTATTCAACTATTCTTCTATTGTGTGTTACTTTTCCTCCTTATTTCAGGGAGAATGATTCTTGGATCATGGTGTATATGATAAAAGTAGTTAACAGGGAGCTGAAAAAATGAAAAACAAAATGAAATATTAAGACACAATCTTCCTGTTATCTATTAGTTCAAGTTACTAGTGTTGAACAAGTTATATCCTATCTAGATTATCAAAAGAAAATGAAATTGTGATTCCCGAGCTTATTCTGGTTTTGATTGAAAGATATTGAGGTATGAAAAGAACGTGTTAATTAAAAAAGAACAAATATCTTGATGTTTTTGGAGTTGAGAGTGAATATTAGAGCAATGATTTGTGCACATTTAGAAAGGCAAGCAGCAATCAATTAAATCCAGCACATTTCATTTAGATCAGGTCATGTATAATAGTCTTATCGGTTTTTGTTTGTTTGTTTGGACAATCTCACTAGCACTGTTGATGAGGGAAATTCTTAAGCATAGCATGTTGAGACTTCAGAAAACTATTTGAGGAAGTAATCTTGTTATCTTTGTATAAAAGTAGAAATTCCGGGAGGGGGAAGTAGTATTTAGTTTAAATCAAAATTGGTTGGATGACTAGACCCAAGGACTAGTCATTAATTACTCAACATAAACTTTAAGGAAGGTTTCTAGATGAGTGTTCCAATGACCTATATCTTTTTTATGTTGCTCCATCATTTTAGTTGTGTCTGACTCTTAGTGACCCCATTTGGGTTTTTTGTTTTTAGTGGTTATTTTTTTGTTTTATGTTTTTTTGGCAAAGGTGCTGGAATAGTTTGCCATTTCCTTCTCCAGATCACTTTACAGATGGGGAACTGAGGCAAATAAGGTTAAAATGACTTGTCCAGGGTCACACAGCTAGTAAGGACCTGAGGCTAGATTTGAACTCAGTAGATGAATCCTCTTTAATCCAGGCCAGACTGTGCATCTACTATATCACTTAGCTGCTCACCTATATCTTTGACTTTATGCTGTTAAACATTGTTATCAATGCCTTAAGAGAAAGCATAGAAGGTATGCTTATCAAATTTACAGATAATAAATCTAAGAGGGCAAGATAAAACATTGGACAACTGATTATTTTTTAAAGTTAGAGATTAAAACTATTATCCAGAAAATAATTTGACATTTTATCTCTTGTGGGATAAAAGTTTTTTATCCCATGCAGGGACACAGTTCTGAAGTTTTATAGTGGTTCAATATGAGACAGCAATGTAACATGGCAACAGCAACATCAATAATAAAAATAAAAAAAATTACATATTTTCATATATCTTAAAATAGAGCTATAATAGATATTTGGCAATTTTTTTTACACCAGGTATAGTCTCCAGAATGAACAAGAGAATCATGGCATAGCATTATGCCCTAGTCAGACCATGCCTAGACTGCTGTGCTCAGTTCTTGGCAACACATTTTGAAAGAAACAGAGAAGTTCAAATTCATTCAGAAAAGCAAACAAGAGGATAACAAATGCTGGAGAGGATGTGGGAAAATTGGAACATTGCTACATTGCTGGTGGAGTTGTGAGCTGATGCAGCCATTTTGGAGAGCGATTTGGAACTATGCCCAAAGGGCTGTAGATATGTTCATACCCTTTAACCCAGCAATACCACTTCTAGGGTTGTATCCCAAAGAAATCACACAAGCAGGAAAAGGACCCATATGTACAAGGATATTTATAGCAGCTCTTTTTGTGATAGCCAAGAAATGGAAATCAAAGGGATGCCCATCAATTGGGGAATGGCTGAACAAGCTGTGGTATATGAAAGTAATGGAATACTATTGTGCCATAAGAAATGGGGATGATACGGACTTCGTAACAATCTGGAAAAACCTACATGATATAATGCTGAGTGAGCGGAGCAGAGCCAGGAGAACATTGTACACAACCACAGATATATGGATTCTGTGAGGACCAACCCTGACATACTTCTGTCTTCTCAGCAACGTAAGGTGCAAGGGCAACTCCAGGGGACTCACGATGGAGAATGCTATCTTCATCCAGAGAAAGAACTGTGAAGTTTGAATGCAGATTGAGGCACACTTCATGCTTGCCTTTTTTCTTCTCTTTTGTTTTTGTTTTTGGGTTTTTTTTTTGGTTCTGTCTCTTCTTTCTCATGATTCACCCCATTGGTCATAATTCTTTTCCACAACTTGACTAGTGTATAAATTAATTCAATGCGAAGTTATACATGGTAGTTATATGAGATTCCATGCCGTCTTGGGGAGGGAGGGGAGAGGGAGGGGAGAAAATCTGGATCTCAAAATTATGTAGAACCGTGTGTTGTAAACTAAAAAAAAAAAAACAATTAATAAAAAAAATAGATAAAAAAAAAGAAAAGCAAAATCACAGTGGTGTGTGAATCAGAAAATAATCTGTCTGATGTTATTTTTATATCATATATCTATATACTTATTGTTATAGATATATAATAAAAATGTGAATGCTTAGAATGGAAAAAGGAAAATTATGCAGTCTTCAAATATTTGGTCGGTTATACATAAGAGTTAGTACCTTATTTTTTTGTCTCCAAAAGATAAAATTAGACAGTAGATATTATGCTAGAGCAAATTTATGCCTAGTGTTTGGGAAAAACAGCAACAAATAAATTAACCAACATCTCCTAACAACAGAGCTGTACCAAACTGCCTAAGATTAATAAATTCCTCACAAAGGATATACTTTTTAAACAGAGACTGGATAATCACTTGCCACCTAATGCTAAGATTTTCATTCTGTTATGTGTTTACCTAAATGGCCTCTAAATTCCTTCCAACTCTTAGATCTTGTAATACCTCATCTGTACAATGGGAATAAAAAATATTTGCGCAACTCATTTTACACTGTTATTTTCTTGGTAAATTTTTTAAACACTATACAAAGAGACCTACTATTAAAGGCATTTCAAAATCATCCTGAAATGCAAGATATGCTAATTACTGCTATTGAAGATTATCCAACTTAGAAACTAAGTTATTCAAATAGCCAATAGGTAAATGAATATCTTTGAATGCAATTTATCCTCCAATGGAATACCATGGGACAAAATTCTGAGCAACCTGATAGGGTAATGCGTTCTTTCACCAATCTTTTGCTGTAATTTTGGTTAAAAAGACTTTAGAAAAATGCATGCACATATCCATGAAAATATCATTTAACTTTTTGCAAACTGTATCATGTTACCAAGAAAAAAATTATGCATATAATCCATTGTCACAAAAATGTAAAACCTTATTTGCTAAATCACTAAAAGGCAAAGATCTTATTTATTTATTGCTCTTGAAATTATAACCCTTCTTAAAACATATAACTATAAAATGAAAGATTAACCATTTCAATAATTTGACATGTAAAATGTTTTAAATCCTTCTTATATTTTTCAAGCATGAGTGCTCATAGATATCATCTTTCTCACTGCTAACAGTGGAAAAAGTGATTTAATATCCTAGTCTTAAAAAGGTGTATATGCCATCCCATTTGAAACATGAGAATGCTTCATTTTAAGCACATGGGATTTTAGGATATTGGTATTTGTCTCTGTTGTTTCATTTCTTCATTGCTAAGCATACAGCTGCTCAAGTTTATACCCATTTAGCATTTAAGGTATCTATAAATGTCTAGTTAACCTCCTTATTTTATTGATGATTTAACAGAGAAATCAGCAGTTTAAATGAAATTTCTAAGGTCATAATGGGCCTAGATTCAGACCCATTTCATTTAAATTCAAATCCAGTGTTTATCCTACCTCCCGGACAACTGTGTACTCACATAAGTAATTTGTGTTTATGACATTTTAAATGAAATAAGTATTTTAAAAGATCATTCACCTGATAATCCATGTGATAAAAGTTTGCTTTATATAACTGTACTCTTTTCCTGAGATACCTGCTGACATGACATATTGTTATAAATGATAATTAACTGGAATTATATATTTTTGAGGCTGAGTGAGTAATAGGAAAAAACAAAATAGACTGATTAAATTGGCAGACTTCCCAAGGCCCCACAAACAAACAAACGTTTACATAAATGACTAACTGAAAACCCCTGGCAAAGAAAGAGCCATGTGACAAGTGAAGAAATGCATGGGAATGGGCCAATTTAAGAAATATTATCTAATAAGACAAATTAGAAGTGATTGGTGAGAGTAGGGTAGAGATCATTCAAGAAAGTAGGGATCAGGATAGAGTTCCAAAAAATGAAATTTCTTGAGACTCTTGAAGGTTTGGGATTAATCTGGGATTAGGAGAGATTATATGGGATTGACATAGAGGAAGAAAGAGTTAAAAAGAGAAAATGTCTTGTCTTTGTCAGAGATAAACTTGTATAGTGGAAGGCCTATATTTGGTAGACTGGGCAGAATAAACTTGGGTGGAGGAATTATTCTTTCATTCATTCATTTGTCCACTCCTCAATAACTGTGAATGAATATCTCCAATGTTGAAAGCACTATACTAAGGAAGAAATTTACTAAATTGCTTTACCTGTCTTCTTACTCTTGATCAAGCTAGAGGAGAAGTTTTTAACTTGGTATTAAAGAACTTTAAATATATAAAATATGTTTATTTTGCAATTCTATGTATTTAAAAACATTATTTTTGAAGTGTCCAGTGGCTTTACCAGACTGCTGAAAGATTCCCTGATTTAAACAAAAGAAAAAACAAACCTGAGCTAGAACCTTCATGAAATCTCTTCTAATCACCAAGGGACCCCAGATTTTACCTTGAATCCAGGGCAGACCCTATTTTTCCCCAAATGTTGCCCAATTCCCCTTTTTTCTGAGAAAGTACATGTAATATTACAAAAGATTTTGTTTCAGTAAGTTCTAGAATTGGGAGGAGAAACAATTATGAGGATATTTAACATGGTAATTAAATAATTCATTAAATAACATTCATTTGCTTTATATGATCTGGACTTTAATTTTTTAAAAATGCTATGTCATTCCACACTCCCCCCACAGTATTTCTTGCTTTCTCTTTAGAAAATGTGAAATTCTGAAAATAGTTGGAAAGACTGAATGTCAGCGTTAACATTTGGTTTATAGTATCATAATACTTTAATCTGACACTAATATGAGTAATCCGTATTCTGACTATCAACTGAGAGAGAGAGATGGTGAAGAGACCATGTCACTATTAGAGGGAAGAAAATTATAAAGAAAAGAAAGAACTTCACTGTAACATGTTTAAAACTATAGGCAAAGCTTTAGAATAAATCACCTGAGCAGTGTGATCCCAGAGACATTTGCATAAGCTATGAAAAAGCAAAAACTAATTAGTTCTTTATAAAATAAAATTCATACTGACATGTTGTTATAAAGAGTTATAGATTTTGAATTAAAAATAGCAGGCTATTTCTTTCCCCAAAATGATGGATTTAGTTCAATTCATTGGCAATGGAAAGAGAACATGACAAAATACATATTTCCAATGCAGCTAGAAAAATCAATAAAGAATTAGAATGCCTAAGGATGAGGAAGATATGATGTTTAGGATATGATTACTGTAAAACAGGCATCACTGCTCAATCTGTCAGCACAAATATCTTGGTCCAAGTAGGTAACATAGTGTGGCAAAGAGTAGTCTAAATAACTAGGGATCCTCAATCTGTCTGCCCCATATAGAAAATGAAAATACAGCTATGTGAAGGAAAACTAAAGATTTCAGGTCTTAAAATAAGCTGTGGTAATTGAATTTTCAATTGCCAGCAGAAATAGAATAATATAGTTTGCTACAGGATTCCCTTAGGGAGCGGTCTAGGTTTTCAAATTATTTAATAGGATGGAGTAACATTGAACCATTTAGGAGTTTTTGGTATGGTAAACTACATTTTGCCATCTTTATCTTGAACCAGGCAATCTCATCATCTGTATTCTTCTACCTTATATTGAGCTTAGGAGATCTGTAATACTATGTTACATGCTTCTTCATACATTCTTCATTTCACTCAAATAGCAATAACTGGCATTTATGTAGTGATTTAAGGTTTGTTTGCAAAGTACATTGTTTCATTTGATTTTTCATAGTCACATGAAGTAAGTACTACAAGTATTATGGCCCTCAGTTTTATTATAATTAATTATTCCTTTGTTGTAATTAATATTATTAACAATGTTATTATTTGATGTTAATTTAATGAAAATTATGATGATAACTGGAATTCATACTGTTCTTTAAGGCTTATAAAGTGCTTTGCAGCTATCATATCATTTGATCATCACAACAACCCTGGTAGTTAGGTGCTCTTATTTTCCCTATTTTTATAGATAAGGAAGCTGTAATCATCAGAAGTTGTGATTTGCCCTGGGTCACACATATAGTAAGTGTGTGAGGATGAATTTGAACTTAGGTCTTCCTGTTTTCAAGCTCTGCACTCTACCACTGTGCCATCTACCTGCCTCTTGTTAACAGTATAGGAAATTGTGTCTGGGAATGGTGAGAAGACTTACTCACAGTGACACAACTGATCAATCACTGAGGCAGGATTCTATACCACATCTTCCTCACTCATAGTCTAGCTGTCTCTATACCACGCAATGTCCAACCAGACTACTTACCCTCACCAAACACATTCCACCTTTTCCTTTCTCTAATTTTTTTTTTGGTATTCCCCATCTAGTGCCTCACAAATAATAAGCACTTAATAAATGCTTCCTTCATTCCTTCTTTCCTTCCTTCCTTCCTTCCTTCCTTCCTTCCTTCCTTCCTTCCTTCTTTTCTTCTTTCTTTTTTCTTTCCTTTTCTTCCTTCTTCTTTCCCCTTTAATTCCAATGTCTAGCCCTCTGCTTTTTGTATTGTAGAATCATTAATATTGGATAAATTGAATAAAATTGGAGGGATTTGATTTTAAGAGGGTTTCTACTCCTCCATTGTCTCCTATATTTACCTTGTCTTATTTTTGTTGTTTTTGTCATTCACATAAATATAACAGCTTTCAAATACTATACAAACATTGTAAGTATTTTGTATTAAAGAAAAGGTATTGGTGGGCTGCCACATATTTCCAAGGATGGCTTTCTTACAAGAAGTGGAATGAAAATATATCGTCAAGGAAAAGTGTCTTTTCCACAGAAGTAACCCAGCCATGTAGCACAAGCTGGGGATAACTGAGATGCTCCATTAATTTCAACAAAATATTAAAAGAATTCAAAGAAAGCTTTTGGTATATCATTCAGGTCCTCTTGGTAGCATTACTGGTAAGATCTGAACAAGAATCAGACAAGATATGGTGTGAAAGTATTTTAATCTTCACTTATAAGTACATGCCTCTTGGTTTCTTTCAAGTGTCAGCTAAAAACCTTCCTTTTATAGGATCCTCTTTTTCTGATCCCCTTTAATTCTAATACCTTCATTGTATTATTTCCAATTTCACCTGAATACAGTTTGTTTATACATAGTTGTTTTCATGATATCTCACCTATTTGACTGTGAGCTCCGTGAGGACAGGTACTGTCTTTTGCCTTTAATTGTCTCCACAGCAATTGGAAGTGTTTCACACACAGTAGGTAATTGATTAATAAATATTTATTGATTTATAAAAACACTAATCCAAAGTATTAGATTTTTCTACTTAAACATGAAAGTTTGGCTTTACCCACTTACCTCTTTATACGTACTTGTTTTATTATAAGCCCAGTCCCAAAGCACATCGGTATGGGACTGTCTCCTCATTGATGGGGAACATTGTGCCACACCTACATGAATGGTGGAGCAGAGATTGGCAAGAGCAGGAGAGAATGTAGTTCTTCAATTTTCTTTGTGTGTCTTGACATGTTTAGGGCTTTGTGGTCACTTCAGGTGCTTCTGTATTCCAGTAAAGGATGTCTCCCACATGGAGCATGGAGAGGTTGTATGAGTCAAAGGGAGGAAAAGAAACTCCCCTCCCTAATTCCTCTTTAAGGGAAACCTTAATCCCTGCCAGAAGGAGAAGCAGGAGGTTGGCTCCAGAGAACTGGCCACTCTGTTGTTCTAAAAGAAAGAGATTAACCAGATAGAATTCTATCTGCTCTCTCAAATATTAGTGGTAAAGAGGATACTATTTTTAGGGTAAAGCTAACTTTTGATCACTTGTTGATTAATGTGGAGGGAAGCAGGATCCTAAGCTTTATTTCCAATCCATCCCTCCTGCCCCAAAAAGCAGTTCTGTAGTGAATATGCATAGCAGGTAGCCAAAAAAACCAAGCAAAAAACAACCACTTATCCAAATTAAATAGCAAAGTAGAAATCAGAGAAAGTATACAGAGGAGCTCTCCCATTGGGACTGAGGTATGTGTGTGTGTGTGTGTGTGTGTGTGTGTGTGTGTGTGTGTGTGAGTGTGTGTATTTGTAAGAGAGAGGGAGAGAGAGACAGAGAGAGAGAGAGAGAGAGAGAGAGACAGAGACACAGAGACACAGAGATAGAGACACAGAGAGAAAGACAGATACACACAAACACAGTCTCTAGTATAGCAAGCTGGGGATAGAAATATTATGTAGAATACCAGCTCCTCTCATGTTGACTTCTCAGAATCTTTTCCTCACCAACTTGAAGTGAGTTTGACATCTTCTGTCTTTTTTTTGAAGCTAAAAGTCAGAAATGAACAAATAATTACTTTTGCTCTCACAATTTTCCCCTGCCCATCATATAGCTGTGGATTATTATTCTCCCCCTAGGAAAGAGTCTCATAGCAATGGATTTAGGGATGGGCTTACTCTTAAATTACTCCAAAATTATGACATTTTATTGAGTCAGTTTGCATCACTACATATGTGTGTATTGGGGGGGTAGATATATGAATAGATAGAGACATCTATATTCATATGTTTAATATTTACCTTCACTATAGAAATGTATTCTGTATTAGCAGTTTTATGTCTGATATTATTGGGTAATTTCTTTTGTAGGTATTATTTTTCTACAAGAAATTTACTATTTAAAATCTGTGGGAATTTCATGCTTATTCCATTTCTGAGTGTAATAGCAAGTAAAGTGGGACTTTTTTGTTGTCTTTTGATTTATAGGGCTTCTCAGCACTAAGGCAATCAAGTGCCTTTTAGTCTTGCCTTTGTTTCAGTCAAGAGTCTTTGATTGAATCGAGAGCCTTTAATGACCTGCTCAAGTCATGAGAAGGCTTAGGTCACAAGGGTTTGAGTCTCATAGTTGTGACACCCTCTGACCCTGAAGAAGTGCATATATACTCTGAGGTTAGCATTTTGTTTGGGGGCTTACTCATGAGAAGAGAGTCAATGTGACTTGGCCAGAAGAGACTCTGGGTAGTAGCCTTTGGAGCCCCCCTAGGTTAGAAAACCCAGATGTTGGTGCTTCTCTCTCTGGAAACCGTATGTGTTGCTATAGTTAGATGGTTAGAAGGCTGTCTACTGATTTGTGTCTATCTGTTCTGTTTATATAATGTATGCTTGTAAGTTCAGTTTGTATTCTCTCTCTGAAGTTCAGGGTGCTGACTTTTTCCCCTGAACTAAGTGCATGATATATGTATGTTTAATTAAAGTGAGCTTGTAAACCCCTTAAAGTTGCTTTCCTTAGAAAAGCAGATCAAAGAACCTCTGCCAGTAGCCCTCCTGCGTACTGGTGTTATTGGCCTTACACAGCCACAGTAGCCACAAGAAGCATTGTTGTTACACTGGGTCGTTGATAATAATCTTTATTTTCCCTAAGGGGAATTTGTGACTCTTTTATGGTAGTATTCAAACCATTAATCATGCTTCATTGAACAATTAAAACAGAACTACAGGATTTTAGGTGTCCTGGATGAGGAGGTAAGTAAAGAAGCCTAGTAACTTGAATTCTAAGAGTGGAGATTAACATTGTATTTGGTATGTGTAGCTGGATTCAAACACTTCCTGAGGTGGAGTACGCTGCAAATAGTTTTGTTTTAGATTTCCTTTTATCCCTCCCCTCTCATATTATAATAACACCTAATATTCTTTTGGATATGAGGTATATAATTCCTCTAAAACAATAGATCTTCAGCTTTACTTTTATGTGTTTAAGGAGCTTTGTTTTAAATACCCTCTTGTATAGTCACCTATCTGCTTGCTCCTTGACTTGGTACAATATTCTCTTCATAAGCACCTTTTCATCTCTCTCCCTTCTTTTTTTCCTCCTCCTCCTCATCCTCCTTCTTCTTCTACTTCTGTCTGTCTGTCTTTGCCTCTCTCTGTCTCTTTCTCTGCATCTCTCTGTCTCTCTATCTCTGTCTCTCTGTCTTCTCTGTCTCTCTATCTCTGTTTCTCTCTTCTCTATCTCTCTGTCTGTCTCTTTCTCTGTCTCTCTGTCTCTCCCTCTCTCTGCCTCTCTCCATCTTCTCTGTCTCTCTGTCTCTGTCTGTCCCTCTGTCTCTGTCTTTCTGTCTGTCTATCTGTCTGTCTCTCTTTCTCTCCCCTCCCTTCCAGACCCTTTCACTCTTCCTCATTTCTTTGACTTAAGTAAACATAATTTAAATATAGAAATATTTTAACTGTGAGTAGAGATCATATCCATAGATGGCACTATTACTGTTGAATTAGTCTCAATTCAGAAACAGTCCCACCATTCAGTTCTAAGAGCATCATTCAAAGTCTCTTAAGAATTTTCATGTTTTCACAAGATGAAAATTAAAGTAATTTTCCCTAGAAAATGCATTGTTTTCATTGCATCTTCCTAAATGTTCATACATATACTAAGTTTAGATTATATCACATGTATTGGAAAAATTAACTTGAGCACTGTTAAGGATAGGTACTGCCACAAGATCACCTCATTCACTGCAGAACCTTAATATGACCATTAGAGAACATGTGATCATAAATTAAACTACACTTTAATGGACTTGCAAGGATGATTTGGCTATAAAACTTTTTCCCAATAAAACAGGAAATTAAAAAAATTATTGAATATTTATTAAGTGCAAGGCACTGAGCTAGGTCTTGGCGTATACAAACATCAACAAATGAAACTAACCATCTCTTCAAGTAGCTTGCTTTCTATTGGGGAAGACAACATGAACACAAATGAATATATGCAAATATATAGATATATTCATAGACATATATTTGTGTGTATGTGTGATATATACGTATGTATTAACATGTACATTAATATACATAGTATTAAGTGTTAATAATCCTATCAGATTACTTAAAAGTTGGAAGATAAGACACTGCAAGTATATAAAGTTCTAGATGCTGAAAACAGAGCTCTAGTGTTATGGCTCCAAGGCCAAAGTCTCCCACCTTTAAGTATCAGAACGCTAACTGCTTCTCAACTCCCTCACAATTCCATCTTCTTACAAAAACCAGTCAGCAGTCAATAGGACATTATTCCCGTGGCTGAAAGCAGAAAGATATACCCAACTAATTCAGCACAGCAAAGCTCCATAGGCTATTTGACAATGATACTGAATCTTATCTTAATTGGCTTTATCTCTTGTATCTCCCACTTACTGCTTTTGCTTTAGACTCTGATTTAATTTCTTCTACTGGTTTTTCTGTGGTCTTGCTCCCCTATAGGCTGCCAGGTAAAACTTTCATGGCTAGTTTTTCCAGTCTCTCTTCCAGCTACTGCTGATCACTATGATATGGACCTTTCCTCTTCTACCTAAAATCACTTTCTATCACTTGGTCCCAGACAGATGGGCATAGGGAGTAAAGAAGTATGTAAGCCTCTTTTTCCAGTCTAGTTGTGATATCCTCGCTGTGTGGGAGAATCAGATGAGTCTCAGACTTGATCATTAGTTATCAAATCAAATGAAATATGATAGCATATTTAAAGTACTTTGTAAATCTCAAAATGCCATAAGAATATTAGGTGTTATTATAATATGAGAGGGGAGGGATAAAAGGAAATCTAAAACAAAGTCCAGCTGAAGCAATCAGCTGACCTCATGCAGATTCAGAGCCAATCACATGTAACAGTCTCCTCCTGCCACCACCCCCCCATTATAGTCCTCCTTGATAGAGTTATAGACCAGGACTCATGAAGAGCTGAGCTCAAATTGAGCTTCAGCCATGTGTATTTATGTAACCCTGGGAAAATCACTTCACCTTTGTCTGCCTTAGTGTCTTCATCTGTAAACTGGGAATAACGTCTTCTTCCTAGGGCTTTTGTGAGGATGAAAAGAGGCAATCCTTGTAAATTTTTTTGCAGTCCTTGAAGAGGTTTGAAGAGCTCTCTATATGTTAATTATCATTATGATCATTATTGTTGGCAAAATAAAAAAAAAGTTATGATACCTGCTGGTGAATAATGATTTGATATAGGAGTCATACCTACTGGTAAATGCTAACTTAATAGCCTTAGGGAATACTTCACGCTTTGAGGATTTCTTTTCCTTTAATATCAGTAGTGATTTCCTAGGAGAATTCTGAGTAGTTTTTTTTTAAAGAATCATGGAAACTTTTAATCGTTGCTTTCTTTTCTTCCATTGGTTTGTGTTTTCAGCTATGGTGGGGATTAGAGCTATTTCCTATTATTTGCAGTGAGCAGTTTATCATTCTGCGTCACATGTATTTATAATTCAACACAAAGAAACATAAAACCAATAAAAACATACGCAAAACTATATGAATACCATGTGATTTCAAATGGTTTAAACAAAAAATATACAATGTTTTTGTAAAGACACTGTAAAATTTATAATTATCATATCTTAGAACAAAGGTGTGAAAGTATTAATTCCCAATCCCATGTTCAGTCACCTTTGTCTTTTTAAAAAGGAAGACAAATTGCAGAAGCCATTGTAAAAATTGTAGAACAGTTTTGAAGTATAACCCAAGTGGAAAGAGGACAGAGCTAAGTGGAATAGATGTGTAGTTCAGAGCAGAATCATAAAACAAAGCCAATGCATAAAACCAAGAAAGGCCTTAAAAGTGCCAGGGTACCTTAAAGTTGAACTGAAGTGCATAGCTCTTAAAGGCCATTATACCTGTAAAAGAAAAGGTAGTTATCTGCAATACTTTTAAAGGTCAGTGCTATATTCAGCAATAGGTCAGCTAGAACTGTAATGGCAAAGTGCCATGTTGACACCTGAGAGGGTGACTCTGTACTTTACCTGCCCTTATAAGGTCTTCTTTGATGAATGCAGTAGAACTAAGCACTAGTGGCTGAAGGCTGTCAGGGTGATCACGGAATGTACTGTGAATAAGTTCTATTGTTACTCTCAGTTTATATAAAATGACAACAGAAATGAATGATGAAGTAAGGCTATTTGAGGATTTTCAAAAGTAAATTATTTTTCCCTTCTTCAGGGGAATAAAGTGTGTCGCATAGCCAACTGAATGGCTAAGTATGGCCACACTTTACTGAGAGAACAAGAAAAAAAAATCACACGCCTGCTTGGGAAGGTAGAATTATATCCATGAACTCACTGACATTCTGGATGAGGGGAGGACGTGGAAAGGGTGATGACTTAGTTGAAGAATTTGAGAAAGTAGCAAAGCATATCAGACATACCAAGGTTATATTTGGCTGGGGATTGACAAATATAGCTCAGAATTTAAGCTGAATCAGGGTAACCTTTTCATGACTGTATCTCCCTTCATCTAACATTCTGAAATTAAACTGTCTTCTTTCAGTTAGCTGAAATTTCTAATATATTTTCCATATCCATTGAGAATAGATTATTTTAGCTTTTCACTTGAGTTGAAATTCTGCTTCAGGTGCTTACTAGCTGTGTGACCTCACCAAGTAATTTAATCTTTGCCTGCCTCAGTTTCCTTATCTATAAAAGGTAGATAGTAATAGGAGGAGAAAATGAGAAAATATTTATAAAGCACTTTGCTTATATGAATACTATCTATCTATTGCTGCTGCTGCTGCTACTGCTACTGCTGCTGCTGCCACCACCATACCACACAATATGTGGCCCTATGATGCTTATCTCTTGTTTACCATTGAAAAAACAGATTTGGAGGTTCTGGAGTCAAATGGTTCCTGTTGGACTGCTGATTTATACCTAGCCTTCACTTCACTCACTCTTCTTTTTTTCTATAATTTTTTGGACATTATCTCAACATAATGAACTCATACTCTTGGTCTCTGTCTATGTAAATTCCTTCTATCTGTCCTTGTGATGAGAAAATTCTTAGGAATTACATTTACCACCTTCCCATATAAGAAAGTAAACAGTTTAACTTTATTAAGTCCCTTATGATCGCTCTTTCATGTTTACCTTTTTATGTTTCTCCTTAGTTTTTGTGTTTGAATGTCATATTTTCTACTCAGCTTTGGACTTTTTATACAGAATGCTTGAAAACCATCTATTTCACTAAATATCTATTTTCCCCCTAAAGGATTTTACTCAGTTTTGTTGGATAGGTTGTAATGTTAGCTTCTTTGCATTCTGGAATATCATATTACAAACTCTTGAATCCTTTAATGTAGAAGCTGCTAAATCTTGTTTTATTCTTGCTGTGGTTCCATGCTATTCAAATTGTTTTTTCTACATGCCTGCAATATTTTATCTTTGACATGGGAACTCTGTATTTGGCTATGATATTTTGAGAGTTTTTGGGGGGAGATCTATTTTACCCTCTGCATCTATAATATCAGGGCAGTTTTCCTTGATCATTTACTGAAATATGATGTCTATGCTCTTTTTTTAATCATGGATTTCAGGTAGTAGAATAATTCTTAAATTATCTCTTCTTGATCTGTTTTCCAGGTCAATTGTTCTTCTGATGAGATACTTCATATTTTGTTCTATTTTTTCATTCTTTTGACTTGGTTTGATTACTTCTTGATGTCTCAAGGAATCCTTAGTTTCCATTTGCCCAATTATAAGTTTTAAGGAATTATTTTCTTCAGTGGAATTCAATACTCATTTTTCAATTTAGACAATTCTGTTTTTGAAGGAGTACTTTTCTTCAGTGAATTTCTGCACCTGTTTTGCAATTAGGCCAATTCTATTTTTAAGGTTTTTTTTTTTTACTATTCTAGTGCCTCTTTCACCATAATATTAATTCTTTTTCTTAATAATTTTCTTACATCACTCATTTCTTTTCCCAATTTTTCTTCTACCATGATTGTCTTCTTTAGTTCTTCCAGGAATTTTTATTGAATTTGAATTCCATCAAGCCTTTGAGCCTTTGTTTATAGATGTTTTCCCATTGCTGAGTTTATCTTCTTTTTCACTATCACTGTAATATCTTTTTATGATCAAATTCTTCTTTCATTCTTTGCCCATTTTTCTAGTCTATTTCTTCTTTGACTTTAAACTTTATGTTAACATTGGGTTCTGCCCATGTAAGGGTGTGGAGGCACTATACCAAGCTTTAATCTTCTATGTGCTGTTGCTTTCATAGAAAGTTCTGGGTTTCTGCAAATTTTCAGTATTTCCAAGGCATTGTGATTTGAGGAGAGGCATGTCCCTGCTTTCTTGACCTGGGCTCTGGTCTTTAACCAGGAAGGACTATAATCAGGTATGCTGCTGCTGCACGTGTTAGTGCTTTACTTTGTCCTGGAATTCTGATCAGTTCCCCTTCTCCCTTATGACATATCACAAGTGCCCTGGAACTGTAATCCTGAACTAGTTATGTCAGTAGAGTTGCCAACCAGCACCAGCTACACCCAGTGCTAGCAGAGTCCCCTGTAATCTATTTCTGATCGGTTGTCCTACTGCCTTACTCTATCTGGGTTGATAACTCTCAAAACTGCTGCTGCTGCTTCTCCCACTGCCTTCAAGTCCCAGCACTGGGGCTGTTGTTTTGCTTTAGGCCAGCTCTGACTCCAGGGTCATAGACCTCTCCTGCAGACTTCCTAAATTGTCTTAGATTGGGGAAAAATATCTCACTCTGACCCTTTGTTGGCTCTACCAATCCAGGAATCAATTTAAGAAGTTATTTTACTGATTGGAGCAGAATGTTGGGAGAGTTCAGCTGGATTTTTGCCTGTACTTTGCCATCTTCCTCACTTTTCCTCACCATATTGCCTCCTTATGTAACAAAACATTATTATTATTATTATTATTACATGTGTTGTGTTCTTTCATACATTATTACAGAACTCTGATTAGAACTCTAATTTGTTAATTAATCATCATTTGCTTTTTATACACTCTGGACCAGGTGAGATAAGTTTGATGGAAATTGACTCATTGGTCAATGGTTCTTATGTAATCAAATGAATGTTATCCACATCAAGATAGGGAGTTGACAGGATGAGAATCCTTGCTTGATCTCCTGTTTTGGAAATTTAACCAGACTCTCTGAGATATTCTTTAAAATATCATAAATTTTATTAAACCTTCTTCTTTTGAGGGCAGATTCGATTTTGTGAAGCAGCCAAATGGTATGCAAAAGTAACAGTGGTACATACAGTAGGTAACTCAACTGAGTGATACATTTAGGATAAAACGACCAGAAATGTTTGTCTATAAAGTAAAAAAAAAATGAAAAATCAGCTCTAGGCTCATAATATGACTCTGATGGCAGTATCCAAAGACAATTAAAAAATCATTTAAGCAATCAAATGTCACTGAGTATGTATATAGTTGCCTAAGGTTTGAACCATCTTAATCACACAGATTCTAGTGTGTCTATGAGTGTAAATAATGATTGTATAAAACTCTCCTGAATACCATGAAGGTCATAGGATCATGGACATCATCTGGTCCTCCTCCTACTTCAGAGGAAGCAACTTAAGCCCAGATAAGTGAAATGACTTTCCCCCAGATCACACAAGTCATTGCTTAGCTTAGAGTTCTGTGGATACTTCTCCTTTTCAGGAGGTTGTTGATGTAAACTGAACAGAGTCTAGACTTGCACTTGTTCGCCTGCTACCCTTAGTGATGATGATTGAAATTGCTAAGGTAGAAGCTAGTGGATATCTTTGCTAAACTGATCAAAGTCTGTGGATTTACATATGTTCCAAAGGGTTTTAAAGCATATGGCAAGGTTTTATAAGTGCTCTCCTGGATCTATGGATCTATGAAGCTAATTCACTGATGTTTGTTTTAAAATAAACAAATGATTTTATGATGAAAGTAGCTCTAACTTTGTTAGAAAATATCTAAATTTACTCACTGAGAGGCAAAACCCACAGTCATCACTTACTGCAACTGAGAGCAGAAAGAGAATAAGATTATTTCCAGAACAGAAATAGAACACTAATTCTATGTAAAAGGTTATGACTTTAAATGACATCATTATTAAAGACAAGCACTTTATTAATTAGTGTAATGTTTCAAGGGGTATTTTGGGCGAATGAAAATTAGATCTCTTTCTGAGATTTAAAGTATGAGAAAATCATGATTTGTACTGAAGATATTGCTATCCTTATAATAATCCATTAAATCCTACCTCAGGCACACATTGACAGTGTGACCCTGCCAAGTCACTTAACCACTTATGGCTCCCACATGGCTCTACAAAACTAGAAGTTACAAAGAAGATAGCAGACTGTATTGGTAAAGGAGGTTTTCTCATTCAGAAGGTCACTAAATTAATATAAACAGAACCCAATGATTTCTTGCTTTGGACCACCGCCTCCCTCAAATTTCCCTCCCTACCAGCCCCCCTCCCTTTTCTTACCCTTTTCCCTTAATACTTCTTCCCTCCCTTCTCACCATCCCCTTTTTTCTTTCCCCTACTGTCTGTAGGGCAAGTTAGATTTCTATACTTAGCAGAGTATATTATTCCCTCCTTGAACCAAATCCAATCAGAGTAAAGCTCACACAATGCTCTTCTCCCTCTCTTCTTTCCCTCTAATATATTTTTTGTGCCTCTTCATGTCATGTAATTTACCCTTTTGTGCCTCCTCCTTTCTTTTTCTCCCATTACTATCCCTCAATTAGGTTTTTTATCATCACATCAGTTAATTTATGCCCACAGTTTCTGTCTTTGTATATCCCTTTTAAATGTAATAAATATACCATTCTCAAGATTAACAAGTATCATCCTCCCATATAGGGATTAAACAATTTGCCCTTATTGAATGGCATGGTTTTTTTTTCCATTTTTTATGCCTCTCTTGGGTATTGTATTTGAAGATGAAATTTTCCATTGAGCTCTGTCCTTTTCATCAGGAAGGTCTGGAAGTCCCTTATTTCATTGAATTTCTATCTCAACTTTGCTGGGTAGTAGACCCTTGGTTGTAGTCCTTTGCCTGACAGAATATCGAAGCTGCAAGGTCCTGTGTGATCCTGACTGTAGTTCCACAATATTTGGCTGTTTGCAGTATTTTCTCCTTGACCTGATAATTCTGGAATTTGGCTACAATATTCCTGGGCATTTCAACTTGGGATCTCTCTCAGGAGGTGATGGGTGAATTCTTTTGATGACTATTTGATCCTCTGGTTATAGGGCCTTGTTGAAGTTTTCCTTGATGATTTCTTGGAAGATACTGTCCAGGCTCTTTTTTTCATCATGGTACCTGGTTGAACAATAAATCTTAGATGATCTCTCCTGGATCTATTTTTCAGGTCAGTTGTTTTTCCAATGAGGTATTTTATGTTTTCTTTTATTTTTAAATTCTTTTGGTGTTGTTTGACTGATTTTTGATGTCTCATAGAGTCATTAGCTTCTACTTGCCCAATTCTTTTTTTTGGAGGGGGGAAGGGAGGGCAATTGGGGTTAAGTGACTTGCCCAAGGTCACACAGCTATTACATGTGTCAAGTGTTGGAGGCCAGATTTGAACTTGGGTCCTCCTGGCTCCAGGACCAATTTTCTACTCACTGTGCCACCTAGCTGCCCCAACTTGCACAATTCTAATTTTTAGTACATTGTTTTCTTCTTTTAGCTTCTGTACCTCCTTTTCCATGTGGCCCATTTTACTTTTCAAGGAGTTATTTTCTCCAGTTAGGTTCTGTACCTCCTTATTCATTTCACCAATTTTACTTTTAAAGGTTTGTTCTCATTGGTGATTTTTTTTTCTATTGTGTCTATTGTATTCATCAGTTTTTCTTTTACCTCCCTAATTTGGCTTTTAAAATCTTCCTAGAGCATTCCAAGAATGCTTTTTGGGCTTGAGACCAGTTCATATTCCCTTTCAAGGCTTCAGATATGAGTTTAGTGTCAATGCTGTCCTCTTCTGAATTCATATTTTGTTTTCTCCCCTGTCCCTATATTAAGATTCTATGGTCTTTGCTTTTCTTGTTTGCTTCTTCATTGTGATTGCCTCTTTCCTGGCTTTTAAAGTGGATCTCTGCTTCTGAGGCACAGGGGGGTCTTTCCCAAGCTTCTTTTGCTGGGAACTAGGGGCCTGGTTACTGGCTTTGTGTGCTGTGGCCTCTGGTTCTGTCAGCTGGAATGCCTCCTGTCCTGCACTGGTCCCCTTCAACCACAGCAAAAGGGACCCTTCCCATCGATGTCCCTAGCTCCCTGAGCATGAGACAGCTTTACCCCTACTGCCGGCTCCTCTATGGCAGGATTTTTCAGGGGGCAATACTCTCTGGATTTTTCAAGGTCAATAAGGGTGGGGGATGAGAGAACTTATGATTTACTTTGCCATCTGGGCTCCCGGAAGTTCAAGTAGGTGACTTTCAAACATTTAGCCTATGGGATGATCATCCCAGGAGTAGCTGCTGCTGCCGCCCCAGGCCCTGCACTTCTCTATCACCCAGGTACATCCAATTCCTGTCCTGTGCTGAGAGGTTTGGGAATTGCCATTGCCACTGGTGATTCAGTCTTCTAGGGCCCCATCCTGCTCTGCTATGGTCAGGGTCTCTCAGTTGTGTTCTCTCAACCTAGTACAACAGATCCTTTGTGTTGACGTTCCAGACACTCCTGGACTGGAAATCTGACACTCCTCGTAGATTCTGCCACTCTCAAATTTGCTCAGATTCACTTTCTTAGAGGTATCTGAAGGAAGTTGTGAGAGAGCTCAAGAATGTCTCTGCTTTCACTCCTCCATCTTGGCTCTGCCTCCCCAATAATTTCTTAAGTTAATTTTTTTCTTCTCTCAGTTTTAGTAAAGGATGCTTATTTATTTCCCCTCCTAGTGACTAAATATAAAGACCAATCTGTATGTCTATAACCAACAATTAATATGTACCTTTTGTTTTATGGGAACATCAGACAATGAAGAGAGATGCCCATGTCTACTTTCTCTTTAATTCTCTCTCTTTGAAATCTCTCTAGATATAGAAAGCAGCTATATGTAAGGATATTATGACTAAGTGTGTGTGTGTGCATGTGTGTGTGTGTGTGTGTGTGTGAGAGAGAGAGAGAGAGAGAGAGAGAGAGAGAGAGACATAGAGAGATAGAGAGAGAAGTGTAAGTGTTTCTGGGAGATATTTATATGAAAATCACAAAAAAATTCTCATCTTCCCTCTCTTTTTTATTGGTTAAGTAGCCAAATGAAATCTTCCTTCCTTATCTTTTACCTTTCCTCCAACTTGTTTAATAGTTTTTTTAATTGATTTTCTGATCCTTTTTCTAAAACATAATTTTTTTTTTCATTCTCTTCTCTTTCTGTCTTCTATTCTTTTATTCTTTGATTGTTGGCCTTTATTTATTTCTTCTTTAATCATATATTCCTTATGGAATCAAAGCTTCTGAGACATCTATTTTGAATTTCTTCTTCTAAATACTTTGTACAATATTGTTGTCTATTCCATTCTTTGGATATCTTTTTCTGTGGTACTTGGTCACTTTTTCTATAATGCCTCAGTCTTAGAAATACTAATTCTTGCAAATTAAATACAGGAAAAAGCATTACCCAATAGTAGAACTATTCTTTTTTTTCTGATTCTACAGGTCTTTACTGCTTTTTCTCCTTTCAACAATCTTTTCCCCTATTTGCCACAAAATCTTCTCACTGAGTTCACTCCTTCCTACCTATTGGGTATCTGAATGACACAACAGAGTAATATGTTAACCTAGAGGAGGCAGATACATGATTTAGGGTAAACACCTATTTTTTCTGAATTAGATTAAATTATTAGATTAGAATAAAAATAATTTCTTTCAAGATTTGAATTAAAGGGACAGGGAGTTGTTTTTAGCCCATAAGAATTTTCTTCAGCATGGGATTATTTGAAAATACCTAAAGTGCACTAGATAAATTGACCTAAGGTAGTTTATGTTTGGATTAGAACAACAGCATGCCTTCCTGGGAGTTATCCCTTGACTTATTCTCAGAAAATGCCAATAAAAAGAGATTATAGACAGGAGATCTTTAAAACTCATAGATGAATTTTTTTTCAGTAATGGTGAAGTTTTGACAATATCTTTGAAAACTAAAGGAGAATTGACTTCACATGAAGCACAATAGGTCTTATTGCAGTCCCTTATTTTAAGTCTGCATGTGTCTTTTGGTTTCAAGTATGTTTCTTATAAAGAACACATTGTTGGATCCTGTTTTTTTTTTGCATGCTGCCATCTGATTGTTTTGTGGATAAGTTCATACCATTCACATTTATAGTTACGATTGTTAACTGTATTTTCCTCCATCCTATCTTTTATGTTTCTCTCTCTAACATCACTGTCTCTGTCTCTCCCTTTTCCCTCTCTCTTTTTATTTTACCCTGTCCCTCAGTAGAAGAATTATTTTTATTGCATTCTGATGTTAATTAAAAAAAAAATTTCTGCACCTGAGTGTCTGTATTGATTCTTCCCTCCTTGAACCAGTTCAGATGAATGTGAGTTCAAGTGATGCCCACTTCTCCTCATTTTCTTTTCCACTTAAAAACTCTTCCTTGTATACCTCTTTTACAGATAATTTTCAAAATTCTTTCTCTCTGATCTTCCAACACATCCCTCTTTCTCAGCTTCCATTTTTTTGAGACCATTCCAACACAGAAATATCATTTTTTTTCTCTAGCTCTCCTAGGAATTCTTTTTGGCCTTGTGTCCAATCCACATTTGTTTTGGTTAGGTTTTACTTGTAGATATTTCCATGTCTTTATTTTCTTTTGCATTTGTGTCTGGAGCTTCCCTGCCATCGTAACAGCTTTTTTGCTCAGGTTCTTTTTTTGTTGTTTACTCATTTCCCTAGCATATTTCTTCCCTTTAAACTTTATGTCATAGTTGTGCTTTCCTCACCTCTTGGGGGTGAACCAAACTCCAGGCATTTTTATCTTGATGTTTTCACAGCTAGTTCTGGAAAGTCTGTAAGTTATTATTGCTTCCAAAGTGATATGATCTAGAGAGAGGTGTGTTCACTGCTGCCTTGCCTGTGTTCTATTCCTTACTTAAGAAGGATCCTGATCTCTTGTGACAGCAAGTTCTAAGGTTCTCTTTCTACCCTAGAAGTATGACTAGGACCTTGGTAATGTGTAAAAAAATTGTAAAAATAGAATCTAATCTTGGACTCAGTGCTCAAACACTGGTCCCCCTGGAGGTGTCCAATCCCCTTACTGTCTTTAGGTGGTGAGAGTTCCTGGTATCACTGCTGCTGCTGTGGTCATTTTCCTCATCTGCCTCAAAACCCTCAGCTCATGTCACTGCCATGTGGCATTCCCAGTCAATTCCCATCACCATTTACAAACCTCTCCTTCAACTTCTTAAGTTATCCCAAGATAGAAAAATGTTTCACTCTGGACTTTTTTTTGGTGACACTGCTCCTAAATTTGATTTGATGCATTAAAGTTGTTTGGAGGGGAGCTTGGGGATTGCTCCCTCTACTCCACTGTAATGACTCTGCCTCCTGAAATAGGAATTAAAAATCTTAATGAATTTTGATGATAGGGTACTAAAAAGCATGTACCACATACATGGATAGGGGTGGTGTAGAACTGTGTTTTCATATGTATAGGGAACTCTTATCATAGATACTCCATCCAATGATGCTGTAACACTGGGCTGTAACTCAGTTTTAGCAAATGGCATGGGTGTAAGGATTGGTCTATTGCCAGACTATAACTAACAGAAGGGACTCTATATCTGATCGCTAATTAACATGTCTATACACTGAGAGGTTTCTATATACTCAATAACTGCATCAGTAAGCTTAATTCAGATGAGGAATGGTAAGGCTTTCCTGACTATAACCAGCTTAGCAAACATCATGTAATTTATGAATGCAAAGTTAACAAAGTTTCCTAATCAAAATGCCCTCAAAATTGATAATAGAGCATTAATCTGGTTGTAGTCTGACTACTTGCTGATTGGCTATGCCTAAAATCCTTTTCCCCCTCAGTCCTAGTGAACCTTCCCAGCAATAACAATCAGATATAAGGGCAGAGACCCATGCTTTTCTGTAGGAATGAAAGGCTGGGGAGTTATACATTTGCATACCTGGGAGTAACAAAATGCCAGAGTAAGGATTCTTTGAGTACTTGTTTTCATTGTCATTACCAAGATCTTCACACATTGGGGATCTTTGAGATTTTCCATGGTGACATAGCTAATACACGTCAGAAAGATTTTTTAAAATGTATTTATTTTTAGTATTCAACATTCACTCCCACAAGATTTTGGATTTTAAATTTTCTCCCCCTCCCTCCCCTTCTCTCTTTCCAAGATGGCACGCAATCTGATACAGGCTCTGTATTCATGTTAAATATATTTTCACATTAGTCATGTTGTAAAGAAGAATTAGGAAGAATGTGAGGAACCAGAGAAAGAAGAAACAAAACAAAACAAAAACAATGAAAAAGAAAGCAAATAATATGCTTCCATCTGCATTCAGACTCCAAAGTTCTTTCTCTGGATGTGGATAGTGTTTTCCATCGTGAGCCTTTTGGAGCTGTCTTAGATCATTGCATTGCTGAGAAGAGCTAAGTCTATCAAAGTCAGTCATTGCACAATGTGGCTGTTACTGTGTAAAATGTTCTGCTGGTTCTGTTCACTTCACTCAGCATCAGTTCATATATGTCTTTCCAGGTTTTTCAGAAATCTGCCTGCTCATAATTTCTTATAGCACAATAATTTTCCAGGTCAGGTAGGTGGCACAGTGAGTAGAGTACCAGCCCTGGATTCAGGAGGACCTGAGTTCAAATCCAGCCTCAGACACTTGACACACTAGCTATGTGACCTTGGGCAAATCATTAACCCCAATTGCCCTGCCTTCCACCCTCTAAAAAATATTAAACAATAATTTTCCATTATATTCATATACTGCAACTTGTTCAGCCATTCCCAATTCATGGTGATCCCCTCAATTTCTAGTTCTTTCCCACCACAAATAGAACTGTTATAAATATTATTGTACATGTGGGTCCTTTTCCTATTTTTATGATCTCTTTGGGTTATAGCCTTAGAAGTGGTATTGCTGGGTCAAAAGATATGCACAGTTTTATAGCCTTTTAGGCATTATTCCAAATTATGCTTTTGAATGGTTTGATCAGTTCACAACTCCACAAACAATGCAATAGCATTCCAATTTTCCCAAATTTTTCCCACATTTATCATTTTCCTATTCTGTCATGCTAGCTATTCTGATAGGTATGATGTGGTACCTCAGAGTTGTTTTGATTTGCATTTCTCTAACATTGATTTAGAGCATTTTTATATCATTATAGATAGCTTTAATTTCATCTGAAAAATTATCTGTTCATATCTTTTTATCTTTTATCAATTAGAGAATGACTTATAGTCTTATAAATTTTACTCAGTTCTCTACATATTTTAGGAATGAGGCCTTTCTAAGAGACACTGGCTGTAAAAATTGTTTCCCAGCCTAGAGAAGATTTGACTCTGGCTCTTTCTGATTTCAAAGATGGGCCCCTATCCACTATATACCACTATATTTTATGTAGAAAGTACTGAATGAATGATCAGTTGATAAGATTAGCTATTTAGTTTCTGTGGACAATGGTATGGCAAGTTGGAGAAGACTATAATTGGGGTACCAAAATCATTGACAAAAATGATATTGGAGGAAAGTGAATTGGGTATATAAATAATTTTACATATATTCAAACCATCATAATATCATAGATTAACGGCTGGAAGCGACTTCGGAGACAACCTGGGTCCAAAATATTCAGTTTATAGATTATTAGCCTAAGATCCCAAGACATTAGTTGACTTGCCCAATGATTTGCAAGCAATAAGTTCCAGAGATGAAATTTCAACCCAGACCCAGAGACATAATCTTTCCCATCATATCATGTTATAAATATATACACACATATATGCACATGTGCATACACACACACAAACACACTGATAAATGCAATTTTTCTGTTCGTGAGAGTATAATGACATTAAGGACCTGGAGCATTTTCTGTTGCTCCAATCAGATGTTCTAAAAAGACTCTATGAAATGAATGAAAAAAAAACCTCATTTATTTAGTCCTTTCTGGAATGTGTGTGAACCACTGTCCTTAAAGCATATTCACCACCATCACATCTACATTCTTTACTGTATTTTCAGACAATATCTTTAAAAATTGTCTTTTTACATGCTGAAACATCAAAGATACTTCTACAAAAAGCAGGAAAATCGTATTTGTTTACCACTCACCAAACTTTAATTGTTCCATACTAAATAATATCATCTAAAAAATCAGATAGGGTTTAGAGTGTTATTTCTTTCTCTGTCTCACACAACAGTTCAGGCACATCAGTTTGCTTTTCCTAAAAGCTGATACTCAACAGAAATCATACTGAGGTTCATTTGTGAACAGGATGGTTAATCTGTAAAAGTAATCTTTTTTCAGGCAAAAATCTTCTCTTTCAGGTAATATAAAACATAAAATTTGGGGGTCCAAACAAAGCACTTATAAAATTGCTTGAGGGGATACAAAGTTACTTTCTGAGAAAAGTATTGGCTTTGTTTTTATGTACCCATACTGCTCACACCTGTGCTAAAGTGGATTGGCCGTGTGTCCAGACAAGAAGAGAAGACAATCTGATTCTCAACTTCTTGAACAGAAGAGTCATTTTCCCTCTTCACATCTGCTATCAGGAGCATATGTTTCTCACTTAAACCAAGATAGAATATCAGCACTATATGCCCTTGTTAGAGGATTCCATCATGAACTCACTGCAGTCCAACACCCACCAAAAGCTCATTTTAGAACCTGATATTTGAGAACTAGAGATGGTCTAGTGGATAGGTTAACTATCAGGTTTTCTGAATTCTCTAAGTTCTATCAATGAATTAGGTTATATCATCAGAAAGAAAAGTACCTGGCTTGTATTATTCTGCCCCTTACAGAAATGACTTCACTGAATTGCAATTTGATAAAATGCTCTTTGCCTTTAGAGAGGGTTGATAAAAAGGATTGTTCATCATTTCTCTATCTTCTCAAAAATATGAGTTGATGTTATCATATATTCTGCCAATAACATTTAAACAATAAACCTTGTGATATTTTTTCCATGACTTTGGTTCTGTGGTAGATGGGGGAGAACGTACCTGCAGATCAATTTGCACACCTTATTTTGTTTAAAAAAACAACATATAAACAACATTTCTCTTTTGTGACTTTTTACACCACCACCCCCCACCAAGAAAAAAAAAAACTGAATCTATTTCACAGGTGGAACCAATTTTTCTTGGTTACTCATTTGTATCTACTTCTGCTTAGATAGACTTTAGTATAATTGGAAGCTTTCTTTCCTTTTTTGCACTGTCTTTTAAAACTTTTAAGTTTCCTTAAATCTTCTTGAGTACTGACCTGCATAAACCTTAAGTTAATTCAATTAATTCATCAGGAGACAGGGGAAGGGTGGGAACACAAAACTGAACTGCAATCCATTTAGATCATTCCCTCCACCCAATCCCTTACTCCATTCAACTACATGTCAGAGGAAATATACTTATGTTACAGCCAAAAAACAAGGCAGTACAGTGCGAACACCATAGATTTTCTCTTCACTTAGAAAAGCTACTTATGTAAGCTTTATAAGTTCCTGCTACCTTGTTCTAATTTATTTTTTCTCCATCCAGTAAGATTAATAATCAATTTTAACCTCATGCTCACAACTGTAAAAAAAAAAAAAAAGGTCAGGAATTTCTGAATTGTATGTAGAATTTTTCTTGTATCCCCCACCGCCATCCCCATTTCTGTTTATCATTAGCAGAGCCAAAGTCTCCCGTTTCTCTACAAATAACTAATGGGGCATGAAATGGCACTTTCCCCCATTCCAGAGAAGAAAAGATAGGTTAGCTGTGTGTAACAGCCATTATTGCAGACAAAACACAAGTTTGCAGTGATTTGTTGTGAAATTCTCCCATTATGAAGTTCATTTTTTATTTATTAATGAAAAAATGCCTGCATTACATACTAGTTTGAAAGGTCAAGGAAAACAATAATTGTATTTTTATTTAACTAAAGTATTATTCCTTTGAAAAATGTTTAATTTATTGGTTTTAGACAGCTATATATCTCTCTTTCTAATTCTATGATCATTTCTCTCACTTCAGCTTAAAATAAATTGCTTTAGTTTGAAATTAAATGATGAATTTTATGCTTGAATAAGATAAAGATTATTGAATATTAATTATGTAGTTAACGAAATTGTCAAAAAGGAATAGCCCTAATTCATTAAATAGATTCTGATTATAGTGGTGTTCAGGAGTTTCAATATTTGTTAGTTTAAATAAGACCTTGGTGCCTTGCCGTGGACTGTCAGCATGGCAAAATATTGACCGAGGGTGGGTACCTACTAGGAAATGCAATCCTGGGTATTTTTCATGTGCTCGTAACATCCAAGTATATTATCTCTTCCCCACAGGAAGTCTGATGCCAGCCTTCTGGGAATGAAAAGAAGACAGCAAAGTCAAAGGAAGCACGCAGTGCAGTTGTTGGAATATATAGAAAGCTAGAAGAGATTGATGTTAGATGGGAAGAAATGAAGACTTAACCTTTTAATTGAAGCAAATGTACAAAAGTAGAAAAACATGAGATACTACATTTCTATTTTATAACAAATAACAATAACTGAGGGCATTGCTATAATGTTTAGACCACCAATGATTTATCATCAGGATTATAGTATTTTGACTACCTTTATGATATTCTATTTGAATAGTTTGATAATTACATTAATGGTCTTTTAGCCTGGATAATAATGAAGACAATTGAACATTAGAGATGGCGAATTAAAAGAACTATATAACCAAATGGAGCTCTTCATTTTTATTCTTATATTACATTGATGATTTCATGGCAAGAAAGGATTACCTGTAGATCATCATGACACTTAAAATGTTATGGATTTCTCTTATATTGATTTTGTATTCGGTAGTATTATAGGGGCTGGTTGAAGGCTATGTAGTCTCCAGTCAATATTCTGGATCAAGAGGGGTTAAGTACATGAGGAATAAGGCTGGTACTTGGTCAGGCAGGGTGGGTTAGTTGCTAGGAGACAAGAGAACAGGACTGGGTTATT
This sequence comes from Trichosurus vulpecula, assembly GCF_011100635.1. Lineage (NCBI taxonomy): Eukaryota > Metazoa > Chordata > Mammalia > Diprotodontia > Phalangeridae > Trichosurus > Trichosurus vulpecula. The sequence goes on from NC_050576.1 coordinate 377,613,128, forward strand.
GTATTGGGCATAAGCACTGGAGGAAAGGAACATTGTCTTCAAAGAATTATAAGCAGCCACAGGGTCTGAGACAAAAGTGAACCAGAGGTGGCATCCCCAAAGGTTATGAGGTAGCCACAGAAGGATTCAAATGAAAGAAGCTGAATCAAAGAGCTTTAAGAGGATTGAGATAATACTCAAGATTGCTACTTGAGCATGATTTTGGCAGCTTCTGCTGACTTCTATTCTGGTAACTCAGGCTTCTCCTCTGAGCCACACCAGGCTTTCTGGATTCATCTGAAACTGAAATCAATGTACTTTTGTACATTTATCACCAAATCTTCTCCTTACTGGATGACCTCAACACTTTCCTGTTCAAGGCTACCTGTCTGGGGGACAAGGGATCATGTATTATGGGAGCTTTTGCCTTACCTTGGTGGAATGCTCCACATTAATGCTATTGGTCACTGAAACCCCCAGGTCCTTAGAATGCATCAACATTTCTGAGACTTTTCATAGTGGTGACCCTCCTGCTTCTTCAACCTCATTTCTTAAAAATGGGAAAACAACATTTCCCAGCAGCCCAAGCAGCAGGTATGAGCTACTCTATGAAAGCTGAAACAAAGGGCTTCTGAACATAATTAGAAAACGTTCAAACATTGCCTCCAAATAGGCCTCTGTATCCCCCACCCCCATATGACAGTTCCTTGCATTACTGCTTTTATGCAAATTTCCTCTGCAAACATCTGTGCAAAGAGATTCACAGAATCATGGAATCCAAAAAGCTGGTTGGTCATTTAGTTCACCCCATGCCAAATGAAGTGTTCTCTTCGTTTGTTATTGTTCATCCTTTGTTTTCAAAGAGGACCAGTGAAATCACAGGGCAATCTATTGACTTATTCTTGAATTGGATTTAAATGAGGCATGGCTGCACAAAGTCATTTGCCTCACTCTTCCTTCTTAAAGAAACTGATTTAAAGCTAATAATCCTTTTTCCAATTTAATAACCATTCTTAACATACTACCACATCTCCCTTATTTCTCTGAAGCTAAGCATCTCCAGTTGTTCAGATCTTCTACCTCCCTCTTAATCAACCTTATGTGTTTGCCAAAATAGCTTCTGATAATAGTGAAATTGAGATTTCCATGTCATAATGTGTGGGGTAGCTGGGTGACTCAGTAGATAGAGCACTGCATCTGGAGGCAGAAAGACCTGAGTTCAAATCTAGCCTCAGACATTTCTTAGCTGTTTGACCCTAGCCAAGTCACTTAAACCCTGTGTGCCTTGGTTTCTATATCTGTAAAATGAGCTGGAAAAAGAAATGGCAAAACCAGTCCACTATCTTTAACAAGAAAACCCCAAGTGGGAACACAAAGGATCAGACATGCCTGAAATAACTGAACCACACAAAGTCACAGTGTTAATTTCTGTTGAGCATGTGTATCTTCAATGCTGCCAGCTCTTTCCCCCAGTCAGCTTGTATTCACACTGCCTCCAAACACATAATCTACTTGTGAAGTTTAGTATGTGAACCCATATAAAATTTTATATTACAGGTGTGACAATTCAATTTCATCTTTGATTCAGCCTGCAATGCTACATAGTCAAGATCTTTTTGGATAATGGCTAAATCCCTCCAAGTTAGAGCCAATTTAAAGCATGTAGAAGACATATTACTCAAAGTCTATTATTATTATTATCATTATTATTATTAATGATAGCACGAGATCAAAATTCACTCAAAATGACATCAATCAATTATTGTCTGCTTTTTGTAACTGGTCATTTGATCCTAGTTAATTTGGACCAGCATTTCCCAAACTAATGTACATATTAGATCACTAAGATGCAAAAAAAAAATTCTGTATTGGCTATCATCATTCCTTTGTAATCATGATTAATCATTGCATTGACAAGAGTCCTTTTCATTCAAAATGAATCACTTTTTTACAATATTGGTGTTGGTTATTTGACTGGTTCTACTTACTTTACTTTGTTTTAGTTAATACAAATCATTCCATATTTCTCTGCAACCACTGCCTTCACAATTTCTTGAAGCCCCAAAGTATGCCATCCCACTCAATTAGCATACCTTGTCCAACCATTCCCAAAATTATGTTTTTGCCAACACTTAAAAGATCAGCTATAAATAAATTTGTATTTATGCCTCCTTAAGCTCTTTCTTTGATGTCTTCAGGGTATAGACCTATTAGTGTTATATTAAGTCAAAGTTTAATACTTTAATAGCTATTGGGAATAGCTTTGAGGTACTTTACAAAATGGGTGGACCAGTTCACAAGTCCACCAATAATGCATTAATATTCTTGTTTTCACAGATCCCTCCAAGCATTTATTGTTGTTTTGTCCCACCTTTGTGCATCTGATATGTGGGAAGTGAAACTTCAGAGTTGTTTTAATCTGTATTTCTCTAATTATAAGAGATTTAGAGTAATTTTCACATGGTTTTCAGTAGCTGATTCTTCTTAATTTGAGAATTGCTTTTCCTATCATTTGAACATGTATCAATTGGGCAATTGCTCTCATTTTGATAAATGTGAGTCAAAATTTTTATATATATATATATATATATATATATGTATATATATATATATATATACATATATATATATATATGTATATATATATATATATATACATATATATATATATATATATATATATATTAGAAATGGGATCTTTATCAGAGATAGAATGTAGTAGCCTTACCATTAGTCAAGATGAGTTGTAACATTATGGATAATCATCACTAGGGACTTTGTAATAAGGCACTGAAAATTAGAGGACTCCAGTAGCACTTAGGCAGCAAAGAACTTCCCAAATTAGTTTTGGAAGCCAAGATGGCAGAGTAAGCTTTAAGTCACTCTCACCCTCCCTTATTGACTTTGAAAAACCCATAGAATATTGCCTAAGGAAAAATCTTGAAATAGTGGAGCTAGCAGAAAGATGAGATACAGCAATCATTTACCTCGGGAGGCAAAGGGGATTAAGAGAAAGGTTCCTCTTGTTGTGGCTGAAGGAGACCAGTACAGAAAGGGAGGTGTCCCAGCAAGCCAGTGGCAAGCCTCACCTCAGCAAACTGGTGGGAGATCCTGAGCCCCAGGGTGCTGGAACAGGCAAGCTCCAACACCAGGCACACACCACCCACCACCACCAGCTCCAGATCAGCACCAGGTAAGTTACCAACCTCCAGTTGCCAGTATCTGAGGCCTCAGCACACAAAACTCATAACTAGGTCCCTAGTCACTAGCACAAGAAGCCTAGGACAGAGCCTCCTTTGCCCCAGAAGCAGAGATCAACTTTAAAAACCAGAAAAAGGCAAACAAAATGAGCAAAAAGAAAAAAAAAAGCAAAACAGTGACCATAGAGAAGCATCTTGGAGATGGGGAAGATCAAAACACAAATTCAGGAGAGCACAACACTGTCATCATACCCACATTTGAAACTTCAAAGGGGAATATGAACTGTTCTTAGTCTCCAAAAGCCTTCTTGGAAAAGCTCAAGAAGCATTTTAAAAGTATAATAAGAGTGTTAGAAGAAAAATTGAACAGTTCCTGTAAAACTACAATTGACAAAATGGAAAAGAAATACGTACACTGAAGAAAACAACTTCTTAAAAAGTATAATTGGCCAAATGGAAAAGGAGGTAGAAAAGCTAACTAAAGAAAATAATTCCTTAAAAATTAGAATTGTGCAAGTGGAAGCTAATGATTCTATGTGACATCAAGAATTAAACAAAATCAAAAAAATGAAAAAATGGAAGAAAATGTAAAATACCTCATAGGGAAAAAAAGGAAAAGCAAAAACAACTAACCTGGAAAACAGATCCAGGAGAGATAATTTAAGAAATATTGGTCTACCTGAAAGCTATGATGAAAAAAAGAGCCTGGACAGTGATGGCGTCCTAATAGAGCTGCCCCCAGCCCCAATATTCTAACTTCATTCCCCACTGTATCTAGCCAATCACCTCCCCCCCACCAATGCCCTATGCCTCAAGGCTCTCTAGAAGAACAAGTGCGTCCCTGAACTCTTAGTTCCCACAGAAATAGAAACCCAGCACTGTCGCACAAAAACCCTTTCCCATGAAATAGGCACATTTATGTTATCTATCTTAATTGGACAGAACCAAAATAGCTAGCCAATTGGAGGGGAGCATGACCAGAATGCTTGACCACCAAACCATCGAAGGGACCCACCCCACAGTAACGCCTGCACAGTTCCACCAAGGATAGGACCCCTCCTCCATTACCTAATCCCTTAACAAGTCTCTCCTACCTTTTTAATATTCATCATATTCCTGTATTCTATGCAAATTTCTGTTATGTAATTGCATCTTTACCCTATAAAACTCCATCTTGGTTTCTCTAAAGCTACTGGTTCCTTTTGGAACTTACCCTGCTCCATGAGAGGCATCAATCTCAATAAATGCCTATGCTTGGATTAGAGGTGGTCTGACTCTAAATTCTTTGAAATGGTTCCACCACAGCATATCATGATACCTCAACGGATTCTGGCCCTTGGTGGGCAGAGACTAAACCTCAACAGACAGAATATTTCAAGAAATCATTGATGGAAACTGCCCTGAGGTCCTAGAACCAGAGGTTAAAATAGTCATCAAAAGAATCCAGAAATCTCCTGCTGAAAGAGATCACAAATTGAATATGCTGAGGAATATTATAGTCAAATTCCAGAGTTATCAGATCAAGGAGAAAATACTGGAAGCAGCCAGTAAAAAACTATTCAAATATCATGGAAGCACAGTCAGGATTGCGAAGCACCTTGCAGCTTGTACATTAAAAGATCAGAAGGCCTGGAATGTGATATTCTGTACAGCAAAGGAGCTTGGATTACAACTAAGGATCAACTATCCAGTGGAATTGAGCATAATCTTTCAGGGGAAGAGATGGACATTCAGTGAAATAGGGGACTTCCAGACTTTCCTGATGAAAAGACCAGAGGTCAGAGGAAAATTTGATCTTCAAATACAAGACTCAAGAAATGCATAAAAAGATAAATGGGAAAGGAAAAAAATGTTATTCAATAAGTGCAAACTGATTATATCCCTATGTGGGAAGATGATACTTATAACTCTTGAGAACTGTATCGTTATTATGACATTTAGAAGGTATATACATAGATAGGGGGGTGTGTTCAAGGTGATCTTGATATGATAAAAAATAATTAAGTGATGAAAAGGTGTAATGGGACAAGAGGAAAGAAGGAGGCAGAAAAGGTTAAATCATACTACATGAAGAAGCACAAAGGCATATTACAGTGGAGGGAAGGAAGGGAGAGAGATGAGCATGGTTTGAACTTTACTTTCATTGGATTTGGCTAAAGGATGGAATATCATACTCGGATACAGAAAGCTAACTTGCCTTATAGGTAGTAGTAGGGGAAAGGTGAAAGAAAAGGGGAGGGGGATAGAAAGAAGAGCAGATTGAGGGAGGCAGTGGTCAAAAGCAAAACTCTAGTGATGCAGGAAAGGGAAAAGAGAGAAAGAAAAGCTCAAATGGGGGGAGGAGATAGGATGGAGAGAAAGACACAGGTAGTAATCATAACTATGAATATGAATGGGATGAATTCTACCATAAAATGGAAGTGGATAGCAGAATGGATTAAAAGTCATAATCTTAAAATATGTTGTTTGCAAGAAAGACATTTGAAACAGAGGGATACACAGAGTATAAAGGTAAAAGCCTGGAGTAGAATATATTATGCTTTAGCTGAAGTAAAACAAACAAACAAACAAACAAAAACAGGGGTAGCAATCCTGATATTAGACAAATAAAAAATAGATCTAATTAAAAGAGATCAGAAAGGATACTACATCCTGATAAGGGCAAATAGACAACGAGGTAATGTCATTACTAAACATATATACAACAAGTGACATAGCATCCATATTCTTAGAGGAAAAGTTAAGGGAGGTACAGGAAGAAATGGATTGTAAAACTCTACTAGTGGGGGACCTCAACCTACCCATCTCAGAACTAGATAAATCTAAACTCAAAATAAACAAGAAAGAAATTAAGGAGATAAATAGAATTTTAGAAAAGTTATATATGGTAGATCTCTGGAGAAAATTGAATGGGGATAGAAAAGGAATATACCTTTTTCTCAGTGGCATTTGGCACCTACACAGAAATTCACCATGTATTAGGGCACAAAAACCTCACAATCCAATGCTGAAAGGCAGAAATAGTAAATGCATCCCTTTCAAATCATGATGCAATAAATTATATGTAATATAGGACCATGGAAAGACAAACTAAAATTAATCAGAAACTAAATGATCAAATCCTAAAGAATGAGTGGGTCAAACAACATATTATAAAAACTCCTAAGTTAGCACCCATTTAGCAAGATTATGGGATAGGGATTGATCTGTGATTTTATTAATATTTAGATCTCCCAAGAAAGGAAACTCACTCTGTCAATGCTGATTACCACCTTTCTTGCAACTTATCACCTCTGAGGTCTGCCTAGAATATTTAAATGTTAACTAACTTTCTGAAGTCCACACACCTAGTATGCATAAAGAAAAGGTAAGTCTATATTCTAATGATCATTAATTATCAAGATTGATTATTTCAGATAGCAGGGTAGCAAATGGATTTACTAATGAATTGTATCAAACATTTAAAGAACAATTAATTCTACTACTTTATAAACTATTTGGGAAACTAGGTGAATTCTTTTTATGATATAAATATGGTACTAATTCCTAAACCAGGTAGGGCCAAAACAGGGAAAGAAAATTATAGACCAATTTCTCTAAAAAATATAGATGCAAAAATTTTAAACAAAATATTAGCAAAAAGATTACAGAAACTTATCATGGGAATAATACTCTATGACCAGGTAGGATTTGTTCCAGGAATGCAAGGCTGGTTCAACATTAGAAACAACAAAACTAGCAGAAACCATATGATTATCTCAATAGATGTAGAAAACATATAAAGCAAAATAAAACATCCATTCCTATTAAAAACACTAGAAAGCATAGGAATAAATGGAGTTTTCCTTAAACTTATAAGCAGCATCTACCTAAAATCATCAGCAAGCATTATATGTGATGGGGATAAGCTAGATTCATTCCCAAAAAGATTAGGGGTGAAACAAGGATGTCCATTATCACCCCTATTATTCAATTTGGTACTAGAAATGTTAGCTGTAGCAATAAGAGAAGAAAAAGAAGTTGAAGGAATTAGAATAGGCAAAGAAGAAACTAAATTATCACTTTTTGCAGATGGTATGATGATTTACTTAGAAAATCCTAGAGAATCAAGTAAAAAAAACTACTTGAAATAATAAAGAAGTTTAGCAAAGTTGCAGGATATGAAATAAACCCACATAAATCCTCAGCACCCCTTTATAATAATAACAAAGCCCAACAGCAAGAGATAGAAAGGCAAATTCCATTTAACATTATTGCAGACATTAGAAAATATTTGGGAGTCTACCTGCCAAGACAAACACAGGAACTATATAAACACAACTGCAAAACACTTCTCACACAAATAAAGTCAGATCTAAAAGAATGGAATAAAATCAGCTGCTCATGGCTAGACTGAGCTAATATGATAAAAATGACAATTCTATCTAAATTAACTTGCTTGTTTTGTGCAATGCCAATCAAAATACCAAACATTATTTCACAGGACTAGATAAAATAATAACAAAATTCATCTAGAAGAAGAAAAGATCCAGTATATCAAGGGAATTAATGTAAAGAAATGCTACAGAAGGAGGTCTAGCCATACCAGATATTAAACTGTGTTATAAAGCAACAGTCATCAAAACTACTTGGTACTGGCTAAGAAATAGAGTGGTGGATCAGTGGAGTAGGTTAGGTACACAAGATTCAGTAGTTAATGAATACGGTAATCTACTCTTTAACAAACTCAAAGAATCCAGCTTCTGGTTTAAGAATTCACTATTTCACAAAAACTGCTGGGAAAGCTGAAAAATAGTATGACAGAAAGTGTTTATAGACCAATATCTTACTCCATATGCCAAAATAAAGTTAAAATAGGGCCACAATTTAGATATAAAGGCAGATACTATAAGCAATTTTGGAGAGAAAGAACAGTTTACTTCTCAGACTTAGGGAGAAGGGAAGAATTTATGATTAAACGAGAGATAGAGATCATTACAAAATGTAAAATGGATAATTTTGATTACCTTAAGTTGAAAAAATTTTGTACACACAAAGCCAATACAACCAAGCTTAGGAAGGAAACAGAAAATTGGGAAATTTATAACCAGTGTTCCTGACAAAGGCCTCATCTCTAAAATATACAGGGAACTAAGTCGAATTTATAAGAACATAAGTCATTTCCCAATTGATAAATGGTCACAGATATGAACTTCAGAAAAAGAAATTAAAGATATCTATAGTCATATGAAAAAAAATGCTCTAAATCTCTACTGATTAGAGAAATGCAAATCAAAACAACTCTTAGGTAGCACATTTCTCCTGTCAGACAGGAAACAATCAGTAATTTCATTCAAGAGAATGACAATAATGCGACAACAGCCCGAAACTTATTGATTTTTTTTTCCTAGGCAGTTCCTTGATGTCTTGTTCAATGTCTTTTTTCTGCTGTGGGGTTATTTAAGTACTTTACTTCCTCTTCTGTTAACCTGGGCAGTTTATGTTTTTACAAATATTCATCCATTTTCCTAAGATTGTTAAATTCATGGAGGTAAAATTGGGCAAAATAATACCCAATTATTGTTTTAATTTCTTCTTCATTGGAGGTGAATTCACCTTTTTCACTTTTGACACTGGTAATTTACTTTTCTTCTTTCTTTTTTCAAATAAAATTGATCGTTTTGTGGTGGCAAAGAATTGGAAATCAAGAGGATATCCATCAACTGGGGAATGGCTAAACAAATTGTGGTATATGAATACAATGAAATACTATTGTGCCATAAGGAATGAAGAGCAGATGGACTTCATAAGAACCTGGAGAAACATTTTTTCTGATGATAAGTGAAGGGAGCTGAACCCGGAGAACATTGTACACAACCACAGACATACTGCTTCTGTGATGACTAACTTTGATAGACTTGTCTCTTCTCAACAATGCGAGGTTCTAAGATGGCTCCAAAAGACTCACGATGGAGAAGGCTATACAGTTCCAGAGAGAGAACTGCAGAGTCTGAATGCAGATTGAAGCAAATTATTTGCTCTCTCTCTTTATATTTTATTTTATTTTACTTGATTCTTGGTTTTGTTTCATCTTTCTCATGGTTCATTTCATTGGTTATAATTCTTCTTTACAACTCGATTATTGGAAAAGTAAGTTTAATGCGAAGGTATATGTAGAAATTATATCAGATCTCATGCCATCTTGTAGAAGAAGGAGAGAGCGAAGGGAGGGAGAGAAAATTTGGAACTCAAAAACCTGTGGAACTGAGTGTTGTAAACTAAAAAAAAATAATAATTAACTTTTTAAAAAATAATGAAAAAAACAATTGGGCAAGTGTAAGGTAGGAACTCTAAAAGAAATCAAAAATATATCAAACAAAATCAAAAGAAGGAAAAAATGGAAGAAAATATAAAATATCTCATGGGAAAGATCTCTGACCTTGAAAATAGAGCCAGGAGAGACTATATTAGAATCATTGGATGACCTAAAAGCCATAAACAAAAGATAAACTTGGACTACATCTTTCAAGAAATTATCAAGGAAAACTGCCCTGGTATCCTGGAATGAGAGGGCAAAATAAGTATTGAAAGAATCCACCAATCATATCAGGAAAGAGATCCCAAAATAAAAACTCCAGGGAACATTATTGCCAAATTTCAGAACTCTAAGGTCAAGGAAAAATGCTTCAAGTGGCCAGAAAGTAACAATTCAAATGGCAGGGAGTAACAATTAGGATTACACAGTACTTGGCAGCAGCAACATTAAAGGACTGAGGGTTATTGGACATGATATACTGGAAGGCATAGGAGTTAGGACTACAACCAAGAATCACTTATCCAGCAAAATTAAGCATAATACATCAAGGTAAAAAATGGTCATTCAATGAAATAGAGGGATATCAAGGCCAACTCAATGTAGCAACAAGGAAATTATAACACAGTATTATAGCAAGGAACCAAGTGATCCTGTAACCTTCCTCCCTGCTATGGTCTTCCCTTAATCAATCACTCACGAATCTTTACTCTTTGCTTGCATGTGTCTTCTCCCACAGTTCTGAAAGCCCTTAAAGTCTTTGTAGTCTCCTGGATTCTCTGGATTCTCAGTTTTCCAGTCTCTCAATGCTGTAGATTCTCAGCTCCTTGTTCTCTGCAAGTTTCTTGTCTACAGTCTCCCCTCTGCAGCTTCTCTCAATACTAGCTGCCTCAATGTCTTCTTGATGTCTGCTTCTCAATTCTTCTCAGTTCTGCTGCTCTCACACTCTGGGCTCTCTTTATATATGGTCCTAGGAGGCATCTGATCAGCTAGAACTCAGTGTACATACACTTGGCTCTGGTCTTAGCACCTCTCCTTAAGGCCCTGAAGGTTTCACACCTCTTGTGACCTAAATAGCAAAAAGGTGTGGGCCTGAGGCCTTGCACCTGGTAAGTAAAGAGTATAAGTAAAGGTACTATTGAATGGGTGAGGAAGATCTTTAATTCATATTAGCACTATACCTTCTAAGTTGTCTTCGGTGTTTGTGGGTTGAGAAGTCTGGAACCACCACAGGTGCCAGTGAATCAGTCCCCCAAGGCCTGCTCCAGGTTTTCTGGGGCGCATATTGTGCTGAAGTGTTTTGTGCTGGACTGTGCTCTTCTCCCAGCTCAGTGAAATAGACCTTCCTGTTGACCTTCCAGGTTGTCTTGGGCTAGAAATTTGTTTCACTATATCATTTTGTGGTTTCTGCTGCTCTAGAATTTGTTTAGAGTCATTTTTAACAGTTATTTGGAGGAGTTTGGGGGGAGCTCAAGCAATTCCTTGCTTTTATTCTGCCATCTTGGCTCCTCCCCCAATAACCCTATATTTGAAAAAGAAATTATATAAGCCACCAATGAGCTTCCTAAGTAAAAATTCCAAGGACTAGATTAGTTCACAAATGAATTGTACTGAACATTTTCAGAACAATTCATTCCAATAATATATAACTTTGTAGACAATTGGATAAAACGAAGTCACAAATATGGCACTGATACATACACCAGGAGGAGAAAAAGGAGAAAAAATATAGAGCAATTTCCTAATGCATACCAATTCAAAGGTTTTAAAAACACCAGCAAAGGGATTATATCAATATATCACAAAGATCATACTTTATTACTAAGTGAGATTTATACCAGGAATGCAGGACTGGATCACAATCAGGAAAACTATCAATATAATTGACAGTATCAATAACAAAATCAACAAATATAATATGATTATCTCAGTAGAGAGAGAAAAAGTTTTTGACAAAATTCAGCACTCATTCCTATTAATAATATTAGAGAGCTTAGAAATAAATGGAGCTTTTCCTTCAAACTATAACTAGCATTTACCTAGTACCAAGAGCAAATGTTATTGTAATAAGGATGAGCAAGGAACCTGTCCAATAAGATCAGGGATGAAGCAAAGATGCCACTTGTAAGGGGCTCTTGAGAGCCTGATAAGCTTGGGAGTTGAGGCCCACGGACAGTCCCGTGGGAAAAAGGAATTATCTGGGGCTACACAGTCCAGCTTGGATCCTCTTCCTCTGATAAGGCAGGCTGTGAACAGCACATGCCCCCTTCCAAATAAGGACTGGACACGAGTTGTCCACGAGCTGTGATGCATGGCCCTGGGGCTTAGACAATCATGCACGAGCTTGCTTGCACCCAGTAACGAAGGCTAGTACTGCATAAAAATCCTGCTTGCTGAAACAATAAATGGAGTTCCTTCCATCCTTGGCTCCTGCCTCATCATTGCGTACTGAGACAGGTCATTGCTGGTCAAGGACTACCAGGGGTGAGAGGACCCCAGCAGCCAATTAATATTATCAGTAACAATATTCAATATTGCTCTAAAATGTTTCCTACAGCAATGTCAAAAAATGGAAGAAATTAGAATAGGTAATGAGGAAAGAAAACTATCACTCTTTGTAGATGATATGATGGTGTACTTAGAGAATCCTTGAGAATCACACAAACAACAACAACAACAAAAAAACTTGTCAAAATCATTCACCAAATCGAGCAAAGTTGTAGGATATAAAATAAAAACACATAAATCACCAGCATTTCTTTATATGAAGAATAAAGTTCAAGAGGAAGGAATAGAAAGAGAAACTTCACTTAAAATGACTGTAGACAGTACAAAACATTTTGGAGTCTATCTGCCATCACAAACTCAGGAACTATATGAACACAATTACAAAACCTTTTCCCTAAATTCAAGTGAGGTCTAAGCTAAAATTCTGGACAAATATCAACTGCTCATAGGTAGGCAAAATCAATATAATAAAAAAGTGTCAATTCTACCTAAATTATTTTACTTATTCAGTGTCATATCAATCAAATTACCAAAAATAAAATGGAGGTGGGAAAAAAATTATTAGCAAATTTCATCTGGCAGAAGAGAAGGTCAAAATACCTAGGGAATCAAAGGGAAAAAATGTGACAGAAGAGGCTTAGCAGATCTCACATTGTATTACAAAGCAGTAATCATCAAAACAATCTGGTACTGGATAAGAAATAGAGTGGTGGATCAGTGGAATAAATTACTTATACAAAACACACTTGCAAATATCTATAGGAATCAAGTGTTTGACAAATGGAAAGATTCAAGATTTTATGACAAGAAATCACTATTTGGCAAAAAAAAAAATTGCTGGGAAAACTGTAAACATTTTGGGAGAAAATAAGCGTAGACCAATACTATACACAGTTAAACAGAGATAAGGTTAAAATGCTTACATGATTTGGATATAAAGATTGATACCATAAGCAAATTAAGGAACCAAGATTGATACCATAAGCAAATTAAGGAAGCATAGGTCACCTGTCAGATTTATGCGTAAGGGAATTTATGGTCAAACAAGGGAAATATTTTAAGATGTAAAATCAATAATTTTAATTGCATCACATTTAAAGGGTTTTGTACAAACAAAACCAGTCTAGTCAAAATTGGGAGGAAACTAGGGAAAAATTATAGTAAGTTTCTTTGATAAAGGCCCCATTTCTCAAACAGAGAAAATGAAGTCACATTCATTTTTTTATATTTAATTTATTTAATATATGTAGTTTTCAGCATTGATTTTCACAAGAGTTTGAAATACAAATTTTCTCCCCATTTCTACCCTCCCACCCACTCCAAGATGGCATATATTCTGGTTGCCCTGTTCCCCACTCAGCCCTCCCACCTGTCACCCCACTCCCCACCCATCCCCCTTTCCCTTCTTCTCTTGTAGGGCAAGATAAATTTCTATGCCCCACTGCCTGTGTATTTTATTTCCTAGTTGCATGCAAAAATGTTTTTTGTTGTTTTTGAACATCTGTTTTTAAAACTTTGAGTTCCAAATTCTCTCCCCTCTTCCCTCTCCACCCACCCACTCTAAGAAGGCAAGTAATTCAACATAGGCCACATGTGTATCATTATGTAAAACCCTTCCACAATACTCATGTTGTGAAAGATTAACTATGTGTTGCTCCTTCCTAACCTATCCCCCTTTATTGAATTTTCCCCCTTGATCCTGTCTTTTTTCGAAAGTATTTGTTTTTGATTACCTCTTCCCCCCATCTGCGCTCCCTTCTATCATGCACCCTTTTTTATCTTCTTCCTCCTTCTTTCCTGTGGGGTAAGATACCCAATTGAGGATTTATGGTATTCCCTCCTCAGGTCAAATTGATGAGAGCAAGATTTCCTCATTCCTCCTTACCTGCCCTCTCTTCCCTTCCTATAGAACTGCTTTTTCTTGCCACTTTTATGCGACATAATTTACCCCATTCTATCTCTCCCTTTCTCCCCCTCTCAACATATTCCTCCCTTATCCCTTAATTTGATTTTATTTTTTTAGATATCAGCCCTTCGTATTCAACTCACCCAGTGCCCTCTGTCTATATATATGTGTGTATATGTGTGTGTGTGTATATATATACATATATATACACATATATATGTATGTATGCATGTATATACATACATATATACACACACATACATATACATATACATAATATATGCATACACCTACATATATACATAGACACACACATATGTATATATATGCATACACATATATATGCATATTCCTTTCAGCTACTATGATACTGAGGTCTCATGAATCATACACATCATCTTTCCATGTAGGAATGTAAACAAAACAGTTCAACTTCAAGAAGTCCCTTATGATTTCTCTTTCTTGTTTATCTTTTCATGCTTCTCTTGATTTTTGTGTTTGAAAGTCAAATTTTCTATTCAGCTCTGGTCTTTTCATTGAGAAAGCTTGAAAGTCCTCTATTTTATTGAAAATCCGTATTTTGCCTTGGAGCATGATACTCAGTTTTGCTGGGTAGGTGATTCTTGGTCTTAATCCTAGCTCCATTGACCTCTGGAATATTGTATTCCAAGTCCTTCGATCCCTTAATGTGGAAGCTGCTAGATCCTGTGTTATCCTGATTGTTTTTCCACAATACTCAAATTGTTTCTTTCTGGCTGCTTGAAGTATTTTCTCCTTGACCTGGAAATTCTGGAATTTGACGACAATGTTCCTAGGAGTTTTCTTTTTGGGATCTTTTTGAGGAGGCAATCTGTGGATTCTTTCAATTTCTCTTTTGCCCTGTGGCTCTAGAATATCAGGGCCATTCTCCTTGATAATTTCTTGAAAGATGATATCTAGGCTCTTTTTTTGATTATGGCTCTCAGGTAGTCCAATAATTTTTAAATTATCTCTCCTGAATCTATTTTCCAGGTCAGTGGTTTTTCCAATGAGATATTTGACATTGTCTTCCATTTTTTCATTCCTTTGGTTCTGTTTTATAATATCTTGATTTCTCATCAAGTCACTAGCTTCCACTTGCTCCAATCTAATTTTTAAGGTAGTATTTTCTTCAGTGGTCTTTTGGACCTCCTTTTCCATTTGGCTAATTCTGCCTTTCAAGGCATTCTTCTCCTCATTGGCTTTTTGGAGCTCTTTTGCCATTTGAGTTAGTCTATTTTTTAAGGTGTTGTCTTCTTCAGTATATTTTTCAGTATTTTTTGGGTCTCCTTTAGCAAGTCATTGACCTGTTTGTCATGGTTTTCTTGCATCATTCTCATTTCTCGTCCCAGTTTTTCCTCTACTTTTCTAACTTGGTTTTCCAAATCCTTTTTGAGGTCTTCCATGGCCTGAGACCAGTTCATGTTTTTCTTGGAGGCTTTTGTTGTAGGCTCTTTGACTTTGTTGACTTCTTCTGGCCGTATGTTTTGGTCTTCTTTGTCACCAAGGAAAGATTCCAAAGTCTGAGACTGAATCTGAGTGTGTTTTCACTGCCTGGCCATGTTCCCAGCCAACTTACTTGACCCTTGAATTTTTCTTCAGGGTATGACTGCTTGTAGAGCAAAGAGTACTTTGTTCCAAGCTTGAGGGAATGTGCTGTTGATTTCAGAGCTATTTCTATACAGCCAGCTTTGCCACCCCAGCACTCCTCCTACCCCAAGAACTGCCAACCCCGACCTGATGCAAATCTTAAGCAGGTTCTGCACTCCTGTTCTGATCCCCCACTTAATTCCTCTCACCAGGTGGGCCTGGGGCCAGAAGTAACTGCAGCTGTAGTTCTGTACCTGCAACACCCCTGATGCCCCTGGGGCTGCAGCTGAACTGGGAACTCTTTTCACTCTGTCCCCTGCAGCTTTTCCCACTAACCTTCTCTGTTGTCTTTAGTGTTTGTGGGTTGAGAAATCTGGTAACTTCCACAGCTCACTGATTCAGGGCACTAGGGCCTGTTCTGCCTGGCACCTGGTCTTGTTGGTCCTGCTGTCACCCATGCTGAGCTACGCTCCACTCCCAGCTCCGTGTGCAATAGACCTCATCCAGGGACCATCCAGGCTGTCCTGGGATGGATACCTGCTTCCCTCTGCTATTTTGTGGGATCTGCAGTTCTACAATTTGTTCAGAGCCATCCTCTGCTTTCCAGCTGCCATCTTGGCTCTGCCCGCCCCACCCAAGTCACATTCATTTTAAAAAGTGAGTCATTATCCAGTTTCTAAATGGTCAAAGAAGATGAACAGATAGCTTTTAGAAGAAATCACAATTATCTATAATCATATGAAAAATGTTCTTCATCACTTTTAACTAGAAAAATGCAAATTAAAGTGACTCATAAGTACCACCTCACACCTATCAGATTGGGTAACAACTGAAAAGGAAAAGGACAGATGTTGGAGGGGATTTGGAAAAATAGGTCTACTAATTCCCTGTTGGTAGAATTGTCAACAGATACAATCATTCTGTACAAAAATTTGGAATTATGCCAATGGACTATCAAGATGTGCATATTCTTGGACCCAATAATACTGCTAAAAGGTTGGTATACCAAAGAGATCAATTAAAAAAGGAAAATGACCTCTGTATATAAAAACTACCATGGAAATTCTCTTTGTGGTGGTGATGAGACTTGGGGTTGTGTGAGGTAAATAAAATGTGAAGACTTCACAGGGAAGATATGCATAAATATATATCTGTATCTACACTAAGGAATATTTAAAAATCAAGAAACAGCGAAGTAAAAAACAAAATTCTGAGGCTGTGAGAGTTTGATGGCTCAGCCTCTGGGAAAGTTTACCCTGAAACTTTTTGTTTTTTCTTCTGGTTCTGGTTTAAAGATTTGCTCAATAAGAATAGGGTCATTGTGACCTGCTTTCCTTTACTGTAAAAGTACTGTAAGAGAATGGAGAGGGTCTCCCCTTCCCCTTATCCTATTCTCCTTCTTTAGATTTATAGATGTCACCTCAGTTGTAATCATTAACTAAGGGAATGGGAATTGGAGTTTCTGTGCCTCAATTTCCCAGTTCTTTGTCTAGCTTTCATGCTCAGATTGTAAGCCCACCTCCCAGCCAATGGTGAGAGGGGTCAGAGGTGGGTGGGAATTCTCTTGTGTTAGGTATAATTATGGGTGCTTTGCCCCTTGTAAAGCACCTCTGTTACTGGTTCGGCTCTGCGCTAGCAGAGGACTCCCAATTCTAGAGAATTGAATAAAATTTATTTCTGTATCCACCCTGAGATGGCTCCTTACTAACTTTTAATTGGTGAGGATCTTTTATTTCACACAGGGTTAAGGGGTGCTTGAGACCCCAAAATACCAATGTGCTGGGCCCTGCCAAATGAATTGAACTTAAGCCTTCTCAGCCAAAGGAAAACAAAGTTTATTAAAGATTTGCCATATTGGGTAGACTCTTAGGGAGCCTGAGCATTTGTGACGCTAACGTCAGCAGGCCAGATTACTCTTGAGCTGAGCTAGGTTGAATCTGAGTGCCTTTGTGGAGGCAAGATGGAGCTTATATACAGAAAGATTGTGGGAGGGATCTAGGGTGGTCGAATAGTCTGGGGTGAAGGGAGAAAGGGTTTAGGGCTCACTGGGGTGACTGGGGTAAGGTCATACTCCAAGGTGGGAAATAGCTGAAAGCTACCTGGAGATCACAGACAATAGGAAGGCTAGGGTAACAGAGCTAAGGCATAGATATTTTGATATCTTCAAGGTTGGGAAACAGCCAGAAGGCAATCTGGAGGTAACCAGACAATGGAAGGCTAGGCTAGGCTATTTGGGCATGAAAAGCCAGATCAAGTGGGAAGATTCAGGGTGGGGTTGAAGGGAGTTCCCCTGGTCTAAACCTCATCAGTGGCAAACATTCAGAAACTGAAAGGACACTAGTGCCTTGGAGAATCTCTGAATAAGTTGTGCTATATGACTGTGATGGAATACTACTGTGCTATAAGAAATGAGCAAGATATTTAAAACAAAACAAAAAAAAACAAAGAAACAACCAAAAAACCTGGAAAGGCTTAATATGAACTGATGCAGAATGAAATGTGCAGAGCCAGAAGAATATTGTGAATGGTAAAATCAATGTCGTGCAATAATTAAGTGTGAATGACTTAGTTATTCTTAGCTATACAATGATTCAGGACAATTTCAAAATATTTATGATAAAAAATGCTCTCCACCTTCAAAGGAAGAACTGATGGAACCTGAATGCAGATTGAAACACTTTTTTAAACTTTCTTATTCATTTTCTTTTGCAACATGGTTAATAGGGAAAGATTTTACATGACTGCACATATATAGTCTATATCAACTTGGATGCCTTCTCAAAAAAGGAGGCTGCAAACATAGGAGGGGAGAGAATGTGGAACTCTAAAAAAACAACCTGAATGGTAAAAATTTTTCTATACATGTAATTGCAAAAAAAATAATAAAAAATTAAGTAAAAAAGTGGTTTTAATGCAACGATTTGTAAGGATTCTTTTCACTCTGATATGTCTCATTTTCTTTCTTTTCTCTTGTAATAAATACACTTTTCCCACTGTGTCAATTGAATTATAGACTCTACTGAAAGCTATAGGAATTTACTCAGTTCTTTTTACTAACAATGAAGATGACAACTTGTTTCTACTTGTGAAAGTCAAATGTTGTAATGGCAAGCAAAATGGGACTTTTCACTTTTCTTTGTTTGAATGGGGCAGGTAAAGTGGGATCTTTTGCCTTGTTTCTTAGGACTAAGACAATGGAGAGTCATTGAATTGTATATGATGTGGTGCTGGTGGTTGGAGCTTTCCAACACTCTTGGTATTAGCAAGTTCTTACACTCTAAAAGATGAGCCTTGGACCCTCAGGGCCCTGAGACAGGTATATAAAATATGAGGTTGCTGTTTGACTTTTGCAGGTACACTCATTGAAAGAATGTGGGTTATGAGACTCTGGGCAAGCCATTGAACCTCTCCCCCCACTCCTCTCTCCGCCTTTGTAACCCAGACAGATAGATGTTGGTGCTTCTCTGGTAACTATGAATTGTGATTTGAATCAGACAAGGTTTCTCCATTGATGTTTGTAATTTCTGTTTGTATTTGCCCTGAAGTTCAGTGGGCTGATCTTTTCCCACTGAACTAAGTGAATGATATATGTATGTTTGATAAAACTGAGATTGTTAATTCCTTGAAGTTGCTTTCCTTAGAAAAGCAGATCAAAAAACCTGTGTTAGCAGCCTTTCTGTATGCTGGGTTTTGTTGGTCTTTCACCCCCACGGTAGCTGCTAGCCCCATTGTTGTTACAAAAGTATGTGGACTTCTGGTGAATATTTAAATTTTTAAAACTTTTAAACTTATTATATACTTTTAACAAGCCATACATAAAATATTCAAGTAATCATCTATAATCCACTTTTAAATTTTGATTTCTAAATAGAAATTTTTGTTTGACATTCATTAAATTTAGCATGAAGCATATATAAATGTAGCATAAAGTGTATGTGTGGGTATATATGTATGAATGTATGTATGTATGCATGCATGTGTATATACATATATATATACATATATACACATATACATATACATATATACACACACACACATATATATACACATATATACACACAGATACAGGCATACACCCATACGTATATACACATATATACATACATATAGATATCTACACAAAATCATGTGTATATCTGATGAGGGCACAGTCTCTGTGAGCCCCCTTGAACTCTACTTGAATCTTCCAACTAGATCTGGCCTTCCCCTAAGGCCATAAGCCTTACATTACCATTACGCCCAAATCTCCACCTACCCTAGCCCACCCTTAATTCTGATCAAAATATCTATACCCTAGCCCAGTTACCCTAGCTCTCTTGTTGTCTGTCATCTCCAGGTAGCCTTCAGCTATTTCCCCCCTCTGGAGTCTGACCTCATCTCAGTCCTCCTTAGACTCCTCCCGAAGACCCCCCTCCTTAAACCCCTTCTCTAGTCACCCCAGACCACCTCTCAATCCCTCCCACAATCTTTGTGTATGTAATCTCCATCTTGCCTCCATGAAGGCGCTCAGATTCAATCTAGCTCAGTAGACTGAATCTGGCCTGCTTGTGAAAACAGGCATCACGAAGGGTAGGATTTCTTAAGACGGCCCATTATGGAGAATCCCTAATAAACTTTGTCTTTTCCCTTGGCTGAGAAGACTTGAGTTGAATTCTTTTGGCAGGACCTGGTGTGTAGGTGTTTTGGGGTCTCAAGCACCCCTAGAAACCTATGGTTCCCTACCATCATTCATTTTTTCTTTGACCTCTTCATATCTATCCATCCTACTGTGTCTCTCCATTTTGATACTACTTCTAGTCACCACTATTTTCTCTGTTCCTCTCCTCGCTCACTGTTGATCCCTTCCTTCTTGCTAGTTCACTCACACTGCCAGAATATTCTCTCTCTCTCTCTCTCTCTCTCTCTCTCTCTCTCTCTCTCTCTATCTCTCTCTCTCTGTCTCATCTTTCCTCCATTTCTTCCTCCCTCCCTCCCTCTCTGTCAGTCTTTTCCTCCCTCTCTCTCTCTCTCAATCTCTCTCTCTCTCTCTCTCTCTCTCTCTCTCTCTCTCTCTCTCTCAGCTTCCAGAGGACCTTGGATTAAATACTTTTGGACCTTGCATGTATCCTCTCAATTTTGGGTTGAAACTGATCGTTTTTACTTGGCCATCAAAATTCTCAATTCAAAGTCTAATATCCTGGAAAACTACTTTCTTACCTTTTTTTTAAACTATTAAATCCTTCCTTTTTTTTTTCCTTTGGTGCCCATAGGTTGTCATAAAACAACAACAATAAACAAAGCAATAAAGTTTTATTGTCCTTATGTCTACCAGTGCTATAGATGGGTATTTAGCTCCATCCTTGAGACACATTACAATATTCCGTTTCATTCAAATCACTTCTTTTGACTTTGGATACCTTTACATGGCTTTTTTCCCCCATATACATTTAAATATGTAAAGCTCTTCCTTTAAATATTCTCTGTTAAGCAATCAGTCTGAGGTCCCTTATCCATTCACCAAGATTTTGAGATTTCCCTTCTGGGGGTTGCCTAGTACATATGTTAAACATTTCTTTCAAAAGTTTTTAGCAGGATAAAAGTACAGAAAAAAAGTGAGTACCTCAAAGCCATTAAAGAGTGGGGTGAGGAATCACTTGCTAGCAAACCCATTCTCAGTGTGTCTGAATGAAAATACTTCCAGTTGAACTCAGGTAGTGCTGAGATTTTGTGGCAGTAGATTCCTATCACCAAAATGGATGAAACTTTACTGAAAACTGTGTGAAATTCCAAAGGATTGAACCATCTTCTGGTCATAACATCCTTCCAGGACAGGGACAATTTTTAGAATTTAGTGATCTACTTACATTTTAACTGAGGCATTAGCTA
Source organism: Trichosurus vulpecula (assembly GCF_011100635.1). Classification (NCBI taxonomy): domain Eukaryota; kingdom Metazoa; phylum Chordata; class Mammalia; order Diprotodontia; family Phalangeridae; genus Trichosurus; species Trichosurus vulpecula. The sequence goes on from NC_050576.1 coordinate 377,634,489, forward strand.
TCTAGACAAATCTAGATTTGAGGCAGATATTTCATCAAATAGATTTCAAAGTTGGATTTCACAATATAACAATTAATATCCTAACCAAGAACATATTTGTTGTATCTCAGGAGGTGAGTGCAGAGTGTCATCTCTACTACTGTTTCTATTATTTAGAGAAATAGCAGTTCACCTATAGGATTTCATAGTTTGCAAACCGTTTTAATCATATTACTCCAAGGAGGAAGGTGTTTTAAATATTATTATTTTCATTTTACACTTAATTAAAATAAGGCTCAGAAAAATTGTCCATATTTAAGTAACAGAAATGAGAGACAAAGTCCAGGTTTAATAACAGTAATAACAATGATAATGATAATACTTAACATTTATATAATGCTTTAAGTTTTTACAAGTACTTTAATAAATTATCTTATTCAATCCTTACAATAACCCTTGAGGTAAGTGTTATGATTGTTCTCATTTAATAGCAAGGAAACTGAGGTTGAGAAGTTAAGTGACTTGCCCAGGGTCACACATCTTATGAGGCAATATTTTAACTTAGATTTTCCTATTTTTAAGCCCAATATACTTTGTACCACTTTATTTGTAATTTCCTAACTAAGTTCTCACTTTTTGGAAGTAATTTCTACACTTAAGAAATAGAGTCTAACTACCCCCCCCCCTTTTTGTTTATTTATTTCTCATTGTTTTCCCTTTTGTTCAATTCTTTCTTACACAATGTGACTAATGTGGGAATATATCTACTGTGATTGTACATGTATATAGCCCATATCAGATCCTATATTAGATTACATGCTCTCTTGGAGAGGGGGGAGGTAAGGGAGGGAGAAAAAAAATTGGAACTCAAAATCTTGTGAAAGTGAATATTGAAAATTTTCTTTGCCTGTAATTGGAAAAAATTCTATTAAGTAAAAATAAAAGTAAAAAGTACTTAAGATGAAAATTAAAAAAAAAACAGAAATAGGGTATAAAAGAGTTCTAGTTTGCGAAATAGGATCATGGGATTTTAAATTTGGAAGGGATCTTAGATATTATCTGGTACAATTCCCTAATTTTACAATTTTTTGTACCTTAAATTCATCTCCCATTGAATGATTTGGCCTCTCATTTCCTCAACTTTCTCATCTCCCGTGACCTCTGTCTCTAAGCTACCTCAACTATGGACAATAGTAGTCATACCTTATACTCTTCTCCACTACCCAGACAACTTATATAAATTTATTCCTCTCCTCTCATTCCACTGGAATTTGACAGATTTTCTGTGACAGTCCCGATTTAAAATAGTCTGCTCCATTCACTAGTTTTTCCTTTCTCAGAACATATGATATGTAAGTGTGGAGTGGAAACTAAAAATCAAAATCCTTCACAAACATGGATATCGATTTGAATCTAAAATAATTTAATTCTCATACAATATCTGTATCTGAAAACAATTCAGTCCCAAAAAATAATAACATTTTTTATCTCTCATGGATGATTTTAAATTGTTTTCTAAACCACTTTTTCTGTCCATCCTTCTGCTTGTATAATTCAATTGGCCAAGGACCTACTAATCACCTGTTGTGTACAAATCACTCTGGTATTAGGGATTCAAATTCTTGTCCTTGTGCCTATGTCTAGTAGTTCTCAATCTTTTCAGAATACACAAGAAAGCTACAGTCATTATTTTCAAATAAATATGAAAGTTCTATTTTAATTTTTAAGATAGTTTTCAAAGTTCTTACCCACTAGAATAAGCTTTTTAGAAAAAAAATTACTATTTTAGAAAATTCTTTATTGAATTATAGGATTGTTAACTTATTAGACTAAACTCAAATTCTGGCCATTGTAAACGATTAGAATCAGATTAATTTACTTTATTCAATAACCTTCAAACCAAGTTTAAATTATCAGGTCATACTATTAACTTGTATAAAAGTGGTTCAAATAAATCCAATTTAAACAATGGATGGAGAAGCAGGAAATAAAGGAAAAAAAGATATTCCCCCCACCCCCATCATTCTGTCATCAGTGTTTTATGACCAAAATCTCCAAGTCATTTAAAGAATCAGGGCCAAAAAATAGAAGGGTGAGAATGTTCAGTTCTTTAAAATGATAGAAAAAATTGTGACTTTAGCTTATATTTCATAATAGTGATACTTCAGTCAAAGTTCAGTTCGAAGGTAATGGAGGATAAACTAATCTCCCATTGAGGACTGACCGTGTGAAATCATAACCGATGAAAGTAGCAGTTCTAAAACCATTGAAGTGCAACCCCTGAGTGTAATTTCAAGTCTAGCCTTTGCAGAGAGCAGAAAGAAGACAGAGAGCAAGATTAGATTGATAGTGGGCTCTGCGAGTGAGGAGAAAGGTGAGAGAACATCACCCTTCTTGACATTGAAAGTAGAACATTTTATATTTGTTTTTTGCCTCCTCTATGACAGTGGTTAATGTTCTCAAAGGCTAAAGAGAAAACTAGAGTTGAGGAGAAGTCAAGTAGTGGGTAGAAGGCTGTGGCTGAGGTAATCGAAAACTTTCCTATTCCCATCTGCAGAGCATCATTCCTGAGACTTGCCCTTTTGTCTTTAATGTCTACTTATTAAAAGTTTATCCAATTTGTTCTTATGCTTTAGGACAACAATCTAACATGTCAAGGTTGCCTTTCATTATATATTTTTAATATTTTATTTTTTTATTAGTGGAGTTGTACTGATTTACCTAAATATGTCAATAAAAAAGATCAGTCTTCACTTACAGTCAGTTAAATGAAATATTCCACTCATAAATACTTATCTAGGTTAAAGCAGGAATTTCTTCAAGTCATGTGACTATCATTTGTTATTAAAGTAAATTCAATCTATGTCACTGAGTTCCATTGTTTTATTTTCATTCACTTAAATACTACAAAAATTCCATCATTCCAGCTTTATTTTATCCCTTTACTTTTGTTTTGCACTGATTTAGATTCTCACTCAAAAGTATAAAAACACTATTATGATTATTCATTAAAATCTTTAATATTATTTCAAAATCTAGGCTACTTAAAGCCAGATACAGTTCTATTTATGATACCAGCTTGAAAGTAATGGAAATATCCATGATTCAAGCCTTTAATCTTCATTGTGTTGCCATGTTTGTGAGATACATTTTTAGACTTCCATTACAAATGCCACAGACTATAATTGTTTGCCAAAAATGGATGGTGTACTTAAGAAAAAAAGGGAAAACTTTTTTTAAGCCAACAGAGTGTTAAAGGTAAAAAGCATTACTGGTCCTTAAAAACTTTATGTAATGAGTTTTTCTTCTGAAATCATTTTCTTATCAGACCACTTTCTATTTTAGGTTTATTCTGTCTTATTCTCTCCTTCCAATTTTTTTGGTTAAAAAAAAGGCATCCATTGCCTGGCTATCATTGTGCAGATCACATAATATTAAGTTACTGGCCTAGTGACCAAAATGTTATTGCTGGTGATGTGTTTTATTATTATTTTTCTTTCTCTTTATGCTCTTGAGCAACATTGTTCTTTCTCAGTCAAGTAAAGCTAATCAGTAGCTTTTGAAGTATTAGGCACTCACCAAAAGCTTAGAGTCTTAATAATTCTTCATTGTAGAACTTTTCTTCCTCAGGACTTTTTTTTTCAAATTGACCAACAGGCTAGTAAGAAAGATGACTAGAAAACTAAGAAAACCTCAGATGATATTTTAAAAAGTAGACAGATATAATTTAAGGTGTTTTTTTTTATTTTTAAGACTTCAAACAATCCAGGCTTTCAAAAGTGTTGGTATTGCAAAGTATGACAACTTTTACACCCTTGGTAGACAGGTCCATGATGTGCCATGAACCAATAACCTCCTCCAAAAAAACTCATTGCCTGGTGGCCACCTTCTATTTTTTAAAGAACACACAGTAACAGATTCTCTGATGGAAAACACAAGAGTTTATTGCTTGCTCTGTATCTTAAAATTTTAGCTGAGAAGTCCTTATAGGAGCCCAGAACTATCAGTATTAGTTTTGAGAACTAAGTTCCATGTGCAAGTCACCAAGAGACTATTATAGGAGTGCTGTAGAGGAGAAGGGCTAAACCTCGTAAAGTTAAATGCCCATGCCTTGGTTGCATGGAGGAGACATAAGTGAAGCATAGTGCTTGACACAGTACATATTCAATAAATACTTGCCATTTTGAAACAAGATTTCTGGTCAGTTTTACTAAGTTTTAAAGGTTTTGAATATATTAGGTAAATGTCTGCCTTCTTCTCTAAGGGCAGTCAATTAAGCATTTTTTTTTTCTGTCTCATCACCCGATGATGCTTTTGTTTTTTCCATTTTATCAGAACAACACATAATATGTGAAAAAATGTAATCTGTATTGTATAGGAAGTACTCAAACCAATGAAACTATGGATCTTTCAAAGAATTCAGATGTTAAAATTTCCAGAGAGAGTAAGAGAGAGAGAGAGAGAGAGAGAGAGAGAGAGAGAGAGAAAAGACCCAGTCTCACTCAGTTAGGTAGCATTTGCTAAGTATCCACTAGGTTCCAAGCACTGTGCTAAGCACTAGAGAAATGAGAAGGGGTAAAATAAAACAAGTCAAAAGTGAATGAACAAAATGAGTCCCTGCTTCCAAGGAAATCATAGTCTATGATAGAGGAGACAAAAAGTAAAAAGTGTATAAAAAGTTACAAATAAAATAAATTGAAAGAAGTATCAGAGGGATGGAATTAAGATTAAGGACAATTGGGAAATTGGGAAAATTTCTTACAGAAAGTGAAAATCCTAAGTTGTAAATTTTGGGTGATGGAGAGGATGTTAGTGCCTTCAACTGTAAGAGGAAATGTAAGAAGTGGAGAAGGTTTATGGGAAAAGGTGGAGGAACCAAGATGTCAGAGTAGAGGCAGCAACCAAGTTGAACTCTCTGAATGCTCCCATCCAAGTTACTTTAAAATAAATCCTCAAATTAAATTTTGGAGTGGCAGAATAAACAGAAGGTGAACAAAGCCCAACTTAACATAAAGTTTAAGGTGAATAAATAAGCTGAAAAATGAGCAGGCAACAATGAAAGATCTTGACAATTAGAAAGCTACCATTAAAAGTGTCAGAGAAGACTGAGACATTAACTCAGAAGACAACAATGTGAAGACATCTATATCCAAAGCCTCAAAGAAAAATGTTAAAGGAACACAAGCCCGACAAGAATCCAAGATTGGATTAGAAACCAGAATGTAGGCATATGTTATTTACTAGAGAAATACTTGAAAAAGAAAGACGCACACAGAGTTAAAATAAAGGGCTGGAACAGAATCTAATATGCTTTAGCTGAAGTAAAAAAGATGAAAGGAAAAAAATAGCAGCAATTGTGCTCTCAAACAAAGCAAAATGGAAAAAAAATAGACAATCACAAGAGAGAATTGAGTGTTAAAAGAGACCATATACAATAAAGCAATATCAACACATTTTACAGAAAGTTTATCTAAGAAAATATCATTTTTAAGTATACAGAAAATTGAGTCAAATTTATAAAAAATAAGGCACATTACCCAAATGATAAATGGTCAAATGAATGGAACAGAATATTTTCAGTAGGAATCAAAGCTATCTATAGTCATATTTAAAAAAAATACTCTAAATCACTATTGATTAGAGAAATACAAATTAAAGCAACTACTAGGTACCATCTTTTGCCTATCAAAAATGACAAATACAATTGGGCAGGAGGGAAAATATGTACACTAATGAACTGTTGGTGAGTAGTGAACTGGTCCAGTCATTCTAGAGGAGAATTTGGAACTATGTCCAAAGGATTATAAAAGTACACATACCTTTTGACCTAAAAATACCACTGCTGAGTATATATCCCAAAGAGATCAAAGAAAAATGAAAAAGGACCCATATGTACAAAAATATTTATATCAGCTCTTTCCGTGTTGGCAAAGAATTGGAAACTTAGGGAATGCTCATCAATTGGGAAATAGCTGAACAAGTTGCATCATGTGATTGTGATGGAATACGATTGTGCTTGAGAAATAATGAGGGGAGTGATTTCATAAAAACCTGCAAGACCTTAATGAAGTGATGCAAAGTCAAGTAAGAACAATTGTGAGATCATTTTACACTGTAACAGCAATGTTGTAATGATGATCAACTGTGAAAGCCTTGGCTACTCTTATCAATACCATGATCCAAGATAATTTCAAAGTACTCATGATGAAAAAATACTTTGCACCTCCAGAGGGAGAATTGATGAACTCAGTGAAAATTGAAGTGTAATTTTCTCCATTTTTTTCATTTTTTGGTCATATGGCTAACATGGGAATAAGTTTCGTGTGATTTAATATATATAATTAAGGTCACATTGCTTACCATTTCAGTGAGTGGGGGAATAGGTGAGAGAAAGGTCGAAAATTTGGAACTCAAAATTTAAGCAAAGGAAATAATGTTAAAATAAAGGAATAATATTTTTAAAGGAAAAGATAATGATCTCAATTTCGAAAATGTTGAGTTTAAGATGTCTATAGACCTTTGAGGTTCACATATCTAATAAACAGTCAGAATTGTGAGACTGGGGCTTTAGAGAGATATTGGGGCTCGACAAGTAGATCTGAACATAATGAAAAGAAAAAAGTTAAAGCAAAGTAAGATACCTTGCTATCCAAAGTTAGGGTTTCACACAATCCCAGCTGATTGAAGAGGGCTCAGATCTCAAATTCTTATGGATGAAATCAGTGAAAAAAGTATAAGCTACATGTAAACATCCTTTAATTTGGCATGAGGGAAGTATCTCCCCACCCCTATTGGATGAAAACAGATGAAGTCACACAGGAACTATTTTGTGATTATCTGAAGAGAATTAATCACATTCTATGTGTGACATACCAAGCTATGTTGAAATCACACATACCAGTAGTGGAGCAGTCAAACTTTGGTAAATTCTAGGCTCGGGAGACAGGATCTTGAAGAGGCAAACATTTTGAACCTGTATAGGAAAGCATCTGGGGGGTGGGGGGGCTTGGTTGGGGTGGTGATAGAAGTACTGAGCACAGAAAGAATGTTCCATTGAGCAATGATGACACCTATGAACTAGGAAAGGTTGGAGGATCTGGAATTTCCAAAGGCATTAGTAGCAGCACTCATCATTTGGTAGCAGTGTTCCCCAGAACAGTAGTATCATATGGCCATGTCTGAATTCTGAACTGTGAAACCCCAACAGCAAACTAGGCAGGAAAGGCAGCTTCAAAACTTACAAGGACACCAGCTCTCAGCTTGACAGAGAGCTACATCTAAGAGGATCCTCGTGAGGAATTTGTTAAGCAAAAATAGGACTTAAGCAGCTGTCAGTTTACCCTTCAGCCACATATGCATCATAACTCTAGATCCTTGTCACCGTCAGTCTCTTTCTTCTTCCCTCCATAAAAAAGACTAGGGGTTTTGCTTTAATCTTTCTTAGGGGTCAAAAACAAGTCAGATGAGATTCTGAATTCCTTTTATATAATCTTGCCCTTGATGTTAACTTTGTTTTTCCTATTTTGCTAAGGTACTAGCTATAAATACATTCCTAGCAGGAATATAGACAATGGCTATGACTTGGTTGTCTCTTCTCTAGGGATGGATCACAGACTCCATTCCCTCCCCATTTAATAATTGCAGAGAAAAATGCATGGATCATTTAGTAGTCTCAATATTCTCCGCTTGCCCTCCCCACCCCACCTCCTTTCTCCCAGTAACTGGCAAAGTTATATTGCCACAATGTTCTTGTTGAATGTGTGAGTCATTGCTCCCTAGGACTGTCCTGAGACTAAGAAGTGATTTTATACACAATTCATTCCTGTGTGTGTTACTAGGCATCACTGCCTTTGTCATTGCTAAACTAAGCTGGATTTGATCTTATGGTGAAAGACAGTTTCCAAGGCTCCAAAATACACGGAAACCTCTTTATGATGCTGTGTATGGATTACAAGCATGGGCTTTTTAAAAATAACAAAATCCTTTTGCTACTTAAGTAACTAAGTAGATAGAATTCACATTCTATTCAATTCGATTCTATAGTGAACAGTATTAAAGCAAGGTTCCAGGCACTAATCCTTTGAGTTTGAGGGCCAAAGGAAGAAAAGTTGCTTTTTCACTTTTTTTCAATTCTTTTTTTCCTTCCAAAAAGTTCAGAAAGTCTCAGGCATCTCATTTAAGGAATGAGACTCTTCACCTCCCAAAGCTTTGTTAAGATTTTTCTGTTTTTTTGTTCAATGAAAGCATTAGAAAATATGGAATTTTAAAAGACCTAGTAAAGTTATTTATATTGCCTGAAGCAGGCAAATAGGGACAGTGTGGTGCTGTTATAAGAGAGCTGAAGTTGGATTCATGTGACCTCTGTCTGAATCATACCTCTAATAGATGATTTTTGGTAATATATTTCTCCAAATGAGATTCATTAGGTAACTTTGGAATGCCACTAAGAACTGATTTTTCCTTCCTTTTTAGACATAAGCCTGACTTGAAGGGAATATCTAAAAGAAAGTGTTTTTTTTTTTCCCTTTCCCTGTGTGCCTTGAAAATGTTCTGCAAGTACAAGTGTTCTGTATTAAATTTCTTGATTCTTGAATCCTAACTTAATTTCTAAGCACATCTAAATTTTCTTTTGACCACACCCCCAACATTAAAATTAATAAAATGATAATAGGTAATTAAGACTTGATGTGATTTCTAGCATTCTTTTATACAAGCAATGAAATTTCATCTTTATTTTGGCCAGTGAATATAACTCTGGAGCCTATGAAAAATATATGCAAAGACCTTATTTATTAAGTGAATAAACAAAGAAAACTTCATATTTATACGTAGTACATGGATAAGAATTTCAATTTCTTTATATTTAAAGGTTAAGTAATCCTTCAAATGAACGATTAAACCATGTAACAACAATGTTGCTGGCAGCTGTTCTGGGGGTAATAGACCAACAGCAAAAGCACACAGGAGGGCTGCTAGCACAGGTCCTTTGATCTGCTTTCCTAAGGAAAGCAACTTTAAGGGGTTAACAATCTTACTTTAATTAAACACACATATACCACTCACTCAGTGCAGGAGGAAAAGCCAGCACCCTGAACTTCAGAACAACACAAACAGAAATTACAAGCATTCATTATATAAACAGAGCAAACATACACTGAAATGGACAAGCCTCTATCTGTCTGACCAGGGAACTGCATAGTTACCAGAGAGAGAGGCACCAGCATCTGGGATTTCAAAGCTGGGGGTGGGGGGCCCACTGCTTCAATGGCTACCCAGAGTCTCCTCATTAACACTCTTTCAATGAGTGTGCCCCCAAAGGCAAAACACTAACTGCTGAGTTGATATACACTTCCTCAGGGTCAAAGGGTGTCACAACTGTAAGAGTCAAACCCTGGTGACTTAGGCCTTCTTGTGACTTAAAGGCTTGCTCAGGGCCCGAGGGCGAAACTAGGCCTTCCCTTGACATAAGGGGGTCATCAAAGACTCCTGATTCAATCAAAGATTCCTGAGTGCTGAGAAGCCCTCCAAAACAAAGACAAGAAAAAGTTTACTTGCAGTTACATTTGAAAAGCAAAACTTATCAAAGGTACTTGATAACTTCAGCATTCCAAAGGAGAAAACAATAAAACCCCTACCCTAATTACCATAACACTATAATGTGACAAGAGAATAAATACAAAGCTTCCTTATTTTAATCAACTCTTTTGATAGCAATATGAAATATATATGAATATATACATATATGTATGTATATATACACATATATACAGTTATAATGTTATAAATTCATATATTACAAATAGCTTAATAGGTATGTAGACACATACATGTGTATATATGTATGTGTATATATGTGTAGATTTTATATATATATATATATGTGTATATATATATATATATATTTATGGAAGTGTATAAATGTACACACATACCTTCAGGCTGTTGTTCAATTGTTTCAGTTGTGTCTGACTCTTTGTGATCTCATTTGGGCTTTTCATGGCAAAGATACTGGAATTTGGTTTTTTTTGCCAATTTCTTCTCAAGTTCATTTAACAGATGAGGAAATTGAGACAAACTAGGTTCAGTGACTTGCCCAGAGCTCCACAGCTAGTAGGTATCTGAGGCCAGATTTGAACTCACAAAGATAAGTTGTCCTGACCCCAGGTTCAGCATTCTATCCACTCTGCCACCTAAGCTGCTCTTTATCCCTTTTACTTATACACACACACACACACACACACACCCATAACCACACACATGCACAAACACATACCACACATAAATGTGATTATATATCTATATGTAATAGATGATGTTTCTATGTGTGTGTATGTATACATATATAAATATGTATACAAATATGTCACTATATATATATATATATATATACACACATACATACATATGTATTCCTATTAAATCTTACCAGAGCCACTGAAACTTTACTGTTATTGTTATTACTAGGGCTATTTTTTTCTGCAATGCATACTTTTACGATTTTTTTATTTTCTATGGGAATGTAACAAGAGAAAAGTATAAGCTAAGTTATTCATGACATGTGCTTCCTGATTTCTCATTGGAAAATTTCAGCTAATCAATGATTAGAACAAGTAGAGATGGGTAATTTGAAAGGATATTACTATATCTTGAATAATTGAATAACTAAGGGATTAACATGGCTAAACAAATGTAGAATTCACATGGAGTCAGGACGGTATCCTCTCTATACAATACTAACAAATTAATATTTTCTAACAATACTGTCTTGAATAGAATGAGTTTATATAATAGATAGAAGATGCTTTGGAGCCAGGAAGGCATAATTCTAAGTCTCACCTCTGAAACATATTGTCTTTTTGAACTTGGGCAAGACTTGTAGTCCATGATCTAGACCATTGCTCTTGACTTTAAATTACAGAGATGATGCCAATAGATGTTGCTAGAGGGAGTTTCATAATCTCCGACTTTATTAATAAAATTGTAAATTCCATTCCCTATATCCCTCTACTGCCTAAACTGCACATTCCTTCAACTCTTCTAATCTAAATGCCGTGCCTGAAATTCTATACTTTAAAATGTAAGCATCACATTAACACTATAATGGCTTCCAAAGCTGGTTAACATCATTCAGAGTGTGAAGATACCTGTTTGTGCTCAAAGGACTTTTGCTTTCTTCATTTTCATCTTTTCTGTCATTTCCAAAGGCTAATCCTGGTGACCACCACAAGTTAGGGTATGTAGGATATATTTTCCACTTCAGAATATAGGCAGATTTTCTATTCAAATTTAATTTTTAAATACAAAAATGAATTCTAGAATATAAATAGAATATAAATAGGACTGGAGCTATTTCCTTTAGTTTTTCCACTTTCCTCAATATTTAGGACAGTGACATACATATAATAGATACTTAAGATTGCATATTGAACTGCCTTGAATTGAAATAATCCCACAATTAATACCAAGAAGAAAGCTGGCATTACCAAGTAATAATTTTAAGAACAAAGGTCAAACAATATCAGGACAAGGAAAAGGAGCAAGCTGTAGAAAACCTGTGAAAAATTGTGGGAAGATCATATTAATATATATCTGGTACACACAGTGGAAAACATGAATGATACTTCACTCAACTAAAGGCTACATATAAGAAACAAGCAGAATACAAACAAGAAAAAAAAGTCTATTAGAAATTTGATATTCCCCTAATCATCAAAAGGAAAGTAAAAGTCACATGGTTATGGTAAGAAAATAAGTCAAAATGTACAAAGGATAAAAGAAACAATTCAATATCAATCAAGTACTAATATAAATAGATTCTTGAGAAGGAAAGAGATTAAAAGAGAGACAACCAAAAAGAAGAAGCACATATCCCAATTGATAATCAAAGACTATAAACAGGTTGTTTATAAATTTACCTTGAACCCGGGTCTCGTCTCACTGCTATTTTCTACACAACAATACCAAAATATCATATGAATCACCCAATATATACAGAGAAAATAAAGTTTTGTGGCTTCACAAAAGCATTAGTTTCTCCATTTCATATAATCTTTTCTCAATTATATTAAAATATCATATGGACTTGATACATATGAGAGAGACAGAGAGAGAGAGATGATAGAAAGATAGATAGATAGATAGATAGATAGATAGATAGATAGATAAATACACAGAACTTAAATTGCAAGGTCAAATTGAACCAATGCTGGAAGGCAACATTTAAAAATACTTCTGTCTCTTCTAAGTCAGACCCACTGAGAATAACTCTACCAAAGGGAAAGCTTAGACTGTACCAGGAAAGAGACTTACCAAAATCATGAAATCAAAGCTCTATGGAAAGAATGAAATAAAAGAAATTAGCACCTTTATAATAAAAGTCTCATATTATACATTCATAACTGTTAAACCGACCATATGAGATATGGAAACTATTCTAAAATATTAATTTGTTGGATATTAATAAAATATAAGGCCCATCAATCTATGGCACTAATGGAAAGATTAATACTTCTTCATCAAAGAGGAGGAAGATGATTTATAAACATTCCAAGAGCACATAAACAAGTTTTAAAAATACATATAAATCCCTTTCGGAACAGGCAAAATTATATACTCTATGGTTCAACTACATTGATCTCTTGCTATTGCTCACAAATGAATCCTACACTCCCAAATTTAGGTATTTCCACCGGTTCTCCCTAGTGATTGGAATACTCTCCCTTCTCACTTGTACCTTCTGGCTTTATTCAAGGTTTAGATTAAACTGTACTTCTCTATCTCCAACATACTCATTGATTCCTGGTCATATTCAGTCTGTTGGTCTACATTCTTAAAACAAAACAAATTCTAGAAACCTCCCAAAGAATAATCATGGATGTAACTTGGGGGAAATTGTCGATTCTAAAGGATGTCTAATTTTCTTTTTTGGGAAGCTAAGTGGCACAGCTGAAAGAGCACTAGGCCTATAGTCAAGAAGATTCACCTTCCTGAGTTCAAACCTGACTTCAAGCACTTACTATTTCTGTGATCCTGGACAAATCACTTACATCTATGCACCTCATCTATAAAATGAACTTGAGAAGAAAATGGCAAATGACTCCATTATCCTTGCAAAACAAACAAACAAATAAACAACCCCCCCCTAAAAAAACCAAAGAACAAAAAAATAGGGTCACAAAAGTAGAATATGACTGCACAATAAAAAATAATCTTCTCTTCCAGGTGAAATGTAAACTTCAGAGAAGTAACCATAGGCCAAATTATCTGCTAAAACTCTATTGAAAGGTATTGTTCATTAGCTCTATTCTCTTATTCTTGTTATGGTGAGATTAGTTTAAATTATACCTGGAGTTTGGACATGTCACCTACATCCTTTCATTCCTGCTACACATTTTCTCTTAAGGATCATCAGATTCCATGCTTGTCCAGAATGTTGCCAGTAGTTCCTCATAAATGTAAATTGCCAGTTGCTTATTCATGTATTCTCAGTTTTTGCTAAGGTTCACAAAGCCTTTAGAAAGACCAACAGGGCCCATAAAGAACTACCTTTCTCTGAGAGCACTTTTCCCTTGCTCCTTTTCCCCAGATAGTAGGTGGAGTATTGCTTTAAAATTCCACTTTTACCTAAGGAAGACTCTTTGTAATTACTGACATGTAATTGTAGCAAGTGGTAGGATATCAAGATATGTCACTTCCAAATGGTAAAATGTCATCATCATCACCATTTATCTGTTGTTGGATGAAGGACTCACCATATCTGCACTTAGCCCTTGCTTAATGCTTTCATACTATCTCTATCTGTTTCTATATGTCTGTCTGTCTATTTCTCTCTCTCTCTCTCTCTCTCTCTCTCTCTCTCTCTCTCTCTCTCTCTCTCCCTCCCTCCCTCCCCCTCACTATCTCATATTTTATCACATTTAGGCTTTCCACATTCAGAATAATAAATAATCATGATACTTCATTTGTGCAATTACTTTAAAACCTATTATTGCATTCCTCCATTGCACTCTTTATAGTGAAGCACAATTTTCTAATGGCATGTTGGTCTACCTATCACTTCACTCTCCCTAGATATTTCTTGCATGGTTAATCTTACTAGTTACTACTTACTAATCTTACATGGTTAAACTTACTAGTTTAAAAATCATCTGGACTTGGGACTTTTGGGAGCAAAGATGGCAGAATAAGCAGTAAATTGCCATAACTCTCCCATGTTCATCTACAAACAACAATAAGATAGAACCCCAAAATAAATCCTGCAACAGCAGAACCAGCAAAAAAATAGAGTAAAACAAACTTTGAGCCAAAGAAACTTGGAAGATAGACAGGAAAAGTCTGTCTCACTTGAGTTAAAGGGGAGCACAACCCAAGACAGAAAGTGTCCCAGCAAGCCAGTAAGAAGGCCCAACTCAGCAAACCTTCAGTAGATCCTGAGCCCCAGTACGCTGGAGTCAGAAAACACCAACACCCCACATGGGCCTCAGCATAGTCAAGGGACAGGGCAAACTCCATCTCTGAGAACTGCTATGTGCTTCAGCATAGCCCCTAGAAAACAGGTAGCTCCCAATGGGTGCATAATCAAACAGGCAGTCTCCCAGGGCCAGACCACCACAGGCTTCAGTGTAACCCCAAGGAAATGTAGAAACACCCCCACTAACTTCAGTACAACACAGACACCAGCACTAGGACCCAGTCTCAGCACCAGCTAAGCTGCCAGACCCTAATGGCAAAAATAGTGCCAGTGAAGCCCCACCCCACCCACTCAGTGCATAACCAGACAGGAGGGTCTCCTGTGGATCTCAGGGCAACAACAGTGCTGTACTAGGTGAAAAGTCAAGGCTTGTAGCCCCTGGCGCAAGAAGCCTGAGACAGTGCCCCTTGTACTCCAGGAGCAGAGATCAAATTTAAAAGAAAGGAAAAAGTCCAAAAATTGAGCAAAAACAAAAAAAAAATGAAATCTGACCTTCGAAACCTATTATGGTGCCAAGAAAGATTAAATCACAAACTCAGAAGAGGCCAACAATGTCAAAACACTTATGGGCAAAACCCCAAAGAAAAATGGGAAGTAGAATTAGACCCAGAAAGAACTCGTGGAAGATTTGAGAAAGGAACTTAAAAATCATAACAGAGAGGTAAAAGAAAAATTTGGAAAAGAAGTGAAAGTGATTCAAGAGAATTATGAAAAAGAGTTATCAGCTTGGAAAAGAAAATAACTCTTTAAAAAGTGGAAATGGCAAAATGGAAAAAGAGATACAAAAATCCACTGAAGAAGACAACTTCTTCAAAAAGTACACTTGGCCAAATAGACAAGAAAGTTTAAAAAAAGCTAAGTGAGAAAAACAATGACTTGAAAAAGTAGAAGCTAATGACTCTATAAGACATCAAGAATCCATATAACAAATGAAAAAAAAGGAAGAAAATATTAAATACCTCATGGGAAAAAGGACTGACCTGGAAAATTGATCAAGGAGAGACAGTATCAAAATCACAGAACTGTCTGAAAGTCATAATCAAAAGGAGGACCTAGACAGCTTCTTTCAGGAAGTTATCAAGGAAAATTGCCCCAATATCCAGGGTAAAATAGGCATTGAAAGAGTCCCAAAATCACCTCAGGAAAGAGATCCCAAAATAAAACCTCCAAGGAACAGTATGTCCAAATTTATGAACTATCAGTCAAGGAAAAGTACTGCAAGCAGACAGAAAGAAGCAATTCAAATAACAGGGAACAACAATCAGGATTACAGAGGACTTAGCAGATGCAACATTAAAAGATCAGAGGTCATGACAATCAAAGGAACTAGGACTACAGCCAAGGATAATTTACTTTGTGAAACTAAGCATAATACATTGAGGCAAAAAAGTCATTCAGTGAAACATAATTTCAAGCTTTCATAAGGAAAAGACTAGAATTAACCAATAATTTGATTTCCAGTACCAAGGCCCAAGAGAAGAATAGCAGGTAAAAAAAAAAGGAAAAGAAAAAGTAAGAGATTCAATAGAACTAAACTATTTACATCCCAATATGGGAAGATGATGCTTATAATCCTTAAAAAAGTATTGCTAATAGCACAGCTAGAAGGAATATACATAAACAGAGGATACAGATACAAAGTGAATTTGAGGGAAGGATATAAAACAATAAGAGATAAGAAAGAGGTGCACATGGGGTACAGGAAGAAGGAAGAAGTACAATGGAGTAAATTATGTCACATGAAGAGGCACTAAAGACCCATTACAATGGAGGGCAAGATGGGAGGGAGGGAGATGGGCATCACTTGCACCTTACTTTCATCAGTATTAGCTCAAAGAGAGAATAACATACACAATCAATTGAATATAGAAATCCATCTTACCCAATATGGAAGGAAGAGGGGAGGAGAATAAATAAAGAGGGGGGGCACTGACAGAAAGAAGATGAGGTTGGAAGGTGGTAGACAGAAACAAAAAGTGGTCAGGAGGGAAAGGGTGAAAGGAAAGAGAGGACAAATAAGAGGAAAAATAGGATGGAGGGAAATACATAGTTTGTAATCAAACTTTGAATGTGAATGGGATGAAATCTCCCATAAAATGGAAGTGGATAGCAGAGTGAAACAAAAACCAGTATCCTACAATATGTCATTTATGAGAAACATACTTGAAACAGAGACACACACACAGAGTAAAGGTAAGGGACTTGAGCAGAATCTATTATTCTTCAGCTGACATGAAAAAAAGCAGGGGTAGTAATCTTGATCTCAGAAAAAGCAAAAGCAAAAGTAGATCTAATTAAAAGAGGTAAGGAATAAACTACATCTTGCTAAAATGTGCCATAAACAATGAAGCAATATAAATACTAAATTTATGTGCTCCAAGTGGTATAGAATCCAAATTGTTAAAAGAGATTTTAAGTCAGTTACAGACATTATTAAATGTAAAATAGATAATTTTGATTATATTAAAATCAAAAGCTTTTGTACAAACAAAACCAATGCAACCAAGCTTAGAAGGAAAGAGGAAAACTTAGAAACAATTTTTCCAGCCACTGTCTCAGATGAAGGTCTCATTTCTTAAATATATAGAGTACTGAGTCAAATTTATAAGAATACAAACCATTCCCCAACTGATAAATAGTCAAAGGAAATGAACAGACAGTTTTCAGATGAAGAAATGAAAGCTACCTACAGGTATATGAAAAAACTCTCTAAATTATTTTTGATCACAGAAATACAAATTAAAGCAACCCTGAGGTACTACCACAGACCTGTCAGATTGGCTAATATGACACAAAGGGAAAATGACAACTGTTGGAGAAGATGTGAAAAAATTGGGATACTAATGTACAATTGGTGGAGTTGTGAATTGATCTAACCATTTTAGAGAACATTTTGGACTATGCCCAAAGGGCAACCAAACTTTGCGTACCCTTTGATCCAGCAATAACACTATTAGGTCTGTATCCCAGAAAGATAAAAATGGAGATAGCACTTACATATGCAAAACATTTATGGCAGTTCTTTTTTGTGGTGGCAAAATATTAGAAATTGAGGGGATACCCATCAATTGGGTAATGGCTTCAGTATATGAATATAATGGAATGCTACTATGCAATAAGAAATGATGAACAGGCAGATTTCAGAAAAACTTGGAAAGGCATTTATGAATTGATCCAAAGGGAAATGAGCAGAACCAGGAAAATATTATACACAACATCAGTGTTATTGTGTGATGACAAACTATGAATAACTCAGCTCTTTTGAGCATCACAATGACTGAAGACAAGTATAAAAGTTTCATGAAAGACAATGCTATCCACATCCAGATAAAGGATTGATGGACTCTGAATACAGATTGAAGCACATGTTTGTTATTTACTTTATTCTTTATCATTTTTGTTTTTCTTTTGATATGTTTCTTCTTTCACAACTGTGAATAATATGGAAATATATTTTACATGATAGCACATACAATGCACACACATATATACATATATACATGTGTGTATGTGTGTGTGTATATATATACATATGTGTGTGTGTAAATATATATATATATATGTACACATACATATCAAATTGCCTCCCATTTTCAGAAGAGGGGAGGGGAGTGAAGGAGAAAAATTTGGAATTCAAATCTTGCAAAAATGAATAATGAAAATTGTCTTGACTTGTAATTGGGAAAAAAATGGAATACTATTAAAATCATCTGTTATTTTGACCTTCTCTTCCATATCACTTTCATCACTTTATTTGATTTCTTGTCTGGCAAAAAAATGATAATAATAATTCTCATCGCAGGTCTTTCACTACTAGTTTCTCTATCATTTCGGTAGTGAAGAAAACTATGTGACTGAGATGTCTCGTCACACTCAGGGTGAAAAATGGCTGCAGATTTTTCAACAGCAGAAGATCAATCATTCCCTCATTTCCCAGCATGTAGACCTGTTTGACAAAAGGTATGGTGAGAATAGGCCTTAGCTGTCTGAATACTTATGCTTCAATGTCACGTGTAACTGCTATTGTTTTCCACATGATATTAAATGATTTTTCTATAAATTTACAAATAATATGAAATATTAAGTAAGCCTGACATTTACACCACTAACATGAATTTTAAGAAACATTTATCTGCAGATATTTTTCAAACTATTGCTCTATTAGGTCTTTGGATGGACATGGCCAACCAGCATAGAAACTCACAATTTGCATTGGATCCAGACAGAGATGATGCTGTTTATCATTTTTTAAGCACTCACTGTGGATATATATATATATATATATATATATATATATATACACACACATATATGTATACACACACATATATGTGTGTATATATATATATATATATATATATATATATATATATATATATATATATATATATAATGTTAGAAAGATCTAGCACTTAAGTTCAGGAAGACAAAAGTTCAAATTTGTCCACAGCCACTTAGTAGATGTGACCATAGGCAAGTCACTTAACCCTGATTGCCTCCAAAAATTCTTTTTAAAGGCCCAGGAATATCAGGCAGACATTTATATAACATGTACAAGTGACAATGGTACTGAATAATTGAGTAATTCAGTCTTCTTCATTTGAAGTGGCATGTAATCTACCCAAGGCTGAGATCTCAGCCCATGCTAAATCATACCTACTAAGGGTTAAAAAAAAAAGTTCTGATGATGTCTCCTTTGTACCGTTTCCCAATCTGCAGAAAAGAATGAATTATTTATTGTTGTTCCTTTGAATTTTACCAGGTTTCTGTCTTCTTCATATGAAGTGCTCCTTTAAGAAGAAGTATTTTTAATGTAATAAGCAAAGACAGTTATACCAGAAATTTGGCTTTCTTAAACCTTGGCTTACATATCTTGTTGTCTGTGGGAAAATACCTTGATGTCTCTGCCACTTGACTTGTATCATGCCAGACAGATCATTTTTATGATAAATAGGAGCTTAAATTACTACAATAAAAGAGCTATGTAATATTCTATGTACGTTCTATGTAATAAAGTGCAAGCACTTAATATTATGTAGTTAAAAAGAAGTACTTAGTAGTCTGAATAAAATTCAGGCTCATCTAAGAGCTACTAAACATTTCATAAAAATACAAAAATACTAAGGTAGCATGAAATATATAGCTAAGAACACACAATTCATTTACTTTCTTTAGTATTTTTTCATCTTTAGATATGTACTTGTTGTTCATCCTTTTTTCTTGAATAAGACCAATGACATCACAGGGTGGTTTCTTGACTTGTGCGTTAATTGGATTTAAGTGAGACAGAACTATACGTAGTCATCAGCTTCACTCTTTCCTCCAAAGTCAACAAATTTCAGTGGCAAGACAAAATTAGGATGGTTGGCAATGGTCTGGGATCTATATACCTTTTACTTTTCATAGCAAGTGTTCTCTACCTCGACTACTGCAGCTTATTTACCCTAACCTCATACAGATACCAGTTAAGCACTTTGGCTTCTGATTATCGTACATTCTCTGTGATAGAATGGCCCACTTCTTTTTCTGATCATACGTATCTCTGATGATGACCATCATATTGCTTCTACACAATTCTTAATTGATAATATATTATAGCCTAGGAATGTGTACCACATTTGGGGAATCTGCAAATTTAATTTTTCGGAAATTCTGTTAAATTTCATTTATTCATTTCTATGTAATGACAATAGAAGGTGCTTAATATGTTGTGTAGTATGTAAATGAGCACATGGACGAGAATCATTCTAGAAAAACTGTAGAGACAGATTGGAGACAGTTTGTTAGGTTTTAAAATTCCTACATGAAGAGTTTACAATTAATTCTATAGACTACATGAAGTAATTGAAAATTCTTAGACGGCTGAATTATATGATCATATCTGTAGTTTAGAAATACATCAGTTGAAATATTTTTTCTTTCCTTCATTCTTTCCTCTCTCCCTTCCTTTCTTAGCTACACTCTAGTATATTTATGTTCTTCTCCTTCTCCCAAAAACCCACTTGCTTATTGATTGATAGTATTTTCTATTTATAGATTTGTATGATTCTCTGATAAATTTCTTTTTTACCATTTGCACAAGTAACATATCATTATGAGACAGAAGTACATGATTAGACCAGAAAATATTTTATATGAAAAATATCTGGAAGTTTTAGTGAATTGCAAGAACAATGAGTAAACAGGGAAGCTAAAAATATAACTTGATTTTAGGCTATATCAAGAGAAACAGAATTTCTAGTTAACTGATAAACCTGACTTATTTAACATATCTGGATGATTGCATTCAGTACTGAATGCCATGTTTTAGAGAAGATTTTGACCAACTGGATTAAGTCTAGATGGTGACCAGAATGAAGAGACTTAAGCTTCTGCCATATGAATATCAATTGAGGGGACTAACCATTTAGCCTAGAGAAGTGAATAGATGGAGACGTGGATGGTTATTACAATGGTACTCAAGTAGGTCTTTGAGTAATTCAGTTGAAGTATATATTAGATTATATGGTCTTTGTATGTGTGAGTGTGTGTGTATACATACATACACGCACACACACATATATACATGTACATATACACAGATATATATATGTATGTGCATACACATATATTTATGTGGGTGTGTATATATACACATACATATAAACATATATACATATATGTACATACATATACACACATATCTATCTATATCTATATCTATCCATATATCTATCTACCTATATCATCTAAGGTCTCCTCTCTCATATGTGAGATCATAGAAAATCTATGTCAGGTATAAGGCAATCTGTGGGTCATCAATCACTTCAAAACATAATTGATAAGTCTCCATTGATATATTTATTCTTAGTATCAAGCCCTCAAACACATTGGTTGAAAACAAAAGATATTTAACAACAACAACAACAAAAGCATTTATATATATATTTACATATGGAAAAAAAACTCTTATGCACACGTAAGGTATATTTCATTTCACCACAGGGTGCCATAATACCAGTGAAGATGAGTACACACAAAGAAAATACGTACAAAAACCACACAAACAAATGCCACTTTTTAGGGCCATCTACTGGCTCTCTATTCCCTTCTACTAAAGTATAGTGGCTAAAGATCTTGCCCCTGACAGAATCCAGTTAACAGGTCTTTAGTCCATTGGCAAAGTTACGAGAGACCACTCTTAGCTAATGGAAAATGAACTAGAGATAGCCAGAGTGTCTTAGGCTAGGATTAAATATTTTCTTGCTACTGTGTCTGGTGCCGATTAGAAATCTGTTGTCCTAGATACCTAATTGAATTGCATATCCCATTTAATCCCTCATGGGCAACTTGAACACTGTTTGGATGGCAAAGGGTTCAATTCCCCCCGCCCAAAAAAAATCATACAAGAGGCACATTGAAGTTGGGATGATGAAGCCTAATTTAGTACTAAAATCATAAAGTTGATTGAAAACAAAATCTGTCTCCATACTGGTCTTCATTTCCCCTTTATTATTTGTGTTTGTCAATGTATGACAATAACAATAGCAATATTAACATAAATGGCTTTTACACTAAATAGTTGCCAGAATAAAAAAAAACAAAACTTTTTGTCTATTAGCATTGAGACTAGATATGATGTGATTCTTTTTTTCAATTCACCAAATAGTTGTGCACACAAATCTTTGTGTGGACTACCCTTTGTTCTGATAGAACAATCCATTTTAATATCAGTTAGTCAACAAATTAGGTAACCATTTCCTTTTCTTTTGGCAGGAATATCTCATCATTTGTGGAGAGAGAATTCCCTTTTAGTTCTAGAGCTGTTGGTTATTTTCTAAAGTTGATGTATTGAAATGGAATAAAATATTTTCCCTAGAGCCTGCTAAGAGCTTTTTCCCCCAAAATATCAATTGCTCTAAGAGTAACATTTTCTCTGGATGAGTTTGCATTAATTGTGCATTACTCTGGTACTTCCCCTTTCATCTGAAACACTGTTCTGGCATAGGTGGTAGAGGAAAAAGTAAGGTAGAAGAAGAGGGTAATTTAAATATTTCAATATTTGAAAATGGGGAACAGAGACACTTATGAAAACTTACACAATAAAACAAATTACAAAGGAAATTCAAGTGAATATTCTATATTTAAATAAATATATCACAACAAAGTTCATATCTTTCAACATAAGTAATGAAATATTCTAAAGATATTAAAATATGACACCCCTTCCCGAATCAAATAAGATCTCAATGAATTCTCATCTATGTTTTCAGGCCTATAAGGTAGTAATAATTTCAAGTACAGGAGAAAGAAGTAGACTGGAGGAGAGAACTTTTTTGGTTGTTATTATTTAGTTGTTTTATTTGTGTGCCACTGTTTGTGACTCCATTTGGTGCTTTCTTGGCAATGATATTGAAGTGGCTTGCCATTTCCTTCTCCAGATCATTTTATAGATTAGTAAACTAAAGTAAACAGGATTATGTGACTTGCCCAGGGTCATGTAGCTAGGAAGTGTCTGGGGCCAGATTTGAACTCAGGAAGATGAATCCTCTTGATTTCAAGCACAGCATTCTATCAACTGAGCTAGGTCAGGCCCTCTATCCACTTTGCTACCTAGCTGACCTAAGCATAATTTAAGGAGTCTGAAAGCTATGTGCTTAGCTTCCGGCTATAAATCAAAGGAAAATGATAATTCTCCCATTGACTAGGTTTTACTTTTAGTTATTTCCAAAGATTTTTGCATAGTATTTACACAAATGTCTTTGAATGGGCCCAATCCAGGCACAAGATCAGAGAAAGGTGCATGCTATCTTGATTTTTAATGAGACAGAGAGGGAGAGAGAGAGAGAGAGAGAGAGAGAGAGAGAGAGACAGAGAGAGAGAGAGAGAGACAGAGAGACAGAGAGACAGAGAGACAGAGAACTGTATGCCAATGCTGTTGATTTCAATTTCTGCAGAAATTCTAGAATAGGTGATTAAAGAGATTATTGGTAAAAAAAAAAATGAAAAGGAAACAGTGATTAGAAAGAACAATCATGCCTTCATTCAGGAGAGTCATGAAACACTAACCTCATTTCCATTTCTGACAGGATTGCTAATTTTGTCAATGAGAGACCTGCCATAGAGATGGCTTGTTAAGATTTTAACCAAACTTTTGAAGAAATATCTCCTGCTATTCTTGATAATCTAGTGAACGCATCTCAAGTGAAATGGGAGGATTATTTATACTAATAAAATGTAGTAGGCACTGGAGGAAATACAAAATTTAGAAAACATACAATCCCTAACCTCAAGAAGCTTATGTTTTAGTACAAAAAGGAAAACAAAACTGAAAAAAAAATATAAAGCTTTTTTTCCAGTACATCTACTATGGGGTAATAAGTCAATATAATTTTTATATCTCTTGAACTTATTTAGGTACTTAGAATACCTAAAGGCATAATGATAAATGCAAACAATTATCCCAATTCTTCCTTAGAATTAAATTTGTTGTCTATACGTACTTCTGAGTACAAAACTGTATAAAGTAGTTGTTCTTCCTTCTTTCTTGCTTTCATCCAGTGTACTTATTGAATCTACTGAAAATTCTTTCTTCTTTCTACACATTTAGGGATTTCATGACAAACATATGACAGTGGTTTGCCATTTTTTTCCTCCAGCTCATTTTACAGATGAGAAAACTGAGATAACAAGGGTTAAGTGACTTGTCCAGAGTTACACAGCTAGTAAATGTCTGAGGTCATATTTGAACTGAGGAAGATTGGTCTTCCTGACTGTAGGCCTGGCACTTTATACACTGTGCCCCCATTTCATACTTTTCATATATGTCCCTTATCTTGACTTATAGACACAGCTGTAGCTACATCCTTCATCCTGTCTTTGCTGAACTTTTTCAAAAGCCATGTAACTGATTTCTCATTTAAAGTCTTTCCTCACTATAAGATATCATTTATTCTTCAACATGCTTTTTCTAAAGTTTAGGTTTGACCATACCATTCCTCTGATCAATGAATTTTGGTGGTAGGCTATTACCTTCAGGATCAAAAACAATTTCTCCATAACATTTAAAGATTTTCATAATATGGACCCTTTATACTTTCCATATTTCTTATTATTTATTTTCCTCTATGCTCTCCTTGATTCTACTAATCTTTGATTTTGATTCTATCTCTATATCCTTATCTTTTCTTTTTTGTATTTGTTTAGTATTTATTTTCCCCAGTTACATGTAAAAACACATTTAAACATTTGTTTTTAAAAGTTTGAGTTCCAAACTCTCTCCCTTCCTCCCTCCCCAGCCCCACCCCTCATTGATAAGGCAAGCAATTCTATATAGGTTATGTATGTGTAGTCATGCAAAACAAAGTCATCATAGTAATGTTGTGAGAGAAAACACAGGCAAGAAAAAAAACACTCAAGAAAAATAAAGTGAAAAAAGTTGCTTCAATCTGTATTCAGATACCATCAGTTCTTTCTCTGGGGATTGATAGCATTTTTCATCCTAAGTCTTTCAGAGTTGTCATGGGTCACTGTATTGTTGAGAATATCTAAATCATTCACAGCTGAGCATCATACAATATTGTTGTTACTTCATACCCATTACATTTCACTTTGCGTAAACCCATGTAATTATTCTAAGTTTTTCTGAGAACATCCCACTCATCATTTCTTATAGTACAATAGTATTCTATCACAATTACATACCACAACTTATTCAGCTATTCCCCAACGGATGTGCATCCCCTCAGTTCCCAATTCTTTACTCCCAGAAAAGAGCTGCTATAAATATTTTTGTACATATAGGTCCTTTGTTAAAAAAATTTTATTTTGGGATACAGACCTAGTAATGGTCTTGCTATGTCAAAGGGTATGCATGGTTTTATAGCCCTTTGGGCATAGTTCCAAATTGCTCTATAGAATGGTTTAATAAATTCACAACTCCCAAAATAGCATATTAATGTGTCATTTCCCCCACATGCCCTCCAATATTTGTCATTTACCTTTTCTATCCCATTATTTAATTTAATATGAACAAGGTAGTACCTCAGAAATGTAACTTTCATTTCCTCTATCAATAATGAATTAAAGTGTTTTTTTTCACGTGGCTATAGATAGCTTTAATTACTTCATCTGAAAATGGATTAT
The DNA here is from genome assembly GCF_011100635.1 of Trichosurus vulpecula. Taxonomy (NCBI): domain Eukaryota; kingdom Metazoa; phylum Chordata; class Mammalia; order Diprotodontia; family Phalangeridae; genus Trichosurus; species Trichosurus vulpecula. The sequence goes on from NC_050576.1 coordinate 377,660,062, forward strand.
GTCTTTTGATTTATCATTTGGGGAATGGCTCTTATTTTTTAAAAAAATAATGACTGATTTCTCCATATGTTAGAGAAATGAAGCCTTTATCAGAGAAACTTAGTTCAATTTTTTTTTCTTCACAGTTACTATTACTCACTGAATTTCCCTCCATCCTACTCCACCTGCCCACATTTATTCTATTCTCTCTCTCCTTTCACCCTATCTCTCCACAAAAACGTTTTCCTTCAGATTACCCTTTCTCCCAATTTGCCCTCCATTATATTACCCCCCCCCCCTTATTCTATCCCATTCCCCTTCTATTTTCCTGTAGGGTAAGATAGATTTCCATACCCTGTTGACTGTATATCTTATTTCCCAGTTGCATGTAAAAACAATTGTGGTATGTTCATTTTGAAAACTTTGAGTTCCAAATTCTCTCCCTTCCTCCCTCTCTACCTACCCTCATTGAGAAGTATTTGATACAGGTTACACATATGTGGTCATGCAAAACATTTCCATAATAGTCATGTTGTGAAAGACTAACTATATTTCCCTCCATCCTATCTCACCCCCATTTATCTCTCCATCGAACCTGTTCCTCCTCAAAAGTATTTGCTTCTACTTACCCATCACACAATCTGCCCTCCTTCTATTATCCCCTGCCCCTCTTATTCCCTCACCCCTGCCACTTCCTTGTAGAGTAAGATAAATTTCCATACCCAATTGAGTGTGTATGTTATTCCCTCTTAAAGCCAAATCCAATAAGAGTAAGGTTCACTCATTCCCTCTCACCTCCCCCCTCTTACCCTCCAATGTAAAAGCTTTTTCTTGTCTATTTTATGTGAGATAATTTACCCCATTCTACCTCTCCCTTTCTCCACCAGGTACATTCCTCTCTCACCCACTAATTCTATTTTTTCATAATATCTCCTCATATTCAACTCATACTGTGCCCTCTGTGTACATATATATTCCCTCCAACTGCCCTAATAATGAGAAAGGTCTCATGAGTTACAAATGTCATCTTTCCATGTAGGAATGGAAATGGTTCAACTTTAATAAATACCTTATGATTTCCCTTTCTGTTTACCTTTTCATTCTTCTCTTGAGTCTTGTATTTGAAAGTGAATTTTTCTCTTTAGTTCTCATTTTTTTCTCCTCAAGAATGCATTAAATTCCTCTACTTTATTCAAAACCATTTTTTGCCCCTCATTGACTACACTCAGTTTTGCTGGGTAGGTGGTTCTTGTTTTTAATCTCAGCTCTTTTGACTTCAGGAACATCATATTTCAAGACCCACCTTCCCTTAATGTAGAAGCAGCTAAATCTTGTGTTATCCTGAGTGCATTTCCAACAATACTTGAATTGCTTCTTTCTGGCTGTTTGCAATATTTTCTCCATTACCTGGTAACTCTGGAATTTGGCTATAATATTCCTGGGAGTTTTTCTTTTGGGATCTCTTTCAGGAGGTGACAGTGGATTCTTTCCATTTCTATTTTACCCTCTGTTTCTATAATATCACTGCAGTTTTCCTTGATAATTTTTAAAAAGATGACATCTAGGCTCCTTTTTTTGGTCATGGCCTTCAGGTAGTTCAATAATTTTTAAAATTATCTCTTCTGGATCTATTTTTCATGTAAGTTGTTTTTCCAAAGTGATATTTCACATTGCCTTCTATTTTTTCATTCTTTTGGTTTTGTATTATAACTTATTGATTTCTCATAAAGTTATTAGTTTCCATTTACTCAATTTTAATTTTGAAGGAATTACTTTCTTCAATGCGCATTTGTACCTTCTTTGCTGTTTAGCCAATTCTACTTTTTAAGGCATTCTTCTCCTCATTGGCTTTTTGGAACTCATTTGTTATTTGGTTTGGTCTCTTTTTTTAAAGACACATAATTAATTAATTTTTAGGCTTCAACATTCATTTTGATAAGACTTTGAGTTTTAAATTTTCTCCCCCTTTTTATTCTCCCCCATCCCTAAGATTACATGTAATCTGATATAGGCTGTACATATACATTCACATTAAACATATTTTCACATTACTTATGATGCAAAGAAGATTTAGAACTAATTGGAGGAACTAAGAGAAAGAAGAAAAAAACAACAAAAGAAAAAGACAGCAAATAGTATTCTACCATCTGCATTCAGAGAACAAAGTTCTTTCTATGGATAGGTATGGAATTTTGTATCATGAGACTTTTTGAATTGTCTTAGATCCTTGCATTGCTGAGAAGAGCTAAGTCTTTCAAATGTCAGTCGTCTGTTCATTCCCTCAGCACCACTTCATATGTCTCTCCAGGTTTTTCGGAAATCTGCCTCATCATCATTTCTTATAGCAAAATGGGATCCCATTACATTCATATAGCACAATTTGCTCAGCCATTCCCCAATTTATGTACATCCTCTCAATTTCCAATTCTTTGCCACCATAATAAGAGCTGCTATAAGTATGCCTATATGCTAAATGCTATATGCTATATGCTATACACATACATACACACATATATGTATACATATACATACATACACACAAGTAGTTTTTTACTTGATTCTCTAGGATTCTCTAAGTATATCATCATATTATCTGCAAAGAGTGATAATTTAATTTCTCTTTGCCTATTCTAATTCCTTCAATTTCTTTTTCTTCTCTTGTTGCTAATGCTAACATTTCTGGCACCAAATTGAATAACAGGAGTGATAATGGACATCCTTGTTTCACCCCTGATCTTATTGGAAATGCTTCTAGCTTATCCTCATTGTGTATAATACTTGCCATTGGTTTTAAGTAGATGCTACTTATCATTTTAAGGAAGACTCCATTTATTCCTATGCTCTCTAGTGCTTTATATGAAACTTTTATGTAACCAGTCACCATGATGCTATGGAAAGAGCCTTGGATTTTGGTCAAGGGAGATTAGGTCCAAATCCTGGCTCTACTAGTTATTGACAGTGCTTTTGGGCATCCATTTTAACCTATTTGGAACTCAGTTGCTTCCACTGAAAAATGAGTGTGTTAGAGTAGATGACCTGCAAGGTTTTGTCAACCTCTAAATCTGTAATTATATGTTCTCATTTATTTCAGAGTGCTGAGTTTTCTCTCTGATGCTGTGACTGAGTATAATGGAACCAAATGTATCCTAGAGATATGATTGCCAAGGCTAAGTGAAACAAGGCATATGCATTATGAAATAGGTGATATTCTGAAATAGAGAAAGAAATTAGGTCTGTAAAACAGTGTTTCATGGGCTCACTCTTGAGCCCATAATCATAGATAGATGTAGGGAGGTAGGCAAGGCAGAAAATATTTTTAAAGGGAATTTGGACATTGAGAACTTGTTTTGGGGACTCACATCATGCTGCCATGGGAAAGGTTTCATTTCTGATCTAGATGAAGTTTAAAAGTTGTTTTCCTTTGAATAAACAAAAGTTTTGAGAAAAGAGATTCCTTTTCTACATTACAAAGATGATTAATTGATTGAACATTGTGTTTATATTTTGCTGTTCTGACCCAGTCTATGATACTACATAAGCATATTATGATGATGGCTAATGAGATGAAAGTGACATATCTGATAATATTTGATCTGTAACAAGAGGTACGTAAATGATTTTAATAACTGTTAGCTATTTGTACTACCAATTTGCATAATTCATTTTTGTAATTCAGAATTCACTTAGCTGAAACATGTTACTTGTTAAGTATTATTCAAGCAAAGAATAGATATAACAGAATAGCAAAGGCTTTAATTGATCATAACCTAATTACTTGGCCACTAAAACTACATTTGAATATGCAAAGAGTAATGGAAAGCTGAGAGAATTATTTCAATAATTAAAGTAAAACCATGTGATATAATTATCTAGATATTGCATCATGAAGCACATTAAAACCCCTTGTAAAGCTGAGGTTGGGAACCAGTAAAAAATATGCATACATCCAGGGACTTAATGGTGACCAATGATTCATTTCTACTGTATAGGCCATTTGAAAAACCTAACAAAGTATAAGGGTCTTAGAAAAAAAACCAGAATATATTTTCTACCATAATCTTAACTGTGTTTTTATATTATACTCTATTGTTCCAGATTTTGGTTTTCTTTAGTGTAAAAAAACTCCTTTTTCTCTCTCAATCAATGCAGATTGACAACTTCTGCAGATATCAGAGAGCTCTGAGGGTTCAGTGACTTGCCTAATATAAGAATGTCAGTGTGTGTCACAGGTAGGGCCTTTGATCTTGAATCTTACTAACTGAGGGTATAACATTGCCTCTCTTTATCTAACTCAATTGGAGTGAGCTATGTTTAAATTCTCACATTCTTAACGAGTGAAGAACTTAAAGTAAAAGTACACTTAAAATAAAGATTCTGTTGACTAAAGGCCTACAAGTTGGGCAAAATAAGTTTCTTGTGTCCATTGTGATGTAGTGGGCAAGGTGTTTGTATCTGGAGTCAAGAAGTCCTTAGTTCAATTCATCACCAGAAAGTTACTAGCTGCATAACTCAGGACAAGTCCCTGAATTGCTGTCTATCTCATTTTCTTCATTTATAAAATGGGGAAAATAATAGCACGTACAAGATAAAATGGGACAATAGTTGTAAAGCATTTTGCATATCTTATATTCTTATATAAATGCTAGTTATTAAGTAATTATTTCTACTATGTTTAAAATTATATTTAGCTCCTGGAAGGTACAATCTGTACCTTTCAAGTAAAGTTTGCATCCATTAAATAGCACATTTTGAAAGGTTCTGGGAATGGCCCTTTACCAAACATATTTTCCCTACTGCTTGATGTCAAGAGATTGGCATTATGCCCAGACCAAGGATCAACATGTGCCAGTTATTAGGAAATTCTCTGGGTGTGAAGGATAAAACTCATTAGAAGAGAAGAATCAATTCCCATCTAAGGAAGCATAAACTGAAAGCCACATCAGATCTGTTGCCAAAGTAACTACAGGATACCAAGATTTGATGTAGTAAGAGAGCTGGTTTCTGATCTAATAATTCAAAGTTAAGTGAATCTGATAAGAATTTGGAAATCATGAGTCAGGTAATACTAGGGAGTAGGCAATTTGTTGGATTCAACTTGTTAACCTGAACCTTAGGTCTTTTATTAAAGCCGTGTGAGTATGGCTGCTACAGGATAGAAAATAAACCAATGAACTAAATTCCCCATCTAATACTATAGATAGACCACACCAGAGACACAAAAAAGCCAATAGCAAAAACATTTAATTAAGACATGAAATAACTATTTTAAGAAGGATTGGAATAAAGCAGCAAAACATTTTATGGTTCCACATACAAAGGAGACACCATCCTAAAGTTTTTGGTGAGTTATAATTTCAATCTTTTTACGTCCCTACCATAGTAGAGGGGATCTATGATTTTAGAAATCATAGTTACAGGAATAGCTGACTAGGACATTGAGCCATTTGCTTCTTGGAGTATATTTCTCAAAACTGCCTTGGAAGAATGTTGAAGGAAGGCTGAAAATTCTAATTTTGCTCATGGGGTCATCATGGTCTATACAAAAGTGAGGCTTGGGTGCATTCTGGCCATATTGTTCCATGTTTTCACCTCCTCTTTCTCTGTCTTGATTCCAATGTAGCATCTTACCTTGCCTATTCATATCATAAATCACTCTCTCATGACTTCCACTTCATCGGCATCCTACTTTTAAAAAATGTCCATCTTACAATTTACATTTTGCAAATTAGAATTCTCACCTGGTGATGCCACCATGATGTACACTTAGGCATAGCATAAGCCATGTAAGAAATATTGCATTAATAATTTCTCCCATGAACAATGGTCTCCCATACTTAGTGTGGGACCTGAAGTCCTATGTGTAAGCTTTTTATGGTTGTATACCCCATTCTTAGCAGAGCCTCCACAAATTTTTTTCTGATTTGGTCTCACTGCTAAGCTATAGGGCTATACAACTAGAATATTAGGGAAGTAGGCATGTGCAATTCTTTATAGCATAGAGAGAACCAACTAGGCTACTTTCAGTACTACAGAAGTAAGCAATGGGAAGTATGGTTGTTTGTGCTGCCATTCCTTCAGGGGTATTTTAAATTGCCTTAGGATGGTGCTGGTACCTCAAGTTTTGATTGACATCCTGTCTAGCCTCCTAAACCTTCTGATTGGAAGGCCAGAGGGATACACACACACACACACACACATACATACATACATATACACACACACACATGTCACACATGTGTGTACAACATATATGTATATGTATATATGTATGTGTGTGTGTGTGTGTGTGTGTGTGTATATATATATATATATATATATGAATGATATGGTACCAAAGTCCTTCCATTGCCTTCCTTTATAGAAGGAAGAAATTTTACTCTCTGCTTACTCCACTTTGTACCTGCTGCCCTGCCTGGTTTCCGTTCCACAGAATGAAATGCCCCTCAGTAAGGAACCTTCTGGTGTTCCATCCCTTCCCCTTCTGCTTTCTTGTCTCTCTTTGTATGTTGTCCACCCTCCTTAGATTGTAACCTCCTTGAGATTAGAGACTGTCTTTCTTTTCTTAGTCATATTCCCAGTGTTTAGCAGTGTCTGGTACATACTAGGCATTTAATAAATATTTATTTTATTGCATGCAAAGGCTGTGAATTTATAAATAGGCTGGTGAATGTGAAGAAAAGTCTTAATGCTAAAAAATATTGGTGATCTCATTTGTTTGGCATGTTGGCATGTTGACCCAAAATCATGCCTATTGGGGAGGAATTATTCCTCTAGTCCAAGTGGTGTGTGTGTGTGTGTGTGTGTGTGTGTGTGTGTGTGTGTGTGCGCATGCGCGTATGTGTGTGTGTTTCTGTGAGTACATATACATAGATGTATATTTATATATACATACGCATATACACACATATATGCATATACTCATATGTATGTGTAATAACACACATTAGATGGATAGATACAGATAGTGTGTGTATATGTATGTATGTGTATATATATGTATATATATGTATATATATTTATATATAAACAGATGTATAAAAATAGACATATATATTGTTGTTTTGTTCAGTTATTTCAGTTGTGTATGACTCTCATGATCCCATTTCGGGTTTTCTTGGCAAGTGAAGTGATTTTTCATTTTCTTCTCCAAGTCATTTTACAGATAAGGAAAAGGAAGTAAACACCATTAATTGACTTGCCCAGGGTCACACAGCTAGTGCTTGTGGTCAGATTTCAATTCAGGTTTTCCTGGAACTCCATCTTCTGTGCCACCTAGCTGCCCACATAGGAAGATACATGCATACACACATACATACATATATACATACAATATGTGTGTATAAATATGTATATATGTGTGTGTGTGTTTGTGTGTGTATGCGTGTAAAAAGAGACAGATAGAAAACAGACATTTCAATATCCTTTACTATGTGATAGAATTGTGACATGTTCTAGACTGACTTCTCTCAATACATCTTGTGGTAGGTTTGTCATTTTTAGATACAGATATAGATATAGATACTCTAGATTGATTTATCTGATTCTACTCGGTGGTAGGTGAATATAAAAAAAACAACTACAGAGTATACTCAAAAAATCCAATCTAGAACATTTGACAATTCTACCACCATAGGATTAGATCAGTTTTGCAGTAAGCCAAGTTAAGGGTTTATGAGGGGCTAAAATAAAATAAACTTTGGGTTGAAGGATGGAGGGAAAGAGAGGACCAATTTCACCCCTGTCCTGATGAAAGAGAGAAACATTGGTTATGACTCTAAAAAAGAATCCCTGATAATCAGGACCTCTAAATTCAGGATCCCATATTGAATAGAGGCATCTCATGAAGAAAAAAGGATAGAGGAAATAATCACAGTATGAAATGCTCTTGCTTCTCTCTCTGAGAGTAGCATATAGAGAAAGTTTAAAGGGAAAAATAGTATTTTACATACCCTTAGATAGGGAAGCACTGAAACAAACTACTATATCAGGGCAATTTCATTCAATAAATTTATCATCCCAGAATTGCATGAGTCCACTGTAGTTGCTTTATGGAACTTAGATGGTAACAAAGAATAGGTAAATTTAATAGTAAATGCAGTGAATGCAGAAATGAATAGACCTTTATTTAGTCCTTTATTTTCACCTGAAACAAAAGATGGAAGGCTTAACTTGAGCCTCATAATGATATGAGATATGGAAACCAAGGAACAGAAGGAAACAATGTACCTGAATCAAAGTCATTAAAGAGATAAGTGCTCTTTCTATTTTATCATATTTTTTTACTGAAACACCTAATTTTAGTGGGCTGTTCTTAAACCAGAAATCTTACTTCCATGGTGTAGGACACTATCTAAGAAGAAACTCTACTAATGTAGATTGATACCCATTCTCCAATGTCTGAGAGAGCTGTCTGGAGCACTGAATGATTTTCATAAAAGCTAATATGTGTCAGCTGCCGCTGAAAACTAGATCTTTCTGACATCAAGACCAGCTCTCTATCCACTATACCACACTGCCTCTTAACTCCAGTTGTTAATTGACTTCATTGCTAAAATTTTAAATATTTTTCCAGTTATTAGAAGCTTCTACATAGTTTTGTTCATCTTTTTCTCAATCCCAGTAATGGTGCAGGTTTACCTAGACATACAAATAAGATTTCCAAGTTTCATAGATAAGTGGATAATTGATTATTGGTCAGTGTAATTTGTAGAAATGTGATGCCATGTTCTATCTTCTATCCTTAAAGTTTAAGGTCCTTAATCTAGTATTTCATGCATTTTTTGGCATGTGAGGCAATCAAGTGAGTAAGTGTCGGTGTCTGAGGTCATATTTGAACTGAGATCCTCCTGACTCTAAGGCTGGTTCTCTATTCACTGCACCAGCTAGCTGCAACACCCATGCAAATTAATAGCCTTAAGTGAGAAATATCATTGTCAAACATCAATATGCCCTCTCTACCTTCCTTGTTTAGTGGTGAAAATGATAGGATTTCCCCTTGGAATTTTATCCAGGTTAAACTTAAATTTGGAAATTTATACATTATTTAAAATAAATACATATCCATTATATATATATATATAATATATATATACATATAGATACACAAACACACATATGTATGTATATATGTATACACATATATACATACATATATATGTATATGTATGCATGTGTGTGTGTGTGTGTGTGTGTGTGTGTGTGTAATTTTTTGAGTAGAAGTGGGAAGACCAGTAGAAATAAGCCATAAACCAACTCTCTCATGGAATAATTTCTAAGGCAGCTGGCTTTATTGTTCCAGGTATGATAACCAGCAAAATGAGTTCAAAGATTTAATCCCCAGAAAACAACTTTTCACAATCTTCCCTGTTTCACACCATTAGACTCTACCCTGGACCCTAGTTAATTTAAAAAATGTAACCATGATCACAAACATAAGATGAAATGGTGTTGACAGGTAAGTTCTGTTATAATTTTCTGGTGGAAGCTAGGTAGCATGAGCTTCATATATATGTAAAGGAAAGCAATTTTCATTTAATGTTTTGGAAACTGAGAGAACATTTATTTAACTAAATATTTTCTCATAAATTAAAAACAATTTCAAATGTGATAAATTTAAGAAAATTAAGAAATATTTGTATGAACTGATGCAGAGTGAGGCAAGTAGAACCAAAAGATAGTACAATATGCTACTGCATTTTTGAAGCCAGGAGACTGATGATAAAATATCAGTATTATATAAAACCTCACCTTGGTAGAGGAGTGTCAATCTACAGGTTTGCAATAAGGCATGCATTGCCAGCCAGGGTCAATGTGTTGATTTGTTTTGATTACCTACACTTCATAGTTAAAATGGAAGATTATTTTTAGGGGTAGGAGGTGACAGTGCTGTGAACTGACAGCAATACAATAAATCAAATACAAATACAAAAATTCTTTCTTCCTTTGGTTCAAACAATCCCACTTTTCCGTGTTCTGCTTTCGTATCATGATCATTTTCACATTTTATTTTCCTGCTGCTTCTTCTAATGTTTATGATGGTACTAACAAGTCGTGTTTCTCTGTGGATTTAGCTTCAAGTTGCCCACTTTTCTAATTCTTCTGACACAAGCACCTGTGTATGAAATGTAGATGCTCATGAAAAATATCCCCTTCTCCCCGTACATGCACATAAATACACCCCCCACATACTTATGCACATGCTGTTTTGTGTTAAATGCCTCAAGCCCCAAATGATGCCATGAGCCCTATAATTCCACACCTGTAGACAGCTGTTGTTTGTGCCTTTGAGCTTTGTTTCCCTCTGGGGCTTAAAGCCTGAGGATGTGCAAGCTTTCGAAAATGTCTGCAACGTAAACTACTGATGACAAGATCTTTTTCATGTATCGAAAGCCCAGCTGCATTGCTTCTTTGTGCTCAAAATATTCTGGGACACTTCAGTTTTCAAGTCTGAAATTTCAAGCAATAGGGACAAGACCATAAGACCTCAAGGAGAGAAAAATGTGACCTCTTCATTCCAATGTTTTAACACATGGAATTGATTTGAAAATTAAAATTATACTTTAACAAGTAGCATTAGGATGAGGAAAAGCATGGATTTGTGTGTGTCTGTGTGTCTGTGTCTGTGTGGTTTCTTAACATTTTGGCAATGGACAAAATTTAATTTGTGGAGGCCTTTTTCCCCTTTGATCCCCAGGGATCTAGCTATATGTTTTCCTGTGTTAGGAGAAAAGTTGTTATGTCAGTACGCCATGACTCCAGAGGTACAAGAGATCCAAGTCCAGTAGATTTTTTGTCTTTGATTTTAAATTTATTTTAAGCTTACAAACAAAAAGGAAAAAAAATTGCCATATACACTGCAGAACATAAGAGAAGATTCAATATAAAGCAGTAAATTTTCATTTCAAGAAAACCTAGATAACGAATACTACACATTATTTTCAAAGCTGTCCGTTTTTTCTTTGCTTCTTTGTGTGTCTTATTTTGTCCCCTACTCTGCACTTTTTACTTTATTTTTCCCTTTTCCCCCTGAAGGATTCAATTAAGCATGAATACATACACATACATACATACATGTACACATACACAGATCCATGTACACATTTATACACATAGACATTCAAATGCATGTAGTTAAGACCATGTTATGCTTATTTTCATGAGTCCTCCTTTCTCTGAAGGCAGATAACATCTTCCTTCATAAGTCCAAGTCTTTCCATGTATTTCTAAATTCACCAGCTCATCATCTCCTACAGCACAATATTCCCATGCAATCACATTCTATCTGGGAGATTTTCTATGAGAGATTTCCACACACACCCCCAATTTTCTTCACTCCCTGTATTTTTTGTTATATAAGTTTTATTTATACAGGGAAATTTTAATTTAAAATAGTCATAATTATCCTTTTTAGAATTCGGCACTGCTCTCGTCTTATAATATAGTTTAAGGTCTGATACTACTGAATCTGTTTCTTTACATCTTTCCTTCCCTGGTTTCCTGGAAGTTCCTGACCCTCTGCTCTTCCAAGTGGAGCCTGTTATCATTTTTTTCTGACTTGGTAAGATAGTAATTTTAGTAATTTAGTTTTAGTAATTTAGTAATTAATAGATTAATTCACTTTTTATTATCTTAGCTTTTTCTTCCCATGTACAATAAATTAAATTTCAATTATTTAGATTCAATTTTGTTTACATAAAAGGTGTTTTGTGTTTACATTCATATAGTTCCTGTGTCTCTTTTAGCAAATGTACTCTCAATTTTTTATACTGTCTAATTATTTTACATGGTCTAAAACTATTGAATAATAGGGTGATACATAGTATACTTTCCTCATTCTTCTCTTTTAATTAAATCTGATTTTAGCTTTAATTTTTAAATCATGATTGCTATCCCTGATTTTTTACATAATAAGTTGTATTTCTGATCTTTTTTTATTTTTTGTGTGTATCTCCAATTTTTATTACATTTCCTGAAGGCAACACATTGTTGAATTCAAATTTTTAATCTGCTATCAGTTTCCATTTTATAGATCAATTCATCCCACTCACATTCTAAACTATAATTACTTGTATATTTTCCTCCTTCCTATTTTCATCACTATACTCTTCACCCTATTCCTATCCCTCCTTACTCTACTACTTTACTTTTATCTGCTACCTTGACTGCTTATTCCTTAACCTACCCCTCTCCAAGAATCCCTCCCTTATCCTCTCCTCACTCCCTATCCCCTTACCCTCTTATTTTTTTCTGAATTTAGGAGACTTTTATATCCTTTTAGATATGTATGTATTATTCCCTTTTTAACCCATTCCTGATAAGAGTATGGTTCCAGAACTACCTGTCCTCCTCACCCATCTGATTGCTCTGTCTCAATTCTTTCTCTTGTACCTCATTTGTATAAGATAATTACTCTTTTTTACCTTTTCCTACGTCATGTTGCTTTTAGAGTCACATCATACTCAATTTTATACCACTCTTTCTTTGAAACTACCTAATTATTAATGACAATCTTGGGCATATGATTTACATTTCCACAGATAAAAAATAAACAATTTGTCCTTATTGAGTCCCTTGTAAGTAGTCTTTGGTGTTTACCTTATGTTTCTCTTGGATCTTGTACATCAAATTTTCTATTGGGTTCTGGTCTTTTTGCATTAAAATCCTGAAAGTCTGTCAATTCATTGAATATCCATTTTTTCATTCAGGATTATGCTTATCTTTGCTGGTATTATATGACATTTTTAGCAATAACCCAAATTCTTTTGCTCTTCAATATATAATGTTCCAAGACCTCTGGTCTTTTAATATAGCCACTGCTAGATCTCATGTAATTCTAATTGTGGCTCCACCATATTTGAATTGTTTTTGTTTTCTTGTTGCTCATAGTATTTTCTCCTTAATGTGGGCATTTCAGAATTTGACTATGATATTCCTGTAGGTTTTGCTCTGAGGATCTCCTTCAGGTAGTGATGAATGGATTTTTTCTATTTCTTCTCTTACTTTTTGTTCTAACACTTCAGGACAATTTTATTTAATTATTTCTTGCTTATTGTGTCAAGATTCTTTTTTCAATAATAGCTTTCAGGTAATCTGATTATTCTTATTCTTATGTTTTCTGTTCTTGATCTGTCCTCCACATCAATTGTTTTTCTTATGTTTCACAGTCTCTTCTATGAAATTTCAAGGCTACTGAAAAAACATGTTTTGCCTTTTCTTTACTTGTGGGGAGCAGGATAATTATCACTCCATATAAGGACATAAAAGTCCAAAGTGGAGAATGGCAAGTAACAAGATGAGACCAATAGAGTCAAGGAATTAGTAGTGTGGCAAGAACAGAGATGTCTGCTGCAAGATATTAAAGATGCGAACAAAAAATGGTTCTTAGGATGTAAGTCACAAAAGATGAAGGTAAACGGGTACTAAAAATCCAATTAGAGTCCAGAGTCCAGGAAGTAATGTAATGTGGGAGAGGATATAGAGGGTAGACTGAAATAGAAGTACCAAGGTCAAAGTCAAGAGTATAATATAGACAATAAAGATGTAAGAAAGCAATAATAATTTTGCATCGATAGAGAGGAGTCAATCATGGAAGAACAATCACAGGACTAGCAAAAAGCAGGTTTCCTCCCTATCAAAAATATTTTTTTAAAAAGCAGTGGATTGAATATAAGAACAATAGGCAGGTGAAATTAACTTTAACTTCTGGCAATTCATAGAGTGTAATATAAAAGTTATGTCTGTGAGCTATTACAAAGTAAAGTAGTGATGATGCATCAATGGATACATAAAAAATAAGTCTTGATACACTAACTTCATTTATTTTTTTCTGATAGTATTATCAGATAATCCTGTGACATTATATTTTGTTTATACTTATCTATTTGTATGCCTAATTCCACATGAAAATGTAAGCTTCTTGAAGTCATAGACTTCTTCTTTTTTTCTTCTTATCTTTATCTTAAAACACATGCTACATAATATGTGTTTTAGAGTGCTTGTTGAGTTAGGTTGAACATCCTAATTTGATCAAGGCAAAAAAAATATTTATTTCAAGATATGATCATGGAAAAGATGGTAGGCTAGAGGAAGTACATTTAGATGAAGTGAAACTGATTCAATGACCAGACCAATTCAATGACCAATGGGTGAAACATATAACAAAATACATAGGGAAAGGTGAATTGATAATACTATTTTAAACATCACAAGCTTTAGGAAAAGGAGAATATAAAATGTAATAAGATGGGACTTGCATTAGCCTAAATTTGTAAATTAAAAATAATGCATCCAGTTTCAGTGAGATGACTTGACTTTTCTAAAGCCACACAATTAGTAAGATGTTGATTAGGAATTTGAACCATTATCTTCTGAATAAATTCATCCATCTTTCTCCTTTAAAGGTCATCTAGACCAACAAATGCATGAATCTCTGCACGAGTACTTAAAGTGTTGTGGAACCACTACATAAAAACACATACATTTTTATTCAGCTCTAGTTGGTTGATGATACTTTTTTAGAGTAAAACAAATTGATGCCTTCCTTTAGATTCTATCCTTGTAATTCTTAGTTCTGTTCTCAGGAGTAACACAAAACAATTCTCTTTTATATTCTCTACTAGAACCTTTAAAATATTTGAACATATTTAGAAAGATGCTGTTTTTCCCCTTGGTTTCCTCTTCCCCAGGTTAATACTCATCCCCATATCTCCATTTGTCTTCATATATGCTGCTTTCTAGATCCCCTAAACCATGTGGTATCAAATTCAAACAGAAACTAGGGCCACTAAACTATACATAAGAGTCCATACTGTGGCCCATTGACCTAGAAAGCTATATGTTAAGAGTACACATGATCTATTGTATTATATTTATTTTAAACATTTTCTAAACATATTTTAATCTGGATCAGGTAGCACTTGAGAGCACTCTGGGCATTGCAGCTTGGGCAGTGTTTCTGAAGAATATGCCCCAAAACATCCTGGTTGAACTTTTTTGGACTCTTGAACTTGCTACTTCTTTTTAAAGGTAGCTTGCCCACTGTCCTCCCCCTTAAAAATAAACACAATATTCCAGATGTGACAGCAAAAGTATAAATCACAATGTGACCACCAATTCCAAAGATTAATTCTCAATAGTTGTATACATGCAGCCGAGCAATTGTATTTTTATGTAATCACATCGCACTGAATGCTTAACTAAGGAAGTGATCAATTAAGACTCTCAGATGTTTTTTACAGAAACTTATGTCAAATCATGCCTTTTCTATCATATACATGGAGAATTTATTTTGATCATCATAACTCAGTCCATTTTTCACTGAAATCATATTTCAAATATATATATATATATGATACGTAAGCAGATGTATCTATCTCTTTGTCTATCTATCTATCTGTCTGTCTGCCCATCTGTCTGTCTATGAAGCTTCCTGAATTTTAGAAGGCTGTGCCAGTTACCCTGAAAAGGCTTTAAGTCAATGCCTAGTGATAGCTTGTCATTTAAAGACAAGCCTATGATTAGAGTACCTCTTTGCCAGAAGGCTAGCCACATGGAGTTGAATTTTTTCAATCAACACAAATCATGAAAAACATTTCTGTAGGTGTGGAAGCACTACAGTATATGTCAGTGAAAGGAGGGAGGAAGGGAGGGCCTGCAGTGATGAAACCATAGCCCTTTTGAAGTATTATAGTACAAAACACAGAGTTTTCATTTTGTGTCTGTTAAATTTCACTTTATTGGTTTCTGTCCAGCATTCCAGTCTATTGAGATCATTTTAAATCTTGATTCTGTCATCTATTATATTAGCTATTCTTCCCAGCTTTGTGTCCTCTGCAAAATTGACAATCCTGCTTTCTGTCTGTTCATTCAAGTCATTGTTAAAAATGTTGCACTAGAGTAGATATAAAAATTGAACCCATTGGTACTCCATTAGAGACCTCCCTATAGGCTGAAACAAGGCTATTAATCAGTTATCTTTGGATTACAAAATGAGATTTGAATCCACATGATAATAATATAATTTAGGCTGCATTTTATTCTCTTATCTATAAGTGTCACAAGAAACATTTTTAGCTGAGAAATCTATGACTTTTTATGCTGATATAATTGCTTATATTATATAGCCTAGTATTATGTTTAAGGTTAGACAGTTTGTATTATAATAAAAATATTGTATTTTTCCTCCTTTCTAACTTTCTAGTAAATTCCTAAGGAAACATCCACAAAGAAAAATGAACTGTTTGATAAGCAACACAAATCTTCCAACTATGGTCTTGCTCAGATGTTATTTCATTCAGCAACTTGGTGAATGGTTAAAAACTTGAAATGTACATGACATTGTACTAGACATTTGGGATACAAAAATGGAAAATGGTGCACTCAAGAAGCTTATAATGTACTCAAATGTTGAAACACTATTCATAAACTTTAATATTGGTAGAAAATGAGGGATCAGACATGCTATATTGTTTTTCATTCAAAAGACTCCCAACACAACTGAGCGTACTTATGATTTCATTTGCTGGTATAAGCTTTATTGAATACACATATGTACATATGTGTGTATATATATACACACACACACACATATATGTGTATACATACATACATATATGTATATATACATACATACCCATATATGTGTATAATATATATGGGTATATATGTATATACATATACATATATATATGCATACACATACATACATACATATAATTGATAGCAGTCTTTAGATAGCCCAAAGTAGCTGGAAGTATTATTGCACAAAACAGAAACAGAGCACTACCACTAGGAGTCTATTCTGCACAGACTAGAACTCATTAAAGTTGGAGTTGAGGAAGCTACACCCTATCCAAGGACAGTGGTGATGTTTTTTGTTTATATAGGGTCTTTAGGCAAAGTTTAAAGTTGAAAAGTGACTTTACTTCAGCTCCTCTGTCCAAGTGACATTTGCTTAGCAATTTTTACAATTTTCTACCCTGAGATTAAGTACTGTGTTTATTCCTGGTTTTTCCCCAATGTTTGTTCCCAATGTTTACAGGAATGGAGAAGCTATAATGGATCCTGACCTATACCTAAATACCCCAATAGTAGCATGACAGATTTGTAATAGTTAGGATCACTTCAAAAAGCTCCTGAGACTAATTATGAAAGCAATGAAGTGCTTCTCTAGGTTGAAATGGGAAAAGGTGAGTACTCAGTTACATGAACCAGGGGTAGTAGGTACAAATTGGGAGAAGTGAGAGAGAGTACAACAGGTTCAGAAAAAAAACAAAACAAAACCAAAAACATCAAGCATGATTGTTGGCCAAACATAGCTTCAGTGGCTGAAGTATATTGGGGGTGGGGGATGGGAAATGGCAGTACCATGAATTAAACCTTGAAAAATAGTTTGAAACCAAACAGTAGAAGTTAAAAAAATATACTCCTGTTTCAGGAATTGATATTTCATTCAGCATGTACTATGGGAGCCATTGGAGGTTACTGAGTAGAGAAGTGACATAATCAGATCTTCACACAAGGAAGACTATTTTGTCAGCCACGTAAATGAGTTATAGAAGGTAGGCAAGACTAGGGAGGAGAATTACAATCAGAAGGCTTTTAAACTAGTCCAGTTGAGGACCAATGAAAGACTTAGTTGGATTGATAACAGTGGATATGAGGGGAAATGCCACAGATGGATGCGAAATATTTTTAGAGCTGGAAATAATAGTTGCAACTTGGTAATTGATTAAATAGATCTGTTTGGAGAATAAAACAATCACTTGGGACTTTTACTACAATAAGGTAATAAAGGAGAATGAAAAAAGGATTAATTTTGGAAAACAATTATTAATTCAGTCTTTGAGTATTCAGTGGCAGTAGGAGATTTAGTTTGTGGTATGTTGTAGGGCATTGAAAATGTGGTACAGAGAAAAATATTTCCTGAAAAGTTGCACATAGGAGTCATCTGTATAGAGAAAGCAAATTAAAGATTGGGAAGGAATGAGTTTGGTAAGGAAAAGAGAGTAAAAAGAGATAAGTAAAGGATGAAGGAAAGAACCCTGTGAGACAATTATACTTAGGAATTGGAAAATGAAAGAGGGACATCATCAGCAAAGAAAGTTGAGAAGGAATATTTAAAGAGAAAATCCTAGTGACATAAAATAAGAGGTTGCATGCTAAATAAGAGAAAGCCCTGGGTTTGGACTTAAGAAAGTCAGTTCACTTACCTGGGCATCTTTCTCATCTCTAAGAGGAAAGGGTTAGACTGAATGATTTCTCAACTGAATGATTTCAACTCTGTGTTTAAACCCCATAAGTCAAAATATAGGAAAAATTTATAAAGTCGTAGGTCATAAAATAGTAAGAAACAAAACAATCAAAAATTACCAAAAAAATTGTAAAGGCTAAGCATTAAGGGGAGTCCTTTAATTTGTCCATTGGGAAGTTATTGGTCATCTTTGAAGGAACAGTTTTAGTAAAGAGATGAGGAAGTCATACAAATTGTCAAGAGGTTGAGAAATTGGCTTAAAAAAGAATTAGAGGCAGTGAACACTGATGGTCCCCTCTTTTTCTAGAATGTTGGAAGAGAAGAGGAGAACAAAAATTGGATGATACCTTGCTAGGATAGTAGGGCTAAGGAAAGAAAATTGCATTTTGTTTGCTAGATCGCAACCTGTTTTGAGGCAGAAGGAATGACATCTATAGAAAAGGACATGTTGAAGATGAGATAGAAGGTACAACTAATGTAATAAAATTCTTAAGGAAATAATAGAAAAAAAGATCAATGTCTAAAAGATCAATGTCTCTGGTGAAGAGTTCACTTTTGGCAAGAAGGAGAGCTGATAACTTGGCGTGTAACAAGCAGCCATGCTGTGTGGTGCCACTGGATTTCTAGTCAGAGAAATTGGGTTTGAATCCAAGTATTTTTGTTCACTACCAGAGTGAAATTTGCTAAATCAATACCCTCTCTGGGTCTTGGTTTTCCATGTTTTTCTTTGTCCTGCTATTTCCAATCATATTACCCCCATTCTGGACAACATCTTCAATCTTTTCCCACTGCAATCACCTGGACTCTGACCTTAGGTCTCTAGACTCTAATAGGTTAGCTTAAAACTTATCTTTCCTGGAACCAGCGCTCCACATGATTCCCTCCTTTCCATTTTTCCTGTTCCTTTATGTTTGTCTTTTCCTTTTAGAATGTCAACTTCTTGAACTCAGGGACTATCTTGAATATTTGTATTTGTTTCTTCAATGCTTACAACACTGTGTGTCATGTAGGTGCTTAATAAATACACATCCATTCATTCTAGAACCCCTTATTCTTGATCCTACATATCATGATATGATCTTATTTTTTTGAGATTGGAAAGTTTGAGGAGGGGATAAGAGAAAGAGAAGCTTTGAGGTGTAGAGGAATGAAAACCATAAATCCACAGATCTGGAGCTTAAAGTGATTTTATTTTATCTAATTCATCATTTTTTATGAAGTGAGGAAACAGACCCAGAGCAGTGCAATACTTTTCCAAGTCCACATAAGCAATAAATGGCAGAGCTGAGATTTGAGTCCATACTTTCTTATGAAAGAGATCATGTCAAATGACCTCTATTCTTTTAGTAAATTAGGATAAGATCTGAGGAAGAGAGGCTTAGGCAAGAATTTGGTACCTGAAGAAATGAAGATTAAATTTGGATCAGATACCTTGAGGAGGGCAGTATAGAATTGATAAATACAAAGATTGTCAGGCATTAATTTTAAAGTGTGCCTACTTAATGGGGTTCCATTATTTCTTCCGTTACTGCTGGGGAGTAGGAGATTCTAAACCACAGCATTCCTAGAAGGCTAGGTTCATGCAAGTTTGTACATTATCAGGATGGAAGCATCAAGACATTGGTTAGGAATTCTAGAAGAAGAATGTTTGTTCACAATGTTTGATTAAATGAATAAAGAATGAAGAAGTGAAATAAGAAATGAATAAAGAATAAAGAAGTGAAATGAAGAGATTTCAAAATAGCTGGAAATAACAGATCAGAAACAAAGGACCAGAAGTCACAATAAGGCTTAGAAATTTTCAAGAGAGAATTAATATATGGTAAAATTGGAAGGCCTAAAGAATTGTGGTCAGAATAAGAGAATTTTGAAGTTTAAGATGTTGGAGCTTAAGCAATTTCAAATGATGGTAAAGTTTAAGTATTGCTGTCTGAATGGCTGAAGCAGATTACAAATGAGTGTCAAGGGAATTCACAAAATTAAGGTACTTAGAGGCAAAGATGATAGAAGGATCAACAATATGAATACTGAAGTCACTAAAATGGCAGTAGGGGAGAGAGGAGGATTATGTGCTAACCATGGAGTAATAGGGGACAGTTTCCTGAGAGTTGTTACATGTAGCACTCAGGATGGTGAGATGATGACATGGTCAAATGACATGACCTTCGAATGAGGTATTACATTAAATAATAATGGCATAGCAAGGGTCTATAAAGGTAATTGGAAATTAGCAAGCCCAGATTCACTGTTATGCCTATGCATCATAAGTCTTAAGATGATTGGCTAACCATGAAGACAGTGATGAAGGATGTGATATTTATGGGAAATCCATGCTTCAGTTACTAAAAGTGTAAAGGAAAGAGAGAAACAGAAAAGATAATGAATGGGCAATATAACTAGGTCCCCCAGGATTTGGTGAAAGTGAAAGGCAGAGCAAGATAGGGAATGGAAAACAGTGGAGCCAAGAGAGATCAGGAAAAAAGGAAAAGAGAAAATCAGCAAGATGAAATGGGTTTGGGCAGCAACAATTTGTGATAACTGGGGTGAAGGGAGCAGGTGGTTTGTGTGTTAAGCTAATCATAGGATTTAGATAGTACAGCATAAAAAAGGTTTATAGAACAAACCAACCTCAATGTTCACATTATCTTCTACTATCTTTATCATAGCTTGGGCAATTCTATGGCTCTGAAAAAAAGTCTGAGCAAAGAATAGTCAAGCCTCATATATAATAGGCTTCATATAAAGCCAAATCATAGCAGAGAGAATTTTATTAGCTATTGTTCTTGTACAAAATAGTTTCTTTTCCATCGAATTCAGACTGTGTTCATTTGTACAGTAAATCTGTTCTTAATTTATGTATTTTAATTGCCATTCTCTAAGCATGCAAGGTCATCTATTGTCATACTTTAAGTATTATTAAAGAAGATGGCAGTGACCAAGAATATGATAAAGCTTATCCTGACAATAGTGATGCCTAAATTATTTCTTTTGACCAGAATGATAAGGGTAAACAACTAGAATTATTTCATCTGCACTAATTTGTTAGATCCATGATAACTGGTTTATGCAAATCTCTGTTGATTTAATGAAGTGATATCCATGTAAATTTTCATAGCTTTTATTTTCATTTTTAAAAATTAATTTCCTTATCATGATACTATTTGTTTCTCCTGTCTTTGGATCCAAGTACAAAGACAAACTATTTCTCTGAGTGCTTCTCACTATCTACAGTAAAATAATACCATTCAACTTTCATTGTGGATTGCAATAATGACCAGGGCTGGACTCCAGGCATGGTAATCATCATCATCATCATCATCACCATCCTCATCCTCATCCTCATCTTCATCCTCCTCATCATCATCTAACATTTCCCCCTCTGTGATCATTTTTAAAGGACATATTTTCCCCAAAATCTTGGTATTCAGAAGAAAACAGGGAAATGACTTATGAGAATATAATCCCTCAAATACTTTCAAACAAAAGATTGTGTCTTTGAAAATCTGAATGTAATAGATATGATTATTTTTAGCTTTACTTAGGTTAGGCCTTTAAAAAGTAGGCTGATCTGGAAAGACCAGAGTTTATTTTTCTTTAGCTATGCAGAATTTAAATTTTATTAACAAAAGAGAATTATTTCAGAAATACAGTTAAAAATAAAAGCCATGAGTATTGCATGCAGAAAATGACAAGGTCACAGAAGATTTACCTAGTGAGCACTGGATCAATATCAATTTGCTACTCGTTATCCTAAGGCCCAAAGAAGATATAAAAGTCAACGTTGTATTGAAGTAACTATATCTTCTTCAGCAAGATTTATGAGACACTGAAACAAGAAAAGAAGTTCATTTTAGTATAAGCAGCGATATCAAATTTTCATTAATATTTTCTAAACAGCATCATTTATATCTGTTTTCCTAGATAAGGAACAAAAATCTAATAAATTCAGTGAAATATGTAGTACATTTTGATACTGCACAAGGTACAGTATATAATTTACAAAATGAAAATTTCAGATAAAATACATGTATCATAGTTTAGGTACTGTAGATATAATTCTACCTTCCAAGTTCCAACCTAGAGCAATTCGATTTTTCACAATTCAGTTTGTTTATACAATCTAGATGATTATGCCCGAAGAGACTTGTGTCTAAATGAGAAATTACTTTAGAGAATGATTAAAGGACAGTGACTATCTCAGAACACTAGTTAAAGGTAATGCTAAGGGATTTTGCTGTTCTAGTTCATGTTTCATATTTCTGAGAAAGCATTTTATATTTTTCAAGGTCCTTTGTGCAGAGTCGGAAAAATGTGCAGAACGAAGCTGAAGGACGGATATGTGCATAAGAATATCCAACTTGACACTGAGGTATTTGAAAATTTCAAATGCACTAAATTTATTTCATTTATTATTGTATTGGTAATTAAGGTGAGGCTTTTTAAAAATTGTTTTCTCTTTTAGAATGCTAAAATAATCAGGAGCCTTTGATTAAGTCTTGCTAGGTGCTATGCCCCAGGCCCACACCCATTTGCTGATTTGTTATGGAGTCTTTGGGCCCTAGGAAGGGTATATAAACTCAGAGGTTAGCATTTTGGTTTGGGCTCTCACTCACTGGCAAAGAGTGTCCTGTGATTTGACTAGATTCTGGGAAGCTGTTGTTAAGAGCCCCCATCCCACCTCCCACTCCCACTTTGAAGAAACCCAGATGTTGGTGCTTCTCTGGTAACTATGTATTGCTATGGATAGACTGGTTTGTGTTATTTGCTCTGTTTGTATTGTCTCTTTGTAATTTCTACGTGTATTTGTTCTGAAGTTCAGGGTGCTGGCTTTTCCCCCTGAACTAAGTGAATGGTATATATATATATATATATATATATATATATGTATGTATGTATGTATATATATATGTATATATATATATGTATATATATGTATGTATGTATATATATATATATGTATGTATGTATGTATGTATATATATGTATATATATATGTATATATATGTATGTATGTATGTATATATATATATATATATATATATATATATGTATGTATATATGTTTGATTAAAGTGAGATTGTTAACCACTTGAAGTTGCTTTCCTTAGAAAAGCATATCAAAGGACCTGTGCTGGCAGCTCTTCTGTGTGCTGGTGTTATTGGTCTTATACACCTCAGCAGCAGCTTGTTACAATTGCATGGCTTAAGAGATTTTCAACAATACTACTTGATACCTGCTGACCAACTTGTATGGTTCTAAGGTACCATTTAAAAAGAAACAAACTACTTAATTCACAGGAAAAGTGGTTAGAGGATAGGCTAAATTTGAAAAAAAAACCCTCTCAGAATGTCAGAGGGCAGAAATTTAGACCGATAACTTTTCCTCAAAGCACATTCCTTGATCTGAGCCTTTGACATTTGGAAAAGAAGGGGAGGTTTTCCGTTGTTGTTTGTTTTGTTTTGTTTTTTGTTTGTTTGTTGTTGTTTGCAGCTAGATGGCACAGTGAAGATTCTTTTTCCTAAGTGCAAATCTGGCTTTAGCAGCTTAATAGTTATGTGAGCAAGTCACTTAACCCTGTTTGCCTTAGTTCCTCATCTGTGCTGGAAAAGGAAATAGAAAACCATTCCAGTTGCTTTGCCAAGAAAATCCCAAATGGGGCCATGGAGAGTTTGACAAGACTGAAAAATCTCTGAACACCCCTTATTTTGTTGTTATTTGTTGGGGGTTTTTGCATCAGAATTTGGGGTTTTGTACTATTGGCTTCCCTTCAACTAGGACTTGATCATATTTTGTAAAATCTTATGGTCTAGCTTTCCTGATTTGCTGCAGGTTAATAATTGCAATTCGACGATTTTTAATACAAGGCTGAAGACTGACAGATAAAAGATGATTGGTAGTTCGGATCTCATGTTGTTTGGGTGGTTTTATCAAATACAGAATTAGTGATGTGCACTCATAGTCACTGTCCTTTACCTGTTCCCCGTGTGGTATTTATTACAGACAGAGGACTAACACCAGCTGGAAGTGTGATCTTAAATGGTTTAGAATTAGTGGTCTTTTGAAGCTGATTTCCAAAAAATGAACAATTTTCTCTATCCCTTTGCACAGGGACCTTTCACAAAGATTGAGAGACTGTGATTCAAATCTCATACTGTTTTCCTAACAGTCATGTCTTGGGCAATGAAATAAATGACAATGTTATTAGAAGTCTTTCCCATGAACTAACCTGTGTTCAAAATGTAATAAGTGGTGTTTATTTTTCAATAATGTAGGGATATGTCAGAAGTCCTATCTTCACTCGTCATTAGTGTACATCTCAGGGAGGGTCATGAAAGTACATTGTAAGAAAAGAAAGGGAACTCATTATTTAACTCTCGAGATTCATAATGATTACAGATGTCATGATTAAAAATGAATTTGCACATTTAACTTTGTTTTCAATAACTGCTCTTTTGCAACCTCAGTCTTTGGCTCACAAATAGACATTTGCTAAAGTTTGTTGATTCGAATTGAGTTATATAATTTTATGATTGATATTTTCCTTTAAATATTAACCAAAAGCATCTAAAGTAATTAATGAATTATTAATGGTATAAAGTCCTTATACTGATATTCTTTATGCATTTAAAAATAGCTTTCTTCATGGATACTACTTTAACCTCCATTTATATGAATTATCACCCAAACTGAATTAATGATCTAGAATTAATGTAGTTTTTATTTTTTGCAAAGGGGAAAATGATACCCTCATTTCCTTAATGCTACCGTTTAAAACAGACAATTTTGTAATTATAGACTTTGTAAAGCAAGAGTTCAGTTTAATATGCATTACTTGAAAATTGTGCAACTAGGTGGTACATTGGAAAGAGTGCAGTTCTGGAATCAAGAAGATTCATCTTTCTGAATTCAAATTTGGATTCAGATGCTCATTAGCTATGTAACCCTGGGGAAGGCACTCAGCCCTGTTTGCCTCAATTTTCCCATCTGTGAAATAAGCTGGAGAAAGAAATGACAAGCCATATCAGTATCTTTGCCAAGAAAACTCCAAATAGGGTTACAAAATGTCAGACATGACATTTAAAATTACTGAGCAACAACTTAAAAATTCACAATATGAAATTTTCATGTTTTTTCCTGCTGTTATTTTAGCAAATAGGCTCTTTTGACTGCATTCTCAAGTGTAGCCTCTTGTGTTTTTTCTTCCCTTCATTCTAAGCCAAACTACTAATTCCTCAAAATCAATAGGTAAGAAAAGTACTTAAAAAAAGGTCAGAGGAGGCAAAGATAATTTGTATTAGACTGGATGGACATTGCGTAGAAGCCTTATTACTTTTCCCAACTCTTAACCCCTATTCTAGCTTTTTTTAAAATTTTAAATAGCATTTTATTTTTCCCAGTTACATTCCAAGTCAATTTTTAGAATTCATTTTTTACAAGATTTTGAGTTCTAAATTTTTCTCCCTCCCCTCTCCTCTTTCAAAACTTGTAGGCAATTTGATATTGTTTATACATGTGCTATCATATAAAGCATATTTTCATATTAGTCACAGTTGTGAAAGAAACATACCCCAAAGAGGAAAACCACAAAAAAAAGTGGGTGGAAAAATATGCTTTGATCTTCATTCAGAATCCATCAGTTCTTTATCTGGATGTGGATAGCACTTTCCTTCCTGAGTCCTTTGTACTTGTCTTAGATCATTACATTGCTGAGAAGAGCTGAGTCATTCATAGTTGGGTATCTCACAATGTTTTTGATACTGTGTAAAATGTTTTCCTGGTTCTGCTCATTTTTCTTTTCTCTGTTCATATAAGTCTTTCCAGGTTTTTCTGAAATCAACCTGTTCATCATTGCTTATTGCACAGCAGTGTTCCATTACATTCATATATGACAACTTGATCATGCATTCCCCACTTGAAGGGTAACCTCTCAATTTCTAATATTTTGTCACCACAAAAAGGGCTTGTATATATATATATATATATATATATATATATATATATATATATATATATATATACTTAATTATTACATATGAAGGTCTTATTCCCCTTTTTTAATTATCTCTTTGGGATACAGACCTAGTAATGTTATTACTGGTTCAAAGGGTACGCACAGTTTTGTGGCCTTTGGAACATAGTTCCAAAATGCTCTCCAGAATCATTGGATCATTTTCACAACTCCACCAGCTGTTCATTAGTGTCCCAACTTTTCTACATCTTCTCCAACATTTGTCATTTGTTTTGTCATGTTAGCCAATGGAATAGGTGTGAGGTAGTACCTTAGTGTTGTTTTAATTTGCATTTCTCTCATATATCTATAGATAGCTTTGATTTCTCCACCTGAAAACTGCCTGTTCATATGCTTTGACCATTTATCAGTTGGGGAATGACTTGTATTCTTATAAATTTGGATCAGTTTGCTATATATTTGAAAAAATGAGGCCTTTATCACAGACACATGCTGCAAAGATTGTTTCCCATCATTCTACTTTCCTTCTAATTTGGTTGCATTGGTTTTGTTTGTACAAAAAAAGCTTTTTATTTTAGTGTAATCAAAATTATCTATTTTACAATTCACAGAGCTCTCTATTTCTTGTTTGTTCATGAATTTTTCCCTTCCCCACAAATCTGACAGGTATACTATTCCTTGCTCTTCTAATTTGCGTATGGTTTCATTCTTTATGTCCAAATCATGTAACCATTTTGACTTTATCTTGGTGTACAGTGTAAGAGATGTTGGTATCTACCTAGTTGTGTCTTATTGTTTTCTAGTTTTCCCTGCAGTTTTTGTGAAATAGTGAGTTCTTATCACAAAGGCTGAGGTCTTTGTGTTTATCAAGCACTAGGTTATTATGGTAATTAACTACTCTGTCTTTTGTACTTAATCACTTCCATACATCCAGCACTCCATTTCTTAGTACCAACTAGTTTTGATGATTACTGCTTTATAATTTAGTTGGAGTTTTGTCATTGCTAGGCTACCTTCCTTTGTATATTTTTTCATTAATTCCCTTCATATTCTTGAACTTTTGTTCTCCCAGCTGAGTTTTGTTATTATTTTTTTCCTAGCTTTATCAAATAGTTTTTTGGTAGTTTCATTGGTATGGCACTGAATAGGTAAATTAGTTTAGATAGAATTGTAATTTTTATTATATTGGCTCAGACTACCCTTGAGCAACTGATATTTTATAATTGTTAATATCTGACTTTATTGTATGAAAGGTATCTTGTGATTGCATTCATATAGTTCCTGACTTTGTCTTAACAGGTAGACTCCCAAGTATTTTATATTGTTTGTTGTTACTTTGAATTGAATTTCTTTCTACCTCTTGGTGCTTTGTTGCTCACATAAAGAAGTGCTAATGATTTATTTGGGTTTAGCTTGTATCCTATCCTGTAACTTTGCTAATGTCATTCATTCTTTCAATTACCTTTTTAGTTGATTCTCTAGGGTTATTTATGTATACCATCATATCATCTACTATGAGGATAGGTTTGTTTCCTCATTGCCTATTTTAATTCCTTTGATTTGTTTTTCTTCTCTTATTACTATAGCTAACGTTTCTAGTACAATATGAATACAAATGGTGATAATGGGTATCTTTGCTTCACCCCTGATCTTATTTGGAAGACTTATCCCTATTACATAGCTTATCCCTATTACACATAATACTTGCTGATAATTTTAGATAGATACTGATTATCATTTTAAGGAACACTCTATTCCTATGCTGTCTAGTGTTTTCAATAGGAATGGGTGGTTTATTTTGTCAAAAGCTTTTTCAGGATCTTTTGAGATAATCATGTGATTTGTTAGTTTTGTTATTGATATGACCAATTATGTTGATTGCTTTCCTAATATTGAATGAACCTTGAACTCCTGGTATAAATCCCACCTGATCATACTATATGTTCCTTGTGATATATTACTGTAATCACCTTGCTAGTATTTTGTTCAAAATCTTTGAACCAATATTAACTAAAAAATAATTATTCCTTAGTTTTCTTTCTCTGTCTTAGCTATTCCTGGTTTAAGTATCAGGACCATATTTGTATCATAAAAGGAATTTGGTAGAACTTCTTCACCTATTTTTCCAAATAATTTATATAGCATTGGAATTAATCATTCATTAAATGTTTGGTATAATTCACTTGTGAACCCATTTGGCCCTGGGGATTTTTTTTCTTAGACGGTTCATTAATGGCCTGTCCAATTTCTTTTACTATGATGGGGTTGCTTAAGCATTCTATTTCCTGATCCATTAACCTGGGTAATTTTTATTTTCATAAATATTTATTAATTTCACTCAGATTGTCAGAGTTAATGGCATATAATTGGGCAAGATAACTATTAATTATTCCTTTAATTTCTTCTTCTTTGGTTGTGATTTTGTCCTTTTCAGTTTTAATATTGGTCATTTGGTTTTCTTCTTTCTTTTTTTAAATCAAATTAATCAATGACTTATCTATCTTATTCTTTTTTTCACTAAATCAGGTCTTGCATCTATTTATTAGCACAATAGGCTTTTTTTTCTTTCAATCTTATTAATCTTGCCCTTGATTTTCAGGATTTCCAATTTGATTCACCTTTGGGGGATTTTTAATTTGTTCTTTTTCTAGTTTTTTAGTTGCATTCCCAACTCATTGATTTGTTCTTTTGCCAGTTTTTTTTTTGATGTGAGAATTTAGAGAAATGAATTTTCCCCTAAGTACTGCTTTGGATGCATCCCATAGATTTTGGCATGTTGTCCCGTAGTTGTCATTCTCTTTAATGACATTATTTATTGTTTCTGATTTGTTGTTTGACCCAGTTATTCTTTAGGATCAGATTCTTTAGTTTCCAATTTCTTTTTAATTTTTAATCTGTCTTTCCACTGCCCTGTCAAAAAGATAGATTTAGTATTTCTGTCTTTGTACTTTTGATTTTGATGTTTCTTTTGGGAGGGAAGAAGGCAGGGCAATTGCAGTTAACTGACTTGACCAAGGTCACACAGCTAGTAAGGGTGTCAAGTGTCTGAGGCTGGATTTGAACTAAGGTCCTCTTGACTCCGGGGCCAGCATTCTACTCACTGCACCACCTAGCTGCCCCAATTTTGATGTTTTTATGTCCTATTACATGGTCAATTTTGTGTAGGTGCCATGTGGTGCAGAGAAAAAGATATTCCTTTCTATATTAGATTCAATTTTCTCCAAAGATCCATCATATCTAATCTTTTCTAATCTTCTATATATATCCTAAATTTGTTTCTTGTTTATTTTTTGGTTGGATTTATTGAGTTCTGAGAGGGGACAGTTGAGATTTCCCACTAGTATAGTTTTGCTTTCTATTTATTCCTGTAACTCACTTACCTTCTTTAAAAATTTTGATGCTATCCCACTTGATGCATATGTGTTTAGTATTGATATTGCTTCATTGTCTATGGTACCTTTTAGCAAGATGTAGTTTCCTCCCTCACCTCTTTTAGTTAGGTCTATTTTTGCTTTTACTTTGTCTGAGATCCAGATTGTGACCCTTGGCTTTTATGCTTTTTATTTCAATTGAAGCATAATTGATTCTGTTCAAGCCCCTTGCCTTTACTCTGTGTGTGTGTGTGTGTGTGTGTGTGTGTGCATGTGTGCGTGTGCACCTGCTGTACATGTGTTTCTTGCAAGCAACATATTGTATGATTCTGGTTTTTTGATCCAATCTGCTTTCCGCGTTGGGACAACTCATCCCATTCACATTCACCTTTATGATTACTAACTATATTTCCCTGCATCCTGTTTTTCTTCGTGTTTGTCCTCTTCTTCCTTCCAACATCTCCCTTCTCACCAGTGTTTTGTTTCTGTCTACCACCTCCCCCAACCTGTTCTTCTTTCTGTCATTCTCCCTCCCTATTTTACTTATTCTCCTCCCTTCTCACTTCCCTGTTGGGCAAGATGGATTTCTATATTCAACTGATTGTGTATATTTTTTCTCTCTGTGAGCCAATGCTGATGAGAGTAAGGTCCAAGTGATGTACATCTCCTACCCTCTCATCCTCCCCTCCACTTTAATAGGTCTTTTGTGCCTCTCCATGTGGAATAAATTATTCCATTCTATCTCTTTCTTCCTTCTGCACCCAGTGTATTTCTCTTTCTTATCCCTTACCTATTTTTATGTCATCCCCTCAAATTCACCTTATATCTATACCCTCTATTCATATTCCTTCTAGTTATTAGTGATGCAATTTTGAGAAATACAAGTATCATTTTTTAGGTAGTGATGTAAACAGTTTAGCTCTATTGAATCCATTCTGTTATTTCCCCCTGCCCCTTTTTACCTATTTATGCTTCTCTTAGGTCTTGATATTGGAGATCAAAGTTTTGGTTTAATTCTGGTTTTCTCGTTATGCAAGCTTGAAATCTTTCTATTCCATTGAATAATTTTTTTTGGCCTTGATGTATTATGCTTAATTTCCTCTGGTAAGTTATTCTTGGTGTTGTTCTAGCTCCTTTAATTTCTGGAATATCCTGTTCCCTGAGCTTCAGTCTTTTAATGTTGCAGCTGCTAAATCCTGTGTAATCCAGATTGTGGCTCCCTGATAATTGAATTGTTTCTTTCTGACCACTTGAAGTACTTTTTCCTCAACCTGATAGCTCTGAAATTTGGCTGTAATGGTCCTTGGAGTTTCTATTTTGGGTACTCTTTCAGGAAGTGATCAGTGGAATCTTTCAGTCTCTATTTTGCCCTCTGCCTGCAGGATATCTGGGAATTTTATTGATAATTTCTTGAAGGGTGCTGTCCAGAGCCTTAATTTGATTATGGCTTTCAGGTAGTCAAATGATTGTGATATCATGTCTACTGGCTCTTTTTTCTATGTCAGTTGTTTTTTATTTTTTATATGGCATTTTACATTGTATACTCTTTTTTGATTGTTTTGAATTTGATTGATGTCTTATAGAGTTATTAGCTTCCATTTATCCATTTCTGACTTTTACGGAATTGTTTTCCTCAATTAGATTTTGTACCTTTTTTTTTTCTATTTGGCCAATCGTACTTTTTAAGGAGTTGTTTTATTTTTCCAAGTTGTTGACTCTGTTCTCTTACATCACCCTCATTTCTTTTCCGAATTTTGATTCTACTTCCCTTGTATGATTTTTAAGCTCCTTTTTTAGCTCTTCCATGAGTTCTTTCTTGGCTTGAGACCACTTCCACTTTTCTTTAGGGTTTTGCACATAGATGTTCTGTCCTTGTTTTCTTCTTCTGAGTTTGTGTCTTTATCTTCTTTGTCACTATAAAATCTTTCCATCATCAGATTATTTTTCATCTCTTTTGGCCTTTTCTATGGCTTTTAAATTTAATCTCTGCTCCCAGGGTGGAAGGGGCAGTCTTTCAGTCTTCTTGTCCTGGGTGCTGCAGGCCCTGGCTTGTTTACTTTGCGTTGCACTGGTGTTGCCCTGAAGCTCATTGGGGGTTTTTGTCTTTGGTGCTGTACTGAGGGTGTTGCTTGGGGGTGACTGAAGCTACTGGAGGCTGTCAGGACCTGACAGCTTACTGGTACTGAGCTGGAGTTCTAGTGCTGGTGTCTGGTATGTGTTGACTCTGGTGGAATGTTTCTGTATTTTTCCAGGGATACACTAAAGCACATAGAGGTCTGGCCACTGGAGGTTGCTTGGTTGCCTGAACCTATGCTAAAGCACCTGGTGGTTCTCAGAGCTGGAGGCTGCCCATTTCCCTGGCTATGCTGAGGCACATGGGATGTCCTGGTGTTGGCTGTACTAGGGCTCAGGATCTATCCCTGGATTGTTGAGGTTGGGCTGGCCTGCTGGGATGCTTCCTGTCCTGGAATGTGCTCCTCTTTACCCAGATGAGATAGAACTTTCCTGCTGATCTTCCAAGTTGCTTGGACCAAAAGGTTGTTTCGCCATTCCATTTTGCTGGTTCTGTTGTTCCAGGAATTGTTTAGGGCTCTATTTTATGGGTGTTCGGAGGTGAATATGGAATAGTTACAGTGATTTATTGCTTATTTGGCCATCTTGGCTCCTGGAAGGACAAAGCTTTATTACTTTTTAAACTAGTTGTTTTTCCTTTAGGATCCTTAGTATTTTTATTTCTTATGATGTTAAAGACACTCATTCTCTTCTATATTTCTCTTCCTTTTTCCCTTCTTGTCTCTATTTTTAAAATGTTATTAATTTATAAAATGTTCTTATGTGTACTCAAAATCATATAAAAATTTGCATTTTATCTGACCCCTGAATTCAATCTGCTCTTTCTTCTTTAAGCCAGGAAATTCAAGTTTATTACTCAAAATGGAACACAGACTTATATTGGCTTAAGTTATTTTCTATACTTAAAAATCATGGTCTGTCTAAGCTTTAAAGTAAACCAACACATTCCCTTATCCTGAGGCCTTATATAAACTGAAATGTGATGTATGTGATATCGTTCTAACATATTTTGTTTATTTTCATTCTTTTAGGAAAATATAGGGTATCCTTTTTAAACAAGTCATATGTTGTTGGCATTATTTTAAGAGGAAAGGACCCATTTGTTTGGTCTCTTTTTGGGTGGAGTGTGTGTGTGTGTGTGTGTGTGTGTGTGTGTGTGTGTGAAAACTATTTCCAGAATACTCCAGATTGGCAGTTTCTCATAGAAAATATTTATCAGTTGTTTTTAAATTAATACAATTCAATTCTGACTTTTGATTTCATCTTAGCCATCACATTGATTCATTGTGGTGCCAATGAGTAAAATGAGTTCTTCTGCAGCAGTAGAAAATAGTAATAATAATTATAATTTTCCTAAATTCCATCTCTATATCTATTGTCAAGTAGCTATTTGTGTCTTCTGCTGTTGTCTATTTTTTTGTATTTTATTTTAAACTTAAATACAAAGTAAGAAAAGAGAAAAAGAAAAAAACTTAAATATTATAATTTAAATACAAAATGAGAAAACAAAAAAATTCCATGTTCACAGAGCATAAGAGAGGATTCAAAATACAAAGAAATAAATTTCCATTTCAAGGAAGCCTATATAATAAACACTGCCGATTGAAATATTTATCAGTTGTTTTTAAATTAATACAATTCAATTCTGACTTTTGATTTCATCTTAGCCATCACATTGATTCATTGTGGTGCCAATGAGTAAAATGAGTTCTTCTGCAGCAGTAGAAAATAGTAATAATAATTATAATTTTCCTAAATTCCATCTCTATATCTATTGTCAAGTAGCTATTTGTGTCTTCTGCTGTTGTCTATTTTTTTGTATTTTATTTTAAACTTAAATACAAAGTAAGAAAAGAGAAAAAGAAAAAAACTTAAATATTATAATTTAAATACAAAATGAGAAAACAAAAAAATTCCATGTTCACAGAGCATAAGAGAGGATTCAAAATACAAAGAAATAAATTTCCATTTCAAGGAAGCCTATATAATAAACACTGCCGATTGGAGCTTTATATCTTTTTTTTAATTTCTTTGTAGGTTTGATTTTATTCTCTGCTGTGAACTTTTTAGTTTGTTCTTTTTCTCCCTTCCTTTCTCCCTCTTTCCCACAAGAATACTACAATTAAGCACGTATATGTGCATGTATAAATATATTCCTACAGATATACACGCACATACATATATACACATACAAATAGCCATGCATATACACTTTTATATTCAAATCTATATAGATATCTATAATCTTGTATGTATATATGTATGCATATACACACATATACATTCATAGGCATTTATGTAAGATTGTACTATATTTGTTTGTGCTCTGTTCTCTCAAGGTGAATAACATTTTCCTTCATAAGTCCAAGTCCTCCCATATTTATCTAAATCCACCAATTCATCATTTCCTATGCCACAGCAATATTCCTGCTATTCTCTTTAAATAAAAATCTGCCTAAAGAAAATTTATTCTTATAACCTTGTGGAAGTCAGACATTATATATAAGAAATATTTTAAACATTGAATGTATTTATATATTTTGTTAATAGTGCTGATTTTTTATTCCACATAAATGTTAAGATTTATGCTGGCCTTGGTTAAGAATCACTATGACCAGCAATTTTTGATGCAAATATTGAGACATTTTAACACTAATTTTTGTTCAATTCTTGAAATAGATAATTATCTTGAAAGAAACACCTCATATCAATGACTACAGAATGAAATTCTTTATTTTATTATATCCACATGGAATTTCAGTGGCATTCTCTTCACCATTTCCTACTCTACATCTCAATATCTTTCCCATGCCACCTCAACCCCCAAGGCCCTTATCTCCCTATGATTGCATAAAGTTCAGAATGTACTTTGGAGACCTTCTCCCAGATCTACCACTATTTAAGGATGTGACCTGGAGAGTTCTCCTCATCATTTCCCACCCAGTAACTTTCTTGGATTTACCTTCTCCAGAAATTTATCATTTTACAATATGAAATCAGCTTGGAAACATATATTTTCTTAGATAATTCTTCACTGCATTGTGCCCTCTGCACCTCCTTTCCTGGCTTCAGCCAGCTAAGCTATCACTTCCCTTTACAGATTCTTTTTTATGTCTTGTCTCCTCCATTAGATCATGAACCCCTTGAGGGTAGGAGCCATTTTAGGTCTTTCATTATATCTCTGGCTCTTGGAATGGTACATGGCACAGAGTTTATTCTTCATAAATTTGTATTAACTATTTACTCTAACTCAGAGGAATATAATAGAGAATTCTAGGATTCTCAAATGCCAACAATGTCTTTAGGTTAAGAAGAGACATAGTTCCAAGGTTGTCTTAACTCCATAAACAGACTAAGTCTCAGTCACTAAGAGAATCCAGCTTATGAGCAGGACAAGCAGTTCTATCTTGATTTGAAAGGTATCAGGAAGGCTAACTTAAATCCAATTTATCTATCACAGGGATTCATTTTCTTGGTTCAAGCAAACCTGGAAAGGGAGGTATGGAGGGAAGGAAGGATCAAGCATTTATTAAGGACCTACTAAGTGCCAGAAATTATGCTAATTTATAAATATCACATTTTGATCAAATTTTATGTTATTATACCAATGCACTAACTTATACTGTATATGTTTTTAACATCTTTGTGTGAACCAATTTTGATATCAATTCCTTGGGAAAAGGGAGATTTCTATGGTAAATTTCACTCCTGAAAAGGATGGAGAAAAATAGGAGAGGATAATGCTCAAAAGTCCAGCTCTGGTTGGGATACCACACTTTGGGGTTTTTGTGTAATCAGAATGTGGTGGAAGAGCACTGGTTTGGTGATGTTGAGATGAGTTTGAGTAAAGACTAACTTTTCCTCTTTTTTTGTTGTAGGTTCTCCAAGGCCAAGAGGCTAATGATGCATCCATCTTTTTTTGCTCCCTGCTCTAAAGTGAAGAAGGAAAAAAATCTCTGGAATATACATACATACATACATACATACATACATATGTATATATATATATATATATATATATATATATATATATATATACAGAGAGAGAGAGAGAGAGAGAGAGAGAGAGAGAGAGAGAACCAGGGACTTGCTTTTTGTTTTGTTATTGACCTATAGTCTTTCTTTCCTACTGGCCTTCCTTCTTTGTGCAGCTGAAATTGGGGAAATCTGTAGTGTACAGTGAGAATCCAAAAAAAAAGTGTCAAAAAGAGGCCAGTTCAAACTATTATGCACCTTAGTGTCTTAGGTCTAGAAATATCACACATAATTGTGCCAGTTAGAAAATCCATTAAAATTAGAGGAATACATACACACATCTATGTGTGTATATGTATATATGTATATATCTATATCTATCTATATCTATATCTATATATATATATATATATGTTTATGTGCATATGAATATGTATATATGTGTGAAAACACAGGTATGTATATACATACATATATAATTATCTGTCCTCCAAATAATCACTTACACAATTACTCCTAAGTTATTAGTCTTTTAAATGAAATGTCTGAATTTTTATTTAAGTTCTTCTTTCAATACCAAAAATTCTGGTAAGAACATATAGTATTCTACATCACTTAGATAGCTAAATTGCAGTCCTTTCCCTCTTTAAGCATTTTTTTCATTGTGCCTAAGATATAAGTAGCTAGTTGAGAGGTCATATATATACTCTAACTCAGAGGAATATAATAGAGAATTCTAGGATTCTCAAATGCCAACAATGTCTTTAGGTTAAGAAGAGACATAGTTCCAAGGTACATAGGTATAAAAATACAAGCAAAGTTGAAAAATTACACTATTGTTAAGTTATAAAGGAAAGAAGCAAAGTAACTTCAAGAAGTCACAATAGATAAACATGATAATTTTCTGTCATTTCAAGGGGTGCTAGAAGAAATTACTTCCAAATTTTCAACATTATCATGATTCTACTCTTCTTTCTTGTTTGACATGAAATTCACTTCTCTAGGCTAGATGAGAAAGACAATGACATTGTTTCCAACAAGAAAGACATAAGCATATATGCTAAACATTTTAGCCAAAAAAAGATGAATTTAGGGGTGGGGAGAAAGTTGGTTCAACCTTCTCTAGCCCTCAGGTTCTGATGGATTTGTCAATAAAATGAACTAGAATTACAATGAACATTCTGGGAGAGGGTAGAAGATTGACCTATAGTCCAGGTTAATTTCTTGATAAGCAGAATAAGAAGAGCATGGTAGAAAACAAAACAAAACTAAAAGAATCAAAACAGTTAAGATAAGGTGCTCAAAAATGATGGGTCAAAGTGCTGAAGACTTGGGGATATTGGAATGTAGTGCTATGTGAAATTCTTAAGGTATTTTAACATTTCTATGCAGTATGTGAATAAATTATTGCTAATTCAAAAATATCAATAAAAAGGTTTTGAAGAATCATCAATGTCATTTTTATATAAGCAAATTTAGAGCTGGAGGAATCAAGAGACAAAACAAGTCAGTGGCAGAATCTGGGATAGTATTTACATACTGTGTTTCAGAATTTTTCATTTCCCTGCTGGGTAACTTGTCTATCTTCCTTAATCTTTGCTCATTTGAAGGATAGTTTTCATCCAGCTATATATTTTACTTGGTATAAAAGCAGCATGACAGATCAAATCCATCTTAATCTCTTTTTTAATGTATCTATTTATCTATCATTTATCTGTCTTTGTCTCTTTGTCTCCCCAATCTCCTTCTAATAGTCTATTAATAATCTAATAATTATTTAACTAAAAATCTAATAATCTATTACTTTGTGAGTTTTTATTAAGCCCTTCTATATTTCTCTTTCAGTATAGCATATAATACTACCTACTATAGGTTTATAGGTTTGATTTACATTGAAACAGAATTCTAGGAGAATGAGCTATCTAAAAATTACTTAAAATTTAGAGTTAAAGCAAAGGAAACAGAAACTTATGGCCATGATTCCATTCAATGTCAATCGAGAGAAGCCCTTTCAACCTCTTGTTGAACATTTAAAAATAGTCAACAAGATAAGTTTACTTTCTGGTCATCTGAGAGTGAACTTAAATGTAATAGAAAAACATGAGTAATAGGAGAGTGTGCCAAGATGGCAGAGTAAGGGAAAAGACTCACCTGAGTTCTCTCAAATTCCCTTACAAATGACTTTAAAATAACACTTCAAAACAAATTCTAGAGCAGCAGAACCAACAAAAAATGGGGAAACAATTTTCCAGTCCAAGAAAAAAAAAGGTTGACAGGAAAGGTCTGTCTCACTGGGGTGAAAGTGGAGCACAGGCTAGCACAGGCTGCGCTGTGGCAAGTCAACAATAGGTCTCTGGAGTGACTTAATCTTGAGTGATGACTTCTAGAGCTCTTAGCCAACAGAAAAAAAAGGTGTGGGAAAACCTGTCAGAAGGATATTGCAGGTATATTTGCTGGCACTAAGTACCAGTTAGTTGCATTGGCCATATGGATATTTGGGTTGCATGCCAGGGTTGCAGTCCCAGGGCAAGGAGTAGCACAAGCACACCAAAGTTCTTAGTGCCAGGGGAGCAGGCACCCTGGTCACAGTGGCAAGGTAGAAAAGAGTGCTCATAGACCAGAGCACATGATAGGAGAACAGTGACCACACCTTTCCTTATAACCTAAGAAATTTTATTTAGTAAATAGTAAAAATAAATCCAAATTTCA
Source organism: Trichosurus vulpecula (assembly GCF_011100635.1). Lineage (NCBI taxonomy): Eukaryota > Metazoa > Chordata > Mammalia > Diprotodontia > Phalangeridae > Trichosurus > Trichosurus vulpecula. Next base: position 377,698,388 of record NC_050576.1, read on the forward strand.
CAGGACAAATCCTTTTATTGAGGTGATTTGTTCTATGAAGTTGGGATTCAGTCAAAGGGCCATACTTAAGGATCTAGAGGGCCACATGTGGCCTCAAGGCCACAGGCTCCATATGCCTTAGACTGTGCCACTTTGGAAGAACTGAAAATTTACAGGTCTCCAGAATTTCTCTGAAACCAGCATCAAGAAAAACCTGAAGCTTGGAACAGTGGTCCCTTCATCCTAGGAACAGATTCCAACTTTAATATGAAGATAAACATCAAGAAATAAGCTAGAAAAATGAGCAAAGAACAAAACCAAAAGAACCTGATCATATAAAGTTACTACGATGACAAAGAAGATCAAAACACAAAGTCCAAAAAAGAAAATGAAATCAAAGAAGCTATATGCAAAGTCAAAAGGAAAGAGGTAAATTTGTATCAGGCTGTAATGGCAACAGCAATGGCATACCCAGGATGATTACTAGTGCAAATTCTTAGATCTGCTTTACTAAGGAAAGCAACTTAAAAGGGGTCAATGATCTTATTTAATTATATAGAAAAAATACAAAGAGAAATAAAGACCAATAGGCAGGGATCTGCTGCCTGAATCAGAGATTTATATGCACCACTGAATTGAGAGAGCCTTCACCTCTGAGGAGTCAGGTAGCTCTGAACATACAGCCACTCAGAGTTTCAAACAGGGAATCACAACACCTTTCTCAGAAGTGAGCCCTCAAAGCAAAAGCTCACCTCTCACAATATATGCTTTTTAGGCTCAGTGCTTAATTAGAAATTAATAAAAGGTGTGTAAGCCTTCTTACAAGCAAGCAAGCTTCTGTTAATGGGCTCCACATTAGGCCTATTGATGGGCAGGGAAAATCTTATTCCACATTTACCTTACACAAGCAAAAAAATAAATTTCTTGAGGAGCTCAAAAACTACTTTACAAATCAATTAAGAGAGGTAGAGGGGGGAAAAGTGGGAAAAGAAATGAAAGTGATAAAAAAGGCAATAGTTTGGTAAAAGAAGCACAAAAAGTGGGAAAAAAGGATGTACAAAAATTCACAGAACAAAATGACTCTTTTTTTCAAATTTATTTTTAGTTTTCAACATTCATTTCCAAAAGATTTTGAATTACAAATTTTCTCCTCATCTCTACCCTCCCACCCACCCCAAGACCCATGTATTCTGATTTCCCCCTTTTCCCAGCCTGTCCCCCCTTCTGTTACTCCACTCCCCAGCATCCTCTTTCCTCTTACTTTCTTGTAGGGTAAGATAGATTTCTACACCCTATTGCCTGTATATCTTATTTCCCAGTTACATATAAAAATATTTTTAAACATTTGTTTTTAAAACTTTGAGTACCACACTCTCTCCTGTCTTCTCTCCCCACCCACCCTCTTTGAAAAAGTAAGTAATTCAGTATAGGTTATACATGTATCATCATGCAAAACATTTTCATAATAGTTACGTTGTGAAAGACCAACTTTATTTCCTCCATCCTATCCTGTCCCCCTTTGTTCAATTTTCTCCTTTGACCCTGTCCCTTTTCAAAATTGTTTGCTTTTGATTACCTCCTCCCCAAATCTGTCCTCCCTTCTATCATCCCCCCCCCCATTATCCCCTTCCTCCCTACATTCCTGTAGGGTAAGATACTCAGCTGAGTGTGTATGTTATTCCCTTCTTAAGCCAAATTGTATAAGAGCAAGGTTCACTCATTCCCTTTCACCTACCACCTGTTCCATTCCTTTGTAACTGCTTTTTCTTGCCACTTTTATGTGAGGTAATTTATCCCATATTATCTCTCCCTTTCTCCTCCCAATATACTCCTCTCTCACCACTTAATTTTATTATTTTTAGATATCATCCCTTCATATTTAACTCACCCTGTGCCCACCTCTCTCTCTCTCTCTCTCTCTCTCTCTCTCTCTCTCTCTATCAAAGTGGAGGTTGTGTGTGTTGTCTCTTGATTCTTATATTTGAAAGTCAAATTTTCTCTTCAGCTCTGCTCCTTACATCGAGAATACTTGAAAGTCCTCTATTTCATTGAAATTACATATTTTGCCTTGGAGTATGATACTCAGTTTTGCTGGGTAGGTGATTCTTGGTTTTAACCCTAGCTCCATTGACCTCCAGAATATCATAATCCGAGCCCTTCATTCCCTTAATGTAGAAGCTGCTAAATATTGTGTTACCCTGATTGTGTTTCCATAAGACTCAAATTGTTTCTTTCTTTCTGCTTGCAATATTTTGTTCTTGTCCTTGACCTGGGAACTCCAGAATTTGGCTACAATATTCCTAGGAGTTTTCTTTCGGTATCTTTTTCAAGAGGCAATTAGCAGATTCTTTCCATTTCTATTTTACCAACTGGTTCTAGAGTATCAGGCAGTTCTCCTTGATAATTTCTTGAAAGATGATATCTAGGCTCTTTTTTGATCATGGCTTTCAAGTAGTCCAATAGTTTTTAAATTATCTTTCCTAGATCTAGTCTCCAAGTCAGGGGTTTTTTCAATGAGATATTTCACATCATCTTCCATTTTTTCATTCTTTTGGTTCTGTCTTATAATTTTTTGATTTCTCATAAAGTCACTAGTTTCCATTCTAATTTTTAAGGCATTATTTTCCTCAGCAAGCTTTTGGACCTCTTTTTCAATTTGGTTAATTCTGCCTTTTAAGGCGTTGTTCTCCTCATTGGCTTTTTGGAACACTTTTGCCATTTCAGTTAGTCTCATTTTTATGGTGTTATTTTTTTCAGTATTTTTGGGTCTCCTTTAGCAAACTTGATTCATTTTTCATAATTTTCTTGCATCACCCTCATTTCTCTTCCAAACTTTTCCTCTACTTCTTTTACTTGATTTTGAAAATTCTTTTTGAGATCTTCCATGGCCTGAGACCAATTCATATTATTCTTAGAGGCTTTTGATGTAGGATCTTTGACTTTGTTGACTTCTTCTGGCTGTATGTTTTAATATTCTTTGTCGCCAAAGTAAGATTCTATTGTCTGAATTTTTATACTGTCTGCTCATTTTCGCAGCCAATTACTGGACTTTTTAGCTCTTTGCCAAGGTAGAAATCTGCTTCCAGAGTGGAGAGCACACTGTCCCAAGCTTCAGTGGTTTTGTGCTGCTGTTTTCTTTTACTTCTATTCAGAGATGGTATGATATTCCTTTCCTGGCCTGTGCTCTGGTCTGTGAGTGCAACACTGATTTCTGCCATGTAACCACCAGAAGGACTCAGTCTCCACAGCCACCACAAGTTCTGCCACACCAGTGCTACTCCTCCCCCAAGGACTGCCAACCAGGACTGCAATTCAGATCCAGGCAGGGCAAAGCAACAGAATACTGCCTCAGTGCCAGGAAAGAGATCCCTGCATCCTGCTCTGATCAACCACTTGATTCTCCCAGTCTCGGTGGGCCTTGAGCTCTAGAAGCAGGCACTGCTGCCACACCCTCAGCCACCCCAGGGGTGGGCCTGACCACACCCTTCTCTTAACCAGGTCCAGCAGTTTTCCCACTGACCTGCTCTGTTGTCTTTGGTGTTTGTGGGTTGAGAAGTCTGTAAAATGCCATGGCTCAGTAATTCAGGGCCCTGAGGCCTGTTCCATCTGTTCTGCTGAGGCCTAGTCTGTCCTGGCATGGTCCACATGGTGCAATACAACCTTCCCAGCAATGATCTAGGCCATTTTGGGCTGTCATTTTGTGGGTTCTCTAGCTCTAGAATTTGTTTAGAGTCATTTTTACAGGTGTTTGGAAGGATTTGGGGGAGAGCTCAAGCAAGTTTTCATGCCACCATCTTGGCTCAGCCCCCATGAAACAACTCTACAAAGAGTTTTCATTCAGTCATGTCTGACACTTTGTGACTGTATTTGGGGTTTTCTTGGAAAAGGCACTGGAGTGGTTTGCCATTTATTTCTTCAACTCATGTTAAAGACGAGGAAATAGGGTTAAATAACTCACCCAGGGTCCCATAGCTAGTAAGTGTATGAAGCCAAATTTGAACTCAGGGATATGAGTCTTTCTGACTCTGGGCCCTAAGCTCTATCCACTGTGCCACCTTGCTGCTTTAAAAAGTAGAATTCAGCAAATGTAAAAGGAGTCACTCAAGAAACTTATTCATTAAAAAGAAAATTGAATTGGGGAAGTGGAACCTAAGGACTTCATAAGACTTCAAGAAAAAAGAAAACAAATTTAAAAAAGGAAAAAAAAATAGAAGAAAATGGGAAATATCTCATTGGGAAAAAATGAACCTGGAAAATAGATCAAGGAGAGATAATATAAGAATTATTAGAACACGAATGCCACGATAAAACAAAATAAAGAAAATCTATACACCATATTTCAGAAAATCATCAATGGAAACTGGCTTAATATCCTAGAACAAGAGGGTAAAAGAGAAATTGGAAGAATCCACCATTCAGCTCCTGAAAAATACCAAAATGAAAACTCCCAGGATTATTTTAGTCAAATTTCTTACCTCCCATGTCAATGTGAAAGTGCTGCAAAAAAACAGATAAAAATAATCCAAGTATCATGGAGCTACTGTCAGGAAAATGCAAGGATTTTTCATCTACATTTGAGGATCAAAGGGATTGGAATAGGTTATTCCAGTGGGCAAAGGAGTAAGGATTATAACCAAGAATCACTTACCCAGAAAAACTGAGTATGATGCCTCAGGGGGAAAGATGGACATTTAATGAAATAGAAAACTTTCAAGCATTCCTGATGAAAAGATCAGAACTGAATAAAAAAAATTTCAAATACAAGACAAGAAGAGTGCAAAAAAGGTAAAATCATAATGGATTCAATAAAGGTAAACTATTTACATTCCTACATTGGAAAATGATACTTGTAGCTCTAAAGAACTTTATTATTATTAGGGTAGTTCACAGGAATATACCTAGAAAGAAGGGACAGATGTGAGTTGACTATGATGGGATTATATTAAAAAAAAACAAATTTAATGGGTGAGAAAGACAGTTGCATTGGAAGAAGAGGGAAGGACAAGGAAACATGGAATGAATCATCTCACATAAAAGAGGCTCAAATATGGTAGAGGGACAGATGAAGTTGGGAGGGGGCCAACATTTGAATCTTATTCTCATTGGAATTACCTGAAAGAGGGAACGACACACACATTCAGTTGGGTGTAGAAATCTATCTTATCATAAATGGAAGTAGGAGAGGAGTTCCATAAGAGAAAGGTGATGCTGATAGGAAGGAAGGCAAATTGGGCAAGGCAATGTTCAGAAGCAAAATACTTTTGAGGAAGGTCAGGGTGAAAGGAGAGAGGGACAAAGTTAAACAAAGAAAAATAGGATTGAGGGAAATACACAGTAATCACAACTGTGAATGTGTGCACTCACTCATAAAATGGACACAGATGGCAGAGTGGATTAAAAACCAGAATCCTACCATTTGTTGTTTAAGAGAAATATTAGGAGGGAGATGTGCCTCCATTTACTCCCAGAGTAAGGGAGAGGAATCCATTCTGCAGCTGATGAAAAGAAAAAAAAAAAAACAGAGGTAGCAATCATGATCTCAGATAAAAAAAAAAAAAACTAGACCTAATTAAAAGAGATAAGGAGGGAAACTACATCTTGCTAAAAGGTACCATAAGCAATGAAGTAATATCAACACTGAACATATATGCACCAAATAATATAAGATCCAAATTCTAAAAGGAAAAGTTAAATGAATTACAGGAGAAAATAGAGAGTAGAACTTTGCTAGCAAGGGACTTCAAATTCCCATCCCCTGAGAATTAGAAAACTCCATCAAAAATTAAGAAGATATAAGTTAAGGAGATGAATAGAATTTTAGAAAAGTTAGATATGATTGACCCCTGGAAAAAATTGAATGGGGATAGGAAGGAATACACCTCTATTTTATCTCAGCAGTATATGAAACTTTCATAAAATTTGACCATACATCAAGGCATAAAAAACAACAACTTCACAGACAATCCAGAAATATGAAATGTATCCTTTTTAGATCATAATGCAATAAAATTATATTTTACAAAGGGCAATGTAAAGATAGGTTAAAAATTAATTGTATACTAAATAATCTAATCCTAAAGAATGTGTCAAAACCATTAATGATTTCTTTAAAGCAATTGACAATAATGAGACAACACACCAAAATTTATGGGATTCAATCAAAGTAGTACTTAAGGGAAAAATTTATATCTCTAAACTTTTATATCAATAAAATAGAGAAAGAACAGACTAATGAATTGGGCATTAGACTAAAAAAAATAAGAAAATATAAATTAAAAATTTTCACGTAAACACCCAATTGGAAATCTGGAAAGCAAAGAAGATATTAATAAATTTGAAATAAATAAACCATTTATGTAATAAATTAAACTAAGAGCTGGTTTTATGAAAAAAAGAAAGTAGATAAATCATTTGTTAATTTGATGAAAAAAAGAAAGAAGAAAGCCAAATTAACAGTATTGAAAATGAAAAGGGTGAATTCACTGCCAATGAAGAGGAAATTAAAGCACTTAGAAGCTTTTTGCTCATTTATATGCCAATAAATGTGACAATCTAAGTAAAATGTATGAATATATATATATATATATGTATATATGTATATGTATATATATACATATATGTATATGAATATGCCTATATGTGTGTGTTGCCCAGAATAATAGAAAAGGAAATAGAATTCTTAAATAACTTCATCTTAGAAAAAAAATTGAACAAGCTATCAATGAACTGCCTAATAAAAAATCCTGAAGATCGGATGGATCACCAAGTGAATTCTAACAAACTTTTGAAAAGCAATTAATTGCAATACTATATAAATTATGTGGAAAAATAGGTAAAAAGGAACCCTACCAAACTCCTTTTATGACACAACTATCTTGTTGATACTTAAACCAGGGAAAGCAAAAACAGAATATATGTATATATATATATATATGTGTGTGTGTGTGTGTGTGTGTGTGTGTGTGTGTGTGTATACATATATATATATATATATATATAAACTAATTTCTCTAATGAATATCTATTAAAAGCTTTAAATAAAAAAACTAACAAAGATATTACAATATTAATAAAAAATCAACAAAAATTATATTATTATCTCAGTATATCCAGAAAAATCTTTTCACAAAGCACAACACTCATTACTAGTTTAAAAAAAAGGGAGGGGAGCCAAATGGCAGCAGCTCCCCTGAGTTCTTCCCTAAATCTCTCCAAATACCTTTAAATAATGCCATAAAATAATTCCTGTATCAGCCAAAAAAAAAAAAGGACAGGGTTAAAATATTTTGAGGCCAAAGAAAACTTAGAGGGTGAGCAGAAAAGATCGTACCAAGGTGAGAGTGGAGCACAGTCCAGGGTAGGCTGAACCAGCATAGACCAGGCCCCAACAAACTAGGAGCAGGCCTATGAGCCACTGGATCAGCAATCTAGCAGTTGCTTCCAGTGCACTAAGTCCACAGATGGTAACAGGGGCAAACAACTGATAAGAAGGAGATGCAGTGATCTCTTTGCTGGCAGTGGAGGCAGGACTCTGAGTTGCAGTCCTAGGTGTCAGTTCCTGGGCCAGGAAGAGCACTAGTACATCAGAGCTTGTAGCCTCAATGGAGAAGGGGCCTTTCTCACAGTTCTAGGACAGAAGAGTGCTATGGTCACTCACAGACCAGAGGATAGGCCAGGAGAGTAGTAAACACATCTCTCCTGATACCACAGCACCTTGGAAGAACAGAAAATATACAAGTGCTGAGAAGTATCTATGAAAACAGCTACATGAAACCCCTGAAGCTTGGGACAGTACACCCTTTACTCTGGAAGGAAAGCCCCAGTTTAGCAAAGGGTTAAAATTTAAGATATAGACTGGAAAAAAAATTAGTAAACAACAGAAAAAAATCTGACCATAGAAAGTTACCATGGTGACAAGGAATGTTAAAACACACACTCAGAAAAAGATAAGAAAGTCAAACTTGCAACATTCAAAGCCTCCAAGAAAAATATGAATTGGTCTCAAGCCATTAAAACACTCAAAAATGAGAAGAAGAAAAAGGTAGTAGAGGAAAAGATGGGAAGAGAAATGAGAATGGGTGGAAGAAAATCATGAAAAAAGTCAACAGCTTAGCAAAGGAGACACAAAAAATAAAGAAGAAAAGAGTACCTTAAGAAAAAGACTTGGCCAAATGGTGAAAGAGGTACAAAAAACATAAAAATCAGAATGATCAAATGGAAAAAGAGGCACATCAATTCACTTAAGAAAAAAAAGGAAGCTAATGACTTTATGAGCAGTCAATAAACAATAGAACAAAAAAGAGGGAATGAAAAAAAATAGAAGACAATGTAAAATATCTCTTTGGAAAAACAGCTGACCAAGAAAATAAATCCAGGAGAGGTAATTTTAAAATTATTGGATTATCTGAAAGCCATGATAAAAAAGAGCCTAGGCATCATCTTTCAAGAAATTATCAAGGAGGGGGCAGCTAGGTGGTGCAGTGAGTAGAGCACCGGCCCTGAAGTCAGGAGGACCTGAGTTCAAATGTGGCCTCAGACACTTGACATATTCACTAGCTGTGTGACCTTGGGCAGGTCACTTAACCCCAATTACTCTGCCTTCTCCCCTCCAAAAAAAATTTAAAAAAATTAAAAAAAGAAATTATCAAGGAAAGCTGCCCTGATAGTCTACAACCAGAGGGTAAAATAGAAACTGAAAGAATCTACCAATCAGCTCCTGAAAGAGATCCCAAGATGGAAACTCCCAAGAATATTATAGCCAAATTTTATCTGCATAGGTGTGATTTGAATATGAAGAAATCATACCTAAAAAAATTAAATTAAGGGTGAGAAAGAGGACTGCCCTGGAAGAAAGAGAAAGGGAGAGGTAGAATGGGGTGAATTATCTCAGATAAAAGGGGCAAGAAAAAGTTGTTACAGTGGATGGGGAAGATGGGGGAGATGGGCAGAATTGAATGAACCTTATTCTCATTGGAATTGGCTCAAAGAGGGAATAACGTACACACTCAGTTGGGTAGAAACATCTATCTTACTCTATAAGAAAGTAGGAGGGAAATGGATGAGAGAAAGGAGTGGAGCTCATGGAAAGGAAGGCAGATTGGGGGAGGCAATAGCCAGAAGTAAAAACCTTTTGTGGAGGAAAAATGTGACAGGAGAGAAAATTGTTTGTCCTTCATTCTTGAAGAGGACCATGACATCAGGAAGGTGATGCCATGACATACAAGTGAATTAGATTGCCTGTATATCTTATTTCCCAGTTGCATGCAAAAAGACTTTTTTTGAGCATCCCCTTTTAGAACTTTAAGTTCAAAATTCTCTCCCCTCTTTCCTCTCCACCCACCCACACGACTCCTGGTCTGGTTGGTCCTGGTGCGACCCATGCTGGGCTGAGCTCCACTCCCAGCACCATGCAATAGACCCTCCTCAGTGACCATCCAGGCTGTCCTGGGCTGGAAATTTGCTTCCCTCTGCTATTTTGTGGGTTCTGCAGCTCTAGAATTTGTTCAGAGCCGTTTTTACAGGTGTTGGGAGGGATGTGGGGGAGAGCTTAAGTGACTCCCTGCTTTCCAGCCACCATCTTGACTCTGCCTTCCTATAATTGGATAAATAATAAAAAGAGAAATATGAGTATTAAATGGATGTCATATCTCACACACAAATAAACAGACATGGACACATAAAGTTATCTAACCGTCAATGACTTGATATCTGTAAATAGAAAATAAATTTGTTACAGTAATTAATCCAGCATTTAGAATAAAGATAGGAAGGGGTAACCAATGATAGGATTATAAGTTCCAGAATAAATGAGGGGAGATTTGGATCACAGTGACATACGTCTGAATAATTTGTTACATTACTCATTAATTTTGTTACCTTCACTCAACTAAGACACCACATTTCTTCTTTTGAAACTCATATTTTCCATTAATGAAATTGTATTTTCAGCCATCATCTCTAGTCTAATAACATTAGACTGAAGGTATAGACTATATATGTTACTTCATCTTCATTGTACCCCTTGTGGCTAAAATAACATTTTGCACAGGGCACATAATTAATAAATGATTGCTCAATTTAATTTTGCTTTATATCTGGGTTACATAGGATAAATATTCAAGGACTCATCTTCATAAAAATATTTAAAGTTTTGAGTTTTTAATCCCCAATGAAATAACTTACATTTTTAATCTACAGTTAGATTTCACTTTTCATTTTTTTGTTGATCAATTGAATTTTAAGAAGTTGTCTTAGCAAAATGGTTTATGAGTATCTTATTTTATTGCATTGCTTATTTTCAACTGCCTCTACATTCCCTGTTGCTTTATTTCTTCATTGATTAGATAATGATAAAAACTCTAAATAAAGGAAAATTAATAATTCTCTATCTTCTACGCAACACAGCAGTGTATGGCACTCTAGAGAATTGTGTATCTGATGACTACAAAGTTTAATTACAAGCTCCCAGAGTCAGCAATGATGAAAAGTTTTCTATTTTTGTGAAGGAGAAGAAAATCAATACTTCCTAACGGAAGATATGATTCTTTTCTTAGATAAGTCAATTTGGAATACTTTCCAAGTCAAGCACATAAAAATTTAATGCAAATGGCTCTATTCGGGAAACTTTTTAGAGGAAATGAGACCATGCCTCAATCTGTATTGCTAAGTGGGTTGCTTGATTGTGGTCACATATCCTGCTTCACTTGACTACATAATATTTTTATTTGGGTGTTAAAAGAATAAGCTTTGCAATCTGATTGGTCATTCTGTGCCATTTGGATGAATTTCAGAGTCAGAACTAAGAAGCAGTTTGTGATCTACAATAACTTTGTATGGCAATGCAAACTGGAAAAAGAGAGAACTCCCAGTAATCCATGGGCACACTAACAAGTTTTAGCCATTGCTTCTCTAAGAATTCCTCTCTCTCTCTCTTAGAAATCTCATGCTTACCAGATCTTAAATTTGTTGGTACTCTTGATCTGCTCTTCTCAACACATTACTCAGAGACTGAAATTCAGGAATTATTATAAATAATATTTATAAACTACTTTTATGTTTGCAAAGGTTTTGGATGCATTATCAGAAAACTACACTGTCAAATAATTGCTGTTATTATCCTCATTTTCCAGGTAAGAAAATTGAAGTACACAAAATTTAAGTTACTTATGCAGTTAATTATTATCTAAGGTGGGATTTGAACACATCTTCCAGGCAAACTGCCCCTTTTGTTGGCTATTATATATGGTATGATGCCATTAGGTGGCATGATGGTTTAGCACTGACCCTGGAGGCAAAAAGACATGTTTATGAGTTCAGCTCTGGCATGCCTCTGACACTAGCTTCATGACCCTGAGCAAGTGACTTGACTCTGGTAGCCTCAGTTCCTCATCTGTAAAATGAACTGGAAAAGAAAATGACAAACCACTCTGGTATCTTTTCTGAAAAAACCCAAGTGGGATCACAAAATTTGGACAAAACTGAATAACAACATATATGTTTCTCCACCTTCTATCCTCTTTCCTTTTCATAGGCTGGAATGAATTCCCTTCTCACCTATAATCCCCACTTTCCTTCAAAGATCTGTTCAAATGTCATTTTGTACATATGACTTCCCTTAACTATTGCTGTCTGTAATTTCAAATCATCCTGTGTATGTTTTGTATAAATTTATATACATAAGTGTCTTGGATCCATGCATACATGTCTCCTCCAATAGAATGTAAGTTCCTTGATGATAGAAGCTGTTTCACATTTGTCTTTATCCTCAGTACCTAATAAAGGGCCTAGGACATTGTAGTTAATTTTAAAATGCTTGGTGATTCATTGATTCCTAAATCAAAATCCAATATTCTGAACAGTACTTGTTAGCATTCATCCAGGGGTTTTATAGCAAATGTTTAACAACCCACTCCCTAGAAGAAAAAGATGTACACACACAACACATTTTAAAGTTTAATCTGAATTGTTAACATTTTCTCCCTCACTTTCTTATGTCTAGGCAATCAACAAAATAATAAATCTAACGCTGATTTGTAGCTACTGCTAATTTCTGACATACAAATGCTTACACTGAAGATTTAACAATTGGCTCCCAAGAGCTGGTGTGAACGGGCTGAATATTCAACACTGCTCCAGTTTGGTATATCTCTGACATGAGCGCCTTGTCACATTGTCCTTGCAACTGACTTGTCTGAACTTGGATCAGGAGTATAGATGTTCTGCTTCTGACATCCAGGGTTCGTATGTGACAAAAATAAAACAGAACAAAACAATGGTCTTTTATTTCAGGACAAATGAATCAAATACAAATTATTCTGTTTGTTCTTTTGATTTGCTTGTTCAATATATAGGAAATAACACAGTACTTCTTGAATCCCAGGAGCTTGTATCCTTTTTCATCTTTTTTTTTTGGATGGGGGAAGGCAAGGCAAGGCAATTGGAGTTAAGTGATTTGGTCAAGGTCACACAGCTAGTAAGTGCGTCCAGTGTCTGAGGCCTGATTTGAACTCAGATCCTCCTGACTCCAGGCCCGGTGCTCTACTCACTGTGCCACCTAGCTGTCCCTATCCTTTTTCATCTTGACTTAAACTGAAACCTGAAAAACATAAACTGATTGAAGATTTTGATATTGGGCTTAGTATTTGGAACCTTGCTTCCATTATGAATAGCAGCAAAAGTCATTTATGTGAGTATTATTTTGAATTATGGTCATTTCATTGACATTCTATGGAACTTTGCTCTTCTTTTTTGTACACAGGTAATTGGGTTGTGGCATGTACCTCTTAATAAAATTTTTAAAAATGCAGTATCAGTAGCTTTTGTAAGCATGAGGATATTGACAACCCATGAAAAAGGAGAGGGTGAAAAAATGTTAATGAGAAATCAATGAGAGTTTACAGCAGGGCTCTTGTATCTGCACTTGTTTTATGATTATGGGTCTTAATTTTATTGCTAAATGAGAACAGCATAGATATAGGTGGAGATATTTATAATGACATTTATATAGCAAATTAGGGTTTGCAAATTTTAGGTATATTATCGCACTTAAGCCTTGTAGCAACACCTTGCCATGGCTACTATTTTTATTGTTCAGATTAAGAGACTGGGTCTAAGTGAAGTTAAGTGATTTGGTCAGGATCACGCTGACAGTAGCAGACTGAAATGTGACTTGAATTCAAGTCTTTCTAATTCCAGGTCCAACAGTCTAACCACTGCACCACTGAAGATGAGAGGGACTAAAATCCAGTAATTGGAGGAATCAAGCATTAGCCATCATTTTTAATGGATGAGCGAAACAAGGACCAGGTTTAGAACAAATCAACTTTTAATCCATTGAGCGTCATATAATCTGTGGGTGAGTAACAAATGATTGCTATTGATGATTTCGGTAGAACATATGAGATAACACGACCTCCACTTTGAGAGAGAGAGAGAGAGAGAGAGAGAGAGAGAGAGAGAGAGGGAGTCAGAGAGAGACAGAGAAGTGAAACAAAAATACAGAAACACACATAGAGAGACAGAGAAAGAGACAGATGCACAGAAACTGACAAAGACAGACAGCGATTCATAGTTGACTGTTTCATTCCCTGGCAATGTGAAGAGATGGAACTTAAAGAAATAGAGTTTTCTCTCAGGATTCTGTAGTATCCCTTTGCCTAAATAAAATAATTTCTGTAAAATGAATAAGTAATTCTGTCATATAAGTTAAGGGAATTGGACAGAGTTTTGTCTAAAATAATAATTTTTGATTTTTAGAAAAATATTTTTAATTGTGTCTAGATATAAAAAAGAAGGATATTGCTAAAATTGAGATTTGCTACTCAAGTTACACTGGCATTTGCTCCATTTAGCTGCTCCCAGAAATGCCCTTGGTAGGTTCTCTGGGAGTTTCTCTCCTTTTGTAGACACCTTACCCATATAAGGGAGGTAGGGATGCCAGGCAGATGCCTTGGAAAGAATAATATCTGATTGTGGAAAATACTTGAGTTAGTAGTGCAGAGTAGACAAAGATATTAAGGGGATAAACAAAAAATACATATATTCTAAAGCATGTTCATTCTTTTAAATTTATAGGTATGAATAAAAACAAAGACCAAAATGTGAGCCCAAATGTTTCCAGAGACTTTTTTTTCTTCAATCTGGTTTTGTAGTTTCCTCCATAAATATCTTTTTACCAGTTGACTAGAAATCTCAACTTGAAAGATTTTTCTTTTGGAAATAATGCTTTTTTCTGCTATTCTGTGATACCTTATGTCCCCATATTAGTAGCAAATCCCATGAATGTTGCAATATTGCATCAGTAGATAATTTTTATTACTGGGAAATGTTAGAAATTGCACATCTGCAAATGAATTGCATATTTTAATGTCGAAACTAAGACTAAGTTTAAATCTCAAAGGAATACATGCCTAACCAAATTCAGATTTGAATTCTTCTTCTCTTGACCATGTAACCAAATGTCTTTCATCCATGTCCTCTCCCTCTTTCTATTAATTCCTTTTAGTAGTGAAGAGTGGTAGATCAGGAGTCATTCTCAATTCAGTCATGTGGTGATATATACAATATATTTTCACTTTAGTCCACTTATCCATTTTGTCCAGCGTTGCTTACATAATGATCAAGAGCTTTAAAATAACATCGCTTTTCACCTTCAAAATCTTTTAAAATGCTGGGGTTTTCACTTTTAAATTTCTTATTAACTCACTGGCAAACATTTTTAACATAGAGAAATGTTGAATATTCCGATGGATGGTCAGGACTATACTCACTATAACAGTGTTTTACCTTCTTGGTGCCAATAGATTAGTGGTCAGTAATAAATAAAAAACTTTATACCCTGGGGCAAAGGTAGGTGTGCCACAAATGTGGTTGCATGCAAAGTTTGTTTGCTCATTTTGTACAATACATCACTGACAGGTCCACAGTTTAACTCTCTGACAACCTTTGCATAATAAAAACAAACCAACAGACTAAAAAGTTTGGTGTGATGAATGTCACATTGTTTTGTAAAACAGAAGTTATCAGGCAACTATAAGTGAGTTCTGGGCAAGGCAGCCTATTAGGACCACAAAAACCAATGACAAAGTCAACTCCCAAATATTATTTGACTTGATAGAATTCATTGCCTTCCATCCCTAATTGGTAGCAGCAAGATCTGCCACGAGTAAAAATGAAAACTAAAGGATAATTCATACAAATATATTTGCACACTTTATAATCACAGTGAAAATCATCCCAGTAAGTAATTAATTTTATATACTTGCTAAGAGACTTCTAACTTTTGCAATCTTTTGTTAGTGGTACCTCTCCTTCTTTGGGGGGCAGGGTAGAAGGCCCGTGGCAAAAGCAGTTTTTCATGAACTTCTTCTCTTGTGGTTTGGAATGGAGCGTATTTGAGTGTTAAATGGAGTTCTAATCTTTCAAACACTCAGAATAATATGAGTATTTACAGACAGCCATCTGAAGTGACTTTTTTTAAATGGATATTATAAAAGTGAAGGATTAACTATTGTGGTCTGACCAAATCTCCTCCGCCTTCTTCATCACCATCATATTGAAGAGAGATGCTCTTTAAAAAGGAGCCTGATTTATCTTCATTAAATCAATCAGCTTGTCAAGAAGCCACAGATCAATTCTTCTTTTTTTTAAGTGCGTCACTTTAGGTTAAGAGTTCATGGTGTGAGGCGAAGAGTGGAAAAGTGAACACATAGATAAAGCTACATTTTTGGAATTGTGGGGGTAATCTTTCGATCATATTTTAGATGTTAGTTTGGCAGAGGTACAATCATGTAATTGTATGCACCTGTACCAATTACATTTCTTGTATTGAAAGAGGGATACAAGAGGATACATTGTGGGCTGAATTTACAGTAAAAGTGGAAATAGCTTTTCATTTTATTGTATATAGCGCACGCTGATTCTTCTCAGAAGTGACATAGCCCATATGGTAGATTTTTTGCTTTTAACATATAAGGCAAAACTGTCATATTCAAAATTAGAAAAGGGTAATTTTCCCAAAGAAAACAAATATTGTTATAAATTTTCTCTGAACTTTTCCTCTAGATTGAATTTTTTCCATCATTTGAAGCAATAGGTAAACTTAGAACTTTTGAGCACATCAATATCCATGTTTAGGTTGAGGGATTTTTACAGTTTGGAGGAAGAGAATATTCTCTTCTTGTAGATTAGGAATCTTAGGCATGGAGGTGAAAAATAGTGTCTACTCAAACTCAATAATGGCTTTTCCTCTGAGACGTTAAGGAAAGTTGGCAGACATATCTCAGTTCACGAGAGCAGTTATAACAGCACGCACGAATATGTAAAAAAAAAATCCTGCACAACATATGGAATTCTGTATCTAACTTTAGCCTTTTCTGCTCTCTCATTAATGGGCTGAACGTTATGCCTGATCAACAATCCACACGTACCTTTTCGCTTCCTCCTGGAATTCTGTTGTTCCTACCACCACTTCATGTCTCTTCCGAAGATTTCACCTTCTGCTTCTGGCCCTTCAGCTCAAAACTTGAATAAAGAGCCACTGACTGCATGTAAAACTTATAATTCTGGCTGTTTGCCTGGGCAGGGGCCTTTACCTCCTCAGCTTCCTTCTGCCTGGTTCTTGGAAAACTTTCAACTTTGTACCATAACACATCTTTTCCACCTCCAGGCCACAGTACAAGGAATGGCAAAAGTAATATTTAAAAAGTACAAATAAACATCTTTATTTTACTAAGTATTTCAATTCCATTTTTTCTTATTTATTCTTAATAATATATGTGAGAAAAGTTATTTTTGTTCCAAATTCTAGATTTTTCTTCACTCCAGGCATTCTTGTAGTCAATGTGTTGACTTAACCTGTTGCTAGGAATTCCTCTTGATTATTCTAAATAAAGAAAAAAAAATTAATGGGATATTATCTCCCAATGGAAAAAGTATGGCTCAATGAATCAAGAGCTGGTTTTAGAGTCAAGAAAACTTCAGTTTGATTCCCAAGTTCTGGTAAATACTGATTATGTGATCTGGGACAGTAACTTTATTTCTTAACACTAGAAGGATTAAGCTTATCAATTGATGCAAATATATCATAATTTTACTTTGAAATAAAAGGTTTCACCCTGCTGCCTCTATTTTCTTTTCCTTATGGATAGAAATAATGTACTATATTATTTGGCTCAGCTTGTTCATTTAGGATATAATGAAATTTTGGTTCACCCCATGAACCACTCAAACTGTATTCATAAAAGATCAGGCCCTTATTCACCTTGCTAAAGGATGTTTCTTCACTGAGGATTTCTAGTTCCAGTGAAATCACAGCTTTTTGCCAAAAATAAACCCAACCACAATAAACAAACAATAATTCCCCTTGTCACCTCCTTTGTCCTTTAGATGGTATTCTGGTTGTTGATCTTCATTCTTGAAGAGGAGCAAAATGATATCACTATGCTTGAGTTGGGACAGCTAGGTGGCACAGTGAGTAGAGCACCAGCCCTGAAGTTAGGAGGACCTGAGTTCAAATTTGAGCTCAGACACTTGATACACTTACTGGGTGTGTGACCTTGGGCAAGTCACTTAACCCCAATTGCCCTGCCTTCCCCCCTCCAAAAACAAACAAAAAAAGAACTATGCTTGAGTCAAGATTCAATGTGTCTGACTATGGCTACTAGAATATTAACCATGAAAGGGAAAACTAACCTAAAGTTTTTCTTATATATGTACATACATATATGTATATGTGTGTATACATATACATATACATATGTATATGTATATATATATATATATATATATATATATATATACTTATCTCAAAGTACTCACAAGTCTTCTCCAGTTTGACTTTCATTGACGTTCATTAAACTTGTTGGTCTGTTAAATTAATCATTTAGTGATAGGGTGATTTTTTTTTAATAAAATGTAGATGAATTAAGTACTCTGGTAGTCAAATTCAATCTCTTTGAGATTTATACTTACCTAATGTTTTCACCTCTCTTTATACTTGGTACTCTTATCTATTTCTATAGTATCAATCATCTTTCTATTCAATTCATCCTAAATTTATGCCTTTGTCATGCCCTTATTCTCTAGTCTTCTCAGCCTGTAGTTGGAAAGTTTCAAACTGTTGGATATCTCCACCTTGAGGGTTTTTGTGAATCTCCTAGTATCCTGAATTTAGATCCACAATCATTAATTGTTACTTATATTGTCTAACTCCCTCACTCTACAGGTGAGAAAATTGAGGACCAGGGAGAAGAATTGACTATCCTAATGTCACATAGTTAACATGTCTTTATTTAAACTCACAACATCTGAGTCTCCATTCTGCATTCTTTTTACATCATGTTCTCCATCCTTAGCTTCTGGTGGGGGAGAAAAAAACTATCTCTCCCTATTTCTTTGCTTATTTTAGTGATACTTCTATTCTCTCTGTTTCTTAAAATTGTAATTTTAGAGCTTTCATTGAGTTCTCCTAAGCTTAGCTTCAATCAGTAACCAAAACCTGGTGAGTTTACCTCCACAGTATTTCATGATTCTCAGTGCACTCAAGTGCTCCACACCAGATTCAGTGCTTATTTTCCCCATATTCTGCCTCCTTCCTCTTAGAAAGGAGGCAAAATATAGCGGATGTTCTTGCTGTTCCTGTTTGCAAATGGCATGTGTTGATTGCCTTGAGCCCAAGGGTACTATGAGACCTCCTCAGGGATATCTACCCATTGCCATTCATTGCATGCCTCAGAGGAAAAACAAATAAACACATTATACTCAGATTGTAACAGGCAAATTGCTGTGTAAGAACAATGAATTCATCCATCAATATACATTTGTTGGACCAACAATGTAGATGGACCCTGAGCTGTGCTAAGAACTGTGCCAGAGAAGGAGAGCTAGATTTGGTAACTTGTACAGCAGAAGTTATTACATTGCACAGAAATGCCATCCTTTTCATTATCAGTATTCTATCAGTGATTCTAAGTGATGGTAATGTGTGTAATAGCATGTTTTCCAAAGAAGCAAAATTGAAAGTGACTCATAGTTCAATAGAGAGATGCACAGGGGGCAAAGGAAAGTTTCAGTTTCACATCAATGCCAACTTTATATGCAAGATTGAATAAATGTATGAAAAAATATTAAGCATTATGTAACAAGAACTATTATAAAATTGGGGGATATAAATACAAAGATTGAAAGCCATTCTTGCTGTATAGAGGGAGACAGGACCTATAGGGAAGGGGGGACAGGAAAGTGGGTATTGGTTTGTTATAACTGAACTCATGAATAGAATGGGGCAGTCAATTGACACCCTGTTTAAAAGGAAATACCATTATTAATTTATTAGAATTTTCAGCTCAAGAGAAATCAAATGGAAAATGGGGATATTTGTGAAGTGGCAAGATGGAAGATGGCCAGGCTGAAGAAACATGATCCTAGATATTTTGTGTTTTATTTTAGTTCTTCTTGAACTTAGTCTCTGAACACCTTTGGGTGAAATTGATTTCTAAGGTCCCTTCCAACTTTAAATGATATGAATTTATTTATCTAGAGGAAAGATTCCAATGCGTATGGTATAATATGGTGAACTTTTAAAAGGACATGGATAAGATTTATATAGAATGAGAAAGGTTGAGCAAGTTGTGATATGTTCTAAGAAAACCAGTATATTGGGAAGCAGCCGGACAGGAAATCCACGTGGGAGACAGGCTGGGAGAAAGCTGAGCACCTGAAACTGGTGGAGATCCCCAGGACTCCCAACACAGGACGGCAGTCTGTGGAAGTGAGGAGAGGCAGCACAATGCCACTGGCAGTGAAAATATCTACTCCTGAGGCTTGCAGCCCGAAGGAATGAAACATGGATTCTCAAACTTCTGAGAGACATAATGGCCAGGTAAATAGCTCCAATCCCTTCCCCCCTCACCCAGAGAATTCCTCGGGAAAAAAAAAGAAGAAAGCTGGAACAGAGGAGAAAGAAGTGGGGCTTCAGTGGTCAAATAGTAGAAGTTCATTACTCCCAGAGGGGGAGAGTCGACAGGCGTCAACACCAGGAGCCCAGACATAATCTTGCTCCCCCAGGGAAAGTGCCAGAGATCAGCTCAAACAACAAACAGCTGAGACCATTGCTGAAGAGCAACAGTGCTAGAGAGCACCCCTAGGGAGTGAGATGTCGGGGAGCCAGACCCCTCCCCCACACCTCAGGAAACTGAAGGCTATAAATCTAGACTCACAATCCACAGAATAAGAAAGCTGGGAGAGAGAGCCTTGAGCCAAATTTATTGTAAAGCAAGGAAAAGGCAAACCAACAAACATGAAGAAGAACACAAAAAAATAGGACAATAGATTCTTTTTATGCAGACAGGCAGGATCAAAATACCAATATGGAAGAGGGCAGCAATGACACTGTAGAAACATCAGATACCTCGAAAGGTAATGTGAACTGGTCTCTAGCCCAAAAAGCACTGCTGGAAGAGCTAAAGGAGGATTTTAAAAACCAAATTTGGGAGCTAAAAGAAAATATGGAAAAAAAAGATTGGCGAAATGGCTACAGAGATTCAGAATCTAGAGAGAGAAAATGACACCCTGAGAGGCAAAATCAACCAATTGGAAAAGGAGACTCAAAAACAAAATTAAAACACTAACTCATTAAAAATTAGAGTTGAGCAAGTGGAAGCTAATGAATCTATGAGGCACAAAGAAGTAGTAAAACAAAATGTAAAGAATGAAAAAATAGAAAAAAAATGTGAAATATCTGATTGGCAAAACAACTGACCTGGAAAACAGATCCAGGAGAGACAATTTAAGAGTTATTGGTCTACCGGAAATCCACGATGAAAAAAGGAGCCTTGACAGTATCTTTGAAGAAATTATCAAAGACAACTGCCCAGAGGTCCTAGAAGCTGAGGGCAAAATAGTCATTGAAAGAATTCACCAATCACCCCCTGAAAGAGATCCCAAACTGAAAACACGAAGAAATATTATAGCCAAATTTCAGAACTATAAACTCAAGGAGAAAATACTGCAAGCAGCCAAAAAGAAGAAATTCACATATTGTGGAACTACAGTCAGGATCATGCAGGATCTCTCAGCTTCCACATTAAAAGACAGGAGAAATTGGAATATGATATTCCGAAGGGCAAAGAAGCCGGGACTACAACCAAGAATCAACTACCCAGCAAAACTAAGCATAATTTTTCAGGCAAGGAGAGGGACATTCAGTGAAATAAGGGAATTCCAGACCTTCCTGATGAAAAGGCCAGAACTCAATGGAAAATTTGATCTCCAAATACAAAACTCAAAGAGAGACATAAAAAGGTAACCGGGGGAAAAATCCCACAAACCTTATTAACCAATAAGGGCAGGTTGTTTGCATCTTTATGTGGGATTATATCATCTTATGTATGTTTTATATATATGTACATATATATGTCAGTCTTGAGAATGGTACAGCTATTATGACAATTGGAAGGGATACACATAGATTGTGAATGCCTGTATAAATTAACTGATGTAAAGATAAAAAATATAAGAGATATAAAGGGAGGGCTATGAGAGAAGAGGTAAGGAGGTAGTAGAAAAGGGTAAATTACACCAAATGAAGAGGGACAAAAACATATTATAGTAGAGGGAAAGAAGGGAGGGAGAGGAGCAGTATTTGAGCTTTACTGTCATCTGATCTGGCTCAAGAAGAGAATAACGTATCCTGATAAGTTTAGAATTCTAACTTGTCCTACGGGAAGTAGAAGGGGAAGGGGGGAAAAAGGAGGTGAGTGTTCAGAAGGGAGGGAAGAAGTAGCAAGTGGGAAATGGTAAGATAAGGGAGGGGAATAAAGAGGGAGGGTAAACTGAGGAAGGCGGTAGTCAAAAGCAAAACTTGTTGAGGAGGAGAAGGGGAAAGGGAGAAATAAAAGCATAAATGGGGAAATAGAATGGAGAAAAAGACACAGATAGAAATCATAACTCTGAACGTGAATGGGATGAACCCTCTCATAAAACAGAAATGGATAGCAGAATGGATTAAAAACCATAATCCTACAATATGCTGTTTATAAGAAACACATTTGAAACAGGGAGATACACACAGGGCAAAGGTAAAAGGCTGGAGTAAAATATATTGGGCCTCAGCTAAAGTAGAAAAAGCAGGTGTAGCAATCCTAATCTCAGACAAAGCAAAAGTAAAGATAGATTTAATTAAAAGAGATAAGGAAGGGCATTATATGCTGCTAAAAGGAACCATAAACAATGAAGCAATATCATTGTTTAACATATATGCACTAAGTGGTAAGGCATACAAATTCTTAGAGGAGAGGTTAAGGGAGTTACAGGAAGAAATAGACAGAAAAACTATAACATTGGGAGACCTCAACCTCCCCCTTTCTGAACTTGATAAATCTAACCTCAAAATAAATAAGAAAAAAGTTAAGGAGGTAAACAGAATTTTAGAAAAGGCAGGTATGATAGACCTCTGGAGAAAACTGAATGGGGATAAAAAGGAATATATTTTCTTCTCAAAAGTACATGGCACATACTCAAAAATTGACCATGTACTAGTGCATAAAAACCTCATAGTCCAGTGCAGAAAGGCAGAAGTAGTCACAGCACACTTTTCAGATCATGATGCAATAAGAATTCTTTGTAACAAAGAACCATGGAAAAATAAGATAAAAATTAATTGGAAACTAAATAATCTAATTCTAAAAAATGAGTGGGCCAAAGAACAAATCAGAGAAACAATTAATAACTTCATTCAAGAGAATGACAATAATGAAACAACATACCAAAACTTATGGGATGCAGCAAAAGCAGTTCTTAGGGGAAGTTTTATATTGCTAAATGTTACATGAATAAAATAGGGAAAAAGGAGATCAATGATCTGGGCATACAGCTGAACAAGCTAGAAAAAGAGCAAATTGAAAACCCCCAATTAAATACCAAATTAGAAATACTGAAAATCAAAGGAGAGATTAATAAAATTGAAACCAAGAAAACAATTGAATTAATAAATAAAACAAAGAGTTGGTTTTATGAAAAAAAAAACAATGAATTGGATAAACCTTTGGCCAATTTGATTAAAAAAAAGAAAGAAGAAAATCAAATTACCAGTATCAAAACTGAGAAGGGTGAGTTCACCTCTAATGAAGAGGAAATCAAAACAATAATTAGGAATTATTTTGCCCAATTGTATGCCCATAAATTTGACAACCTTAGAGATATGTATGAATATCTACAAAAACATAAACTGCCCAGGTTAACAGAAAAGAAAGTAAAATTTCTAAATTACCCCATCTCAGAAAAAGAAATTGAGCATGCCATCAATGGACTCCCTAGGAAAAAATCTCCAGGGCCAGATGGTTTTACATGTGAATTCTATCAAAAATTTAAAGAACAACTAATTCCAATACCTTGTAGACTATTTGACAAAATAGGTGAAGAAGGAGTCCTACCAAATTCTTTTTATGACACAAATATGGTACTAATACCTAAACCAGGTAGAGTCAAAACAGAGAAAGAAAATTTTAGACTAATTTCTCTAATGAATATTGATGCAAAAATTTTAAATAAAACATTAGCAAAAAGATTGCAGCAACTCATCACGAGAATAATACACTATGACTAGGTAGGATTTATTTCAGGAATGCAAGGCTGGTTCAATATTAGGAAAACTATTAGCATAATTGACCATATCAACAACAAAACTAGCAGAAACCATATGATTATCTCAATAGATGCAGAAAAAGCCTTTGACAAAATACAACACCCAGTCCTATTAAAAACACTAGAAAGCACAGGAATAAATGGAACCTTCCTTAAAATTATAAATAGCATCTACCTGAAACCATCCACAAGCATTATTTGTAATGGGGATAAGCTAGATGCATTCCCAATAAGATCAGGGGTGAAACAAGGATGTCCATTATCACCCCTACTATTCAATTTTGTACTTGAAAGGCTAACTGTATCAATAAGAGAAGAAAAAGAAATTGAAGGAATTAGAATAGGAAAAGAGGAAACTAAATCATCACTTTTTGCAGATGATATGATGATTTTTTTAGAGAATCCTAGTAAATCAAGTAAAAAACTACTTGAAATAATAAACAACTTTAGCAAAGTTGCAGGATATAAAATAAACCCACCTAAATCCTCAGTATTCCTATACTTTACTGACAAAGCCCAACAGCAAGGGATAGAAAGAAAAATTCCATTCAAAGTTACTGTAGACACTATAAAATATTTGGGAGTCTATTTGCCAAGACAAACCCAGGGCTTATATGAACATAACCATGACACACTTTTCACGCAAATAAAGTCAGATCTAAATAAATGGAAAAATTTCAGTTGCTCATGGTTAGGGTGAGCTAATATAATAAAAATGGCAATTTTACCTAAATTAATCTATCTATTCAGTGCCATACCAATCAAACTACCAAAAAATTATTTTACTGACCTGGACACAATTATAACAAAATTCATCTGGAAAAACAAGAGGTCTAGAATATCTAGGGTATTAATGAAAAGAAATGCTAGAGAAGGTGGCCTAGCCATACCAGATATTAAATTGTACTACAGAGCAGCAGTCATCAAAACTACCTGGTACTGGCTAAGAAACAGAGGTGTGGATCAGTGTAATAGGATAGGAATACAAGATGGAGAAGTCAACAACTATAGCAATCTACTCTTTGATAAACCCAAGGAGGCCAGCTTCTGGGATAATAATTCACTATTTCACAAAAACTGTTGGGAAAATTGGAAAATGGTAGGGCAGAAACTGGGCATAGACCAATATCTTACACCATATACCAAAATAAAGTCAAAATGGGTTCGTGATTTAGGAGTAAAAGCTGATACTATAAGTAAGTTGGGAGAGCAAGAAATCGTTTACTTATCAGATTTATGGAAAAGAAAAGAATTCATGACCCAACAAGAGATACAGAGCATTACAAAATGCAAAATGGATAATTTTGATTATGTTAAATTGAAATGTTTTTGTACAAAAAAGCCAATGCAACAAAAATTAGGAGGGAAGCAGAAAATTGGGAGAAAATCTTTACAACTAGTATCTCTGATAAAGGCCTCATTTCTAAAATATACAGGGAACTGAGCCAAATATATAGGAATACAGGCCATTCCCCAATTGAGAAATGGTCAAAGGATATGAACAGGCAGTTTTCAGAGGAAGAAATTAAAGCTATCTATATATGAAAAAATATGTATATATGAAAAAATTCTCTGGGTCACTACTGATTAGAGAAATGCAAATCAAAACAACTCTTAGATACCACATCTTTCCTGTAAGATTGGCTAAAATAACAAAGCAGGAGGATGATAAATGCTGGAGAGGATGTGGGAAAATTGGAACATTGTTACATTGCTGGTGGAGTTGTGAGATGATCCAGCCATTTTGGAGAGTAATTTGGAACTACACCCAAAGGGCCATAGGAATGTTCATACCCTTTGACCCAGCAATACCACTTCTAGGGTTGTACCCCAAAGAAATCACACAAGGGGGAAAAAGACCCATATGTACAAGGATATTTATAGCAGCTCTTTTTGTGGTAGCCAAGAATTGGAAATCAAAGGGATGCCCATCAATTGGGGAATGGCTGAACAAGTTGTGGTATATGAAGGTAATGGAATACTATTGTGCCATAAGAAATGGGGATGATACGGACTTCGTAACAACCTGGAAAAACCTACACAACATAATGCTGAGTGAGCGGAGCAGAGCCAGGAGAACACTGTACACAACCACAGGTATATGGATTCTGTGAGGACCAACCCAGACAGACTTTGCTCTTCTCAGCAATGCAAGGTGCAAGGACAACTCCAGGGGACTCACGATGGAGAATGCTATCTTCATCCAGAGAAAGAACTGTGAAGTTTGAATGCAGATTGAGGCACACTACATGCTTGCCTTTTTTCTTCTCTTTTGTTTTTGTTTTTGGGTTGTTTTTTTTGGTTCTGTCTCTTCTTTCTCATGATTCATTCCATTGGTCATAATTCTTCTCCACAACTTGACTAGTGTATAAATTAATTCAATGCGAAGTTATACATGGTAGTTATAGGAGACTCCATGCCGTCTTGGGGAGGGAGGGGGGAGGGAGGGGAGAAAATCTGGAACGCAAAATTATGTAGAACCGTGTGTTATAAACTAAAAATTTAAAAAAAAAATAAAAAAAAAATTAAAAAAAATGTCATAGGGGGAGTTACCCAAACTCAAGAATGAAATACGAAAGACAAATAGAAGTGATTCAAATGAGGATCTTCTCTTGTCAGATGTTTTGTTTTGTTTTGTTTTGTTTTAATTTTTAAATGAGTTATTAAACCTCAAAGCTACCTACTAAAAAAAAACAGTATACCAATTGCATCACAAATCCATGGAAGTACTGAAGTTTGAAATTGAACAACTACCCAATTGCCAAGAGAAACAGTGTACTACAGTGAATCAAAAGACAGCCATAAGGTCAAAAGTCAAAGAGTCAAGGACTTTCCTCTGAGACATACTAAGAAACCTCTGGAAATTAATCACTCAGTGGAGATAAAGGAAAACACCCTGCTGTCCTTCCCACAGCCTACGTAAACATAAACTTCTTGAAGGTGGGGAATCTCCCCTTCATTTTTGTTTCATTTTTCATTTTGTTTCATTTTCACTTTTATATTCCCAGTGCTTAGAATAATATTTGACATATAAGTTCTTGAAAAATGCTTGTTTGTTGATCATAGATCTACCTTCCAATCACCCAACCCCTCCAAAAATGTTATCTCCTCATCTTCTGGTATTCTATCTTGTTTAGTTGTCTCACATCGTCTTATAAAATGGAAGAACAGATTCTCTTTATCTCCTACAGTCTCTATGTGTCTTTCTCTCTGCCTTGTTTTATTTGGTTTCCAGTGTATCTTTCTCGATTTAATCTGGTGTGATATGAAAATATCACTAGACAAAAGTTTCCTCTTATTCTCAAAAGCCAGAGTGAATTACAGAATATAGTATATGATTGTGTTTCAGAATAATATTCTTGGCCTTTGGAAAACTCTTCCCCCACCCCTTGTGCACACGCACGTGCACACACACACACACACACACACATACACACACACACACACACAGAAACAGACACACCTATTTTTGACTTTTCATAGTGTACTTGTCACTCTCAAGATAATTGTAATAAAGTGTTGGCATTTTCCTTCCACTTTTGCTATATGGTTTCCTTAAAGAAACTATTAGATTTTTAACTTTGCATATTTGATGGCATTTCTTTTGCCTGTTTGGCAGCTGATTTTGTCCCCTTGTCAAATTGCTACTTTCCCACTAATTAAACAACATGTTTTAATGCTTTTTAAATATTAGTTCAGGAGTTTTCATTTTTTTAAAAGTTTTGTTCCATGTTCTATGAAATCTTGCATTTTATACTAAATCAAAGCAATTATTTTCCCCAAATAAAACCCAATTTGTTTGTTAAATTATAATTACATGGTACATTTTAATTTAGCAGTTTGGTTTTTTTTCTTTGCTTTCACCCTCTGGAGGGTTTCCATAATTAAAAGTAAGCATTTCTTAGCAATTGTTTGACACCCCCAAAAGTTCACTTCATATAATTTCCCCTTCTGATTCTTTTTAATGGTTTTTCTATTTCTCAGTATTTATATGCTATTGACCATTTTCCCCTTCCCCCCATATTTCCTTTTCCATTTATCATTTTTGTCTACTGTTTAAGAACAGGTCAAGTGCAGAATGAAGGGAGTTTATTTAGGATTCATCCTAATTGACAATAAATAGCCTTGGGTTTTGGATGCCACAGCTGTCCCTTATTAGATCACTGTTCAGATTATCAAATTAAAATAATCTGTCCTGAATTCCACACTAAACAAGAAAAGAAAGAAAGAAAAAAGCATTAAGCCTACTTGAAAGCCCTTTAGGGTGAATTATGTTGATGGTTTGTGGTAGAAAATGGGCCAAATGACAGCCAAGTCAGAGCAGCCTGTCACTGGAGTTAATACTCACACTCTGGCATCTGAGGCTGCAGCACAATTGAATGCTCATAATTGACTGGCTGTCAGCTTTGGTTCAGTAGGTCAAGGTGCACAGAGGTGAGGATCTTACCATCCTATCAGCATGTTGAAGTTTAAGTTTTACTAGTCTAGCTTCTGTGAATTATGAGATATTATGTGTCTGTGTGTATAGTTCTAAATCATTGTCTGGAATTAAAGCTTTAGTAGAAAAACATTTTATCTTGACCCAAATTTTTATAGCCTACTTTCTTCAGAGATATTCTTTCTCAATTCTCTTAAGAAATGTTATTAGGCAATTATTTATCATATTTTGCTGCCATTTCCATAAAATAATTCATAGCAATATTTTTATTTTTAGATATCATTTGCTTTTAATTCCCTTAACTTTCAAATATATGCCTTTTCCTTCCACATATATGTCATATATATGTAAGTTTCTCTCTCTGTGCGTATATGCATGTGTATCTCTTTGTGTATGGGTATGTGTGTGTGTGTTTGTGTGTGTGTGCATATATATGGCAAAGTTCAGCAAAACACAGAGTTTAACAGTATAGTCTGTGATCCACAGTACCATATCCCTTAAAAAGAGGGAGGGAGAAAGAATTTTCTCTTCTCTGTTTTAATGATAATCTTGTCCTTACTTTTTGACTTGGAAATCAGCAAAAGCATCAGAAATAATCACAAAAGTCTTATTTGTCCAAGCAAAAAACTGGAAACAAAGCAGGTCAATATTTATTGGGGAATCCCTGCACAAATTTTCCTGCACAAAGTAATATGATATGAAAAAATGTAATATCATAATAACAATTTGGGCAATTATGAAAAAAATAGAAAAGTATGGGAAGATGTGAACTTATTCAAATTAAAGTGAGAAGAGCCATGGAATCTCTGTCTCTCTGTCTCTCTCTGTCTCTGTCTCTCTCTCTGAAAGATATACCAATACTTTAGCAATGTAAGTTCAGCAACAATAACAATAACAGAATTGAACTTTGTGTAATTCGAGTGATGGAAAATCATTAATTTCCCAAACATGAATTGGAATGATATAATACTGCGGTCTACTTCTAAGAATGCAAAAGAGGGAAAGGGACTAAATTTTTCCCAAGGTCTTTTTCAGCTCTAAATCCTAATGATCTAATAAAAATACCAACTGATTGTATAGTTTTCTTCTGTTAATTCCAGGATAAAACTGATAAGCATTTTTATGTCTGAAAAAAATTGGAAATTAGATCCATGTATGTAAAAATGTTCTAAATCAGTATAATTTGAGAAATGCAAATTAAAACAACTCTGGGGTACCACCTCACATCTCTCATATCAGCTAAATGATACAAAAGAAAAATTGACTATTGCTGAACAATATGTAGAAACAGGTACACTAATGCACTGTTGGAATTGTGAACTGGTCCACCTATACTCGAGAACAATTTGGAACTAGGACCCAAAGGCTATAAAACTGCCCCAGCAATACCACTAATAGGTCTGTACCACAAAGGGATCAAAGGAAAAGGATCTATATGTGAAAAATATTTATAGCAGCTCTTTTTGTGGTGACAAAGAATTGGACACTTGGAAGATGTCCATCAATTGGATAATGGTTGATCAAGTTGTGGTATGTGATTGTGATGAAATAATATTGTGTTGTAATACATGATAAGTCAGGTTTCAGAAAAATCTAAGAAGACTTGTATGGACTAATGTAGGCCATTCATTCTTTACCAGTATTTGAAATAGACTTTTATTAATGAAAATCAGTTTATTACAAAAAAACACCTACCTTATGAATGTGTGCATGGTATGTGTATGCTAAATTAGCTATAATGAGGCATGGATAAATTCAAGCTAGCACCCCTGTCCCTGAAATCTGAGAATTGATTATCATTCTAACAACTAACAGTTTTGTACCCAATATGACATAGAAGAAAGAAGAGTGGATTTTGTGCCAAGGAGGCAAATGATTAAATCCTGGCAAAGAGATTTACTGACTGTGAACATGTGCAGATCACTTAACCTTTCAGAGTTTCTGCTTTCTCAACTGTACAATGGATACATACTACTTGTAAAACCTAGTTATTACATTTTTATCTAACTCAAATTAAGTATTATATAGAAAGCACTTCATGAAATATGAAGTGCTACATTAAGGTTAGTCATTATCATTCTTAGGAATTGTTAGAAGAAAAGGTGACACATCAACATACAAAGGTACTCTTAGGTGTCCATTCCAAGCTTTTTAATCTGTATATTTGATGACATCGAACCATGCAAATACATTGTTACAAACATCCGTAGCTACACAAATTTATGCCTTCTCTGCCAGTGCAATATAAATGTTTTCCTTTTAATTTTTAACCCACTTTCTGGGGAATAAAAATATAGAGCATTCGTTTTCTGTAGAACATGGACTTCATAGTAAAAACAGCAAAAATTAAAAATAGAAACCAGAACAATTTTTACTATAAATCATTTCATTTTTTAAAATTTATTTAGCATTGAATTTTTCCATAGTTACATGCAAAAACAATTTTCAATATTCATTTTTATAATTTTGAGTTATAAATTATTTGCCTTCCTCCCTGCCAATCCTCTTCATTAAGAAGTCAAGCAATTTGATACAGATTATTCATGTGTAGTCATGCAAAACATATTTCCATATTAGTCATGTTGTGAAAGAAACATAGACCAAGAAAAAAAGAAACTCAAGAAAAATAAAGAAAACAACCACAACAACATATGCTTCAATCTGTATTCACACACCATCAATTCTCTGCCTGCAGATATATATAATTTTTCATCATAGGTCTTTCAGAGTTGTCTTAGATCATTGTATTGTTCAGAATAATTAAGTCATTCACATCTTACAATATTGCTGTTCCTTTGTACACAGTACATTTCACTTTGTATCAGCTCATGTAAGTCTTTCCAGGTTTTTCTGAGAGCTCCCTGCTCATCATTTCTTATAGCACAATAGAATTCCATCATTAGCATATACTACACTTTGTTCAGCCATTCCTCAATTGATGGACATGCCATCAATTTCCAATTTGTTGCCACCAGAAAAGAGCTATTATAAATATTGTTGTACATTTAGGTCCTTTTCTTTTTTGTTTTTTATCTCTTTTTGCTGGGTCAAAGGGTATGCATGGTTTTATAGCCCTTTGCACATAGTTCTACATTGCTCTACAGAATGGTTGAATCAGTTCACAACATGACCAACAGTGCATTAATGTCCCATCTTTCCTAAATCCCCTCCAGTATTGGTCATTTTCCTTTTCTGTCCTGTTAGCCAAGCTAATAAGCATGTAGTAGTACCTCAGAATTATTTTATTTTACATTTCTCTAGTCAATAGTGATTCAGAGCATTTTAAATACAGCTATGGATAGCTTTGATGGCTTCACTGAAAACTGTTTGCATCTTTTGATTATTTATCAGTTGGGAATGGCTCTTATTTTAATAAATTTGACTCAGTTCTCTGTATGTTTGAGAAATGAGGCTTTTATCAGAGAAACCTGCTTCATTGTTTTGTCACTTACAGTTGCTAAATGGCTTTCCTGCCACCTTGTCTCCCCTCCCATTTATTCTATTTTCTCTCCCCTTTCACCCTGTCCTTCAAAAGTATTTTGCTTCTGGCTACTGCCTCTTCCAAATTACCCTCCCTTTTGTAACCCCCACCCTTTCTCCTCTTAATTTCCTATAGAGCAAGATTAATCTCTATACCCAATTGAATATGTATGTTTTTCCCTCTTTGAGCCAATTCTAACGAGAGTAAGGTTCACTCACTTGCCCCCTACTTCCTCTCCATTGTAAAAGTATTCTCTTGCCTCTTTTATGTCAGTGTACCTCATTCTACCTCTCCCTTTCCCTTTCCCCCAGTGCATTTCTCTTTCTCACCCATTAATTTTATTTTTCAGATATGTTCTCTTCGTGGTCAAATCACACCTGTGCCCTCTTCACACACACACACACATGCACACACACACACACACACACACAGATATATATATATATATATATACTTTATCTAACTGCCCTAATAATGAGAAAGTTTTTATGAGTTACAAATATCATCTTCCCATGTACGAATGTAGACAGTTTAACCTTATTAAGTCCTTTTTGATTTTCTTTTCCTATTTACCTTTTTATGCTTCTCTTAGGTCTTGCATTTGAAAGTCAAATTTTCTATTAATTTTCTATTCTGCTCTGGTCTGTCCATCAAGAATGCTTGAAAGACCTCTATTTCATTGAATATCCGTCCTCCCCCCGAACCATTGCAGTCATTTTTTTTCTAGGTAGGTGATTTTTGATTGTAATCTTAGATCCTTTGTCCTTTGGAATATCATATTCCATGCCCTCTGATCTTTTATTATAGAAGTTACTAAATATTGGTTATCTTGACTGTGGCACCATGATACTTGAATTGTTCCTTTCTAGCTGCTTGCAATATTTTCTCCTCATCCTGGTGTAACAACAATGTTGCATCTACTGTAGCTATGTAAGACCAGCAACAAGAGCAGCACACACAAGAGCTGCCAAGACAGGTTCTTTGATCTGCTTTTCTAAGGAAAGCAACTTTAAGGGGTTAACAATCTCAGTTTAATTAAACATACATATATCATTCACTTTGTTCAGGGGGAAAAGGTCAGTCCACTCAACTAACTGCAGGGCAAATGCAAACAGAAATTGCAAGCGTACCTTGTAAACAGAGCAAATAACACAAACCAGTCTATCCATAGCAATACATAGTTACCAGAGAAGGATCAACATCTGGGTTTTCTATCAAAGCCTGGGCAGGGGGGTGGGGGGGCATGTTTCAACAGCTTGCCCAGAGTTTCACTACTCTTTCAATGAGGCTACCCCCAAAAGTGAAAACCTAACCTTTCAGTATATATATATATATATATATATATATATATATATATATATATATATATATATGGTGTTTCTGGGTCTGGGGGCTGGAGGCTCACCATTTAGCATGTGGAAAACCATTAAAACCAGGGTGTGAGAAAGTTAATCACTAGTATCACATCATACACATTGTTTCCAATCAATGACTCCCAATTGTCTTAGTGCTGAGAAACCGATCCAAGATAAAAGATCCCACTTTACCTGCCCCATTCAAACAAAGGCCAGACTAATCAAAGGCACTAAAGAGAAAAACAACAAAAAATCCTGTCCTGATTGCCATTAGACCTGGAGCTCTGGAATTTGGCTATAATATTCCTCAAAGTTTTCATTTTGGGATCTCTTTCAGGTGGTCATTGGTGGATTCTTTCAATTTCTATTTTACCTTTTGGTTTTAGAATACAGGTGCAGTTTTCCTTAATAATTTCTTAAAAGATAATGTCTAGGCTCTTTTTTATCATGATTTTCAGGAAGTCTAATAACTTATAAATTATCTTCCTTATATTTATTTTCCAAGTCAGTTGTTTTTCTAATGAGTTATTTCACATTGTTCTTTTTTTTCTGTTTCTTTGGTTTTGCTCTTTTTGTTTCTTGATTTCTCATAATGTCATTAGCTTCCATTTGCTCAATTCTAATTTTTAAAAATTAATTTTCTTCAGTGAATTTTTCTGCATCTTTTTCCATTTGGCTAATTCTGATTTTCAAGGCATTCTTCTCCTCATTGGCTTTTTGTACCTCTTTTACCATTTGGCCTATTCCAATTTTTAAGGTGTGACAGACCTTTTCTGCCAACCTCCAAAGCTGACTTTGGCTAGAAAATGATTTCAACCTGCCCTTTTGTCTTCTGCTACTCCAGGAATTTTTTGTGGCATTATTTAAAGGTGTTCAGAAGGATTTTTGGGGAGAGCTCAAGTAAGTCACTGCCTTTTTGCAACCATCTTGATTCCACTCCAATAAAATTATTTTAAAAACAGTTTTTCGAAAGTCTTAAGAACTCTGATCACTGAAATAAATTAACCCAGATTTTAGAGAAATGTTGAAGATTCGTGCAATTTGACTCCTGTTAGATAGGTGACGGGCACATGAACTTGGGATACAAAATGAGATATACATTTATACCACAGCTGTCAAATGAGGGCAATTATTATGCTTGACTATGCATGCTTGTTACAAAGGTTTTTTTTAATGACATGAAGGGATATGGCAAGTAGAGGCACGTGATTTTTGATCATTGCGAAAATATTATAATTTAAATGATAAATTTAAAACATAATTTTAAAATAATAGAAAATAAGCTTTACATTTTTGAACACATTCGAAAACTCACCAGGAACTACTTGGTGCTTTTTGTTACTAATTTCTGTTCTGTGTTAGACCCCTCTTAACCAAGCTATGGTATCAATTTTATAGAAGGATTACCTTCTCATCTAGTTACCTAAGTGTCAGTTTTCAAAAGGCATCGGTGATTGCGTGCTCAGGTTATATGAATAAGGGGGAAATGTTTTCAGACAAAACTAGAACTTTTTTTTAAGAACACCAAATTTATGCTGCATGTGACTGAACAGAAATTTCCATTTGTATAATAGAGACAAAGCTTAGACTGGCATTTTACAAACAATGAAGCATCTGAGCACACAGCACAAGAGGGGGCTTTTACAAAGTGTAATAGACATAATTATATTTGAATCAATCTACCTGAATTTACTATATTCTTCAAAGTCCCTGAAATATTACTTTCAACCTTTCAAGGAAGTGCCACACACTAAATATTTAGTGCATGTCTCACATGCAGTGAGGTTTTTCTTCTTCTTTTTGTGTTTTGTAAAGAATTTCTTTACCTCTTACTTTGAATATGGAAGAAGACAAAAAAAGGCTTGGACTATGATAGAACTCTAAATAGCCCATTCCTGATAAATTTCCTGGGCACAGATCTGAGCTTTATCTTCTTTTGTTAAAATATTTGGTAGGAAGCCCCAAACACATAGTTTCAGGTTTATTAACTTTGGGCTCCCAACCTTTTTCTGTATAAATTTGTTAGTAAAAGCCTGTTTGATTTTTTTTCAATTCAATAGGTCATATAGTCAAAGAAAATCAAACGGGGAGAAACAGTGGCAGCTATTAGAAGGATTTCCTGTGAATGTTCAGGTGCACTTTAAATACATGGAAATATCTGAATATCTGAAGTTTGGAATATTAAATAATGCAATATGCAAAACCTGATGATAATGACTAATTTCTTTCTGGTATGCATATATTACATTGTTATTCCATGTCAGAGTCATTTTTTTTAAATATATAATTTTATTCTGGGTAATTATTGCACAAAGTACTAAAGTGTTCAGACAGCAATTTTTACGAATAGTAGTTATGATTATATGGATAAATAAAACTCCCAGTCTCAAGAGATTTCAGCACAGGGGGCAGTGAAGACAAATAAGGGAATAACCTTCTCCTTAAAAAAACACTATGCACTTTGACCAACAATATTAATAATATGCTTTGGGTGCCATCCATAATTGTATGTACATTGGAAAATATGAACTGTGACATAGTATTTTCCTGATATAATCATACTATCTTGTGACAAAATCACTTTCTTATATGAATGCATAAATTCA
The DNA here is from genome assembly GCF_011100635.1 of Trichosurus vulpecula. Taxonomy (NCBI): domain Eukaryota; kingdom Metazoa; phylum Chordata; class Mammalia; order Diprotodontia; family Phalangeridae; genus Trichosurus; species Trichosurus vulpecula. The sequence goes on from NC_050576.1 coordinate 377,733,887, forward strand.
GGAATGAGAAAGAAGTGTCTTAAATGGCTAGAAGTGGTATGACAAAGTAAATGAAGAGCAGGTTTTGCAGTCAAGAATCATTCGACACAGTGATTACTCTTTGTCTCTATGATAGGTGCTAGAGATACAACAACACAAAAATACAATAATTCTTGCCTTCAAGTTAGGTATTGTATGTAGTTGGGGTGAGGTACACCCACATAAGTAAACATAAACTTACATAAAGTAAATATAAAGCAGTTTTAAGGGTAAGGAAAGAGGTAATAGCTACTGAGAAAATCAGGAAAGGCCTTATTTGGCCTATGAACCATTGAGAGAAGCTAGGGTTCTAAAAGGTCAGAGGTGAGTAGGGAGCGAATTCCATGAAAAGGAAATCCATTACTACCCATCATGAGGCAGCTAGGTGGCAAAGTGGGTAGAATGTTGGGGCTGGAGTTAGGAAGGCTCATCTTCTTGAGTTCAAATCTGTTCTGAGACACTTACTAGCTGTGGGACCCTGGGTAAATCACTTAACCTTGTTCGCCTCAGTTTCCTCGTGTGTAAAATCACCTGGAGAAGTAATGGGAAGCCACTCCAGTATCCTTGGCACAAAAACCTCAAATGAGGTCACAAAGAGCTCGACAAGACTAACCCAAGTAAACAACAGAACAACCTATCCCTCAGACCTAACTCGTAAGTATCTGTTGGCAATTAACCTCTCAGTGTCTCTGTCAATTCTATAAGATTATATATTATAAACTTGCTATTGATCTGCAGAGACTCATGGTCCCCAAAACCTAGACCTGGGAAGGAGCTCAGAGGCCATTGAATCTAATCCCCTCATTTTTGTGTCAATGAATGGAGTTTCTATATGAATAATTCTTTCACAGTTGAACTTGCAGGACAGGATCAACAGAAAAAGTCATTACTTGCTTGGACATGAGTGAATAACAGTATCTACTAAGTTCAAAACAGGCATTTGTCAAGTGCTTAGTGTTTATGGGAAAAACAAAGTTTAGATAAGGTATGATCTCTGCCCTTCCAAAGTTTACAGTCTAGGATGAAGATAACATACACACACACACACACACACACACACACACACACACACACATACACACACACAGAAACAGAGAGAAGGAGAGACAGAGAAACAGAGAGAGAGAGACAGAGAGACAGAGAGACAGAGAGACAGAGAGAGAGAGACAGAGAGAGAGACAGAGAGAGAGACAGAGATTTTCCATACTTAACAAGACTCAATATTGGAGAAATGTAAGACATCCTAATATGGGAGGTAAAAGACAGAAAGGTCATTATGGACCAAGAGTAAGGCCCCCCTGAATTCAAATCTAGTCTGACACAATTGCTAGCTGTGTTACTCCAGACAAGTCCCTTAACTTTTCTTTACCTCAGTTTCCTCAACTATAAAATGGAATAATAGCACCTACCTTGCAAGATTGTTATAAGGAGCAAATGAGCAATTTGCAAAGAGTTTAGTACAGTGTCTTGCACGTAGTAGTTGTGATATGATAGTGCAGCATTTTCCTCTCTCCCTTCCCAAGAGAATCAGGTTACTCTTCCATGAGAAGTTTAAAAAACCCAACTTCACATATGGAAAAGTAGATAAAGTCTATGATATTCATAATTATACTTAAAGAAAAAAGTGATTTATCACATTAAGTAAATACATTTCAGTTTCAAATATTGGTGATATGAATCAATATTTGAATATTGACTTGATCTAAAGCAAGCATAATAAAAAAGGAAAAGAGAATGTGGATTGTGCACCCATAGCTCCACATGGCATGGAGAGCTACATCTGGAAATCACTTTGCCTTTTTAGTTTGATATTTGATATTAATGCTTTTCAACACTCAATGTCTTTACTCCAATTAATTTTATATAGGAAAGCTATTGAGCACATTTGTTCCAAGTTTAACAAGAACCTTCCCCTTCTACTACCACAGGCATCATATTGTTATACCCTGTTAATTATATTCTGGCCAAACAGCCTCTATGGCCTTTAACCTATTAAAAATCCATCTGAGAATGTGCTGAAATTGATCAAACATGTTTCCAGGCTTTGACTTCTAAGAGAACTTATCAGCCAAAGCCAAAGACAGAATAATAAAGGTCCTGAGGTATAAACAATCACTATTTTAATGAATGAAAAATTATTTCATGATAAACTGCAGGATTTAGGTGAAAGCACTGAATATTTTCTCCAAAAACTACTTGGATAGAATGTGTAATGTTGACTCATTCTCTCTCTCTCTCTCTCTCTCTCTCTCTCTCTCTCTCTATCTCCCTCCCTCCCTCCTCCCTCCCTCTCTCCTTTCCCTTCCTCCTTCCCTCCCTCTCTTCTTTCCCTTCCTCCCTCCCTCCCTCGCTTCCTTCCTTCCTTCCTTCCTTCCTTCCTTCCTTCCTTCCTTCCTTCCTTCCTTCCATCTTATGTCAACAAACTAAAAGATCTGGGACCACTCATGGATCTGATTCTATTCTTATTGCCACAGAAATTTTGACCTGTTCTATTTCTGACCTTAGCTAGGTTGACCCTCTTTAGGCCACCTGGAGGTTTCCTTGGTCTTAGGGGCTCACTCTATTGGTGCTGGTTTTAATAAAGATATCTTAAATGTTTAGTCTACTGCATCTTGAAATTCCTGAGCTCAAATGATCTCCAAGCCTCAATCACTTCAGTTATACAACTGAGGTGCACCAAACAATCTGGGTGATTTAAGATTAGAGCTGATTTTGTACGTCTTTACAGTGTTCCTGTGCAAAGGTTCCCTAGTTAACAAACACAATGATGTTTCTTGTATATCATGTAATAATGGTCATGGACAAATAAATGAGGAAGTTTATTTCTCAATGAAATTCTGAACGTATTTTTGGTTTGACATTTTTAAGGAAAATGGATAAAGTTTTGGGCTTTTAATTAAATTAAATTTGATTTCATGCCTTCAGAATTTACCCCCACAATTTAATTTGAAACACAAATGCAGCCTGACACGCTTAGCATGCTATGGAAAATTTCCCTTTTTTATAATCTTATCTAAAATTCTGAATATCACATTGTTATAAATGAAAAAATGTTAAATGTTTGGATTAAAAAAGATCAACTTCTCTCCTGGATGGGGCTGAAACCTGATGAGTTAGGATGAACCTAAAAAACATACTCTAGTGTAGTACTCTCTCAATTCCTGGCCTGTCCCTAGTCCTATGAACTATTTTGTCACAACTCACTTTCTGAGGAGTGAAAAGGTGACTACAGAGGCCAAATAATTGATAATTTTCATTTTCACTTAAGGAAATATTTCAACAATCTGGCTAGCAGCTGCTGTGGGGGTGAAAAACCAACAACAACCAGCTCACGGAATGCTGCAAGCCCAGGTCCTTATGATCTGCTTTACTAAGCAAAGCAATGTTAAGGGTTTATCAGTCTTACTTTAATCCAGCATACAAATATCATTCACTTAGTTTAGGGGAAAAAAACACCAGCACCCTGAATTATAGACCAAATACAATTTGTAGTTATCAACATCTGAGTGTTCAGCCGGGGAGCTCATTACAACAGCTGGCCCAGAGTCACATGCCACTCCTGCTGTGGCTCAGAGTTCCTGGAGCAAAAGCCAACATCTGAGCTTATATATCCTGTTCAGGGCATGGCTCACCCAGGCTGGGCATGGAAAAGTCCCCCACCCCCAGTATCACATCAAATACAAATCAATGACTAACAATTGTCTCAGTGCTGAGAAATACAAAAACATCCCACTTTATCTGCCCCATTCAAACAAAGGCCAGAATCATTAAAGGTCAACAGCAAAAAGTCCCACCTTAATTACTATAACAAGAAATTATAAAACATCCTTCTAGAAATAAAGAGGAAAATGGTGTAGCATGCAATGTCTTAATGTATTAAAAGAAACCTAATGACTTCACAAGTCATTTATTGGAAAGGAAGATTTCTGAAGTTATTGCTCCATTGTACAAAGAATTCCTAATGGATTCTTTCAAAAAGTTTTTCTTTACAAGAATCTATAGGGAATTTATTTTAAAAAAATAGTAAGGAAGTAGTCTTAGACATTCTTTATAATGACCATAGATTTAAAGGCATTCTGAGACATAGATATATATGTATATGTATATGTGGTATATGTATATATGTATGTATGTATGGATGTATGTGTGTGTATATATATATATACACACATATATATATATACACCCACACCCACACATATATACACATACATATATACACTTACACACATATGCATATATATGCATATATATATGTGTGTGTATACATATGACTTACTCGAAGAGTTTTTTATAGGTATTAGGATCCTGCTTTTGGAAGCAATTGTGCCTCAATTCTATTCTGAACCAATAGCATACATTCAGGATGCTGATTATATTCCCTGAATATATTTTAGTTTCCAAGTACAAGAAGTTAATTTTTAGTCATGCATGTAGCTGTGTAACTATGGTTTTCTAACGCTTTCACATTATAATAGATTTGGCTAATGGCTTACTTATATAAACTAAAAGGACGTTTCCCAGTGTTTATTTTTAGGAACTTCATAATGTTTTAACAAACTCAATTAGCATAATGGCTCAAACTGATAGTTTGCTAGACTTTGTGATGATTAGAGTTATTAGAGTTCATTTAATTAGTAACATTAACCCTAATGTCTTACCTTATATCTGTAGAAGAGATTAGACACAAAGCTAAATATACATCAATAAAATCAACATTCATGAACAGTGACCAAATATCCAGCACTTGGCAAAACAAATGTTGTAACTCACTTTCCATATGATTGTAAAACAAATTGAAGGAAAATTTATGCTTTTAGATAAATTGATAAGAGGCAGTGGGCAAAGAATAATGAACAGAAAGCTATTATCAAAGCCAGGAAGACCTGGGTTCAAATTTCTTTTCTGACACATACTGGCTTTGTGATACTGTCCAAGTCACTTATTCCAAGCAACTCTCTAAGACTAAGACTACAAAGTGCAGAATAGTTGATTGCTAGAGGAATTTTCTTCAATAGGAATTTCGCATGTGCTGTTCAATTGTTTTGAGTCATGTTCAACACTTTGTGTGTCCTTTTGGAGTTTTCTGGGCAAAGACACTGAAGTGGTTTGCCATCTCCTTCTCTAGCTCATTTTACAGATGAAGAAATTGAGGCAAAACAGATTGTAATTTGTCCAGAGTTATATAGCTATGAAGTGCCTGAGAACAGATTTGAGCTCTGGAAGATAAATCTTCCTGACTTCAAGACTAGCCCCCATCCATTGCTTTATCTAGTTGCCCAATGTAAATGCAAGTCCAGTCCATTTCCCAACTCCATACATATCCATACATATTATGTGTGTGTGTGTACGTGTACAAGACAGTATGTGTACATGATGAATGCAGTATGGAAGGTATTGAGCTTGAGATATTTAGGGGACATCCATGCCCTATATGTATAGGACTCGAACTCAAGGGACAGATGAAGACAATAAATATAGATCGAGTAGTTATCTACATAGTGAGGATTTTGAATTCATGAGTGATGCTTCTAAATCCCTTTTTTGCTGGTCAATATTACAGTAATTCATTCTCTAAGGTTCATCACCTAAGAATCATCCTCAGCTCTTCACTCTCTCTCAACTCTCATATACAATCAATTTCAAGTCTTGTCAATTTCACCTCTACACCATTGCTCATCACAACAACTGTAGTTCAGGTTTTATATCCTGTTGTCTGAATCATTGATTGGCCTTTAATTAGTCTCTAGCATCTAGTATCCTGCTTTTCCATTCCATCATTTACATAAGTGCCAATTTTTTTTAGGCCCAAGAGGCTTCGATAGTATCCTGTCACCTCAGGAATAAAATTTTAAAAAATTCCTCTGTGCCTCATTTAAGATTATTTACAGTCTGGATTCAGCTCATCTTTACATTATTCCCTTTTACAAACTCAACATCTCAAGTAAACAGGGCTAATTTTCTATTCTTCTTGCATAATATTCCACCTCCCACTTCCATGGTTTTTTTTCCTCTAATAGGCTTTTCCTGTGCATAGGTTCCCTTTCCTCTTCACTTTTGCTTCCTGGGACTTCTCTTCAAAATTTAATTCAAATACTGCCACTTCAGGAAGCTTTTCCCAGTTCTCTCAGTTGATTTTTCTTTTCTCTCAAAATTTATTTGTATGTATTATATATACATATATATATATATATATATTCATCTGTGCAAATATTAATCCTGAAACATCTACTCCAAGATTTTAAGCTTCTCAAAGTCAGGATCAGACTTTCCTTAGTTTTTGTAACTTTAACACCTAAGGCATATAGCAGGACACCACTAAATTCTTATTGATATATTGAAATTCAGCCGTAACATAGCTAATCATCAAATCCAATGGTAAGTTTTTAAACCCGTGTTTTTAAACCAATATGTGATTTTTTCATTTCCCTTATTCCCACATCTAAATTATCAAGTGTTCAAAATTCTCTCTCTGCAACAACTCTCAGATGAGTTCCTTCACTTCCACTGTCATCTTTCTAAAACAGCAATCCTTTAATACACACTTACATTATTACTGCAGCTGGGTAAGAAGTATACCTGTCTTTACTATCATCTCTTACTCAATTGGCCCATAGCACTGAGGGACTAGTAGACTTAGAATCATAGATTAGAACTATAAGGGATTTTGGAGGGCATATATTCCAACAATTTCCTGTTACAGATGAAGAAACCAAGATCCAGAGTCTTTAAGAAACATGTTTAGGTTCATTTAGATCATAAATGGCAGAGCAGGATTCAAACCCAAATATTATGACTTTACAAATTATGTCATATATCAGCAATATATCTTTAGACATTCCTCTTTGTCTGCTACTTAAATTTCTAACTCATTTGCTTGTCATTCAAGCCCTCCACAATATTGCACTGCCTTTCTTTTATATAGTTATCTCAAATTGCTCCCTCCCTTGATTTCTATACTCTGAGGCATGGGGTCCTCTCAACATTCCATGTGCTTTCCTCTTGTGCACTTGCTGATTCTTTTTCCTTCATGCCTAGAACATCTCCGCATAAACACCTCATTCAATAACTGAATTCATACATATTTAAAAAAAATTCTGGCTATATCATCTGATGCCTAGAAGACATTAGAGAACTTATTTCACATATAAAAGCCTCAGTGTTCTCATATGTAAAATAAATGTGTTTGAAAAGATGGTCTTCAAGATTCTTCCTTATGTATTACTATATTTCTGACTAAGTTATAATTAAAAGTACACTTTGCATCATTCCATGTACATATAGCCCTTTGTGTGTGTCTCTGTGCATACACACATGTATGTGTGCTATAGCACCCTGATTTTAATAGCTGTTGGAGAGCTAAATGAACATGACTTGAGAAGAGAGAGAATACATATACATTGATATACAGAATATGAATTTTTCTGCCCATCTTAATCAATGAAGAATTGTACAAGACAATTACTGTAAATGATGAGAGAGAAATATATAACAGGAGGAGGGATAAGATGTTTCAGCTAAATATTGAAAGACACAATGATTGGGCAGTCCCCTTGTATCAGTGGTATCAGTGTAATAGTAGGAGAATTAGGAGAACCTGCCTGACTTGGTACATAGGTTCCCTGTGATAAATCTATGGGAGGACATGGATGGGCAGGCATATATGAGTTGAGATTACTATTACATGAAAAATACACATATCAATAAGATCATTGAACCATTGAAGGATTAGAATCCTTTAATCAGAAAATCATTAGATTCAGTTAGTAAACTAAATGCTTCAATTTGAACTTACCCATTCCACCAAATGCATTAAAAGAGCTAGCTAAACGTTCTATAAAACACAATAATGTTATTTAACTAAGTGTTTGGGAATTATCACTTTTAAAATGCTCTAAAATATACATGCTAGATTCTGGTATAAGTTGAATATTATAAATTAGATGCAAACACAAAATACAGTTTTGATGCACATAAGCACAAGTGTTTAGATATATCATTATAATGTTCAAAATGGAGATATTAATTTTCCTTTGCAGATCTCAATGGTGATGTTCAGAAAATATTTATAACTTCCCTTTAGTCTAACAAACTACAAGTTGGTAAATTATAATAGGGACTAGAAGAAAAAGGAAATAATAAAGAAAAGTGAATTTCTTAAATTGAGTACATAATAAAACAATGAAGCGTTGTTTGAATAAGTCTAACCTCTGGTCCCCAAATACAAGTTTCAAAATATCCCATGAGACTTCTATTATTTCTTCTCTTAGAAATATCTATTGATGTCACTGTGAAGTAATAGGAAAATCTAGGATAAATAATCATCCTTTGTCGCTTTTATATGTTAATGTTTATGTCATCCCAATATGTGCTGATTTTATTGAGTATACTGCAAGATATTCAAGACTTCTCTTCTTTTGGTATTCTCATCCATATTTTCACATAAATACTTCACTGATCATATGCCTTGTAGCCAGTCTTTCCTCTGTTTTTTTTTTTTTTTTAGCATTTTATGTGTACCATTATAGCAGTCAAGCTATTGTTTGGTGCTGCTACACAACAAATAATAAAAATTCATATTTGTGAAATGTTTTAATGTTTACAAAGACCCTTTTTTTTGCTTAGAAAGATTTTTTTAAGTTAGTAGTGCTATATCATCATGCATGACACAACCAAAGCTTGGAAATGTTAAGTGCATTGCCCAAGATCACGGTTATTTAATGGCGGAATAAAGTCTTTTTACTCCAAGGCAAATACTCTTTCTAGAAGGTCACATTGCATCCCATGATAAACAAACCTTTCCATGGCAGGATAAATAAACCTTGCTAGAGCAGGATTTGAACTCAGGAAGATTAATTCAGTATCTTTCTATCAGAGGCTGAGTCTGTTGCTGATTTTTTCTTGACATACAACATTCCGTTACATTCCAAGGAAAACTCACATTGCTTCTCATATAATCCTCATTAATGAAAACTTTCTGATTCTACTTAAAACCAATTTTCTCATTACATTTTTTTGTCTGTCTCTAAGGTATAAAAATTTGAAGCACAGGCATAAAAGTACACTGCAAAAACAAACAGACTAGCAAACATTTTATTGGTCAGGTTTTACAGGAAAATGTGTTCCTCCTATTCTCATAAATCAACAAATAGGAATTCGGATATTGTAGAACTTCAATTAGCTGAATATAGCCAGAGTCTGGGGACTAATTTGGATAATCAGGATTTCAGATAAGGAAGGGGAGTTTCTAATGTGAATGATGCATATAGGGAGACATGACCTCATTCAGATAACAGGGCTGTTCAGATAAGAGGTTCCTGCAATCAAAGTTTCCTGGGAATAAGAAACAAAAGGCAAGAAAGCCCTTGTCTGAAAAACAAGCTAAAGATAGGACTGTATAAAAATTAGACAAGACAGTAAAAGGAGCAAATAAGACAAAATTGACACACCAGCCCTGCTTCCGACAAAAGAAAAGCTCTATTTTAATTGTTTAAATTATTTGGTGGAAAATACAATAAAAGAATGATAAAAGTGATAAGAAGAAGGTGTGTGTGTGTGTGTGTGTTTGTGTTTGTGTGTGTGTGTGTTGAGTATATGAGAAGTACTTTTGAATTTGTAGGGCCTCTGAGTCAGAGAAACTGGGGTTCTTGCTTTACCTTTGACACATGCATACAAATTGTGAAAGGGGCAAGTCACTTAAACTCTCAATACCTCCAGCAAAGCTCTAATACTACAAATTTGCATTGGAGGGGCTTCTCTTCTTAATAATAATATCCAACATTTATATAGTGTATTTGGTTTATCACTTTATCTTCACAACAACCTTGTAAGGTAGGGTTATTATTATCCCCATTTTACAGAGGAAGAAACTGAGGCAAATAACAATTTAAGAAGACATGTTCAAGGTCACTGGTTAGTGCCTGAGGATGGCTTTGAAATTTGGGTCTTCTTTACTATACACTATATCCACTACACCAACTAAGTACCCTAGAATGCAATCTAGGTTGACCAAAAAAAAGAATTAGCCAATATGCCCAAAACAAAAAGGAATATAACTATACTATAGTAATTTACTGTTTGATAAACCCCCAAACCCTAGCTTTGGACATAAGAATTCACTATTTGAACAAAACTGTTGGGAAAACTTGAAAATAGTATGGCAGAAACTAGGTATAGACCAACACTAACCTTATACCAAGAGAAGGTTAAAATGGTACATGATTTAGATATAAAGGGTGATACCATAAGCAAATTAGGAGAGCAAGGAATAGTTTACCTATCAGATCTCTGGAGAAGAGAAGAATTCATGACCAAACAAGAGATAGAGACAACTATGAAATGCAAAATGGATAATTCTGATTACACTAAATTAAAAAGGCTTTGCATAAAGAAAACCAGTGCAACCAAGATTATAAGGGAAGCAGAAACCTGGGAAAGAATTTTTATAAACAGCATTTCTAATAAAGGCCTCATTTCTCAAATACATAGAGAAGTGAGTCAAATTTGTAAGAATACAAGTCATTCCCCAATTGATGAGTAGCCAAAGGATATCAGCAGGCAATTTTCAGATGAAGAAATTAAAGCTATCTATAATTATATGGGAAAATTATCTAAATTACAATTGATTAGAAAAATGCAATTGAAAACAACTTTGAGGTACTACCTCACACCTATCAGATTGGCTACTATGACAGAAAAGGAAAATGATAAATTTGGAGAAGGTGTGGGGAAAACTGGGATATTAATGCATTGTTGATGGAGTTGTGAACTTATCCCATCATTCCAGAGAGTAATTTGGAGCTATGCATGAAGGGCAACCAAACTGTGCCTACTCTTTGATCCAGCGACACCACTACTAGTTCTGTAACCCAAAGAGATCATAAAAAAAGGAAAAGGACCTCCATGTGCAAAAATATTTGTAGCATCTCTTTTTGTGGTGGTGGAGAATTGGAAATTGAGGGGATGCCCATGGATTGGGGAATGGCTAAATAAATTTTCGTATGGACAAATATTTTGGAATACTATGGTTTTATAAGAAATGATGAACAGGCAGATTTCAGAAAAACCTGGAAAGACATACATGAATTGTTGCTGAGTGAAGTGAGTAGAATAAGGAGAACTTTGTACATAGTATCACAAACATTGTATAATGATCAACTATGAATGATTCAATTCTTCTCAGCCATGAAACAATCCAAGACCTATCCAAAAGACTCATAATGAAAAATGCCATCCACTTCCAGAGAAAGAACTATGGTATGTAAATGTAGATGAAAGCATACTAATTTATACTAATTTCACTTTTTTTCTTTCTCCTGGTTTTTCACTTTTGTTCTGATTCTTCTTTCACAACATGATTAAGGTGGAAATACTTTTAGCATGATTATACATGTATAACCTATATCACATTGCTTGCTGTCCTGGGTAGGAGAGAAGGAGGGAGAAAAAATTTGAACTCAAAATCTTATAAAAAATGAATGTTGAAAACTATCTTTACATGTAGTTAAAAAAATAAAATACTATTAAAAAGATTTCACTCAGCTTTCTTGATCTCTCTCCTTCAAAAAAAATCTACAACTGGAGTATAACAAGCCAATATACCCTCACTCTAAAAAAAAATCTTAAATCAATCCACCCCCCCCAATAGGCTCATGATTTCCCACATTTTATATGCTCCCTACACACGGTTTCAAATTGGAACGTAGATCTTTGCCCTCATCTGGACCACTAGCAGCCATTGTTCCCCCTCCATACCCAAAGATCAATTGCCTTGCCTCCCTGATTGCAATAATGTGGTAGGAACTAGAAACACAAAGATACAGATAATAGATTATATGCCTCAAAAGTCAAATTATATAAGGAATCACATGGTTAATTCTAGCGTTAGTCATACAACTTCATACTAATAACCAACATTTATATGAGTCCTACTATATGCCAGGCATTATGCACACAATTAAATACATAGATTTTTTTCCCACAAATTTTCACTATGTTTTAGTAAAATCAGAAAAACTTAAAAATTCATTTTTCAACAGTAATAAAGAAGTTTAATGTTTTGAGCTGACATTGATAAAGTTTCAAACTACTAAAGTTACGCTGATTGATGATGACCCAGTAAAGTTGTCTCCCTTCCATAAATGTACATTTCCAAAGAAATCTACACAGCTGTAAATTTCAGAATCTTCTAATAATGACTAAAATGAACAGTAATGGTATCTATTAATAGAGAAGCAGATTTCCTTGGAGAGAGAAATGAGTGTAATCTCCTACTTAGATGGTTGTGACAGAAATATTTGAAATGGGATCTTAAAGAATAATGTTTAAGTTTTGATACCTCAAGCATACTATTCATAAATGCTAAGTGGCATAAATGATCTCTTGTCAACATTACTAATAGCGCCCCTAAAAAGAAGTAATTAATAATATTCCATGCATTTGGGAAACATGAGTGTGATTTCATCCTTTGCCACTTGATATTTTGAAGTATTCACACACTTAAGTCCAGTAAGGCAGTGTATCAAATGCCATAAAATCTATTTTAACCTACATGGAAAATAAAGCTAAAATTTAAATAAGAAATGTACTTATATCTTCAATAGAGTAATATCAATTTACTTTTGATGATAATAGAATAAAAGAAGTGAAACTCTTAAAATACTGAAATTCAAAGACCATTGTATCTCATGCATTAAATTACTGAGGGTCATGTTAGATCTCTATAAATTGAATATCTATTATGTAAAATTGGCTGAGTTCCAGGATTGATGATCAAGACTTTCTTGGATTTGCAAATCCTTCCTAAGTAAAACTAGTATTAAAATAATGCTTTCCTAGGAATTTTATGGGGTTTTTAAAAATTTCTTATTAACTCTTTCATGGAGAAGAGTGAAAAGGATGTCAGAAAAAGGATCAACCTTACTGGCTAATCTAACAGAGTACCTCATGTTGAAACATTTCTTGGAATTTCTCAAGTCTTGACTGTCTAGTCTATCACTATGTGATAACTCGCACCAAGCATCTGTTTTTGATTCCTCAGTCTCATTCTTCAGAAATTAAAAAGAAAAGATTTGAGGAAGGTCAAAAGAGTAATGGATAAAAATAAGAGCCTTTAAAATCAGTGGCTTAATGTTTATTATGATATATTAGCCACTTAAAATAATTTATTTGGTTTTTCTTAATATTTAAAAAAATCTTTTTTCTTACATTCTCTCTATAATAATATAAATCTACTACTCACCTTGGTCCCACATTGCCATCCCGCTGTTATTTTAGTAGGCATTGTCTTGTCAGCAGTATCAGCCCTATTCCTCTAAGCATTTGCATTGCCATCATCCTTTTCCTGATTGACACTTTAAAAAATGGTTAAGACATTCTTTTTTGAGTAATAGGAAATATGTCTCAAACACCAAGATTGCCTAGAGATCTCTGGTGGAGTGATTTTGATCTAGAAGCTAACAGGTAATAGAGAATAATTTTAGAGTTGTGGGCACAAATAGGATAGGCTGATGACAATGGCACACAAAAAAAAGAGATTACCAGTGATTCTAGGACATAGCAAGCAGTGATAGCCTGGGGGAAACCACATCTTCAAATTAGCTAGTGAGGAGCTAGGGAGAGATGAAGGCAACTAACTGATGCTATGAAAATCAAGGACGTTTTCAGTTTGATCATTTTAGGCTATAGTCAGTGATGGTTGCTGGAGGTGTTTTTTTTTAAATTTCATGTATGTGTGCTTGATTTTCAAAATATGTTTCTGTGAGCAGTAGGTCATTTCTCTTTATATCAATTTTTATAATGATAAATTCTCTAATTGTGTACATTCCATAGTTTCACATTTCTTATCAAGGGATATTGGCCAGTTTTTGTTATCTCATGCATTTTTGAATAATTGTGAATATCATTTTATTTTACCCATTGGCAGTTCTTACCTTCCCATAACTAGAAAACCTGCTAAGATTTGCATCAGACAAAAGTGGCTGGTCTGAAACTTATGATAACAGGAAGGAAGGCTATTGAATTTAATATCAGTTCCCAACGAAGTTCTAGAATTGTTCTAATGGATCATTGAAAGCTAGTTCACAATTATTAGAAAAGTACTTATTAGAAAGCTATTAAAATTTTGCAGGTGGGTTCTCAGAAAGGTCCATCCTATTGTAATGACAATGGGAACAGGTTGGAGGGAATAGTTTAGAGAGATATGCAAGAAGAATCAACATGAATTTTTACCTATTTGATATGGGAGGGGAAATAAATTGACATATCAAACATAATATCAAAGTTTCAAATTGGGGAGATTTAGGTTGGAAACACTGAAATAATGAAGAAAGAAGAAGCAGATATAAAGGTAAATAGTATAGAATCAGTTTTGATATTGAGTTTAAGATGTTGATTGGAAATTAAGGTAGAGGTGATATCCTGAAGATAGAGATTTTTGAGTCATTTGCATTTAGGTGGTAGTTACTGAGATTTCTGAGAATGTTGAGAAGTGAACAGGGAAGCCTGGTGAACAGAGTGTAGAACTTTGACTAAGGAAGATCTGGGTTTTGTTTCTGCTTTAGACACTTACTACTATGGTGGGTGGAAGGAATGGTGGGTGGTGGTAAAGACTGATTATCTTACCACTCTTCACTTATTCACTTCACTTAGTCTTATTCTGAGGCTGATGATCATCATCCAATTTAAATTCTGCAGGAATATTAAATTCTTCATGAATCATTCAATGAAATCTGCTATTTCAGCATCGCCCCTCAGGGACCACCACTGTGTCTTCCCAATGTGAGTCCTCAGCTTAGTCCAAAGTCATGCTATCTCTATCTTCTCATAAGTGTGTGGTACTTGATATTTCTGGTTTCCTTTCCATTGTCCCCACCCCCAAAAAAAGTAATAGAAGGGGACCCAGTTGAACAAAAAAGAGGCCCTCCTATAAACACATCCTGTAAGCTTGAACCCTCGAACCCACAAGACACAGAGTCCCCTGATTCAGAATGAGAACATCTATATGCAATGGAAACAGGAAGTGATTTTCCCTTCTTTTAAAAGGCCACCTATAGCACTGCTCTCCTCTGAGGCTCTTCTAGAAGCATTTCTAAGATGTGACTTCAATTTAGGAAGGCCTAGGATCAATTTCCACCTGACAATTACTGGTTATATGTAACACCAAGAAAGTCACTTGATATCTCAGTATCTCAGATTTTTCAAATTTGAAATGAGATGGTTGGACTCAGTGGTACCTAAGGTCCCTCCTATCTCTAAATCTAATATTTGATTGGATGGTTTTGAGATTACTTTTTAAAAATTTTATTTTTATTTTATCTTTACATCTATCATTGTATCTTTCCACCTGTATTTCTGCTTACTGGAATCCTTTTGGGCTACATAGTCCTATAATACATTACTGTCTGCCAGATGTGGACAGTCCATTGGAAACATATAATCTTCATAGTAGGAGATTGTCACAAGAAGAGTGGTAGAGTGTAAAGGCAGAATGAAAGAAGAAAAAAAAATCTCAGATGCACAACAAGTAGACCTTATTTTTATGCTTAATTCACCTTTGAGGAGAAAAATGACTTGGCTTAACATTTATTTTAAACCATATTTACACACAATCCTTTTGTTAAGTGATACTTATATGAATTTGATTTTTCTTTAAATTACATAGCATCAGTGGTCTAATTACTACATGCATGAAATAAATTTAATTCATAGAAGCTGACTTCCAATTGCTTACAATCTAGTTAGGGCACCAAGACAAACATACATGTCAGATTTAGAGAAGTAAAACAAGTTTATTGTAACGTAGAACAAAAAGCCTCCATAAGTACAGAGGTGTAACAATGATGCTACTAGCAGCTGCTGTGGGAGTGTAAGACCAATAACACCAGCACACAGGAGGGCTGCTAGCACTGCTTCTTTGATCTGTTTTTCTAAAGGAAAGCAACTTCAAAGGGGTCGACAATCTTACTTTAATCAAACTGGTATGTGTGTGTGTATGTGTGTGCAAACTGGTATGTGTGTGTGTGTATGTGTGTGTGTGTGTGTGTGCGCGCGCGTGTGCACACGGGTGTGTGCACATAAATTCATTTAGTTCAGGGGAAAAGTCAGTGCCCTGAACTTCCAAGAAAATACAAACAGAAATTGCAAGCAGAAATTATATAAACAGAGCAAATACAAACAGAAAAGACCAACAGACAGGGCTTCTAACTGTCTGACCAAAAGCAATACATACAAGTTACCAGAGCAAGAAGCACCAACATTTGGGTTTTCCAAAGCTGGGGGCCTCCTTAAGGACTAACCACAATCTCTTCTGTCTAAATCACAGGAACACTCTTCCAATGAGTCGGCCCCAAAGCAAAATGGGCATGTATATATATGTGTGTGTGTGTGTGTGTGTGTGTGTGCGTGCGTGTGTGTGTACATATATACGTGTGTGTGTGTGTGTGTGTGTGTGTGTGTATACACCCTTCTTCAGGGCCAGAGGGCACCACAACCCTCATGACCCAGGTTCATGTGACTCAGGCATTCACGTAACTCAGGTTCAAAGCAGGTCACATAGGCCTATTAAGGGACAGAGAGGATCTTCAGATTGTATTAACATTACAAGAGGGAATGAAAACAAAGGATAATTAATCAACATTTGTGGAGTTAGTTGGACTTATTCTATCTGAGACACTAGAACAAAATAATACATGGGAATGAGTAGAAATGAAGTAAGCATTTTGGTCAATAGGCCAATTATAAGTGAATACGTAGTTTTAAGAAGAAGCATTAGGTACAGGGATATATAAGACAGACTTAGTAATTCTAGCATATTTCCTCTAGAAATCACTTGTTTATTCTGACTGGAAGAGATGGCTAGGTAGCCTCAGCTGGCTAGATCCATAATGCATGGGGGAGGACAGATCAGAAAGTTAATACACAGCTTCAGATGCTGGGTTAACACAATTCTGATACTGTCACAAACGTACATTCTTTGGTCCTCACAATACTCTCTTCCCAAAACAGACTAGGAAGACCTCAGAAAATGCCTGTTTCAAATAATTGGTAAAAGACCAAATATTATTAATGGTGTCATCATTTTGCTATTCTCTGTTGGCAAAAGCAATATGTAGAGAAAGGCAGGAAAAACAGAGTTGAACTCAACTTAGCATGTTAACATAACTTTCCAATCATGGATCAATGAGCAATCAGGGTCTAAAATATATGAGAAACACTAATGAACTCAACATACTGTATTGCTCACATACAGATTCATCCAATTTTCTCACTATTATTCACACTTTCCAAACTTCTACCATCAAATGTCTCACTGACTTCATACTGACTGAATCCTCCTGAACTGTCCCTGAAATATTTCTCTGATAGTAAAACAACTCACCAACTCTCAAACACCCAAACCAAAGGGCACTTCTCTGTCCACATTTCCTGCTTTATTCCATTGCAACTCCCAGGCCTTGAAAGGACCAGTCATAAGACTCCTTCCTTAAGGCCTTGAATAGGTCTTAGAAATCGCAGTAATTTTACTTTCCTGAAAACTTAATGAACAGCTGCTTCTTCTTTCCAGGCTTTCTCAACGTCTGATTTGGATGAAAGAATTTATATTTAATTGGACAGGCCAAGACAGCTAACAGAAATCTTTTCCTCAACCTTTTCCTATGCAAATTACATGTAAAATACTATTATTGTGTGTGGGGGTGAGGGAGAGGTGAAAAGTTGGTGACTGGATTCAAGAAAAAATGGACCCCTTCTATTGTAGGTTTGTATATACACAGAGGCATAAATATATACAAGTATACATATATAACTATGTCACACACATCTATAACATGCTTCATGTGTGTATGCCTTTATGTCTGTATGCATACATGCACGCATGCATGTATGTATATGTGATACCTGGCAAATGTTTAGCTCTCTGAAAAATGTGTGCATATAATGTATGTATTTGCATATGCATAAGTACATGTGTAGGTATACATATATATATATATGTGCATGTATTTATATATGCATATAAAAAGGTATGAGTCTATATTACAGATCCATATTGCACACATATTCATACATGTAGGTATATATAAACAGATATATATGTATTTATATGTATGCATAGATGTATACACATTTATGGATATTGCTGAAGACAGTCAGAAAATAAGAATAGCTGTTAGACTGGTTTGATTTTTTTTCTTTCATTTAATTTCAACCCTAGTTTTTCGTGAAATGAATGAACCTTTGCTTGGGAAAGTAGATACAGCACCCTGTCTAAATCATGTTTTCTTCCCCATATGATGATTTAAGGGATATTTATCTATTTTTTATTCTTAATGTATTTATAATACTCTTGATATTCATTTTGTTTTCTTTAAAGATTAAAATAATTATTAACATAAATGATAAATAGCCATTATCATCAGCAGCTGAGATGGCCTTGGCAATTTTACAGGATAAATTTGCTACCTTCTGGACATCTGTATCTATTTCAGATTTTATCTAGACTGTTTATTTCCCTTCTCTGAGTATAATCCCTAAGAAATCAGCCTTCAGTAGTCTGGGGTATTTCCTTACACAATTACTTGTTTATTCTGGGATCAGGGTGGAAATGAGCAGTGGGATTGGTGACGGAGACATAAGATCATAGCATCACGATTTGTTTGCTAGCTGAAAACATGAGTATTTTCAGTGGACAGACACAATGGGTACAACAACTAGTCTAGGGTGCAAGTAGAGTAAGAAAAGCCAGCTGGATGAAACTGTCAGAAGAAGGTAGAATTTTACGAAGCTTATTTTAAGATCCATCTATTTTCTCCTGTAGTTGGGATGAAGAAAAAGTAATTGCACATGGGGAAACTACAAGACTTGAAAAAAATACAATGGAAAAAGGATTTCTAAAAGATAAAACAAAAAATTAGGATTGGGCAGAACAGGACAGAATAGGAAATTAGAGTGGATATTAGCACAATTTTAAGGAATCATATCATTGCCGATTGAGAACTGGACCTCAGAGGTCTTCTGGGCCAGCTCTCTTATTTGCAAATGAGGAAACTGAGTTGTACGTTGATAATTATGGACATGATCCTTTCTAAATATAAACGAAGAACAAATGATTCTCTTTTAAAATTACCCTGTCTTTCTGCCACCTTATGATTTTAGGGCAATGTTAAACTAAGTAAAAATGTAGTGGAACCAATGTATGAGATGATTTCTCCCTGACTGAACAAAAAAATGTGAACTATAGCTCCTTGTCTCATGCAACTCTGTTCTCATCAACAATAAAAAGATTGTCAGTGTCTGGTATTTACTGAGGTGAATATTTTTTTAAGTTGCATTAAAAAGTCCATTAAAACAACAACCACCACCAAATGCTGACGATTAGAATGTTTGAATCACATTAAAACTGTTAATTTGCTGCAGTAATAATTTAGGATTTTAATTATAAGCTTGAAAAACAGATTTAGAAATGTAGTTGGCACAACTAATGTTAATTTGTCCTTTAACGTTTATTGAAAGCAATATGTCCAATGTAATTACAGTGCATGTCAAATAACCCACTACTTTATTTTTTAAATGTATGATCCTTTAATTTGCTTGAGTAAGATGACTTGCCATCTGGTAAGTGGTTTTTTTTTTTGGTAGCTTTATCATTACTTCTAAATAACAAGAAATGATATGAAACATTTCCTTTTCTTTCATTCCATATAATGTACATTTTCTTGATGCTGGCCCATTAAGCTTCCTTTCTGTTGCTTTCATTAGAATTTTCTCCATAGTTGTTACACTAAGATTCATGTAGAATCTATCCACTTAAAGAGAATGAATTTTAGAATTGGGCAGATACTGTCATAAAAGTTATGAAGTCAGTGGCAAGCACTGAGGGTCATCATTCCCTAAAAAAAATATACACACATGTGTGTGTATGTGTATCTATCTCTCTATATGTCTCCGTATACACATGCATATGTATATGTGTGTATACACACATGCACACAAAGTCTTTCAGATCCTGTTTTTTTTTCAAGAACTGACACCATGTTGAACAGAAGAAATCTGCCTCCAGGCAAATTTGCATTAACCCTCATTTTCCCCTTTAATCAGAGTTCCATAGCATTGTTAATGCAATGTATAGTCAGTTTGAGTCTAATGAGATTACATTCTTAATGGCCTTGGCCAGAGATTCAAGAGAAGCCTCGGGCATAATTATGCATGTGCCTGCCTTGTATAAATCTCGCATGAACTAAAAAATGGCTTTTCTGCCAGCATGCATGAACATTTTTTTTCTAATTTTCTTTTGTAGTTCTCCTTAAGTTTCCAACACACTGACAAGCTCTACCAGAGCAGCATTGCTCTTCAATCCAACCAAACTGTATTCACTGCCTAACAGATTTAAGACATTGAACTATAATGAATGCCAAATGCTTCCATTTGGAAAATTATGTCATCAAATTTTATCTGTTATTGCACACAATGGATTTTATTGATAGGTGTTTGTTTTGCTTCATATTTTCCCATAGTATTCTATGGTATCAGATTAGCAATTTACAGCCTCTACTTTCACTCAGAAAAGGTATAGGATGTTAAACACAATTGCAAAATTATGCATTTGATCCTCATTCTCATCAGTTCAGTTTAGATTATTTTTCATTATGTTACTGCTCTATATTCTTTAAAATGAAACTTCCTAAGAATTCATTCACCAGAAGTAACATACAAACTCTTAAACTCTTTTAGAAAGTTGATGTTACGGCTAATATGGAAATATGTTTTGCATGAATTCACATGAATAATCAATATCAAATTGCTTGCCTTTTTGAGGAGAGGTGAGGGATGGGGGGAAGGAAAAAATTTGTGACTCAAAATTTAAAAAAAATACAAGATTGCTAATTTTATATGTAATTGGGAAATATTTAATGAAATTTAAATAATTTAAAATGTACAATGATTTTGTTCATTTTGTGATTTGGAAATGTTTGCAGCAAATTCAGATCCAGAGTTAATAAATGTGTAGGGAAGACCAACAGAAGCCTTTAATAACAGAAGATACAATCCTATTTAGATAGGATTGATATTTTCTCAGCAAAGACGCTGTTTTGCCTGGAGAAGTCAAATATTGAGGGAATATAAGAAGACATTTTCAATGTATGCAACAATTTTAAGGACTGACAAGTAAAAGAGGGTTTAGATTTCTTCTTCTTGACCAGAGAGGACAGAGCCAGGAACGAGAGGTTGCAGTTACATAAAGACAGATTTGGGTTCAACATAAGGAAAAGCTTCCGAACAATTAGAGCTATCTCAAAATGGAAAGGACTGCTTTATTTTTTTAATGAATTCCTCATAAATGGAGGTATGCAAGTAGTTTGGACAACAATGTATTGAGGATGTTAAAACAGGGCTTAGGATCCAAGAAAGAGTTCAGCTATTTGATCTTTGTCCCTACCAAATCTCAGATTCGTTGTTGGTATATTCTTCTGGAAAGAAAGGACAAAAAAGCTATGAATCATCCCCTTTTCCCCCTCTCACACCTGTATAGAGGGGGATATAGTTGGCAATTCATCAACATCTGAGTTCTCTCTTTGTATCTGCTGAGAGTAAATAATTTGCTTCCTTTAATTAAGGCCTGGCATTTCCTCTTTTTCTCTCCCCCCCCCCCCCAGCACATATGGGAACACAAGATTAGAGACAATTGGGATGAAGAAGATTCCTTTTTGTTATTGTTGTCCCTGTAAAGTATCCTGGATAACTTTCCCTTTGAGGATCCAAAACGTTTTTCCATTCAAGTAATGCTGGTTTCTACCTATGGGGGAGTGGTAATAGAATAAGAATAAAAATGATAAGAAAATTGCTATTTCTTAGCATAGTTGGTCTGACCAATTTCTCCAAGATCAATTCAAATTACTTTCACAAATGTAATAAAGAAATTAGTAACAGTTAATTCAGAATAGAAACAGAGGAGTCACTTTCTATATTTTAGGGGGAAAGAAAGTACTTTAACATTTATAGTCAGGGTCTAATCCCTGAAATCTACTATAGACAAAACTTCCATTACTCCAAAAGTAACTGTAGTCAGTACACTTAGTACTTTAATCACTAATATAGCCTTCAAGTGCATTAGGTAAAAGTGCAATTATTAAGACATTTGAAATACCCATTCAACTAAATAGGCTGTCCATTCATGGGCTAGAGTAGGGGAGTACAGGGAAGATACTCATAATGGAAAAAGTGAGTATGTAACAGATATAATCTTTCTCTTCTTACTAGTTTCTCTCTCTCCCTCTCTCTCTCTCTCTCTCTCTCTCTCTCTCTCTCTCTCTCTCTCTCTCTCTCCTCTGTCTGGTTCTCTCTCTGTTTTTCTCCCTTCCCCATCCCTCCCTTCCCTAGCCCCACCCCCCACAAAATCTGAATGATTTGATAGCAATCTGTTGAGATTTGTCTTACATACTAAACCAAAACTTTATTGACTCGTCAAAATGCCCTTCAGCTTATTAGAATCTCTTTTTGGGTATTAAGCAGACTAATGCTTCCCTTTTGGAAACAAATATATGACAAGAGGGTCTTCAGGCTACCACATGCCCCAAGGCAGATAACTAGGATGCATTTGCTTTTAAAAGACTAGGAATATGAAAAGGTATATAATACTCATAAAAGATAACATTTAACACTCAGATAAAAATAGAGATATTTTCTAGGCAAAGTTCACTCTGTAATCTATCTTAGAAAGCACTTTAAGAAAAAAAATCATGTTTGGCACAGGAAATTACATTTAACTAAAAGCATTTAAAAAAAGGCATTAAAAAATTAACTGGGAACACATCTCTACATCTGATACTCTTATGTACTTAATGTGGATGGATATACAAATCACATTATCATCACTTTCCATACCTTTATCAAATATCATAGCAACAGCTGCCCCAGTAACTTAGAGTATGCCTTAGGCTAAAGGAGACATCTGTTTGCTGACAACCTCAGATCAGATGACAAATGGTAGACTGAAATGTCAGTATATGGCAAGGTCAAAGGCCTCACCTATTTGTTAGGTTCAGTTGTAGACACAGAGATTTTCTGCTTTTGATGGACAGACAGGAAAATAGCTAACATCAAAGCAACTAATGGTGATACTAATTCTGATTCAATTAAAATTAAGGGCAGTTAGGAAAAGGAAAGCTATTATACCATTCTGATGGACAGGTGTTTTTTGACACTTTTGGTTTGTGTTAACCTCCAGCCTACTTTAAACAACTACAAGAATGACATTTTTTTTAACTTCACAATATTGGTGTTAAGGACTATGTATGGGACAGAATTTTTAAATAATAGGAGAGACATCCTTAGGAGAAACAAAGTAAATTTATTCTACAAACCTTGCAAGATTTGGGCACACCTCCATAATGGAGGAGGCGAGGTAAAAGGGAACCTGCCTTAATTTATAGTCTTAATGAAAAAGATTCCCACACACTTCTATCCCTTCTTACCATTGACTGAGAGGTGGGCTTACAATCTAGGCACAAAAACTACACAGAGGACCAAGGTTGATCCGGTCCATTCAGGTTTTTCCCTATCAGAACTCAACTGCCAGAGTGGCATCTGAAAGTCTAGCAGAAGAAATGGAGTGGGGTGGGGGAGTCTTTCCTAGAGCAGAGAACAAATAACTCACAGGAAATTCATTATCTTCTAACATCTGAGAGAGAGTGGGGGAAGGGCACGCCCAAAGTTCCAGGCCCTCACCTTCCAAAATCACAAAGCCAAATCAAATCCCAAAACCTCTCCACTAGACATACCCTGTGAAGTCCTCACAATTATCCATCCCATTCAACTACATATTT
The DNA here is from genome assembly GCF_011100635.1 of Trichosurus vulpecula. NCBI lineage: Eukaryota > Metazoa > Chordata > Mammalia > Diprotodontia > Phalangeridae > Trichosurus > Trichosurus vulpecula. Next base: position 377,757,724 of record NC_050576.1, read on the forward strand.
CAATCTATTTTAAATAGCAGTTTCCATATTCTAAAAGTAGAGTTTAATATATTAGTTACAGACTTTTAAGCCTAGAATTTAGAACTTATGGACAATCTAGTTCTGTTCTATAATTTTATGAGGGTGCTGAGATCCAGAGGTTAAGAAAATCCTTGAAGTCATGATGGTATTTAAGAGCAGAGTCAGTAAGCAATGCTCTACAAACACAATACAGGCAATAGATTTTAAATGCACATTTGCTAAGTGTGAACAACATTCTTCATTTTAACACTTCAAAGAGGATTAAAAAAATGGAGTCACCACCGAATCCACCCGGACAAATGCTTCTAACATGATTTGCTCCAGCAAAAATAGTTCATTATCCATCAAAATCTGAACTTAGGGCATGGAACCAAGTTCATGAGCATCAAAATTTAGAGGGCAGAAATTGTAAAAATAGGCTACCTCAGCACTACAGAAGCCACTGTAATAAAGAATTCTTCTGGTGCTCAACTGACTTTGTCTTAAATTTGAGCAGTTGAGAGTGAGCATAAATTAGTGAATAGGGCACTATAAATAGAGTCAAGAAAATCCAGATTCAAATCTCACTCCCAGAAATATCTAATCACATTATACTGGAAATGCCATTTAACTTTCTTGTGCCTGAGTTTCTTATCTGGAAAATGAGGAGGTTCAACTAGCTGTCATATAAGGCCTCTTCCAGCTCTAAATTTGTAATACTGTGACCCCTTGAGTTATTTTTATAATATGAAGTGTATAAGGAATGGAGATCCAGTTTTAGAGTCAGAAAAATCTGGTTGAAATCCCACCTCTGACACATACGACAGTGTGACTCCACATGTCATTTAAGCTCTCAGTGTCCTAAACAACCGACGAAATTTATAATTTTAAAATTTATGATTATAAATTTATAATTTATAACTTTATGAATTTTTCCTTATATGGGATTCAGCTCTATACCAATAAAATCACAGGTTCATTCTCCATCCTTATCCTGTCAATTATAAGGTTGATATTAAGACATTTCCTATTGCTGTCTCCAGTTGCCAAAATTAGTAGCTATAGCTCTGTTATAGCTATGACCTCATGGTTATCCTTCTTGTGATAAACTTTTCTTAATTTTACAAGCCTGGCCCTGGAACAACAACCACACAATCCTTTTCTGGGCCTGGATTTGAAGTTTTTCCAAATGGGTAGACCCTGCCAGAGCTTATGTTCTATTGGCATGACTTTTAATAACCCAGGGTCAACTTCATGTCATAATGAGACATCATGGTAGGAATGTCATGGAGGCTGAAATCTATGTTTCCAAAAATGAACAAATCTTCTAAATCTCGATAAAATTTTAATCAGATTCTCATTTTCAATAATTTTCTTTTATTGAATAAATAGCAAATAGCTACAGAAGGAGAGCATTTCATTTCACATTCACATTTTGTTCATCAACACGTTAATTTTTGGTTGCAAGTTAGGGCCTGGGGCTAAAGCAATTTTTTTTTTCTGTATGAAACCATCTAGAAGAATATTGAAAACTGTTCCTCGTCAAATTGTGCCTCATGCAATGCTACAGATGGATGACATGTACAAAGAATGCTCTTGTTAGTTGAAGTAAGATACTAGTAGCCCTTCCACATGGAAGAATGTATTAGCTCAGCCAGAGGTGCCAAACTTTACTGAGAGTTTCTTGATGATAAAGGAAGAATGTCTAAAAGTTCAGAGAGATGTATTCAATTTTTTTCATTTAATCTCATTTTTTAAACTCTTCCCAGTTCTGTGATGCTTTGTTCCTTGATTCTTCCATATTCTTTCATCTGTTACTTTTTAGCTTGATTGAATAATTAGTAGACTATGGTTGACTGATTTGGTATCTGTGGTGCCAAAGTTAACTATCATTGGATTTGGAAACAGAAGGCCTGGGTCTAGGCTCAAATCTGTTAGTTACTGGTTAGGTAACTGAAAATAAATGAAACCTTTGTCACATTTGATTCATTAGTTTATAAAATGTGAAAAATAATACCTTAGACCATCTACTTCAAATGATTATTATAGGTATTAAATCATGTAATATGTATCACTTTTGAAAACAACATATTATGCAAATGAAATCTTTTATTATAGTAGTGAATCCAACTAAAACATTCTATCTTGAGTTCTGAATATCTATTCCAATCAATAGACAGGGGTAAATATAAATGCAGAATTTATGTATGTGTGAATTCAATCAATATCTAAAATGACCTTTAGTGTGTTGTTTTCCTTATTGGTTATAATTTCAATACTTTTTCTCCTTTCTCTTTAAAAAGTTATTAAATTTCGAATGAAACATACCTTATATTTTATAACAGAGTAATTTTATTAAAATATTACTCTTTTCTATTTGTAATACACTGTTTCATTATTCTTTTTGTCTTTTATCTCTCCTATTTGTTTCTATTTTAATTTTCACATGTCTCTATAATAATATCTTGAGTGGTTTTTGCCCTGTGTTCTGTTCAGTGATTAGCTCTCTATGGATTTTCCAATACATATTAAATGACCATAAAACCTTGTTGCAAAATTCCTATCTTCTAGTGAGTCTGAAGCACAGTAGAGGTTAATCACTTTCGTTGCTTTCTCTGCAGTTAAATGTCATATGCACGGTAAGTACCTAATAAATGTTTGTTGAGTTGAATTTGTCTGTGTCCTGCGTTTGGCCATTATAGCTACCACTCCTTGGTGGCAGCATAACCAGAGATAGATGCATATTCAAATTCAAATTGAACAACATGTAACAACAACTTACTATGTTTTAGGAACTGTACTAATAGGATATACAGACAAATATAAAATAATCTCTACCCTCAAGTAGCTTATATTTTACAAGGTGAAAACAATGTGAAGTTAATTAAGCATGAAATAAATAAAATAGCAAATAGTAATTAGGAGAGTAGTAATAGATGAGGAAATTGGTCCCAACTAAAATCCTTTTAAAACCATTTAATTGAATGCCTTGTCTTCATTAACTATTTCCTATTTTTCTTGTAGACATCTTGCTTTGTATGTATTTCTTTATATGTCATCTGTCCATTGGATGTTAAACTCCTTTAGGGCAAGGACCTTCTTTTGCTTCTTTTTGTATTCTTAGCACTTAGCACAGTGGCTGATGCATAGTAGGCAGGTATAAATATTTATTTATTGATCTATCGGTTGGTTGAGAAATGCATTCAATAGAAGATACTTCTTGATTTGAGAAATTAAGGTGGTATGATGGAAAATTATCATTAAATATGCTTTTATTGATATAGCAGTTAGGTCAAGAAGGATGAGCACTGAGAAAAGAACATCTAATTTTGCAATTAATAAAGCACTGGTAACTTTGGAGACCACAATTTCTGTACACAATAAACATCATGATTTGAGTTTGTGGGAGGGAATTTTAATCCAATAAACCTCAAAGGAGGAGGGGGTTGGTGATTAATATCTGTAAAGAAAGAATATGGGAATGATAGTGAAGAGCAAGACGAATTCTGACTACCTCTCAGGGATTAGTGAGTTGAAAGTAATTGGTGAAGATATAGTCAGTGGTGGCAAGGATGGCTAGAAATAGTGTCATCTGAGGGAAGCCAGAACTCTGTGAGGCTATAGATGCAGAGTGTTAGATGAAAGGGTCCAAAATGAAGAGAACTGAGTTCACTAGGTAATGAGTATTTCATAGGGCACAATGGAAAGTGGGGACATGGGTGGGATGAATTTGAGGGAGTTGGAGGTGATTGCATGGGAAGTGGGAATGGGAACAGTTGGCTTTTGATAGGGGGGTTGGTAACAAAGTGATACAAATACAGGGAGAGTTACACATGGTAAGTTATGTCAGAAGTGTGTGGCAGATGAATAACATGATTTGTTGTCTTAAAGAAGTGTTGTTACCAGGCAATTGTCACAGATGTATGGCTTTAGTCACTCCTGTCTCATCATTTTGTATGTCTGGGAATATTGATACTGCAGCCAGGTCCCTCCTCCAACCCCACCTTCAAGTAGGCTGACAGAGGCCCCTGGGCCCTGAAAGAATACAATAATAGGAGTAAGAGGACCTGGATTCGAATTCCACCTCTGTCATATAATACTTATGCAACTTTGACAATGCTGCTTAACCTATAAGGACCTTTGGGGGCAGCTAGGTGGCACCGGCCCTGGAGTCAGGAAGACCTGAGTTCAAATGTGGCCTCAGACACTTGACATATGTACTAGCTGTGTGACCTTGGTCAAATCACTTAACCCCAATTGCCCTGCCTCCCCCCAGCCAAAGAAACCAAATAAAACATTTATGGACTTTTGTTTCCTCATCTATAAAAAAGAATTTGACAATCTCTAAAATCCTTTCCATCTCTAAATCTATGATCCTAGAAGTTGAAAAGATGGAAGTAAGGTGTTGATGATTCCAGATGACAGCGGTACTGTCTATATGTACTATAGACGTATTCCAAAGTTTTATTTAATAAATGATAGATTTCTGAATTTAAGAGCTAAATGTAAGCAAATAATACATGTAAAAATAATTTTCCTTTAGGAAACCTTGTTACATCATTCTTACTTTACTCTTCACTTTTAGGATATATATAATTGATTACCTTAAACCTAGTATTATATGTAGACCTTAATTTGAATTCCTAAGTTTATAGGAATCTACTTCCTTCATGTAAACATTTCTCTCAGATTTTGTTCACAATGTCCCTTTTTTCTTTTGCTGGAAATAACTCCTTAGTGGTCAGCTTGGGGTACTCCTTGCTAGGCAGTTTTCTCTGTGACTATAATGAGTTGACTCTTGTTGGTTTTCACATCCAATCAGAAAGCTCAGTCCATAATCCTTTGAGACAGCAGAAGGAAGAGTATGGAAATTAAGGGTACAGTCAGATATAGCATTACTTAGTGTCCAGGACTGTCAAACTATATTTCCATTTCCAGCAATAACTGCTATCTGGTATGACTTGTTGTTATAAAGATTGGTGTTTTTTCTGCAAAAGGGTGGAGCAGACCTCCTTCACATTTGTTTTCAGACAGGGAATGTTTTGATATAATTTTAAGACAGATATTTTTAGTTAATTAATAGCATTTTAGCTAGCTCCTCCTTAGCAACAAGCTTCAGATACTCACTAGGTTACAGACAGAACTGTTTCTTAATGTGTAAATTCATTGACAATAGAAGAAAATTGAGTAGACATATTATTAGCTTCATATCATATGGAAAGAATTGAAGGAGTATTATCTACTATAGATAGACATACACTCACTCACATCTGTAAACAATAAATATTGTATTTATATGAAACAATCAAACCATGTTTAATTGATTGAATATTTTTACAGGGAAAAAAACTGGTGGCATGTTTTAATGCCAGACCAACTACTGAATGAGGGCAGCTAGGTGGCACAGCAGATAGAGCATGGTGCCTGGAGTCAGAAAAGCTCATCTTTCTAAACTCAAATGTGGCCTCAGACATTTACTAGCTCTGTGACCCTGGGCAATTCATTTAACCCTGTTTGCCTCAGTTTCCTCATCCATAAAATGATCTGGAGAAGGAAATGGCAAACCACTCCAATCTCTTTGTCAAGAAAACATTAAATGGGGTCACAAAAAGTCATACATGACTGAATGACTGAACAACAACTTCTGAATGACACTAGATTTATCCAAAAGAGTATGAAAAACATATGAGTAAAGATATGTGTGTATACATACATGTAGTATGGCTTAGTGACTAGAGAACTGAATTTGTTTTTGAAGAGACCTGGTTTGAAGTGCTGCCTTTTATACATCCTAGTTAAGTAATACTTAAACTTTGAGTGTCCTCCAAGAAATTCTCTTAAAATTACAAGTTTCTAAGAAAGTGGAAAGTTTTATGTGTATAGGTAGAGAGTATTCCTCATTGGGAGCTAATTATATTGGTGAAACTACATGTTTTAATGAATATTATTAGATTGTTTTTCAAGCAAAATTTAATTAGTTAAGATATTACCTATCTCCTGCCTATTTCCTCTCTTTCTAGGAAATGGCTAGAAGAGTTTGTTCATCATGCCAGCATGAGTATCCCCTTTGGATTCTGGAAAAATAAACAAAAATCTCCCCTTCCTTAAGGAAACAATAAAGAAGAACACTTTAGATCTTTGTTATATAGAAAGAGGGTAATTGTGGTTTAGAAGAGCAAACATTTGGTTTGGAATATTTTCGCCAACCTACTCACTTCCCAACACAATTATATGTAAATTGAACTTGAGAAAATAATGGAAATGATAATATTTGAATCCATGATATGTAATCAGAAAGTCTGGTTCAGGAAAACTCCAAATATGTCAACCATAAATTTGAAAGGAAAGATGAAAAGAAAGTCCAATAGACAGTTTGCTTCACAAGAAAATTCCAGCAAATTTGGCCTCATTGACCAAATCACTAAAGAAAAAAAAATTAACAGTAAAACTTCACTACTTCTCCTTCCTCCCTTGAAATATGCTGATTATGCCACAAGTCCCTGGGCAAATGCCCAGTTGGCTTCTGGGAAGTCCACATCTGAGTGACATTGGTTTAAGATTAAAGTGCTACCACCCACATTGCATGCAACAGTTGATTCCAGTTCAAAGTATTTGTTGGCTATCATGCATATCTGTGCTATCAGACCTACAGGTAGTTTCTATTTTAAATGCATGTAATTTTGAATTTTTTAAACTCACACAAAGAATCCAGTTTTAGAAAGTAAGTACCCTTTGTGTACTACCAGTGAGGCATTACCTTTTACTATAGATGTTTTTGATTTATTTTACACTTTAAGTATTTTTATACTCTACCTCTTTCTGCCAATTCTTTCTGATTTTTAATTAAATAGAAATTTAAATAAAAAATAAGTTTGCCACAGAAGAGATTAATGCACCATAGGGAGCTGGCAGTGCTAACACAACTCAAACATGAAGAGCAATGGCATATTTTCCTATAAGATTTATGTTAAAATTTAACTGTCATCAGAAAGCCATAGCATTAACTTGCCACATAAAACACTCATGCTGTGGAAAGTCTATGAACTTTAGCTTGGACTCCACAACAACAGTGCTATCCATGATTTTATAGTCATTTTCTTTAAAATTAAAACATTCCTTTCTATGATGTAGAACTAAAGTAAGGACTCATGTTGCTCCTTTGTGCAGCTTCATTCTTGTCTTAATAGTTGGATTTCCTGAACATTTTGAAATACTGTTCTTTAAGCTGTCATTTCAATTACATAATACAAGTCATCAAATAATATATTCTCAAATGACAAAGTCATAAGTAAGCCATTAAACTGAATATGAGCCTATGAAGGCAATATATTATTGATTTTTTGGATGTTGAATTGACAATTAGCATATAAGCCATAAGAAGTCAGAGTTTACATTTAAAGTCTCTGTACTAAAAAATGCTTAACAAAAAATAGGAGGAAATATCAAATTGATATAACTATCATTCTTCAGATCAAATTTAAGTTCAGGAGCCAGACCAATAAAGGAATTTTTTTTTTACTTACTCAATCCAATTCAGTCCAATGAAGTTAACCAGGTTCCTCCTCTCTTAATTCTCCCCCTCCTATGATTTTTAATAAAAGAAGATATTGGTTTTCATCTAGTGCAAATCCAAACTCTATTCATTTATGCAGAGCTTACAATTCTCCCCATGACTTTCAGGAAGACCCTATTAAAAAATAACAACAATCAAACAGAAGTCCAGGTTCAGAGTAACACTTTATCACCTTTGTAGTCAGCAGAGCTAAGCATGTACTTCTCTCAATCAGCTACAAGGAAGAGAAGCCAGCCCAAATGACTAAAGAAGCAAGGGCCCAATTGTAATGAACCTCAAAAACAGCTTCACAAAACTGACTTGAATAAAATAGGCACTTCTTAAATGTGTATTGTGTTGAGTTGAATCATTTCAGCTGGAACCCCGTTTGTCATCAGTGGCTGTCCACTAGAGGAGTGGTTAGACTGTGGCTGTATCACCTAGCACTTTGAAATTAATCTATGCTAGGGATAGGGTCAGCTGGTGGGCTTAATGATTTATGGAAATATAGCTGATACAGAAAGGGACAGCTCTCTTTTGAACAATAATGCTTTTTTCATCTCAAGTGTACCAACATTTTACTTTGCTTTATCTGGATTTGTGTACATGCATAAATGTAAGCCTTTATTATTCATATTGGATTCCACTGCAAGCTCACTGAGGACAGAATCTATGTTTTATTCATTTTAGTATAGTCCCTAAGTTCCTACCACAGTATCATTCATGTGATACATGTTCAACAAATGTTAGTCAAATATATGAAAGATTTAAGTAATTTCTGCTTTCTTGTCTTCCATGGATGTGGAGTTTATACTTATAAAAGTAGGTTTTCCCCCTCTCTTTTTGTAGGGTAATCTAAAAGAAAGCAATATAAATAACTGTAGCAACAAAAAGTCAAGCTCATAGGTTTATCTGGAATTTAATCTGACCTCCAATTATTGTGATGCCAAGGATTCATGTCTGAAGTCTCTGTCTAGACAGTTAAAGCACAATAGGTACTTGCTACATTTCCCAAATCCACATTTGAGAATTCTGTAACTTTTTTGCAGTATTTTTTAATCGCCTGTGTCTGTATTTCTTTCAAATTAACCTATTCACCTTCCATTTCAAAGTCTTGGAATCAAAGTGACAGGTCCAGCTACAAAGAATTTGGGAAAACATTGAACTTAAGAAATTCTGTACTTCAGATGATTCTATTAATGAAACTAGAGAATGCTAGTTCTGAATCCATCCTCACCAGAATTCTTGCAGTCTGACAGCTCCTTTCTGCTTTTCTGCCTGCCAGTTCTAATCTCATTCTATTAATACTGTAGGTAAATTGATTTACATAGGGCAAACCTTGGGGAGTCAGAAGTGAAGTTCATATTTGTCCCCAGGAGTTTGAATTATTTAGAAAAGTTACCCTCTAGGTGGAAGTAACTGCACTAGAGCTATAGCAAACTGTATACTACAGATTTAAACTCCTTCTCATTTAAACTCTTGCTAGTCCACAATTCTCTTGCTATTTGCCTCATGTTGAGTTCCTTGGCAATTTAAAAGTCCCCCCAAGCATCACGTAGAAGATTGATGCTAAAACATAACCCCAATTGGAGAGCACATGGGTCATAGTCTCACTCTAAATAATAGTGCCATGATAGATAATGAGAACAAGGAAGGCTAAAGTTGGTATTCAGATAAAACAAGTAATGAAAAGGAAAAAAAAACCCAGTCAACTATGAATGGAATCTTTTCATAAAGATATACAGAGTGCTAACTCTGTTTTGACCTCTAATTTTTGTTATTGTTGTCATTTTGTTGCCATTTTTGCTAGGACTTGCCTGTGCATCGTCTTTAAGCTAACTGACCAATAAGCCCAACTACCCTATCATAGCATTAAATAGTCCCCTTTGTATCTGGAAGGCCTAACGAATATGGTAATAGTAAGTAACAAGATAGATTTTGTGATTCCCAATATCCATTTCTCAATATACTGCCATAGCTGATGTCTGGAATTCTACTAAAGTCTAATTGATTTAGATTTAAGGCTTGATCTTTGCTGAAATTAAGTGACTTCTGTGAAGAGTAAAACATTAAGCTATTATAAGTTATTTAAATCTCAGTGTGAATGAATATCAGATCCTTAACTTTTTTTGCTTGTTTAGTTTTAGTTTTTACTTTGTTTTTGAGGTGCAGAAGAAAGAATCCAAGCAGGCAAGCTAAGATAGGTTGAATAGTCAACTCATCCAGGCTAGTCCATTTGGTCACAGGGTCCCAATTTCTTACCCCTTGAATATTATTCTCTACAGAGTGGACCCATGTGAATGATTATTTTCTATCTTCAAGAGGTATGATGCTTAGCAGTCATTTTTCTTTTTTCTTATTTTACAAAGGTTTTTCTTCTTTTTTATTAATTAATTACACTCAGTTCCACAAGCATTTGAGTTCCAAGTTTTCTTTCCCTCCCTCTCCTCCCCGCCACCCTGAGAGCATGTAATCTGATATAGGTTCTACATATACTTTTACATTAAAATTACTTTTCCAATAATCAAATTGTAAAGAAGAATTATAGCCAATGAAATGAACCATGAGAAACATGTAACAAAACCAAAAATAAAATAAAATTTTAAAAAGAGAGCAAATAATTTGCTTCAATCTGCATTCAGACTCCATAATTCTTTCCCTGGATGTGGATGGTCTTTTCCATCATGAGTATTTGGGAGCTGTCTTAGAACTTTGCATTGTTGAGAAGAGCCAAATCAATCAAGGTTAGTCATCAGAGAAGCAATGTGTCTGTTGTTATGTACAATGTTCTCCTGGTTCTGCTCCCTTCACTCATCATCAGATCATAGAAGACTCTCCGGGTTCTTATGAAGTCTATCTGCTCCTCATTTCTTATAGCACAGTAGTATTCTATTACATTCATTTGCCATAATTTGTTTAGCCATTCCCCAACTGATGGGCATCTCCTTGATTTCCAGTTCTTTGCCAACACAAAAAGGTCTGCTAGAAATATTTTTGTGCGTATGGGTCCTTTGCCCCCTTGTATGATCTCTTTGGGATACAGCCCTAGAAGGGGTATTGCTGGGTCAAAGGGTATGCACATTTTTATAGCTCTTTGGGCATAGTTCCAAATTTTCCAGAATAGTTGGACCAGTTTACAACTCCACCAACAATGCAGTAGTGTTCCAATTTTCCCATATCTTCTCCAGCATTTATCATTTTCCCATTTTGACATATTAGTCAGTCTGACAGGAAAGATGTGGTACCTGAGAGCTTGAGAGCTGTTTTTAGTTGCATTTCTTCTAATCAATATTTAGAGCATTTTTTCATATGACCATAGATATCTTTAATTTCTTTCTCTCAAAACTGTTTGTTCATATTCTTTGACCATTTCTCAATATGGGAATGACTTGTATTCTTATAAAATTGATTCAGTTCCCTGTATATTTTAGAGATGAGGCCTTTGGCAGAGACACTGGCTGTAAAAAATTCTTTCCAGGGGGCAGAGCCACGATGGCGGCTGAAAAGCAGGGACTAGAGTGAGCTCCCTGCCGAGTCCCTCCAAAAACCGATAAAAAGGCCTCTGAACCAATTCTAGAACAGCAGAACCCACAAAACAGCAGAGGGAAGCCGGGCTCCAGCCCAGGACAGCCTGGATGGTCTCTGGGTAAGGTCTATCCCACACAGAGCTGGGAGCTGGGAGCTGGGAGCTGGAAGCTGGGAGCAGAGCAGAGCCCAGCATGAGTGGCTCAGATCAACCAGACCAGGAACTGGCGGAGCAGGCCCTAGCACCCTGAATCAGTGAGCTGTGGAAGTTACCAGACTTCTCAACCCACAAACACCAAAGACAGGGGAGAAGGTTCGTGGGAAAAGCTGCGGGAGTGGAAGGAGTTAATGGTTTGGCCACCGACCTGGGGCAGTGGAGGTGGGGGAGCTACAGCTGCAGTTGCTTCCAGCACCAGGCCCACCTGGTGGAAGAAATTAAGTGGCGGATCAGAGCAGGAGTGCACAGCCTGCTGAAGATCTAAGCCCAGCCCGGGCTGGGGGTTCTTGGGGAAGGAGCTGTGCTGGTGTGACAGAGCCAGTGCATCACTTCCCAAACGTGGAACATATATGTCTTTAGGCTACAAGAAGTCATACCCCGCTGAAAAACTCAAGGGTCAAGTTAGTTGGTTGGGAATATGGCCAGGCAGAAAAAACACACACAGATTCAGTCTCAGACTTTGGATTCCTTCTTTGGTGACAAGGAAGACCAAAACGTACAGACAGAAGAAGTCAACAAAGTATAAGAGCCTACACCAAAAGCCTCCAAGAAAAACATGAACTAGCCCCAGGCCATGGAAGAGCTCAAAAAGGATTTGGAAAAGCAAGTTAGAAAAGTAGAGGAAAAATTGGGAAGAGAAATGAGAAGGATGTGAGAAAACCATGAAAAACAAGTCAATGATTTGCTAAAGGAGACCCAAAAAAATACTGAAAAATACACTGAAGGAAACAACACCTTAAAAAATAGACTAACTCAAATGGCAAAAGAGCTCCAAAAAGCCAATAATGAGAAGAATGCCTTGAAAGGCAGAATTAGCCAAATGGAAAAGGAGGTCCAATGGACCACTGGAGAAAACACTACCTTAAAAATTAGATTGGAGCAAGTGGAAGCTAATGACTTTATGAGAAATCAAGATATAATAAAACAGAACCAAAGGAATGAAAAAATGGAAGACAATGTGAAATATCTTATTGGAAAAACCACTGACCTGGAAAATAGATCCAGGAGAGATAATTTAAAAATTATGGGACTACTTGAAAACCATGATCAAAAAAAGAGCCTACATATCATCTTTCAAGAAATTATCAAGGAGAACTGCCCTGATATTCTAGAGCCACAGGGCAAAATAGAAATTGAAAGAATCCACAGATTGCCTCCTCAAATAGATCCCAAAAAGAAATCTCCTAGGAATATTGTCACCAAATTCCAGAGCTCCCATATCAAGGAGAAAACACTGCAAGCAGCCAGAAAGAAACAATTTGAGTATTGTGGAAACCCAATCAGAATAATCCAAGATCTGGCAGCTTCTACATTAAGAGATCGAAGGGCTTGGAATATGATATTCCAGAGGTCAATGGAGCTAGGATTAAAACCTAGAATCACCTACCCAGCAAAACTGAGTATCATGCTCCAAGGCAAAATATGGATTTTCAATAAAATAGAGGACTTTCAAGCTTTCTCAGTGAAAAGACCAGAGCTGAATAGAAAATTTGACTTGCAAACACAAGAATCAAGAGAAGCATGAAAAGGTAAACAAGAAAGAGAAGTCATAAGGGACTTACTAAAGTTGAACTGTTTTGTTTACATTCCTACATAGAAAGAGGATGTGAATGATTCATGAGACCTCAATATCATAGTAGCTGAAAGGAATATGTGTGTGTGTATATATATATATATATATATATATATATATATATATACACATATGTATACAATATGTATATATATATATATAAGTGAATGTGCATATATGTATATATGTATGTGTGTGTGTGTATATATCAAAAAGAAATAAAATCAAATTAAGGGATGAGAGAGGAATATATGGAGAGAGGGAGATAGGGAGAGACAGGATGGGGTGGATTATCTTGCATAAAGGTGGCAAGAGGAAGCAGTTCTGTGGGAGGAGGGGAGAGGGCAGGTGAGGGGGGAATGAGTGAATCTTGCTCTCATCAAATTTGGCCTGGAGGGGGAATACTATACATACTCAATTGGGTATCTTACCCCACAGGAAAGAAGAGGGAAGAAGATAAAAAAAGGGGGAATGATGGAGGGGAGGGCGGATGGGGGTGGAGATAATCAAAAACAAACACTTTGGAAAGGGGACAGGGTCAAGGGAGAAAATTCAATAAAGGGAGATGGGTTGGGAAGGAGCAAAATATAGTTAGTCTTTCACAACATGAGTATTGTGGAAGGGTTAAAAAAATTCTTTCCAAGTTTTCTGCTTCCCTCTTAATTTTAGTTGCATTAATTTTGTTTGTACAAAATCTTTCCAATGTAATGTAATCAAAATTATCCATTTTGCATCTTGTATTGATCTCCATCTCTTGTTTAGTCATAAATTGTTCCCTTCTCTATAAGCCTGACAGATAAACTATTCCCTTCTCCCTCAAATTGCTTATAGTATCAGTCTTTATATCTAAGTTGTGAACCCATTTTGACTTTATTTTGGTATATAGAATAAGATATTGGTCTATGCCCAATTTCTGCCATAGTACTTTCCAGTTATCCCAGCAGTTTTTTGTGAAATAGTGTCTTCTGATTGCGGAAGCTGGGCTCTTTGAGTTTATCAAAGAGCAATTACTATATTCTTTGATTACTGCATCTTGTGTATGTAACATATTCCACTGATCCATCACTATTTCTTAGCCAGTACCAAGTAGTTTTAATGATGGCTACTTTATAATACAGTTTAATATCTGGTATGGTGAGGCCTCCTTCCTAGTGTTTCTTTTCATTAATTCCCTTGATATTTTGGATTTTTTGTTCTTCCAGATGAATTTTGTTATTATTTTATCTAGCTCTATAAAGTGATTTTTGGCAGTTTTATTGATATAGCACTAAATAAGTAAATAAATTTAGGTAAAATTGTCATTTTTATTATATTAGCTTGGCCTAACCTCGAGCAACCAATGTTTTCTCCATTTATTTAGATCTGACTTTATTTGTGTTAGAAGTTTTTCAAAAGTATTTTCACTAAACTTTCATGAAGAAAAATTATTTGACAGCTCTAAAATGAGATGTGTCTCTCTCCTTCTTAAAGCAAAATAACCTTTAAACATCGGGATCCATTCACAAGTTCCCAATGGTATAGAGATAATTAGGTCAAGGGCTTGTGAGAATATTATTTTGCTATTTGGTTAATATCAGGTTTGCCTAAAGCTTTGTTACAATTAGTAATGTTAAAAGAAGAATGGCTTGTGTATTATTCTGTAAATGCCATCAAAGAAACATGGCATGAAAAAAGTTTATGATATTTTATGTACTGTGATAAAAATTGGTTATTTAATGTGTTTATGTATGTACTGGAGCCTGTTAATTCCTTAAGTGAAATATCCTCCTGGTGAGGAAATTAACAATGAGTGAATGTAAAATGTAAGAAACTGGGTTCTGATGTGAATTTCTTAAACAGAATAATTGGTCAAGGTTCCAACTTTGAATTTGCAAGGGTTATAAGGGTTAGAAATGGTAACTTAAAATTGTGCTAAGGTGACTTTTGTGGGAGAATGGACAGAAAGCTGGTTCCTATAAGAAGACAAGAGGAAGGTGCTGGGATGCTGTGCTGAAAGCAAATGCCAAGGAACAGAAGACTTGATGCTCCCTGCTGGACAACTATACAGGAAAAGACTTTTTGAATCTTAAAGGGACAATTGCATCATCGTTTTCCTTTGGGTTTCTGTATCTGTATTTACAAAGGGGACTACCCCCTTTGATTTGTCGGAGATTTTGAGGAATGGAAACCTCAAATGGAAACCTTAAAAAGGGTAATGGGGATGCAACTTATATCAGCAATGATGTGTGAAGTCTTCAGATTAGTATAAGAAGAGGGGGGACTGTGTGGGTTGGATAACTGTGAAGACTTCACAGGGTATGTCTAATGGAGAGGTTTTGGGATTTGGGTTTGTAATTTTGGGAAGGCATGCCCTTCCCCCTCTCTCTCTCAGATGTTAGAAGATAATTAACTTCACGTGAGCTATCTGTTCTCTGCTCTGGGAAGGGTCTCGCCTTCCCCCATCCCATTTCTCCTCCTAGACTTTCAGATGCTACCCTGGCAGTTGAGTTCTGATAGGGAAAAACCTGAATGAACCGCATCATCTTGGTTCTCTGTGTAGTTTTCGCGCCTAGACTGTAAACCCACCCCAGCCAATGGTGAGAAGGGATAGAGGAGGGTGGGAAACTTTTTCATTATGACTATAAATTAAGGCAGGTTCCCTTTTAGCATCACCTCCTCCCTTATGGAGGTGTGCCCAAATCTTGCAAGGTTTGTAGAATAAAATTACTTTGTTTCTCTTAAAGATGTCTCTCCTATTATTTAAAAATTCTGTCCCATACACCTCCTATGCCCCATAATGAAAAGGAGGATGACCTTAATAATACTGGGACATGGGAGGTTAACTCAGTTTTTCTTTCCTTTGTAGCTTTCTCTGGCTAGAATGGGAGTGAATTATTTGGTGGGTTTAGTTCTCATTATTTTGATAATGACTGTCCTCCCCCCTCAAGGCCAGAGGATAAACATCCCCATTAGCTGAAAATATGTTCTTATTGCTTATAAATGACCATCTCCCTTTTACAGAGAAGAAATGTAAACAGGGAGGGAAGACGACCTTCTCACCTATTATTCAGATAGTGCAATTATATAGTTACATTTTCTTTGTCATGGGGTTTTATGCAACTCTAAAAAACTACTGGATTCATTAAACTTCTCTTTTGCTCATCAAATTACATTATAAAATTATTCATATTATTAATACTCTCCGTCCTCGTTGCTGATCATTTGTGCTTTCTGTGTATATTAAAGGATCACCAGGTCAGAAAAAAAAAGTTTTTTGTATTTGTGTTCATATAGTTCCTGGGTTTGTCCTGGAAGATAGACTCCCAAATGTTTTAAAATGTCTACAGTAACTTTAAATGGAATGTATCTTTCTATCTCTTGCTGTTGGGCTTTGTTACTAACATGTAGGAATTCCAAGGATTTATTTGGGTTTATTTTATATCCTGCAACTTTGCTAAAGTTGTTTATTATTTCAATTAGTTTTTTACTTGATTCTCTAGGATTCTCTAAGTATATCATCATATCATGGGCAAAAAGTGATAAATTAGATTCTTCTTTGTCTTTTCTAGCTCCTTCAATTTTTTTCTTTTCTTATTGCTAAAACTAACATTTCTAGCACAAAATTGAATAATAGGAGTGATATTGGACATTCTTGTTTCAACCCTGATCTTAACAGAAATGCATCTAACTTATCCCCATTTCATATAATGCTTGCTGATGGTTTTAGGCAGATGCCTCTTATCATTTTCAGGAAGACTCCATTTATTCCTATGCTTTCTAGTGTTTTTAATAGGAATGGGTGTTGTATTTTATCAAAAGCATTTTCTGCATCTATTGAGATGATCATATGTTTTCTAGTAGTTTTGTTGTTGATATGATCAATTATGCTGATAGTTTTCCTAATATTGAGCCAGCCTTGCATTCCTGCAATAAATCCTACCTGGTCATAGTGTATTATTCTCATGATAATTTGCTGTAATCTTTTTGCCAATATTTTATTTAAAATTTTTGAATCTATCTTCATTAGGGATATTGGTCTATAAATTTCTTTCTCTGTTTTGGCTCTTCCTGATTTGGGAATTAGTACCATATTTGTTTCATAAAAAGAGCATGGTAGGACCTTCTTAGCCTATTTTCCCAAATAGTCTATAAATTATTGGAATTAATTTTTCTTTAAATGTTTAATAGAATTCACTTGTAAATCCATCTGGCCCTGGAGTTCATTGATGGCTTCATCAATTTCTTTTTTGGGATGGGGTTATTTAAGTATCTTGCTTCCTCTTCTGTTAATCTGGGCAATTTATATTTTTGTAAATATGCATCCATTTCCCTAAGATTGTGAAATTTATGGGCATACAATTGAGTAAAATAATTCCTAATTGTTGTTTTAATTTCTTCTTCATTGGAGGTGAATTCACCTTTTTCATTTTTGATACTGGTAATTTGGTTTTCTTCTTTTTAAATCAAATTGACGAAAGGTTTATCAATTTATTTTTTTATAAAACCAGCTCTTCATTTTGTTTATTAGAGCAATAGTTTTCTTGATTTCAGTTTTATTAATTTCTTCTTTGCTTTTCAGCATTTCTAATTTGGTGTTTAGTTGGGTGTAACAAAATCTGGCTAGCAGCTGCTTTGCTGTGTAAAACCAACAACAACCAGCACACAGAAGGCCACTAACAAAGGTTATTTTGATCTGCTTTACTAAGGAAAGTAATGTTAAAGGTTTAACAATCTTACTTTAATCAAACATACATATATTACTCATTATTTCAGGAGGAAAAGCCAGCAACCTGAACATCAGAGCAAATACAAACAGAAATGACAAACATCAACAGACAAACCTTGTCTGTTTCAAATTACAATTCATAGTTACCAGAGAAGCACCAACATCTTATCTGTTTGAGTTACAAACCTGGGGAGCAGTTACAGCTTGCCCCTAGTCTCAATACTCCTTCAATGAGTGTGCCCCCAAAAGTCAAATGCCAACCTTGGATCTTATATACCTGTCAAAGGGCACTCGGGCACTTGATTACCCCAGTGCTGAGAAGCACTCAAACAAAGAAGAGTGGAAAAGACCATTTTGCTTGCCATTACATTTGAAAGGCAAGACTCATCAAAGGTACTTAATTACTTCAGCATTCCAAAGGAGAAGACAACAAAAAGTCATGCCTTGATTACTATTACATTGTCTTAGGGCTGAGAAACACTCCAAGACAGAAAGATCCCATTCAAACAAAGGCCAGAATCATTAAAGGCACTTAAAAGAACAGGAAAAAGCACCTGATTACCATTACATTGGGGATTTTCAATTTGTTATTTTTCCAGTTTTTTCAGTTGCATGCTCAATTCATTGATCTCCTTCTTCTTTACTTTATTTGTGTAGGCATTGAGAGATTTAAAACTTGCCCTAAGAACCACTTTTGCTGCATCTCACAAGTTTTGTTATGTTTTCTCATTATTGTCATTCTCTTGACTTAAGTTAGTAATTGTTTCTATGATTTGTTGGTTGATCCACTCATTCTTTAGGATTAGATTAATTAGTTCCCAATTAGTTTTTACTCTATCTTTCCAGGGCCCTTTATTACAAATAATTTTATTGCATCATGATCTGAAAAGGGTGCCTTGACCATTTTTGCCTTTCTGCAATGGATTATGAGTTTTTTATGCCCTAGTACATGGTCAATTTTTGTGTAAGTGCCAGATACTGCTCAGAAAAGGTATATTCCTTTTGATCCCCATTCAGTTTTCTCCACAGGCCTATCATATCTACCTTTTCTAAAATTCTATTCACCTCCTTAACTTATTTCTTATTTATTTTGAGGTTAAATTTATCAAGTTCAGAGGGGAGAAGTTGAGGTCCCCTACTAGCACAATTTTGCTATCTGTTTCTTCCTGTAGCTCCCTTAACTTCTCCTCTAAGAATTCGGATGATATACTACTTGGTACATAGATGTTAATTAATATTACTTCATCATCTATGGTGCCTTTTAGCAGGATATATTTTCCTTCCTTATCTCTTTTAATTAGATCTATCTTTGCTTTTGCTTTGTCTGAGATTAGGATTGCTACCTCTGCTTTTTTTTTTTTAACTTGAGCTGAAGCATAATATATTCTACTTCAGCCTTTTACCTTTACCCTGTGTGTATCCCCCTGTTTCAAATGTGTTTCTTGTAAACCACATATTGTAGGATTATTATCTTTAATCCATTCTGTTATCTGTCTCCATTTTATGGGAGAGTTCATCCCATTCACATTAGTTATGATTACTATCTGGTGGTCTTTTTCTCTGTCCATTTCCCCCTCCCCATTTATGCTTTTATTTCACCCTTCTCCCTTCTCCTCCTCAAAAGACTTTTGCTTTTGACCACTGCTTCCCTTAATTTTCCTTCCCTATCAACCCCCCTCCCTTATCTTAAACTTTTTCCTTACTACTTCTTCACTCCCTTCTAACCTCCCCCCCATTTATTTCTCCTTTTCACTCCTACGGTATGCAGGATAAATTTGATTTCTGTAATTACCAGATTATGTTATTCCTTCCTTGAACCAAATCTGATGAGAGTAAAGCTCAAACAATGCTCTTCTCTGTCCCTTCTTTCGATCTACTATAATATGTTTTATGCCACTTCATGTGATGTAATTTATCCTTTTCTACATCCTCCTTACCTTTTCTCCCAGAACAATCCTTTTGCAGCCATTAACTTTTTATCATCACATCAGTTAATTTATACTCACACTCTCTGTCCATGCGTATCCCTTTTAATTGTCATAATAACTATATCATTCTCAAGATTAACATATATATGTATATATAACATATAAAACAATATAATCCTATATAAGGATGTAAACAATTTGCCCTTATTGTATAACAAGGTTTTCCCCCTATTTTACCTTTTTATGTGTCTCTTGAGTTTTGTATTTAATGATCAAATTTTGCATTGAACTCTGGCCTTTTCATCGGAAAGGTCTGGAATTCCCTTATTTCATTAAATGTTCATCTCCTTGACTGAAAAACTAAGCTCAATTTTGATAGGTAGTTGATCTTTGGTTGTAATCCAACCTCCTTTGCCTTTCAGAATATCATATTCCGATCTCTCCAATATTTTAATGTAGAAGCTGCACAGTCTTATGTAATCTTGATTGTAGTTCCACAATATTTGAATTGTTTCCTTTTGGCTGCTTGCAACTTCTTTACCTGGCAATTCTGGAATTTGGCTACAATAGTCCTTGGAGTTTTCAATTTGAGATTTCTTTCAGGGGGTGATTGATAGATTCTTTAGATGACTATTTTACCCTCTTGCCCTAGGACCTTTTCTTTGATGATTTCTTGGAAGATACTGTCCAGGTTCTTTTTGTCATCATGGCTTTCTGGTAAACCAATAATTCTTAGATTTTCTCTCCTGGATCTATTTTCCAGGTCAGTTGTTTTTCCAATGAGATATTTTATGTTTTCTTCTATTTTTGCAGTCTTTACATTTTGTTTGACTGATTATTGTTGCCTCATATAGTCATTAGCTTTTACTTGCCCAATTTTAATTTTTAATGAATTGCTTTCTTCATTTACTTCTGTACCTCCTTTTCCATTTGGCCAATTTTACTTTTCAAGGAGTCATTTTCTCTAATTAGGTTCTGTACCTCCTTAACCATTTTGCCAATTTTGCTTTTAAAAGATTCATTCTCAACAGTGATTTTTTTTCATTTTTTCTTTTACTTCTCTAATTTGGCATCTAAAATCTTCCTTGAGCTCTTCCAGGAATGCTTTTGGGGCTCTAGACCAGTTCATATCCCCTTTTGAGGTTACAGATGTGGGTATAGTGTCAATGCTGTCCTCTTCTGAATTGGTATTTTGATCTTCCCCATCTCCATAGTAAGAATCATTGGTCCTTGTTTTTCTGGATGGCTTCTTCATGGTGGTTGTCTTTTTCCTGGTTTTTTAAGTGGATCTCTGCTTCTGGGGCCCACCGGGCTTTGTCCCAAAGTTCTTGTTTTGGGAGCTAAGGGCCTGGTTACTGGCTTTGTGTACTATGGCCTCTGGTTTTGTCAGCTAGAAGCTATATACTGCTGGAGCTCACCTGATGCTGAGCTGAAGCTGGCTGGATCGTGCCAATGATCAAGTCCCAGTGAAGTCTTCCTGAGTTTCCCTGGGGGTCACAGTGTGATGTGTGGGGAGGGGTGGTCTTGCTGCTGGAAATCTTCTTTTCCCCTAGGGCTATGCTCTATAGCACAAGTGGTCTCAGCTGTAGGTTTATGCTGGAGTCTGCTCATTCCCCTGGCTGTGCAAAGGCATGCCTGGAGTCCTGGTGGTGGTTCTTGTTGGCTCCACCATGCTGGGGCTCAGGAACTCCCACTGGCCTACTTAGGTGGGGCTTGCTGGGATGCCTCTCTTCCTGCACCGGTCTCCTCTTGTTACCACAAGAGAGGCATCTCAAGTTAAAATACTGTTGAACCCACATTTGTGACTCCTTTACTCCAGGGTATCTCTTAGGGAAGTATTCTCTGGATTTGATCAAGAGAGGGACTAGAGCCCTTAGAGTTTATTGAGTCATTATGGCTCCCAGAAGTGCAAGAAAGTGAGTTTCAAACCTTTATACTATGGGCTGATAGCTCCAGGAATAGCTGCTGCTGGTGTTACAGAGTCTATGCTTCTATCTAAGCTATCTTAAACAGACTCACATCCTGTGCCATTCTTGAGCAGTGCCAGCCTTGGGGCTTCCCTGGAGAGTAACCCAAGGCAAGCCCCAAGGCTGGCACTGCTCAAGAATGACCCTTTTCTTTCAGAAAGCTAAAGACAATGAATATAACTTCTATAAAGTTTTGATTCCTATTTACTCTATTTTAAAGATTGGATCTCAAAGAATCATTGATTTAAAACTAGAATGGATCTCAGTGGCCATGTTTTATCACTGAGAAATCTAGGACACAGAGATGTGAATGGAATTGGCCATATTCATATAAGTAATAACTGGTAGAGCCAGCAATTAAACCCAGCTCCCCTGCCTTCACATCTCATCATCTTTATACCATACCACACTGCCTACTAACTCTTCTCTCACACTAAATGAGCAAATAGTTGCAGCTACCAGGTGTTTCTCCAGAATATTTCTCCTGGGTAGCAGGAGGGAGAATTCAGCCTCCCTCCCAACCTCCAAAGCCTGCACTCAGGAAGAAAAGCACAAGAAAGAAAATAAATAAAATGACTTGAGAACAGCTGTTTGGCTGTCTTTTATGGACAAACCTCCCCATCTCCCCCAAAAGTCCACATTCCCAAGGGTCCTAGTCAAATAAATCCTTTTGGAGGCAATCCAAATCAGTTAAACTATCCCCTAAGAGGATATAAGGGGTGCTTCAAACCAGTCATTTCATCTTTTAGGGCTTCTTCAGTCTCTGAGATTCAAATGAAAGCTGTCTTTTCTCCTCAAAGAGAACAAATGTAGCTTGTGAGTTTCAACAGAGAAACTTCCCTGACTAAGCCCACCTTGTAGTAGAAAGTCAAAGTGTTTCTTTTAGGTAAATATCAAATATCAGAACAAAAATGGACATGACACTCTGGTCACTCCACAAGTACCTATTAATGCTCTGGGTGAAGAGCATTATACTAGACACCAAAGTTTGCTTATACCAAACACACTAAAAACTAAAGCTATTGTCAGGCAGAAAATGCTATAGCATAGAATAAAAGCTTAGCACATTGCCTGGAAATAAATCTAATAAGTTCTTATTTTGTGTTACATTCACTGCTAAGTTCTGGGAATGCATAGGCAACCATAAACCCTGCCTTCAAGAAGCTCACATCTGAGGGGGTATATAACACATATATGAATAGGTACATATGAGATAGATATAGAGTGATTGGTAATGCTAGAGAGTAAGTGTCTAGTGTCTGAGGGCACCAAGAAAAACCTCCTACAAAAGGTAGTGTTTAAGGTAAATCTTGAAAGAAACCAGATAGTCTAACAGGTAGAGGACAGGGAGAAAACACTTCTGTAATTGGGAACACCAGTGCAGGCACCAAGGTGACACATAGAATACCATTTGCAAGGAACAGCAAGGAAATCAGATCAATATGTTGGGATATCATAATACACTGAGGGAGGTAAATTTTGATAAAACTGAGAAGGTAAAAAGGGATAATGTAGTGTATAAGCTTTAAATGTCAGACAAAGGAAATAATCCTTGAGATGTCAGGAAACCACTGGATTTCACTGAAATAGGGAATACCATACTAACATCTATGCTTTAAGAAAACTATTTTAAGAGATGTGCAGAGGACTAGTCAGATTGTGGGACAGATTTAAGAAAGGGAGACTAATTAAAAGGCTATTTAAATAGCTCAGGTGACAAGTTCCTAGGCTAGATAGGATGGTGCCTATATGAGTACGAGGAAGAGGGACTTATAGAAGAGAAGTTGTAAATGTATGTAGAACTAATAAAATTTGGATTTATACACACGGAGAAACCTATATGCATGTATGCATGCATGTATATATGTATATATATATATATATATATACATATATACATGTGTGTGTATAGATAGATAGATAGATAGATAGATAGATGCCCTTAACAATAAGAGGAAATTTTGCAAGAAGGAAGGATTTGAAGGAAAAGATAATGAGTTTTATTTTTAACATGTTCAGTTTGTGATATCTATGATTCATCCAATTCAAAATATCAAGTAGGCAACTGGTGATGTGAGACAAGTGCTCAGGAGAGAGAATAGCCCAAGATATAAAGAACTAGGTATCATCTTCACAGAGGTGATAATCAAACCCACGGGAGCTGATGAGTTCAGCAAGTGAGATTGTGTAGAGAAAACGGAGAAGGTCCAGGACAAAACCTTGGGACATCTTGTGACACCATACTTAATATGCATGGCTTGAATAAGTGTCTAATAAAGAAGATTGAGAAGGGATGCTTAACTACATTAGGAGAACTAGGAAGGAGTAACAGCCACAGAATGTCCTAACAGTACTGCAAAGAGGTCAAGAAAGATTAGGAATAAAAAAAAAAGATTATCAGACTTGGCAATTCAAAAAGATTGTTGATAACTTTGGATAGAGTATATTTATTCTAATGACGAAACTTTTAGCCAAACTATAGATAAAAGTAAAGGCAGATAATGCACCAATTATAGACTACATTTTTTTAAATGTAATTTATTTATTTTTAGTTTTCAAAATTTATTTCCACAAGATTTTGTGTTCCAAAATTTTTCCCATCTCTCCCCTACCACCCACTCCAATATGCCATGCATTCTGATTACACTTTCCACCAGTCTGCCCTCCCTTCTATTACCTGCCTCCTTCTTATCCCCTTCCCCCTTACTTTCTTATAGGGCAAGATGTATTTCCATAGCCCTTTGCCTGTATATCTTATTACCCAGTTGCATGTAAAAAGAATTTTTAACATTTGTTTTTAAAACTTTGGGTTCCAGATTCTCTCACTTCTTACCTCCCCAACCACACTCATTGAGAATGCAAGCAATTCAATATAGGTTATATATGTGTTGTTATGCAAAACATTTCCATAATAGTCATATTGTGAAAGACTAACTATATCTCCCTCCATCTTATCCCACTGCCCATTTATTCTATTTTCTCCTTTGACTCTGTTTCTTTTCAGAAGTGTTTGTTTCTGAGTATCCCCTCTCCCAATTTTCTCTCCCTTCTATCATTATCCTCCCCCCATTATCCCCTTCCCCCCTACTTTCCTGTAGGGTAAGACACCCAATTAAGTGTGTATGTTATTCCCTCCTTAAGCAAAATGCCATGAGAGTAAAGTTGACTCATTCCTTTTCACCTCCTTCCTCTTCCCCTTCTTTGTAACAGCTGTTTTGTGTCTCTTTTATGTGAGATAATTTACCCTATTCTATCTCTCTCTTTGGCCTTCTCACAATATATTTCTTTATCACCCTTAATTCTATTTTTTAGATATCACCCCTTCATATTCAACTCACCCTGTGCCCGCTGTCTATATATATATATATATATATATATATATATATATATATATATATATATATATATATATATATTCATATATATGTAATTTATGTGATATTTATGTGATATACATTATGATTTCTCTTTCCTGTTTACCTTTTCATGCTTCTCTTGATTCTTGTATTTGAAAGTCACAGTTTTTGGCCAACTCTGGTCTTTTTATCAAAAATGCTTAAAAGTCTTCTATTTCATTGAATGTCCATCCCCCTCCCCCTCTACCCAAGTATTTTACTCAGTTTTGCTGGGTAGGTGATTCTTGCTTTCAGTCTTGGCTTCTTTTACCTACAGAATATCATATTTCAATCCCTTCGATCCCTTAATGCAGAAACTTCTAGATATTGTGTTATCCTGATTGTTTCCACAAAAGTAGAATTGTTTCTTTCTGGCTGCTCACAATATTTTCTCCTTGTCCTGGGAACTCTGGGAATTGGCTATGATATTACTAGGAGTTTTCCTTTTGGAATCTTTTTCAAGAGACAATCAGTGCATTATTTCTCTTTTAACCTCTGGTTCTAGAATATTAGAGCAATTTCCCTTGATAATTTCTTGAAAAATGATGTCTAGGCTAGTTTTTTGATCCTCCCTCTCATGCAGTTCAATATTTTTAAAATTATCTCCCCGATCTATCTTCCTAGTCAGTGGTGTTTCCATTGAGATATTTCACATTTTCTTCTTTTTTTTCATTATTTTGATTCTTTTATTAATACATTCTTGATTTCTCATAAAGTCATTAGCTTCCATTTGCTCCATTTTAATTTTTAAGGAGCTGTTTTCTTCGGTAAGCTTGTGGAGCTCCTTTTCCATTTAGCCAATTCTGCTTTTTAAGGCATTCTCCTCATTTACTTTTTGGACCTCTTTTGCAATTTGGGTTAGTCTAATTTTTAAGGTGTTATTTTCTTCGACATTTTTGGGTCTCCTTTAGCAAGCTGTTGACTCATTTTACACGATTTTATTGAATCACTCTCATTCCTCTTCCCAATTTTTCCTCTACTTCACTTAACTGATTTTTGAACTCCTTTTTGAGCTCTTCCATGGCCTGCAACCAATTTATATTTTTCTTGGAGGCTTTGGCAGTAGGAACTTTGACTTTGTTGTCTTCTTCTGGTTGTATACTTCAATCTTCTTTGTCACCAAAGTAAGATTCTATAGTCTGATTTTCCCACTGTTTTCTCATTTTCCTAGCCAATTACTTGACTTTTGAGATTTTTTAAGGTCAGAATCTGCTTCCAGAGTAGAGAGTGCTCTGTCCCACATTTCAGGGGTTTTGCTCAGCTGGTGTCAGAAATACTTCTAGGCACCTCTAAGTTTTCAGTTCTTCTAAGGTGTTACAATCAAAGGAGAGGTATTTACTTTTCTCCTGGCCTGTGCTCTGGTCTTTGAGTGACCACAAGTGCTCTTTTTCTCTCTTGGAACTGTGAGGAGGATTTCCTCTCCACAGCTGCCACAAGCTCTGCCATATCAGGACCACCACCTTGGACTGCAACCCAGATCCAAGCAGGGTAAAGTAAGAGAATCCTGTCTCAGTGCCAGCCAAGAGATCTCTGCATTCCCCCTCTGATCAGCTGCTTGATCCCCTCACTGTCTGTGGGCCTGGAGCTCCAGAAGCAGCCACTGTTGCTGTTGCTACCATTGCCACCACCACTTCTGCCACCTCTGGGCTGGGACCAGATCATGCTCTTCTCTCACCCAGGTCAGACAGAGTTTCACCACTGAACATCTACTTTGTCTTTAGCATTTTGGGGTTCAGAAGTCTGGAAACCACCACAGGTACCAGTGATTCAATCCTCTGAAGACTGCTTTGGCCAGGTCTGTGCCAGCATGGCCCATACTAGACTGTGCCCTGCTCCCAGCTCAGTGAGATAGATTCTTCCTGTCGACCTTCCAAGTTGTCTGGGGCTGGAGATTTGTTTCACTGTGTCATTTTGTGGGTTCTGTAGATCTAGAATTTGTTTAGAGTCATTTATACAGATATTTGGTGGGGGGGGGGGTTGGGGAAGAGCTCAAGAAGGTCCCTGCTTTTACTCCATCATCTTCTCAGGGGCACTCTTGAATGAGAAAGAACTCCTAGACATCATTTTAATTGAATTTTATGAAAGGGGAGAGAGATATAGGACACTAGCCATAAAGAATAGTTGGATCATAGCTTGAGGAATTATGGGATGTCTGTAAGTATCATGAAAGGAGCCAATGGGGTAAAATTGAAAATTAGAGAAAGATTGGATACGATAATGGGGAGGGCACAATTTTCTAAAAAAAAAATTGTGGTGTGCTAAGACCAAGGGTACATGAAAAAGAGTTGGCCTTGCAACAAAATTGGCTACCTCATGATCTGAGACTGGAATGGAGGGGATTACTAGGGAGTTGGATTCTTGAACAAGCCAGCTGAATTTTGTGTTAATATATTTAAATAATTATGTTTGCTGAAATAAAAGAGATGAAAATATACTTTCTGCCACTATAACATGGCACTGTGCTGAAAGAGAACTGCTACAATAGAACATACAGCATAATAGAAGACACAGAAGTTTCTTATCAAGACCTTAAACATCACATTTTCATTCTGTAGAAATCTATTAAAGTTCTGTTTTTAATTTACTTTAGACCATTCCTATCTTCTTTTTCTATTTGTGCTTCCCCTGTCCCATTATATATCCATATGCTTCTACCTTCTAAAAGCAATGAGAACATAAACTAACAATAATAGCTTTTTCTTCAAAATCCTATGGTCTATTTAATACCTAGTATATACCTACCAGATGCTTGCTGTTAGCTTTAAGAGGTTTGCTAAGTACTATATTTGCAGCTCCCACCTTATGTAACATGGCCATCAGTCCTGGGATTGCTTCAAGAGACATTGAAATTTGGTTTCTTGAAATTTCACATTCATAAAATGTACATTCAATAAAAGTCTCAAAGTTGCCCAGATTAGCACCATTCGACTAGCACTTACCAAGGAGGATTTGCCATATGATGAGCACAGCAATAGCTGAAAAATCAGTGATCACCTTGTTTATTGAAAAAACAATAAAAGTTCTTCTTTGAAAGAGGATATTTAGGTTTTTTTAGAGTAAGGTTAAGGCATAAAGGTCCCACAGAATGATTACAAATTTAAATATATTCCTCACAAGTCTGTCAACACTAAAACATACTCAGAGTTAGGATATGTTTTCCAGCATAAGCAAAGGAATAGTGTTATATGTTTCCCTTTGGGAGAAGACTCAGAGTATGGTAAAGTTATTGAGCAATGACTTTAGTATATTTCTGGGGCATTACACAAGGTTTCCAGACTATACCTCAACCTATCTCTGACTACATAGCTCTAAAAGAGGTCATAAATGGAGTATTCTAGCCACAGAGTAGGAGTCCACATTAAGGAAAAATCCTGCAGAGACACTTACAACTGCACCATTTGGCCAAAGAGTAGCAATATTGTACTGCTCCTGAATCAAAGTACATTTTTTGTGGGCAAACAAATAAGTTTAAAATGAAAGAGAGAGGTAGGCTGTGCTTCAAGAAATTTTTCTCAAAAGTGAGCTGCCTTGGCTATAAACTGTTATATTTGAGGATATTAATATTTTCACAGGTTTTGATGCTGAGAAAAGGTGGTTTAAACATGTTTGAGGGCCCATTTGAGTTTGAAGACTGCAAGAGTAACCTAGGTAGTCAGGCTGAACAACTTGTCCAATTGAGAAGATACCTTAAGTAGACCAGATAATGGAGAAGAGAGGAGGACAATGACAGCAGTGATAAGTGTTGTTAGGAGGCACCAATATCGGTCTTAATACCAGATCCTATTGTCAAACTAGGTATGGATGTTGTTATCTATGATACATATGC
Organism: Trichosurus vulpecula; assembly: GCF_011100635.1. Taxonomy (NCBI): domain Eukaryota; kingdom Metazoa; phylum Chordata; class Mammalia; order Diprotodontia; family Phalangeridae; genus Trichosurus; species Trichosurus vulpecula. The sequence continues at coordinate 377,786,412 of NC_050576.1, forward strand.
TGATGGGAAGAAACTAATATGTATTTTTATAGTGAAAGACCTGCAGTGTGATATGCAGTGATGTTTAAAAGGTTTTAGAATAAAAATAAAAGTATTTGCCTTTTGCAAAAGAAATAGTTGATATATGATAAAATAGAAATGAAGCATAAATCAAGACAGAAAAGGTGTTAAAGGATATAAAAAACATATTATAGTTGCGAGGATTTCCAGTTTCTCATTGTTTGTACTCAGATTTTTCACTCAGGAGACGAAGATAGTCACAGAGGCTCAAACCTAGAGCAATATTGACTTGGAGAATTCCAAAGTCATCTTTCTTTATGGGGAAAGGCAGTCAGCACCAGGAATACTCAGAGTTAATGTAGAGGTGTTAGATAGGCAATTAACACATTCCTTCAGATAAGCTTCTGGGAATCCAAAGAAACAGATGGTAAAAGTCCAGTAACTGAGAAAAAAAGTTTTTGGATAGCCCCACAGGTGAAATCAAGCTTTAATTATGAATTTTTTGATGATGGTGAAATTGATATAGTTTATTAACATATAGAGAGGTTTTTTTATTATTATCACTAACTTTGGTCTACCTTGTATAACATGCTGTAATGAGTAGAAGTTATATGCTACTAATTCAATAAAATCTGAGTATTTTTGTGGGGGGGGGAGGACATGTTGGTGACAGTGATGTTTCTTACTTGATTCTCACAGGATCAACACTTGATTAAATTTAGAAACTTATCTTTTGAGATTCTGAAAAGGAGATCACAGCATGTTTGAGCTAGAAAGATCTCTACTGTTGATTTAGTTATAGAACTACCTCTAAGTGTACAAATATATACGTGCATATATGTATACGTGCATATATGTATATATGTGTGTATATATATATATATATATTCAAACTTCTCACATTTTCACTCATTAGCCCCCATCTTTATGCTTTCCACCAATACTCATCAATTTGCTCAATTAAATTTTGGGGGAAATACAGTTGTTCAGAAGATAAGAATACAACTTACAAAAACTTTGGAAGCAAATATTTCAGGTACACTTTATATATGTATGTATGTATGTGTGTGTGTATATATATATATACACAGACATATGCGTGTATATATATGTATGCATATGTATATGTGTGTGTCTAAGTGTGTATATATGTGTTTATGCACTATATATATATTTACATATATATATTATATATACAGAGAGAGAGAGAGAGAGAAGGAGAGAGACCAAAAATATTATAGCTATTAGCTTATAGAGAAGCCTCTCCTCCCTAGATACATATGGAAATGCCTCAGAAGTGTAGGGTGTGATGACTTGTGGGGTCTTCAGACATTTGCCAAATCTGTAGAGTTTGATTGCACTGGGCCACTTTATGCCCCTGGATGATGTAGAAGTTACATCTCTGTAGTTAGAAGCCACCAGGAAGCTGCATTGCAGAACACCTTGACCCTTAGCCTACTGTGTCCATCAAGGCACTGAAAAAGCTTTTTTTATCTTACAGGAAAACAAAAAAATGCAGTAAAGAAACAAACAAAAAAAATACTATCCTGACTCACATAGTGGAGATATCTTAACCCTTATGGTGAAAGGAGTGGAGAGTGCTAGTAAATGTGATTCTATCCTACATATAATAGTGATATCTCTCTCTCTCTCCCTCTCTCTCTCTCTCTCTCTCTCTCTCTCCTTATATAGATATGTATATATAACATGTGTTTTATATGTATATGCAAATCTATGTGTTTATATATGCTATATGGATATTTATCTATATATCTATATATAGCTATATATTGAACAGGTGGCAAAAAGTTACTCATAATTCCTGTTATTAGAATTTCTTTCTATTTTCATGTAGTCCTCTTCTTCACTATAAGGTGAAGCTCCTTGTTGGTCTCCAAGGATCTATGCATTTCTCAAACTCATAGTTGGTACTTCTGTTCAAGAAGAGGACGCATTCTCTGAAGCTGCAGTTCCTCACAAGTCCTGCTATTGAAAATTGTTTTTTCCCTTTCACAGAGACCTCATGTACTCTCTCCCGCTCCACCCCACCCCTCAATATCCTTACAGCCCTTTGCCACTTTGTGGGAACTTTTTCTGCATCTGTTTGCTCTCGGTGTACTTCCCCGGTCCTAGTAAAAAGCATTGTCCCCTACTGGTCTCATCTCCTCAATACCAAAGTCTGTATGGGAGAAAAACTATTAGAGGGGAGGGGAGAGTGGGGCAGTGGGAGGGCAAAGGAAGAGAGATAAAGACAAACAGACAGACAGAGATTCCTGACTCGGACTCTTGAAGGAGAATCTATCCCAAACCTGAATGTGTACTAGTCAATGCTGGATTGGAGTTGCTATTATTATACAGAGGCACAAAAAGTGTGACTATTTTTCTCAGCCAAACACAAGACATTCCCTATGTGAAATAATTACCTTTATACAATAGTCAAATCCATATAATCTGCTCTGATTGATTAAATATTTAAATATTTGCAGAAAAATTCCTTTATCCTTATTTGTCATAAAATTGATTTTGCGATTTATTCACAACTAAAAATGAATTATAATGTAGGTATATCTTTTTAAAAACATTTTAATGTTTAAATGTCTGATTATTTTACTTCTTTTTAAATAATAATAATTGTAATAAATTTAATCCCTGTCTCTCCCTAGCTACGGGGTGTGAAGGTGCGTGTGTGTATGTGTGTGTGTAACAAATTTGCATAGTCAATCAAAGAAAAAATCTCAGTGCTGTTGTCCAAAAATCAATGACTTATTCATTTTTAGTTCATAACTTTCTTGATTTAGGTATAATGTTACAGTATTGTTAATCTGGAATCATGGTTGTTCATTGCATTGATCAGAGTACTAAAATCTTTCAAAGCTGTTTATTTCCATAGTATTGTTAGTATTTTTAAAATTGTTCTCTTGATTCTGTTCACTTCACTCTGAATGAAGGTATACTTTACAGACTTCTCCCTTTTGTAAATTATTAAAAGCACAGTAATATTCTGTCACATTTATATTGCAAAATCTATTCAGTCATTCCCCAATTGAAGGCAGTACCTTTGTTTCTGGCTCTTTGCAAATACAAAACAATCTATATATTATTTATACATGTAGGTCTGTTTCTTCTTTATATGACCTCTTTGAGACAAGCCAGTGAACCAAAGGTTATTCACAATTTGCAGACTCTGAGAGACATAGTTCTGAACTGATTTCTTGAATGGCTATACCAACTCAAAATTCTACCAATCATTCATTGATATCTTTGTTTTTCCAGAACCCTTAGGACATTTAATGCTTTCTTCTTTTTTTTTTCATCATCTTTGATGAATGTGGTCATATCTCACATCTGATTAATAAAAGGGGGATTTAAAATTTATTCAAATTTACCTTTCTATAAATACTAGTGATGTACAGTATTTTTCTATGGCTGTAAATATTTATGAAATCTTTTGACAACGTAATTATTCATCATTTGAGGAATGGTTTTTATTTTTATAAAATTGAGTTACATCTGTAGCTACTTTGGAAACAAAATCAAGTGAAATTTGACCACAAAACCTTCCCACTGCCCTACCCCCCACCACAAGTTACCTGGTCTCTTCCTTATTTTCACTGCAATGGTTTTTGTGGAGCAAATGTTTTTTTTTTTTAATTTTAGATAATCAAAATGTTCTATTTTATCTTCTGTGATTTTCTCTATGCCTTGTTTGGTCATGAACTCTGCCACTATGCATGGATTTGTTCCTCCTTTTTATATGTGCCATGTGTCCATTTAAGTTTATCTTGGGAATGGAATGGTTGACTCAGTGGACCTTTCTTTGATTAATCATTCAATCAATAAACATTAAGTGTCTACTTAATGTCAGGCACTGTGTTTATAAAGTGAGGCAAAAGACTTGTCCATAAAAAGTTTACAATATAATGGGGGCAAAAACAAGCAAACAAATGTATGTGTATGTATGTATGTATAATGTTAATGGCATATGAAGATCTTCCTGTTTCGACAATTACAGTAGCAGCTGCTGTGGGGGTGAAAGACCAACACAAGCCCAATAAAAAGAACATTGCCAGCACAGGTTCTTTTGATCTGCTTTACTAAGGAAAGCAACATTAAGGCGTTAACAATCTTATTTCAATCCAACATACAAATATCATTCACTTAGTTCAGGGGAAAAAGCCAGCACCCTGAACTTCAGAGCAAATACAAACAAATTACAAACATACATTATAAACAGACCAAATACAATTCATAGTTACCAAGAAACCATCCATATCTGGGTGAGCCAGGAGGCTCTTAGAATGGCTGCTCAGAGTCCCACGCCAACACTCCTCCAGGAGGGAGAGCCTCAGCAAATAGCTCTCTTCTCCCTTTTTATACACTCTTCAGCCATCATCAAACTTCATCTGAGCAACCAGAACTTAGGCTCTTACTATTGGATCTGGTTTTAGTAACTCCCTTAAGGACTCTGAGGGCTTCACGCCCACATAGGCTTAGCACCTAGTAGATAGGGGTTTGGGCTTGGGGCTTTGTACCTAGTAAGGCTCAATCAAAGACACTTAATTAATTTATTATTCTACAACAGTAAAATATTCCCAACTTAATTGATATTACACTTACTCACAAATTAATAGGCCTCATGTGGAGCCCATTAAGGGAAGCTTGCTTAGTCGAGGCTTGCTTGTAGGAAGGCTTTCACACCTTTTTGTACTAAACTAATGAGGTATGGAGTCACAAAGGTTGTGATGCCTTCTGGCTTTGAATCTATTAGGCAGAAGTATATATACATATACATATACATACACACACACACACACACACACACACATATATATACACATACACACACACACATATATATACACATATACATATACACATACACATACACATACATATACATGTATATACACATACACACATATATATATGCATGTATGCATATATACACATATACATACACACATGTATACATTTATATAAATACACACACACACACACACATATATATATATATACAAATACATATGCATATATATGTATATGTATGTATTCTGAGGTGAGGTTTTTTTTATCAGTTTGATTATGAGAAGGATCTTTTGATTTCCTGGTCAAGACTGAGTAGCCATATATTCAGAACTCCACAACTGCTCAGATGTAAAGGTTCTCTCAATCCAGTGATATATGTAAAGCATATACCAATATTGCTTAGATCAGGCAGTTAGAGCCCTGTCTGTTGATCTTTAGGCTTGTATTTTCTCTGACTTTCAGGGTGCTGACTTTCCCCTGGACTAGTAAATGTAATTAAAGTAAATTGTTGTCCCCTTTAAAATCACTTTCCTTTAAAAGCAGATCAAAGATCCTGTGCTAGCAGGCCATCTTGGGTGTGTCAGGCTGCTTGCTATTACACTATGTAAGTGTGTGTATACAGACATACACACATACATTGATGTGTGTGTATATGTGTGTGTGTGTGTGTATAATAAATGGCAAATTATTAACAGAGTAAAGGCAGTATAATTGACATGTTGGAGAAGGCTTCTAGTAAGAGATGACATTTTAATTAGAAACTAAAAGAAGCCAGAAAGGTTAGCAGTTAGAGTGGAGGAGAGAGGTCCAGGCATTAGAGACAAAGAAAATGCTTGAGGCTAAGAGACACTGTGTCTTGTTTGAAGAACAGTCAGGAGGCCAGTGTCACTGGATCAAAGATTATGTGGCAAGAGTAGCATATAATACTAAAAAAGGTAGGAGCAAGATAAGTTTTCAATGTCTTTAAATGCTAAAGAGATTATTTTACATTTGATGCCAGAGACCTTATGGAACCACAGGAGTATATTGAGTAGGAGATGTGGGGGCAACGTGACTGTACTATGTTGGGGGTGGGTTTGTATCCTTTCTTTCATAGTTCCAATCCCTGAGTTCTACAGATGTAGAACTAAAGTGAGAGAAGTAAGCTGACTTCCCTAAGTTCATACAATCTGAAGATAGGTGCCTTGAGCCCCATAACACTAGACTACTTCTACAAACCATGAAACTACTTTAATTAAAAAAAAGATTTTGAATATTTTAATATAACTTTAATATTAAATAGGAATACCAATAATAAACTTGTCCAATTACTGTTCTCAGTTAAATTAATCAATTTTAAAACATAGAGCATCATAACATTTTTTCATTCTCTCCCTATGTCTCCTTTTTTTCCATTCATGTCCATTCACTTTTCTTCCTATGGAAATATTTACTGCATCTTGCATGCTTCTTGTTCTCTTTTTGGCTTTGTTTTATTTCATAAAAGTTTCTCCATTTTTTTTGCATTCTTCACACTTGTCTATATCAATTGCATTGCATACTAGTATTGCATTACATTAATATTCACTAGTTATTGACATTACTTATTGGGCTTTTACTTAGAAGGTAGGAAAGGATATGGTAGTGTCAAACCTATTTTTTCACAGAATGTATCCAAAAAGTCATTCCCAGAAGATAGGAATAATTTAACAAAGAACTTAGTAGTAGAATATAATTTAGTAAAAGTAGTTTATGCTACATAAGCTACATTCACACACAAACAAGAAAAGTTACTTCCCTGGAATTTCCTATAAAGTGACTGAATTTTCTTGATTTCTACTGACTCTACATTCGTTTTTCATAGGAGAAGTAACAAAGTTCCTTAGGTTCTTAGCTGTAATCCTCTGAAATCATCTGACTGATATTACATTGTTCAAGGATGAGAAAAAATAATTGTCATTGTCTTAGAGATGAAGAAACCCAAAGGTTCACCAAGAATGCAACAAGGACATTAAGCAACGTATGCAAATGTAGTAGTCTAGATGACACACCTCTTCTGAAATGAATGTCCTTTAGTTCTAGGGAGGAAAGAAAAATAAAGTATTCTTCCAGTGTTCTCCAACTGGTTGGTTGTTGTCCTTTGTTCTCAAAGAGAACCAAAATAATACCGCTATGCTAGAATCAAGTTTCACTGTGCCCAACTGTGGCTGATCAGAGCAATACAAGCTCAGGATGCTCTACGACAAGCTGGGCACAAATAGTCTGTGTGAACATTTGGGGTACATACTCTAAATTTGTACATCCTGCATTTCCTTTGAGCTGTTTCAATTCTGCTTTGCTCATAGAGCAAGCACAGCACCTTCTCTGATGTGGGTGTGCCATGCTGAGTGGTCCTGAATAGGTTTAAATAATGAATTAGAACAATGAGGGTTCTTTCGAGTAATAGTGTGAAACTCAACTAGAAATGCATCCCTTGAGTAAATAGTGACTTAGAAGACCACAAATTAGCATTATCTGTAATATGTTATTTTTATTTATTTTGTTAAATATTTTCCAATTATAAAATTTTGAAGTTACAAGATTGATACTTCTGCATTAGAGCCACATGCTAAAAAATAATATAAGAAAAATGTGATGATTTGAGGGAGCTCATTAGCAACATTTAAATGGTACTTTGTTTGGATTTTCATACTCTGGAATTCTGTTTTCTTCAGTGTTAGGACTTTGAATATTTTCCTATTCATCTTCAATTATCAATTCTTCCATCCTTATATCCTTGTCTTCTTTCATTCTAGCAGTTACTTCAATTTGTTGACAAAGGGAGATTTGCCAGAATATTGGTAGGGGGCTCAGAAAAAAATGATATTTCTTGTAGATTAAAAGATAAAAATACTTAGTATATTATAGATATGCTTTAAGGCATTGCCTTAAAAACAAGCTTGCTGTTAATCACTGAATTATAGAACAAAATGATTGAAATTGTATTAAGCTGAAAAAAAAACAGTAAGATATTAAAGCCTGCATGCTTAAATTGCATCTTCCCACTAACCAGAATATTTCTGGAAAAAAAATCAACCTAATCTCATGAAGCAATTAAGAAATAGTTTCCTAATGGAGCTTACATATGCCTCTAAATTTACTGTTTGATTTTTACAATAAGCGTTACTTAATAGATTCATATTTATCTCCCTTCCGATCATGTAATTATACTTCCATTGTGTTGTTTGGTTTTTTTTTTTTGTTGTTTTGTTTTTAATAATCAACTTTTGTTTGCTGAAACCACTTGAGAATTCACTTCCAATCTGACAGCTATTAGAGGGAAAGGTGATCTAAAATGTATATCTGGGGAGTCAGAGGTTGACATTAGTAACAGATATTTCTATATAGGGACATACTGAATAGAAGATACAATAATTTTTATATTAATGAAAATATTAATTTCTCCAGTGGCCTATAAAAGTAATTTTGTTGTTCTAAAGTATTTTTATCCACAAGCTTGTTATTTGTTTTTTTTTTTCATGACAGATGTTTACTGTCCTTTCTCCATGGCTTTCTTGAACATTTTGATATATTATATGCAAGTTCAAAAGGACAATGTACATAAACCTACATATCTTGGTAATGGAAGCATAAAATTTAAAATATCCAGAGAGGTATACCAAAAGCATGCTTCATCCAGTTTTTTCCAGCCATCACCTACAAATGAATTACTTTTCTCAAAATTCTAGCACCCACATACACACATTTCTTTTGAGAATTTCTGCAATCTACCCAGTCTTGATCTTATTTGTCTTGACTACTAGTAAATTTCTTTCAGCTGAGTAAAAATACCTGCTCCTACTTCTCTTATCAGGAAAGCTCTATGCTTTATAGGCAACATCTTTGATCTGAAAGTTTTCTCTTTTTAAAACCATAAAGAATGTTTCCTAAAGAATTTCCAAGCTGTTCCCTAATTTCATGATATCCATGACTGAAGGCTCTTCTTCTTTGATGTTCTCACGCTTTTACTGAAGGAGCAAATGATTAGACTTTGTCACTAGTGACCTCAACAGAGCAAGAGCAGAAAGTAAACATCTGAGGTTTTTGTCACTTATGTACAGTTCTCATCCATGTGCCTCTCATTTATCCTCTCAGAAAACTGGATCCACTTAGCAGTTTCATACCTTAAAAATGTGAAGTGGGCAGCTTTGTCTTAAAGTTCAGAAATAATTATTTCACGATACCATTCTCCCTATGCCTGTATCATAGGTTGTGCAGGCCCACAGTGGCAAGAGATTCTTTTCCATATAATGAAATCTGCTTTTAGGAAAGGCCCTGCTATTAGTTTATACCTTAGTGGGAACTTAATTCATTATGTCAGTTCTAGTTTTATTATTTTGGAGTGAATGACCACCATTTTTCCTACTAAATAAATGTTAGATAGTTAAAAGTCAGAACCTAAACTACCAGTTTTGGACACTAGGTCAAGTAGTAAAGCCACGTGCTCAAATTACATTTTTTAAGACAAATTCCTAACCCAAAAATATCCTTATCACTTAAGGAGAGATAAGGTCAACAGTACTCTCTGATTTTTGTCACTTTGTGGAAAAATCCAATAGCTCCAACCTAATTTTAGCTCTGGAGTCAAGGATAAGGAAGCATTTTGGGGAGCCTTCTTCTAAAATGACATTATGTAGAAATGGTTAGTGTCATGCTTGTAATAGAAAAGTAAATGGTTATGAAAGAAATATATGTTACTTTCCTAATGTACCAATCTTTGATACATTGGAAAGCACTGGATTAGAAGGCATAGGACCTAGGTTGAAATCTTGGCTCTCTACCTAGGTCACTTTGGTCAAGTCAAAAACCCTCTCTGGTTCTCCATTTTCTCATCAAATCAATGAAGAGATTAGACTACATGGCCTCTGAAGTCATTCCAGATCTAAATATATGATTCTATTAAGTGAAGCAAGTTTCATACTTCCCCAAACCTCCATTTCCTAAGAAGACGACCACATATAATATCTGAAGTGGGAAAGTGGTAGAAAGAGAATCTCCTGCTATTCAAATCAGAATTACTAAGACCACAGCTAGTCAAGCAGAGATAATGAAAACAAACCCTTGAAAAAGAAATATAAGTGGGAGAAGTCATTCAAAAATTTATATGTAAATTCAGATACATAAAGAGAATATAGATCGATATCTGAGTATATATATATATATATATATATATATATATATATATATATATATATATATATATATGGAAAGACAGAGAAAAAGGCAGATAGATAAAACCTTTATTAAGCACATACTCTGAGCAAGGAAAAGTGCAAAGTGCCAAGTACAAACAGGAAAGATAATTCCTGTTATTAGAGAGCTGATAGTAGGAAAGGGATGTGATATGTGTGTGTGTGTGTATGTGTGTATATATGTATCTGTGTTTATATATATATATATATATATGACACAATATGATATGATATGATATGACAGGACACAACACGATATGACACAATACAATACAGTACAATATAAAATAAAATATGATTAATATAATATAATTTATAGAATAGAATATAGTATAGTATGATATAGTATATGATCTGATCTGATCTGATATGATGTAATATGATATAATATGATCTGATGTAATAGAATAGAATATGGTACAAGACAATATAATACCATACAATATACCATAATACACAACACAACACAATTCATATATATAATATATGTTATATATAATTTATGATGTATTACGTGTAATACAATAATTAATGTATTTTATATTTTTATACACACACAATCAAAAGAGGCCTGGGAGTTCTGGGCAAGTTAATGTAAAAGTACAGCAACAGGTTCAGGGGTGTGTGTGTATATGCGTCTTGTAGGAGATTAGGAAGATATCCAGGTTTCCAGAGGTACAGTCTGAAATGGTGATTGAGAATTCAGATTTATACCAGGTTCTTGGGAAAATAATGCAATAGCTTCCCTATAAGATCCCAGGGTGGTTCCCGTAACTATGTATGTCTTGATACATGTGTGCACATATACACACACATGTGTGTATACACACATATATGTATGCATGCACATACATTTAGACACACACAGTGTGTATGTAAACACACACAGTCAGGTCGGTCTGATGGTTCAGATTGATACTATAACAAAATGAGGTATTTAAAAACCATTTACTAGTTATCAGTGTTTAGCAAGAAGGTAGCATTGATTTCGTTGGGCTAAGCTTCCTTGCCTCTAATATGCTAGTCAGAAAAATGGCTTAAACTTGGGAGCAGCCAGTGAGCCGTCCTGTGTAAGCTCTGACACCTAGGCCACCAAAAAGTTTATAAGCCTAGGTCTTATAGGCCAATTAATATTTGAGGATAGTATCTCTACCATTTTTAATGAAAAAAAAAACTATCTTAACTAATGTGACATGAACTATAGTAGATGCTATTTCTAACACACTAAAGCTTAACATTGCCTAGGGTGCAGACATGGTAGTCAAAGTCAAAACCATTTTAGAATATAAAATCATATGGTACAATGTTACAAGAGTATTGCTTTATATGAGAGTAAGAAAAAGTGAGGAAAAAACAATTTTAAGAAATCTTATAAAGAAAATAAATCTAAGGGTACTTATGAATGAAAATAGAGTGAAGAAAATGGACAGATGAAATATGAAAAATATCTGGAGCAAATTTTACAGTAAACATTTTTTAACATCAAGGATGCTGGATTTGTATTCTAACATTAGAGTCCCAAATACACTTGCAGAGGATTTACAAATGAAACTGAAGAAAACAGCAATGAGCAAGTAGACAAGCCCAGGTTCAAAATCTGCCAGATCATGCTTTAGACAACATGTTTCTACAAGTATCTGAAGGAGGGAAAAATACCAAAAAGTATTAGGGGGGGATCTCTGACATTATTTCCAAAGAAAAATGAATTAATGAGGACTTCCAGGAGTCAAGAGGGTGGAATAAGCAGTAAGTCGCCATAACACTCCAATATTCACTTCCTAGTAACCATAAAATAGTGCCTGAAACAAATGTGGAATAACAAAATGAGTAAAAAATGGGGTGAAAAATACTTTAGTCCAAGAAACTTGTAAGATCACCAAGAAAAGTCCATCTCAATCAGGCAAAATGGGAATGCAGTATAGGATAGGAAGCATCCCAGTAAGCTAGCAGCAAGCCCCAACATAGAAAAACCAACAAGAGATCCTGAACCACAGTACAGTGGAGCAAGAAAATCCCAACACCAGGACCCCCAATAAAGCTTAGCATATCCAGTGGAAAGGATGGACTCCAGCTCCAAGAAGCACCACATGCTTCAGCAGAGCCCATGACAATCAGGCAACTGCCAGCAGGCAGATAGCCACATGCTTCAATGTAGCCCAGTAGAAATGCAGAAATAACCCACTTGCCTGAGCGCAGCCCAGACACCAGAACTAGGTTTCTTGCTCAGCACCAGGTAAGGTGCCAGAATCCTAGAGCCTCCAATAGCACCAGCTATGCCCCCCCCCCATCAACCCTCTCAACACAGCACAAGACATGATGATCCCCTGTCAATCTCAGGGCAACATCAGTGCAACACCAGCTAAATAACCAGGGCCTACAGACACTGGCAGAAGAAACTTGATACAGTGCCCCTTCCACTCTGGGAGTAGAGCTCAAATTTAAAAGCAATGGAAAAGACCAAAAAAGATGAACAAAAAACAACAAAAAAAGAATCTGACCATATAAAGTTATTATGGTGACAGAGAAGATCTAGACGAAAACTCAGGAGAGAACAACAATGTCGAAACACCTATGGGCAGAACCCCAAATAAAAATGGGAAGTGGCCTTAATCCCAGAAAGAACTCATATAAGAATTCAAAAAGGAGCTTAAAAAGGATATAACAGAGGTAGAAGAAAAAAGAAATGAGAGCGATGCAAGAGAATTATGTAAAAAGATACAACAGCTTGGAGAAGAAAAAAAATACTTAAAATGTAGAATTGGCCAAATAGTAAAGGAGATACAAAAGCTAACTGCAAAAAAAAAGACAAAAAACCTCAACTCTCTAAAAGTTTAAATTGGGCAAGTGGAAGCTAATTGCCTTATGGAACATCAAAAATCAATTAAACATATTTAAAAGAATGACAATGTATAATATCTCACTGGATAAACTGACTTGGAAGATAGATCCGGGAGAGACACTGTAAGAATCCTTGGACTGCCTGAAAGCCATAAACAAAAGGAAGACCTGGAAAACATCTTCCAAGAAATTATCAAGGAAAACTGCCTACATATCCTGGAACCAGAGGGCAAAATAAGCATTGAAGGCATCTATCAATCACCTCAGGTAAGGGATCCCCCCCCAAAAAAAATACAAGGAATGTTATAGCCAAATTACAGAACTATCAGGTCAAAGGAAAAAAAAATACTGCAAGTGGCCAGAAAGAAACAATTCAAACACCAGGGAGCCACAGTCGGGATTACACAAGACTTAACAGCTGCAAAGTTAAAGGATCAGAGGTAATGGAACATGTTATACCAGAAGGCAAAGGAGCTAGGATTTCAAACAAGAATCACCTACCTGGCAAAATTAAGCATAATTCATCAAGGGAAAAATGGTCATTTAATAAATTAGAAGTATTTCAAGCTTTCATAAGGAGAAAACCAGAATTGAACCAAAAAAATTGATCTCCAATATCAAGACCAGAGAAGCCTAAAAATCTTAAAAACAAACAAAACAGAAAAAACAAAAATATTGGATTCAATGGAGATGAACTTTTTGCATCCCAACATGAGAAGATGATACTGGTAATTCTTTTAAAAATGTATCACTAATCATATAGCTAGAAAGAATATACATAGGTAGAGAATATAAGTATAAAGTGAATTTGAGGGAATTACATAAAAAATAACTAAGGGATCAGAAAGAGGAGTACAATTTGTGCAGAAAGGATGAAGAGGTAGAAAGGGGTAAATTAATTCACATGAAGAGGCTTAAAAAACCTTCTAGATTAAAGGGGAAGATGTAAGGGTGGGCAATCAACATTGTTTGAACATTATTGTATGGACCCAAAGATTGAATCATATACACAAACAGTTGAACACAGAAAACCTTTTAGCTGACAAGGAAGTAGGAGGGGAGGTGATTAAGTAAGGCAATGGAGGAATGACAGAAGGAAGGGTAGATGGAGGGAGGTGGTACACAGTAACAAAACACTGGCGAAGAGCAAAAGGGTGAAAGGTGAGAGAGGAAAAACAAGAGGAAAACTAGGATTGAGGGAAATACATAGTTCATAATCATAAGTGTGAATGTTAATGGTATGAACTGTTCCACAAAACAGAAGCAGAAAACACAGTGGATCAAAAACTAGAATCCTACAATATGTTGTTTACAAGAAATACACTTGAAGCAGAAAGTCACACAGAGAAGAAAGGTAAGATGCTGGAGCAGAATCTATTATGCTTCAGCTGAAGTTAAAAAAAAATAAATAAAAGCAGGGATAGCAATTCTGATCTCAGAGAAAGTAACAGCAAAAAATAGAACTAATTAAAAGAGATAGGGAAGGAAACTGCAACTTGCTACAAAGATACCATAGACAATGAAGTAATATCAATAATAACCATATATTCACTAAGTGATATAGCATCCAAATTCTTACAGAAGTTATGTGAGTTACACATTTGTGACCAAACCAGAGCTAGAGAACATTAAAAGTGTAAAATAGATAATTATGATTATATTAAATTAAAAAGCTTTTGCACAAACAAAACCAATGCAACCAAGATTAGAAGGAAAGTAGAAATCTGGGAAACAATCTTTACAGCTAGTGACTCTGATAAAAGCCTCATTTCTCAGATTTATAGAGAACTAAATCTATAAGAATATAAGAAATTCCCCAATTGAAACATGTCAAAACATATGAAGAGGCAGTTTTTAGATGAAGAAATCAAAGCAATCTATTGTCTTATGAGGAAGTACTCTAAATCACTTTCAATTAGGGAAATGCAAATTAAAACAACTGTGAGATACCAATTCACACCTATTAGATTGGCTATATGATAAAAAAGGAAAATGATAAATGCTGGAGAGGATATGGGAAAATTGGGACACTGATGCAGTATTGGTGGAGTTGTGGACTGATATAGCCATTCTGGAGAGCAATTTGGAACTGTGCTCAAAGGGCAACCAAACTGTGCATACCCTTTGATCCAGGTCTGTATCATCATGAAATCATAAAAAGAGGGAAAATGTCCTACAGGGTCATGGGAATCCATTGGGAATCCATGGGTATTGCATAGAGAAATGCATGTACCTCCGTCAACTGGCCCCCATTGAGGCTTGAGGGGATTTAAGGGAGTGCACAAACTGTGCTTGTCTTGATTGACTCCATCAAGATGTAGGAGTATTTGCCGCCTCTTCTCACCACCCACTGTGAGAAGGGTGATTAGGGAATGCTGTAGGAGTTGATTCTCAGTAACCTTCTGAGAAGACTAACTAGAATAAAGTTTATTATTAACCCCTTTGAAGCTGTTGACCAGATCAAGAATGAACCCTGTTAGAGGCTGGAGTCTGAAACCTCCAGTGCATCCTATGTGTTATCTATGAAACAGAAGGAAATGGTGATTGATGGCATAGACTTATGAAAAGATGAAGATAAAAGAGACAGGAACAGCAGTAGTAAAATGAACTCAATAGAACAGAAGTTACAAGAAGTTTCAGCCAAAAGACATCAAAGTCCAGAAGAGAAAATCCTTTGAGTTAAGACAGTTGATTATAGGCAGGTAAGCTTTATTTAAATGATTGGGCAGAGAAAGAAAGGGAGAGTTGTTGCTGTTACTTGGGCTTGCCTAAGCTTAGTGAGAGTAAATAAATCTCTTATGAATACTTGTTTATCCTCTTTTGCTCATTCTGATTGGAGATAAAAAAAAGAGGGACAGAGATAAGATTCACATTTGTTTTTCCAGTGACCTTTTCTTATTGGATATAAGACTTTATTTTGCTTGATGTTAATAGGAAAAAGCAGAATTCTCTCAAGGGTAGACGTGACTGGGTTTGTCTGTTTTGCCTTGTAAGCCACCTTAGGAGCTTCTTAGTTATTTGGCTTAAGGGTGCTCCTTGAAACCAAATAAGTTCATATTATTCTGTTAAAATAGTATAACAGTTTCTCAGCGCAGCAATAAATGTGGCTAAGAGCTGAAAGAGCTTGTCATTGCTTTACTAACTTGAGGATATCATGCAAGAAATTTTCTTTAGAAAGAGAGCAGTAAAGGATTTAAGGGGAGGAGCTAGGAGGAAAAAGACTACCTTTGGTGCAGTTTATTCATGAAGGGCTCAAACATGTGAAGAACTATAGTTGGAAGAATGGAGGAAACAACTGAGTAAAGCTCTCTCAAGATTCCTTTCCAAACACTTTAAAATAACATCTAAAATCTAATTCTAGAGTGGGAGAGACAGCAGAAGACCAGGGTGAGATATACTTCTAAGCCATGGAAACTTAGGATGTGGGAAAGGGAAATTGGTGACATCAGGGTGGCTTCTGTCCTGGAGTCCACATGGATGAAACACCAGTAGTAGGAGTAGATGGTAGGAACAGAAAGAGCAATAACTTTGGCAGATCTAAATCAAGAAATGATGAGGTGACTTGTCATTCGGACAGAAAGAAATTATAAGGAACCCCTTTAGTAGCATTGGACACAGGACCAGACACTGTTTGGCAACTCCATTGTCTATACCTACTTCTGGGTCACAGTTCAAGGTCAGAGAGGAGCATTTTCAATCAAGTGAGAACAGGGTCCCTGAGAAACCATATCCCATAGTAAGAAAGGTCCCATAGGAGCAGTATCATTTAAAATCCTAAGGGATCAGGGACACTTTATGGGTAAGGACCAGAGTGCAGACCAAAACAGTAGTGACCACATGTCTCTGTTGATTGGACCACCTAGGAAGCATCAAAAACTTTTAAACCCCCAGAACTAGCTCTGAAAATAGCAATATGACAAAGCCTGAAGTTTGGGACAGTGTTCCTCCCCCATCCCATGCCTGAAACAGAGCACAATTTTGACAAAGTTCAAAATCAAGAAATAGATACAATGAAAATATGAGCAAATAGGACATGTAGATGGCACAGTGGATAGAATGCCAGTCCTGGAGTCAGGAAGACCTGAGATTAAATCTGCCCTTAGATACCTACTTGCAGTGCGTCCTTAGGCAATAAATTTAACCTTGTTTGCCTCAGTTTCCTTATCTGTAAAATGAGCTGGAGGAGGAAATGGCCAACTACTACTACTTGGCAAAAGCCAAGCAAACACCAAATGGGGTCATGAAGAGTCAGATAGGCCTAAAATGAACGAACAACAATGATCAAACAACAACAAAAAAGAACCAGGCCCTAAAAAGCTACTATGGGGATGGGTAAAATCAAGCCACAATACCAAGAAGGAGACAATGAAAATAATAATAGTTACAAGAAAAGACTCAAAGGGGAAAAAAAAAAAGAATGTGAATTGAACACAAGTCCAACAAGCATTCGTGAAAGAGTTTTAAAGCATATACATTTTAAAAATCAAATAAAAGTAATAGAAGAAAAATCTAAAGAAAGGAAAGCAAAGGAAGAAACTGAGGAAAAGCTATTGAAGGCTGGTGAAAAAAAAAGGTGCAAAAATAATGAAGAAAATTAACACTTTAAAAATAAAAATGGGGGACAGAGCCAAGATGGCAGAGTGAAAGCAGGGACTCAACTGACCTCTCTCCCAAATTCCTTCAGATACTTCTAAAAATGAATCTGAAATGAATCTAAAAACAAATTTGAGAGTGGCAGAATCCACTACGAGACAGAGTGTAGCAGATTTCCAGCCCAGGATGATCTGGAAGGTCAATGGGAAGGATCTGTTGCACCATGGTAGGAGATCACTGAGCACAGGGTTCTACACCCATCCATAGGGTAGGAACAGGCCCCAGCAGACTGAATCACCAGGGTCAGTGGCGATTCCCAAACTTCTCAGTACAGGACAGGGGTCTATCAGAGCTGGGTGAGACAGAAGTGTGGGCCCATGGCAGCGATAGCAGCTACTTCTGGGGCTATCAGCCTACAGACTAAATGTTTGAAAGTCACCTCCTTGAACTTCTGGGACCCAAGATGGAAGAGTAAACATTAAGTGATCTCATCCCACCTTGTTGACCATGGGAAGTTCAGAGAATATTGCCCCAGAAAAAATCCTGGAATAGTGGAGCCAGCAGAAGGGGTTCAGCAGTTTTTTTAGGTTGGGAGGCTAGGGAGATCAGCTGGAAGGGTCCAACTTGCTGTAGCTGAAGGGGACTAGGACAGGATGGAAGGTGTCCAGCAAGTCCCACTCAGTGGACCAGCAGGAGATCTTTACCCTAGGGGGGTGGAGCCGGCAAATGCCAACACCAGGACGCCAGGTGTGAATTCACACAGCTAGGGGAATTGGCAGAAACCAGCCAGGACCAGCATCCATCAGCGCTGAGCCTACGTGTGCTCTAGTTCAACCATAGGGGAGGAGGAGACCTTCAGCAGTCATACCACCCCTCCCCCACACCTCATGTTTTGAAGTTCATTGCAACCCTGAGGAAACTCAGAAAGACATTACCTGGCCTGGACCTTGGCACACACCATCCAGCTCCAGCTCAGAACCAGGTGAGACATAGGCATTATATAGTTTCTAGCTGCTAGAACTAGAAGCCATAGCACCAAAGCCAGAACCAGGCACCTAGCTCCCATCAGAAGAAACTTGGGACAGAGCCCCTTGTACCCCAGAAGCAGAGATCCACTTTAAAAGCTGGGGAAAAGGCAATCACATTGAACTAGAAGAAAACTAGAAAAGTAAAGACCATAGAATCTTACTATGGGGACACGGAAAATCAAAATACGATTTCAGAAGAGGATAGCATTGACACTATACTCACATCTGAAACCTCAACAGGGAACATGAACTGGACTCAAGCCCAAAAAGCATACTTGGAAGAGCTCAAGAAGTATTTTAAAAGCCAAATTAGATGGGTAGAAGAAAAATTGACCAATTCTTTTAAAAATACAATGGACAAAATGGGGAAAAAAATCAATGAAGAGAACACATCTTTAAAAAGTATAATTGGCCAAATTGATAAGGAAGTACAAAACCTAACTGGAGAAAATAACTCCTTGAAAAGTAAAATTGGCCAAATGGAAAGGAGATACAAATGTTAAATGAAGAAAACAATTCATTAAAAATTAGAATTGGGCAAATAAAAATTAATGACTCTATGAAGCATGAAGAATCAGGCAAACAAAATCTAAAGAATAAAAAGAAAATAGAAGAAAATGTAAAATATTTCATTGGAAAAACAAGTGACCTGAAAAATAAATCCTGGAGAGACAATCTAAGAATTACTGGTCTACCAGAAAGCCATGATGAAAAGAAAAAAAAAAAGACCCTAGACAGTGTCTTCGAAGAAATCCTTAAGTAAAACTGCTCTGAGGACCAAGAACCAGATAAAATCCTCATCAGAAGGATCCACCAATCACTCCCTGAAAGAGATCCCAAGGGAGTCAAGATGGCAGCTAGGAAGCAGGGACTAGTGGGAGCTCCCTGCCGAGTCCCTCCAAAAACCTATAAAAAATGGCTCTGAACCAATTCTAAAACTGAAGAACCCACAAAATATCAGAGGGAAGCAGTGCTCCAGCACAGGACAGCCCAGATGGTCTCTGGGTGAGGTCTATCCTGCACGGAGCTGGGAGTGGAGCGAAGCCAAGCCCAGTGTGGGCAGCACGGACCAACCAGACCATGAGCCTGGCAGAGCGTGCCCTAGCACCCTGAATCAGTGAGCTGTGGCAGTTACCAGACTTCTCAACCCACAAACACCAAAGACAACAGAGAAGGTTAGTGGGAAAAGCTGAGGGAGTGGAAGGAGTTTATGGTTTGGCCACCGCCCTGGGGCAGTGGAGGTGGGGCAGCTACAGCTGCAGTTGCTTCCAGCACCAGGCCCACCTGGTGGGAGGAATTAAGTGGCAGATCAGAGCAGGAGTGAAGAGCCTGCTGAAGATCTAAGTCCAGTCCAGGTTGGGGGAAGGAGGAGTGCTGGTATGGCAGAGCTGACACATCCCCCCAAGCTTGGAACATAGTTCTCTTAACTCTACAAGCAGTCATACCCCGCTGAAAGTGTCAAGTTAGTTGGCTGGGAACATGGCCAGGCAGCGAAAACACACCCAGATTCAATCTCAGACTTTGGAATTTTTCTCTGGTGACAAAGTAGACCAAAACATACAGCCAGAAGAAGTTAACAAAGTCAAAGAGCCTACAACAAAAGCCTCCAAGAAAAACACGAACTGGTCTCAGGCCATGGAAGAGCTCAAAAAGGATTTGGAAAAACAAGTTAGAGAAGTAGAGGAAAAATTGGGAAGAGAAATGAGAAGGATGTGAGAAAACCATGAAAAACAAGTCAATGACTTGCTCAAGGAGACCCAAAAAATACTGAAAAATACACTGAAGAAAACAACACCTTAAAAAAGTAGACTAATTCAAATGGCAAAAGAGCTCCAAAAAGGCAATGAGGAGAAGAATGCCTTGAAAGGCAGAATTAGCCAAATGGAAAAGGAGATCCAAAAGACCAATGAGAAAATACTACCTTAAAAATCAGATTGGAGCAAGTGGAAGCCAGTGACTTTATGAGAAATCAAGATATTATAAAACAGAACCAAAGGAATGAAAAAATGGAAGACAATGTAAAATATCTCATTGGAAAAATCACTGACCTGGAAAATAGATCCAGGAGAGATAATTTAAAAATTATTGGACTACCTGAAAGCCATGATCAAAAAAAGAGCCTAGATATCATCTTTCAAGAAATTATCAAGGAGAGTTGCCCTGATATTCTAGAGCCACAGGGCAAAATAGAAATTGAAAGAATGCACCGATTGCCTCCTCAAATAGATCCTAAAAAGAAATCTCCTAGGAGTATTGTCACCAAATTCCAGAGCTCCCAGATCAAGGAGAAAATACTGCAAGCAGCCAGAAAGAAACAATTTGAGTATTGTGGAAACATAATAAGAATAAACCAAGATCTAGCAGCTTCTACATTAAGAGATCGAAGGGCTTGGAATGCGATATTCCGGAGGTCAATGGAGATGGGATTAAAACCTAGAATCACTTACCCAGCAAAACTGAGTATCATGCTCCAAGGCAAAATATGGATTTTCAATAAAATAGAGGACTTTCAAGCTTTCTCAGTGAAAATACCAGAACTGAATAGAAAATTTGACTTTCAAACACAAGAATCAAGAGGAGCATGAAAAGGTAATCAAGAAAAAGAACAAGAAAACGAAATTGCAATGGACTTACTAAAGTTGAACTGTTTTGTTTACATTCCTACATGGAAAGATGACATGTATGATTCATGGGACCTCAGTATTAGGGTAGCTGAAGGGAATATGCATATATATATGTATATATGTATGTTTATATATATATATGTATATGTGAATGTGTATGTATGTATGTATATATATATATATATATATATATATATATATATATATATATATGTGTATCAAATGCCAAAGTAGAAATGCTGAAAACCATATGAGAGATTAATAAAATTGAAATTAAGAAAACTAATAAAAATAAAAATAAAAAATAAAATGAATAACTGTCTTTATGAAAAAAAAACAATAAATTTGATAAACCTTTGGTCTATTCGATTTAAAAAAAGAAAGAAGACAACCAAATTACCAGTATCAAAAATAAAAAGATGAATTTATCTCCAATCAAGAGGAAATTAAAACAATAATTAAGAATCATTTGCCAACTTTTATGCCCACAAATTTGACAATCTTAGTGAAATGGGTGAATATTTACAAAAATATAAATTGCTCAGATTAACAGAAGAGGAAGTAAAATATTTAAATAACACTGTCTTAGAAAATGAAATTGAACAAGCCATCAATGAACTCCCTAGGAAAAAATCTGCAGGGCCAGATTGTTTTACAAGTGAATTCTATCAAACATTTAAAGAACAATGAATTAAAACATTATATAGAATATTTTAGGAAATTGACAAAGAAAGAGTCTTTCCAAATTATTTTTTATGATACAAACAGAGAAATAAAATTATACACCAATTTCCCTAATGAATCTAGATGCAAAAAATTTAAACAAAATATTAGCAAAAAGATTAGAGCAACTTACCATGAGAATAATACACTATGACCAGGTAGGATTTATTCCAGGAATGTAGGGCTGCTTCAATGTTAGGAAAACTGTCAGCATAATTGATCATATAAACAACAAACCTAACAGAAATCATATGATTATCTCAATAGATGCAGAAAAAGTTTTAGACAAAACACAACAATCATTCCTATTGAAAACACTGGAGAATATAGGAATAAATGGAGCCTTCCTTAAAATGATAAGTGGCATCTACAGAAAACCAGCAACAAACCATATGTAATGGTGATAAGCTAGATGAATGTCCAATAAGATTGTGGGTGAAACAAGGATATCCATTATCACCACTCTTATTCAGTATGGTACTAGATATATTAGCTTTAACAATAAGAGAAGAAAAAGAAATTGAAAGAATTCAAATAAACAAAGAAGCTAAGTTATGACTCTTTGCAGAAGATACAATGATATACTTAGAGAATCCTAGAGAATTAAGTTAAAAAAAAACTATTTGAAATAATAAACAACTTTAGCAAAGTTTAAGGATATAAAATTAACCCAGATAAAGAATCTGCATTTCTATACATTACTAACAAAGCCCAACAGCAAGAGACAAAAAGAGAAATTCCGTTTAGTTACTGTAGACATTATAAAATTTTGGGGAGTCTACCTGCCAAAACAACCCAGGGACTATGAACACAATTACAAAATATTTTTCACACAAATAAAGTAAGATCTAAATAATCAGAAAAACATCATATGCTCTTGGGTAGGCCAAGCTAATATAATACAAATAACAATTTTACCTAAATTAATGTATTTGTTCAGTGTCAGACCAATAAAGCTTCTAAAAATATTTTATAGAGCTAGAAAACATAATATCAAAATACATCTTGAAGAACAAAAGGTCCAGCATATTAAGAAAATTAATGAAAAGAAATTCTGTTGAAGGTGGCCTAGTTGTAAAAAGTCTTAAATTGTATTATGAAGCATCTATTACTGAAACCCCTTGGTACTGGCTAAGAAATAGAGGGGTAGATCAGTGGAATATGCTAGGTACACAAGACACCGTAGTCAATGATTATAGCAGTCTACTATTTGAAAAACCAAAGACACAGCTTCTGGGATAAGAACTCATTGTTGGACAAAAACTTCTAGGAAAACTGGAAAATAGTATGGCAGAAACTGGGCATAGACCAATATCTTACACTGTATACCAGAAAAAAGTCCAAATGGGTACATGATCTAGGAATAAAGGCTGATACTGTAAATGAATTACAGAAGCAAGGAATAGTTTATCTATCAGATTTATGGAGAATGGAGGAATTTCCACCAAAAAAGAAATAGAGAACATTATGAAACGCAAAATGGCTAATTTTGATTGCATTAAATTGAAAAGTTTTTGCACAAACAAAGCCAATGCAACCAAGATTAGGAGGGAAGCAGAAAACTGGGAAATAATTTTGACAACTAGTGTCTCTGATAAAAGGCTAAAACAAATAGAGAACTAAGACAAATTTACAAAAATACAAGTCATTCCCCAATTGATAAATGGTCAAAGGATATGAACAGGGAGTTTTCAGAGTTTTCAGTTTTCATATGAAAAAAGTGCTCTAAATCACTATTGATTAGAGAAATGCAAATCAAAACAACTCTGAAGTACCACATCACACCTATCAGATTGGTTAACATGACAAAACAGGAAAATGATAAATGTTGGAGAAGATGTAGGAAAGTTAGAACACTAATTCATGGTTGGTGGAACTGTGAGCTGATCCAAGCATTCTGGAGAGCAATTTGGAACTATCTCCAAAGTGCTATAAAAATGTGCCTTACCCTAGGGCCCAGCAATAGCACTTCTAGAGCTATATCTAAAGAGATCATAAAATTGGGAAAAGGACCCACGTGTACAAAAATATTTACGACAACTCTTTTTCTGGTGGCCAAGAACTGGAAATTGAGGGGATGCTCATCAGTTGGGGAATGGCTGAACAAGTTGTGGCATCTGAATATAATGTAATACTATTGTGCTATAAAAAACGATGAGCACGTGGACTTCAGGAAATCATGGAGAGGTTTATATGAATTGATGCTGAGTGAAGTGAGCAGAACCAGGAGATCATTGTACACAGTAACAGCCACAGTGTGGGAGGACTTATTTCAATAGACTTAGCCCTTCTTAGCAATACATGGCACTTTCACAAAAGTTGACCACATATTAGGGGATAAAGACTTCACAATCAAATGCAGAGATGCAAAATAAACACACAAGTAAATAAATAAGGAAATAAACAAACGAATGAATGAATGAATAAATATACTATTTTTATGCAATTACAAATATGTTCAATAAAGGGCCATGGAAGCACAGATTAATAATTATTTAAAACTAAATAATCTAATCTGAATGAATGATTGGGTGAAGCAAAAACAAATCAGAAATAATCAATAATTTCATTAACCAGAAGGACAACAAAGACACAATATTCGAAAATTTATGGGACATATCAAAGTTAAACTTAAGGAAAATTGTATATCTCAAAATATGTGTATCAATAAAAGAGAGGAAGAGCAGATCAAAGAACTGGGCATGCTGCTGATTCAGTCACTCCCAAGGCCTGATCCTAGTTGGCTGGGGCTAGGGCAGTGCTTGCTTTGCATGCAATTGACTGTTCTCCACTCTCCCCAAGTGTGACAGACCTTTCCTGCTGACCTTCCAATTTGTCTTGGGCAGCAAATTGTTTTCACTCTATCTTTTTATGGGTTCTGCTTCTCTAGAATTTGTTTTGAGTCATTTTTAAAGGTATTTGGAGGGGTTTGAGGGAGAGCTCAGGTGAGCTCCTGCCTTTACTCTGCCATCTTGGCTCCACCTGTACAAAATATTTGTTGCAGGGTTTGTGTACATATGTATGTGTGTGTGTGGTGGAGGGGGTAGCAAAGAACTAGAAATAGAAGCATGCTTAACAATTGGAGTTTGGCTGAAAAGTTGTGGTATGTGATTGTGACGGAATACTATTGTGCCATTAAGAAATGTTGAACAGGATAGTTTTAAAAAAAAGGAAACAAAAACAGAAACTGGGAAGACATATGAACTGTACAAAGTGAGGTTAGCAGACCTCAGGGAACATTATAGACAGTAATATCAATATTGAAAGGATGATGTGTGCAAGGATGTGAAAGACTAATTGAAAAACTAAGCTGCTCTTATAAAAGCAATGATCCAAGACAATTCCAAAGAACTCATGATAAAAACTTCTTTCCACTTCCAGAAAGAGGGCTGATGAACTCTGAGTGCAGAATGAAGCATACTTTTAAAACTTTCTTTGTTTTTCTGAGGGGTTTTGCATATTTTCTTTTGCAACATGGCTAATATGGAAATGTTTTACGTGACTTCACATGTATATTTTATATCATATTGCCTTCTTTCTCAAGGACTGTGGGAGGGGCAGGATCAAGAGAGAGAATTTGAAATTCAAAATTAAGAAGTGAATATTAAACATTTTATATGTAATTGGGAAAGATTTAAGAAACTCAAGTATATTAGAAATATACTTTTAATAAGAAAAGAACTATTGTTCAGAGTTCTTTATTTTTTTTACTTGCAAAATTTTCTCCATTCTATGTGTCATGCAGGTTTAAGGGTGGACTATGATGTTTTTATTTTATATTGCTTTCATTTTCTATTGCATTACTATGATTTTACTTATTCTTTCATTTACCTTTTGTTGAGTAAAATTATTAGTTTTACTTTTGCCATACTTTTTAGTAAATGTTTTATGTTTGAGTCAATGGTATTACTACATCTGAATATATTTTCATAGTGAAAAGATCATATTCTGCATGTTCAAAAGTTACAATGGCAAGTAGTATGGGTGTATCTCTTGCATACCAGCATTATTTCCAGTATATTGAGAGAATATAGAGTTATATGCATTTGTGGTTGTGAATATGGCTTTCCTCCCATTCCCACTGTATTTCCCCTGAGTATTACATCCTTCATTCTTAGGAAAAGAGGAAAAATATGCAACTTTTGATGCAAATGCAAAAGAGTACTAGACTTTTTGTGCATAGTTGTTCAAGATACTAACCAGACCACATCAAAATTTTTACAGATTCGTTGAAAGCTACTACAACAGAAACAAACTTCTTTATTAACCTTCTGATCACTAATACCAAGTGAGTTATAAAACAATGACCATATCATTACTAAAGATGTTCACTATGGAGAAGAATAGGATTTTGTAATAAACGGAACTTCCCATCACTAGAGTAATAATAGCTAGTATATATATAATGCTTTAAGTTTTGCAATGTACTTTGAAAATATTAGCTCATTTTATCTTTATAATCCTGGAAGTTGGTGTTTTTATTATCTGCTTTTTATAGTGGTATTCTACAAATCCGAATTACTTCAAGCAGAGACCAACTTGTATTTCAAGTAAGCCTAATTGCAACCAATGCTGCAGTGCAGTGTTCTCTGGAGCATCTGAATGTGTTCTGAAGTGGTTTTGCCTCCTGAAGAATTTTTCATAGTTCCTTCTTAAAACTTCCCTGTAAATTGCTTAGAGAAAGTTTTTGTTTGATCTACAAGTACAGAGTAAGGCTCCTGGTTGTGTAAAGAATTTTTGAAAATGTCTACTTTTCAGCCAATTTATCATCTCCCTCTCTTTTCCTGCTCTCATGCTAATAAAGGTACAGCACTGGAAACTCATTCATTAACTTCAACAAATTAATTAGCAACTACCACATACACCTTAATGATACACATGGATCTGGGGAAGATAAAAAGTTGCACTCCCTGCCCTCCAGGATAAGACAAAAATACAGATAACTAAGATAATTATAATGCACAATATTCAATGATAAATGCATTAGAGAGTCACAAAATAAAGTGTTATTTTGTTTCTGAAAGAAAAGACAGAATAAGGGAGAATAATACAGCAAATAGAAGACTGAGTCTGGAGTCATGTGGAAATGAGTTCAGCTGACTGTGTGACCTTGAGTATTTCATATAACTTCTCTAAGCCTCAGATTATTCAGCTATAATAATAAAGATTTGAACTAGATGACTTCCAAGGTCCCTTACAGCCTTAAATTTGTGATTTTATAGTAGGAATAAAACAGATAAGGAAAGGAACAAGGGACATTCCAGACTAAAACAGAACGATGTGAATGAAGATACGGAGTATGGAGGGGAGGAGTCATTAGGGAGGGGAAAGAAAAGTTCTGCTTGATTGAAGTGTAGAATGCATGGAAAAGAACTATTATGGATAAGACTAGAATGATTGATTTTGGCTTGAGTAGGTTCTTAATTACCAGTAGGAAAGTGAGTTTGGAATTTCTTCGGTAGGAAATAAGGGGAAAGTTAAGATCTTTCTGAAGAGAAGTAACTGAGTCATATCTATGCAGAAACAACATCATTTGTGCAAGTCATATGATATCCTTCTTTGGGAAGAAGCAAAAGGCCAGAGAATAGAAGATGACAAACATTTTCATTCACATTTTCCAGTTTCTTTTGCTGACCTCTTGGAGATGGTCTCTCTGAGGCACCTAGGTATCATCCATGATTTCTTGATTTGAAACTTGAGAGAATCTCCTTCTCACACCCAAATGGAATAGATCAACAATCTATTGTTTGAGTAGAAAGTCAACAAAATTATAGCACCAATGACCTAGAATAAACCTTATATGATCATCTAATGCAAGGGTTCTTAAGCTATATTCTGGGAACTTGGATGGGGAAAAGTAGATCTTTATTAGCACTAATCTCCAAGTGAAATTTTGTGTTTCCTTCAATTATGAATGTAGGCAACAGTATATCATTCTAAGTTGTCCATAGACTTTCCAGATTGTTAAAGGATTTCCATGACATAAAAACATGTTAAAGACTCCTGATCTAATCTAACATTCTGATTTCACATATAAGGAAATTGAGGCCCAAAAAGTTAAGGTGATTTTACCAACATGTCATGTATATATTTTTTCTCTTTTGCACATTAATAAATTTTATCAAAAGTTTCCCTGAATAAATCGTAGTATTCATAAACAAATATTTATTACATGGCTATTATACTCCAGGTGCTTTGCTAGGTACTAGAGATACTAATACAATGAATAAAACAAGCACTCCTCTCAGAAATTTTGCATTCTATTAGAGATAAAATGTAGTTTTATAGAGAGACTGTAAAGTATTTAAATAGAAGACAGTTTGAACAGGAGGACACTAGCAGAAGGGAAAAGCAAAGGCTTTCTATACAAGGCAATATTTGAGCTGTTTTTCTGTGAGGTAGAGGTAAGTAAGGAGTGAATTCAGGGTATAAAATAGGAGGAGTCACCAGTGAAAAGTCAGGGAGAGGAAGTAGGAGTGCCATGTTTAAAGAAGAGAGAGAGGGCCAATTTAGCTAGATCACAACATGTAAGATGGGAGAGTAATGTCTGATGAGGCTGAAAAGCTAAGTTAAGTCCATGCTGTCAAGAGTTTTAAAAGCTAAAGAGATTTGATATTGTATCTAACAGATAACGGGGAACCACTAGAGTTTATTGGGTAGCAGACTGACATATATTTAAGGGAAATTATTTTGGCAGTAGAGTAAAGGAAGATCTAGAGTGGAGGGAAACTCAAGTGAGGGACATAAATTAGGAGCAACAAGTAAAATAATCTAGGCAGGAGCTGATAAGGGACTAAACTAAGCTATTGGCTATATATGTAGAGAGAATGAGTCATATAAATTAGATGTTGTGCAGGTAGAGATGTAAAGATTTGGCAAATGATTTTTATGTGGGATGAAGCAAAGTGAAGAGCTGAAGGTAAGTAAAGTTATAAACCTGAAAGGCAGAAAGAATGACAGAAATAGGGAAATTAGTAAGAAGGATGTGCTCAAGTGGGAATGGGAGCAGAGGATATCAATTATGTTTTGAACATGTTGGATACTATACAAATAGATGTTAATTTTTCTCTTGTAGTGATATTTTACCACTTGTATTTCCATGACAAGGGCCCTAGATGCTGTAGCTTAGATATAGTGCTTGTAGTTCAGGGTGACTCCAAAAGGCTGAGTTGTATAAAGAATGCTATTGCCCTGGGCAGGGCTTAAAATTAGAAAATATGTAACAAGGTTCCAGAGAGTTGCTTCCTCTATCTAGGCTGGTGACAGGAAAAATACCCAGGAAATGCTCCCGTTGACTTTTGACTATATAAGGTAGGGATTCGAATTATGTATCTTCTTCCATTAAATCTCTGGCCCATGGGCATACAGGAATTGAAAAAAAATGTCAACAGGCTTACTCACACTCAAATTATTGAAGGAAGGGATGTTTTTTTTTGATTCCCAAATGAGGTTCTGGTTCATTTGGGTCAAGGTAGAAGAATTTGGAAAGGGTTAGCTGTCTTAATTCTTCAAATGCTCACCTGAGTGAGAAAAATATATATAATACGAGGGGATAAACATATTGGAAAAGCAAAATGACAGGTATTTCCATAGCTACTCTTTTATCTGAAATATAGATTTCTCCAATATATTAAAAGAATTATTTCCACCTTTACTTAGCCACCAGTATTTCACCTCAATATTAAACCTACAGTTGGATTCAAGGCAGAAAAAAAACCCTCCTTTTTACTCCTTCCAAAAATTAAAAATTAAAGAAAAAAAATCTCTGGCAGTCATGCCACTTTTGACTCCAAGATTTTTCAATGACCCCCTGAGACTCATTACTCTGCATCCTGGAGAATGTCCATGGTCACATTTAGACCCCCTACAAAAAAGAAGCATTTTTTTAATCTATTAATTCTTGGAGATCCCTCCACAGATACAGGGCAGTCTCTTCTCCAGAGTACTGGTAGATAATTGTTAAGAATGAATTCTTATCCTTTTACTAGCCAGTTTTACTTACATATTTCCTTCTTTTGTCTTTAAAATTTGCCATCTTTAGTTTTTTGTTTTTTAATCTTGACAGTCTTAGATAAAAGGCAGAGAGCTTGACCATTGCTGTGCCCCACTGCAAACAGTCCTTAAAAGAAGAAAGCACTGGGTTTAGGGTTGAGGGGATGTGTTCGTATTTAGCTGAGAAAGGCCAGAAGGAGGAAGAATTCAGGGCATTTGAGGGGATGTTAACTGAAAAAAGATGAAATGCTCTTTTTCAAAAGTTTTTTTTTTCTGGAGATTAATAAAAGTTAGAAGATTTCTTGTATTCGTGGTAAATATCTTGTCATAAGGTAACAGCAAATTTAGTAATTTTCCTTCCTACTGATAATGACACAACACTGCATGATTTTAAGATATAAATGAAACTAACCAGAAGTGAAAAAGGCCTTATAAGTGTCTTCTTCCTGAACACAGATGCGAGTACTTTACCCTTTTTGAAATGTTTAATATTTTACATTCAAAGTCACTTAGGTTTCTTTTGTTCTGCTTTGTTAGACAAAGCATGCTATTGAAATGTGGCCTTCTAGCCAGCTTACCTCTGGGAGTCACACTTGGTAGTCTCATTCAATAGTCTAACTCAATTTGTTTCCTTTTGATAAGGTTAGGTGACTGCCATGGATAGGGGACTGGGCTTGGTTGGAATACATTGGTTCAAGACCTGCCTCTGTGTATGTGACATTTAATATCCCAGTGGCTTGGACAAGTTTCTAAGCACAGTGCCTATCTCATAGTAAGTGCTAAATAATAAGGTTATTGATTAATTGACTTTAAGGTATAGACCAGTTGCTTACCTGCATTTGTAGAAGGATTTTCCATTTTTCCACCAGGAATTCCTCACAGTGATCACTTGAGTGGATCTCTCTGTCTGTCTGTGTTGGTCTCTGTTGGCTCTCTCTCTGTCTCTCTGTCTCTGTCTCTGTCTCTCTGTCTCTGTCTCTGTCTCTCTCTCTCTCTCTGTCTCTCTCTGTCTCTCTCTCTCTCTCTCTGTCTCTGCCTCTCTCTGTCTTTCATAATTTCTTTTTCTGTCTATAACATCTCTGACTCTCTTTTAGTCTCACTTTACACACACTCACACATATATTGCTATCAAGATGTATTAATAATTTTAATGCTATAAATTTAATATGAATTTCATTTTAGAGAGGAAGAAAATGGAAGGTTAGATGATAGCTGAGTTTTATTATTGTCTCTCCTGATAGGATTCATCATCTGGATTTATATTAATTAATTGAACTCATCACCTTGTGGAATTATAATTCATTATCATTGGGGAATAAAATAAATGAGCTAATAATTATAAAGCCAATAATGTTAGTATATGTCTAATGCTTTTTGTCCTAATAGTAAAGTGCTTTCTTAGGTACAATATTTAATTATCTTCATGGATTAACCATGTCAATTCACAAAACATTTATTAAGTACTTACTACTGTCTCTTCACTGTACTCTTATGAGGTACCAAGAAAGACAAAAATTCTCTGCCTCCAAGAAGCTGTAGAAGCAAGCACCCTAGTGTACTTAGGATGGACTTCTAGGACTTTAATCTGCTTTTAAAGGGAAGCAACTTTAAAGTGGTCAACAATCTTCTTTAATTATATTCACTAACTCAGAGGAAAAGTTAGCCCCCTGAACATCAGAAAAAATACAGAGAAGATACAAACAGAAAAATTAGCATAAAGACCAAAAGACAGGGCTCTTAACTGCTTGAAGCAAAACAATATTGCTATACACCTTACATACACCACTGAATCAAGAGAGCCTTTATGTCTGAGCAATCGGGGAGCTCTGAACATCTGGCTACTCAGAGTCTCAACCAGGGAATCAAAAGACCCTTCTTATAAATGAACCCCAAAAGCAAAATGCCAACTCCGAGTATATATATATATATATATATACATACATACATACCCTTCTCAGAGCCAGAAGGCATCACAACCCTCGTGACTCAGAGACTAATCAACTTAGTACTGAAAGGTGTGAAAGCCTTCCTACAAGCATGCCTCTGCTAAGCAAGCTTCCTGCCCCCAATGGGCTCTGTGATTCAGGATTATCAGAGCTGTGAGCTGGGCCAGAGCTCAAAGCAGGTCACACAGGACTCTGAATGGACAGGGAAGATCTTCCTGTTCCATTAACGTTACAGGAACTCACATTCTAATGAGGACGACAGCATGTATATAAATAAGGTCATAAAAAATCCATACAGATTAGATAGAAGGCAACCCTAGAATATAAGGTAGTAGCACCTAGCCAGATGGGGGAAGTCCTACCGCAGAATGTGGAATTTGAGCTTAGTCTTGAAGGATTAGTAATAAAAGTACATGACAGGAAACTTTTTCTTTTTATTTCAAATATTCTTTTAATAGTAATCTTGGAAGTTATTGTTTTCTTCTATTAATAGACAAACAGTGACAGTTACAGAATTGATATCAGGACTGAAAACTGACTTTTTAAAAAACTATGTAATTCAACACTCAGACTTAACCATCAAATAGATAACATTCTGATACAAACTTTTTATAACAAGAAAAATTTTATTTAATATATTAGTATATAAATATTTATTGATGTAAATGATGAGCATGCCAAAATTCTCATTTCTATTTGAAACTCATATGTACAAAGGTACCAATTTTGGTTATTATTTACCAGCTATTGAAATTCAATTAAAAGCAGAAGAGAGAAGGGAGAATTCAGTATGCAAGGAAAAAGTCCAATAATTTCATTCTCATGAGAAGGCAAATTATTAGAAAGACAGCATGGATATGTTGGGGATATGTTGGAAGGCAATGTTTTCAAATCCTGCCTTGGTCACTTATGGTATTTTAAGCCTGGGTGACCCATTTAAACTTTCTTTGCCTCAGTTACCTCAGCTATAAAATAAAAGTTTGTATTCAGTGCCCGTTAAGGTCCATTCCAAATCTAAATATATCTTCCTATGTCTCCTGGATATAGACTATCTTACTGAACAGGAGTTTCAGGAGCTTTTTTCATAGGACATAGAGATTCTTATGATGAGGGATTTCAGTGATACCATTTATTTTCAGTTAATATCTTATTTGAAACAGTCTTTGTTGTGATCCTAAATTTCTAGTAAATTCGATTTTTTTTAATTCTGAGATTCTGTTCATATTATATTATTTACTTGATTTCCATGAATCAATACAAAATATTACCCATATATGCAGGCTCACTCTTAATGCAAACCTAGCCAGAACTAGGTGTTATTGTATATAGTCACAGATGTAGAAGTGGAAGGGACCTAAGAGATTAAGTAATCAAAACCTCTCATTTTATAGATGGAGAAACCAAGGTTCAAAGAGCTTTATAAAGATCACACAGACAGTTAAGTATCAGAAGGGGGATTTGAGCACAACTCAAATTGGAACACAACTCATAACACAAACTCTCTTATTCTATAATCTTTTTACTGTGCCACTCTATGTTCCCTATTTCTTTCCTACGAAAACCTAACTGCCATGCTAGTATTTTTAACCTTGACTTCATTTTGACCTTTTGACTCCTCTCATTGCTACCACTCCTTGTAAGCTCGACTATGTTAATCATACTCTGACATTCCCAATATATCCATGTTGACTGCTCATGTGGTTCAGCATCCTTCCCGAAATTCCAGGTTTCAACTTCATTTCTGTGCCGCTATGTCATTTTCATCATTTCATGCCATGTTTTGTCATTCTCACTTACATAAAATAGCTAGTAAGTTCTTCAGTGAACATCTAAGCTAAACCATACACACACATCACCCTTAAAAAAATTACTAAAACATATTCATCCAGTCTCCTCTTTAAGCTCTCAAAAAAAAGAGTAGTCACCACTTCCCACTATAACAATTAACAAATCTGGATAGTTCAAATTCTGAGGAAATATTTGCCTAAATCAATCCTAAATACGTCCCTGAAAATTTTCCTCATTTCTCCTAATTCTCCTCACTGAAACCAAGTACAATCCTTTTTTTCCTTCCATAGGCAGCCCTTCAAATACGTGAAATCAGTAAGTGTATAATATTTCCCTATGTCTAAGATAAAAACCCTTAGTTGCTTTAATATAATTTGCTCTTGGTAGCTGTTTGACACTGGGCAATTCATTTCATCTCTGTCTGCCTCAGTCTTCTTATCTATAAAAAAGGGGATAATGATAGCATTAATGTTTCAGGGTAGATGTGAGGATAAAAAGAGATATTTGTGATGTATTTTGCAAACTTTAAATTGTTGTATAAATGTTAGGTAATAATATTAATAATAATAATACATGTAGTATCATTGCTGTGAAAATAGGAATAGTAGTAATAATTACTACTGTAGCACTACTACTAGTACTCTTACTACTACTAAATCCTAGCTGTACTCTTCTAGGAATGTTTCAGCTTGTCCATGTTTCCCTAAAATATGGAACCTAAAATTGGACATAGTACTAGACATAAATCCTGAATAAAACATAGTACAACAGAACTGTTTTCTCCCTCTTCTGGATGCAGGGCCTGAAATTTTGGATTATAGCTTTCATAGCTACCATGCCAGACTACTGGCATTTTTCATATCCCAGATCTTCAACTTGATGTAAGAAAGACTATGCTGGTACTTTTTTGCCACCATTAGACCTAGTCGTATAATGGGCTAAAATATGTATTACAGAAACTCTTGAGTCTATCTTATTGATCCAAGCATTGATATTAAGTATCTACTATATGTCAGACATAGTTTTAGATGTTAGGGATACAAATAATGCACTTAAACCATAAATGTCTTCAAAAAGGTCCCTCAAATTTGAGAATAAACCCTGAAAATAATATTTGGGAAATTACAGATACTAAGAACAATTATTCATATACTCTCTGGACATTATTAAAGGAGGATAAGAGTATTAAGTCATTGGTTCAAATCACTAGCTTAACTACTTACCCCCATACTTCAAATCTTTCCAGTTTTATCCATGTGATTGTTTCCTCTATTGTGGCCAACCTCAGAGTCATAGAATAACAGAATCTCAGAGTCAATCAGTACCTTGTTGGCCAGCAATTCCAAACCATTCCTGGAAGGATTCCACAATACAACATACTTAATCTTAGAATCCTCTTTTGAGGAAGGGAATGAGAAGGCTACTTCTTGAGGCAGCTCCATTCTACTCATAAGTAGCTCTCATTTTTAGGAAACTTTTTCTCACATTAAATATAAATATCCTTTGTACCTTCCATCCATTGTTCCTAGCTTTTCTTCAAAATCCAAACAGAACAAGTTCGACCTTTAACATGATTTAATTTTTTCCATTTTATGACCCAGCCCCAAAGTTGAAGAGTTTTGGGGTCAGTTCCAACTTCTAAACTTCTGAGAGGCTAATTTGACCAACTACCAAGACTACTCTGAACAAAAATAATGAAGTGGATAAAGTTTACCCTATGTCCTAGTGGAATATTTGCTATGGCTAACTATATCCATCAACTGGTGCCTGGATTTGTGGGGATGCTTCATTGTTCTTTTACTTACTCTTATCCTTCTATGATAGAGAGAAAATTCTTTTGTGAGAGTATAAAGACCTTCCAGAGGTTATGATTCCAAGCTAACGTTCAAGAACTTAGGGTTTTCTGACAATGTCACAGTAAAGTATCAGTGTAGGACCTAATAATAAAGTAAAATAAAGCAAAGTAAAACAAAAAAAAAATGTTAGTGAGATTGTGAGCTGTTTCATTAAGTAGAATTGTTGGTCCATGCCAATACATTTTTCCCCTGTGCATCACACTTTTGTTTCCTATGAGACCTTCCTATACCTATGAGGAAATACATGAAACTTGCCAAGTACAAGACGTCCTTCCTTTTACATCTTCTGAATAAAATCATTTTCATCTCATCTGTAACTGTTGCCTAAAATATCTATGTGATAGATCTATACATCTATCATACCTAGCTTGTGCATGTGTGTGTGTGAGTGTGTGTGTGTGTGTGTGTATGTGTGTGTATGGAGAAGGAAAGCTAACATTTATATGGTGCTTTAGAGTTTGCAATGAATTTTACAAATATTCATTCATTTATTTGTTTGTTTACTTTCAAATATATAAATTCTTACAACTTTGTGAGGTAGGGACTATTATTCCCATTTTACATATGAGTCAGCTGAAATAGTAAGGGTTTAAATGATTTGGTGAAGGTTGCACAGCTAGTGTCTAAAACCAGATGTGAGCACAGGTCTTCCTGATTTCAGGTTCAACACTCAGTCTGCTATACCACCCATCTGCTTCAAATTAATAGTCAGCCTAAAACACATCTAACTTAACTGATTACATAAAGTTTTGCTAACTAATAGACTTAAATACTGCATCTTAAAGATATAGAGGTAGGTTGTGATTTAAAATTTTCTAACTGATATTGCCCCAAAGTATAGAGGGCTCCAGAACAATATCAAGTCTACACTCCTGAGGTTGTGGAATGGCTTCCAAATTTTATGCATGTGGAAGATAATTTAACTTATTATTAGATATAAACTATCAGAAGTAGCCTAAATGAAAAAGTGAAGTGGATAAAAACTTCCAGGGATGCCCTTGCTTAGTTCCTTTCAATGAGTTTCTTTATCCTTATGGAATTTGGACAGGAAAATGAAGACCCAAGGGAAACATCAATCATATTTTATTAGTCAGTTGAAGTAAGTGACTTAAGAATAGAATGGAAGATATCAGAGATGCACATCTAGGTGCGAAGATGATGTCAGAGAACAGGATTTTGATTTTTACACCTTGGATTAAGATAGGAATTGACCAAAATCATAATACTTCTAAGATGAGCCAGGAAGAAAAACTTTTCCTAGTGACTTCCAGATGTAAACAACAGGGCTTTAACCTGAAAAATATAAGGGGACATGTATAGCCATGTATAACTACTAAACCAGATCCCATAGGGAGTAGCAAGTATGGTACAAGAAGGATAGTAGCAGGGGAATTAAAAAAAAAACAACTTGTGTTTCAGAGGATGTAGTACCAAGAAAACTATGTGCAGTCATATAGTCATTTTTAGGGTCTATAGATGATATAGGTATAGATATAGATATAGATATGTGTGTATGCACATATTCACATGTGTTTATATACACATACAAATATATATTTGTGTGCATGCATACATATATATAATAAACACAATGTACATAAATAATTCATACATACAATAATATATAGAATATGGTTAATAACCAAAATATACTAGCAATCTTAATAAAAAGATGTATTTTTTTCAATTTTCAAGACATTAGATAAAACCTTAGTATTGTTTTTATTTAATTTCTCTTCTTATTTGTGATTTAGTGCATTTTTTCAGGTTGTGGTGAATACTTTGCCATTCTTTTGAGAACTGTATGCTCATATCCTCTGACTATTTATCTATTAGAAAATGGCCAATAGTTAAATATGTTCACTTAACACACTAATATATTGATGTGAAATGGTACAACCGTTTTGGAAAATAATGTGGAATTACACAAATGAAGTGATTAAAATGTCTGTATCCTTTATACATATTTATTAAGTTCTTCCTGTGCACTAGTCATTTTGTTAGGTATTAAAGATACAATGTAAAAAACAAAATTGTCCTTGCCCTTAATGAGCTTCCATTCTATGAAGGGAAACAACATGTGCACATACAAATCCATGAAATATATAAAATATAAATATAAAATATTTAGGTTATGCATAGTAGGTCAAAGGTGGATAAGAAAATTTTATTTTAGAAAGTTGCAATTGAACTAGAGAGAGAGATTCTAAAATGTATAAATAAGGAAGCAACACATTGCAGGCATGTGGGTCAGCCTCCATGTGCAAAAACATAGCTATGGAGTATTGTTTACGAGCAACAGTAAGTAGGCCAGTTTCTCTGGATTGTAAAGTACACATAGTAAAATAATGTAGGAAAAGTGGACAGGAGCCAGATTATGACAGGTTATAATGCCAAACAGAACCATTTTAATGATAACCATCTCCAAATAATTGAAGGCCTAGTGGAAGAATGAACACTTATACTCTGCATGGGGTCCAGAGGAAAGAATTAAATCAGTGAGACTCAGAGGAAAGAATTTAAACTTATGTGAAGAAATACTTCTTAGTAATTAGTGCTGAACAAAGGTAAGGTGTGGTTAGTAATGAGGGAGTTAGTTATACTTGACCTGAAGTCATCAAGTGAATTCCTGATATTCACTTCTCAAGAATGTTTTAGATGGACTTCAGGTATGACCTAGACCATATAACCTTTGCCGTTCCTTCTAACTGTTGGATTTTTATGAATCTTCCCTACTCTACTAATAGATTACACTGGACTGATGTTTGTAGTTCATGATCCTCATAACCTTATGGAAAGGAAAGGACTTCCAAATCTTGACGAATGATTGCAACAAGATATACAAGATATGTTTCTTATGGCTAATCCTGTAACTGGCAAACCAGCAACAAAATAATTTTACTTTATGTGTTCATAATATGGAGTTTGACAAAAGTTAGAGAAATGGTATTGAGCAAAAATAGTGAGCCTAACCCAATACCAGAGGCCATCTCTATGACCCAAGACAATCTATTTAAACTTCTAGGCCTGTTTCTTCATTTCTATGAAATAAGATAATCAGATCTATGACTACTTTTCTTAATTAGCAAATTGGTTTTTAGAAAAGATATATAAGCAGAATAAGACAGACAGAAGGGAACTATAAATTAAAAGTAGCCTGGATCATAATCTCGGAGAAGTTAGAAAAATTTCTGTGAAGGTGAGTAACTGCTTGCATGATTCACAAGTAACAGAGTCAAATAGTTTTCAGCATGGCTTTGAATGGGTATGCTGGTATGGTGAATTTGCCAACTCTGGCATCATTAAAATATGGTTTAAATCCTTAATCATGTATATGATGTCCTTTTAATAATAGCCTCTCTTGATTTCACAAAAGATTTGCTGTTTAAGCTCTTTGGATAACTTACTAATTCTAATAGATAATGAAAATTATTCAGGAGAATCATCCCTGGCTCTGGCAGCTATAGATAAAAGATGTCTGGGAGAAATTTAGCTCTTTAAGAATATATGTTCTTAGTTGATCAAAACACCAAACACCAGCTTGGCCTGGAAATAAGTCCATGCTGTCATCTATTTCTCTATCCTTCTACAAGTTTTATCAGTCTTTTGCCCTAATTCCAGAAGAATGATTATTAATAAACAATTTTTCTATATAATTAGTGACTCATAATGATAATAGGTTTCCCTTCCCAGAAGATTTTATATTTTAATCAACTAATAGTACCTTAACTCAACAGAAACCCATTTAAGTGTTAAAATATAAGATGCTACAGAAAGTCGAATGGAAAAGACAGTTTTTGATAGATAAAATTTTCCTGGCATCCCTCAAATTGTATTAAATGTTTGTTGGAGAATTTTTTAATGGTTTCTTCC
This sequence comes from Trichosurus vulpecula, assembly GCF_011100635.1. Taxonomy (NCBI): domain Eukaryota; kingdom Metazoa; phylum Chordata; class Mammalia; order Diprotodontia; family Phalangeridae; genus Trichosurus; species Trichosurus vulpecula. The sequence goes on from NC_050576.1 coordinate 377,825,689, forward strand.
CTTAATTTAGAATTCTTTTTAATGAAGTGCATGTTGCAATTTCCAGATGTCAAGATGCTTTTAGAAAAATACAGTAGGAAAGCATACTATGGAAATTCAAAATAGTCAAGATATTCATAGGTAGGCTAAAGGTTAAGCTCTAATTCGCATAGCTATAGGTTTCTTCCATGTTCCCTGTGACCAAACATCCAAACCTTAATAGCCAAAACTCAGCAGTCTCTCTGACCTTTCACATATCTCAGGACTTTGACACTCCCTCCATCTGTTCAACTTTTAAAAGCAGGAGGTGTCTGTTTGACTGTTGTCCTTGGAGAAGCAAGCTATTAAAATCATACATTTCTTTAGGGATTTCTCAAATATACTTCACATCTGGTATTTCATTTTTTTTAAAATCATGTGCATTATGAAGAGATCTAATTTGAGAACAACTAAATCTTGATGAGAGGAAGGTTAGCCATGGAGCTCTTTGAGACCAGATATGGTGGGAATAATAGATTTTCAAATATAATGATCTTAGGTTATGGGTGGCCATTAATATTTTCAAGGATATTGGAATCTCATATATAGGATTGTTAATGACTTTGCTGAAAATTAAAAATTTAGAATATATGAAATTGGTTATGAAATATCTGTGTTTTAAGGCAGACTTATTATTTCCAGTTTTTCCGGATCTTTTCTTTATACAAAAAACCTCACAATTAATCTCAGTTTTATGATTATAACACATAAACTCCCAACACTGAAGCCAGTATATTCTTTTTGTTGAGATTTAATCTCTGCCCACCTACTGCTAAAAACTGTTGTGATGTGGTGTGGTGGAACTGTCACAAAAATCTCAGAGTCAGACCACCTCCAATCCAAGGATAGGCATTTATTGAGATGGAAACGAGCTAAGGTCCAAGAGGAACCAGCAACTTCAGAGAAAACAACAGGGATTTTTATAGCATAAAGATGCTGATTACACAATCAAAACTTACATAAAATATGGGAATATGATTAATATTAAAAAGGCAGGAGGAGTTTGTTCAGGGATTAGCTAATGGAGGAAGGGTCCTAGCCTCAGTGGAACTGCACAGGTGTTATCATAGGGTGGGCCCCTTCTACAATTTGGTGGTCAAGCAATCTGGTCACAACACCCTGCAATTGGTGGTCCTGTGTGGTCAAGATAGATAGTTAGGTATTGTGGCTAAATGGATGACGTGATTGTGATTGGACATCTGTTTCATGGGAAAGGGTCTGGGGGCAGTGGTGGGTTCCTATCATATGCACATTCCTGCTATTTCTGTGTGAACTAAGAGTTCAGTGACACACCTGTTGTTCTAGTAAACAGTGAGGCATAAGTTAGGACAAAGATGGGTGGTGTGGTATGTAGGTATAGTGGGCCTGTAATGAAGTTAGAATATTGGGCCTGGTGGCAGCTCTATTAGAACTCCATCACTTTTGATGCATAAAAATTACACCCATTAACAGAGACAGGAAAAGCAATCATTTATTCCATTTTTTCATGCAGTATTATCATAGGTAAAGTCTCCGCAGGAAATTATAGGGCAAGCTTTTTCGAAAATCATTACTCATTTTGGTAACCTATTTCATGCTTTTGTAAAATTACTTTTTAATCGGTGACTGCGAGTAACATTTGACCCAGAAATACTGTCAGAATTCCTTCTGTCTTCAAACTCCTATACTATAGTCTATATCAAGATGAAGCTCCCACCACAACACTTTTATTCTTACAAGGTCACATCTAGGTCTTTGAATTGTTTTGACTGAAAAAGAAACAATTAAACACAAGAAACAGTGAACAAGTACCTCATGTGTACAAAGATCAACCTCTAGTAGGCACTGACAGGAAGAGATACAAAGATCCAAACAAAACAAAGACAGCGCATGAGTGACAACCATTAGGGGAGACAGGACATAAACAAAAACAACTATGATAAAAAATAGAATGTGATAAGTGCATAGGAGAGATTAAAAATATCTAAGAAATCCAAGGAGAAGAGACAACTTTCATTTGGAGTCACTGAAGAGATGGTATTGAAACTAGGCCTTTAAGTATGAGTAAGGTCTGAAAAGGAAGAATTGGAGCAATAGACAATTGAGGACTGTTGTCTTTCAGAGAGAACAAAGAGAGCAGCTTAGAAATGAATGTAAGCTTAAAAGGTAAGGTCAGAATTTGCACAGACTGCTTCAATGTTTATCAAAGAGAATTGTTCCCTTTCTAACTTGTGTTTCTGTCTATATATGTGCAAAGTATTACAGAACACTTTTATAGCAATTGCATACGCATGACCTCATGTGCCTTATACTTTAGTTTATGTGGTCATATAAAAACAAACACTTACATAATAATAGAAACAAAACATGAAGTCTTGGAATAACTGGAAGTACAAATTGAATCCACAATATGTTAAAAAAAAAAAGGATATGCATTAACTCTTTTTCTCTTTTTTTTAAATAGCACCTCTACTCTTGAACAATATAAGCAGACGATTTTTTTTTTAGCATTGAACATTCTTTAAGTGTTACATCAATTTAAGAAAAAGTACCTTGTAAGGAAGAAGAATCAGTAAGAGAAACTAAATGGAAAAAAGGGAATTCTTGGAATACTCAGCCTCTTATGTTTTGGGAGATCAAGTTCAGCCTCCTCTACATAGTCCTCTCAGGTTAGTCAAGACAACAATAAGCTTTCCATTGTCTGAATTTCTGTCTTACTTGTAGACTATTCTGCATATTCTTAGGATTTTATAGTTCTCTGGTTGTTTTACGTATTTATTTCATCAGTATGTTTTGTCTCCACAGATGAATTATGATCTTTTTAAGACTGAGGACTGCAATGGCTGCTTCACCTGTATCAAACAATACTGAAAAATCAGTAGGCACTTAATAAATGAACACGCAGTGAATACACAAGGCCAATCTGAATCCGTTCACTCACTATGAGGGAGATGAATGATCCATCACAACTTCAGTTTACTAATCTTGATTTCCCTATTTTCTACCCAATCCCTTTTGAAAAGCAGAGAAAGGTAGTTTCGAGTGTAAGTAATGCTTTGACATATTTCAGCTAGTTAACCCTGGGCAAGTCACTTAACCCTCTGTGGCTAAGGTAAATCTGCATTGTTGGAGAATTTCCTTACAAGGAAATCCAGAATGAAGGAGACCAAAAGCCTTATCTAAAATCTGACCTAATGACAAAAGAGCAATTTATTTTTTAATATTGTTCAAATGCCTTGTTATCATTCCTTTACTCTCTTCCTACTTCCTTCCCTCTCTCCTTCAGTCTGTTTCTTCCTTCTTCTCTCCCTCTGTCCATCTCTTTCTCCCAGTCTCTTCCCTTCCCTTCTCCTCCCCTCCCCTTCCTTCCTCTTCCTTCCCCTCCCCTCCCTTCTCCTTTCCTCTCCTCTCTTCTCCTCTCCTCTCCTCTCCTTTCCTTTCCTGTTCTTCCTCCCTTTCTCCATCTTTGCTTTCTTCTTCCTCCCGTCCTCCCTCCCTTCTTCCCCCTTTCCCCCATCCCTCTCCCTTCCTCCTTCACTCCCTCACTCCCTTACTTCCTCCCTCCCTCCTTTCCTTCTTTCCTTCCTTCCTTTCTTCTTCCCTTCCTCCCTCCCTCCTTCCCTCTCTCCCTCTGTCCTGTAACAACAATCTGGCTAGTAGCTACTGTGGCTGTGTAAAACCAACAACAACCAGTACACAGAAAGCTGCAACACAGGTTCTTTGATCTACTTTTCTAAGGAAAGCAAGTTTAAGGGGTTAATAATCTTACTTTAATCAAACACACATATATCGTTCACTTAGTTCAGGGGGAAAAGATCAGCCCCCTGAACTTCAGAGCAAATATTAACAGAAATTACAAACATCAACAGAGAGACCTTGTCTGATTCAAATCACAACACATAGTTACTCAATTATATCCTGTTCAGAGCCCTGAGTGCTCTAACCTCACCCAGGCTGGGTGTGGGAAAGTTCCTCATCCCCAATATCAAGTCATATACAAATCAATGACTCCTGATTGCCTTAGTGCTGAGAAATAGCTGAAAAATACTCCAAAACAAAGATAGCAAAAGGCTTCCCACCCATTCAAACAAAGGAGAGACTTGATAGACTTAGCATCCCAAAAGGAAGAACAGGGAAAAGTCTGATTGCCTTAACACCTCCCTCCATCCTTTCCTTACTTCCCTCTCACTAGCCCACACTAAAGCTTTATTTTTGAATTATGGCCAAAATGGTTACTTAAAAAGTGATAGCTTATCTTTCACATGTTTAGTCCAGCAAAACCCAGAAATTTCCACCAAACTGAATAATGATCCAGAAAGCTAACAATGAACAATAGTAAGTCACTTCTGCATTCTCAGAATTGCACAAAAAACAAGTCGCCAAATCACAGGTAGTAAGAAAGAGTCATCAGCAAAGCCGCCACCATCACAGGCTAACAAGCCTGAAGTGCAAAGATGTCTAGCTCCCTAGGTTCCTGCTTCACCAGTGCTTGTCCAGGAACTGCAGATTCACATTTCTCAGCTGTAGCCTTCTTTGGTTACATCTCCATTTCCACTCCGATTACAAAATACTCTTCCAGCATACCATCTGTACTGCAGCTGTCTGTAAGCCTTAGCTGCCTCCTCAGCTTCAGCCTCCTCAGTACTGGCCCCTTCCATCATAACCTCCCCTTCATAAATGGGATAGAAATATTGTCAGGACTTAGAGGCAACAGTAAAACAGCAGATCATCCTGGTGTTCTATGCCACTTATGTCTATCAGATCTATCTTTGAATGGAAGAATCTACTACTTTGCCAAATACTTTCTACTCCAATCCCATGAAGAATGAAAATATGTTGTGATGCTTATGTATCTCAAAGTCAACAAGGCAGCTGAAATTTCTTATAGGGTGCACACACACACACACACACACATACACACAATCACAAGCACAAGGTAAAGTGGGTTAAATGCAATGATTCTCTGAACTTGGAGAAAAACAAAATTAGTTACTATTGGAATTAAGCAAATGGGCAAGTGACTCACAACTGGATGGACAAGTGAAATGCATGAAAAGACACATAAGAGCATGCAATCAACTTTGCAAAACATATCTGCCCTTACCTTCACATTATGCTATGGCACAATATCTTTTTGACAAGCATTCCCTTGGAGACAATGACAAAAAATCGGCCTCAATCTGGTTTCCCCCATAACTATCAAATATAGGTAGGAATCACTTCTGACTCTCTGATAACACATGAATATTTTGATTACTTGATCTTTTCATAAGCTATACCAAACACATTAGCATTTCATCCCAATAAAGTGATTTGATAATGATAGCAGAAAAAAATGGAACTGATCATACCTGCCACTAGATTTCAGAGGACTATCATGAAGATTAAAAGAAATAAGAGACAGAAAAACTCTTTGAAAATTGTAATGTGGAAAACAAATACAAAGAAACATTATTATTTGGCGTGCTCATGACTAATTCTCTGTATTTACACACTTAGAATTATAAATACAAGAACACAAATATACTCAAGAACATTGTTTTATGTGGGTTTGCATGTGTGCATTTTGAGTGTTATGGCTTTAAGTAGATTTACTAAAAATGTACTGAAGACAACATAATCCACACGCTTTAGAATGGTTTACATGCAAATGATTAAATGTCATTTATTACCTCAAATAGTTCGATCTTTTCCGATAATGAAATAAAAACTAAAATTTTTACTAGTTTGATTGGAAATAGGATGCTCTAATTGACTGAATTTTCTTATTAATGAGGTTTCCTTAGTTCCCCATTTGTTTCCCTAGCTTTTTTTTTTCTTCTCTTTGTTCATTTCGAATTTCCCTGGGCCCGAGGTCTCACGAGATTGAGCTCTGACAGTCACTTTTTTCCACTTTTACTGATCACTTACAATCCTTTAACCTGCAGGTATTTTTCTGATCAGTCAGCCTATCATAGTTTTTAATCTAGCATCTCACTCTGTAGGAGTAACTTATTGCATTCACTTTTTTTCTGACACTTGGAATCGTAAAGTGCTGCTACTGTTGGAAAAGACTTATTCAACCCCCACTCTTTAGGATCAATACAAGTGAGATACAAGAAATTGAAATGATTTTATTCTGGGGGATTGTGGGACAGCTGAGAATTCGACCCAGATCTATTAAGTCTTAGACCCAGAAAACATCCCAGAAATGCATCATAGGGTCATAGACTTAAGAATTTAAGAGACTTTAAAGACAATCTTTTCCTTTCACAAATGAAGAAACAGGCCCAGAAAGGTAAATGACTTTCTCAAGATCATAAGAAATGTGAGACTCAATATTTGAATGCATTTTTCTTTCTACAATTCATCCAAATGATATGAGACTGTAAAAAAATGTAATTAGAGTCAGGATCCGAGGTCAAATCCTGGCTCTGCCTCCGACTAGTTATATGATCTTGGTTCCATCAATAGGCCTCTCAGGGGCCTCAGTATTCACACCTGTAATTAGGTAATAGGACTAAATGATTTAATGGTCATTCAATTTTCAACTTTAAATCCTGCTTCCAATAATTGTCCCCTGATTAAACAAAGAAATTACCAGATATAATTTTGGCGGGTTTTCCATTCTATCCATTCTCTAGATTGTTTTTGCAGTTGAAATTTTAGACTAACATAACCTTTCAAATGTGGAAAGGACCCCAGAAATCTCATAGCCCCAATTTTTGAAACAAATTGAAGCTCAGAAAGGTTATGAAAATTGCCTGGAGTCACATGGCTAATAAATCATCAAAGTGAGGCCTGAAAACTAGGTGTCTCAATTCAGTGCTCTTTCTATTACATCAGACTGTTGACCAGAAGCATTGGCTGATATCATGCAGTTTGGGAAATTTTTTTCCAGAAATAATTTTTAATAATAATTTTTAATTGGTACATATTATGTGTCAGTGATATTTTCACAATGTAAGCACTAGTGTTCCTGGGTGTACCGAAAATTTGTCTAGACTTCTCCTTTACAATAATCCTCATATCTATTTATATACATAATATCAGGGACTTAGAATTGGAAGGGGGCCTCAGAAGTTCTGCAGTCATTTTATTGATGAGAGAAAATGTGCTTTACTGCAAGCTCCTCGAAGGCAAGGTTTAGTTTTTAGTTTAAAGTTGTACATTACACACTCCATAGGAATTTGATAATTTGACATTATTTATTGAATTGAATTCAATAAGAAATAAAAACCTCATTTTACAAATACGTCAATGACACAATGATATGTGAGTTAAAATAAGTACATTGACCCTTCATTGAAAAATTTACTAATTTACAGACCCCAATATTATCTGTAAATTCAGAATATTATAATAGTTGATTATTTTTCTACTGCAAGAGGAAAGTGGACTTGAATGTATACTATACAGAACACCCTTAACACTTCTCTATGGACTCCCTTTTGGAGCTTGATCACAAATGATTGCTTATTCCCAGATGCACCATCCATAGATAGAGTGTGACTGGAATAGTTTCTGTATAGGCTTAATGGTTATATGAAGGAGAAAATCTTCCAGATCCGTAGTAAAGTCTTGTCTCATCAGTTTTGACAAAGACTAACCACACACTTCATTTATACCAACTGTAGCATTTATTGAACAAGTATTTAAGTGACAGGTGTAAAAGGTGGGAGTAGGATAGAAGGAGAATCTTTTTTCCTTAACATTTGGAAATACACAGATCATGAGTCATACTAACAATGAAAAGGATTATTGAGCCTCTTCGAGTATTTTCAATATACATCTTTCTAAATATAGCCATCTAATACTTACATTCTGTGAATTAATTCTACTATAACCATTGACAACTTTTAGAATCAAGAAGTAAAGCAAATGTTTTACTGGTGAACGTACACTGACATTTACACTGAAATACCCATATTGCATCAAAGTATAGGTTATATTTTCTTAGGTTTATCTCTTTGGGAAATCTGTCCTTTTGGCAATTGTTTTAGCACATAATTGAGAATATTTTTCAATATAGACCTTATGTCCCATTAAGACCCAGTATGGTACAAAAAATGAATAAAGAGGTAAACTAGTGCAGATAATAGATAACTGCTTGTTAGATAAATGTCACAAGAAGTCGGACTTAAAAGAAATACTCTTTTCTAGTGATATAGTCGCATGAAGCAAATAAATATGGGGATAATGGTTAAATTATATCTATCTATATATATGTACATATATGTGTGTGTGTGTGTGTGTGTGTGTATATAAAGTTATTGACATTTTAGGTCCCTTTTCCTAACTACATTGTCCATTTTTCTTACTTTATTTTGTGGCTTACATTTTGATAAAACTTCACAGAAGTTGATTTAAAAAACCCAAGTAGAAACAGTATGGATTCTGGCAGAGTGTGTTTTCGGTGTGCAGAAATGTTGATGTATTTAACATAAGGTACACTATGAATGGAAAACCTCAGATAGCCTAGAGGCTATGTATACATTTATCTAGACATATATGATAATCTACTCATGAATTATATATACCTGATTTTTTTTTTACTTTAGGCTGTCTCTATAAGACCAAAAAAAAATCCAGCTATGCATAGTCAAATCAATGTTTCTTGCAGTCTTAATAGCCAATTAGGATCATTTCATCACCATTATGCATAGCTAGCTTTTAAACCATTCAAAACTGGAAAAAGGTCTTGCCACAATAGATTTGTTGCCATATAGATGCAGTGTTGGCCTTCTCTGTCTTCACTTCTTATTGATTACTCAGAATTTGCTTTGTCTATCCCAAAGAAAGAAAGCCAAAAACTAATAGAATATTCATAAGCAAAATTCCACCCATGATCTCCTCACTCATGGAGTAATGATGCTGGATGGGAGAAGAGAAAATATTAAAATTCAACTTCAAATGAGTCTGTACCCAATTATAACAAATGGATTAATTACTATGAGTGGAAAAATTCTAACTCAGTTATCAAATACCTATGGTCACCAAGTCCTGATCCTCCTAATTTCACATCCAACAAACTTATTTTTTTTTTAATTTATACACACTTTCCCAAAATTATCTTTGAATTGGTACTAATTATTTATAGGACATATGTGGACAATAATAGTCTACTAAGTTCAACAGAAGAGCCAGGACTAGTGCTCAGTTTGGCTTGGTATGGTTGGATGTTTTCTATTCTATAAACAGAACTGGTCCTCATTAATTAGTTTTTGTCAAAAGAAAAGTAAGAGGGGAAGGAAAGAAGAAAGGAAGGAAAGAAGGAAGGAAGGAAAGAAGGAAGGAAGGAAGGAACAAAATAAAGTAAAAACTGTAGGATTATATTTGAACAGGAAAATGATCAAATACATGTTCATATAAAACTAAGATTTATCACAGGATCTATTACAGAGTTATAATTAATAAATCAATCATTAAGCATTTTAAGTGCCTATTATGTGCCAGGCACAGTGATAAGCCCAGGGATACAAGAGGCAAAAATTGTTCCTGCCCTCAAGGAGCTAACAATCTAATGGGGGAGACAACATGCAAACAACTATGTGAAGAAGTTGCTAGTAGATAATTTTGGATCAATAGAAGCAAGAACTTTCTACCACTTACGTTATCCAACAGTTGAATAATTTGTCTTGTGAGATATGATACAAGCAGGAAAAAGGCATAAAATGCTATGTTATCCAAACTCCACTTTTTACAGATGAAGAAACCAAACTTAGGAAGGTCATGACTTCCCAAATCGCAAAGGTAGAAAAGATCAGAGGCAGAATTTGAACCTAGATTCCCTAAATAACACTTTACCCACTGTGCCGTGAGTGTACCATCCCTGGATAGAATTCAAATATGAATATCTGAATATTAGAGAGCATATTCTTCCCATTGAATGATTAGACTAGGTAAAGTTTTGTGCTCTAAAATAATTTAACTTTACATTTTGCATTATATTTTTTCAAATACTTGAAAATAGCTCTATTTCCCCCTTTCCAATTTAAACACCCCTAGTAGATTAATGTTTCTCAATATGAAATGCCTTCTAGATATCTCTTCATACATATTGCCTACCTTTTCTCTGTAATCTGGTAACATACCACCATCTTTGGTAACATACCACCATCTTTCCCATTTAGTGGGTACATGTTTTTCCTCATTCTTTTGGCTTTGAATGCAGTTGGAAAATCTCTGTTCCTTTAAAATGATATTTTAAAGCATCTCAACTCATTTGGGCATTTTTACTTTATGAAACAATTCTTACAAACACATGTAACTCATTTGTATTTATTTTGGTCAAGTGCTTCTGTCTGTTAAATAGACTGTTTCTCAATTGGAGCTCATCAGAAGGTGATTTCCTATGTAGCCACCCTCATTTCTTAAGTTGCTACCCATTTATTCCTCATTGGCTAATGACTATATTTTATCTCAAATTTCCCATTTGAGAACTTCCTACTTGTCATTATCAGTATTGTTGTCTCTACTTACCTTTTATTTAAATATTTTGTAATTTGATTTCCTAAAACTATGTAATATATCCAACACTTTCCAGTGATCTCTTTCTTAATGTCAAATTCCAGGACAATGGATCAGTTTCACAAAGGTTACTAACGGTGATTTCTATATACCACCTGATACTCTCAGTTATCAGATATGCAACAATTGATATTTAATAAGTATAATAGAGGTCTGACCAATGATCTAGTATATGTATTTTAATATATTTAGGGACTTTATAGTAAGTCCAGAATATCACTAGAGAGGAAAAATGGATAGCAAATGAAAAATCATAAAAATGTCAGTTAATTTGGAGAAACATTTTAAAATATAAAAGTTTGAAAATTCCAAAACCAATGTAAAAAAGTTAAAGGAGAATACCAAATTTTAATTCAGAGAGAAATCAGAAAACAAGAATACCATTAGAAAATTCTATAGGATGACAATGGCAAAAATTGAACATGAAGTTTATTCCGGAAACCCATCAGATTAGGAGTGGCTATAAAGAATATAACTTTAAAGTTAGTCTGGGTATATTTGATTTAAGACTATGTAAGAGTTTTGATGGAAAAGGGAATCATTCCAGATATGCTTTGTAACATTCTGTTGTAATATTTTTTTTTGGTCATGAACAAGATTATAGGACTTTCAAAAAGTATTACTGATTGACTTGTGATGAAGGCAGAAAGCTGTGTCTTCTGGTAGCAACATATATTTTTAGTATGAGATGAAATAAAATTTGGAGGAACATATGTTCATTTCTACTGAACAGAGGAAAATGAAGTTGTTGGGTTTTTTTTTGAAGACTGAAACCATTTACCAATAAAAATAAAGGAAGTAAAAAACACCTATTTTACTGAAACTCCATTCAGTGGATCCTTAGCCAGGGAGGTGATGCAAGTTTCACAGGAGGATATTATTTTCTCTATTCCTCTGTTAGAACTGACAAGGACAAAACTCAGCTATGGCATTGTCCCCTAAATAGTATTCTTACATTAAGTTCCCTCCCAAGGTGACGTGAGATATCATTTAGTACAGACTTGAGTCAAGTAGATAACTACAACTTGAGTGGGGAAGCAGCATGGTACATCATATGAAGTATAAGACTAAAATGTGACTCTACCCTTACTAACTATGTGACCTCAGGAAAGTCACTTCATCTCTGACTCAAAATGAAGAGCCTGAACTATTAGTACTGCCCCCAATTTCAAGCTCTGAATCTATGATACTCCATCTCTTTTTATAAGAAATTTCAAATTGTCTTTATCTCAAGGGATATCTCATTCATTTGAAAAAACATTTTCAAGTCCTTTCTCTATGCCAGTACTTGGTCCTGTGGCCATGGGGATCCCTGCCTTCTAGGGATAAAATAACAATAATAACACAATCATACAAATGATAATTTGTTTTTAATATCTGTATGCAATTTAGCACCTTAGTTTGCTAAGCAAACATGATAGGTTGTGATACATACCCAGAGGCTAGAGCTCACTAATTCAAAGCCTCAGAAATGTAATATTGTTTGACCTTTCCTTAAAGATCTTAAAGTTCAGGAATCCCATAGTCTCCTACAGGAGACCTAAAAGATCACATGAGAAATAGGCCCAAAACAATTAGGCTCTTAGCAGCTACAGCCCTTGAACTCCACACCTCTACTTATATGACCTTTTAATAACCTCAGATGAGGAAATTCTTAAACTCTGCTCTAAGGATCTATTCAAAACCTGTTCAAACTTTCTTCCTCATTATACTCAAAATGTAGTGAAGATGTAGTTAAATTCTTATAATCCTATATCTGTAAAGAGAGAAAAAATTTACTTATTCTTGGCTTCATCAATTTTTGTTTTCTTCCTGTACTTTCATAATTCAGCACTACTTCTAGAAACTTTACTAGAGAAATGTAGGGGGGTTTTGACATCAATAGCATTTTTCAAAAGGTATTAAATATCTCTTCATTAAGTTCTGTAGTTCTTCTATATACTTCCAAGTCTTTATGGAGATTTCTACTTTCTTGTTTTCTTAAAATTATCTAATTCTTTCAATAACACGAGGTTATTAGAAATATTAAAGAACAGCTGGAAGATTTGGAATCTAGTCATCAAATCATTGTTTAGGAAATACAATGTTGATGTGCCTGGAGAATCAAGGGTTTTCTAAATCCTTTTATATGAAAATAGTTAAAAATTAAAATGAATCCAAGACTGAAAAGAAGGATTGTTTGTCCTGGTAATATTTGGGAAATATTTTTGTCTCTAAGAGTCAGATCCTGAACTTCTAATGGCAATTGGGATTTAAAAAAATAATGATGTTGAATAAGGTGCCTAGGGAGGAGAGTAGTCTAAATAGTACTTTTGTTTATTTAGTTATTATCCATTATTTATTTATTTGATGGCTAGTAATAGATAGATAGATAAGATAGAGAGACAGATGATAGATACATAGATAGCTACATAGATAGATAAATGTTGATAAAATGAGTTGGTTAGTTCTCATCCTTTTTTTAAAGATAACTTTGGACTTAAAACCTCACCTTGAAATTATTTCTTCCTCTTAAAGTCAATATGGAGAGGGTGTCCGGTTATATATCCTTCTATTGGAAAATCAAAAATCAACATCTTAGCCAGCAGATACAGAAAGAATGTGAAATTTAGAATGAGAATTCCTTATTTGGAATTATGGTCCTGCTAATTTATTTATTTCTGTATCATTTTATAAGCTAATTAATTAGTTAATGCATCAGCTAATTAATTCCTTATTAAAAATTTCATTTTGTGCAACTTAGTTTTTCTATGTTTAGCAAATTTACTTTTTTTACTTAATAAAAAAGATATATTTTCTCCTTTTCCAACCTTAATACCATATATTAAGGAAATAAAAATAAAACAAAGCCGTTGGAAAAAATTCATAGTCAAGTAAAATGAATTCCTATATTGGCCATATATGGTATGTGTGTGTTTCAATCTACACCATTAATAGACTGCATATTTCATAATGGGTCCTCTGAAATCATTGGTGGCCATTTATACCCCCTACTGCATTACAACTTCTGTGGTGCTGAAATACTTCATGGTGTGCTGTCTCTCTCTCTCTCTCTCTCTCTCTCTCTCTCTCTCTCTCTCTCTCTCTCTCTCCCTCTCTCCCTCTCTCCCTCCTCTCTCTCTCTCTCTCTCTCTCTCTCTCTCTCTCTCCCCACCCCGCCCCCCGACTCTGCATATACATATATGTTTGTATATGCACATGTATTCACACAGGTACATGTATATATGTATGTATAGATATACATTGATACAGATACAGATATGCACATACACATACACATACATATACATATACATATACATACATATACATATACATATACATATACATATACATATACATATACATATACATATACATATACATATACATATACATATGGGGGCAGGGGGATTGACCTCTAGTTTTACTGCCCTCCAAAGAAAATTGCCTGCAGAAATTAGAGGTTAAATGCCATGACCAGGGTTCTGATGCCAGTATGATCTAAGGGCTGGGCTTGAAACCAAATTTTCTTTTCTCTGAGTCTTCTATAGCTATCCTTAAACACTTTTTATCCTTTCTATTAGTCAATTCTATTAGTGAAACACCTTATTTTAAATGGAAATAAGAGACTATCTTTTAAATAGTCTTTACACGGAAACAAGAGGGTAATATAAGCAAGTATGGATTTTTTTCTGATTTTTAATAACTATATCTATTTCCCAAGCTTCCCAAAAAAGTTGTCAAAAGGTCTGGGAATTAGAAAGCAACGATACTATGCCTAGTTATATTGGAGGGGGTGGGGAATCTCTGCAGCCTGGGGAAGCAGGACAAGGGAAGCAGGTAAAAATCATTTAAATCCTGTTCATTTGCATTGAAATGCAAACTTTAAGTACAGGTAGCATAGATTACAGGCAGACTTGAAAGCTACACAAACCCAGAAATAGAGTGTTAAAGCTAACAGGATTTCATCATCTCTTTTTTTTCCTTTCTTTTTTCCTGATGCTGAAATCCTATAGCTTAGGCAGCATTGTCAACACTAGGGAGCACACTTTCCCCATGAATTAGGCTGAAAGCTCTATTCTGGGAGAGAAAGAAAACACAAGGCAGTTCTGCAAATCAGCATTCAGCAGGATTCCAGCCAATGCCCTGCTGGATAGAATGACAAAGCATGAGAATATGACAGGGCTAATGGTAAACAATGACAGATCTGTGGAGAGCAGGGGGGCAGGGAGAGAAGGGGAGAGTGCTTCTCCTATCTGTTCTTGTATTGAACAAAAATCAGAATGATTTTGCTTGTGGCCTGTAAAGATGATGATATGAACTCTTCACCCCAGTTTTTGCAAATCAGAATTAGAAAAGCATTAGTGAGAGGCTTTATGATTATGTGGGTGGAAGGGTGGAGGGTGGGAGGCTATTTTCAGTCACTTGAAAACTAGGACAAAAGGCTTCTTTTCTAGAGGAAGAAAATAAAGTTTGGAGGAAAATGTATTTGCTTTTTGTCCCTTTTTCAATGACCTTGGACTTACTGAGACCTCCCTGGGAAATTGTTTCTTCTTCCTCAGAACATGTTTGAATTAATCTAGACAGTGTCTAGCACACGAGACAGAAATGAGCAGATGTTTGAAGGGGTAATTTTCCTTTGTCGTTATAGATGATCAATTATGTGAAAAGAGCTGAGTGGTTAAGAGTGGTGTGGCTGAAATATCTACTCCAACCGCAGCTCCACCACTTTGGCCTCTGGAAAAACCAAGCCTCCCATTATATGACTTTTTTTTCAGAAATACATTATTATGATGAATGCATCTTAGACTTTTAAATTTTGAATTTTCTTGTTATACAGAGCCCAATAAATAACATCCCCACTGTCCTTCTGTCCTTTTCTTCTTATTCATTGTCATTTGTTGTATCCTCTTCACTCCATGGCACCCAGGAAGTTGTTAGTATTTTTTTTTTTTTTGCCTTTTGAGTGAACAGTGGCTTTGGGCTACTCTTTACCCAAATCTAGATTTTTGCCTCTTACTCAGGATTATTCTTTCATCCAGCAAATACTTATTAAGAGTCTACTATGAGTCAGGTATGGTAAGAGACATTGGGAATGCTCAGGCAAAAACAAATCAAGGATTATGACAGAAAACCTATGTAATGGATGTTTAGCAGGTAAGGCAGGCTATGCACGTTATCAATAGGAGACTTGGGAAAGTATGTGGCAAAGTTGGAATCACCATGCAACTAAAATATGACACCATTAGTAATAATAGTAGTAGTAGTAGTAGTGGTAGTAGTAGTGGTAGTGGTAGTGGTAGTGGTAGTAGTAGTAGTGGTAGTGGTAGTAGTAGTAGTAGTGGTAGTGGTAGTGGTAGTGGTAGTGGTAGTAGTAGTAGTAGTAGTAGTAGTAGCCCTCTTTTCAATCATAAATCATTATTTATTGAACACTGATTATTTCTTCTATAGTCCTGGAAAGTGCACAATAGGAACCCAAATTCTAGTTCCTTTGCATAAGGAATTTATAATGCAGTAATTACTGTTCTATTAGTAAGAGAACATTCTCTCATTGAGTGCTAAGCTTTGGTGATAACCAGTGCCTTGAACCAAACAAATGAATTGAATCAACTCAAGAAAAATGGCATAACAGATATAAGTATTGAATAATAATAAAAGCTTACAATTTTGTTAGGGAGCTAAGACATGAATAAAATATAAGATCATAAAAGAAGACCCTATATCATAAGTTACCGTCAACATTATTAACCAGCTGCTTGAGGGCAGGAACTGTTTCATTTTCATGTTTTTTTAATCCACAGTTACTAGCACAGTACCTGGTATATAGTAGGCTCTTAATGAATGATTGTGATTAGCTGATAAAACTTTTATTAATTGTAGACACTGTGGTAGTCACTGTGGTAGGCTGAGGAAATTCAAAGCATGTAAGAGACAGATCTTTCCTTTAAGACATTTATAATATAATTGGGGAGGAGTATGTACTTAAAGAGATCTTTTTTATGTGGTATACAATTTGTTAGAGATTGAATTAATCATTTTTATTTCTTTTTAAGACAAATATTATAGCACAGAGGTGTAAAAGCACTGGCTTTGGTTTGGGTGGATCTGGGATGAATCCTCTCTCTGCCATTTACAAGGGAAATTTGGGTAAGTCACTCAACCACTTTAGAACTGTTTCTCCATCTGTAAAATGAGGATATTAGACTAGAAATCTCCTATGGTCCCTTCTAGGTTTTAATGTCTTCTTCAATCTTATGATCAATAGGTAGGTTGATCAATAGTTGATGCATCCTTTGCACATGGAAACCCATAAAGCAAAGTTCAAAAAATTAAATATGGCTTGCAACAACCATACACTTCTGTAACATTGATGGAAATGGAAGAGGGAGACAAAGAGTGCTAAGAATCATAACTTTTATGTCAAGAAAAATTAATTGAACCATTATCATTCTAAATTTGATATCTTTGTCCAATGACCAGTGATTTGAAATACTACTAGAAGATGAGAAACTTAATAAGACTGATATTCATGTTAAAATGAAAAGCTATTCAAGAAATGGATGATTAAAAATATCAAGTGGTTACTGACATAGTAAGTATGAAGAGTAACCTGAGTTTTGCTACTGTAATTTCCACACATACAACTTTAAAATTTAGTGTCTGACAAAGTTTTGGCCCAGATGTTTATTAGAAGTTTTTCCTTCCCTATATATTTGATGGTATGTTTTATTACTTTACATTATAAATCCAGTAAATGATAAAATAGATATATAATTTATGGGCTTCATTCCTTTTCTAAGCTGTGTTTCTTCAATGATAAAAAGGAATATAAAGTCTATAAGGACAATGGCTGTATCCTCTATTCTTTTGTAGTCTTATCCCATACAACTATTTATTCTATATAGTATCGACCAGTGCTTCTTAAACTATGGGCTGCGATCCCACATGGGATCATGAAAATTTTGGCAACACTAAAAGGTTTCTGAATGCACAACAACCAAAAATTAATTAAAAATCAAACATTTAATGAATCTGATTTATTTTTTTTTACCAGTGCTTACCTATGTTTAATTGCACAACTTCACTGCAGCCTTGTTTCTGAACACGAAACAAGCACACTCTGAACTGCACACGCCCTCAGGACGTGCAATGCCATCTAATGCTGCTGAAGTATGCAAAAGAGTCAGATGGGAAAAAAAAAAGTTTAAGAAGCCCTGAGGAATATCAGGCTCAAATAGAAATGGTTCTACCAATCTATAAGTAAGCATCCTTGCAAGGTTCAAAATAGTTTAAAATATATTATTTTCTATTTTAAATATATTTTTATTTTTTTATATGTATTTCTGATAACATCTTAATTTGGCTTTGATCACATTTGGAGATGATGCAGGCTTCATGAGGTCAACAGACCCTGTGTTTGATACTTCTGGTATATGCACTCAATGTATTCTTAGCCCATCAAATAACTATAATTTGGGAATAACACAGGTATACTGAAATAACTTTTTAATTTTGATGGGCATTAGGGAACCACTTATTAATTATTTCTTGCACCAAACAATCTCTTTTCCTTGTGTTGATCCCTAATTTTGATAAGAATATGTTTTTTTGTGAAAACAAGCCCAAACAGGAGAGCTGAGGGTCTGGTATTATCAGGGTTCAATCATTGTTGTGGCCTGACAAAGATGGGTATGTCCTTGACTCTTTCACATCCCTTTCATCTCCTGGATTGACTTTGATGTGTAAAATATCTTCCTAGATGTTGTCACTCTCTGGGAAAGGCAAAAGTTTAGATGCATATTAATGAATGTGCTTTTCTTTCTCAGTACAGAAAGGATTATATTGCTGTTTAGTTTGTTATGGCATACACACAATTGTATATATGGAGTTACTGACTTTTATTGTTCTTTTTTTTTATTTGAAAATGAATAGCCTTTTGCCTGTCTATAAAAACCTGTAATAAAATAGGTAAAACAGGAAAAAGCCAATCACCTAGTACTAAAGTACACAGAGAAATGACGCTTCAACAATTTATTTTTTATGGGCTACTTAACTTCACTAGATTTATAAAGCTGCTAAATCTTGACCTCCATTACCAGCATCTGAACTAAAATTTACTTCTATAAACTACACGGTTGATCATAAAAGTGCAAGTGACAGAGGAGAGAAACAAAAAAATGTGGAAAGAATTGATAAAATGAATTGAAATATTTTCCCTTCACATTTATTTCTTAATGGTTAAATTTGAAAAATAAAATTTTATTAAATCATAAATTAGCCATCAATTAATAAATTAATTGTTGGTCAATAAATAGGAGATAATAATAAATTATAAAAAAATAACCAATAACCAAAACCCAACTATAATCCATGTGATAAGTAGAGATTGCAGTTGATGGCAGAATAAAGGACTAATGACCAAGGAAAAGTACAGCAATGACTCCCTATGTACTAAGACAATTATAGTAGCTGCAAAAGCCTTATAGGAATTCAGAAATATCAGAAAATCAGGTTCTGGTGATTTGGTTAGCATTCCAGTCAGTGAGGCATGACTGTTCCTATAAATCTAAAAAATAGGTGGATTATCTTAGAGTTTTAGACTAACTCAACTGCGAACTATTGTACTGTTCTTTTTGACCCTGAGATCATCGTCAAAATGAGTCCTTTGGGTTCTGATACCACAAGATAACAAAGATCCATAAAAGCAAGTCAGAAATATCAATATGTTACTTGCTAGAAATTTTTCAATGCAGATAGCACTGACTACCAAAAAGAGCAAACCATGAAAGAGATTGAATGAATTTATCATGCAACAGTAGTACAGTAGAAGAAAACAAAATATTTTACCAGTTTTAGACATTAATTTCATATTGTTTATACTTGATGATATCATCAGCTCCAAGTTACACATCAACATATTCCAGAGAAGGTAATGAAAACTGTGAGAAACCATTTTATTCCTTAACCTATATATGATGAAATTAGAAATGAAAATTGACAAGTGAGTCAATCCAAAGAGGAGAAAGCTAAAGAACCCAAAGGTTCTCAAATGCAAACTTCAGTACTGCTATGTAGTAATGAAAGAATGACAAAATCATGTCTTTGCAGAATACATGCAGTATACACATATATGTACACATACATATGTGTATATCTTGTGCTTATATACAGTATAAACACACACACTCTTGCATACACACATGCACACACATAGCCGGCTAGTTGGAGCAATAGGTAGACAGAGCACTGGGGCTGGAGTCAGAAGACCTGAGTTTAAATCCATCCTCAGACACTCACTAGCTAAGTGACCCTGGAAAGTCACTTCACTCTGTTTGCCTTAGTTTTCTCATCTGTAAAATGAGCTGGAGAAGGAAATGGCAAACCACTCTATTATCTTTGTCAAGAAAATCCCAAATAGTATCTCAAAGAGTCTGACACAACTGAAATGACTGAATAACAAATTATGCGTATTAGATACACATAGGTATATGTGTGTGTACATACATGTGTGGTGTGTGTGTATACTTAGAATAAAATTTCAATTTTGATGACATGAATCCAACTAGTTTTTACAAAGAAAATTTTTTTTTATTTAAAACAAGTCACTAACACAGTAAAATCAATAAGAACAATAGATTTAAAATGTGGTATTTGTCCAAGAAGACATCTTGTGCTATTGGTTAGGGGAACCTATTAGTTCAGGTTCAATGTTTGGAGAAAAAGAGGTACTTTTAGTTCATTGAACAGTTAACATTATTAGGTTAACTTACCACCAACTTAGCAAGAAAGGTATGGTAGCACCAACCCTCCTAAACATTCCTTCATTCATTTGTACCTGTTCATCAGGGTTACTCCTGTAGTCTTCTGCTGTCCCCTAATTCTGACTGCTATAGACCCCCTGAGAGTGGGACCTGTTATGTTCTTAAGTGACCAAGAAGTCACATCAGTATAGCTATATGTCAACAGGATGTGGTGTCAAGAGAAGCGTAGCTTGATAATTATTCCACTATTGGCCCAATAAATTTTTTTGATTTGGCTGCCTTTTTAGGCCTACCTATATTTTGGGAAAGGGGAGTAGAAAGATAAATTCCTTTGTAAGTATATATATATATATATGTATGTATATATATGTGTATGTATACAGATATATAGATATATAGATTCTTCTACACTTGCTATGGTTTTGTCTTATAATATTAACCTATTACCATCACTCCAGAATAAAATCAGCTGTGACTTTCAAGTTAAAAAAGGAGTCCACAAGGTCCAGAATGATGCATTTTAAATGCCTCTAATGTGTAAGATTGTTTTTCTTGATTATGAATAACTGTTACAAAGGTTTGGCTTTCCTCATTTTTTCATGAGCCTGGGGGACATGTGTAAAGGATGCTAGGGATACAGTAGCTTCCCCCCAAAAAAGAAGGGGGCGGAAAAATAGGATAATTTAAGCATTTTAATATTTAAAGGAGAAAAAATGAAGCATAGACATGGAAAGAATCATAAACAAACAAGTTACCTTTCACTATTAAATATACACAAATATTTTAACAGAACAGTAAGCTGTTAATAATAAAATTATTATTATTCATAATAATTACAATAGCGTTTAAATAATGTGTTAAGGAATACAAAGTACTTTACATATACTACTTCTTTTCACCCTCACAACAACCCTGGAAAGTAGGGGTTAATATATCCCCATTTTAGGAGTGAGAAAATCAATGAAGCTAGAGGTTAAATGAGTTGCCCAGGGTATCATAGCTAGCCAGTATCTCTCACAGCTAGCAAGTTTCTAATGAAGGAATTGAAGTCAAGGCTTCCTAATTCAAAATTAGGTACACTTTCCACTGCATCACCTAGAGATTTAAAGATATATGTACATTCTTCTTTTTCTATTTATTCAACTATCTATGTCAAAATGAACATTTTATTTAATGTTATTAAGTCCTGAATTATATAGTGATATATCACATGTTTAATTCTCCATATAATGATGTACCTCTCCCTATATCTATATATGCACATATACACACACAAATATGTATATGTCCTTTCTGATATGTATATATAAACATGTATTGTACAATCATTTATGTATATACATATGTATGCACATGTTAATTTTCCCAGAGACCCTTGTAAAGTACCATCATCAGAAGATAGTAATTCTTAAACTCTCTGATAAAAAAATAATTAAGTTGGAAATCCTACCAATATGTCCCATTACTCGCTTGATATGTATGGATGACATTGTTACATAATCCTACTGAAGGAGAAATCACATTAAATATTTTTTATAATGTGCAAATTTGTTCCAATATTAAAATATCATTTGGATTTGATAAGTATAAAATTCTTAATGAATACCATGAAGAGAGACTGAGGAAATGGAAAGAAATATTTATAGACAGATTGGTCTTCCCCAATCAAGATACATTGAACACAACATTATTAAGGAACATTGAGGTTTTTCTTGCAAAGGTAGTAATCTGAAGGCTAAAATCAAAGTTAACAAAAAGAACATACTTGAAGCAATCAATATTCATTCAAAAGAAGTTTTAGTGTATATTCTTTGGCATGGAAAATGAATGACTATCCATAAGGTGTTCCAAATAAACCCCGTAGAGCATTAATTAAAGCTATGTCTTTTCACAGTCCCAAGGCAGCTACAGAAATATTCATACTTTGTCATCGAAAAGAGGAAGAACACTGATAGACCTTCTCAGAGTACATGATTAAAAGCTTAATATCTTGCAAAAATACTTTTGGAATGAATAGAGAACACTTTAAATTCAAGGTTAAATGTCGACAACATATATGCAACACTGGATATGGCAAATCCAGGCAGCAGTGGTTTATCTACAAATAAGATGGAGGCTATAAAACAGTAAGGGTAGACAACTTAGAATGAAAGGCCATTTATGCTCAATCATCACTATTTGAACAAAAATAGGCCAATCATAGAGATTTATATTGCAAAAATGAATTGGCTTATGAGTAATTCAGGCAAGTTATTGACATGAGGTATTATGCATAGTTTATCTCTAAAGATTCCTGACTTATTGACAAATAAGGATTTTGCAATGAAATGATAGAAACAGTGCAACTTGTCATGCCAGGTATAAAAATATCGAATCTATGGAGTACCTAGAAATGATTGAGTGATTAGAATTATAGACCAACAGTTCCATATTCTTTATAAACAGGCAAATGATGAATCTCTATGCTAGAAATACAAATGCTACAAAATATTTGAGAAATCACTAACAAATTATACTGTGACCAGAGCCCTACTATTATAGACCTAATTTCTTCCCACGGCTGACAAGATATACCATTGATTCATTTTTAAAATTAAAAAAAACCCTCTTTTTACTAGATGTCTCCATAGCAAATATTTTTGGACTCCAAACTACAGGGAAAGAAATGCTTTCACAATAGAAAGATGTAGCAGAAGAAACGATAGTCATATGGATTCAGGATAAGATTCATTGGCCTTTATACAAGTAGAAATGTTCTCAAAACTCTGTAAGTCTACAGAAGGTGGAGTTTATATCCCAATGCTCTTATTCAATTTAAAAGTATTCATTTTATCCACAATGTCCATCAAAAATATAAATGTAAACAGGACACTATTTACTGTTTGAATCCAAATTCCATGAAAAAACAATATAACATGAACAACAATGATAAATAAACTGTGTCAGGTCCTGGGAATAGAAGACAACAATGGAACTGTTCCTACTCTCAAGGAAGATATCTTCTACTGAGAGAGACAGCATGTACATATAAAAGTATACTAAATATTTTGCAAGAAAATACAAGATAATTTTGAGGGGTAGGGTTTAACTTTTGAGGCTCCTATGTACAAGATGGTGCTTTATCTGAGCTTTGGCAGATGTTAAGTGTTATTAGGATTGGAAGTGTGAAGAGAAAAAAACTCAAAGGGGATAGCTTTTACAAAGGCTAGAAGATTACAAATGAATTGTATTGTTCATGAGTAAGGGTAAGAAGATTGGTTTGTTTGGATTAGAGTGCATGAAGGGTAGGCACAAATAAAAGGACGAAAATGGAGGTCAGAACCAGCTTACCGAGGGCATTAAATGAGAATAATAGTTATTTGTTTGAAATAGGAAAAAGGAAACTACTGAACTTTATTAAGTAGGGATTGACATGGGCCAATCTTTGTTTTAAGAAAATTACTTTAGCCAAGTGTACCCTGGATGGATTGGAAATTAAAAATATATGAATCAGGGAAATCAATTAAGTACCTATTCCTATAAGCTAGGCAAGAAGAGCTGAACTAGATTAAAGGTCATATGAGTGGATAGGAGATGGGTGTGATAGATATCGTGAAGATAGAAACAAAAATATGCATGAACAGATTGGATACGTAACCTGAACCAAAATGAGGAGGTGAGGATCTTATTGATAGTGAGAACCTGAGTAACGTAATAACAATTCTCCATATCATAATATTAATAAATTTATTTAATATTATTAATTGATATAGATTGTTATTATTACAACACAGTCACTTTTTCTTACTAATAGGGGAGTGATGAAATCAAACTAGACTATAGGAGTGATTAGACAGGGCTAGAAAGATTTCTTTCTGGAAAATTTTTAATTATGAGGTGACTTGCAAGGATTAGGTTTGGGTCAAAAAGCCAAAAACTGTTAAATCAATTTGCAGCCATAGAGCTTCATTTCATGTAGCTTGATTCTGAGAGTTGTTTATTGTGTCCACATTAGAGCTCTTTAAAGGTCGGAAGTGTGACTTGGATCGATAGGAAAATGGTGTTCTTTTCACAGGCAAGAGATGAGCTCCAGAGTGAATACCAAATTATTAATTAACATCTTAATCTGCAAATATTTTGGTTTGTATTTTTTGTAAGAAATCAAAGGAATAAGAAAAAAGGAAACCTAAAATTTAATTAAAGTAGGTTTTGATTTGTAAAGAAAGAGTACTGGATTTTGTTCCATTTGTGAAAGACTTTAAGGCAGAGAACTGAATACAGTGTGGTTTCATTCTTGTTTTGGACCTAGTTACTAGAATATTTTTTCCGCCTCTTTAATGATGGATTTGGAAACCAGGTTGTGAAGTTCTTGAATTCAGTATCATAATCTTTTGACTATTTTGCCTGGGATTTAGATCTTATGGTTCTGGGAGGAAAGGTCTTGAGATTTGTTTGAGTAATTGGTCCAAAAAGATTAGTATTTGCTGATTGCTTTGGATATCCAAAATGGGAATACTGCTGTTGCTGCTGCGATCACACATTTTACAGGTCTTTAAGCTTTATGGTAACCTTAAAATAACCTTGTAAATTAGGTTAATTTTAACATGGTCACCCTCATTTTAGAGAATACTGAGACTCCCAGAGATTAAAGTGCTTTGCCCACAGTAACAATTCAAATCCAATGCAAATTTAATGCAGTATATATTAATAAGCATATGTGCACATATGTACTTATTAATATAATTACTAATATTAATTTATTTTTATAATGGCATGTATGATGCCTTAATGAGCATGTATTAACATATTTTTTTTCTTTTGAAGATATTTTATATGTGGCAAAAATCTTATCAAAAGATCAAGAATATGTAATTTTTATGTAATTTGTGAACTTCATAAATGGGGATAACATCTAGATTTGTGATTTCATTGCTATAAGAAACTGCTTGTGAGAAAAATCTCTCTACTGATGAAGAACAGACCCTTGTCTGGGACTGTAATAAGTTAAATGATGTACTCCTTCACATAACTGATATGTGCCAGAGGTTGAACTTGAAACTAGGTCTTCCTGACTCAGAAGGTGACTTTCTCTTTACACCCTATTGCCTTGCTCAGTGATACACTTACTCTCAAATATAATGGCTCATATTTTTATCATGACATGTCCTTTGAAGTTACTTACCTTACATCTCTGGGAGGTAGAAAAATGGAAATATTTTTATTGCTATTTAAGAGATGAGGAAACTGAGGGATAGTTAGTATAAAGGATTTAATTAGTATTGCCCAGTTAGGAAACAGCTGAAGCAAGATCAGTGCTCTTTGGTCTACACCACGCTGATTTCCTTATATGTCACCATCATGGCAGTAATTCAGAAATTTAGAGGAAAACTTGATATAACAGACTGATGATGTCATTTCATACAATCCATAAGTCTATGGGTATTCTGAGAAAAAGAGTGCTTATATAACCTTTTCAAGGGAGCCAACATTATACACGTTTTAATCTTCTACTGGGGCAGCTAAGTAGAGCAGAGGATAGAGTGCAGGGCCTGGACTCATCTTCCTGAGTTCAAATCTGTCCTCAGACGTGGTGCTTGACAAGTCAATTAACTGTTTATGTCAGTTTCCTCATCTATAAAATTAACTGAAGAAGGAAATGGCAAACCACTCAAGAATTTTTGCTGAGAAAACCCCTAACAAGGTCACAAAGAATTGGACACACAACTGAAAACAATTGAACAACAATAAAGTTTTCTGTTCCTCCTCATCCTTATTCGCCTTGTCTTCATCATTATTGTCCTCACTATTCTCATGATCATCATCATAGTCGTCCTCCTCCTCCTCCTCCTCCTTCTTCTTCTTCTTCCTCTCCTTCTTCTTCTTCTCCTTTTTATCATTCTTCTCCTCTAAAACACTTCCTCACATTTGAAAACATGGCAATGCTTTAAGGAAATAGTTCTAGTGCCTTGCATTAATTTTCTTTCCCCAATAATTAAATAGTGTCTAGGCCCTTTTTCAGCACAGTATGACCCTTACTACTGTAATCCCACATTTCAAAAGATCAACCATGCAGAACATATGTTGACTAAGCATTCTGTGAATTCACAGATGATATTGCTTTCATCATTTAGCTATTTCAAATATCAGTCATCTTGATTCCTTCAGATTGCTGAGTGCTTTTTCACATTCTCCTGGTGTTTTCATAAACCTTAACACAAACAATATTCCCTGGCATAACTGTACTTCAGCCATTTAATGGATGATAAAATATCGGAATGAATTTTATGGCAGATTAGCCTTTTAACTGACTCAGGAGAGAACTGCTTGGCTTGTCAGTATCCAGCATCTCAGCAGCTGAGTTATAAGCATGTCAGATTTTCAGTTGTGCCTCTAATGGAGGAAGAATTGCTGCCATGATAAGCACTTATCTAAGTTTTGGCCCCCTTTCTGTCTGCATCGGAGTTCCTCAAGTCCAATACCCTAACAAACAAATTAAAAGCTGGGGACAGTCATCCATAGTCATGTTGTTAGTACTTAAATAAATTCTTTTGGCATGATAGTTTATTTTGGTTATGCTGTTATAATACATAATATAATCATTGCATTTTACTTCTGCTGGGTTGGCATTTTTGACATAAATTAAAGCTTTTGTTCCTAGGGTAATTTACTGCATCACATAGCAGACTCTAAGGCTCATTGGAACATTACAAGCAATTTTATTAAGCTTCCTCTTTTTGTTCTTTTTTATGAGAACTGGTCTTATTTATATCAGGGAGAAAATAGATCATTAAATTTGGCTAAAAAGAATGCTTAGAGCACTGTGGAATCATAGACATTATATTTAATAAGTGACTTGGCCAATCAACTTAGATTGATATTCATTCTTGGTTTGTTTAGGCTTCCTCATAAAATAAAATAATAAAATAAAATAAATCCCCTTAGGACATTGAGTTCCCACTGATGAGAAGATGGTTTCATTAGATAATATGCTAAATTTAGAACTAATTTCTCAAGTGGGGTCATCTGCTCTTGACCAGCTAAACTTTTAACCAGGACAAAAGAAATGATAATGTTCCCTACAAACACAGCCTTTCTTTAGTTACTTTTCATTCACACATTTAGAAAAGAAAAAAAAATTAACAAAGGAGATTAATGTAGGAAGAAATTCAGCCTCATCTTTGCTTCAGACTATGTATATTACCATATTGCTCATTCCTTGGATCTTTTAAATTTAGGAAGGTGAGGAGAGAGCACAGGTTTTGGAAGGACATGACTAAGAGTAATAGGACATGTAATCTGATTTAACAATCTTGAGAGAGTAGCTCTGTCTTCTTTTAATTAAGTGCCTGGTCCTAGGAGATGTAGTAGTGATAGAAAAAGAACTTAACACATGAAAAAGTCAGTTGGAAACGACAGAAATGAACAACAGATTGTACCATGTACACACATTCATTTAACCCTTCTTGAGCTGATATTGTCTTCTATGATACAACTGGATAAAGTAATTCTCAGGCTAAGACTAATGAGATAGAAGATTAGGGAGGAGGGGGAGATAAAGAGACATTTAAAATTTATTCAATACGTCATAATATTGAAATGGACAACCAATCTGAACCACAAAGAAGAATTCTGTTCCCCTCATTTTAAGCAGCAGAGATAAGGGCTGAAATTAACCAGAAAACAATGACTTCAATTTTGTTGAGTAATTTGTTTGAATTTAGGATAATCTTCATCTAGAACACAACCAATATATTGTAAATACAAACAGGCAGATTTTCAGGGTTTTACCTCTTATTGAATAAGGACTAAATTGGAGAAGATAGTAAATACCAAACAAAATATAAATATAGTTTACCTCTATATCAGTTATTAGATTATTATGTGTGGTACCAGCCAACTGTGTCAGATAAGAGACATTTATTGAATGACGATTATATGGCAGGAACTGTGGTAAGTACTGTGGATACAAAGAAAGATTACTCTGAAGTTTACATTATAATGAGGATTTTGTTGTTCAGTCATTCAGTTGAGTCTGACTCTTCATGACCCTATGGACCATAGTACACTTGGCCCTTCTATTCTCCCCTGTATCTTGTAGTCTGTCCAAATTCTTGTTCATTGTTTCCATGACAGTATCTAATCATTTCAGCCTCTGCCATACCTTTTTCCTTTTGCCTTCAATCCTTCCCAACATCAGGGTCTTTTCCAATGAGTCATGTTTTCGCATTATGTAACCAAAATATTTAAGGTTCAATATTTGACCTTCCAGTGAATAGGCTGAATTAATTTTTTTAAGTATTGAGTGATTTGATCTCCTTGCTGTCCAAAGGACTCTCAAAAGTCTTCTCCAGCATGACAGTTCTAAAGTGTTAATTTTGCAGTACTTACTTTTCCTCATACTCCAATTCTCACAGCCAAATATTGCTCCTGGAAAAAACAAAAGCTTTGACTATATGGACCTTTGTCAGTAAGGTGATATTTCTGCTTTTCTGTAAGAATTTTTTAATTTCATGACTGTAGTTGCCATCTGCAGTGATCTTTGGAAAAGCAAAAAAAAAAAAAAACTCTAGACATCTAAGCAATGGTGGGATTCAAATCAATTAACAACTGGTTCTCCAGCAAACTGAGCAGAGGTACTTACTACTGCCACTGACTTGGCAGGCAAAGGTCCTGCAACTCTAACAAGTTCCCAGAACTCAACCTAAAATTAGGTACTGGTTGCAAACCAGCTAAATCCCACCACTGCATCTAAGACACATATAGTATAAATGAAAGACAATCTCAGATTAAAGGAATTAGATGTAGGGGGGAACTCTGAGAGAGAGAAGGATTTGAGCTGAGTATTACAGGAAGCAAGGGCATCTGGAGGTGGAGGTGAGGAGAGGCAGCATTCCAGGTATTGGGGACTATCAGTCAAAAGACACAGAGTAGGTAAATGATGTTTCTGCTTTAAGGGAGAGTAAGTAGGACAGTGTAGCTAGATTTTAGGGTAGGTGAAGGGAAGTGAGCTTTAAGAAGATGAGAAAAATAGAAAGAGGCAAAGTCGTAAAGATGAAAAAGTGTTTAGCATGAATTATTAGAATAGTTGCCTGACTCCATGATGTACTGTAAGATCATACAGAGAGTATAATTCAATTAAAATTTGTAAAGTGTTTAATAAGTGCCTACTGCACTTTTTTTTCCTGGTGCCATTCCAGGCTTTGAGAATGTGAAGGAGTGGAGAAAGTGAAAGAATAGTTGTTGGCCCCTGGAAAATTACATTCTACTTGAAAAATGCAGAAGGGGGAAGCGGGGCATATACAAATAAGAAAATGTAAGATCTATAAAGAGTGAATATAAAGAATTTTAAGGATGAAGGTATAGGTGGAAAGCACTAATATCTGGAAAAATAACAAAAATCTCATCATAAGTGGCAATATTAACCTTTCTGTGTTTTAAAGTCACTTACATTGTAATGAGTTTCAACTTCCTGAAGACACAAGATAATTCAAAGGAAAGAATACAGTTAATTTTGAGGGGTAATTTTGTCTCTACCACTTCCCTCTCTAGGCCTCAGCTTATTCATCTATAAAATGAAATACTTAGACTAGATCATTTCTACTATCTTCTCCAGAGATAACGTTGTCTCATAGAAGACCTCAGAATAAATCTATTATTTTTTTCAAATTTTATTGATATTTTTTTTTCATACTACATTGATTTCCCAACATTTCTTCCCTTTCCCCAACTCTAAAGGCTATTATTTAAAGCAAAAGAAAAAAAAGAGTAATTAAAGAAAGAATTTTAGCAAAACTAAGCAATATATAAAGTTGGACAGTATATGCACCAAGCCCCATCCATAATCCTCCACCTCCCTTCTTTTCCATAAAACAGAAGGTCATTATTATATCTCTTCTTTGAGGCCAAACTTAGTAGTCTTTAATATAATGAAAATTATATTTCATCACTGAGAAGCATATGTAAGTGAGGGGAAAACAGTAAAGACATTTTGGTGCCAAATAAAGCTAGGTGGTGCACTTGATAGCTTTTGGACCTGCAGTCAAGAATGGTTAAGTTCAAATATGGCTGCAGATACTTATTAGCTGTGTGACCATGGACAATTTACTTAGCTTCTATCTGCCTCAGTTTCCTCAAGGGTTCAGTGAGGATAATTACAGTACCTATCTCCCAGGGTAGTTGTGACAATTAATATTTGTAAATTCATGTCTTAGTGCACCCTCTTTCCCTATTCCCCTCGTCCGATCTTACACTCTTCCCCTCTTCCGCTATTCCCCTCTTCCGCTCTTCCCCTCTTCCCCTCTTCCCCTCTTCCCCTCTTCCCCTCTTCCCCTCTTCCCCTCTTCCCCCTCTTCCCCTCTTCCCATCTTCCCCTCTTCCCCTCTTCCCCTCTTCCCCTCTTCCCCTCTTCCCCCTTCCCTCTTCCCCTCTTCCCCTCTTCCCCTCTTCCCCTCTTCCCTCTTCCCCTCTTCCCCTCTTCCCTCTTCCCCTCTTCCCCTCTTCCCCTCTTCCCCTCTTCCCCTCTTCCCCTCTTCCCCTCTTCCCCTCTTCCCCTCTTCCCTCTTCCCCTCTTCCCCTCTTCCGCCCCTCTTCCCCTCTGCCCCTCTTCCCCTCTTCCCCTCTTCCCCTCTTCCCCTCTTCCCCTCTTCCCCTCTTCCCCTCTTCCCCTCTTCCCCTCTTCCCCTCTTCCCCTCTCCCCTCTTCCCCTCTTCCCCTCTCCCCTCTTCCCCTCTTCCCCTCTTCCCCTCTTCCCCTCTTCCCCTCTTCCCCTCTTCCCCTCTTCCCTCTTCCCCTCTTCCCCTCTTCCCCTCTCCCCTCTTCCCCTCTTCCCCTCTTCCCCTCTTCCCCTCTTCCCCTCTTCCCCTCTTCCCCTCTTCCCCCTTCCCCTCTTCCCCTCTTCCCCTCTTCCCCTCTTCCCCTCTTCCCCTCTTCCCCTCTTCCCCCTTCCCCCTTCCCCTCTTCCCCTCTTCCCCTCTTCCCCCTCTTCCCCTCTTCCCTCTTCCCCTCTTCCCCTCTTCCCCTCTTCCCTCTTCCCCTCTTCCCCCTTCCCCTCTTCCCCTCTTCCCCTCTCCCCTCTTCCCCTCTTCCCCTCTTCCCCTTCCCCTCTTCCCCTCTTCCTCCCCTCTTCCCCTCTTCCCCTCTTCCCCTCTTTCCCTCTTCTCCTCTTCCCCTCTTCCCCTCTTTCCCTCTCCCCCGCTTTGCCCTCTTCCCCCTCTTCCCCTCTTCCCCTCTTCCCCTCTTCCCCTCTTCCCCTCTTCCCCTCTTCCCCTCTTCCCCTCTTCCCCTCTTCCCCTCTTCCCCTCGTCCCCTCTTCCCCTCTTCCCCTCTTCCCCTCTTCCCCCTCTTCCCCTCTCCCCTCTTCCCCTCTTCCCCTCTTCCCCTCTTCCCCCTCTCCCCTCTTCCCCTCTTCCCCTCTTCCCCTCTTCCCCTCTTCCCCTCTTCCCCTCTTCCCCTCTTCCCCTCTTCCCCTCTTCCCCTCTTCCCCTCTTCCCCTCTTCCCCTCTTCCCCTCTTCCCCTCTTCCCCTCTTCCCCTCTTCCCCTCTTCCCCTCTTCCCCTCTTCCCCTCTTCCCCTCTTCCCCTCTTCCCCTCTTCCCCTCTTCCCCTCGTCCCCTCTTCCCCTCTTCCCCTCTTCCCCTCTTCCCCTCTCCCTTCCCCTCTTCCCCTCGTCCCCTCTTCCCCTCTTCCCCTCTTCCCCTCTTCCCCTCTTCCCCTCTTCCCCTCTTCCCCTCTCCTCTTCCCCTCTTCCCCTCTTCCCCTCTTCCCCTCTTCCCCTCTTCCCCTCTTCCCCTCTTCCCCTCTTCCCCTCTTCCCCTCTTCCCCTCTTCCCCCTTCCCCTCTTCCCCTCTTCCCCTCTTCCCCTCTTCCCCTCTTCCCCTCTTCCCCTCTTCCCCTCTTCCCCTCTTCCCCTCTTCCCCTCTTCCCCTCTTCCCCTCTTCCCCTCTTCCCCTCTTCCCCTCTCCCCCTCTTCCCTCTTCCCTCGCTTCCCCTCTTCCTCCCCTCTTCCGTCCGTCCCCTCTTCCCCTCTATCTCCCCTCTGCCCTTTCCCTCGTCCCCCTTCCCCCCTCCCCTCTTCCCCTCTTCCCCTCTTCCCCTCTTCCCCTCTTCCCCTCTTCCCCTCTTCCCCTCTTCCCCTCTTCCCCTCTTCCCCTCTTCCCCTCTTCCCCTCTTCCCCTCTTGTGTCTGAACCCTTTAAAAATACAATAAAAAACAATACACAACCCTGTTCTGAGAGGACTCTACAATTTTTGTGACTCACATAACTGTCATATATTTGGATCTAGCAATTATACTCAAGGCATTCTCTACCAATTTTTCCCCTTTCTGCACAACACATTGTTTTCTTCACATACCCTTTCCTTTCCTCCATAGATCTTCTTGAAGTGTTGTTCAGCTCCTAGTGGGTGGCCATTCAATCATTAGCACATCTGTTGTCATCTGTCACTACTCTGAACCTCTCTTTGTCAAGTGGTTGTTTTGTTGTCATCTTCTTTCACTATCCTCTGCAGTTCTGCAATCTTCCTTAACATCTAGTACAAGGTTCTTGTTACCTTCCCAAGGGACTAGCTTTCTAACATTGGCCCATATGGAGGAACTTCCATGTGTGTTTATAACTGAAAAATCACTTCTGTTATTATTAACTTTTCTTTTACATACAATTCCAGTCTTCACACTTGAGGGTTTATTTAAGGATCAGAGGTACACTCTTTTCTTATATTGCCAAGTGAATCTCTGTCACCAACTTCCAAAAAGTCATCATGGCACATTGCCATTTTCTGTAATGAGTACTTTAGTATGTATCTACTCTTCTATCATCCAGGTATATTTTCTATAGAAAACAGTACTTCCTGGTGGTCCAGATGTTCAGGTAGAACACTCTACTTTCTTATTAATGATCTATCTCCTTCCTCAACCTTCGCAGCTGAGCTGACATTCAAGTTACTTTTATCTGTCTCCCCAAGTACCTCGAAAAAATAGAGAGGGTCAAATTTAAACATTAGGTATCATTTGCTAATCTGATCCTATTCAATAAGAAGGATAAGAGGCCAGGGAATCCTATCATTAAAATAGCAGCTATATGTACCACCTTGTTTAATGGAGGTGTTGAAAGTATCAAGTCATCTAAAATTCTGTGAAAGTTAATGGCCTTCTGCTTCCCAGCTTTTCCTTTTTCTGGGTAGTTGCAACATCATATTGGTCTAACAGCAACAACAAATAAAAATGGCCTATTTCTCTTTCTGTGCCTCTATCTCTCTATTTCTGTCTCTGTCTCTCTCTCTCTGTCTCTCTGTTTCTGTGTCTGTCTCTATCTTATTTCTTTCTCTGCCTCTATGTCTCTCTGTCTCTGTCTTGGCCTCTGTCTCTGTCTGTCACTCTCTCTGTCTCTGTCTTTCTCTCTCTCTCTCTCTTTCTCTCTCCACCCCCCTTCCCCCCCACACACACACTTATGAGTCAGGAGGATCTGAATTCAAATCTGGTCACAGACATTTACTGTAAGCAAGTTACTTAACTTTTGTTTGCCTCAGTTTCCTCAACCATAAAATGACGA
The DNA here is from genome assembly GCF_011100635.1 of Trichosurus vulpecula. NCBI lineage: Eukaryota > Metazoa > Chordata > Mammalia > Diprotodontia > Phalangeridae > Trichosurus > Trichosurus vulpecula. The sequence goes on from NC_050576.1 coordinate 377,859,462, forward strand.
TTATACAACACCTACTTGGCAGGGTTGTTGGAGAACTAAATGAGATAACATGTATAAAGAATTTAGCAGTGTCTGGCATACAATAGGTGCTATATAAATGCTTATTCCCTACCCATTCCTTTACCTCCAATCTCTCAAGGGCAAAAATGCATGAAAAGCTATGAAGGTAGATGTGGACCCCTGAAAATAAAAATTAAAAAAAATCTCAACCATATACTTTTTCTCTTATACAGCTTTGTATTGTTTGCAAGAGAATGATTGGAGCAGCCCTTCTTTCAGTATCTTGGATTTACTTTTCCTTGTTGGAATTTTCAGTGCTTCTGTTCTTCCAGAGATGAAAATGTTGCAGAAACCCCACTACACAAACAACTAAGGCATTTCTGGTTCTGTGCAAACATGCACAACTGGCTATCTGCAGAATTAGACTTGAAAGGTAGCATAAAATTAGTATTTGCCCTCAAATATCTCTCATCATTTTACCAAAGAACTGTCTTCCTTCTGTTACAGTGTAAGATTTCTAGTATTGTCTATCTAACAGTGGATGGTGGTGGTAGTCATGGTGATAGACAGTGAAAGGATAAATAATGTTTCCAGAAGACTCTTAAAAATTATCTTCCTACCTTGGTGGGGGACTGATGGGGGTTAACAACTCTACCTGTAAGCTGTTATTTTCTATTAATGAATATTAATATTTGTTATTATTATTATTATTTTATTTTGAACAGCAAAACAGCTGAAGTTGCCACCAAGAATTACTTACTCAATGAAGCTGAGTATAATCCTGAATGGGAGAAAAGATGGACATTTAATGAGCTGAAAGACTCTCAGGTGTTTATGACAAAAAGACTAGAATTCAATGGAAAATTCAATATATAAAATTGATATATAAGATAAGATATAAGGAAAACATTAAAGACTAATTCTAAGGGACTCATTAAGGTCAAACCATTTACTTCTCATATGAAAATGTTATTAGTATACTTTAAAACTATCAGTTTTACTAGGGTAGTTTGGAAACAGGTTGGGGCTGAGTTGAGTATGATGGGGTAATTTTCAAAAAGAAAACTGGGTAGGAAAAGGCAAAAAGAGCACTTATCTCATGCAAATGGGGAATGAAAGGAAGAACTGATACAGAGGAAGCAGATGGTGATGAGGGCTGGCAGTGAAAGGACTTTATATTTGGAGGATCTGGGTTAAAGAGGGAAGAACATATACATCCAAAAGTGTACAAAAGTCATCAAAACTTATGAAGTAATAAGAGGGCTAGGGGATAGAATAATGGAGGAACTTTTAGAAGGGTGTGTAGATTAATATTTAGGAGGGTGAGGGAGATGGTAAGAGAGGGCATCTCAGAAGGTGAGTAGAATAGGGAATAGGAGGGTAATGGGGGAGGATAAGATAATAAGGATAGCATCAAAAGAGAGGCTGAGAAGGGCAATAGTGAATAAAAATAAGATGGAGGTAAATTCACAAATATTGATCATAACTGTGAAAGGGATAAACTCATCCATAAAACAGAAATGGATAGCATTATGAATTAAAAATTGGTATAAAACAATATGTTGTTTAAAAGAAACACATTTAAGAATAAAAGGTACATATAGAGTTAAAACAGAGGATGGGAGTAGAATTTATTATGCTTCAGCTGATGCAGAAAAGTCAGAGTAGCAATCATGATCACAGACAAAGTTAAGTCTAAAATAGAGTTAATTAAAAGATATAAACAAGATAACTACATTTTAATAAAAAGTACCATAGACAATGAAGCAATATCAATACTAAGCCTAGATCCACCAAATACTATTACATCTAAATATTTTTTTAAAAAGTTAAATGAACTACAAGAGGAGATAAATAGTATTACTATAATAGTGGGGAGTTTTAATCTTCCCCTTCCAGAACTGGACAAATCTAACAAAATATATAAGGAAGACATCAAGGAAGTGAAGAGAATTTTAGATAAACTAGATATGATAGAAATCTGGAGAGAACTGAATAGCAATAGAAAAGAACATACCTTTTTCTCAGTGGTTCATGGTATCTTTACAAAGATTCACCATATATTGGGACACAAAATTTTTATAATTAAAAGCAGGAATACTGAAATTATTCTTTTCAGATCATGATGCAATAAAATTTATATTGTATCCATAGATACAAAGATTAAAAACTATTAAAAATGAATTGACAATTAAACATCTTAATCCGAAAGAATGAGTGGGCAAAAGAGCAAATATTAGAAACAATCACTAATTTGATTAAAGAGAATGATTATAATGAGAAAAATGTCAAAACCTATGGGATACAGCAAAAGCAGTAATCAAAAGAAAATTTATATCTTTAAATGCTTAATTTGATAAAATTAAGTACGCAGTTTAAAAAAAAATACTAGAAAAAGAACAAACTAAAAAACCTTGATTAAAAACTAAATTGGAAATCCTAAAATTTAAGGTGAGATTATTAAAATTGAGTGTAAAAAATTCATTTAATAAATAAAGGTAGATGTTGGTTTATGAAAAAAATAATAACAAAATAGATATACCATTGCTTAGTTTGATTTTTTAAAGGGAGAAGAAAACTCAATCACTAGCATTAAAAATGAAAATCATAAAGAAAGCTGACATTAAAGCCATGATAAGGAGTGGTTTTGCCCAATTATTTGCCAACAAATCTAACAATGTAAGTGAAATGAAAGAATATTGACAAAAATATTAATTGCCTAGGTTACCAGAAGAGGATATGGAAAATAACATAGATCTATTTTAGAAAAATAAAATGAAGAGGCAATAAATGAGAATCTGTATTAGGAGGGCAGAGTTTATAATCTCAAAGAGGATCATAAAAAATGTCTGAAAGATTCGGAACCGCCGGATATAAAAACTCTCAAAGTAGAAGGCAGAAGAATCAAAACATATATTTAGGCTCCACAGTAACCAACCCATGAACCAGCAACCCCATTTTGATATATTGATCAAAAGCTTCCAGGCCCAATAAGTACGCCTTGAAAGAGTAACCAGGAGGCTACAGAGAAGCATGATTGCGTAAAGCAAAATCATGCTTCCCCCTCTATGGTAAAAAGATTACCCACTGGCCTGAAGTCTTTGTTCAGCTTCCTCCCGTAGGTCAGCTCTGCTACTGGCAGCTCCTGCTTCGGCTGTGGCTGTGGCTGTAGCTGCCTCTGGCTCCAACGGGAGCTGCTTTTAACCATCCAGCTTCTGCGGGGGTGTAAGGTACGCCGGGGAAAGCACAGGTTCTTTCAATCTGCTTAAGCAAGGTGAAGGGGTTGACCGGGAAAGCACAGGTTCTTTCCATCAGCTTAAGCAAGGGAAGCAAGGTGAAGGGGCCGACAAGCTTACTCCAGTCCAACATACAAACAGCATTCAGTTCAGGGGAAAAAGCCAAACTAGTCAAGGCCACTTGTTGACTAAGTGCTAAGGAGCCCATTTTTGGTTGCCAACACAGAATCCTACCAAAAAGCAACTGAGAAAGAAGGAATTTAGAGTAAATTCTATAAAACATTTAAAGATCAAATAATTCCAATATTAAATAAATTATTTGAAATAATAGGCAAAGAAGGGATCCTATCAAAAATTTTTTATGAAACACATATGGTGCTGAAACCTCAACCTGGAAAATAATAAACCAATTTTGCTAATGAATATGGATGCAAAATTCAAAATAAAAAAATAGCTAAGAGATTACATTATATTAATGACCAAGTGGAATTTATACCAGGAATGAAGGTATGGTTTTACATAAGGAAAACTACTGACATAATTGTTTATATCAAAAATAAAGATAAAAATGATTATATAAACTGATACAGGAAAAAGCTTCTGATAAAGTATAACACTCATTTCTATTAAAATGTAGGCACAAATATATGCTTATTTAAATTGATATTTTAAAAAAAATTACCCCAAACCATTAGCAAGCACTATTTCTAATGACTATAAGCTGGGAGCTTTCCTATTAAGATCAGGTGTGAAACAAGGATGCCCAATATTGTATTGGAAATCCTAGACATAGCAATAAGAGAAGAAAAAGAAGTAGTAATCAGAATAGGGAACAAGGTAATAAAAATCTCTTTTTTTCAAATGATATGATGGAAAAATCCCAAAGACCTGACCAAAAAGTGAATTGAAACAATTAATAATTTTATTGAAGTAGCAGGATATAAAAAATCCACACAAATAACCAGCTTTCCCATATATCAAAAACAAAACCCTGCAAGAACAGATAGTAAGAGATACTCCATTTAAAATAAATCTAGATAGTATAAAATACCTGTCAATACACCTGCCAAAACTAATGCAGGAACTACATGAACAAAATTATTAAAAGAAGTTTTATTCAAACAAAATCAACTGTAAATAATTGAAGAAACATTAATTATCCATGGACAAGTAAGAAGAATTTAGTAGCAATGACAATTTTACCTAAACTAATTTTTATATTCCATGCCAGCTCAATTAAATTATCCAAAATTATTTTGCTGAATTAGAAAAAAAAATGTAAAATAAATCACTTGGAAGAACAAAAAGCAAAGATTACCAAAGGAAATTGTGGGGAGGGAGGGAGTATTTAGCAGTATCAGATTTTAAACTATATTCTAAGGTAACAATTATCAAAGCTTTCTGGTACGGGCTAAGAAATAGACAGGCACATCAGCAGAACAGAATAGGCATACAATTTTCAGTATTTGACAAGTGCAAAGGCTTAAGTTTTTGGGAAAAGAATTCACTGTTTTGTAAAAATTGTTTGGCAACTGGAAAGCCATATGGCCAATATCTTACACCGTTTACCAAGATAAGGTCAAAATGAATGCATCTAGATGTAAAGAGAGATATGAGAAAATTTGAAGAATGTGGAATACATAACTTATCAGACTTATGGATAGGACAACAATTTATGAATAAATAAGATAGGGCAGCATGAGGTATAAAAGGATAATTTTAATTACATTAATTTAAAAAGTTTTTATACAAATAAAACAAATATAGCAAAGATCAGAAGAAAGCAGACCACTAGGGTAATTTTTTTTGTACACATTTATTCAATAAAGGTCTCATATCTCAAATGGATAAAGAATTTTGTCAAATCTGTCAGAATACAAGTCATACCTTAATTGATAAATGGTCAGAGGATGTGAACAATTTTTGATGAAGAAATGAAAACAAATTATAATCATATAAACACTTTAAGTCATTGCTGATTAGGGAAATGAAAATTAAAACAACCCTGAAATATCATTTTACACCTATCATGTTAGCTAAAATGACTGAAGGGAAAACAACAAATGTTAAAGGGGGTGTGGAAAAATTGGGACACTAATTCAGTCTAGGTGACTGATCCAACCATTTTGGAGAGCAATCTGGAATTATGCCTAAAGAGTTATTAAACTGCCTATACCTTATAGTCATGGTTTAAAGAAATCTCAAAAAAGTAATACACGAGGCTTCATTCCCACCTCTGTTCTTTTGCAGTGCCCATGCATCATGTCTAGAATGAAATCAGGGATATGCTGGTAATGTTTAACTGTCCAGGAAAAAAAAACATACCTCACAATAAACTTTTAAGTTTAATCTACATGACTAACACATTTTCAACTTGAGACAATCAACCAAAAAAATCGTTATCTATATAGTATTTGTGCACAAGCTGGCTCTGTGGAGCTGATTTGGACTAGCTTTAGCACACCTCTGAATGTATTTCTTCCTTCATTATGCTGCTTATAACCCTTTGCTTTTCTTCAAATTTAAGCTCAAGGACCACTTTCTTCTCAAAGCCCTTCCTTCCTGATCCCCATCCCCAAAGCACCACTACAACCTGTTAGTACACCCCTCCAAACTTCCCTGTATTCACTCCAAGTCCAACTTCAAGTCCAACAACACTTCCTACCTAGCACATTGCCTACTTCTTTAACATGAAGGCTGTGGAGCAAACATGCTGCCATCATAACAAGTATGCTTTTTAGGTTTAGGATATAAACTGTCACTGACATTTCATGATATCCCTTAGTGTTTTTCTGGCCTTATTCTATGTGGACTACTCCCTTTCCTCTATAGGAGCTTCAGACTCTTTGCTTTATTTCAGTTCAAGACTCCCTGCTAAAACTCTCCAATGCTTACCTATTCCTTTGTGGCCTCTTGGCTTTGCCTTTGGTTTGGTTTTTACTTGCTGTGATGGGATGCCAATTTGGACACTGAGGCAACAAGCTTTTCCTATTCTCTTCAATTTCTTTCTGGGTTGTCACCTCCTTCTAAATCTATGAATTACTCTTTAACTCCCCTACTCCTTCATATTAATAGATTTTTTACTATTCTCCAACCATGGTAACATAATCAACTGATTTAATTACTTCCCATCTCTGACCTAATTTTTTTGATTTTCTAAAAGTTGAAACTGCTATCACACTTGTCAACGCAAAGGCAGATTCTGTTCAAGCTCCATGCAGATAAATTGATGCCTATATGGATACAATACTTAAATTAAATACAGAAAGACTCAGAAATACCTCTATATTTTACATAGATTCAGAGGCTCAGTAAAGGGAATTATAGAATCAAACTTTTTTTCCAACAGAAGAGCCTACAAATAAGAATGTGTGTTTACTATTGATTTTTATTAAGTTGATGCCACGGAAAACAAAAAGCAGTTTTAGAACAAATTGAATGAGTGGCTTGTTCAAAGGAAAGACATAAGGGGTTTTTAAAGGAATTATACAAATAAGTTAAGAGAGGAGTATTCACCTTTTAAACCACAGGGCAACCAGGTGTCTTTTATAGGTGTGGGTGAGGTCTTATGGAGCATAATAGTATCACATAAAGAGGTCATGAAAATAACAAAATAGAGTCTGTGAAGAACAAGAGGCAAAGGTTAAGTTCATACAGTGTAAAGGGGAATTCGATGTCAGTTTTCCATCACAGAGTTCAATAAGGGTCAGAGGGAAGGATACTATTGAAGGAGAGGAAAGCATTTGGAACAGGAGATACAGTGTGATCTAAGGCTGAAGAAAGAAATTGAAGTCTTGGCCCAGTGAGAAGATACATGTATACAGTAATACGCGAATCAAGGGAAGAGTCAGCTCATTCGAATAATTTATTGGGATTTGCCGTGAACAGGAGCCTGAGAATTTCTGTGGCAGAGTGGTTTGAAGTTTGGAATGTGAACTCCTTTGGGGCAAGGGCTATTTCATTTATCCATATCCCCAGGATGTAGGGAAGTACCTAGTACATAAAAGAAATTTAGAAAATGCTTTTTGAATAGATGAATGATTGGATGCCCAGGAACTTTACACAATTGAAGTTCTTTCAGAGAAGCAAACAGAATAGTTTTACCTCTTTTTATATCCACAGTGCCTGACATATAATAGGCATTTAATTAATGTTTATTATTATTCGATCAATATTATCATAAATTTGCATAAGTACAAATATTTGAGAAAGACTTCCTGACCCTCCCCACCCCCCGACCCGCATCTTGTATTATATTTCCAGTTGTTCCTTGGATTTAAAAAATTTCCAATATGTTTTTGAGGATTTCAGACACACCTTTAACATCTGATCTCTCCTTGGTAGTGTCCATGATCAATGACCTTTTGATGCTCAATGACAGACTTCTTACTTCTGGATCTTCACCTGGAGTCCAATTAGATTGGCCTAAGCTGCTGGCCGTAGTTCTGTTTAACTTAAAGCTTAGGGCAGCCAGTTGATCTCTTGGTCAAAGCCCTGCTTGGACTAATGGATGGAACTGGGAAAAACAACAAAGACAGTAGCTATATATCTTTAATCTATAGTATGTGAAACTAGTCCTTCACACACAATTTTTCTGGTGAGGTGCCACTGTGGGAGGCTGCACTTCAATTCTTTATCCTCTTGGATAATATGGAGACATGTTAAAGATCATGGTGGACATTATTACATCCTACTGAGTACCAGGCTTGGTGGATAAGCAGTAATTTAAAAGTCTCTAGAAATGATATAATGGCTTGAAAATAACCTTCCAGGGTATAATCGTCAGATTTCACCAACTACTGAGGACACTCTTTGTTTCTCCAGGCATCCAAAATCTCTTTAACGATAATACCTTTATATATTTCTACCACAAGAATGGGAATACATGAATCTGCAGGGTTAAATTTCCATGGGAGTATATCATAACATCAGCAAGATTGAGTTATCTATAGAATTGAATACCAGATTGATAGAAAAGAATTCTTTGAGGCTTTACTTTGTAAATGAGGAAACTGAGGCCAAGAGTTAAAATGAGAGAGTCAAGGTTACCCAGATAAGTAATATCAGATGTGAAAGTCAACATGTGTCACAACCATTTGCTTCTCCATATTCACATAGTCACCACATTAGTGCAGTCCCTAGTCATCCTGTCTGGGACTATTTTGATAGTTTCTTAATTGATCTCTCTCCCTTAAGACTCTCCACTCTTCAATCAATCCTCCCAATGGTGGTTAAGTTGATGTTTTTAAAGTATCAATCTAATAATTGCTGTCCGATGCTCAAGGGATCCAGCGGTCCCCAATTGACTAGAAGATAAAATATGAACTTCTATTTGACATTTAATGCTCTTTTCAATTTGGTTCCAGTCCATCTTTCTAAGCTTACTATACATTACCCCCCTAGCCTACTCTTTGTTCCCTATAATGTGGCATTCCATCAAACATCTCTGTGCCTTTTTGTAGGCTGCTCTCTTACCTGGAAATTTGTTCATTCATTGCCTCTCTCTCCTGGAATCCTGAGCTGCCTTTAAGGCTGAACTCAACTGTCACTACCTACATGATGCTTATTTTGAAGGTTAGTGGCCTCATCTCCACCTTCAAATGATTTTATATTTCTTCTGGGTATGGTTGCATTTTTCTTACTTCCATACATGGTCTCCTCCTAGTTAAATGGTGAGGGTAGGAACTTCTTTTTTCTATTCCAAGTGCCAAGCCCAGACACTTTATCTGGGATAATGTAAGGACTCAAAAATATTTATTGACACATTTGTTGAATTATTTTTGTAAAGAACATCCAAAATTTGACATATTATACAAAAGTTAGTTGTTTTTTGTTATTTTGGTCCTTTTTCTCCTTGGGGCTCTCTCGTCAGATGATAGTCAACTGGGCAAGCAATTATTTGTTGAAGCATCACTGTTGGTACTCAGCTGTATGTGACAGAATGAATTTGGAATATCATTAAATTCACATGTAGCATGGCCTGTACGGGGTATATGAAGAAAGCCATCAGAGGCCAAACTACTAGGAGCAATCTAGACCATAAGCAATCAATAAATCAACTCACTAAAGAAGGTGGCTCACTTAATTTGTGACTGATTTAGATTGTAGTTATATTGACAAAGCTTTTCTTTTTTTATTGTTGTCATCTATTTTTGCATAGCCTACATTTCCCAAGGTATGCTTTTCTCTCCCCTCCTAGAAATTCATTCTCTACAACAAATTAAAAAAATTATTGCACAAAACTGACTAACAGAGCCACCAAGTCAGTCATGTATGTATTGTTTCAAATCCATGATACCCTGGCTTTTCTAAGAACCAAGTGAGGTTATAGTATAGGTGCTTTTGATTGGACAAATCAGTTATAAAGTTCTAGGCCTTTTCTATGTGATGATACAAGTCTGGAATGACAAAATAGATCTGGAATGTGAAAGAAGAGATATTAGCTTGCAACAGGATCAATATCATCAATAATAATAATAATAATAATATCAATATCATCAGCCACTAGGAGGGATGGCTTTTTTCAACTACAGCAATATTAAAAAGAAAACACATGTGAATTTCTACCAGTTCCCTAAAGGTTGTTTCTATGTTGAAGAACCAATGGAATATACTAAATTGCTTTAGTAAACCCATAAAGTATAGGTTTCAATGCTAAAAAAAGGAAAAATGAATGAGCAGCAGTGACCCACAAATCTCAATAAGAACAGATTATTTGTTCCAGTAAGGACCAGTAATGCAGTATTTTTCCACCTTTAATCCATGTTTGTCCCAAATCTTTCATGTACACCGGGACTCCAGGTCCTCCCACTTAAATTTTTACTTCAGTTTTCAAGTAAGTAATTCTGGCACAGGCACTGAAAGATAATTTGTATAAAGATAATATGGTGCTCAGGGACTTAATTAAAAGTTAAAATGTTAAATAAAGTTAAAATGTTAAATAAAATGAGAAAGAGCAGATCATAGTGGATAGAGAGCCATCCTCCATCTATAAGACCCAGGTCTTATTTCTGTTACATACTGGCTATATGAGCATGATCAAGTCACTTAACTGCGTCAAAGAACATGAATTGTAGAGAAGGGGCAGATCTGCATATATGCACAGTTATAGAAAATGAATAATAAATAATAAATAATAGAGACCTAAGCAGCAAAGAAGGAACTTTAGGATTGATATAAAGAGGGAAAAAATTGAACATTCCAAAACAGCATTCACTGGAATACAGCCATGAAATTTGCCAAATTACTCATGATCTGGGGGAAGAGAGACCTTCACAGAATTTGACATGATTGTTCTGTTTGACCTGTCCTTATTTATTGGCAAAAGCAGGAGTGGAACCAGTGCCACAGGGTGACTGAGAGTTTGCCATAGCTCACAGGGTATAATAGCATGAGATGGAGCAAAGGAGTCAAATGTAGGAAATGAAACTTGATCTATAAAGAACCATAAATAAATTGTACATACAACAAAGAAAAGATTGAGGTCAGATTTTTAACATGGAATAAGAAAGAAAAAAAAGGAAGGTTTTGGCCTGTCCATTTAATGAAGTAATTGGCATCAGGGAGGCAAAAGAATCTGAGGAAAAAAAGAGGAAATGAAAGGAAGGAGTCCCCAGGGAAGTAGGTGGGTGATAGGTATACAAGTCTATGCAAAAGACTTGCCTTATTTTTTCATATTCAGTGACTTGAGAATTTTAAGCAGTCATTTATTTGGTTATTTGTTTAATAGTTTAGTTTTCAGCATTGCTTTTCATAGGAGTTCGAATTACAACTTTCCTCCCCATTTCCACCCTTCCCCCCACTCCAAGATGGCATATATTCTGCTTGCACTATTCCCCAATCAGCCCTCCCTTCTGTCACCCCACTCCCCTCCCATCCTCTTTTCCCTTACTTTCTTGCAGGGCAAGATAGATTTCTATGCCCCATTGCCTGTATATCTTATTTCCAAGTTGCATGCGAAAACTTCTTTTTTGAACATCTGCTTTTAAAACTTTGAGTTCCAAATTCTCTCCCCTCTTCCCTCCCCACCCACCCTCCCTAAGAAGGCAAGCAAATCAACATAGGCCACATGTGTATCATTATGTAAAACCCTTCCAAAATACTCATATTGTGAAAGACTTAACTATATTTTGCTCCTTCCTGTCCTATCCCCTTTATTCATTTTTATCCCTTGACCCTGTCCCTTTTTGAAAGTGTTAACTTTTGATTACCTTCTCCCCCTATCTGCCATCCCTTCGATCATCCCCCTTTTTTATCCCCTTCCTCCTTTTTTCCTGTGGGGTAAGATACCCAATTGAATGTGTATGTTATTCCTTCCTCAGGTCAAATCCGATGAGAGCAAGATTCACTCATTCACCATCACCTGTCCCCTCTTCCCTTCCTACAGAACTGCTTTTTCTTGCCACTTTTATGTGAGATAATTTATCCCATTCTATCTCTCTCTTTCATCCCTTAATTTGATTTTATTTTTGTAGATATCATCCTTTCATATTCAACTCACCCTGTGCTCTCTGTATATATGTGTATGTATGTGTGTGTGTGTGTGTTTGTCTATGTATGTATGTATGTATGTATATTGTATATTCCCTTCAGCCACCCTTATACTGAGGACTCATGAATTACACACATCATCTTTCCATGTAGGAATGTAAACAAAACAGCTCAACTTTACTAAGTCCCTTATGATTTCTCTTTCTTGTTTACCTTTTCATGCTTCTCTTGATTCTTGCATTTGAAAGTCAAATTTTCTATTCAGCTCTGGTCTTTTCACTGAAAAAGCTTGAAAGTCCTCTATTTTATTGAAAATCAATATTTTGCCTTGGAGCATGATGCTCAGTTTTGCTGGGTAGGTGATTTTTCGTTTTAATCCTAGCTCCACTGACCTCTGGAATATCATATTCCAAACCCTTCAGTCCCTTAATGTAGAAGCTGCTAGATCTTGTCTTATTCTTATTATGTTTCCACAATACTCAAATTGTTTCTTTCTGGCTGCTTGCAGTATTTTCTTCTTGATCTGGGAACTTTGGAATTTGGCGACAATATTCCTAGCAGTTTTCTTTTTGGGATTTTTTTCAAGAGGCGATCTGTGGATTCTTTTAATTTCTATTTTGCCCTCTGGTTTTAGAATATCAGGGCAGTTCTCCTTGATATCTTCTTGAAAGATGATGTCTAGGCTCTTTTTTGACCATGGCTTTCAGGTAGTCCAATAATTTTTAAATTATCTCTCCTGGATCTATTTTCCAGCTTAGTGGATTTTCCAATGAGATATTTCACATTGTCTTCCATTTTTTTCTTTTGGTTCTGTTTTATAATATCTTGATTTCTCACAAAGTCACTAGCTCCCACTGGCTCCAATCTAATTTTTAAGGTAGTATTTTCTTCTTTGGTCTTTTGAACCTCCTTTTCCATTTGGCTAATTCTGCCTTTCAGGGCATTCTTCTCATCATTGGCTTTTTGGAGATCTTTTGCCATTTGAATTACTCTATTTTTTAAGGTGTTATTTTCTTCAGTATTTTTTTGAGTCTCCTTTAGCAAGTCATTGACTTGTTTTTCATGGTTTTCTCACATCACTCTCATTTCTCTTCCCAATTTTTCCTCTACTTCTCTAACGTGCTTCTCCAAACCTTTTTTGAGCTTTTCCATGGCCTGAGACCAGTTCATGTTTTTTTGGAGGCCTTTGATGTAGGCTCTTTGACTTTGTTGAGTTCTTCTGGTTATATGTTTTTCTCTTCTTTGTCACCAAAGAAAGATTCCAACATCTGAGTGTTGCTGTGAGTCCATTTTTGCTGCCTGGCTGTGTTCCCAGCCACCTACTTGACCCTTGAGTTTTTTGTCAGGGTATGACTGCTTGTAGAGCAGAGAATATTTTATCCCAAACTTGAGGGTCTGTGCTTTTGCTTTTGGAGCTATTTCTACACAACAAGCTCTGCCACACCTGCACTTCTCCTCTCCCAAGAACTGCCAGCCCAGACTCGGACTCAGATCTAAGCAGGCTCTGCACTACCACTCTGATCCACTGCTTCATTCCTCCCACCAGGTGGGCCTGGGGCTGGAAGGAAAAGACCTTATCCAGCAACCATTCAGGCTGTCCTTGGCTGGAGTCCTGCCTCCCTCTGCTATTTCGTGGGTTCTGCAGTTCTAAAATTTGTTCAGAGCAATTTCTAATAGGTGTTTGGAGGGTCCTGGAGGTGGGCTTTAGGTAAGGCCCTGCTTTCTGGCCACTATCTTGGCTTTGCCCATCGTAAGGAGTTTCTAACATAGTCCTTTTAATGTCTCTAAAGGTCTGTGATTCTGAGAAGCTCTAATTTAAGCTTCTATCCTGCTGAATTTTGTATTAGTGTTGGTGAATGTCATCCATGTCCTTTCTATGCCTATAATCCAGGATAGTCAATACTATCCAACTTAAAGGACATATATGGGATTAGAGAACACTTTGGCAAAGCATATGAGAAAATGTGTAATCAGCTAAATTGGGCTCTAGTTGCATCTTAAGGTCATCCATGTCCTTTCTTTGCCTATAATCTAGGATAGTCAATACTATCCAACTGAAAGGACGTATATAGGATTAGAGAACACTATGGTAAAGCATGTGAGAAAATGTGTAATCAGCTAAATTGTGCTCTAGTTTCATCTTAATATCAGAGAGTAGCTCAGAAACCACCTATTCCAACCTGTACTTCAAGAGGAATATGGCTTTACCAACACCTGTTAGAGAAGCCCAGTTATTGGCACTTAATAAAAACTCATCCTGCCTTGAATCTCTTCTCACTCCAATCCACCCTTTACTCAGTCGACAAAGCTCTTTTTTATAAAGAACAGAAGACTGTGTCACATGCTTCTTCCCTCAGTGTCCCCTCAACCACTACTCAATAAGCTCCAGTGGATCCCTGTTGCCTATAGTATGAAATATAAAATAATTGGTTTGGTTTTTGGAGTCCATCACAACCTAGCTCTTTCCAACCTTTCCAGTCTTCTTACACATTGCTCCCTCCACGTGTTTCAGAATGTAGGACCGTTAATTTTTCTGCTGCTACTTGCAGAAAACATTCCATCTCTAGAGTCAGTGCCATTTCATTGTTGCTCTTCTGTGCCTGTAATGCTCATTACAATCTCCAGGCTTCCTTCAAGATTCAGCCCAAATCTCTCTTTTGCCAGAGGCTATTCATACTCTTTCCCCATACACCCGTACATACCCACCCATCCCAATGCCTACCTTAGGTGATTATTTTCCATTTTAGTGTATCTATCTTTTATGTAGAACATTTTTCTTCCCTTGGGGAGGTCATATTCACATTCCAATGAAAAACGTTCTACATAAAAGAAAATAATATACTGAAGAAAATTTGAAAAATATTTTGCATGGTAAAAGGTCTGCATTATGATCAACTCCACTAGGCTATAAATATATAGAATCTGAGTCTATGATGAGTTTGTGGCATATATAGGGTCTTTCTCAATTTTTTTACTTGCTTTCTTACTGTTTGCCCCATACAAAGTCTCAAATTCTCAGTATATTTCCAGAAAAGTGATATTTAGTCACTATCTGTTGCAACAATCCAGCTAGCACCTGCTGTAGGGGTGAAAACCCAACACAAGCCCAACAACAAGAATGCTACAGGCACAAGTTTTTTTGATCTGCTTTACTAAGGAAAGTAGCATTAAGGGGGTTGACAATCTTATTAAATCCAACATACAATTACCATTCACTTAGTTCAGGGGAAAAAGCCAGTACCCTGAACTTCAGAGCAAATACAAACAAATTACAAACTTCAATGGACAGAACTTGTCTGATTCAAATTTTAATGCATAGTTACTAGGGTTTAACAAAGTCCCAACATCCAGGTTTACAAGCTGGAGGGCTCTTTACTACAGCTGCGCAGAGTCTCCACATCAACACACCTTCAAGAGTGAGAGCTCCAAGCAAATAGCTCTGTTCTTTCTTTTTATACACTCTTTAGCTGTCATCAAACGTCATCTGAGCAACCAGAATTCAGGCTCCTATGACTGGCTCTGGTCTTAGCAACTCCCCTTAGGACCTTGAGGGCTTCAAACCCACATAGGCTTAGAACCTAGTAGGTAGGGGTTTGGACCTGGGGCTTTGCACCTAGTAAGGCTCAATCAAAGACACTTAATTAATCAGTTTAAAATAGTAAGAAAGTCCCAACTTAATTGATATTACAATATCTCAACCTATCTTCTATCAAAATATTTATTGCCCTTAGTGAAATTATCTTCACTCATTCAAAGAAAAAGGAGCCTTTAACGTTTTAGTAATATGCAAAGCATTATCTTATTTCAAACATTAAGCTGCTAGTCAAATGCAATTCATGCATTGTTCCCTTTTTTACATGCATGTTTACATAAATGAATACGTGTCCATATGTGTATAGATAGATAGATATAATATACATTATATCTATATATCAAGGAAAAATTGAATCTGCATTTATTGAATTCTTACTATGTACCAGGTCCTTTACAAATATTATTTTATTTAATCCTCATTAGAACCTTGTGATATAGTTGCTATTATCATCCCCATTAAAAACGTATTTTTTTATACTTGAGTACCCTGAGACAAACAGAGATTTATTATTAAGTGACTTGACTTGGCCAGGATCACAGAAGTAGCAAATATCTGAGGGTATATATTAAGTTGGATCTTCTTTACTTCAAGACCAATGCTTTAACCATTGGACAACCTGCATACATATGTGTGGGTACATAAATGTGCATGCATGTCTCTCTGTGTCTATGTATGCATGTATCCACATATACAAACAGTATATATGTATATACATACACACATACATGTATATATGCACAGTTGTATAAAATGAATAATAAATAATAGAGACCATTAAGGCTGAGTAAGATTTTTATAGTTTTAATCAGCTAGTTAGCAGAGTGCATAGAGTGCTGGTCCTGGATTCAGGAAGACCTTTGCTAAAATAATGCTTCAGACAATTATGGGGTGTGTGAGCCTAAACAACTTACTCAACTTTTCTCAGCCTAGGTTTCTTCAACTATGAAATGGGAGTAATAGTGCTTACCCCCTAGGTTCCTGGTCAGGTTAAAATGAGATATTTGTAAAAGTCATTACTAACTTCTAAGCATTATATGAATGCTAGCTGTTGTTGACATTGCAATTATTATTAATAATAATAAAAATAATACTTTCATCTTCAGTTTTTCATTTACTTCCAGATTTACCCTGGTTCCTGACACTTGTTAATATCACATTTTGATTGTCACATGGTAAGGACTGCATTGTAGTAATTCAACCACCAACTTCCACTAATACATTGAGTATTAGATTAATCTTTACCAGTCTTGAAGTCCAAAATAGGTTTGCTTACACTGTCAAGGTTTTTCTTTTTTAAGAATCTGAAGATAGAGTTTTTGTCAAAGATATACATGTATGTATATATGTGTACACATGTACATATATATGCATTTATCACTTAAGATAGTTAACAAATTCTTATTTGGATTCTTATGTACTTAAAGATTTCCATGCATCATGTACTATAATGCAATTTCCTCCATTTTGACTCTTTTCCTTCAAATACAGAAATTAAAATAATGGGACAGAACTTGAAATGATCAAACATCGAAAGATTATATTGCATAAATAATGTTACTGTCACACATTTGCATATGGGGATTTACAGATGTTTGTGTTTTGTTCAATATGAAATAAGTATAGATGATTCAGATAAACGACATCTTTAATGATAGATCAAACAGATGCCTGGAATCTGAGCAGGAACTTAGGTAGAGTAAAGAACTTTGAGAAGCAATTGGATTTTCAAGTCCTTTTGGCAACATTTATAGAAAGAAATATTGGGACTTTTAATGTAACAGCAAAAGCATGAATAAAAGACTCAGTGAGAGACGAAGGTGGAATATTTTCCCTGCAGCAAAGAAAATGAATTTGCAGACATTTTCTGTAACCCACCCACTGAGCTGGCAGTGCCCAAGACTCCCAATAACCTCTGTTTGACTTGTCACTTGCAAGACAAATTTGCTCATATATCACGATTGTCAGAGTCCCTTTCCTGCCACTGTATCAGTAATTAGCTATGCCTTGTTAGTGCTCAAGGCATGTGCATCTGTCACATTGTAATAAAGGGCTGACTTTTTCTCCCTCCCAAATAACATGTTCGCCTCTCAGCATCATAGAGCCAACTTAGAGCCACGATATTGATCAAAACTTCATTTATGACCTTTTAAAATGCTTACATTCTTGGAGACTGTTGGAAGCATGGTAAGCCATTTTAAACAATATGAAGATTTCATAAAGAAAGTAAATCTTGATGTAGAATTTGGGGGACATACAGATTAAACAGTTGTCATACGTTTCTTACTGATACATGTTTATAACAAAAAAGGTTCAGCAAATGCTCACTAATCATAATTTCTGAACTTAAATTTCCAGGAAAGGTCTTTGAAATAATAAGGGAATATTTGAGCTATGTCTGGAAAACAGCAAGTTCCATCAATTCAAAGAAAGGATTGGTCAAATTGGTTCTTCAGATAAGTATAGAAAGACAAAGTGATAAAAAAAACCCAAATCTGAATTTACTCAAGAAAGTGAATGACTAGATAGAAATTTGCACCTTAGTTGTCTCAGTAAAATGAATAAATCACATCTACAATTTTTCAAGTTACGTTATCCTGGTTACTTGTTTCAATGTCAATTAACTCTTCCTTTAGTGTTTGAGTATAGAGTACTCACACCAATGAATTAATTAAGTTTTAAAAAATATCAATGTAGCTTTGTCTTACAAAGACCAACCATTCTTTGGAGTTTATATAAGTAAA
This sequence comes from Trichosurus vulpecula, assembly GCF_011100635.1. Lineage (NCBI taxonomy): Eukaryota > Metazoa > Chordata > Mammalia > Diprotodontia > Phalangeridae > Trichosurus > Trichosurus vulpecula. The sequence continues at coordinate 377,877,524 of NC_050576.1, forward strand.
ATTATTTATGGTCTCACTAGCCACATGCTAAGAGACCTACAATGCCTGGCAAATCCCAAACTTGATGAAAGAAAAGCAGTTGTTTCTCCGTCTCTCTCTGACTCTCTGTCTCTGTCTCTGTCTCTCTCCTTCTGCCCAAGGTTGTGGAAGCAGGAAGAAAAAATTGGTATTGATTTTTCCTACCGAATTTTAAAGGTCCTAGGAGCTCTTATAGTCTTGCCTTTTAAAGGCATATTATTCATCATTTCACCTTTCAGTAAGTGCTACTAGGTAGCCCTGGACCATCATTAATGAAGAAACCACAGCCTATGACCTTTAATAATTCATGACCAGTGGTATGTATTAGCAGAGCATACCTTGAGTAGACATACAAAATTTGTCTTTAGAGAGGAAAAAAAGTGTTTGGTTTTTTCTCTACCTTTGAATGAAACAACAAAATAGAGAAGATATTCTTTTAATGATCTATAATAAAAAACTCCTTCAATGTGTGGGAAAGTAAACACATAATTTTATTACAATGTAAATGAATATGTCCCAGAATCTTGCAAAAGCACATATAAGACTTCTAATTTATAACACGTTTTGTAATAACAGTTAAAAATGTGACTTGGAAGTGCATACAATTAGATAGGAAATGTTTTTTCAAAATAATTTTTGTCAAGTCAGGCAGTACAGTGATCAGTGCCATGACATATCCTACAAAATATTCTTAACTAGTTTTATTCATTCTCATAGTACTGCTGGAATACCATGGCAAAATTTTGTTTTCATGACAAATTACAGTATATTTATTTTCAATCATCTTAAAATCAGAAACAAAAACACAAGTCAAAAGCTTTCCCCAAATCACAGGCAATCCATTTTGATATATAAGCACCAGCATAGTCATAACAGAACCAGACCAAATGCCTTGTATATTGTACATAAATAATATATGCCCTAAAAAGACTACTATGTTTCTATATTCCTAATGACAAATATTTGCCACATAGCATTAGATAGATAGGTAGATAGATAGATAGATAGATAGAATTTTTAATGGGAAAGGCATAAAATGAAATAAGGCAAGAAACAAACAAATAAAAAAATAACCCCTAAACAGCTAACATTAGGAGCATAGAGTTAGGCCTAAGTTAGTTACAAAGCACTCATTAATCCAACAATCAATTCATTCATCTATTAATATTTTCCAAAAATATTTAATTCTTGTACATAATCCATTCATGACAACTTTGCTCTCATTATTCCTGTGACTTCTTCACTAATTATAAATCATGGCCTACTCACATCCACAGTGTACTTCTCCCTTGTCATGTGGATGACACTAATCATTAGATCTTCCAAAGCAGTGGTGTTCCATATCTCACTGACATATAGCAACACTGTAAAAAATTTGTATGAAAAAGATGAGCTTGATTTAATAAGAAACTAAGGATCAAAAAAAATCATTAAAAAGTTTGTATGTATGTTTGTGCATATGAATGTATGCACATCACATACATACATATGCATATATACATATATGTATGCATATGTATGGGTATTTCTATATTATATATACTGTTTTTGAATGCATGTTGCTATACAGTATACATAGATATATTTACATGTGAAGATACACAATATCTACCAAGATATTAGATATTTATACATATATAAAATGTACATTGAAAATAGATACTTACACATATATGTAGCATAAGTTTGCAAACACAGAATAATATTGTATATATGTGTCTGCATATGTATACATGCATATGTGGAGCCTCCAAAACTCTTAGTGCAATTTTAAGCTTTAATAGGACTAAAATTTTAATAACTTTTATGACACACAGAGGAAACGAACACCTAAACCAGGCATAGCAAAAACAGAGAAATAAAACTATAAAAATTTCTCTGATGAATATTGATGTAAAAAGTTTTAAATAAAATGCTGGCAAGATTACAACAATATTTTACAAAGATAATATATTATGAGAGGGTAGAATTTATATCACAAATTCAAGGCTAGTTTAATGTTAGGAAAACTGTCAATATAATTGATAAAACCAATAAATACCGTGATTATAGGAATACATCCAATTTTTTTTTTACAAAATCCAACACTCATTTCTATTAAGAACCCTAGAAAATATAGAAATAAATGGAGCTGTCCTTAAAATGATAAATAGTATTTATCTCAAACCATCAGCAAATATTATCTGTAAAGGAGATAAGCTACAAGTCTTTCCAATAAAATCAGGGGTGAATCAAGGGTGCACATTATCGCCCCTATTGCTCTATTTTCTACTAGAAATGCTAGCTGTAGCAATAGGAGAAGAAAAAGAAATTGAAAGAATTAGAATAGTCAATGAGGAAACAAAACTATCACTCTTTGCAAATGACATGATGGTATGCTAAGATAATCTTAGAATCTTCTTCCCTCTTCTTTCCTGTGGGGTAAGGTACCCAATTGAGTATGTATGGTATTCCCTCCTCAGGCCAAATTTGATGAGAGCAAGATTCACTCATTCCCCCCTCACCTGCCCTCTCCCCTCCTCCCACAGAACTGCTTCCTCTTGCCACCTTTATGCGAGATAATCCACGCCATTCTATCTCTCCCTGCCTCCCTCTCTCAATATATTCCTCTCTCATCCCGTAATTTGATTTTATTTCTTTTAGATATCTTCCCTTCATCTTCAATTCACCGTGTCCACTCTCTCTCTCTCTCTCTCTCTCTCTCTCTCTCTCTCTCTTCATATATATATATATACACATACATATATACATACAAACACATTCACATATATATATATATAAACACATAAACATATATATATATATATATATATATATATATATATATATGCATATTCCCTTCAGCTACCCTAATACTGTGGTCTCATGAATCATATATGTCATCTTTCCATGTAGGAATGTAAACAAAACAGTTCAACTTTAGTAAGTCCCTTGCAATTTCTTTTTCTTGTTCTTTTTCTTGATTACCTTTTCATGCTTCTCTTGATTCTTGTGTTTGAAAGTCAAATTTTCTATTCAGATCTGGTCTTTCACTGAGAAAGCTTGAAAGTCCTCTATTTTAATGAAAATCCATATTTTGCCTTGGAGCATTATACTCAGTTTTGCTGGGTAGGTGATTCTAGGTTTTAATCCTAGCTCCATTGACCTCCAGAATATTGTATTCCAAGCCCTTTGATGTCTTAATGTAGAAGCTGCCAGATCTTGGGTTATTCTGATTATATTTCCACAATACTCAAATTGTGTCTTTCTGGCTGCTTGCAATATTTTCTCCTTGATCTGGGAGCTCTGGAATTTGGTGACAATATTCCTAGGAGATATCTTTTTGGGATCTATTTGAGGAGGCGATTGATGGATTCTTTCAATTGGAGGGGAGGGCAGATGGGGGTCGAGGCAATCAAAAACAAACACTTTGGAAAGGGGACAGGATCAAGGGAGAAAATTCAATAAAGGGGGATGGGTTGGGAAGGAGCAAAATATAGTTAGTCTCACATAACATGAGTTTTGTGGAAGGGTTATACATAATGATACACATGTGGCCTATGTTGAATTGCTTGACTTCTTAGGGACAGTGGGTGGGAAGGGAAGAGGAGAGAGAATTTGGAACTTAAAGTTTTAAAAACAGATGTTCAAAAACAAAAAAAAAAGTTTTGCATGCAACTAGAAAATAAGATACACAGGCAATGGGGTGTAGAAATTTATCTTGCCCTACAAGAAAGGAAGGGAGAAGGGGATGGGAGGGGAGTGGGATGACAGAGGGGAGGGCTGACTGGGTAACAGGGCAACCAGAATATATGCCATCTTGGAGTAGGGGGGAGGGTAGAAATGGGGAGAAAATTTGTAATTCAAACTCTTGTGAAAATCAATACTGGAAACTAAATATGTTAAATAAATAAATTTAAAATAAAAAAAAAGAAAACAAAAAAAGGAAAAAAAAGACATTCTTAGAATCAACCTGAAAACTACTTGAAACAATTATCAACTTTAGCAAAGTTGCAGGACATAAAATATATCCTCATAAATTATCAGCATTTTTATATATTACCAATAAATTCCAGGATCAGGAAATAAAAACAGAAATTACATTTAAAATAACCATAGACAGTGTAAAGTACTTGAAAGTCTTCCTGTCAGTGTACACCTAAGAAGTATATGAACAAAATTACAAATCACTTTTTCACAGAAATAAAGTCAGATCTAAATAATTAGAAAAAAAATAATTCTTCATGGTTAGGCCAAGCCAATATAATAAAAATGACAATTGTAACTAAATTAGTTTACTTATTCAATGCTATATCAATTAAACCAAAAAAATATTTTTATAGAGCTAGATAAAACAAGAATAAAATTCATCTGCAAAGACAAAAGGTCATGAATAGCAAGGGAATCAATGAAAATAAATTTACAGGAGGTAGCTTAGCAGTATCAGATCTCAAATTGTATTACAAAGTTATTATCATCAAAATGATCTGGTACTGGCTAAAGAATAGAGTGGTGAATCAGTGGAATACATTAAGTACACAAAAAGCAGCAGTAAATCACCACACTAATAGTAATTGTTTGACAAATCTAACAGTTTAAGTTTCTGAGACAAGGACTCATTATTTGATAAGAACTCTTGGGAAAACTGAAAAATAATTTGGCAGAAACTCCAAATAGACCAACATCTCACACTTTCTGCCAATATAAGGCCAAAATGGGTACGTTATTTAGACATAAAGGGTAATACCATAAGCAAAGTAAAGGAACCCTGAAAATTTACGTATCTGATGTATGGATAAGGGAATAATTTATGACCAATCAAGAACTAGAGAGTATTACATGATGTAAAATGTCTAATTTTGATTATATTAACTTAATCTTTTTTTTGCACAAACAAAATCAATGCAGCCAAGATTAGAGGGAAAGTTAAGATTTGGGAAAGTTTTTTTAGAGTTAGCTTTATGATAAAAACCTCATTTCTCAAATGCATAGCATGGTGTATGGGATGTTCAAGAAAACTAGCAACCAGGGGCAGCTAGGTGGCACAGTGAGTAGAGCACTGGCCCTGGAGTCAGGAAGACCTGAGTTCAAAACTGGCCTCAGGCACTTGACACATGTACTAGCTGTGTGACCTTGGGCAAGTCACTTAACCCCCATTGCCCTGCCAAAAAGCAAAAAAAAAAACCCAAAAAACAAACAAAAAAAAAACCTAGCAACTCTCTCAAGAGGGCTTGTTGAGCCCTTTTCAGGGCTGCTCATCTACTTTTGGTGTCTACCTAATTTACCCAGTTCTTACCTTTAGCTCCAAGAAGCTCTCACATGTTCAGCAGTTACACCCCAGGACCCATGGGAAGAGTAACTCAAGACCTAAAAATGATTATGTCATAATCCAGCCCACTTGTTGTATATAACACCTGCCTTAAATCTAGCATGTTAAGTCTTCCTTCTTAGGAGAGAGAACTTCTGTACACATGCCACTTTTCTCAATCTGAAATTAACTATTTTTTTTGTTTTGTTTTGTGTTCTGATTCTACTGTTTCTAGTCTGCTCTGTTTGTTTGGCCTCTCACAGATTGGAGAGTGGTTCCAGTCCAGTTGACATTTCCAATAACCGTGAAGATAGCTGGAGTGGACATTGAGGGGCTCTTAAAGCTTGGTCAGGCATTGAAGATTCCAGGATTATCCACTGCACCCTGAGCCATCACCAGCCATCTAGATTTTTGTCATATCACTGGACTTTGATATCAGGAAGAAAGTTAAGTTGATGATCTTGTCCAATTCAGCATCACTTCAATGCAAATTGAGCACAAATCCAGATGTTACTCCTGATGCAATTGTTTCTCTTCAAAAATGAAGGGCAAACAACAATGGAGAACTCAGTCAAGTTTATGAACATACAAGTAATTCCAAAATTGATAAATGTTGAACTTTATGAACAAGCAGTTTCAGATGGAAAAAATCAAAGCTTTATATAGTAACATAAAAATAATCTAAATCAACATTAATTGGAGAAGTACCAATTAAAACAACTCTGAGGCCCTAGACAGGGTAATATAACAGAAAAGGAAAATGACAAATGTTGGAAGGAATATGGGAACATGGGAAAATTATCACGCTGTTGGTGGAGCTGTGAACTAATCCAATTATTCTAGACAGAATTTTGGAGATATGTGCAAAAGACTATAAAACTTTATAAACCATTTGATCCAACAATACCACTATTAGGTCTCTATCCCAAAGATTTATACAAAAGGAAATGGACCTATATGTATAGAAATATTTATATCATCTCTTTTTTTCTGGTGGCAAAGAACTGGAAATTGAGGAGGTGTCCATCAATTGGGAAATGGATACACAAGTTGTGGCATATGATTGTGGTGGGATATTATTGCACAATGTGTATGTATTGCACTATGCTTTCAGAAAAACCTGAAAAGATTTGCAAGTATTGATGCAAATTGAAGTGAATAGAACTAAGAAAATATTGTATATAATAACAGCAACACGATTAGCTATTCTCAACAATACAATGATTTAGAAAATCTAAAGGATTCATGATGAAAAATACCGTACATCTCCAGAGAAAGAACTGGCGTAGTCTGAATGCACATTAAATCATACTTAATACAAACAAACAAAAGTCAAAACAAAAACATTTATTCATTTATTTACTTATTTATTTTTATTTGTATTTTCTTCCATAACTTACCCAATATATACATATATAATGTTCATGAACACACACACATACATACAGATAGACAGACAAACATACATAATACTTACATATATCTTTGACAAGCCAAATCTGTTTTTTACTTTGAATGTTATTTTTTCCAATTACACATAAACATAGCTTGCCACATTCATTTTGGCAAGGTTTTGAGTTACAGAAATTTTTGCCTTTCTTCCTATCCTCCCTTCTTTCTGCAAGACAGCAAGCCATTTCTATAAGTAACACATGTACAATGATGTTTAACACAATTTCATATTGGTCAGATTGTGAAAGAAGAATCAGAACAAAGGGAAAAACAATGAGAAAGAAAAAAACCAAAAAAGTGAAAATAGTATGTTTCTATCTGCTTTCAGACTCCACAGTTCTTTCTCTATATGTGGATAGCATTTTCCAACACAAGCATTTTGGAATTGTCTTGCATCATTGTATTGCTGAGAAGAGCTAAGTCTATCATAGTTGATCACACAATGTTGCTTTTACTGTGTACAATTTTCTCCTGGTTCTGCTCATTTCACTCACTATCAGACTTTCCATGTTTTTCTGAAATCCACCTGCTCATGATTTCTTATAGCACAATAGTATTCATTTACATTCATATACCACAGCTTGTTCAGCCATTCCCCAGTTGATGGGCATCCCCTCAATTTCCAGTTCTTGGCCACCATAAAAAGAGCTTCAGTAAATATTTTGGTATATGTGGGTCCTTTTCCCTTTTTAATGATGTCTCTGGGATACAGACATAGCAGGTATATTGCTGAATCAAAGGGTATGCACAATTTCATAGCCCTTTAGACATAGTTCCAAATTGCTCACCAGAATGGTTAGATCAGTTCACAACTCTATGAACAATGTATCAGTGTTCCAATTTTCCCACATCCTCTCCAACATTTATCATTTTCCTTAGCTATATGATAGGTGTGATGTGTTACCCCAGAATTGTTTTAATTTGTGTTTCTCTAATCAATAGTGATGTATAACATCTTTTTCATATGACTATAGATATTTTAATTTCTTTATCTGTTAACTTCCTGTTCATATCTTTTGACCATTTGATGATTGGGGAACTAATTCTGTTCTTATAAATTTGAATAAGCTCCCTCTATATTTGAGAAATGATGCCTTTATTACAAACACTAGATTTAAAATTGTTTCACAGCTTTTTTTCTTTCTTTCTAATCTTGGCTGTATGGGTATTTTTCTGCAAAAACTTATTTAAATTTAATATAATCAAAATTATTCATTTAGCATTTTGTAATGTTCTCTCTCTCTTGTTTGGTCATAAAATCTTCCCTTCTGCATAGATCTGACAGATAAACTATTTTTACTTGCTCTCCTAATTTTCTTGTGGTGTTTCCTTTTATATCTAAATCATTTTGATCTTGTCTTGGTAGGGTGTGAGATGTTGGTCTATACCTAGTTTTTGCCATACTATTTTTCAGTTTTCCCAGCAGTTTTTGTTAAATCGTGAGTTCTTATCCCAGAAGTGGGAGTCTTTGGGTTTATCAAACAGTAGATTACTATAGTCACAGACTATATCATATATACCTAGCCTATTCTACTGATACACCTCTGTATCTTATCTACTACCAAACAGTTTTGATGGTTGCCACTTTACAACATAGTTTTAGATCTGATATGGCAAGGCCACCTTTTGTTGCATTTTTTAAAAAAAATTAATTCCCTTGATATTCTTGACCTTTTGTTCATCCAGATGAATTTTGTTATTTTTTTCTAGCTGTATAATTTTTTGTTAGTTTGATTGGCAAGAAACTGAATAAGTACATTAATTTAGATAGAATTGTCATTTTTTTATATTTAGCTTGGCCTACCCATGAGTGATTAATATTTTTTCTGTTGTTTAGATCCGATTTTATTTGTGTGGAAAGTGTTTTGTAATAGTGGTCATATAGTTCTTGGGTTTGTGTTGGCAGGTAGACTCCCAAATGTTTTATATTGCTTACATGTATTTTAACTGGAATTTCTCTTTCTATCTCTTGCTGCGAAATGCTGAAGATTTATGTGGGTTTGTTTTATATCCTGCAACATTGCTAAAGTTGTTAATTGTTTCAACTAATTTTAGCTGATTCACTAGGATTCTCTGTGATATATCACCTACTAAGAGTGATAGTTTTGTTTTCTCATTGCCTATTCTAATCCCTGCAATTCTTTTTCTTCTATAATTGCTATAGGTAACATTTCTAGTACAATATTGAATAACAGTGGTGATAATAGGCATCCTTTTTTAACCCCTAATCTTGTTGGGAAAGCTTTTAACTTATCCTCATTACAGATAATGTTTGGTGATGGCTTTAGATAGATACTTCTTATCATTTTAAGGAATGCTGCCTTTATTTTATGTTCCCTAGTGTTTTTAATAGGAATGGCTACAGTATTTTGTCAAAAGCTTTTTCTGCATCTATTGAGATAGTAGATTTCTGTTAGTTTTGTTATTGATATGTTTAATTATGCTGATTTTTTTCACTAATAGTATCCAGCCCTGCATTTCTGGTATAAATCCCAGCTGAACATAATGTGTTATCTTCAAGATAAGTTGCTGTAATCTCTTTGCTAATATTTTATTTAAAAATTTTCATCAACAGCCTTTAGGGAAATTTGTCTATAATTTTTTTCTCTGCTTTGGCTCTTCTTGGTATAGGTATCAGCTCCACGTTTGTGCCATAAAAATAATTTGGGACAACTCCTTTTTCTCCTATTTTTTTTTTCTAAATAGTTTATATAGTATCAGAATTAACTTTTCTTTAAAAGTTTGATACAGGCCTCCTCCCTTATGAAGGTGTGCCCAAGTCTTGCAAGGTTTGTATAATAAATTTACTTTGTTTCTCTTAAAGATGTCTCTCCTATTATTTTAAAAATTTCTGTCCCATACAGATTTGGAGGTCCCACCGAGATTTGCACTCTCCATGTGGGCAGGCACCTGGCTCAGGGCTTAGCCAACGCACGCGCACCGGAGATTTCTCCGACTAGCTGAGCGCCTGAGGGCAGGCCTGGTCTCACTGAGAAGTCACAAACTCGGAGGAGAGGAACTCGGAGAAGCAAAGTGAAAAGAGGGAAATTTGAGTGCACTATGAGCTGAGTAGAAATCGGCCGGCCGTGAAATTCAGTCGCGAACAGTCATACGCCGTGTGACCGAGGTTTTAAGGTGAAAAAGAAAGCAGCTCAGAAAAGGAAAGCTGGAAGGCCTGCTGAATTTCCACCTGTAAGCTAATTGGTTGCAGTTCAAACTACTGTGAGGTTTCCAAGTTCCGGGTGAGAACCTTATCTGTAGAAGTCTTGGGAGGGTGGTTAAATCATGTGTTTTATGTACCCCAAGAAAGGCCTATTCAATGTCTTATTCCATATTTTTGAGTAAGGAGGCACTCTGCATTCCTTACTCATCCCCCCTTAGTTTAAATAAGAAGAAAGAGTTCTACCTTTGCCCACCTGTCAGAAGGGAAGGAAGGGGGAGGGGCAACAATTACTGGGATTTGAGTTTTTACTGAAAGAAGGGAACAGTAGGGGTCAGAAGGCTCCAAACCTGGCTTTTTTTTTAAAGTCAGCAAAAGTGATGGGTTTTTAGAATAAGATTAGGTTTTGAGGATGTGGGTCTTAAGGATACAGTTTTTATTAGTGAAGCTTGCCATCTGATGGGAAAGAACCCACCCTCAGGGGGAGATGTTGTGGCAGATCTCTTTAATCAGAAATAAGCAGGTAGTGATAAAAGGGAAGTTATCTGCCAGAATCTGTTACCATTGTGAAAGAAGTTGGTTTTATGGGGAATTATGGGAAAATTGGATAAATGCAAATATGTAAAATCTTGTTGTTTTTAATCAAATGACTAGTTATATTGGTACTCTTGTTTAGCCAAATGAAAGATAATATGGTTTCTAAAGTATTAATGGGAATAATTTGAGGAAAAGGAAAGTTTTATGAGATAATATTGGTTTACAAATGTAAGGTTGAATCATTATCCCATAGACTAAGGCTGGGATTTTAAAGTTATATTGTATCTACGTGAGATAGAGTTCTTAGATGTTTTAAAGTGATAAAAGAGCAATTAGATACTAATACAAATAGTGTAATTAATCACTGGAACTAAATCAGAGACATCTTCAGTTTAGGGAAAAGGATTTCAATGTAATTCTCTTTAGGAAAGAAGTTGTAGAATATTTCTGTATTGATGGGAAAAGTTAAATGTGGATTCAAATTCATTCCATGGTCTAAAACATAAAGATAAAGTTATATGGTTTAATTCTTTCAGGTCAGGAATAATTAGAAAAGAATAGGAAAATAGAAGAGAAACTGATGCAGATGTGTTAGAGCAATAACTTATGATCTTAATAGGAAGACTATGAATAAGGGAGGAAATGCATACAAGCTATTTAAAGCTAGTTTTAAGGATGTTCCTGAAGCAATGTGAGATTATATTCATTCAATCTTGCCACTCAAAGACTTTATGGGACTATTAACTGACTGTTTTTCTGAGTCTAACTCCAGGTGTGAGTATCAAGGAAGGCTGACCCAAGATGCCAGCAGCCCTGTGAGAGGGCAAGCATAAGCTGCAGGTATGATTTCTTGGCAAAGTTGAGAGGGCAACTGTTCAGCATGTACTGAAGTGGGATCCTTTTTACTTGATTTTCTTAACTGAAGCCTGGCAGACTAGGCCTGGCTCAATGCAGCTTGTAGTTTCACATAACTTCTGCCTGGAGTTGATAGGAAGCTGGGGAAAATATGGTCCCCTATGGTCCCTACTCTTGGTGGCAAATTTCTATAATCAGAAGGTTTTGTAAGTGCAGTAAAAATCTATTAAAATATTGATTATGGAACATCTTAGATTACCATAGGACTGGGAGTAGCATTTTTGCATAGGTCCGTATATGAGTTAGATTTTCTCTCAGTAATGGTATAGGGATAATTAGGTCAAGGGCTTGTGAGAATATTATTTTGCTATTTGGTTAATATCAAGCTTGTCTAAAGCTTTGTTACAATTAGTAATGTTAAAAGAAGAATGGTTTGTGGATTATTCTGTAAATGCCATCAAAGAAACATGGCATGGCAAAAGTTTATGATATTGTATGTACTGTGATAAAAATTGGTTATTTAATGTGTTTATGTATGTGCTGGAGTCCATTGCTAACTCCTTAAGGGAGATATCATCCTCCTGGTGAGGAAATTAATAATGAGTGAATGTAAAATATAAGAAACTGTGTTCTGATGTGAATTTCGTAAACAGGACAATTGGTCAAGGTTCCAATTTTGAATCTGTAAAATGGTTAGGGTTATAAGGATTAGAAATGGTAACTTAAAATTGTGCTAAGGTGACTTTTGTAGGAGAATGGACAGAAAGCTGGTTCCTATAAGAAGACAAGAGGAAGGTGCTAGGATGCTGTGCTGAGAGCAAATGCCAAGGAACAGAAGACTTGATGCTCCCTGCTGGACAGCTATACTGGAAAAGACTTTTTGAATCTTAAAGGGACAATTGCATCATCGTTTTCCTTTGGGTTTCTGTATCTGTATTTACAAAGGGGACTGCCCCCTTTGATTTATCAATGCATAGGAGATTTTGAGGAATGGAAACCTTAGAAAAGGGTAATAGGGATGCAACTTATATCAGCAATGATGTGTGAAGTCTTCAGATTAGTATAAAGAAGAGGGGGGACTGTGTGGGTTGGATAATTGTGAAGACTTCACAGGGTATGTCTAATGGAGAGGTTTTGGGATTTGGCCTTGTAATTTTGGGAAGGCATGCCCTTCTCTCTCTTTCTCAGATGTTAGAAGATAATGAACTTCATGTGAGCTATTTGTTCTCTGCTCTGGGAAGGGTCTCTCCTTCCCCCATCCCATTTCTCCTCCTAGACTTTCAGACGCCACCCTGGCAGTTGAGTTCTGATAGGGAAAAACCTGGACTAACCAGATCAATCTTGGTCCTCTGTGTAGTTTTCGCACCTAGATTGTAAGCCCACCCACCCCAGCCAATGGTGAGAAGGGATAGAGGTGGGTGGGAATCTTTTTCATTAAGAGTATAAATTAAGGCAGGTACCCTTTTGTCTCGCCTCCTCCCTTATGGAGGTATGCCCAAGTCTTGCAAGGTTTGTATAATAAATTTACTTTGTTTCTCTTAAAAAAAAAAAGTTTGATACAATTCACTTGTAAATCCATCTGGTTCTGGAGATTTTTTCCTTGAGGACTTCATTGATGGCTTGTTCAATTCCTTTTTACAAAATAGAGTTAGGTATTTTATTTCCTCTCCTGTTAATCTGGGCAATGTATGTTTTTGGTAAATATTCATCCATTTCACTTAAATTGTCAGATTTATTGTCAGAGAGTTGGGCTGGTAAGTTGCTTTTCTTCTTTCTTTTTTAAAATTAAGTTAGGAAACAGTTTATTTTATTGGGTTTTTTCATAAAATTGGCTCTTAGTTTCATTTATTTATTTGTTTGTTTATTGTTTTTTTATTTATTTAACATATTTAGTTTTCAGCATTGATTTTCACAATAGTTTGAATTACAAATTTTCTCTGCATTTCTACCCTCCCACCCATTCCAAGATGGCGTATATTCTGGTTGCCCTGTTCCCCAGTCAGCACTCCCCTCTGTCACCCCACTCCCCTCCCATCCCCTTTTGCCATCCTTTCTTGTAGGGCAAGATAAATTTCTACATCCCATTGTCTGTGTATCTTATTTTCTAGTTGCATGCAAAAACATTTTTGTTTGTTTTTGAACATCTGTTTTTAAAACTTTGAGTTCCAAATTCTCTCCCCTCTTCCCTTCCAACCCACCCTCCCTAAGAAGTCAAGCAATTCAACATAGGCCACATGTGTATCATTATGTATAACCTTTCCACAATACTCATGTTGTGAAAGACTAACTATATTTTGCTCCTTCCCAACCCATCCCCCTTTATTGAATTTTCTCCCTTGACCCTGTCCCCTTTAGTAAGTGTTTGTTTTTGACTACCTCCACCCCCATCAGCCCTCCCCTCCATCATCCCCCCCATTCATTTTTATCTTCTTCCCTCTTCTTTCCTGTGGGGTAAGATTCCCAATTGGGTATGTATGGTATTCCCTCCTTAGGCCAAATCTGATGAGAGCAATGTTCACTCATTCCCTGACTCATCCGCCCTCTCCCCTCCTCCCACAGAACTGCTTGCTCTTGCCTCCTTCATGCGAGATAATCCACCCCATTCTATCTCTCCTTATCTCCCTCTCTCAGTGTGTTCCTCTCTCATCCCTTAATTTGATTTTATTTCTTTTAGATATCTTCCCTTCATCTTCAACTCACCCTGTGTCCTCTCTGTCTCTCTCTCTCTCTCTCTCTCTCTCTCTCTCTCTCTCTCTCTCTCTCTCTCTCTCTATATATATATATATATATATACACACACACACATAGATACATACACATTCACCCATATATATACACAAACATATATGTATGCATATTCCGTTCAGCTACCCTAATACTGAGGTCTCATGAATCATACTTGTCATCTTTCCATGTAGGAATGTCAACAAAACAGTTCACCATTAATAAGTTCCTTGAAATTTCTTTTTCTTGTTCTTTTTCTTGATTACCTTTTCATGCTTCTCTTGATTCTTGTGTTTGAAAGTCAAATTTTCTATTCAGTTCTGGTCTTTTCACTGAGACAGCTTGAAAGTCCTCTATTTTATTGAAAATCCATATTTTGCCTTGGAGCATGATACTCAGTTTTGCTGGGTAGGTGATTCTAGGTTTTAATCCTAGCTCCATTGACCTCCAGGATATCATATTCCAAGCCCTTTGATCTCTTAATGTAGAGGCTGCCAGATCTTGGGTTATTCTGATTGGGTTTCCACAATACTCAAATTGTTTCTTTCTGGCTGCTTGCAGTATTTTCTCTTTGATCTGGGAGCTCTGGAATTTGGTGACAATATTCCTAGGAGATTTCTTTTTGGGATCTATTTGAGGAGGTGATCGATGGATTCTTTCAATTTCTATTTTGCCCTGTGGCTCTAGAATATCAGGGCAGTTCTCCTTGAAAATTTCTTGAAAGATGATATCTAGGCTCTTTTTTTGATCATGGCTTTCAGGTAGTCCAGTAATTTTTAAATTCTCTCTCCTGGATCTATTTTCCAGGTCAGTGGTTTTTCCAATGAGATATTTGACATTGTCTTCCATTTTTTCATTCCTTTGGTTCTGTTTTATTATATCTTGATTTCTCATGAAGTCACTAGCTTCCACTTGCTCCAATCTAATTTTTAAAGTAGTATTTTCTTCAGTGGTCTTTTGCACCTCCTTTTCCATTTGGCTAATTCTGCCTTTCAAGGCATTCTTCTCCTCATTGGCTTTTTGGAGCTCTCTTGCCATTTGAGTTAGTCTATTTTTTAAAGTGTTGTTTTCTTCAGTGTATTTTTCAGTATTTTTTGGGGGTCTCCTTTAGCAAGTCATTGACTTGGTTTTCATGGTTTTCTCGCATCCTTCTCATTTCTCTTCCTAATTTTTCCTCTACTTCTCTAACTTGCTTTTCCAAATCATTTTTGAGCTCTTCCATGGCCTGGGACCAGTTCATGTTTTTCTTGGAGGTTTCTGCTGTAGGCTCTTTGACTTCAGTAATTTCTTCTGTCTGTATGTTTTGGTCTTATTTGTCAGCAAAGAAAGAATGCAAAGTCTGAGACTGAATCTCGGTGCGTTTTCGCTGCCTGGCCATATTCCCAGCCAACTAACTTGACCTTTGAGTTTTTCAGTGGGGTATGACTGTTTGTAGACTACAGAGTTCTATGTTCCACGTTTGGGGGGGAGGTGCCAGCTCTGTCACACCGGCACTGCTCCTTCCCCAAGAACCCCCAACCCGAACTGGGCTTAGATCTTCGGCAGGCTGTGCACCCCTGCTCTGATCCACCACTTAATTCCTCCCACCAGGTGGGCCTGGAGCCGGAAGCAGCAACAGCCTTAGCTGCCCCACCTCCGCTGCCCCTGGGGCTGGAAGCCGAACCTCGAACTCCTTCCACTCCCACAGCTTTTCCCACTAACCTTCTCCGCAGTCTTTGGTGTTTGTGGGTTGAGAAGTCTTGAAACTGCCGCAGCTCACTGATTCAGGGTGCTAGGGCCCCCTCTGCCCGTCTCCTGGTGTCTTTGGTCCATGCCACTCAGGCTGGGCTCTGCTCCACTTGGTTCCCAGCTCCCAGCTCCGTGTGGGATAGACCTCACCCAGAGACCATCCAGGCTGTCCTGAGCTGGAGCCCTGCTTCCCTCTGCTGTTTTGTGGGTTCTGCCGTTCTAGAATTGGTTCAGAGCCATTTTGTATAGGTTTTTGGAGGGGCTCGGTACGGAGCTTGTGCTATTCCCTGCTTACCAGCCGCCATCTTCTTAGTTTTATTTATTACTTCAATAGTTTTCTTATTTTTAATTTTATTAATTCCTCCTTTAATTTTCACAATTTCAAATTTGGTATTTAATGGGGGATATTTAATTTGTTCTTTTTCTAGCTTTTTTAGTTGCATGCCCAATTCATTGATGTCTTCATTCTCTATTTTATTCATATGTGCAAATAGATATATAACATTTCTTCTAAGAGCTGCTTTGGCTACAATCCAATAATTTTGGTATGTTGTCTCATTATTGTCATTGTCTTTGATAATACTGTTGACTTTTTATATGATTTGTTGTTTGACCCACTCATTCTTTAGGATTAGATAATTTATTTTTGAATTAATTTTAGTCTTTTTTTCCATGGCCCTTCATTACACATAATTTTTATTGCATCATGAAAAGAATGTATTTAATATCTCTGCCTTTCTGCTTTTGATTGTGAGGTTTTTAATGCCCTAATACATGGTGATTTTTTCTGTAGGTGCCATATACTACTGAGAAAATGTATATTCCCTTTTATCCCATTTCATTTTCCTCCAGAGGTCTATCATATCTAACTTTTATAAAATACTTTTCACCTCCTTTCATCACCTTTCTTCTTTATTTTTTGTTTAGATTTATCTAGCTCTGATAGGGGGACATCGAGGTACACCCAAGTATAGTTTTGTTGTTTTTTTTCTTGCTTTCACTCACTTAACCAACTTCTTTAAGAATTTGGATGCTATATAACTAAGTGCGTATATGATTAGTATTGATATTACTTCATTGCCTATGGTACTTTTTTAAGAAGATGAAGTTTCCTACTTAGCTCTTTTAATTAGATCTACTTTTGCTTTTGATTTTTCTGCAGATAAGGATTGTTACCTTTTTTCTCATTTGATGCTTCAGCTGAAGCATAATATATTCTGCTCCAACTTTTTACCTTTACTATACATATCTCTCTGCTTCAAATGTTTCTTGTAAAAAGCTTATTGTAAGATTTTGTTTTTTATTCCACTCTGCTAGTCACTTCTGTTTGTTTGTTTGTTTGTTTGTTTTTAGGAAAGTTCATCCCATTCTCAATCACAGTGATGATTGCTAACTATATATTTCCTTCATCCAATTTTCCCCCTGTTTTAATTTTCTCTCTCCTTTCAACTTGTCCCTCCTCATTAGTTTTTTTTTGCGTCTGACCACTCCCTCCCTCAATCTACCCTGCCTCTTATAATCCCCCTTCCCCCCACCCTTTCCCTCCTATTTCTGCCCTGCCTTCTGCCCTTCTGTTCTATCAGCCCTCCTTCCCCTTTCTTTACTCTCCTACTTCCCTAATGGGCAGGATAAATTTCTGTACGTAACTGAATGTGCATGTTATTCCCTCTTTGAGCTAAATCTGATAAGAGTAAGCTCCAAACAATGGTCAACACCATCCTTCCTTCCCTCTGCTACAATAGATATTGTGTGTCTCTTCATGTGAAATAATTTACCCTATTCTGCCTCTTCCTTTCCTCTTCTCCCAATATAATCCTTTATTAACCTATTAATATTTTTATCATCATATCAAAGTCAACTTATACAAATGCCCTTTGTCTAACAGCCCTAATAGAGATACAGTTCTCAAGAGTTACAAGTACTGCCTTCCTATGTAGGATTGTAAACAGTTTAATAGTATTGAATAACATTTTTTTCCTTTTCCATTTGCCTTTTTATGCTTCTCTTGAGTCTTGTATTTGAAGATCACACTTATTGTTTAACTTTGATCTTTTCATCCAGAAAGTTTGAAAGTCCTATATTTCATTGAATGTCCACTGTTTCCCCTGAAAGATTATGCTCAATTTTCCTGGGTCATTAATTCTTGGTTATAATCAAAGCTGTTTTGTCTTCTGAAATATCATATCCTAAGCCTTCCAGTCCTTAAATGTAAAAGCTGCAAAATCCTGTGTAATCCTGACTGTGGCTTCTTAATATTTGTATTTTTTTCTTTCTGGATGTTTGCAGTATTTTTCTCTTATAATTTGGGGATTTGCTGCAATATTCCTTGCAGTTTTCATTTTGGGATCTCTTTCAGGAGGTGATAAGTGGATTGTTTTAATTTAGTTTTTTTTTTCCCTGAGTTACAAGTAAAGACAACTTTTAACATTTGTTTTTAAAACTTTGAGTTCCAAATTTTTTTGCTTCTTCATGCCTGTAATGGCAAACAAAGTGTGACTTTTTGCTGTTTTTTTTTCTTTTGGAATGCTTCTCATCACTAAAGTAATCAAGTGCCATTTATTGAGTCTTGACTTTGTTTGAATCAATGGTCTCTGATTGAATCAAGACTCCTTGATTGGAAACTATACATACATATATATATATATATATATATATATATATATATATATATATATATATATATATATATATAAATATGTTCATTCATTGGAAAAGTGTTCATGTGATTTGGCCAGATGAGATATTCTGGGTAGTCATTAAGGAGCTCCCTGGCTTTGAAAACCCAGATGTTGGTGCTTCTCTCTTGGGTAACTATGTATGTATTTCTGTGAACAGGCAGTTAGAAGATCTGTCTGCTGATTTGTGTTATTTGCTCTTTTTATATAATTTTTGCTTGTAATTTTTGTTTGTATTTTCTCTGGAGTTCAGGACGCTGACTTTTTCCACTGAACTAAGTGAATGATATATGAATGTTTAATTAAAATGAGATTGTAAAAGTTGCTTTCCTTTAGGAAAGCGGACCAAAGAATCTGTGCTAGCAGCCCTCCTGTGTGCTAGTGTTATTGGCCTTATACCTTCACAGTAGCTTCAAGTGACATTGTTGTTACACTGCCCCACTACTCTCATTGAGAAGGCAAGCAATTCCATTTAGGTTATACATGTGTAGTCATGCAAAACATAACATTCAAATAAAGTAAAAAAGCATGCTTCAGTCAGTATTCAGATACTATCAGTTCTTTCTCTGGGGATATGTAGTATTTTTCATCATAAGTTTTTTAGAGTTGTCTCAGATGATGGTATTGCAGAGCACAGATAAGTCATTCACAACTGATCATTTTACAATATTGCCATTACTTTGTAAACACTACATTACATTTTGCATTATTCCCTCATAATCATATATGACAACTTTTTCAGTCATTCCCCAATTGATGGGTATCCCCTCATTTTCTAATTCTTTCCCCTCAGAAATGAGCTACAAAAATATTTTTGTACATATAGGGCCTTTTTCTTTTTCCTTTTATCTCTTTTGGGATACAGATTGGGTAGTATTATTGCTAGGTCAAAGGGTATCCATACTTGTATAGCCTTTGGAACACAATTCCAAATTGTTCTACTGAATGGTTGAATTATTTTACAACTTCAACAACAGTGTATTAACATCCCATTTTCCCCACACCACCTACAGCATTTGTCATTTACCTTTTCTATCCAATAAGCCAATCTAATAGATATGAGACGGTACTTCAGAATTGTTTTAATATGCATTTCTTCAATCAATAGTAGCTTAGAGTATTTTTTCGCATGGCTGTAGATAGCTTTGATTACTCCATCTGAAAACTGATCATATCTTTTGATCAATAACCAATTTTGGAATAGCTCTTATTTGCACAAATTTGACTTAATTTTCTATACGTTTGAGAAATGATTCCTTTGAGAAACTTGTTTCAATTTTTTTTTCACAGTTACTAGTGCTAACTGCATTTCCTTCCATCTTATTCTCCTCTCTACTCTATTCTCTCTCCCCATTTCAACTTATCTCTCCTCAAAAATGTTTGATTAGCTCTGCCCTGAATCTGTGTTCTCTTCTATCACCTTCACCTCTACTCTGATACCCTTCACCTAGGGTAAAATTCATTTCTAGACCCAATTGAGTGTGTATGTTATTCTCTCTTTGAGCCAATTCTGATGAGAGTAATGTTCACTCACTTCCCCTAACCTCCCTCCTCTTCCCCACTTCAGTAAAACCTCTTTTTTGCTTCATTTATGTGAGATGATTTAACCCATTCAACACCTCCCTCTTTCTTTCCCTCAGTACATTCCTCTCACTGCTTAATTTTACTTTTTATGTATCATCCTTTCATACGCAACTCATACTTGTTGATATATACTCCTTCTAACTATGCTAATAATGAGAATGGTCTTATGAGATATAAATATTTTATTCTTATGTAGGAATGTAAACAGTTTAATCTTATTATGTTCCTTATGGTTTTCCTTTCCTTTTTGCCTTTTCCTTCCTATTTCCCTTTTTATGCTTCTCTTGAGTCTTGTATTTGAAAGTCAAACTTTCTATTCAGCTCTGATTTCTTCATCAAGAAAGCTTGGAAGTCATGTGATCCATTGAATATCCATTTCCCCCCTGAAGCATTATGCTCAGTGTTTCTGGGTAGGTAATTCTTGGTTGTAATCCCAGATCCTTTGCCTTCCATGATATTATATTCTAATCCCTCTCATCCTTTAATGTAGAAGCTGCTAAATCTTGAGTTATCCTAATTGTGTTTCCACAATACGTAAATTGTTTCTTTCTGGCAGCTTGCAATATTTTCTCCTTGATCTGGGAACTCTGAATTTGGCTATAATATTCCTGGGAGTTGTTCATTTTGGGATCTCTTTCAGGAGGTGATCAGTGGATTCTTTCAATTTCTGTTTAACCCTCTGGTTCTATAATATCAATGGTTTTCTTTGATAATTTCTTGAAAGATGATGTCTAGGCTCTTTTTTTTATTGCGACTTTCAGGAAGTCCAATAATTTTTTAATTATCTCCCCTCAATCTATTTTCCAAATCAGCTGTTTTTCCAAAGAAACATTTCACACTGCCTTCCATATATATTTTATTATTTGATTTTGCTTTATTGTTTCTTGATTTCTTATCTAGTAAATAGCTTGAATTTGCTACATTCTAATATTTAAGTAATTATTTTCCTCATTGGTCTTTTGGACCTCCTTTCCCATTTGGCTGATTCTGCTTTTTAAGGCATTTTTTTCTCCTCATTGGACCTCTTTAGTATTTGACTTATTCTCTCTTTTAAGGTGTTATGTTGTTCAGTTTTTTTTTCCTTTACCAAGCTGTTGATTTGTTTTTCATGATTTGATTGCATCGCTCTCATTTTTCTTCCCAATTTTTCCTCTACTTCTCTTACTTGATTTTCAAAATCTTTTTTGAGCTCTTCCATGCCCTGAGACCAATTCATATCTTTACTGGAGATTTTGGATGTAGGAGCTTTGACTTTGTTGTCTTCTTCTGAGAGTGTGTTTTGATATTTCTTGTCACCATAGTAACTCCCTATGGTCAGAGGTTTTTTTTTCCCCCATTGTTTGCTCATTTTCCTGTCCTATTAATTAACATATAATTCTTTGTTAAAGTAGGACTCTTCTTTCAGGGTGGAGGGTACACTGTCCCAAGCTTCAGGGGTTTTGTGCAGCATTTTTCAGAGATACTTCTAGGGACCTGTAACTTTTCGGTTCTCTCAAGGTTGTATAAAAGGTGTTTACTATTCCCCTGGCCCATGCTCTGGCCTGTGAGTGACCACAAGCACTATTTTCTGCCCTTGAGCAGTCAGAAGAGGCCCCTTCCACTGTGGCTACAAGCTATGTTATTCTAATTCTCCTAACCTTGAAACTGCCACCCAGGACTGCAACCTGATCTGAGCAAGAGCAAAGTCCTACCTTAGTGCTAGCAAAAAGATGCCTGTAATCTCTTCTGACCAGTTGTTCAAGTCCCTGTAGTAGCAATTAACGTTTCTCTTCCCAATTTTTCCTCTACTTCTCTTGCTTGATTTTGCAAGAATACTCCCACCTATTAATAGGCCATGTGACATACTTACATCACACGAAGCCTAAGACATGTGGTGGGAGGAGCTTCCTGATGGGAAATGGAAGTTATGTCACAGAAAATGCTGACAGAGAGAGAGAGAGAGAGAGAGAGAGAGAGAGAGAGAGAGAGAGAGAGAGATGGGGGGAGGGGATGTTATGGCGACTAATGGTTGCTAATGGCTGCCCTCATGATTGTTAGAACTGAACAGGCTGATTTAGCTGTACTGTGAGTGTCTTTTGGGAAGACCCCAGCAGGGGGTCAGAGAGGTTTTGGAATGGTGAGTCTCCTGGCTGCGATATGGTGTTTTAAGTTTTTTGCTGTAATGATAAAGTGGGCTGACTGGCTGTGGGAACTGAACATTTGGTTATGTGATATGGTTTTCTGTTGTCTGAATAAATGTTATACTTCTTTTACCTTCTTTATGGAGAGTCATACTTTGGGATACAGAACTACATAGGCATATTCACGATTATCATTGGTGTTGTGTTTATTGCCTTGCTGTTACAGTCCCTTACTATCTGTGGGCCAAGAGCCCTTAAGCAGCCACCACACCTGCTATTTCAGTCACTCCCAAGTCCTGCTCCTGATTTGCTGTGGCCAAGGTCATGCTATAATGGTCTAAGTTTGACTGAGCTCCATTGTCACTCAGTTGTAACTGATCTTTCCTGCTGACCCTCCAAGTTGTCTTTGATATCTGTGGGCTGAGAGGTCTGGAAACTGCCACTGCTGCTAATGATTCATTTGCCCCAGGACTGCTTCTGATTTGCCAGGACTAGGTCTGTGCTAGCTTGGTCTGTGCTGGACTGTGCTCCTGTCTCACCCAAGTGCAACAGAACTTTCCTGCCAACCTTCTAAGTTGTCTTGGGCTGGAAATTTATTTTATTCCATCTTTCTGTTGGTTCTGATGCTTCAGAATTTGTTTAGTCACTTCTTAAAGGTACAGTAGAACCTCAGTTTATGAATAACCTGGTTTACTTCTGCTCCACTGGATGAGGAAAAAATTTTTGCAAAATTCATCTTACAGGACGAATGAAAATTTGCAGTACAAACATCATATTTGGATTTGAATGGCTTGTAAACGGATGACGCTCAACTAGGGCAATTTTTTTTCTTGCTTTTTTAGGTCAAACAAAGGAACCTCAGGTCAGTATATACCTTCTAATCAGTCTCATTCAGTGTTGACCTTTTGTGAAGGGACTGGAGGTGGATGCTGAAGACATTCAAGAGCTGGTGGAGGAACATAGCCCAGGAGCTGATGATCGATGAATTGATGGATCTGCATGAGGAGCATCAGGGAGAGGTTGCCCAGGCTATCTCATCTGAGGAGGAGGTTGAGAAGTTGGAGGAATCTCTCACATCAAGTGAGATTAGGGAGGTTTATCAGATGTGGAGAAAAGTGCAAAATTGTGTTGAGAAAAATCACCAAAATAAGGCTGTAGCAGTGAGAACCACGAATATTTTTAATGATAATGCAATGTAACATTTCCATGACATTCTGAAAAAAAATGTCAAAACAAGTGTCATTAGATAGATTTCTAGTTAGAAATGAACATAAAGAAAAATAGTCAGTGAGTTAAAACATGAAAGTGATTCTAAAAACCAAAAGTAAGTGAAGGAAGTAGTGTTAGTCTTATTTTTAGTGAATGTAGTATATGAGAGAACACTCCAGATGTTGGAATCGCCAATGTTCTCATGGAAGGAGATTCCATTTCCAAGTAATAACCCCTCCTCCTCCTGCCTGTCTTGTCCCTCACACCAGCCATGGCTCTTGTCAAAAGTAAAGTGCAGGTTAATTTGTTTTATTTCTGATTTAGATTGTGTACTACTCATTGCTACTGTATTTCAAGTGCATTAGGGACAAAAACTTACTCAAAATTATAACTAATTATTTTACATGAATATTTTGGGGGATGTGGTACTGATTGTCCAACTTCACATTATTTCCTATGGGAAAATTACATAATGAAGAGAATTTTTGGAACGATTTAAATTCATAAACTGAGGTTCTACTGTATTTGGATGGGTTTGGGGGATAGCAGGCCAATTCTTTCCTTTACCTTATTTTGGTGCCTCTTTTGACGTCTGGTTCCAGGATATCAAGGCAGTTTTCTTTCATAATTTCTTGAAGGATGCTTTCTAGGCTCTTTTCTGATCATGGCTTTCAGGTAGTCCTATAATTCTTAAATTATCTCTCCTGGATCTATTTTCCAGGTCGAATGTTTTTCCAATGAGGTATTTTAAATTTTCTTCCATATTTTTTATTCTTTTGATGTTGTTGGACTGATTCTTGATGTCTCATAGAGTCCTTTACTTCCACTTGCCCAATTCTAATTTTTAAGGAGTCATTTTATTGAGTTAGCTTTTGTAACTCCTTTTCAATTTGGTGAGTTCTACTGTTGTTTTCTTCAGTGGATTTGTTTTCCATTTGGCCAATTATGCTTTTTAAGGAGTTGTTTTATTCATTCAACTTTTGTCTTTCCTTTTCCATGCTGTTGAGTCTTTTTTTTCATAATTCTTCTGCATATCTCAAATTTCTTTTCCCAATTTTTCTTCTATCTCTCTTACTTGATTTTTAAAGTCCTTTTTGCACGCTTCCAAAAGGACTATTTTATGCCTGAGATGAACTCATATCACCTTTGGGGCTTCATGTGGAGGCATTTTGACATTCTTGTCCTCTTCTAAGTTTGTGTTTTGCTCTTCTCTGGAGCCTTAGTAGCTTTCTATGAAAAGGTTTTTTTTATTTTTCTCATTTTAAAAATTGATTTCTACTCCTGAGGCACCATGAGCACTGTCCCAAATTTCTTGTACTCCATTCTAATTTCTAAGGAATTATTTTCTTCAATGAGCTTTTGGACCTCCTTTTCCATTTGGCCAATTCTGTTTTTAAGGCATTCTTCTCATTGGATTTTTGGAGCTTTTTTGCCATTTGGGTTAGTCTATTTTTTTTTTTTAAACAATGACATTTATTTAGAACATTTGGAATTCCACATTATACAAACCCTTAGATTCTCTTTATTCACTGGTCCATTTTTCTACAACAAATACGTCTGAAATCATCTATAATAAAATTATTTACAACATTTCCAAAGGAGAGGGATTATTTCTGCCCCCAATACAGCTATTCACAGAGTACTTCCACTGCACAAAACATCACCAACTACCTAAGAATGGCCACTGTGTCTGCTAATTTGCTTAGGAAACAAATGTGAAACTAGACATTTACAACAATAGGTCATCATTTCTTACAAGAGACAACATTTCTTTTTGGAAAACTTGAACTTCACCTTGCCACAACAAATGGTTCATCAACCCTGCCTCTCTTGCCGTTCATTGATAAAGAGGCTACGTGGTTTGAGAGAGGGGCAGTATTATTAAAATGATTAACTGTACAGAAAGTGTTGTTTGTTTTTAAAAATCACAGCTCAAAACTGCTTTTTGTAAAATTCACACACATTTAAAAGTCTCAAGTTGCCTGAAGCGATTTACTTGGATTTCCTTCGTTTGGACTGCATCACGCTGGCTGCAGGCTCTTTTGAAGTGCTAGAAGCTGATGCTGGCCGGGAAGAACGCTTGCGCTGCCCATTTTCCCCGCTCTCCGGGGCAGTGGCGGGCTCCTCAGCTCTTGAGTTTCTTCGGCTTGGAGTTTTAGACTTCTCCCCTGTCTCCTTGGGCTCATTACTTTGACTGGAGACTACAGTAGCATTTGCTTCCAGTTCTGGTCTGTGTGCAGGTCCCTGAGGTGGTACAGCTGGGATCTCCTTCTGGGCCAGACTTGGTGAAGGTGCTATATTCTGCAGAAGCTCTGGGTGGGTTCCTGCTTTCTCCTCCACTAGGCCAATTCCAAGCTGTTCAGTCACTATGCCACCATGATTACTTTTAGTATTTGGGGTTGTGGAAGCAAGCTCTGAAATCACTGGGGCATTTACCATGGATGGTGCACTGGCAGGAGAAGCACTGCTCAGTAAGCTCGGCGCCACTGATACTGAGGAAGAAGACATAGCCATGGTGCTAACACTTGGTGTGCCAGGCCCAGGAGTGCTTATCTTTAGCAGAGTGGGTGCTGGGGGTGTGCTGGCTTTATTGTCCGGTTCTGTGGTTATCTGCTCAGTTCCCACATTACACAGGGCTGGCATTTCCAGGCCCTGGCCTTCAGCATCTCCATCCACAGAATACTGTTCCTCCCCCTTTTCAAGAGATCCTGTTACCTTCTTGCATGCCTTGGTCAACAAAATCTGACCAATCTTGTCCACTTTCCCCTTGCCCTTACTAGATGAAACTGGGCTTCTTCGGTTGCCAGAGGAACCTGGACTACTGGTAAGAAGAGGTGAAACCATCACTGCTGATTGTGCAGCTGCTACAGGGCACTGATCTGATGAAATGCTAACTTGAGGACTAGCCTCATCTGGACTAAACTCTTTAACTTGCTGGACAGGGGTCTGTGTAGGAACAACTGAAGAAGCTGTGGATGGGGGAGAAGGAAGCTGCATGGGTGCTGCCCGTGAGTTAAGAACCAAAGACCTGTTGGTCGGTATGCTTGGGGCAGGACTACTGGATGGTGCACTAGGAGGTGCAGGGGCAGAAGAAAACTTTATGTTCTGGGGTATGTGTAAAGGGCCAACCACTGCCACAGGCTGTGGCATTAAATTGGAGTTAGAGGTCAGTGGGGCTGCAGGAATTGTATTTGACTGAGATCCTTTCATAACCTGAATTATCGAGGATGAATTTATAAATACAGGAGTAATGAACTGAGTTCGAGCACTGGACTGAGCCGATGATTGCCCCTCAGAAACCATAACTTTGTTTCCCACACTGGGCATTGTGACTACTGTAGACATTAATGTAGGCTGCAGGTGAGATGGCAGAGGTGTCGATGTATTAGACGAAGTAGTGATGGGGTTTGAAGTTACAAAGACAGTTATTTGGTTTGGTGGCAAAGGAGTAGAAATAGAGGAGCTGACAGGCCTGGACATTATTGGGGGTACATTTGGTGTGACACTGGAGTTGACCTCACCCAATTCTTGGTGCATTTGGGTTGAACACGGCTCATTACTGTGAGGCAAGTTTAAGGGATTAGAAGATTCCTTACCAGAAGGTGGATCCTGCAGTGGAGGAATGACAGCTATCTTTTTTAGTTCCTCCCCTGATGACACTGTAGGTGGCACTTCAAGACTGTTAAGTCCAGGGGGTTTAATGGTAACATTAGGAGCTCCAGAATTATCAAGAAGTTGACTTAAAGATGTTGGGGCTTCTCTCATAGTAGAAGAGTGCATAGATTTGTTCTCTTCTACAATAGGAACCTTGCTAGTATCTAAAGGTTGCATCTCCTTCTTTTGTTGGTTTTCAGAAACCATCATCTTCATTTCTTGGATAGGAATGGCTTTCAGCTCAACATTTGCCTGCTCTTTATTAACGGGGGCAGTCTGGCAGTCATTATCCAGAGGAACATTAAGACTGTCTTTGTTATCCTCGGTAATACTAGCTACTACAGCCATAGGCACAGTTGGGTTTGGTGGATTCAGCATGTTGTTATTAGGAAAATTTCCAGGTACAGGTGTGGGCAAAGAAGTAGAATTGGCCAACACATTTCTTTGCAATTCTGCACCCTGCATCAGAGCTGGATTTGTCTGGGATGTCAGAGATAACTTAGGTGTTTTTGAGTTTTGTCTGCCTGGACTTGGTGTAGTTTTCCTACTGGACCCAGGACTAGACCTTCGACTATTGCTTGGACTAGCTCGCTTTGTTCCTCCAGCGTTAGCCTGCTTTCCAGAATTAACTACAACAGAATCCAACTTATGAGTCTGTGGAGGAGCAAAGCTCGATGGGTTATTAATAGCGAGATTTGAAGGGGCTTGCCCAATGGCCTTCAAAGTAGTTGGATTAAGACCCTGCTGATCAAACCCTCTATTCAGATTAGGCCTGGGAGGCAAAGGAATATTAATCTGAGGAGGAAAGAGACCTGCTATAGAAGCGTTGAGCCGTTCTGGTGACAAACTTATTTCTGAAGGTTCTGTGCTAGGTGGGCGGTTGTTTGGTGTCTGAGGGTAATAGGGCCTTGGGCTGGCCCTGTTTGGTGTTTTAGGCCTGGATGTCTGTGTAGGGGTAGCAACATTTGGAAAATGGTGACTGTGAGAACTAGATAAAGAATTAACTGGTGGTTGCTGTGGACTTGCACCTTGAGTAGCAGAAAGGGGAGATGGTCCTGGTTTTGGCCCTGCTATCATTAACTGATTTTGAGAAACTACTAAATGCGAAGCCAGGTTATTTGAAGCCCCTGAGACTGGAGGAACTTCATTTCCACTTCCTTCAGGAAGTGATGCCACTTCTCCCAAAGGTGAATTGGAAGGATTCTGTATATTATCTGGGTATACCATTTTTCTTGCATTATTCCCCAAAGGAGGATTTACTGGCAATGGCATTCTTTGCTTATCAGGAGATGGTGGACTGAGCCAGGACCTTGCAGGCTGACCATTACTGACATGCCACCACTCTGCTGCATGGGCATTCTCTGTGCATCTGGGTTTAGGGGACCCCTTGTGGGGTGAACATTCTGGGACACAGGCAGTCTGACTGATTTGGGATCTTGCTGCATCATAAGCATCATCATCATTTGTTGCTGCTGCTGCTGTGACTGTGCCTGAGTAGGGGGCGGTGGTGGGGGCTGTATTTGAGGTGGCTGTGGTGGTGGCTGCTGTGGAGGTGGCTGCTGGGATGGCGGCACATGCTGCATGAGTTGAGGAGGCATCTGTTGTAGTGGCCTTTGTTCAACTTGTTGAGATGGATAACCTGGTGGCCTACTTGCAAAATCTGAGAGTTTAGGGCCTGTGTTGTCCAAGTTAATTCCTTGTTCTCCAGACAGTGGTTGTTGGTCAGACTCCTCAAGGCCAGTTGGGCGTGTATCTGGGGTATTAAGTTCTCCTTGCTAATTACTTTTCTTCTTCCTCGGTGGTTTCTTCTTCTTGGGTTTATTTGCATTTGTATTATTTTGTTTATTGTTCACCCCAAAGTGGCCTGCAGATATGTCACTTTGTAGTAAATTCACTAATAAAGGACTTGTTAGAGTGATGTCTTTATTGACAGGGAAACCAGGATTCTGACCACAGGAGATCTGATTTCCGTTTGGTGCTCCACTGAAGGGTGCATTAAAAGGCATCCCATGCCCTGAAAAGTGGTTCCCTGAGGTGCTGTTTCCTTGCATTGCCTGCATGTGGGGTGGCACCATGTTTGATGGCTGCATGGAAACATCAGGCATCATCTAGGAAATGTTGACTTCATTATTTGTGGGGGTAGTGGCATCATTATGCTGCTGGGACATGTGTGAGCCAGGTCCTGGTGGTCTTAGAACCTGCCCCTGAATTCCCATAACCTGAGATGGATTGCTGTTCACAGAGCCTTGCTGGGCCATCATTTGTCCTGCCATCTGTCCTGTAAACTGAACCATATTTCCTTGCATGTTTGGAGTTGGTCCTCTCATTATCTGAGCTGGTCCCGTCATAACATTGGATTGGTTCTGACCATTAAATGGCTGCTTATTTCCTTGCATCTGATTGGTCATTATTTGTTCTATCATTGGGTTCTGCTGTAGCAAGACCTGGCCTTGAGGTCCCATCATTTGATTATGTGGTGCCATCATCTGCTGGCCCTGCTGGGGAATCATTTGTTTGGGAGGGGTCATTGTTTGCGGTGAAGGCCCAAGGTTTTGGTTTTGAGGGGCTACCATCATTTGGCCTTGTGGCATAAGTTGGGCACGAGAAAGGATCATTGGGTTTTGAGGGTTCAGGGCTCCTTGAGCCTGAGAGTTCACCATCTGTCCTTGGGAGGATACAATCTGTTGATGCATGCCCATCATTTGAGATGGGGGTCCTTGCTGAGGCTGACCTTGCATGCTGCCCATGTTCACCTGGGGAACTCCACTGTTACTAGTTTGTTGACTGGTTATATTGCTATGAAGTCCCATTATATTGGGCTGCATCATATTTGGTGGCCCGTGTGATACTTGCATCTGGTTCTGGGGAGGACCAGTTCCTTGGCCACCTGTGTGCTGTACACTCTGGTTTCCTTGTAGCTGAGGGGCTCCAGTGTTCCCAGGGGTTCCAGAGGCTGTTGAAGGCACTTGGCCTTGCATAAAATTCTGATTGGGCTGTCCTGTCGAGAAGCCAGGTGGGAGCCGTTTAGGCATTCCTCCTAGACCTGCATGTAAACCCTGTGGACCCTGATTTTGCTGTGGCATCACCATGAAGTTGGGTGGCACATTTCCCTGTTGAACCATAGGATTTCGACCAGGAGAAGTGACAGGCTGCTGAAATCGTTGAGGAAGAGGGTTATTTTGAGGTGGCCTTGGTCCCATCTGCTGTTGTGTTTGGTTAACTGTTGGAGATGATGCAGGAGATCCCTGCTGAAAGGAGGAGGGAGACGAAGCAGGAGACTTGTTCGTTAGGTGAGGTTGCTGAAGTGGGGTAGGAACCCGGGAAGGTCCCCCTTGAAGGCTCTTCATTTGAGGAGCAGTAAATTGACCTGGGTTGCTCATTGGAGGAAAGTTCGTGTGGGACTGTGAGGCTTGCTGGCTTCCAAAGGGATATGGAGGTGGAGGGTGGGAAGGAGTCTGTACTGTGGCTAGAGATGGCCTTGCCTGAAGCTGCTGCTGCATAGGACCAGGAAGGGGGGCTTTTTTCCACCCTTGATTTGCTGTCAATGTACCCAGAGCACCCTGGGCTGGTGGAGGCTGAAGAGCTCCAGAAGGCAACTGGTTCCAGCCAGGAGGCACAGGCACCTGAGTGGGGGCAGTAAAAGGAGGCCGAATTCCCTGTGGCTGCTGATGCTGATGTTGCTGTGGGGGTCTAGGTTGCATCTGCTGTTGCTGCTGCTGCTGCTGAAGCTGCTGAAAATTAGGTGGATTTATCTGTCTATTAACTGGTACAGGCTGCATTTGGTGGAGCTGAGGAGCCAAAGACCCTGAGGTATGACTCTGTTGCTGCAGAGGAAGCCCAGAAAGGAGTGGATCCACTGAATCTGACTGTGAAGCAGATCGGGGTGCTCTGGTCTGCAGCTCTGGGTTAGCACCAGCTGCTATCATGGAAGAAGATACATTTCCACCCTGGGACATCATAACAGCTGCAGGATTGTTCATCCTTATTAATCCTGGACCACTTGCCATGGGAAATCCTGCCTCCATTCTAACAGAATTCCCGGCTCCCATGGGGCCATTCATTCGAACATCTTGGCTTCGATTCTGAGCCAGAGCCAGGTTGATTGCACCTTCCCCTTCAATCTGAACGGAGAGAATTCCTAAGTCCCGGAGTTGCTGATTGTTGTTCTGAGCCAGAATTCGTAACCGCTCTGCAGCTTCCCGGGGGATGCTAAATGTAACACGGACACTGTTCCAAGGTTCCACCTTCTGTACTTTGAGCTTGTTGGATTCCATATGTAAAAGACTGGGAACATTCTCCAATATGGTGTCCAATTTCCATTTCAAGTCTGTATCATCTATATTTCCTTTGAAAGCAATAAAGATAGTAGAATCGCTCAAAATACTGTCATGTTTTGAGTCATCATCTTCCAGTCCAGAGTCAAAATCCACCTCTGAGTCTTCCATTGTTGGTGAGCACAAGGAAGTATAAATATCTTCTAAGTTTGGAAGGTCATCCAAAACCATGGTGATGATTATTCAATACAAACACACCAAGCAGACAGTGAGGCAACCAAAATGATGTCTTGTCTTATCATTTAGCCAGACCACTGCCTTGAACTCCAAACACACAGGCATTTGGGGACCTGGCAGTTCTCTACCTCCACAATCTCCAATTTTCTGGTAGGGCCACCCTCCTTCATCCCTATGTGCCACAAGTTGGCCAGAGAAGACATTCTAAACCCTGAAGATCTCTGCAGCAGGCCAGGAGGGTGGGAGATGGGCAAGTCCTGTGGCCCTGCCAGGGGCCTCCGACGGCGGCCCACTCTGGCCCGTGGCCTGCGAGTGCCGCTCTGTCCGTCCCCGCGGCCCGGAGAGCTGGACAGCGGGACACCGGGACTCCCGGACGGCAGCGGCCTCAGATCCGGCGGGGAGGGGGAGGGGAGGGGGAGAGGGAGGGGGGAGGAGCGGGGCGGGGCCGCGGGTTAGTCTATTTTTAAGGTGTTATTTTCTTCGGTACTTTGGGGGGTCTCCTTTAGCAAGTTGTTGATTTGTTTTTCATGATTTTCTTGCATCACTCTTACTTCTCTTCCCAATTTTTTCCTCTACTTCTCTTACTTGACTTTCCAAATCCTTTTTGAGCTCTTCCATGGCCTGCAACAAATTCA
This sequence comes from Trichosurus vulpecula, assembly GCF_011100635.1. Taxonomy (NCBI): domain Eukaryota; kingdom Metazoa; phylum Chordata; class Mammalia; order Diprotodontia; family Phalangeridae; genus Trichosurus; species Trichosurus vulpecula. The sequence continues at coordinate 377,909,673 of NC_050576.1, forward strand.
TATTTTTCTTGGAGGCTTTTGATGTAGGATCTTTGACTTTGTTGTTTTCTTCTGGCTGTATGTTTTGATCTTCTTTGTCACCAAAGTAAGAATCTGTAATCTGAGATTTTTTTATGCTGCCTGCTCATTTTTCCAGCCAATTACTTGACTTTTGAGCTCTTTGCTTCCAGAGTGGGGAGTACTCTGTCCCATATATATACAGATGAGCAATCAAGGTTCTTCAATCCTGGTTCAGCAGGCCAGGGGCACAGCAGGCCAGCTGTGAGGCCTCCACTTGCATTGTAGAAGGTAAATTGCCAACTCCAGAATCCCTGCAAAACAGACACTGCTAGGCCAGCTCACCCCAGTGCAATGGGTAAGCTGCCAGCCACCAAAGCCCATGTGTGCAAACATGGTAATAAGGCTTGTAGTCCCCAGCACGTGAAGTTTGGGACTGTGTCTATTGTGTTTCAGGAGCAGAAATCAAGTTTTAAAACTGAGAAAAATAAAAAGCCCTGTCCATAGAAAGCTCTCTCTCTCTCTCTCTCTCTCTCTCTCTGTATACACATGCATGCATGATGTATATATGTGTGATATGTGCATGCATGCATACATGTATGCATGTATATACATATACATGCATGCAGATTGATAGATTCAAAACACTTGTTTTATAGACATATGAATTCTAAAATGAGTTTCCACATCTCTTCTATCAGATTAGTGAAAATGACCAAAACATGAAATAATAAAATTGGCAGGGATTTAAGAAAAAAGAAACACTAATGCATTGTTTCTGTTGCTGTGTGTTAATACAACCATTTAAGAAATTTGTAACTTTGCCCTCAAATTTACTAATCTCTGCATACCCTTTGACCCAGAGATACTACTGCTAAGCCTAATATCCAGAGGTGAATCAAAGTGTCAAAGTAATAGTATATACAAAAAATCCCCTCCTTTTTCTGAGAATACAAAGTAATAGAAAGTAAGTGGTCCTAAGGAATGGCCTGAACACATAGTATATGAATGTGATACAATATTATATAATGAATGGAAATTTTTTTCTAGGGTAACTGTCAAATATCTATTTTGAATGATATGGTGATCAAAACCCTGAAAATAATTTTATTATGACAATATATTAAAGGTAAAACTATTTTGAAAAACTTACTGTCATTAATGCAATGGCTAAACATAATTCCAGAGAACTAGCAAGGGAAAATTCTTAACAGAAAAGTGAGGACCTCAAGAGCCCAAATGGCTCATGCTCTTTTGATATGGCCAATGCAATAATTTGCTTTGCATAATAATAAATATTTGTTATAATACAGTTTGATAGAGGTTGGATAAGAGGTATTTTGAAAAGAAAACTTCAAAAGAGAAAAAGAAATGAAAACTAGTTTCTGTGATAATGAAAGTAAATTAATGATCTAGAAAAAATCAGAACCAGTAGTTCTGATGTATTTGGTTTTTATTTTATATTAATTGTTTTGTTTGTTTAGTCATTTCAGTCATGTTCAACTCTTTGTGCATCCAATTCACGACCACATTTTGGAGTTTTCTTGGCAAAGATGCTGAAATAGTTTGTTATTTGTTTCTCCAGCTAATTTTATAAATAAGGAACTGAGGCAAACAGGGTTAAGTGACTTCCTCAGGCTCACACACTTATTAAGTGTCTGAGGTCACCTTTGATCTCAGGAAGGAGAGTCTTCCTTATTTGAGGCCTGGTGTTGTTTCTTCCAGCACTTTGATTTCATTTATAAAATAAATTTTAGCACTTACAAAAATCATATTTCATGTGTTTCCCAAATTGTAGTTGAACTTTCACCTAAGCTACATTTTTTCTATGTTTTAGAGCCTTTCATATATTTGAAGTCTGTGTCTTGAGCTTTTTTTTATCTTCAAATATCATACAGTTGTAAATAAATCTTATCATTTTTTCATCATAACAAAATGAGGAAATTAAATGTTTGGTTCTGAAGTTTATTGATGTCATCTAGAAAAAAAACAGAAATGATTATTCACATAAAATCAATATTAGAGTTAAGATTTCTTAATATAGCCCAGGTCATTTTTCTTTCTTCCATTTAAGTAAATGTGATGCCTCAGATAATTTCAGTGGAATACTCCAATGTCTAAAGGATCTTGCAAGACTAATATGATATTTTAATTTTAATGACACTATATGTACTAATTCTGCAACTAAAAAATGAAATAGAAAGGTACTAGATAAGAAAAAAAAATTAGAAAATCTAGTTAGAGGGAAATCATTGTGGCCTGATGAAATGATGGAAATAAATAGCTTTATGATTACCAGAATGAACTAAGAAAAAAATGAGGCTGAAATGTCCCATATCAAGACTCTGATAGGAAAGTAGCTTGTTGTAAATAAATGTTGCTTTGGAGGGACTGCATGAAATTAATTCAAAATAATGTCTAATTTAATAGGCCTAAACTGTGTTGGAATATTCTTTGTTGAATACTTATCCCATTATTGAGTTGTATGAATTTTAAGTTCAGCCTGTAAAAACCAAACTCTGATTTTCACTTGTATATTGGAAAATATTCTTCAACTTGCTGATGTAATGCCATTTGAAAATTCTTTTTCATTCATGTATTTGTAACAACTGGATTACATACCCAAAACTAATTATAAATAGAAACATTTCCCCAAATTACTGTGTTGTTCTTTGGAAAAGTACTCAGCTCACTTTGTTCTCAGAAAAGAATTATAATCTTTTTAATGGCTTTTTATATATGTGTATATGACTTACTGAGTCCAGGGATGTAATGGGAACAGAAGTGTCTAAATGAAACCAATACCTATAAAGGAAGATAGAACAAATGAAATTGCTCATAATGTTTATTATTTGTCACTTTGCAAATAGGCCCCCATTTTGTAAAGATAAGGAAAGTAATAGAAGGTGTTTTCAGACCATATGGAACCATGTAATTTATAAGTATGTGTTGCCAGATAGAAGAGAGGTGATTAAGTTTCACTGGTATAAGTATCACATCTATCTCAAGCTGACTTCCACAGTGGTTGTGATCACCTTTTGATTGTTTAGAAATGTTTTCATTTGGCCCATATATTATTTCTCATCATTATAATTATGATGTTTTAAATTTAAAAGCTTTTTGATAAGCCTTTGTCTTCTCATTCATCTTAGAAGGTATATAACACTGCTCATTATTTTAAATTGTGTGCAAGTTTCCTTTGTGTCAAAAAACACAATTGAAATACTTTGGGAAATGCAACACTGTGTTATGTTTTCAGAGGTTTATGTTTTGTATGTGCAGCAGGCTTGACTAGAGGCATATTACACTTGGTAATCTAAATTGACTTTACCCCACATTTTATTGTGTTTGTAAAAAGAGTAGGGCAAACAGATGGGGGTGGAGATGAAGGCTGATGGTTGTCACCATGAGACAGACCAGAGATCCATTGATGTATTTTCTCTCTGCCCTATCTCCCTCATGACTTTGATTTATCTCTATTACATCTAGGTGTTTTCTATTGGTATTTGGACTGGATCTCAGAAGAAGTGACTATGCATTTCTTTATTTAATCTTTTAACTGGAAAACATTGGGATATATGTTTCTTACTGAGAAATGGAAGTTAGGTTGATGTTTATAAAGGGTCAATTTGTGACCAGAAACAGCGCTACATATGTATAGACAGTGAGACATGACAGAAATTGATTGTCCATGCACAGAGAAATATGAGCCTCAGCAAAAAAAAGACACAGTTACTTCTTTTATATGTATGTACATATTTTTATAATAGCCAAAATCAATTAAAAGCATCAATAAGCATAGATTCTATAGAGGAAGTGAGTGGAAATACCAGAAAACAATGATCTTATAAACTGACCATGAGGAACAGCCAAATGGATTTGTATGGAATCAGAGAAGAGAAGGTCTATCTGTTTTGCCTAGCTAGCAAAAAATGTGGAATGTGGAATGATTTCTACATATAAAACAGACTCAGATAATTTTTAATGACAGCTTGGGAGCCATATTGCTGTACCCCATTAGACAGCCTAGGATCCTTCAAAAACACATGATCCAGTACAGTTGCTCCATTTTCCTATATTCTAGATTCTGTAATGACTATGGATGACCTTATAGTCATTCTTTCTTATCTCAACACAGTGGGGACACAACAATTTGCCCCATTATAACTAAGACATAATAGACATATAGAACAACATTGATATGATGTTTAATGAACTAAAGGGAACAAATGAATATCTATCTACATCTATACCTATATCTATATTTATCTCTGTATGTTTTGGTGTGTGTGCATATGCACGCGTGTGTGTGTGTGTGTGTGTGTGTGTAAGCAAAACCTGGTCAGGAAATCCAATTAAAAAAAATCAGAGTGAGTAATTTTTTTTCAACCCAAGTCATCAAAGGAAGATAAATAAAGAATTTTCTTGGGGCAGATAGGTGGCACAGTGAGTAGAGCACCGGCCCTGGAGTCAGGAGGACCTGAGTTCGAATCCGGCCTCAGACACTTGACACATGTACTAGCTGTGTGACCTTGGGCAAGTCACTTAACCCCAATTGCCCTGCCCAAAAAAAAATACAAAAAAAGAATTTTCTTTATACAAATGCATACACTTAAATAATTGGAAAATATTAATTATTTATCCCAAGAAAATGGAAATGACAATACTACTTGGATTACTTTATTTATTTATTGCCTTACCAATCAAACTATTCAAGGCTCTTAATATTCTTACTTTCTCCATGGAGGGAAAGGAGACAAGGTGGAAATTAATTTAAAAAAATTTCAAAGGTAACATGTATACTAATATGAATAGGTATCATTGAAAGTCTTTTGAAAGAAAAACAATATTTAGCAGTCATCAGGCACATTACCATGTCTCCAGTGAGGGGTTATAGATTAATTGTTTTCATATAACATAATAAAATACCTAAAAGAAATCTTCCAGTGCACTGAATGGATTTGAAAATATATGGAAGGGCATAGTCAAGAAATGGACAGGAAGAGAAGAGTTGAATGAATTGAAATCCAAAGGTAGGAAGTATTTATAACAAAGATATCAGAGACCCATCCAGATATAGTTCCATTTCAGATGAAGCCCAGGTTAAAGATCTCTTGGTCAAAAGATTCTAAAGATCCCCTTCTAAATTGTATTCAAGTGTTGATTATATACCACCATTATGAAATTCTTCTATATTCAAGAAATGCCTTGTGTTGTTTGTAGTTTAAACCTATTATCCTGTCTGGAGCTATGTGCAACTTGATGATATATATTAAGTGCATTTGTTATGGGAGGAGAAGTAAAGACTACATAGCTCATGTGTTCAGTAAGTCTAGCCCTCTCCAAATTATAGAGTCTCTACAGGGACTTACCTAAGGTATGTGATACAGGATGCTGATGATTTTACCCATGTGATATTCTTTCATTGGCTTTCTGCTGTACTTATTTTTACAACTCCTGGTAGAACAATTTTATATACTGTAGAAAACTGCTTTCCTAGTATGGTTATTTCTACATGGAGGGACAAGGGATCAAAACGAAGGTTCTTTCCTTTTCAAAAACCAGAAATGGAATGGTGGGGGAAAGTAAGTCCATTATGAGATCACCCTTCACCTTTCTTTTTCCCATGCAAAAGCATTCCAAAAGCTTTGACGTTGGTTAACAAGTCCTATTTCTCCTACATGCACTTACTCAGAGGTGACATATTTTATTCCTTTAGGCCTTTTATAAAATAGTGAAGAGAAAGCTTTTTATGAATGCTATTACCAGCACAACTTTCATGTGGTTAAAAGCCTAATACTTACATATCTTCCAGATTCCGTGGGGGGGGGGGAATTCTTTCCAAATAAAAAAAAATTACTGTACAGTAAACTTTCTCCTTTCTGACTAATAGAAAATCAGAGGGAGATAGGAGAGATAGATAGATAGATAGATAGATAGAGACAGAGACAGAGAGATGGAGAGAGAGAGAGAGGGAGAGAGAGACAGAGAGACAGAGACAGGGACAGAGAGACAGAAACAAACAGAGACAGAGAGACAAATAAAATGCTAATAAATATAATTAGTTTCACACAATTGCCTTTATGGTGAGAGCAGTATCCTAACATCTTCCCCCAAGGAAATGAGACTACCTTTTTCTCTAAGGGGACAAAGCTATCTCTGGGTTTTGATTGCTCAGGAGGCTAAGACTCACGCAGCACTTCCTTTGATGAAACTTCCTGGTTGGCCTCTGGTCATATTGATGTGGCTTCTTGATCACTGAAGAGTATAAAAAGTTCCACCATATGGTATCGAGGAAATTCAGACTTGGTGGATGTCCCAAGACCACATGTGAGTCACCACATCCTGCTATGATGATCAGTCACCTTCCATGTGGAGAGGAGGGAGTGGGGTAAGTTTCTGGAATACCTTAGTTCAATATTCTTTCTTTGTTATGGGTAAATAAACTTCCTTTTCCTAAATATTGAATTACCCACTACTAACTCATTCAATACCTACATTGAACCTTTCCTAGCACAAAGGGTAGTTAGTTTAGCAGAATGCATAAAGCAGAGGGCCTGGAGACAGGAAGGCCAGAGTTCAAATCTGGTCTCAGACATTTACTAACTGTGTGACACTGGGCAAGTCTCTTAACCCTATTTACTTCAGTTTCCTCATCTGTAAAGTGACCTGGAGATGGAAATGGCAAGGCACTCCAGTATCTTTGCCAAGAAAACCCTAAATGAGTTTACAAGGAGCCAGGCATGACTGAACAATACCTGCAACTCCAAAGCACAACGTAGGCACTTAACCAATATATGTTGATTGACCAACTAATTGAAAGAATAAGGTAATGATCTGAGTCAGGCCTGTTCCATTTCTACTCATAATATACTAATACTTCACTCTCTTCAAGTCTTTTATACCTTTTTCCCTGTCTGAATTCTGTTTTGTTTTGTTTTCTTGTTTTATTTTGTTTTTATTTGTATCTCATTAGTGCAGCAAACTGTAAGTGTAGAAGCTACCAAAACTGCTGGAAATCAGAAATTCATTTGACAATTTTAGTGATATGCCCTGAGGCATGAAGGCATATATATTAATTGAAAGACTTGAACTCAAGTCTTTCTGAGTTAAAGGCCAGTCCTTAGTAAATGAGCCATGGTGAATTCATCAAACGGTTTATCTTACAGTATGATTACGATTATCTTAGGTCACTGAAATTTCAGAGAACAAAGGTAGATTTCAGCTTTATTTCTCAACTACAACTACACATGAGATACTACATTTGGTATTAGAGATAAAAATACCAAATGGCTATAGCCTCTGCCCTCAAGAAGCTTAAGTTTTAATAAGGGGATTTGACATATGTCAGATGATGTCCAGGGAAGGGGATTATAGTCTAGGCAAGTGATCAGAACAGTTTGTGGAGCCAAAAGACAGTAGATTGACATTCATTTGCCAGTATCAGTAGTATTGTTTATTTGATTATTGTTCCTAGACTAAGAGCAAGTGTTACAAAGGAGAGAAAACAGGTACAGGAAGAGTCAGTGAGAAAGGCAAGATGTTTATGTCAGATACAGTCTTGTGTCTGGAGAATGCATGATGGAATTTGTTGGTTAGATATGATGGGTTAGGCAATTTTTTTTAAACTAGCTTACCTACTAATCAGAGCAGCTCAACTGTAGGGTGGAGTCCCAAAGCTGAGAGAATTAATATTCTCCCCCAAATTCTCCTTCCTGAGTGACCATGGTGTCAGAAGAAAGAGATGAGATACAAACAAAATAATATTTCAAAAATAATATTTATCGATGATACAAAAACCCCTTTCTTTTCACTGAAAGTAATGTGACACTATTTCAGTGAGAGCAATGTGATTTAATTTTTTACTTTTAAATATCTTGATTTAACACTGTAATATGATGATTCAATCTTATTCTAAGGTTAGTTTATTATGATATTCGATTTTAATGGTTATCAAAGTGAAAATGAGACCCCTACAAAGGTCTACATATTTAAATGAAAGATGTGCATCTTTCTTTGCCTCTGCTTACAAAATTGTGATGGCCATATTGTCATTCCTAGCTACAGAGGGGTAAAAAAGGCTTCCATTGAAATATATCTAGTAAATTTCCCTTTTCATTAATGTCAATGAGTTATTCTAGCTAACAAATTGTAAGCTCTCTCTCTCTCTCTCTCTCTCTCTCTCTCTCTCTCTCTCTTTCTCTCTCTGTCTCTAAGCACACACACATTTAACCCTGAAAAAAATGATGTAGACCCTATATTAGACTCTTTAATCATATCCATATCTTCTCTGATGAGCTTTGGATCAGAGCACTCAATTTCACGAATCATGGCCTGCTACATGGGGGGAGGAGGAAAGGGAGAGGGAGAATGAGTGGGAAAGAGAAATTGTATCCTGGACAAGAGATAGTGGCTCATATCACCCCTCCCTATGAGTACATTGGTGGGCATATTAGTAGAACCATACCTATGGAAGTGTGACCAAGGCAGAGGGAAGCATGGGTTAGGGAAATAGATAAATAGATAGATAGATAGATAGATAGATAGATAGATAGACTTATGGATGGATGGATGAACAGATAGAAATGGATATCTATATCTATCTTTAAATATACATATACATATATGTACATATATACATATATATATATATATATATATATATATATATATATGTAAGCCCTTTCACAAACATATATATCATACAGACATAAATATACATATGTATCTCTATAGATACCTATCCAGCATGGGCATCTTGCCATTTTCACTGAGTCTTTATGTTTTAGCTTTCCCTTATTCATAAATCTTGGTCATGGTCTAGCACTAATAAAAATAAATAAATTATATCAATGGTACTAGAAAATGAATGCCCATCTACTGTCCTTCTTGTGTGGATGTCATGCACATAAATGAGTTTGGAACCCATTGAAACTGTATTTCATTTGGAAGCCTTTTAAAATCAGAAAAAAAAAATTATTCTAAGCTTTACTAAGTGAACAAATATGAGAGTTACTATAGGTAACACTAATTTTTACTGGTAAACCATGGAATAAAAAATAATATATAGGAGCACTTATCAAAAATGTCAAATGCTACATTAAATGTCAAATGCTTAGTAAAATGAGCACTGAGAAAAATGCCATCAGATTTGTCAATTGAGAAATCATTAGTAACCTTAAAAAAGGTCCGTTTCAGTTGAATGAGGAGTTAAGGATATTGGGGCTTCAGAAAATCTGGGAAGCTAAAATGGTAGTGGTACTCTCAAATGAAATAGAGAAGTTTGGAATAGGGGTGGAGTTTGGGGGAAAGATCATATAATATGATTTTCAAAACTTACCCAAACTTAATCATTCTATACTAATTATACTTGCCTACTGAAGATTTAGGTCTATGGAGGGAAATGGACCTTACTAGTCTCTAGAGCACAAAGACTAATCAACTAAGAGGCTCCTGCATATCTACAAGGTATTTGGAGATAGTATGTGATGTTATTATGAATGGGAAAGGGATTTTGCCTACTTATTTAGGGGGGCCTGAGTCCTGAGTAGGTTACAGCTATATTGAGGGGCCAGTGGTGGAGGAGGACAAGGTGGGAAAGTGTTCAGCTACAATGAGTGAAGAGATTGTTGGGCATTTACTAAATGCAAGCTGATGCTTAGGTAGCATTGGGAGGATGGGGAAGGGAATTATGGTCATATGGGACCTATCTTAATACCCTCTATTTGTTTGAACATATATTCATTGGAATCAATTAACAAACAAATATTTTATTTGTTGTCCCTGGAACTGTGTAGTCATTGAGGGCACAAGAGTTGAAACAACACTTTCTTTCATTTTAATGGGAAACAACATGAACACATAAAAATATGCACTTTGTAAAATAAAGTTAATAATACTCATGTATACAACAGGGTTCAATGCCAGGTATTTTGGGAAAGAGGGCACTAGCACCTGGGGGATTATGGAAGACTTTCTATTGAAGATGTTCTTGACCTGAGTCTTAAAGGAATAGAGACACTTGATAAGGCTTAGATAATGTAGGAGTAAAATGTAATTTCAGTTATGTGGTATAAATGGAACAAAGGCATGAAATTAGGAGATGGAATGTTTTGTGTGAAGAACAAAGAGAAGTCCAATTTTACTGGATGGATTTCAGAGCGTAGAAGGGGAAGTAAGGCTCAGTGAAAATGGTCCACACTTTGGGGACTTTTGACTTTGGAGCATACCAGTATTTTATGTTTTAACTATCTCTCTTTAAAATATTGATTATTTGCTCAATTTATGTTAGGTATAAAGAGATATCCTAATCTGAAAAACCTCAGACATAGTCTCAATGAGAAGGAAAGTTACATGGTAGATAAAAATATGACCTGGATTCAAATCTTGAACCTAACATGTACTGTCTGTGTGAATCTGAGAGGACAATTTAATCTCTCAGTACCCCAGGCCATTTGGGGTACTGAATATATCTTCATTAGTTGAGGTATTTTTCACTAGTAGTTCTGTACAGAAAATAAACTACAAATTTGGTTTAAAAAAGAGATGTGTATGTGTATATACATGGATTCACACATGTATATACACATATTCAATAATATTTATAGTACTACATACATGCACGTATTTGTCCATATGCATATAGGTATGGGTGTATCATAACAAGTTGCATGCATTACTAATTTATATGAAAATAAAATTGGCCTTCAACATTCAGAATAATTTTACATGAACATAACTCTATTACATAACAGTATTCTTAAGAGCCTCTTGGTTTGAATTTCTACAACTTAAATCCCAGTTACTGTATAGTAATATTATGTTACAAATTCCTACCTGAAATATACTGGAAAGGAAGACATGATCTTTACAATTATTGGAAAGAGTTCATATGGTAAATATAGACAGAAAAAAGCTGACAGAATTCAATTTGCTTTTGATTTTATAGTCCATTTTTGTTATTATTTTATTAACTGTGATATTACACAGAAATGATTTGACTAATCCAATTGTATTGCGACCTTATCCGTGTAAAGGGTTTCTTGATAAAGAAGAGCTCATACAACTTATCATAATCTCCTTTTCACTTTGCCATGAACATTGCTCTCCACAGCTATTTTATATATTATGGGAATTAGATGCCCTAATGGATCATTGCTTTCTCAGGGTTTGCTGCAATGGCATGCATTTGTGTCCTTCAGTTACAGAGGAGCTATTGCCTGAGGTTTCTGTTTCTCGGGATAAATTCTACTTAGAAAAGATAAACAGAAATCAAAAGTGTCACATTTGAATTAGTGCACATGGGAGAAATAAATCCCCTTATTTTTAAGATCATCACAACAGCAAAGGTCACTGTGTGTCAGTATATATGACTCGGTGCCCTGACATGGTATTTTTCACCACATGTGCAATGCTCCTTGTGATTGGGAAATATTTATGGCACATCTCTGAGCACAGGGCTTTCCTTAGAAGAGTATAAATGAATCACCCTCTTTTAGAAATCCAACATTTTCCTTGTGTGATTTTATTTCTCTATAGGGATATTTGTCAACCTTGTACCTTCCTGCTTCGCTGCATCCTCCCTCAAGTTTATGTTCTGAATTTCAGCTAAATATAAAGTCAAGCAATTCAAATCAGACTTGGGATGAACCTATAGAAGGTCTTAGTGGCCCAGGATGCCTTCGTACCTTGGGCTAGATCCAGAGTTAACAAGCCCATTCATTGTCACTGCTGTATCTGAAAAGGTTTAGGAGATGCTGTGAAGAGGAGATGTGTGGGTGTAGTCTAGGACCTTCTAGAACAATGGTGTCAAAATGAAAAAGAAACTGGGAGCCACTAGGTCATATGTAAGAATTCTGTGTACTACACATTGACTTGGAAAATCACATATAAATATTGCATATGTTCTATTATATTTTTATTTTGTTAAACATTGCTCAATTATATTTAAATCTGGTCTAGGAAGCAGTGTTTTGATCTGCAACACTTTATGCTAGAATATGTTAAATAATTTGATGGAGTTTTTTGTGTTTATTTCTTTTGCTGGTATCAGTAATGAATCTACCTTACCACATGGTTCAGCTAGCCCTTGGGGTATGCCAAAGGGCCAAAAAAGATAGCCAATCTCAATTCTTTTCTTCAAACTGATATGATTGTGATCCACTCTCAACTTTCAGAATAGTTATGAGGCATTCTCAAAATACCATGGAGTTGGGGTGAAGACAAGAGGAAAGAGTAGAGGAATCACTCAGCTGAGCTCTCCAAACTTCTTCTCTAAATAACATAAAATAATCACTCAATACAATTTCTGGTGCAGGAGAGCCAACAAAAGGTCAGGGTGAGACACTCTTTCAGCCCAACAACTTAAGAGGTCTGAAAAAAAAAACATTGTGGCATGAAGGTGGATGCTATTGAGGAGGCTGTGAGGATGCAATACCAGGTGGGACTTGGTTGTAGTGACAGAAGCAGTAGCAATTTTAAAGACTCTCAACTTAGAGAGGGGGTAAGTATCTCAGGCTATGGGCAGACAATCAAGCAGAGATTAGAGGGGACACATTTGCCAGCACTGGATGCAGAACTAGATGAAGTCAGGCAACAGCATTGCCCATACATACTTTTGGGTCACAGTTCAAGGGTGGAAAGGGGCACTTTTGGTCATGAGGGAGCAAAGGCACAGAGGAACAGTATTGTTTTTAGCTACAAGGGATCAGAGACCCAGAAGAACAGTACCATTTCAAGTCATAAGGGATTAAGTGCTGTGAGGAACAGTTTTGCTTCCAATCCCAAAAACTCAAGGGCTTGAGGAGCAATATCGATAGCAATCCCAAAGGACTGGTGACCTTTTCTGGGTAAGGACCAGATTGGAGATCAGGGGAACAAAATTAACACTTCTCCTCACATCTTACCACCTTGGAAGCAGAGAAAACTTCCTTTAACTGACTCATTCTTTAAAATTAGGTTGTTTATTATCCAATCAGTTTTCAATCTATGTTCCCTTGGTTCCCTATTAAATATATTTTATTGCATTATCTGAAAGGAGTAGAATTTATTATGCTTCAGCTGATGCAAAAAAAGATAGAGGTAGAATTATGATCTCAGGCAGTTATGTGTAAATTAATTTAATTAAAAGAGATTAAATGGGGTAAATTCATTTTGATAAAAGGTGCCATAGACAATGATATAATATCAATACTGAACCTACATGCACTGAATACTACAGCATCTGAATTTTTAAAAGTTGAAGGAATTTTAGGTGTAAATAGATAGTAGTACTATAATAGTAGGTGACTTTAATTTTCCCCTCTCAGAACTAGGTAAATACAATCAAAAATAAATAAGAAGTTAAGGAAGTAAAAAGTATTTTAGATAAACTAGATTTGATAGATATCTGGAAAGCATGGAATAAAAACAGAAAGAAATATTAAATTTTTCTTTCTTAGTGGTTGATGGTACCTTTACAAAGACTGATGATATGTTGTTATGGAAAAAAAATGTATAGTTAAAAGCAGAATGGCAGAAATATTAAAAGCACTGAAAACTTCCAACCCAGAACTAGCTTTTTAACAGTAGTGGGGTAAAGCCTGAAGCTTTGTAATGCCCTTCCCACACACTGCACAAAGAGACTAACATTAGCATGTTAACAATAAAAAGAACTTAACCATAGAAAGCGACTATGGTGATAAAGAAGATCAAAACACAGACTCAGAAGAAAAACAATGAGGTTAAAGTAGCTTTGAGCAGGAGGCTGGAAGAAAAATGCAAATTAGACAAAAGCCCAACAAGAGTTCCTGAAAGATGTAAAAATGAGTTTCAGAATCAAATCAGAGTGGTAGAAAAAAAGTTAAGTAAGGAAATGAAAGAACAAGAAGAAAATTATGAAGGGCCAATTAACAGCTTGGTAAAAGAAGCACAAAACTAATGAAGAAAATACAAACTTAAAAAATAACAGAATTGTTGAAATGGTAAAGAAGTTCAAAAATCCATTGATGAATATAATTTCTCAAAAAGAAGAATTGGCTAAATGTTAGTAGAGGTACAGAAGCTGACTGAAGGAAATAATTGTTTAAAGATTAGAATTTGGCAAATATAAAGTTAATTGCTTGATGAGAAATCGAGAAATAACAAAAGAAAGTCAATGAATGGGAAAAAAAATAGAAGAAAATGTGAAATATCTCATGAGAAAAAAAAACTGACCTAGAAAATAGATTGAGGAGAGACAATTTAAGAATCATTTAATTGCTTGAAACCTATGATAATATAAATAGCCTAGCTATGATATTTCAAGAACATATCAAGGAGCATTGCTTCAATATCCTAGAACCAAAATAAAAAATTAAATTTGAAAGAATACATGAATTATCATCTGATCTGATCATGATTATCATCTGAAAAGAATCTAAAAATGAAAACTCCTAGGAATAATATAGCTAAATTCCAAAGCTCCCAGGTCAAAGAGAAAATGCTGATAAATGGAAAAGCACAGAAAATAAAGCAGTGGTCAGTAGCAAAACAAACTTTAGTTGTGACACCAGATAAAAAGAGAAAGAGAGAGTTAAATAGAAGAAAATAGGATGGAGGGAAATGTAAAGTTAATAGTGTGTGGGATATTTGACCCTCACCAAATAATACTAATAAGGAGCCATCTCAAGGTGGGAACAGAAACTGAATTTTATTCAATTCTCGCAAGAAAGGACTCTGCCAGCACAGAAAAGGACCAGCAAGGGAGGCAAAGTACAAGGGGCAAAGCACCAATAATTATACCTAACTCTAGAGATTTCCTGCCCACCTCTGACCCTTCTCACCATTGGCTGGGAGGCGGGCTTACAATCTGAGCATGAAAAGCTAGACAAAGAACTGGGAAATCAAGGCACAGAAACTCCAATTCCCTTCCCTTAGTTAATGATTACAACTGAGGTGACATCTATAAATATGAAGAAGAAGAATAGGATAAGGGGAGGGGGAGAACCTCTCCATTCTTCTACAGTACTTTTACAGTAAAAGAAAGCAGGTCACAGTGACCCTATTCTTACTGAGCAAATATCTAAACCAGAACCAGAAGAAAGAACAAAAAGTTTCAGGATAAACTTTCCCAAAGGCTGAGCAATCAGACTCTCACAGCTTCAGCAGAATTTTCCACTTCCCTATTTCTTGATTTTCTAAGTATAGATATGAATAGACATAGATATATATGTATATGTATCTTCCCTGTGGAGTCTTCACATTTTATCTACCTCACACAATAGTAACTATGAAGGTGAATGGGATGATCTCATCCATTAAATAGGAACTGAAGAGAGAATACATTAGAAACCAGAATCCAATAATACGTTGTTGAAAAAAAATACTCGAAAGAGAGAGACACATAGGAAGTTACAATAAGGGGTTAGAGCAGAATTTATGATGTTTCAGCTGAAGTTAAAAATAAAACAAAACAAAAGCAGAGGTAGCAATCATGACTACAGACAAAGTGAAAGGGAAAAAAAGAGAGACCTACTTAAAAGGAAAAGAAAAAAAAAACAGGGACACAACATTTTTTTAAAGCCCCCAGAGGCAATGAAGTAATATCAATAAGAAATATATATGCACCAAATACTTAAAGGAAAAGTCAAACATCTTATAAGAAGAAATGCATAGTAAAACTATGCTGTTGGGGGACTTCAATTTTCCCCTCTTAGAGCTAGATAAATATAATCATAAAATAAATGAGGAAAAAGTCAAGGAGATGAATAGAATCTTAGAAATTTTAGCTATAACAGCCCTTGGGAGAAAACTGAATGAGAATTGATAGGAGTATAGAAAGGAGAAGAAACCTTTTTTTTTTCTCAGTTTCTGGCACCTTCAAAAAAATGACCTCATAGGAAGGCATAAATCCTTAAAATCAAATGCAGAAAAGCAGAAATATTAAATGGACCATTTAAGGCCACAGTGAAATTTTAAAAATACATTAAATAAAGAGCTGTGGAAACATAAGTTAAAATTTAATTGGAAAATAAATAATTTAATTCTAAAGAATGAGTGAGCCAAAGAATAAATCAGACAGGGAAAAATTCAATAATTTAGTTAAAGAGAATTACAACAATGATACAATATTCAGAAATGTATGAGACGCATACAAAACAGAACTTAGGGGAAATCTACATCTCTAAACACATACATCAATAAAAGAGAAAAAGAGAAGATAAGTAAATTGGGCATGCAACTAAAAAATAGAAAAAAAAAACATTACAATAACCAACTAAATACAAAAAAAATTAAAATTCTGAAAACTAAAGGAGAGATTAATAGAATTAAAATACCAAAACCACTGAAATAATGAATAAAACTAAGAGCTTGGCCATATGAAAAAAACATCTAAAATAGATAGACAATTAATACATTTAGTTTACAAAAAGAAACAATAAAGTGAAGTTACTAGGGTCAAAAATGCAAACGTTAAATCCACCAACAAGGAATGTCAAAACAATTGTTAGGAGTTATTTTGCCCAACTGTATGCCAGGAAAACTGGTAATCTAAGTGAAATGGATGAATATTTACCAAAAAAAATATAAACTGCACAAATTAACAGAAGAGGAAATAGAATATTTAAATAACCCTACCTTAGAGAAATAAAATGAGCAAATCATCAAGGAGCTCCCTAAAGAAAAATCCTTATGACCAAATGTATTTATGAGTCAATTTTACCAAAAATTTAAGGAACAGTTAATTCCAATATTTTGACATAAACTATTTTTTTAAAAAAACTAGCTTGAGGGGTCCTACCAAATTCTTTTTATCACATAAATATGGTTTTGTAACTAAAACAGGGAGTGCCCCAGTGTCTCTGATAGATGCCTTATTTCTAAAATATATAGAAAACTGAGTCAAATTTATGAGAATACAAGCTTTTCCCCAATAGATAAATTGTCAAAGGATATGAATAGGCAGTTTTCAGATGAAGAAATTAAAGTTATCCATAGTCATATGAAAAAAATGTTCTAAATCACTATTGACTAGAGAAATGTAAGTTAAAACAACTCTGACGTACCACTTCATACCTCTCAGATTGTCTAATATGACAAAAAAAGAAAAATGACAAATGTTGGAGGAGATGTGGGAAAATTATGTCACTAACACATTGTTGGTAGAGATGTAAACTGATCCAATCATTCTGGAGAGTAATTTGGAACTACAACCAAAGGGCTATAAAAGTGTACTTACACTTTGAAGTAGCAATACCACTACTAGGTACTATTGTGCTATAAGAAATGGTTAGCAGGCTGATTTCAGAAAAAACCTGGAAAGACTTACATGAGGTGATACAGACTGAAGTGAGCAGAACCAAGAAAATATTGTATGCGATAACAACAACATTGTCAGATGACCAATTCTGATAGACTTAGCTCAGCAATACAAGGATCTAAGAGAATCCCTGAAGACTTGTGATGGAAAATGCTTTCCAAATCCAGAGAAAGAACTATGGAGTTTGAATGCAGATTGACATATACTAATCTCTCTTTTTTCTTTCTTGTGCTTTTCCCTTTTGTTCCGATTCTTTCACAACATAATTAATATGGAAATATGTTTAATATGATTGTACATGTATAGCCTGTAACAGATTACTTGCTGTCTTGGGGAGAAAGAAGGGAAGGGAGGGGGGAGGAATAAAAAAATGGATCTCTAAATCTTATGAAAGTGAATATCAAAAACTCTTTAAATGAAATAATATTAATTGGGAAGAATAGGGAGAGCAAAAATGGAAAGAACATTAGAGACCAATGTCCTTATGAATATTGATACAAAATTTAAAATAAAATAGTAGCAAGATTACAACAATATATTACAAAGATCATATACCATGGCCAGGTAAAATTTATAACAGGAATAAGGGTTGTTTCAATATTAGGAAAACTCTCAGCATAATTGACCATATAAATAACAAAACTAACAAGAATCATAAGATTATCTCAATAGTTGCAGAAAAAGCCTTTTACAAAATACAGCACCCTTTATGTTAAAGCAGTATAAAGCATAGGAATAAATGGATCCTTTCTTAAAATGATAAGCAGAACCTACCTAAATCTAGGAGCAACTATTATCTGTAATGAGGATAAACTTGAAAGTTTCCCAAAAAAATCAGTATTGAAGCAAAGATATTTTAACAACATTATTTTTCAATAATCTATTAGAAATGCTGGCAATAGTAATAAGACAAGAACAAGAAATTGAATAAATATGAATAGGCAATGAGGAAGCAAAATTATTGCTCTTTTCAGAAAATATGGTGGCCTAATTAGTGAACTCTAGAGAATCAGCTAAAAAGCTAATTGGAAAAAAAATAGCTTTTCAAAGTTGTAGCACAGAAAATAAACCCACACTAATCATAAGCATTTCTATGTTACCAAAATCCACAGCAGCTAGTGATAGAGAAATTTCACTTAAAATAATTGCAGATAATATAAAATACTTAGGAATCTACTTTCCAAGAAAACCCTGTAACCATATGAACACAATCATAGAACAGGGTACACAAATAAAGGCAGATCTAAACAACTGGAAAAATATCAATTTCTCATGGGTAGGCCAAGTCAATACAATAAAAGCTACTTTTCTTCCTAAGTTATTATTTTTATTCAGTGTCATGCCAATGAAACTACCACAGAATTATCTTATAGAGACAGCAAAAATAATAACAAGATCATCTGGTAGAATAAAATAGCAAGAATATCACACCAATCAAGGAAAAAAAATATAAAGGAAGAAAGAAAAGTAGGAATTCCATATTTCAAATTATATTACAAAATGTAATAATGAAAAAAAACCTGGTACTGGTTAAGAAACAGAGTTGCAGATCAGATGAATACATTAAGTACACAATACACAAGTGAATTTTGTAACATAGTCTTTGATATACCCAGAGATCCAACCTTTTGGATCCAGAAATCACAGTTTGAAAATAAAGTTCTGAGAAAACAGGAAAGCAGGTTGGCAGAAACTAAACACGGACTAAAATCTCAAGCTGTATATCAAGATAAGTTCAAAGTGTATAAATCATTTAAATAGAAAGGGTGACATCGCACAAAATATTAAGGGAGTGTGCAACATTTATCTATTAGATTTATGGACAAAGGAAGAGTTTATGACCAAAAAAGACACAGAGATATTCAGAATAAATGAAATGCTTAATATTGATTATATGTACTTACAATATTTTTGAAGAAACAAAACCAATTATTGCAGTCAAAATTAAAAAGAAAGCGGAGGCAGCTAGGTGGCACAGTGAGTAAAACACTGGCCCAGGAGTCAGGAGGACCTGAGTTCCAATCCAGCCTCAAACACTTGACACATGTACTAGCTGTGTGACCTTGGGTGAGTCTCTTAACCCCAATTGCCCTGCCAAAAAGCAAAAAAAAAAAAAAAAATGAAAGCAGGAAAATGAGAAAAAAGATATACCAAATTTTGCTGATAAAGTCTTCATTTTTTAAATATATAGGGAACTGAGCCATACAGATAGACAGATAATAGATAGGTATAGATGTAGATATAGATATAGATGAGGGGGCGGAGCCAAGATGGCCACATGAAGGCAGCTTCTTACCGGAGCTCTCTCACAAGGTCTGTCAGATTCCCATAAAAAAGTGAATTTGAGCAGATTCGAGAGAGTCAGAAACCGCGAGCAGTCTGCGTGGGGCAAATTTCCGAGCCGGGAGAGTTTGAAAGGCCGGAGGAACGAACCTGCAGGCTCGGAGAGTGCTCGGTGCGGAGCTGCTCCAGACCCAGGCGGAAGCGGCTGGCCGGGAAATCCACGTGGGAGACGGGCTGGGAGAAAGCTGGGCGCCCGAAACCGGCAGAGATCCCCAGGCCTCCCAACACAGGACGGCAGTCTCTGGGAGCGACGAGAGGCAGCGCAACGCCACCAGCCGAGAAAACACCCACTCCTGACGCATGCAAAACCCAGGAACTCGGCTTCTTGAACTTCCGGAAGACTCAATGGCCAGGTAAACGGCTCTAACCCCTCCCCTCCTCACCCAGAGAATTCCTCGGGAAAAAAAAAAGAGAACTGAAACAGAGGAGAGAGTAGCGGGGCTTCACAGGACAAATACTAGAAGCTCATTAGTCCCAGAGGGGAAGAGTCGGCAGGGGGCCAAGCCAGGAGCCCAGATGTAATCTTGCTCCCCCAGGGGAAGCGCCAGTCATCAGCTCAAACAACAAACAGCTGAGACCATTGCTGAAAAGCAAGTGCTGGAGAGCACCCACAGGGAGTGAGACACCAGGGAGCCAGACCCCTCCCCCACACCTCAGGAAACTGAAGGTTATAATTCTAGACTCACAACCCCCAGAATAAGAAAGCTGGGACAGAGAGTCCTGAGGCCCAAAGATAGAAATTCGTTGTAAAGCCAGCAAAAGGCAAACCAACATGAAGAAGAACACAAAAAAACCGAGGACAATAGATTCTTTTTATGGAGACAGGCAGGATCAAAATATCGACATAGAAGAAGATAGCAATGACACGGTAGATACATCAGATACCTCAAAAGCTAATATGATCTGGTCTCCAGCCCAAAAAGCACTGCTGGAAGAGCTAAAAGAGGATTTTAAAAACCAAATTAGGGAGGTAAAAGAAAACATGGAAAAAATGGAAAAGTCCCTAAAGAATAAGATTGGCGAAATGACTATGGAGATTCAGAATCTAGAGAGAGAAAAGGACACCCTGAGAGGTGAAATCAACCAATTGAAAATGGAGGCTCAAAAGCAAAATGTAAACACTAACTCATTTAAAATTAGACTTGAGCAAGTGGAAGCTAATGAATCTATGAGGCATCAAGAAGTAATAAAACAAAACGTAAAGAATGAAAAAATAGAAAAAAATGTGAAATATCTGATTGGCAAAACAACTGACCTGGAAAATAGATCCAGGAGAGACAATTTGAGAGTTATTGGTCTACCGGAAATCCACGATGAAAAAAGGAGCCTTGACAGTATCTTCGAAGAAATTATCAAAGACAACTGCCCAGAGGTCCTACAACCAGAGGGCAAAATAGACATTGAAAGAATTCACCGATCACCCCCTGAAAGAGATCCCAAACTGAAAACACCAAGAAATATTATAGCCAAATTTCAGAGCTATAAACTCAAGGAGAAAATACTGCAAGCAGCCAAAAAGAAGCAATTCAAATATCGTGGAACTACAGTCAGGATCATGCAGGATCTCTCAGCTTCCACATTAAAAGACAGGAGAAATTGGAATATGATATTCCGAAGGGCAAAGGAGCTGGGACTACAACCAAGGATCAACTACCCAGCAAAACTAAGCATAATTTTCCAGGCAAGGCGATGGACATTCAATGAAATAGGGGAATTCCAGACCTTCCTGATGAAAAGGCCAGAACTCAATGGAAAATTTGATCTCCAAATACAAACCTCAAGAGAGACATAAAAAGGTAACCAGGGGGAAAAACCCCACAAACTTCATTAACCAATAAGGTTAGGTTGTTTACATCTTTATGTGGGATTATATCAACTTATGTATGTTTTTTATGTATATATATATATATATACATATACATATATGAGTCATTCTTGTGAATGGTATAACTATTGTGACAAATGAAAGGGATATACATAGGTTGTGAATGCCTGTATAAATTAACTGATGTAAAGATATAAAATATAAATAAGAGATATAAAGGGAGGGCTATGAGGGAAGTGGTAAGGAGGTTGTAGAAAAGGGTAAATTACACCAAAGGAAGTGGCAAAAAAACATATTATAGTAGAGGGAAAGAAGGGAGGGAGAAGAGCAGTATTTGAGCTTTACTGTCATCTGATCTAGTTCAAGAAGGGAATAACATACTCTGATAAGTTTAGAAATCTAACTTGTCCTATAGGAAGTGGGAGGGAAAGGGGGGAAAAAGGGAGGGGGGAGGGCAGAAGGAAGAGGAGAAGTAGCAAGTGGGTAACGGTAAGATAAGGGAGGGGAATAAAGAGGGAGGGTTAACTGAGGAAAGCGGCTGTCAAAAGCAAAACTTTGTTGGGGAGGAGAAGGGGAAAGGGAGAAATAAAAGCATAAACAGGGTGAATTAGGATGGAGAAAAAGACACAGCTAGAAATCATAACCCTGAACGTGCAGGGGATGAACATTCTCACAAAACAGAAGCAGATAGCAGAATGGATTAAAAACCATAATCCTACAATATGCTGTTTACAAGAAACGCATCTGAAACAGGGGGATACACATAGGGTTAAGGTAAAAGGCTGGAGTAAAATATATTGTGCCTCAGCTAAAGTAAAAAAAGCAGGTGTAGCAATCCTAATCTCAGACAAAGCAAAAGTAAAGATAGATCTAATTAAAAGAGATAAGGAAGGACATTATATCCTGCTAAAAGGCACCATAAACAATGAAGCAATATCATTGCTTAACATATATGCACCAAGTGGTAAGGCATACAAATTCTTAGAGGAGAGGTTAAGGGAGTTACAGGAAGAAATAGACAGCAAAACTATAATATTGGGAGACCTCAACCTCCCCCTTTCTGAACTTGATAAATCTAACCTCAAAATAAATAAGAAAAAAGTTAAGGAGGTAAACAGAATTTTAGAAAAGGCACATATGATAGACCTCTGGAGAAAACTGAATGGGGATAAAAAGGAATATACTTTCTTCTCAAAAGTACATGGCACATACTCAAAAATTGACCATGTACTAGGGCATAAAAACCTCACAATCCAGTGCAGAAAAGCAGAAGTAGTCAATGCATCCTTTTCAGATCATGATGCAATAAGAATCATTTTTAATAAAGTACCATGGAAAAATAAGCTAAAAACTAATTGGAAACTAAATAATTTAATTCTAAAGAGTGAGTGGGCCAAAGATCAAATCAGAGAAACAATTAATAATTTCATTCAAGAGAATGACAATAATGAAACAACATACCAAAACTTATGGGATGCAGCAAAAGCAGTTCTTAGGGGAAGTTTTATACCTCTAAATGCCTACATGAATAAAATAGCGAAAGAGGAGATCAATGATCTGGGCAGACAGCTAAAAAAGCTAGAAAAAGAGCAAATTGAAAACCCCCAATTAAATACCAAATTAGAAATACTGAAAATCAAAGGAGAGATTAATAAAATTGAAACCAAGAAAACTATTGAATTAATAAATAAAACAAAGAGCTGGTTTTATGAAAAAACCAATAAAATTGACAAACCTTTGGCCAATTTGATTAAAAAAAAGAAGAAAATCAAATTACCAGTATCAAAAATAAAAAGGGTGAGGTCACCTCTAATGAAGAGGAAATCAAAACAATAATTAGGAATTATTTTGCCCAACTGTATGCCCATAAATTTGACAACCTTAGAGATATGGATGAATATCTACAAAAACATAAACTGCCCAGACTAACAGAGAAGGAAGTGAAATTTCTTAATGACCCCATATCAGAAAAAGAAATTGAGCAGGCCATCAACGAACTCCCTAGGAAAAAATCTCCAGGGCCAGATGGTTTTACATGTGAATTCTATCAAACATTTAAAGAACAACTAATTCCAATACTTTGTAGACTATTTGGGAAAATAGGTGAAGAAGGAGTCCTACCAAATTCTTTTTATGACACAAATATGGTACTAATACCCAAACCAGGTAGAGTTAAAACAGAGAAAGAAAATTATAGACCAATTTCTCTAATGAATATTGATGCAAAAATTTTAAATAAAATATTAGCAAAAAGATTGCAGCAACTCATTACGAGAATAATACACCATGACCAGGTAGGATTTATTCCAGGAATGCAAGGCTGGTTCAATATTAGGAAACTATTAGCATAATTGACCATATCAACAACAAAACTAGCAGAAACCATATGATTATCTCAATAGACGCAGAAAAAGCCTTTGACAAAGTACAACACCCATTCCTATTAAAAACACTAGAAAGCATAGGAATAAGGGGAACCTTCCTCAAAATTATAAATAGCATCTACCTAAAACCATCAACAAGCATTATTTGTAATGGGGATAAACTAGATGCATTCCCAATAAGATCAGGGGTGAAACAAGGATGTCCATTATCACCCGTATTATTCAATTTGGTTCTAGAAACATTAGCTGTAGCAATAAGAGAAGAAAAAGAAATTGAAGGAATTAGAATAGGAAAAGAAGAAACTAAATTATCACTTTTTGCAGATGATATGATGATTTATCTAGAGAATCCTAGAGAATCAAGTAAAAAACTACTTGAAATAATAAACAACTTTAGCAAAGTTGCAGGATATAAAATAAACCCACATAAATCCTCAGCATTCCTATACATTACTGACAAAGCCCAACAGCAAGAGATAGAAAGAGAAATTCCATTCAAAGTTACTGAAGGCACTATAAAATATTTGGGAGTCTATTTGCCAAGACAAACCCAGGGCCTATATGAACATAACTATGAAACACTTTTCACGCGAATAAAATCAGATCTAAATAAATGGAGAAATATCAGTTGCTCATGGTTAGGCCGAGCTAATATAATAAAAAATGACAATTCTACCTAAATTAATCTATCTATTCAGTGCCATACCAATCGAACTACCAAAAAATTTTTTTTTACCGAGCTGGACAAAATAATAACAAAATTCATTTGGAAAAACAAGAGGTCTAGAGTATCTAGGATATTAATGAAAAGACATGCTAGAGATGGTGGTTTAGCCACACCAGATATTAAACTGTACTACACAGCAGCAGTCATCAAAACTGCCTGGTACTGGTTAAGAAACAGGGGTGTGGATCAGTGGAATAGGATAGGTACACAAGTAGGTGAAATCAACAAGTTTAGCAATCTACTCTTTGATAAACCCAAAGAAGCCAGTTTCTGGGCTAATAATTCACTATTTCACAAAAACTGTTGGGAAAATTGGAAAATGGTAGGGAAAAAACTGGGCATAGACCAATATCTTACACTATATACCAAAATAAAGTCAAAATGGGTTCATGATTTAGGAGTAAAAGTTGATACTCTAAATAATTTGGGAAAGCAAGGAATAGTTTACTTATCAGATTTGTGGAAAAGTAAAGAATTCATGACCCAACAAGAGATAGAGAGCATTACAAAATGCAAAATGGATAATTTTGATTATGTCAAATTGAAATGTTTTTGTACAAAAAAAGCCAATGCAACAAGAATTAGGAGGGAAGCAGAAAATTGGGAGAAAATCTTTGCAACTAGTATCTCTGATAAAGGCCTCATCTCTAAAATATACAGGGAGCTAAGCCAAATATATAGGAATACAAGCCATTCCCCAATTGAGAAATGGTCAAAGGATATGAACAGGCAGTTTTCAGAGGAAGAAATTAAAGCTATCTACAGGCATATGAAAAAATGCTCTGGATCGCTGCTGATTAGAGAAATGCAAATCAAAACAACTCTTAGATACCACATCTCTCCTGTCAGATTGGCTAAAATAACAAATCAGGAGAATGATAAATGCTGGAAAGGATGTGGGGAAATTGGAACATTGTTGCATTGCTGGTGGAGTTGTGAGCTGATCCAGCCATTTTGGAGGGCGGTGTGGAACTATGCCCAAAGGGCTATAGAAATGTTCATACCCTTTGACCCAGTAATACCACTTCTAGGGTTGTATCCCAAAGAAATCATGCAAGCGGGAAAAGGACCCATATGTACAAGAATATTTATAGCAGCTCTCTTTGTGGTAGCCAAGAATTGGAAATCAAAGGGATGCCCATCAATTGGGGAATGGCTGAACAAGCTGTGGTATGTGAAGGTGATGGAATACTATTGTGCCATAAGAAATGGGGATGATGCAGACTTCATAACCTGGAAAAACCTACACGACATAATGCTGAGTGAGTGGAGCAGAGCCAGGAGAACGTTGTGCACAGCCACAGATATGTGGATTCCGTGAGGACCAACCCTGACATACTGCGCTTCTTTCAGCAACCTAAAGGGGCAAGGACAACTCCAGGGGACTCACGATGGAGAATGCTATCTTCGTTCAGAGAAAGAACTGCGAAGTTTGAATACAGACTGAGGCACACTACATGCTCGCCTTTTCTGCTTCTCTTTTGTTTTTGTTTTTGCGGTTTTTTTTTTTTTGTTTTGTTTTGTTTTTTTTTGGTTCTGTTTCTTCTTTCTCATGATTCATTCCATTGGTCAAAATTCTTCTCCACGACTTGACTAGAGCATAAATTAATTCAATGCGAAGTTATACATGACAGTTATATGAGACTTCATGCCGTCTTGGGGAGGGAGGGGGGAGGGAGGGGAGAAAAACTGGAACTCAAAACTATGTAGAACCGTGTGTGGTAAACTAAAAATAAATAAAACACCTTAAAAAAAAAGATATAGATATAGATAAATAGATGGATAGATAGTGTGTATATATTTACATATATCTATGTGTGTACATATACATATACACGTATATGTATATATGTGTATATATCTATATATGTGTGTATACACATACATACACATATACATATGCACAATGTATGTATGAATATATCTCTGTGTATATATATATACATACACACATATATAAATATATGAATCAGGTTACACAGAAAAATGCTCTAAATCTTTATTATTTGGAGAATTGCAAATTAGAACAATGCTGAGATAACCTCACACTTATCATATTGGATAAATGAGGAAAAGTGAGAGAATGAGGAAAATGAAAAAATGTTACCGGGGAAATGGGGGGGAAGGGGGAAATGGGATACTAATGCAGTCTTGGTGGAGTTGTGAACTATTTCAACCATTCTGCAGAATAATGTGAAACCATTTCAAAAGGGCTATAAAACTGCATACCCTTTGACTCAGCAATACCACCACTACTTCTGTATCCCAAAGAAATAAAGGAAAATGGGGCCTATTTGTACAAAAGTATTCATTGTGGCTTCTTTTTTTTGTCATGACAAAGAATTGGAAATTGAGGTAATGTTCATCTGTTAAATAATGGATAAGCATATTGAGGCATATGATTGTGATGGAATACTATTATGTTATTTTTTTAAAGAAATGATGAGCAGTATGGTTTAGAAAAAAAAGCAAGAATTTTCTGAACTGATGCAAAATAAAATTAGTAGAATCAGAACATTATACACAGTAACTGGAATAATGTAATAATGATCAACCCCGAAAAAATCTTATGTACTCTTATCAAGAAAATCATCCAAGATAACTCCAAAGGACCCATGATAAAATATAAAATTCTACCTCCAGAGAGAGAACAGAAGAACTCTGCATGAATGTCAAAGCCTTTTTTAAACTTTATTTTTATTTTTCTTGTTTTTTAGTGTGTTTTTTTGTAATATAGCTAAAGAAGGAAATATGTTTTGCATAACTTAGCAAGTTTAATCTACATAATATTGTTTGCCTTTTCAAATTTTTGAGGAGGGATTAGAGAGAGGGGGGAATTTGGAGCTCAAAATTATTAATTTAAAGTTAATTTTAAATGTAATTTTCAATAGCTAACAAAATATATAAATGCATGTATGTAAACACATATATATGCATATATGTTTTATATACATATATATGTAATGAGAGAGAAAGTTTTATGAAAGAAATCACCCCACCTAAAAAAATACTCTGGACTTCAAAATATGGATTGAAGATGTCCAATACCCTAAGGGTTAATTTTAAGGTTATTGGTAATCAAGCACTTCATAGTTTCTAGTTTTTTGCTAACTCCTGGGTGGCCAGGACTTTCTGGCAACAATCTAAAAGGATATTGCCAGACTGGCATTTTCTTCTTGGCATATGAATTTCAGTTACTTTCAGAAGAGTCATACTTTCAGAGTTTTGGCCTCTAACACTCCAGTTGCTTGAAATTGTTTTTATAGCGATGCGGAGTGCTCTATCTCCAGCACTCGCGCTACTGTCCCCCCACTGCTAGCCCGTCCTCTCACTCACCAAGTCGCAGCATGATGAGTCTTCGGGGCGCCACCGGCCTCCGCGACCCTCGCGGAGGATGAACCAGACAGAACACCTGAGGTAGTCAGGGAGCTCTTGATTCCGTCGCGACTACATCCCGGAATGCTGCACTTCCCTGAAGCGAGTGCTCTTATAGCTTTACCCCTCCCTATGCGAGCTCTATCGTCCAATCACAGGCTGAGTCCTACTTTATCTCCTAATATGGCAGCAAGCTAGCTCTAAGTGTTCCCGCCCCCAACATAGCGATATTTTCCTAGGCAATAAATCAATGGCATGCATTAACTGTTTGGCCTGTTTTGAGACCAAAATCAAGAATGATGATATATTTGCGTTTGATTATTCATTCAGAAGATTGATTACATCCGAGGTTATTCATCTGCAAAGTTTAATAATTTTCTTATAATCCTTGATTTACATGTTCTCTGATTGATGAGCACGAGGTACATTTATAAACTTTTCATTTTTAGAATCAAAATAGCTTCCAGAAAATAATGCTGTCAGAGCAGGTATGAAGTCTTTTGCAAACTTTTGATAATGAATGTAAAATAATTGAGATGCTTTGAACTTTGGAATATATCTCTCATATTATTTTCATTACCATTGATAATACAAAAGAACTAGTAAATTTTATTGTTAATAACAGTAGCATAGTCATCATGAAATAATATTAATTTTTTCCTTAAGGATTCTGTATTGAATAATAAATACAAATTTAGCAAGTATATTCTTGGAAATATAATAGAAATAAACATATCATAGCAGTTTGCAAAAAAAGGCACCTAATCATTACCTAGAAAGACATGAATATATTTCAAGAATTATGAAAGTGGAGTCTGCTATTCTTCACAAACTGTACTATGCTAACCACCAAAATACTTTTAAGAAATAAATAAATAATCATATTTAACCCAGAGTACCATCACTGTCATCTGGATATACTCTGATCCATAAATATGTAAGAATATTTTAATGGAAGCTACCATGTTGATTACTCATAGTGTCCATGATACATGAAATGAAAAGTTCTCAAAATATAGAGAACCAATAGAAGAAATTAAAACTATCTGGGCATAGAATGAAATATATATATATCATCCCCAAAATTTTATCTATTACCAGAGTTGTTGGGAAGTTAATTTCAATAAGCCTAAAGAACATAAGCTTGTATTTCAATATTTTTATTAAAGTACTAAATTAATAATAATAACAACAAAAATTTTATCTACCTGGGCAATAATGTACTGAAAACTAATCATTAAAGAATAATATATGCATACCTTGGAGATATTTTGGCTCCAGTTCCAGAGCACCACAATAAAACAAAAATATTACACTAAAGCAAGTCAAATGAATTTTTGGGTTTCCCAGTAAATATAAAAGTTGTTATAATATATCATAGTCTATTAAGCCTGTGATAGTATTGTCTAATAAAAGAATACACATACCTTAAATAAAGATGCTTTATTGCTAAAAGAAAATGCTGACCATCATCTGAGCCTTTGGCAAACTGTAATATTTTGCTGGTGAAGGGTCTTGCAGCAATGTTGATGGATGCTGACTTATCAGTGTAGTAGTTGCTGAAGGTTGGAGTGGCTTTAGTAATTTTTTTTTAAATAATACAATAATGAAGTTTGCCAGGAAAATTAACCCCTTGTTTTACTTGAACTCTTGGAGGCCATTGTTGTGCTGTTAATTGGTCCAATTTCAATATTGTGACTCAGGGAATAGAGAGGTCTGAGGAAAGGGAGAGAGATAGTGGAACTGCCAGGTAGTGGAGCAGTCAGAAAACAACCAGTATTCATCCATTAAGTTGGCCATGTTTTACAGATACAATTTGTGGTGCCCCAAAACAATTACAATAGTAAAGAACTGACCATAGTTCACCATAATCGACATAATAATAATGAAAAAGTTTGAAATATTTTGAGAAGCACTAAAATGGGACCCTGAGACAAAATATGAGCCCATTCTGTTGGGAAAATGGCACCAATAGACAACTTTGGTCAATGAAGTGTTACTGTAAACTTTCAATTTGTTTAAAAAAATAACATCTGGGAAGCACAATAAAGAGATCTGCAGTAAAACCAACAATGCACATAATAGCAGAGCGACTTGTTGTCAGGTTATTTGGATCTATATTCCACTGAATATAATATGAGAATAATAATGATAATAATTTCTATTACTATAGAACTTTAAATGGTACGAAGTACTTTTTCCCAGTCATA
Source organism: Trichosurus vulpecula (assembly GCF_011100635.1). Classification (NCBI taxonomy): domain Eukaryota; kingdom Metazoa; phylum Chordata; class Mammalia; order Diprotodontia; family Phalangeridae; genus Trichosurus; species Trichosurus vulpecula. The sequence continues at coordinate 377,939,812 of NC_050576.1, forward strand.
TATAATAGATAGCAGCTTGTCTTTCTATGTGCACAATGAAGAAAGTGTGGATATGCTGCAAGAGTGACATCATTTTCACCATTATTGCAGTTGTTACCATAACCATACCATATCAATGTTGGAAATTGATACCAAATGTCAGAGAGAGAAAATTTTACACACACACACACACACACGCAAAATCATTTGATGAGCAAATAAAATTCAGAGATCTTAAATATATTTGCAAAGGTAATGCCTTATTTTTTTAATTTGTGTAATTTTTCATAATAACCTAAAATATTTTCTCAACCAATTCATTTCTTTGGTGAAAAATATTTTATTAAGTTTAAAGATAAGTATTATAGATAGATCATATGACCTGAAAATTGGAAAGGTCAAATCCCTTTAACACCAGTATTGAGAAAACTTCTAGCATTTCTTTTTCCTCCATATGATAAGTACCTAATACCTCATTCAAATGAAATATTTTATACTGCTTAAAGTCTAATTATGGGTTTCCAAATTCCTCCTATGAATTGTTCCATCAGGGATATTATGTCAATAATTCCAGAATGGATCACAATTAACTTGCAAATATAGGGAGGCACAATAAATCTACATTGAGATCCTATTCATTTTAATTAAGTAAATTTCTTTAATGATATGGAAGTTATCTGAAGGCAGGAACTCCTCCTCCTCCTCCTCCTCTTCTTCCTTCTCCTCCTAGACAGTGCCTTGTATGTACAAAATATCTTCTTTATAAATGCATGCCAATATTACAAATGAAATTCAATAAGCATTGAAATAATTGTTAGAGCTAGATGTGTGCTGGAGCCAACTCCAAATGACTCTGCAAAGCCAGCCGTTAGCGTGAGTGAGCATTTATATGTCGGAAATTTGCAAACACTACAAGTTGAGGTTTATTTATAGTGTAATTGATTTCTACACTTTAAAAAAGTGGAGAAAATGTTAATAATCCACACTAGTGTATTTTGTGTATGTTTTTTTCTTTTTATTTCTTAGAGAACTTGTTGCTAAATATTTACCCACACACCATTGATTGGAACCCAGAACATGGAATTATTCTATTTCTTCCACTTACTAGGTGTCTGACTTTCATTAATTTACCTTGACTTTCTATAACTCATTTTCCTTAAGTACCAAGAGAAATAATAGAATAGATGATGATTTTTTTCCTTCAGCCTTAAAATTATATGATTCTATCACTGTAGCTATGTGTTGTCATGGATAGAACACTTGGTCCTGGGGTAAAGAAGCGTAGACTTTAAATCCTGCTTCAGATGATTAACAGCTGAGAGATGTTCACCAAGTAACTTATCCTCTCTCAGTCTTTCTTTTATGTTTTCATCCGTAAAATGTAGAGAATAATAGTACCAACCTAAAAGGGTTTTTGTAAGAATCAAACAGGATAATATATGTGAAGCATTTCACAAACCCCAAAAAGCCACGCATGTGTTAGCTACTATTATTTTTGAATATCTATAATTTAGTACTGATTTAGGTATACTAGAAGTTTTAAAAGGAGCATGTCATGCTGTGCTACAGTCACAGTCATGGGGGGAGGAAGAAATGATAGTACACAATATAATTTGAAAGCAGGACAACATAGCATATGATTACATGTCATGTATGCCATAGTGTTTGTGAGAATCTTGGATAATTAGAAGACAAACAAGAAATGAGGAATGGACACTGTGTGGTGACAAAATGAAGAGGAATTCCAAAGAGTCATAAATATGATTTGGAATAGATGACCTCAGAGGTACGTCTGGGTTCTGGGATAATGCATGGTTTAAATGGGTTGTTGTGTTTGTTCTTCATTTTTGAAGAGGACCACCACATCAGGGAAATCATGACATGACTGGCAGTTGATTTGAGTGAGAGAGGACTATGGTAGGTCATCAGCCTCACTTTCTTCTCCAGAGCCATCTGGATCCAGTGACCAGATATTCATCAGATGACTGGAGATGACCCAGGATGCAATGGTAGACCCTGGCAAAATGCCATAAAAGATCAGAAAGGGCAAGCTATTATTGCCTGGAATGATAGGGTAGAATGTATTGATAAATGTGACTCAAGTTAGATATTTAAAGAATGGGAGGATTTTCGAAGTCAGAAAGAAAAATGAAAGGCATTCCTGGTAAATAATACGTGTGCTTTTGATCTAGAAATCACTTTAGTTGTTAGTTAATTCATATATATTTTTAGAGGGGGAAAGCAAGACATTTGGGGTTAAGTGACTTGCAAAAATGCTTTACAAATAGTAGCTTACTTTATCCTCATAAAAACCTTTCATAAGCAGGTGCTATATTTATTTACAGATGAGGAAATTGAGGACAATGAGATTAATTGACTTTTCCACTTTCACATAGGTATTAAGTGTCTAAGATTGGATATGAATTCCAATTTTCCTGAATTTTAGCTCCATTGCTCTAGCCACTGCACCATGTAGTTTTAGGAAGGGAGCTCTTTTTATTGGTGATTAATTCACGGTCATCGTTCGGGATTAATCATACCACCTGTAACAATATTTGCATAGCAGATATTCAAAGTCCTACTGTTATGCAAAATATATTTCATGTTTCACAAATTCACTTATAAAATCTATTTTCATCTTTAGAAAAACATTTACAATTTATGAATTGTTGTATAATGCATATTAGCAAGTGTCCTTATCACTTTCTACCTTACATATACCTTCATTGTCTTGATTTGAACAGAGGGATGTCTATTTTCTCTTTGCCTCCCCAAAAGGTATAAAATGATTCCAAAGGAAATAGCTGTGCTTCCTGGGAAATATCATCAAAGTGAAGAAAAGCCATTCTCAAGGAACTAGTCTTAGTGGGTGTCCTTCAATGGAGAGTCTTCCTCCCACTCCCACACCCACTGTGGCCACCCATTGTCAAGCATCTACTTATGCTGTCTAGGTAACAAGTGCTTGTTCTTCCTTGCAATCTGCTAACCATTTTCACCTCTTTGCTGGTTTGCCTACTACCTGTCTGCATGAAGCAGTTTCCTAAGAACAACATGCAGACTTGAATGAAAAGAAATCTGTTCTTCCAACTTACACAAGATTAGAAAAAAACTCTCTACCTCAACCACACTATGAGTTTGTTTATATTAGGCAGGAAAAGGCTTTAAATTGTTTGAACTAGTTTAAACCCTTGCCCCTTTGTGTCAGCAGCTAAAAATTGATCTAGTGACAGGCAGGGCAGTTTCACTAATAGGGCTTTGCTTCTAAGACAAAGTGCTTTATTGTGATGGAGACATACTTGTTTCCCATTCACTTCAGAATAGTAAAGGTTTTCCTTCTGGAGTCAGCTTCCTATAAGGACCACCTCTAGTGCACTCTGTTAAGAAATATAGTACATATGCATCTGTTTTCTGCTGTTCGATGGAAAATGCATATTGGTGGCATTAATTCCATAAAAATATTTTTGGGAGCAGAGTTTGCCAACTACCAATGATATTTCTTAATAGTTAATGATATGATACTGCCAAGAATGAAATATTCCAAAATGATTTCCTATTCATGGAATGAACTAAACATATTTTGGTGTTCTTTTCTGCTTTTTAAAGGGAGAAGCTAGATATCAAGTTTACTTTTTTCGTGATTCATGGTGTTATGTTTGGCAAATCACTTGAAAAGGTGACTCTGTACAAAATCAATGCAATTAATTAAAAAGCGAAGATAAAAGAATGTAACATATGTTGAGTAAGAAGGTAAAATTCCCATGATTATTTTATTTAATTTCGCCTTTCTTTTGTATAATGAAAATATTTTATTGATCTCTTTTCCTTTTTTGTCACTATTGTTGCTTAATGATGATTCCTTGTCCAAATATAATATTCTTCCTTGTACACTCAAGGAAAACAAATTAACAATTTTGTAGTATCTGAAAATATATGCCTCATTCTACATTTCTTGAAAGCTAGCTTTTTGATGCTAGGCAGCTGGCATACTTCACTATTTGTTAGCTCTTTGAGAGTGGAGATTATTTCATTCTTCATTTTTGTATCTCTAGTACATAGCCCAGAATAAGCATTTAATAAATGATTGTTGATTAATTGATCAAATTCATTGAAATTATGATATGATTACTGTATTGATGAGAGCTCAGCATTCTGTCAATGCTTTTCTTTATATTATCAAAGGTTACATAAGTGGTCCTGTTTATTAAGCTTTCTCCATTACTCTTCACTGCATATAAGCCTTCTGAAGTTTATCTGAATTCTTCACATCATCATTTCCTAAAGTGAAATCATATCCCATTACATTCACACGCCACTATTTGCTCAGTCGTTCCCAAAATACGAAGTACTCAATTTCCTCCCAACTTCTGTCTTTGAACTCCTGGGTAAATATCTAATGCTAAGGTAATATTTAAGTGCTGTGTATAGTTTCATGATTCTGAATTATTCTGAAGTATATCCCTAAATAGTTGAACCAATTCATAGCTGTAGCAACAGTTTATTGATGTCTATATCTTCCCACAGCCCATCAAATGTATTATTTTGGTGTTTTGTCTTTTTTACAATCTGATGCCTGTGAGTTGTATTCATTTGCATATCTCTTGTTGTTTATGATTTGAATGTTTCTTTCACATGGTTGTCGACAGCTGGTTGAAAATTGTTCATATACTTTGACAATTTGTCCACTGAAGAAAGCTTCTTAGTGACACACACAAACACGCAATGAACACAGACACACACAAACACATACAGTTATGTAGGTATACCTGTTGGTATATATTAACACAATAAAGATATATATATATATGTGTGTGTGCTTTTATTTGTCCTCTTTCGGACAAAGTTGGTCTTTGTAATTTCATGACATTAATTTAAAATCATTTTATTATTATTCTATTTAAATATTTCATTTATTATGTATGTTGTTTAACAGGTTCTTTATCAGTTCATATAAATATTCCCGAGCATGTGTAGTTATTTTCAGTGGGACATCTCTTTCTACTAGTACTTCTTGGATTTTGTATTTATATAAAAATTTCGTTAAATGTTATTCATGGTTTTTTTTTCCTAGCCTGAAAATTTCCTAAAGTTTTAATCATCTTTTATTTTAGATTCCCTATGATTTTCTTTGTAAATCATCATGTCAACAGCACATAGTGATAGTTTTATATTATCACAATTACCTATTTTATCTTCTTTGATCACCTCTAACTCCCGTTTATTTAAGAATTTATCCCTAGCCTTCAGTGATACTCTCTCTCTCTGTCTCTCTCCGTCTGTCTCCCTCTCTGTCTCATCTTTAATGCTAAGGTAATATATCCATTTAAAATACATTGTGGTATTTGGTTTGGGACATTTGGAGTTTATGTGGTATATCATCTAAACCTGACTTTTGTGAAACTTCTTTTTGTTTTTTTTTTTCATTTTTTTAATCAATTAGGGAATATTGACTCTAGTGCCTGGTGTCCTTAAGTTTAGCTGACATGTTTGCTTCAAGATCATGCTTATTTAGCCTCTTTCTTTTCATCTTTAATCCACATTCAATCAAATAATTAGATTATTCTTTGGACTTTTACTCAAGATAGGCAAATAGCACAATATTGAAAATAATTCAGGAACTATTATTTATCAATATAAATGAACTTAATAATAATAGATGCTACTTAAAGTCTGATCAACAGAGACAGAAGAAGAGAGAAGTAAAAAGGGAAGTCAAGAATTATTTGAATATTTGGTTTTCTCATAAGGTAGTATTCCGTTTTCATTAGGGCTTTGGCGGTAACCTGTTGATTATTATTCAATATGTGCTAAGGAACTGATATAGTGTTGGACATAAGCAAGGGAAGTTATAATAAAAAGTGAGGAGGTTAATATAGATAGAGAAGATACAGATAGCGAAGGTTTATATAGATAAACATATCACCTAGGAATTACTAAGGGTCAAGATTCTTTTGTAGTGAACAGGTATAGCAAAGAAGTAGATAGTTTGCCATCAACCAACCAATATTTATTAAGCCCCTACTATGTAGTAGGCTCTGGTAATACAGGAACATAGCCTAAAAAAATCCATACTCAAAACGAGCTTATATCCTAATGAAACTTACATGAAATAGCCTTGAGAGTTAACAACAAAACCCAGAAATAAGTACATTGAAAAACTGAGATTATTAGTTTCCTTAATTCTAGAGGTCCAAGTGAATTTCCCAGTGATTATCAGAGTATATTTACATGTATTTCATTTGAGGGGGTGTTGTTGTGGATGTTTATGTGTTTGAGCCTAATAATATCTGCCTACAGAAAAATTGTATGGTTTTCTTCACATTATTAAAGGGGAAAGGGCTTGAAAAAGACAAGTTTACCCTTCAAATTAAGAAAGAAAATTAAGTGGTCCTTGAAATAGTGGGTGGAAATGGTTCATAATGGGGAAAAGGCAGAGGGGAACAATCTGAAGAAACAGAAGAAATTTTTCATTTCTTTTGAGAGATTAGAAAGTTGGGGAATGTATTCCAAGAAGGGAGAAAAGGAATAACTGAAATTTTGGAACTGTATAGTAGGTATGAAATTCTTCTAATATACAAGTAAGCTGGAACTACAGAGGAGGAAGGAGTTTCTTATGCTCTCAGGAATAATGAGATGTATAATACTGTCTATTAAGCAGTCAATGGAAGATGAATACCATCCATGAGCTGTTGGAGCAAGGAGGGAGAAATCCTCATGGTAGGGATCTACCTGCTGAGGTTTAACAAGGTAGATATATGTTTGCCTGACACAGAAAATATAGAGCTAGTCTTCTGTTCTTTTTTTCTTTTTCCTGAAGCATGTAGCTGGGAGGCAAAGAGTCACCTAAGACTGACCAATTTTTTTGACTACTACACATTTTAGCCAATTCACATGGTAATGTATGATAGTTCCAGAAACAATCAAGAAATCGTCGCAATAGATTCTGAATTTCTGGGCAAGAAACTGCAGACCTTAAGGGCAAAGGACAAATTCCTTGCTTCTGCCAATTGAAGTTAAGGACATTAGAAGACCATATACATTTTTAAGAAATAAACATCTAGCCAGAAAGATGTAATCAGACTTAGAGTCCTCAGCCTGAGATTCTTTGATTCCACCTTCTTCCCTTTTTGGAAAATTTGAATAAGCTTTTATAAATAATTTAATTATCACCAGCAAATAGTGCCATTACCACATCTGCAAATGCATTCCATACACTGGAATGTGGTTTATGGCCTGTTTACTTGGAATCATTGAAAGTCCATTTTGGTGTAACCTTAACATGTCAACACTACCCTGATATCTTAATATTTGTTTAGCAACTGAACTCTCTCCTAATTGGTTTTTTTTTTATTATTCTCATTTCAAAGTGAATTTGCCTTGCCAAAAAAATAGAAGAAACATAAGGCTAATGCTACCTATCAATCAAGGCTTTGAATATATAAAGTAAAAAAAAGAATAACCTTCCCCTGTCTTCAAGGATCTTACATTCTATCCAAGAAAGTAATATGCACTTATATAAGCATTTATATAAATATGTAGATACATACTTTAAGATGTATAGGCTTATGTGTATGTATATATATATATACACACACACACATACAAATAGAAATACAACACACATAAATACACACATAGAAGTATATCATATGCATATAAACACATACATATTTATATAAGTATATATCCAAATATATGTATATACCTGTATTTTTATCTCTATCTCTAAATCTCATGTATATGCAAGTCAATTCAAGGTAATATTCAGGACAGCATTAGCTTTTAGGATAATCAGGAAAGACCTTGACAAATTTCTTGAGTGATGCTTTAAAGGAATCTAAGGATTCTAAGAAGTAAAGATGAGGGGGAATTATAGACATGAGATACTGTTTTTTCACAAGAAGCATAGGGATAGAAGATTCAGTGTTGCACTGAAAGACCAGGAAGGAAAGAAGATAACTTATTTCTTAAACTCCCATTACATGCCAGGAACTATGCTGAGTACTTTCAAAACATCATTTTATTTGATCTTCATAAATACCCTGGTTGGCAATGCTATTAACCCCTCTTTATAGTTGATACAAGTTGAGCAAAAAGAGATTAAGTGGTTTGCCCAGGATGACACAGAAAGCAAGAGTATGACACAGATTTGAACACAGGTGTTCATCACTCTAGGTCCAATGTTCTATCCATTATACCACTTGGAAAGTAGGAATATTTGGCTTTAATGCAGTATGTACAAAGAAGAATAATGGAAAACAAGCCCACAAAGTAGGATTGATCTAAGTTATAAAGGTCATTAAATACCAAGCATAGGAGTTTGGATTTTATCCTAGAAGTAGCAAGAAATCATTGAAACTTTTTGAGCAAAGGAATGACATTGTCAGACCTGGTTTTAGGACCATTAATTTGACAGCTATGTGAGTGATAGATTGTAGACTGAGGCAGGAAAACAAAATATTATGTATCTAATGTAGTATTCCATCAAAGAAATAGAAATAGAATTGATGAGATTTGGTAACAAATTGGATATGAGGAAAGAGAGAAAGCAAAAATGATTTTGAAATTGTCAAAATATGCACCTTGAAAAATGATGGTGCTTTGAGAGACACAGGAAAGTTTGGAAGACATGTAGCCTTTAGGTAGAATGATAATGAAGCCTGTCTTGGATATATACTATTACAGGAAGATGTGGTCACCAAGAGGGAATGTGGAGAGAGAGAGAGAGGAGAACCCAATATAAAGCCTCCAGGGTATAAACACAGCAAAGGCGACTTAGAAGTGCTCAGAAAGGAAAATATGAGATAGAGCAGTTTCATGAAAAACTCAGAGAGGAGAAAATATCTAAGAGGACAGAGTAGTAAACATGATAAATGTTTCAGGGAGGTCATGAAAAATGAGCATTGATAAAAATTTTCTTTTAATTTGACCATTAAACTGTCACAGATAATCTTTAAAAAGCAGTTTCAGGTGGGCGATGATGTTAGAAACCGGACTAGAAACTGTTAGAAGTGAGTGAGGGGAAAGGAAATGGAGTCAATGAGCATAGGATAGTTTTTTTTTTCAGTTTGGGCTATGAAAGAGAAGAAAAGAAAAGAATAATAGATTGAAGGAATGGTAGCTTGAGTTGTAGTTGTCATTACTGTTGCTTGTTTGGTTTTGGATTTGGTTTGGGATGAATGAGACTTGATATGTTTATATGCGAGAGGTAAGAGAATGATGATGAAAAGAGCCTGAAAATTAGCAAAAGTGGTGATATTTAAGGCAATCCGATGGGGATCAAGAAAATAAGTAAAGGAATTTTCAGAAGATGGCCATTCCACAAGAAACGCAGATAAAGGAAAGGATAATATGAGATGATGCCATTGGATTTTAAGACATCAACAGATACAACATACTTACTTTATTGGTTCTATTACCCCACCCGAATTCTTTTCTGATAACACCTCCTCCTTTCCCCCAATCCCACTATTCTAAATCGAAAGAAACATTTAGCACATGGTCTTTTCATTATCACTTCCTTATTTCTTTCTCATAGTTGCTGGATATTGTCATTATCCTCTTTTTTTCCCTTTCTTTGTCTGCTCTTCAGGCAATCTGTTTAACATGGACCCACAAACATTCCTTAATCTCCTTCCTTCTTTATTTTTTCCAGTTGCTCATGTGATCCTTAAATTAAAATCTTTCCTTCCTTTCTTTATTCAAATAATGATCTCCAAAGTAACCTTAAGTGTGGTGATACGAGTAACACTAGTAATATATCAGTATCAAATGAAGGAAAGTTATAAAATTTGAAATGAAATTAGATTAAGTAGAAAAGTTATCAATTTTAATGTCCTACAAAATTCTTGAAATCACAAATGTAAGTTCACAAATTTAAAAAATCTTATGTTTCATCATCCTCATATTTGACTTGATATTATTTTTAAAAAGCACTAAATATGAGTTCAAAGAAATAATTTCTTTGAAATTATTTCTTATTCTTTGTTTTACTTTACTTCTGTTTTGTTTCATTGCTAGCATGGTAAAAATGATAACCCCTAACATTATTTTTATTTGTAAATATGCATTACATTTAAGGTTAGAAAGTTATTTGTGGTTTAGCCTACAAATGTGACAAGAGATTGAGATGTTTCAGCACTTCTAGTTGAAGAGGTTCATGGAAGACTGCAATTGACTGTGCCACAAATTCTACTTGATTATTTGTGAATGTTAAGGACCAGGAAATGGGTACTGGTATGAGAAGTATCTGTATAAGACCAAATTTATTTCCTTTGGTTAAAAAGCTATTGTACTGGCAGATGATAGAAAATGATATGATTTTAATTTACTTAGATTTCATCAAAGCATTCAACAATCTCTTGCTGTTTCCTTGTGGACATGGTAGGCTAATCAATATTCAGCTTAGGTAGATTTCGAAATGGTTAAATGACTGAACTCAAAGATTAATCACCATGGGTTTGTGTTAGTTTAGAGTCTGTTGTAGAGTGTCTGAAGTATTGATCTTTGGTCTTCTGTTCTTTAACTCTTTAACATTTTTTAAATCAACAATTGAAGTCATAGTTGGTAGGTTTATCAGATTTTGATGTCACATGGTGAAGTGATAAGTAATATGTTGAATGGCAGTGTTAGAATCCATTAAAAAGATTTCAGTAGACTGTGATGTTAGTTTGAATATAATGAGAGGAAATTTAGTAGGCGTAACTGTAAAATCCTCTATTTGGCTTAGGATAGCTAGGTGGCACAGTGCATAGAGTGCCAGGCCTGAAGTCAGGAAATTTCTTCTTGATGAATTAAAATCTCGACTCAGGTACTTACTAGCTATTTGACTTTTCTAGTAACTTAAATTCTTTACCTCAGTTTCTTTATCTGCAAAAATGAACTAGACAGGGAAATGGCAAACCACTCAAGTATCTTTGCAAAGAAAACCCCAAATGGGGTCACAAAGAGTTAGATATTACTGAAACACAACTGAACAAAAATACTTGGTTAAAAAATTCACAACATCCCAAGTGGAAGAGCAATGGATAGATAAGTCATCTTTAAAAATATCTTGAAATTTCTATGGATTGAAAGCTCAGTATGATTCAACAACACAATACTTGAGCATAAAAATTTAATGGTGTCTTTGTCAGCACTGTGAGGTAGAGTGCCCAAAGTTTGGGAGAATATGTTATGGCCAGAATATATTATATTATGTTTGATTCTGGACAACCTTTCCTAGGACATAATATAAATTACCTGAAAATGGTCCAAAGGCCTATAAATGAAATAGTAGGAGCACTGAAATTTTGCCATGTGTGGATTTTTGAAGGAATTGGGGATATTTTATCTAGAAAAAGGAAGCTATTTTAAATTATTCAAAAGGTTTTCATTTGGAAGAGAAATTGTTCTTGTTCTTCAAAAATTTGTTCTTCATTGCCCCAGAAAGCAGAACTAGAAATTTATGGAAGCAAGCAGTATGGTGCAGTATAGTAGTTTCGAATAAAACTTGGGGTCATTAATCCATAATAAGGATCCCAGTGGTCTGCATATTGACTCAGAAAACCAAATAATAGTATTAGCTGTTTACTTTGGTAAATATTACCCAATTACATTTTATCTAGTTCCATTCAGTCACTGAGGAATGTTTTGGGTGGCACACAGCCTGTGGGCCATGTGTTTGACAGCTCTGGCTATTAGATAGTGTATTCTACATAAAGTTGAGATGATTTTTGTTTAAAACATATTTTAGTGTTGGTGACCCAAGAACAAAGGCCCACATGCTATTGGATGCCAGGGAACATCAAGGATGAGTGACTGTTGCCAGCAGGAAGAAAGCCACACTCTGCTTTGAAGGAGACTGATTCTGAAAGACTTACATTTCTTCCCCAAAAAAGGAAACTAAACAGCATGGCAGTTCTAAACCATTGACATTTTTTGAATGACTAGTACTCCTGATGCTTTCCCAAATTTTGAAGAGATGTTTACCAAGTGACTCACAGGAGATAATGCAGAGTACTGAAAATACCTGAAACATTCTAGGGATTCCCCTCAGATTGTTGAAGAGTACAATAGTAGATCTAGTGATAATCAAAGAAACAGAGGCAATCAGAAGCCAGATGACAGTTTCAAGGAAGGGATGGCAGGTGAGGTTGGCCTAGTAACAGCTGATGTAATTAGTGGCATGCAAGACCCTGAGGTAACCACTCTCAGCAGCACAGACAGGAACCTTACTACCATCATCAGTATAGTCACTGTGGTTATAATCAATATTCTCCTTATGGCTACTATTAATACAAATATTGGCAGCCATCAAGTAAAATAAATTACATTCTCTTCTACCATGTCAAAAGCTGGCCTGTTTATAATTTCATATAAATAATTTTACACAACTTGTAGCTGCCATGTGCAAATAAACTAGAAAGATATGATAGAAACAAGTAATGATAAGTCCTGTAAAGAACTTATGGGCTACTTTGTTCATTGTCTACCTCAGACTCATCTTTATTTCAAATTTTATTAGTGCAATCCATTGCATGAATTTCCTATGTAAGACTGCCAATAGTCATAAGTTTATAACACAGCCATAATTAAGAATAGGGAAAAGTTTGCTTTCTCTCAGATTTAAAGAAGAATGTATTTCTAGAATTTTACAGAAATTAATGAATTAATTCATCAGAAGACAGTTACATTTGGCTTGCGATGAATCATACTTAGCAGCTGAAACATTATAATTTATTTACCTTTCATTTGAATTTGATGATTTAGGAATAAATATTCTATAGGAATGTCTATTCAAAGGTCTGAGTGTTATACTAACTTTAAAAGGAAGAGAAGAATAAAGATTTAAATTAAGGAAAAATATTGGGGGAAGCAGAGCCAAGATGGTGAGTGAAAACAGGGACTTGCTTGAGCTCTCCTCCAGATCCCTCCAAACACCTGTAAAAAATGACTCTAAACAAATTCTAGAGATATAGAACCCATGTCTCCAGGCCAAGATGACTTGGATGGTTACTGGGAATGGTCTATCTCAGCCAAGCATGGGCCACACCAAGGCAGACCAGGCCAGAGAAGACTGGGCAGAGCAGGCCTCAGGGCCCTGAATCACTGAGCAGTGGCGGTTTCCAGACTTCTCAACCTACAAACACCAAAGACAACATAGCAGGTCAGTGGGAAAATTTTTGGACCTGGATGAGAAGAGTGCATGGTCTGTTCCAAGCCCTGGAGCAGTGGAGGTGACTGCAGGAGCAGCAGCAGCAGGACTAGCAACAACATCATCAGCGAGGATGCTTCCTGAGCTTCAGGCACACAAACAGTGTGGGGAATCAAGTGGCTGATCAGACCAGGACTGCAGGAATCTCTTTGCTAGTGCTGAGGCAGGATTCTCCTGCTTTGTACTGCTTGGATCTGGGTCTCAGTACTGGTTGTCAGTCCTTGGAGAGAGGAGGGGTGCTGATGTGGCAAAGATTGTGGTGGCTGTGGAAAGGGAGTTCTCCTGGTACTTACAGGGCAGAAAAGAGTACTTGAGTTTACTCACAGACTGGAGCACAGGCCAGGAGAGGAGTAAATGCCTCTCATTGGATCATACCACCTCAGAAGAACTGAAAATTTGCTACTCCCTACATTTAGCTCTGAAAACAGCAGTGGACAACCCCTGAAGCATGGGAAAGAGCACTCTCCACTCTGGAAGCAGTCATGCTCTGACAAAGAACTCAAAAGTCAACTAATTGCCTGGGAAAATGAGCAGACAGCATAAAAGGACTCAGACTGTAGAATCTTACTTTGGTGACAAATAATATCAAAACATAGAGGCAGAAGAAGTAAACAAAGTCAAAGATCCTACATCAAAAGCCTCCAAGAGAAAATATGAATTGGTCTCAGACCATGGAAGAGGTCAAAAAAGATTTGGAAAATCAAGTACAAGAAGTAGAAGAAAAATTAGGAAGAGAAATGAGAGTGATACAAGAAAATAATGAAAAATGAGTCAACAGCTTGCTAAAGGAGATCCCCCAAAAATATTGAAGAAAATAACACCTTAAAAAATAGACTAACCCAAATGGCAAAAGAGCTCCAAAAAGCCAATGAGGAGAAGAATTACTTAAAAGGCAGAATTAGCCAAATGGAAAGGGAGGTGCAAAAGATCACTGAAGAAAATAACACCTTAAAAATAGAATGGAGCAAGTGGAACCTAGTGACTTTATGACAAATCAAGAAATGATAAAACAGAGCCAAAAAATGAAAAAATGGAAGACAAATTTCACAAAGTGAAATATCTCATTGGAAAAACCACTGAACTGGGGAATTGAACCAGGAAAGATAATTTAAGAATTATTGGACTACCTGAAAGCCATGATCAAAAAAAGAGCCTAGATATGATCTTTCAAGATATTATCAAGGAAAACTGCCCTGATATTCTAAAACTCGAGTGAAAAATAGAAATTGAAAGAATCCACCTATTGCCTCTTGAAAGAGATGCCAAAAAGACAACTGCTAGGAATATTGTGGCCAAATTCCAGAATTCCCAGGTCAAGGAGAAAATATTGCAAGCAGCCAGAAAGAGACAATTCGCACATTGTGGAAACACAATCATGATAACACAAGAACTGTTTACATTCCTACATGGAAAGATAATATTTGTAACTCATAAGACCTTTCTCGGTATCAGGGTAGTTGAAGGGAATATATATGTATATGTGTGTGTGTGTGTGTGTGTGTGTGTGTGTGTGTGTGTGTAGATATATATATATATATATATAGACACATACACATAGAGAGAGGTAGATATAGGTATAGATATAGGCAGAGGGGAAAAGGTGAGTTGAATATCAAGTGTTAATATCTAAAAAATAAAATTAAGGGGTGAGAGAGGAATATATTGGGAGGAGAAAGGGAGAGATGGAATGGAATAAATTATCTCACATAAAAGTGGCAAGAAAAAGCTGTTATAATGGAAGGGAAAGGAGATAAGTGAAAGGGAATGAGTGAACCTTACTCTCATCAGATTTGGCTTAAAGAGGGAATAACATACACACTTAATTGGGTATCTTACCCTACAGGAAAGTAAGGGGGAGGGTGATAAGGGCTGGGGATGATAGAAGTGATGGCAGATTGGGAGAGGGGGAGTCAAAAGTAAACACTTTTGAAAAGGGACAGGGTCAAAGGAGAAAACTGAATAAAGGGGGATGGGATAAGATGGGAGGAAATATAGTTAGTCTTTCACAAAATGACTATTATGGAAGTTTTTTGCATAACGATACATGTAACACCTATATTGAATTGCTTGCCTTTTCAAGGAGGGTGGGTGAAGAGGGAAGAAGAGATAGTATTTGAAATTCAAAGTTATAAAAACAAATTGTTTAAAAATTGTTTTTACATGCAACTGGGAAATAAGACATACAGGCAATGTGGTTTTGAAATCTATTTGGTCCTACAAAAAAGAAGCAGGCAGGGGTTAAGGGAAGGAGTGGGGTGATAGAAGGAAGGGCAGACTGGAGAAAGGGGCCAACTGAATACATGCCATCTTGGGGTGGTGGGGAGGATAGAGATGGGGAGAAAATTTGTAACCCAAAATCTTGTACAAATGAATGTTTGAAACTAAAATAAATTTTTAAAAAATCTATTACTGCATACATGCTTGACTAAGTTCATTCATTAACAAGAAAAAAATTACAGCATTAAATATTTGTAGTTCACACAAAAATATTTTTGATTAAGTAGGTATAGATCTGATTTCTTAAAATTATATTCTAGTTGATTTTTTCTAATTGGTAGAGAGCAAGAGATAAGTATTCTTCCCTTTCACTTAGAAACACAGGATTGAAATGTAAGTGCAATGCAAAAATTTCAACCTATTACTTTCAGTTCTTTTTTTCTGTCCAATCAATATATAAAACATAACTGAATTTTTTAGTTTACTTTATTATTTTATAGATATGATAGCTTGGATATATTTTGCTTATGTTATTGTTTAACAAACATGAAATCTTCTGGACCCTCGAAACTCTTTTAGGCTTTGTTTGTGAAGCAGTTTCCAATCTGTTTTGATTGAGATTATTCCGTGATCATGAATTCCTATATTAAAGAAATCCCAGGGTCAGACAAAGATAATACTTTTAGAATTCAGTTAAAAATTTTACTTTTAAGGTCATAACTGTATTACTGAATATAGGTATAAAAAATAAGGAATTTTAATTGGATATTTTGTGCTATTAGCAACTTGTTGTAGTTGATTCTCTACCACTAAATAGAATCAGAAAACAGAAAATTGCAAATTTAAGGACAAAAATACCTACCATTGAACACATAAAAAGACATTAAATACATTGGTGAAAATAGGGACACTGTGTTGCATAACGGATAATCCTGGCCTTCATGTAAGGAAGAAGAAGGTTGAAATCTTACTGCCCTGGTACACTTGTACTGTGGATTTTGCTTCTGTAACCTCACATTTCAGAGAATATACTAATCAGCTCAACTAACAAAAATTGTGAATCAATGAACAATCATGTGTCACCCAAAGTAGAAAGAACACAATTTCACCTGTCTATGCCTTTTGTATACATACCTTTTACCAGTTCAGTAGCCAGTTAAATGGCTTTTCTTCACTATGCAAACTAGAAGTCGCCTACACTGATGAAGTCATAGGTACAATTTAAAAAAAAAGTTTAGAAAAGAAATTTTTGAATAAATTCTCATTATATACACACCTAAATGAAATTATTTTCTTCCTTGTGTTCCCTCATTTCAGATATCTATTGTTATTTTTCTCTTTTCTTCCTTTTACTACAATTGATTAAATTCTGAATAGTTATAAGTATTGCGTAGTAATATAGCTTTTGCTTTAAAATTGATTATTGTATAGGCTATTGAACTCTCATTTCTTTATGATGTTGTCAAAGAAACTAATTTTAAAAAATCACTCAGAAGCATGTTTGTATTTTTATAGGAAAGCTGTCACAAAAATGAGTATCTAGAAATAGTGTCTTCATAACGGAAGAGCTAAAGTTTTGTAACAACATATAATTGTACTTAAGCAAAATAATGATTCAGTTTTGTGTAAATTGGCACAGATTATGCCAGAATGATATTATAGGGTGGAAAATCTCACTGGAATTGAGTTATTTTACTTTACAATACTATATATTTCCTGTCTCCATATTTCATCATGACATTGGTTCGTAGTTGTGCCTTGTTTATTCTAGAAAAAGCTTAACCTTTGAAGTAGAAAGTAGTAATGTCTCAGATGTCTTACAATATGGTATTCTTTTTGATATTCCCTGAAGCAAGAACTAGGGGAAGAATAAAGCTAATAATTAGAAATGTGTGTGTGTGTGTGTGTGTGTGTGTGTGTGTGTACATGCACACAAACATGAACACTAAATAGAAAGAATGAAACTAGGGAAAAGGAAATGAGAGAGGACAAAGATAAATTATAATAACTCTTACCTATTTTACATTTATATATTGATGTCCTTATAACCCTTTGGAGTGAAGTATACATGTGCATCACAAACACCTAGATGAGAGAGGGAGAAAGAGGGAGAGAGTAGAGAGGAGAGAGAGGAGAGAGAGAGAGAGAAACATGAGGGGTTGTGGGTTCTAAGTTTCTTAAAATTTTATTATCTCCATGTTATGGTAATTAAGGTGGGACTTTTTTTACTGTTTTCTCTTTCGGAATGCTAAGGTTATCAAGTTTCTTTGATGAGTCTTGCCTTTCAAATGTAATGTTATCCTTGTTTTGGAAGTGCTTCTCAGCATTAAGGAATCTTTGATTGAATTGGGAGTCTTTGATGACTTGCTTATGTCAAAGGAAGGCCTAGTTCACATGAGTTTGAGTCCCATGGTTGTGATGTTCTTGGACCCTGAAGAAGCATTTAGGTCACATGGACTTGAGTGGCCTGGTTGTGTCGCCCCTTGACCTTGAGACATGCATATAAGATCTAAGGTTGGTGTTTTGCCTTTGGGGCACACTCATCGAAAGAGTGTTGATGATGAGACTCTGGGTAAGACATTGTAGCAGCCTTGCCAGCTTTGAAAATCTGGATGTTGGTGCCTCTCTTTTTGGTAACTATGTATGTGATGTCTTGATCAGACAAAACCTGACTGTTGATCTGATTTGTTTGTAGTTTCTGTTTGTATTTGCTTTGAAATTCAGAGTGCTGACTTATTCCTCTGAACTAAGTGAATGGTATATATATATATATATATATATATATATATATATATATATATATATATATATATATATATATATATATATATATATATATATATATATATACACACATACACACACATGTAATGTATATATATGCATATATATATATGTTTTATTAAAGCAAGATTGTTAACCTCTTAAAGTTGCTTTGCTTAGAAAAGGAGGTCAAAGAACCTGTGCTAGCATCCTTCCTGTGTGCTGATGTTATTGGTCTTTCACTCCCACAGCAGCTACTAGCAGCATTGTTGTTACACTCCAGTGATTATTTCTGCAATATTTGCTGGTGCCAGATAATATCTTCCCAGTTTCATTTAACCACTTATCTCACCATTGATAAATGATTAACACCAATTAGCTGTTACAAAGAGATATTTACTAAGAAGATGTAGCAAGGTTAACACACACACATGTGCATATATATATATATATATATATATATATATAAAGACATACATATGTATATATGCATATGTATATATGTACATATATGTATGTATCCCCCTAAACTAGGCACAGCTTCTCCCTTACTACTTAGTCCCTGGAGAAAGTGAGCTCAAATTTAACAGGCAGCTACAAACATTTCTCTCACCAAATTTATTTCTAGGTATAGCATAGCTGATGGACATCACTCCCTTGTTTGTGTGATAGGGGACCTTGCCTGCTATGTCTATCCACTCCTGGTATACACCAAGAAAATAGGTGTTCAGGTAGTAGTCCTCTCTGGTTTTGAGAACTGTGGCTATTGGCAGATTCCATTATGTACTGTTGTCACTGGACCTCTGGTTACTTTTATAGTCTTTCAGAGCTCACAAGTCTACAACAGAGTCTGCTCCATTTCTGATACCCATTCACTTAAGAGCAAGATAGAAGAGATAAAGCAGAAAAAGATGACATAAAATTTCAATGGATTAGAAGCCACATGATGGCTAGAGTAGAGAAAATTAAAGTTTATCTATTTGATGTTTGTATACAAACCCAGTTCCAATTTAGTGTCAATAAAAAGGCTAGTTTTCACCTTGGAGTGAAGAGACATAAGAGTCAAAGACTGTGCATATTCTGAATTGGGGATGGAGCTCCTCCATTAGATATCATCACACATTTCCATAAGTATGATCATCATCACCATCATATAGTTTGGTAGTGCAAAGCACAATACACATGCTCTGAGGACTGAGCCCCCATTGAATCACTCCCCCAACCACACCCCTTTTCCCATTTATGTATGTATTATAATAATAATTTTGCTTATGACATTCTGATTCAATATCATACAACTACTATGTGTCTGAGGTGATACTTAATCTCAGGTCTTTTATCTTTTCCTTTATTCCATGGGGACTCTTTTTATGGAACAAATAACAACAGAAGAACTTGAAGTAAAACATAATTTTACTATCTTTTTCAATAATAAACAATTTTTGTTTAAAGGTAAAACTCAAAATTAGGAGCTGTAGGTTGAAGATTCATTCACAAGGTTAACAAAATACCTCTTATTGTTCTCTTTGTTATTACTGCCTCCATACCTTCTTCATTTTATACTTCAATAGACTTTGATTTAAGATTTCCACAAACAAAAAGTTAACAGAATTTGGCACAGAATAGAAATTGCTTTCCAATTAGAGACATCATATAAAACTTTCAGTTATTTGCTATAATTTTTAAAATTTGGAAAACTGAGAGAAGTAAATGACTAATTCTTACTTTTTTGATGTGTCATGTAAGAGATAATCTATGAAAAATGCTCTCTATACATCTCTATACATACTTAGTATGAAAAGAAGGTCAGATAAATCTAGAGAATGACCTCACTGTTCATTACCTCTCTCAGGGACCAAACCCAGGCAATGTCCAAATTATTACTGTCTTTTGTAAAACAATATAGTTCCATGGTATGGAACTCACAACACATCACCCCAGAAAGATAACGTAAGTCCAAGACTGATGGTCTTATTATTGACTCTTTTCATCTCCCTCAATTATCCCATCAAATTTGAGGTGTAGAGGATTGAGTTCAAGTTTCAAGTGATGAGGAGTCACATTTATTTCCTTACTCTGACACTCAGTAACTAGCTCTCCTTCACTCAGGTCAATGCCAACTGCAAGTCATGACATCATTTCCTTGAAGCCAAGGTCCTCTTCGAAAACAAGTACAAGTTCTGTAACTCTGAGAAAGTTCTTAATTCTCCCTTAGCCTCAGTTTCCTCACTTATCAAATGAAGATAATAACGAAGTAATGTCCTTCTGAGGTTCAAATGAGATAATATAAGCAAAGTATATTGGAAATCTTAGAGTGCTGTATAAATTTAAACTATTACTCTTATTGGTCAGAATGGTAATTTCATTTGTGAAATGAACAACTGGCAATGAAACCTTTTTACCAATAAAGTTCATTAACTACTTTGCAAATTAAAGAATCAAAAAGTATCTTGGGCATGAAAAGATTAGGTTACTTGGCCCTGATATGTGTCAGAAGTAGAAATTGGATACAGATCTTCCTGACTCCAAAGCCATATCTCTTCTCATCGAGCCAGGTTTCTTCTCTTTTCATCATTATAATAAATATCAAAATCTTCCTCCTCCTCCTCCTCCTCCTCCTCCTCCTCCTCCTCCTCCTCCTCCTCCTCCTCCTCCTCTTCTTCTTCTTCTTCTTCTTCTTCTTCTTCTTCTTCTTCTTCTTCTTCTTCTTCTTCTTCTTCTTCCTCTTCTTCTTATTCTTTATATCATCATCACCAACACCTTCATATTCTTCTTCTTCTTCTTCTTCTTCTTCTTCTTCTTCTTCTTCTTCTTCTTCTTCTTCTTCTTCCTCTTCTTCTTATTCTTTATATCATCATCACCAACACCTTCATATTCTTCTTCTTCTTCTTCTTCTTCTTCTTCTACCCCTTTTCCTCCTCTTCCTCCTTTTCTTCCTCCTCCTTCTTTTTCTTCATCATCATCATCACCACCATCATCATCCACATTTTCTCAATCCCATCATCCTTTCTGAGAGGGTTCAGATAGAAAAGCCAGATGTCTAGTAGCTACTACTATTACCTATTTTTGTTCCTTTATACTCAGTCTTTTACAATTCTTGCTGGTGAATAAAATAATTGATTTTTGTAGTTAAATAGAAGTATTAGTATATCAAATGATCTTCTGCAAGCTCACAGAATATCCAGCTGCATACAGGACAGCAGTTAAGTCAAGATGTTAATTGGTTTATTGCTAGACAGAACCACAAATGTTGTAAACTGTTTTCCTAAAAAAATTGCATACTTTATAGAATTTAAAAGATTATATTGTTTGTGTTATGATTTGAGTGGAAAAGTGTTTGCCGTATCGATATCAAATGCTCTAGCATTCTCACTATCATTCCTTTTTATGTGTGGTTTGCTGCATGTGAACAAGCTAAAACCATTGTAAATAAGTCGAAGTTTCCAGCTTTTGCTCAGCATCTTCAATACCAAGTAGATACTGAATCTTTCTTTGCTTCCTGGATGGGATTTGCTTTAGCACACCCTTTTTGTTCCACAGCCATTATAGTCTTCTTTTCCTCCTTGTCTGTGCCTTTCTATCTATCTATCTATCTATCTATCTATCTATCTATCTATCTGTCATCTAGTAGAAGTTGTTACTGTGTTGTCTAAAGTACATGAACACATACTTGTCTACATTTTCAGTGATCATTTTGCTGATCGTCTCTTGGAGATAGATATGGCATGTCTTTTTGTTCTAATAAATTTGCAAAAAAAGAAATTTGTGATTATATCTTATAGAAACTTGGTAAAGGACTTTGATAGTAACTAATACGCTACTATGAAATACTTGAAAAAATAATCAGTGCAATTTCTAGTTTTACAGAAAAGTTACAATTTTAGTTCTTCAGTTATGCCTTTTAGGATATGTGAGGTATTGATAATTCTGGTTTGACTAATATACCTTGTTATCCAGTGGTGCAGAAACATAAAGGATTATGGATTCTCTGTTCTACTCCATATCAAGCTTTAAGAATGAAAATTCTAAGTGGAATCAGCCATCATTCCACAGCCCCATCTATTTTTTTTTTTAACTCAGGAACCATTGTGTCAGCTCAACCAGGAAAATAACTCAGTCAGTCCTAAGACTGACTAAGAGTTAATTTGGCAATGTTTCAGTGGTCTTTCCAGGTCTTCGTAGCTACCATAATCTTTCAGGAATCGAAAAGTCCTTAATGTAAGTTATCTTAGCATGCATTCCCTTGAGAGGCCCCTGTGTCCCTTCAAGGGATGAATTACAAACAGGGTCTTGAGGGGGGCTATTATTATTGTTATTTTGGTTGTTGTTATCCAACTTTCCAATTATCTCTCTTATACTCTAATATTCTGTAATCACCCTAGTGCACATTCTTTCATTATCATTCATTTGTAATGAAATTATATGCATATAACCATGAATTTATATATGCTATATGTGTGTATACATATGTATAGTGTGTATATATACACACAGATATATAAGATTATATACACACACTAGGCATTTATGAAGTTGTTCCTTTGATAAGCTGATGAGCATTTACCTACCTGCTCTCTGAAGGAAAACAATGTATTCAAACACACAATTTTAAGTTTAATCTGCATTATCAACATTTTCTCTATCACTCTCTTGAGTTTACACAGTCTAAAAAGCAATAAATCACGTCCTTATTGTAACACCCACTGATTTCTTAGATGTAAATGATAACTCTGAAAATGTAACAATTGGCTATTAAAAGTACATATGAACTGATTCTACCACACCACTGGATTCTTCTGTCTTCCTCAGTCTAATTTGTATGTCTTACTGCTACCAATCAAAGTTTTTTTAAACACACACACCTAATCACATTTATATTCCAAACCCTACTTCCTTCTGAACTAAATTCATTTTCCTAAGCTGAATGTTCAAAGCTTTCTACAGTTTGGCACCTCTCCATCATTTCAGTCTTATTGGACTATACTCTTCTATTATACAAATATTCCACAGTTCAACCATAATTGACAATTTAATATGTCCTTCATTTTCCCATTTCTATTATTTGTCCACACTGTTCCTTAATATCCCTCCTCAACCTCCTGCCAAAATCTCATTCATCCTTTAAAGATCAATTAAAATGCGCATCCTCTCCTCCACAATCCTTAACTGTTGCCCAAACTCATAAAAATCATTCTGTGTCCAGTCTCAAATTGAACTTAAGTCACACTTTTTTATGCACTTAATTTTAATAGAAAATATACATGATATTTGTATATGAGTTATGTGCCCTTACTAGAATCTACTTGTGTTGCTCTTATTCAATCTTTCCAGTTGTGTCTAACTCTTCATGACCTGCTTGTTTTTTGTTTTTTGTTTCTTTTTTTTGGCAAAGATACTCCAATAGTTTGCTATTTTCTTCTACAACTCATTTTCTAGGTGAGGAAACTGAGACAAACAGAGTTAAGTGACTTTCCCAGGGTCACACAGCTAATAAGTGTTTGAGGCCATATTTGAACCCAGGTCTTCTGGATTTCAGATATAGCTGCCCCAGAATCTGCTCTGTATGAGGACAAAGACTTTGCCTTGTCTAAATATTTTCAACATCCTTTCCCACTACCTAACAGAATGCTTTTTTTTAATAACAGACATTTAATGAATATTAAATTTAAATAAATGGAAATGATTTGTAAACAAGGTTTAAATTCCTAACTCAGTCACATAAGTTATGAAGTAGGGAGTTGATCTCAGTTTTATTCCTCATCATTTCCTCTGTCTAGGATCATAGATTTAGAAATGAATAAAACCTTCAAGGTTGCAAATGGAAAGCAATAGAAAAAATTTCAATATTTTGCAATTTTGTTGGAATATAAGAAGGTAAACCACTTTTTATATGGTAAATGTTCATTGATTTCTTCAAACACATCTTGTCACCAAATGCAGAAGGAAAGAGCCTTATACATTTCTTAGTAATGAGTTAAGGTGGACTTCTCAAATATAACATACCTTCTATACACCACCTAAAGGCATTTGAACTAATATCTCATGCTTCTCTATGACAATGCCATCTGCTACATATGAAGCATCATTGGAAGGTTCATCTAGAAGCTTATTTGAAGTCAGTCTGGGTTAGACAACATAGAAGTTACATTAAAGTGTTAATGAGGCCTAAGTCTTCAGTTCAATGTTCCATTCCATAGATAAAGAAGACCTGCAAAACCGCAAAAAATGCAAGTAATAGGCTATAAGATGGGGTTAGAATGATGGATGGATCAGCTCAAATCCATCATGAGCTGTGGAAGAAATAACTCAAAATGCCTAAATTCCTGAGGAAGTGCAAATAAAAGTTCTACTCTGATTCAAAGTAAATCTCTTTCACTGTTTTTTGAAATTTACAATGCCATTTATTCCAACCTCATTTTTTTACAGTAAATTATAAGACAAGTAGTATTTCATAGCAATTTAAAGTTTAAAAATCACTTTGTTGTTCTATCACATTTCATCCCAACAACTCTATGAGCTAAGAGTTATTATTTTATCTGCTTTTCTATAGATGAGAGACTGAGGCAGAGACAGGTTAAGTGACTTGGTCATGGTTACACAGTAAATATCTAAGACTAGACTTAAACTCAAGTGCTTCCTAAGTCTTTCAGCACCATATCCACTGTACTACTTGCCTACCAGGTATGCTTGGATCAAGGTAAGCTTATATTAGGCTCCTTTCTCAGAGAGCACAGAAAAGGTTCTAGACATATAAGTATGACATGTATTCAGGCCTGAAATCCCTGAGTCCACATTTTTACCACAATTATTCCTCACTATTCCCTGCTATGCTTCATGGATTCTCACCTATCTCCCACGTTTTATTGCCTTTACCTCTTTTAAGAGCACTTCACTGGATTGTCTTTAATTCCACTAGACTTTTTGAGACAACCCACAATGACACAACTTTCCTTCACCAGCATTTCCCTGTATGTGTTGTCTCCTCTAGATCATTAGTGAGAGGGGCTATTTTGATATCATATTTGCATCCCAATGTTTAGCACAGCATTTGGTATATAGTAAGCACTCAATGTTATTTAAATCCTTTCATATGTTTATTACATGTACACACATACTAGAGAACATATGCATCATATGTATTTAGGTGTATTATGCATACATACATGTATGCCCATGTATGTTACTTGTTGCATTCTTAGAAGGTCAAATGAACTTGTTTTTGAGCTAGGCTGCAAGTTCTAGATTGCCCAGTTTATGTTCAGCAGTTACGTTGTAGTAGAACAGTAGTTTTAGGGCATTGATTATTTATTCACTAACCCAAAACATTACAGAGCATCATCTATAGTAAAATACATACACACACACACACACACACACACACATGCACACACATAATTTTATGTAAATATATTATATATATATATATAGTGATATATAGTTTTAGATAGATAGATAAAATTAAATAACATTAAAAGCTTCTTATTTTCTTTTTATTCATCTGCAGGATAATGGTTGAATTTTCAGCTGTTCATAAGATGCTTTATTTTTCTAATATACTATTTTTTTTCAGCCCATAAAATGAATGACTATCCTCTGCTACCAGTAAAGTTTTATATTTCTTCATATTTTGTTACCTCAACATAATAGTCATGAAAAATTACACACCTTTTCCCTCTATTTAGCCATAGTTGATAATAAAAGATATGAACATGTGGTTGGTCCATTTCGTTCTCTGGAAAAGTAAGGTGGGTGCTTGAACAGAACTCTGGATTAGGAATAAGGTGATTTGAGCTATTTTCCCACATTTTTCCCATTATATTCTTTGTGATTTTTGTCAAATTCGATACCTATTTAATTAAACTGCAAGTATTTCTTGAGTGATTTAAAGAGTAAATTAATTTAGGAAAAAATGTTGGAATGTGAAAAGAAAATTTATTATGTATTTTCTATTTAATTGTAACAGGCATAAAATAAAGTAAGCCCATGATCAGTGTCAAACTTGACTACTCTTGAATGTATGCATTCAATATTCATTCGTTTTTAAATAAGTGCAAAATACTAAATTAACACAAGGTGACTGATTAGCATTTCCTGGAGAAGCTCAGTATTGGAACTGTCTACTTTCTTTTTGTAAAAATATACCACTAATATGGACATTTTATAAGAATGTCAAGAAAAGTGTGCCTTTTGTACAATTGAACTGGTGCTATCTGAAACTGTTCACTATTCCTTATCTTCTAGGTGGCATAGTTCATAGACTCTGATCTCAGCTATAGCTGCAGACCACAAAATTCTTTTCTTTTAAAAGAATAATGTGTGCTAAAGTCCCATACAAATCAATACAATATTGAGGCTACGGTTCTCAGTAGAGTGCGTCTCTCTCTGTCTCTCTGTCACTGTCTCTCTCTCTATCACTGTCTCTCTCCCTCTCTCTCTCTCTTTCTCCCTCCCTCTCTCTCCCTCCCTCTCTCTCTCTCTCTCTCTCTCTCTCTCTCTCTCTCTCTCTCTCTCTCTCTCTCTCTCTCTCTCTCTCTTTCTCTCTCATTCCCAGGTATCAGTTTTTGATGCCAAGAAACAGTACAGCAGAAATTAGTTGATTACTCATTTGATCCAAATGGAAAACTGTGTCTAATTGTCTAACTGCTCCATTGACTTCAAATAGCCTGCAAACAGTCACAGAGCCTTGATACCTTTAATGCCTTCACAAGGAGCTAAACATGCTTTCTGCAATATTGAATTTCCATGGGAATTCAAAACATGACTGCTTTTGGTTCTGTGTCTCCTCATGTCATTCAAAGGGCTAATTTTATTTGTGCCATACAATTGGGGATTGGGGTTTTGGATCCTCTCTAGTTTCTGAAGGCTTGTGAAAGAAACCATCCTCATTGACATAATGATTCCTATGCCAAGGTAAGATAAGGAGAACTCCAACTGTTATTTCAAATCTAAATAACAGACCAGTAAGATAAGTTTCTGGCTCTTTGAAAAAACAAGATAGTTATTTTAAGAAACTTTCTATTTGACTAAACTGTTCATTAAGTATATTTTTTAGAGGCTTGTTCAACTTTAGCAATTGATCTCTCCACTCCTTTGGTTAATAAGGAAGTGGTTTCTAATTATTTCGTTCTTCACTCCTTTTGTTTTAAGCAAAACTAAAGTAAGTATTCTGAGAAAATATCTGGCAGATATATGCAGTAAACAAAAAGAAATTCCAAGAGATCAAATTACAAAAGAAGTTTAGATCACTACTTTGTTTTGCTTGTCATAAAAGCATTTATAAATTACCAAAAAAAAACCCCAAATATTAAACTTTCAAAAACCAGGATAAACTTGGATTATTTTCAGCTAAAGAACATTTCACTAAAGGAAGTAGTGCCCAGAAACCTTTGGCAAGGTATGCCAGATGTTTTGACTCAACCATTTATAAAAAGAAAAGTAATCAAATTTCCAAAAAAAAAACCCCATCAGTTTCCACAAAAAAAGATACATCTCAACATTTCATTGCTTTCAATAGAGTGTAGATATGTATACACCTCCACATAATATATGTAGATATATGAATAGGATAGATATTTCATGAATTTTTATAGATATGCAATTTTTGATAAGACAACTATATTTGATAATAATAAAAGCACACTATCCCATTAATTTTCTCAAATACTTGAAGGGAAGTTAATTGGTAATAGCTTTCTATTCAAATATAAAATCAAAGCTCATCATTAGCAGAAATAAAAAAAAAAAAACAACAAACACACGTGGTGTGTGTGTGTGTGTGTGTATGTGTGTGTGTGTGTGTGTGTGTGACTTCTTACTTAAAATAGCCTTCTGGAGTACTGGGACCGCAGGTAGAAATAATTAAAAATGAAGGGCTGAGTCAGCAGAACAAAGAAGAATTTGGCAATAGAAGTTGATAGGTTCTATCATCTCAGTGGATGTCAAAACCTGAACAAAGAGAACAACAGGAATCATATGACAAATAGGATACACAGCCTGAGCAACAAAGAATATTCCAGGTAAGCAAGTAAATTATATTTAGCAGAAGCTTGAGGGAACTGGTTTCATTCAGAATGAAAGGACTAAGAACTAAGAAGTAAAATAATAGGTTTTATCTGGGGGTAATCTGATTAAAGACTTTCAAACTGAGAAAGATTATGGCATTTTAGTCACTGGAAGGTTTAAAGGTAGAATGTGATATTGTTAGAACCACAGGTGAGAAAGATGCCTTTCTAGTTGAATTTGGTATCCATTTCAAAGCAAGATATTTTCCAATTGTCAACCTACTGCATGTGTACTATTTATTCAGATCTGAAGTGTTCACCCATTTGTGTAGTCCTGCAAAAAGATGTGAAAGAATTAGACTTAAAAAAAATAGACAACTGTCTAAGTTTGGGAGGCTTAAAGAATTGTCCAAGGTGCTTTGGGGAGAACCATTATTTTTTATTTAAATATAACCTCAGTTGGCTGCATTTGTTTTGTCAACATTCTTTTTTCCCTGAAGGCATTCTGATTTTCTTTGCTATATTGTCTATTATTTACAAGGAAGGCTTTTTCTAAGGCCCTTTGAAAGAGAATGCATTTTATTTTATGCTCTGAAAATTTAGTTTAGTTTTCAAACTAGGTAACACCTATAATATTCAGTAAGTATCACTCAGTAGAAGATTTCTCTGATTTCAACAAGTTCTCATAAGACAAAATATTTGATAGAAAATACCATTTAAAATTTTTAACTTATTGCTCATTTTTTTAAACTGTGTTTTCAAGATTCATGTCATTTTATGCCACTTTTACGAGTCTAAGTTTGCAAGACTCCTTTTGTTTCTGAGGTCCCATATCTTTAATTCAATAAAGCTTTCTCTTGGTCATTGATTGTAAGGTTCTTCAGGGCAGCAGCTGTCTTTTGCCTCTTTCTGTTGTCCCCAGCATTTAGCACATTATTCAGCACATGATAGGTTCTTAATAAATGTTTATTGATGCATTGATTAATTATTTGGTAATAGTGATTTGGACTGTGAGTTCCATGACCTAAAAGCAAAGGTTTTTGCAAGAGTGAAGAACAATAGAGCATACTTTTAAAAATGTAAAATACAACCATTTACTATATAAATGTAAATATTTAAGTGCACAACATTTACTAATATAGGATTATTTTAAAAAAGTACCAATAAAGACTTGTTTAGATGCCTCATTGTGGTTATAGACAAAACACTGTGTTGTAGTGTGTATGAGGTAAATAAAATGTGAAGGCTTCACAGGGCAGATATATATGAATATATATCTATGTCTATACTAAGAAATGTTTAAAAATCAAGAAATGGGAAAGTGAAAAAAAATTCTGAGGCCTTGAGAGTCTGATGGCTCAGCCTCTGGGAAAGTTTACCCTGAAACTTTTTGTTCTTTCTTCTGTTTCTGGTTTAAAGATTTGCTCAGTAAGAATAGGGTCACTGTGACCTGTTTTCCTTTACTGTAAAAGTATTGTAGAAGAATGGAGAGGGTCTCCACCTCCCCTTTTCCTATTCTCCTTCTTTAGATTTATAGATGTCACCTCAGTTGTAATCATTAACTAAGGGAATCGGAATTGGAGTTTATGCACCTCGATTTCCCGGTTCTTTGTCTAGCTTTCATGCTCAGATTGTAAGCCCACCTCCCAGCCAATGGTGAGAAGGGTCAGAGGTGAGTGGGAATTCTCTTGTGTTAGGTATAATTATGGGTGCCTAACCCCTTGTAAAGTGCCTCTGTTGCTGGATTCCTTCTAGTGGGGGATGCCCAGTTCTCGAGAATTGAATAAAATTTATTTCTGTTCCCACCCTGAGAGGGCTCCTTATTAACTTTTAATTGGTGAGGGTCTTTCATCCCACACATAGTGCATGGAGGCCATGGAGTACAAGCCCCTCTTTTTAATAGAGGCTGATAGAATAAATGATTGATCCAGGGTCATACAGCTAGTCTGAGGCAGGATTTGAGCATGGTTCTTCCTAACTTCCAGTCTAATTTTCTATTTCTTATTCCATCTTTTAAGTATGAGACAAAAAAATGGACTATCCTTCAATAATCAAACTATTTCTTTACTAGTAGAAACTCATCACCAGTGCATTTACCATCAGTTACTAATGATGTTGTTTCCTTTTAGGGTGATCACAATAACTCAAGTAAGAATGTTTTAGTGATACACAGTAGTAGAGGAAAGTAAGTTAATGAGGCAGTCAGTCAAAAACATTTATTAAGGGGTTTCTTTATTCCAGTCGAAGTGCTAAGTAAGCACTAGAGACAGAAAGAAAGGTAAAAACATACCCTCTACCTTCAAGAAACTCATAGTGTAATGGAGGAGACAACATACAAAACATTTTGCATAGTAAAATAATCATATATGTGTGTATTCAGTTACATGTGCTATATATATGATATCTAGCTGAAACCTGAAGAATGACAGAAGGTGAAAGTGATGGGGAAAGCAATCTAGGAGTGGGAGGCAGTCAATGAAAGGGCTTGGAGTCAACAGAGACAATGTTATATATAAAGAATAGTAAAATAGCCAGTGTCACTGGATCAGAGAGTATGTCGAAGGGGTAAAGTGTAAGAATTTTGAAATGGTTGAAAGGAGCTAAGTCGTGGCTTTAAACATCAAATGGAGGATTTTACATTTTATTCTAAAGGTAATAGGGGGCCATTGGAGTTTACCGAGTAAGAAGATGATATAATTAGACCTGTGCTTTAAAAAAAATTAAAAAATAAACTTTGACAGTTGCGTGGAGAATGGATTTGAACAAGGAGAGACTTGAGACAAGGAGATGAACCAGAAGCTTATTGTAATACCCCAGGAATGAGGTGATTAGAGCCTTTATGGAGGTAGAGACAGTATGAATAGAGAAAGGACATATAAATGAGAGATGAAATGTCAAGAAATAGATAAAGCACTAGTCCTGGAGTCAGGCAACTCTGAGTTCAAATGTGGCTTCAGACACTTACTAGCTGTGTTACTTTAGGCCAGTCCTTTAACTTATCTGTCTCAATTTCCTCAACTGTAAATTGGGACTAATAATATCATGTATCTCCTAGGGTTGCTTTGAGGATCAAATGAAATAAGAATTATAAAGCATTTAGCACAGTTTATGAATACTAGTAAACACTATATAAATGTTAGATAATGTTATTATTGATATGAGTTTATTCAAGAAGAGGATGTTATTTTTTGAAGTGAACTTATTGCTCAGTTCCTGCCCTCACAGTTTTGCTTATATATGTAAGTATATTCAATGCAAGAAAAAAAATGTGTTTTACTTAACATACAATCTGTTTATATCACCATTTATGGAAGTGTTGCAAACTAAAAATATATTAAACTTATGAAATATGTAATGAAGAGCAGGAAGATATTTTCCTTGTGAAAAAATAGGACATCGTTAGGGGTGGGAGTGGATGATAGTATAATACTTCCCTGAATAAAATTCTGGGAAAAATGCTTTTTTTCTCAGATGCAATTTTATTTTCATGTGAGTACAATGAATGAAAAATGGAGCAGAAGTTCCATGACTGTTCTGGAAACATTTTACTCCTTAACCTAATCATGCATTAACTTTGTCTAAGAGATCTTAGTGCCCTCTAAAGGTGTGCAATTCATTGTTATGTAAAATCTGACAACAAATTTAACTTCTTTCCTGATGTAATGTTGAAGCTGCTATTCCGAGACACAGAGTGCAAAATGCTCTGTAGTTTAAATGGATCTCTCTCTCTCCCTCTCTCTCTCTCTCTCTCTCTCTCTCTCTCTCTCTCTCTCCCTCTCTTTCCCTTCCTTCCTCCCTTTCTGTCTCCCTCTTTATGATTTCAAAGGGAGGAAAATCCTTATACCTTATAAAAAGAGATTTAAGTAATTTTCCTGTTACAATACACATCTTTGAAGTCCTACTTTTGGTAATCAATTCCCATAAATTGTGGAAGTGAGTTCATGTCAGCTAACTACTAAATTTGGTAATACAGTGGAATACCACCAACTGATGTACTTGGTTCCAATGACAAACAAGTCCTCACTACCTCTAAA
This sequence comes from Trichosurus vulpecula, assembly GCF_011100635.1. Lineage (NCBI taxonomy): Eukaryota > Metazoa > Chordata > Mammalia > Diprotodontia > Phalangeridae > Trichosurus > Trichosurus vulpecula. The sequence continues at coordinate 377,971,998 of NC_050576.1, forward strand.
AGAAGTTCTTTTCTAATGTTTTCCTTAAGGAAACTTTCCTTTTTGTGCAGATAGAGTAACTTAGTATTTGGGCAAGCACAAGTGAATACTTAGAATTTCTTTTCAGACAACATGAATAGAACGTATCTTCTGGGATTTTACAATTAAACATGAGTCCCAGACAGAGACAGCTCTATCCATATTAATGAATATACAAATAAGTTGTGGTTTTTTTGTTTGTTTGTTTGTTTTTTGGGGGGCTTTTTTGTGTTTTTTTTTACCTGACAAAAGCTTGTCCCATCTCCTTTGGAGGCTTGGCTTGAAGAATCAAGGAGTAATGCTTCTAATGAGAAGGTTTATAGCAGAGACAAGGATGATTATGGTACTTAGTGCCAGTTTAAGCAATTTAAAGACTACACAGGAAATAAAATCCCTAATATTACCAATAGACCTGAGATGGCTATAACAGCAATTTACAATTTAATTTTATAGTTTATAAAATTTACTTTTTTCAATTAATAAACATTTATTTTATCTCTCTTCTGCCTTCCCCCCACTGAAAAAAAGAAGAGAAATTATTTGTGATTACATAGATTTAAGTAAAACATTGCCATTTTAGTCATGTCTAAAAATGTGTCTTTTCCTGCATTTTTAGCCTATTATCTTTCTGTCAGAAGGTGGGTAGCATACTTGTTCATTAGTCTTCTGGGAACATGGTTGGTAATTGTTTTGATCAGGACATACATTCACATACATATACGTGACGAAGGAGAGATTTATTTTCAAATATTTATTTCTCATAGTATAACGACAAACAAAAAAAGCATCCAATGAAAGCTTAAAGTTGTTGTTACATTGGTATAGGACTAATACAAATGGAAAGAGATGAAACACGTTTTGTATTTAGATATTTTCAGAGGAAACACTTACCGGAAAAGAGTTTGCTATTGAATTTGAGATGGAAAATAATCATATTTTCCTGTATTCATGATGTTTGCCACTACCATTTCTCTGCTCTGGGACTATAAAATACAGGGTAATATAACAAGAAATGGGCATATGTGCCAAGCTTCTCTCATGCTATTTTCCATATGGAGAAGGATGGGGACCAGGCTTATGGGAGAGACACGAAGGATAATGGAAATATTATGGATGGGGTGTGATACATTCATAGTCATTCTGTAACTGATTCCAGCTTGTTAACTACATAGTTGAGAGGCTTTTTTTTGATTGACTATGTATGTTGAACTTTGGTGGCTTAGGAAAGTTATAGAAAACAAAGTCAAAGCTCCTACATCCAAACCTCAAAGAAAAATATGAATTGGTCTCAGGCCATAGAAGAGCTCAAAAAGGATTTTGAAAATTAAATAAGAGAGGTAGAGGAAAAATTGGGAAGAGAAATTAAAGTGATGAAAGAAAATCACGGGAAAAGGGGCAACAGCTTGGTAAAAGAGACACAAAAAATACTGAAGGAGATAACCCTTAAAAAAAAACAGACTAGGCCAAGTGGTAAAAGTACACAAAGCTAATGAGGAGGAGAATGCCTTACAAAATAGAATTGTCAAAATGGAAAAGAATGTCCAGAAGCTCACTGAAGAAAATAATTCCTTGAAATTAGAAAGGAGTGAATAGAAACTAATGACTTCATGAGAAATCAAGAATAAGAAAACAAAGCCAGAAGAATGAAAAAAAAATAGATGACAATGTGAAATATTTCACTGGAAAAACAAGTGACCTCAAAATACATCCAGGAGTGATCATTTGAAAATCATTGTACTATCTGAAAGCTATGATCAAAAAAAAGAGCCTAGACATCATCTTTTAAGAAATTATGAAGGAACCAAAAATTATTCTTTATAGAGCTAGAAAAAAATAACAAAATTCATCTGTAAGAACAAAAGGTCCAGAATATCAAAGGAATTAATGAAAAGGGATGCTAGGGAAGGTGGCCTAGCCATACCAGATCTTAAATTGTATTATAAAGCAGCAATCATCAAAACTACTAGGTACTGGCTAAGAAATAGAGTGGTGGATCAGTGGAATAGGTTAGGTAAACAAGACACAGAAGTTAATGACTATAGTAACTGACTGCTTGATAAACCCAAAGACACCAGCTTCTGCGATAAAAACTCACTATCTGACAAAAACTGCTGGGAAAACTGGAAAATAGTATGGCAGAAACTGGGCATAGACCAACGTCTGACACCGTATACTAAAATAAAGTCCAAATGGGTGCATGATTTAGATATGAAGGCTGATACTATAAGCAAATTAGGGGAGCAAGTGATAGTTCATCTGTCAGATTTATGGAGAATGGAGGAATTTATGACCAAATAAGAGATAGATAACATTATGAAATGCAAAATGGATAATTTTGATTACACTAAATTGAAAAGTTTTTGCACAAATAAAGACAATGCAACCAAAAGTAGGAGAGTAGCAAAAAACTGGGAAAAAATTTTTATAATCAATTTCTCTGATAAAGGCATCATTTCTAAACTATATAGAGAACTGAGTCAAATTTATAAGAATACATGTCATTCCCCCATTGTTAAATGGTCAAAGGATATGAACAGGCAGTTTTCAGGGGAAGAACTTAAAGCTATCTATAGTCATATAAAAAAATGTTCTAAATCACTATTGATTAGAGAAATGCAAATCAAAACAGCTCTGAGGTACCACATCACATCTATCAGATTGGCTAACATGGCAAAAAGGAAATATTATAAATGCTGGAGAAAATGTGGGAAGATTAGAACACTAATCCATTGTTGGTGGAGTTGTGAACTGATTCCACCATTCTGGAGAGGAATTGGGAACTATTCCCAAAGGGCTATAAAATATGCATGCCCTTTGATCCACCAATACCACTTCTGGGTCTGTTTCCCAAAGAAATCATCAAAATGAGTAAAGGATCCACATGTACAAAAGTATTTACAGCAGCACTTTTTGTGCTGGCCAAAAACTGGAAATTCAGGGGATAAACCTGGAAAGGCTTATATGAACTCATGCGGAGTGAAGTGAGAAGAACTGGGAGAACATTGTACACTGTAACACCCACAATGTGTGATGACTGACTTTGATAGACTTAGGAAAGGGAAGTCATAAGGGACTCAATAAGATTAAACTGTTTGCATTCTTACATAAGAAGATGATACTTGTGATTCATAAGACCTTTCTCATTATTGGAGTAATTAGGAGGAGTATGTATCAATAGAGGACACTGGAGTGAGTTGAATATGAAGGAATGATATCTAAAAACAATACAATTAATGGGTGAAAGAGGAATGTAACAGGAGAGAGGGAAAAGGAGAGGTAGAATGGGGGTAAATTATCTCACATAAAAGAGGCAAGAAAAGCTTTTACAGTGGAGGGGAAGAGCCAGGAAGTGAGGGGGAGTGAGTCAGCATTACTCCCATCAAAATTGGCTCAAAGATGAAATAACATTCACACTTTTTTTGGTGTACAAATCTATCTCATTCCTCAGGAAAGTAGGAGGGAAGGGGATAAGAGAAAGAGGGTAATAGAAGGGAGGGCAGATTGGGGGAAAGGGTATTCTGAAACAAAACAATTTTGAGGAGGGGCAGGATGAAAGGAGGGAGAATCGAATAAATGGGGGGATAGGATGGAGGGAAATATGGTTAGCAATAGTAACTGAAAAGAAATGAAGCAAGTTTCTCTGGTTAAGGTGTCATTTCTCAAACTTATAGAGAACTAAGTCAAATTTATGAAAATAATAGACATTCCCCAATTGATAAATGATCAAAAGGTATGAACAATTTTCTGATGAAGTAATCAAAGCTATACATATAGTTTTATGGAGAAATGCAAATTGGAGCAATCCTGAGGTCCTACATCATACCTATTAAATTGGCTAATGGGACAGAAAAGGAAAAAGAAAAATATTGAAGGAGATGTGTGGAAAATGAGACATTAATGCACTGTTGGTGGACTTGTGAAGTGATTCGACCATTCTGTATAGCAATTTGGAGCTATGCCCAGGGAGCTACAAAATCATGTATACGCTTTGACCTAACTGCTAGGACTGTATCCCAAAAGAGATAAAAAATAGGAAGATGAAAAAAATAGCAAGAGATAAAAAAGGAAAAGGAACTATATGTACAAAAACATTTATAGTAGCTCTTTTCTGGAGGCAAAGAATTAGAAATTGAGGGGATGCCCATCAATTAGGGAATGTCTGAACAAATTGTGGTATGTGATTATCATAGAATGCTATTGTACTACACGAAGTGATGAGCAAGATGTTCTCAGAAAAACCTAGGAAGCCTTACAAGATCTGATGCAAGAAATGTACTGTGTATAAAGTAACAGCAATATTTTAATATGATCAACTGTGAATGACTTAGGTATTCTTAGCAATAAAATGATCCAAGACAACTCTGAAGACTTAGCATGAAAAATGCTATCCATCCCTAGAGAAAGAATTGATGGTGTCTGAATAGAGATTGCAGTGTATTTTTTTGAACTTTATTTTCTTGAGTTTTTTTTGTCTATGTTTTCTTTTTACAACATGACAATTATGGAAAAATTTTGCAGGACTACACACATATAACCTATATCGAATTGCTTACCTTCTCAATGAGTTGTGGTGGGAAGGGAAGAAGGGAGAGCATTTAAGATCCACAGTTTTAAAAATGAATGTTAAACATTGTTTTTATATGTAACTGGGGTGGGGAATAAAATACTAAACAAAGGGAAAAAAAGAAAGATGCTAGCTGAGACGTTTCAGCCACACTCTTTAGCCATTCTCTGTTGGTAGATCTATGTTGTTTGTTTAATTATTATATTGACAGTGTCCAGTGAGATACAATGCAGAAAGAAAGACATCATCCCCTTTCTCATCCATGGTGAACAAGTCACCCTATTGATATGGAACTCTGTTCCTTTCCTTGTTCAGTATTTGTTCTTTTATTTTAGGTGGAGAAATTGGATACTAAAACATTGTGAGTTTTGAAATGTCAGGAGGAAGTTGTCACCAAATCTGCATATCTGGGTGTTTATGAATCCAGCAGGCAGCCAGTCTGGCATTTTTGCCCCAAGGATCAAGAACCTTATTGATCTAACTCACTGGTAGCTAAGGCAAGATCTCCTCAAGCAACGATGACACATTTGGACATGAAATTTGCGGGATGAATGCAATACAGAAAATGTGATAGGAGTGAACCTGTTCTTCCCAGAGATTGACATGGTAGTGGAAGAATGTGCCATCAGGTTGTTGGAAGAAGATATTTATGCATTTGATATTGCTGTATGCCCAAAGCAAATATTTCTTTTTATAAGTGAATTTATTTTGGGTTCAATGGAACTGGCAAGTTACTCATTGATGTCTGAGTGTAGAGGAAACAGAAATATTGGGGGATCAAGCTACTATCATTAGTTCAGAAGCAATTGAACTTTAAGTTACCCCCCTAGAAACCTGAGAGGGAGATGTATTAGACTCTGGTATGATGATCCCAAAGAATATACTTGCTACAATATCAAGATGAAATTTATCCTCCATTGGTGAATATTATCTTGATAGTGTCAACTTCTACAATTTCCAAAATACAGAAATAGTGGTTGAAGTCATTAATAGACCTAAATATGGCTCTTTTACATCTTGAGTTCAATAAATTCTTTTCTAATAAGTATTTCCTTTGGTGATAGCATTACCCAAGATTTGTTTTTCCTCTAATGTCTGACTACCATTTTAATTATTCCTGTACCAAAGTCAGAGAATCCATAAACTTTCACTGCAGGCATTTCCCCTGAGTGTACTACTATATGGTATCAAGGTTACCATAAGAAAACAAATGTATGATAATGAAACACACTCTAGGTTTGCATATGATGATGAATGTATGCACATAAGTTTTCTCTTGGATCTGAAGGTAGTGCTAATGTATGTGTGCCAGCCAGTATGCATCACCAGCAGCCTTTTCCACACTGCATACATATCTAGTCTGTATTTCATTTCACAGCTGAGACTCAAGTTTGCAGATTCTGTCATTGTTTCTTCACCTTCTAGACTTGAGTAGGCCTTTGCTCAGTATGAGATGCCCTGTTTCTGACTGCCAGCCGGCTTTGTCTGCTGACTGCCAAGGCTAAAAGAAGGACCTTGGGACTGGGATTCAGTATTTCCTTATGTCACTTCCAAGTAGCCCTGGAAGATGTTGACAGATTCTCAAAGGTGTCAATCAAGAAAGTGATGATTGAAATGGTGATACGTAGCAAAGCTGATAGAATATCAGTAGCCTGAGGGGAAAAGGACAAGTCAGTCAAGTAGTGGCAAAAATGTAATGGTATTTGGGAATTGTGTGTTTATTTCTACGAAGAAAATACAATGAGATAAAAGGAAAGCAGTAGGTGCCAAGAGACTTATGAGTTCAGGGATACAGATGTAAGGTAAGACTCAGTGATAAAGGAGAAAGGGGAAAGGAAGATAAAATGAAAAAAGGAGTTGTAATGTAGTTGATTGTGCAGTCACTGGGTTCATCTTTCTGTGTGACTCTGGGTAAGTTACTTAATTTTTCCAAGCCCCAATTTCCAAATTATTTAGGGAGCAACAGTAGTACATTTGTTACCTCTGGCATAGTGTTGATGTCTGCAAAGAATAGGGACTGGGATTGTGGTTTAATTGGTATGAGGAAAACTGGGGTAAGGAAATCTCTCTAGCAATGAAGGTCCCTAGGACCTTGCTTACAATTTAGAATCTTAGAGCATTGACCACAGCACTAAGAGATCCAGGGACTTACCTAGGGTCACACAGCCAGAATATATCAGAGGCAGGATCGAAACCCATGTCTTCCTAGCTTCAAGGCTTACTTACTATTTTCTGTGCTGTGATGCTTCCATATCATATGTCTTGTCTTCTCCAGGCTAAAGATCCCTAAGTTCCTTTAACCAATCTTCACATGTGATAGTTTCTAGTTCTGTCATTATCCTAGTCTTTCTTCTTTGGGCACACAACAGTTCTTAATTTCCTCCCTAAAATATGGCACCCAGAAGTAATAAAATATTACAGCTATGATCTAATTACAACAGAGAATAAACGGAAAGTATTATATCCATTTATATGAACTAGATGCCTAAGATTGGATCAGGGCCCTCTTTTTACCTCTTCCATGTCATAATTCTGACTTATACTGAGCTTGAAATAATCATCAGGTATGATGTGTATTCAAGCATTTTATATGTTTTTTAAATCAAATTTAGAATTTTATATTGGTTTTGTGGAAATATAGTTCACTTCAATTCAGTAAAGACCTACTATACCCAAAACATTATGTTGGGTATTAAGAAAGAAACCCAAAACTAAATATGTGCCTTTCCTTTAGGAGATCTTGTGAATACTCCATTTAGGACACCTAAATTTGAATACTACATCAGACAATGATTATTTGGGTTACCAGGGACAAGCCTCAGTTTTCTTATCTCTAAAATGAGTATATTAAGAAGTACAGAATTGCAAGTGATAAATGAAAGCACATTGCAAATGATAAAACAATTTGAGTTATTATTGCTCCTATTAAATTTTGCTGATAGCTTCATGGAAGAGAGTATATGGACTGAAATTTGAAGGATGATTAGGATTTCAATACACAGAAGTTAGTTTGTGATATTTAAGGCAGGAAAAAAAGAGATATAAGCAAAGGACTTAATTCAGGAGAAGAAAGCATGGGAGTATATGCAAATAGTCCACTTTATGTAACATGTAAATGCTTGTCAGGGCATATCATGAGAGAACACTGAGGTGTAGATTAGTAAAAATTGATCTCGGGTAATTATAATTCATTTAAACTGTTTGGCAGCCAGACAGGTAACAAGCATTTATTTTTTAAACACTTACTTTGTGTCAGGCACTGTGCTATGTGCTGGAGATACAAACAGGAGCAAAGAAAAAGAGTTCCTGCCTTCAAGAAGCTTATACTTTAAGGGTCTTGTTGCTGTTGTTTGTCCTCAGTTCTTGAAGATGACCATGACATCAGGGAGGTGATGGCATGACAGGTAAGTGACTTGGATTTAAGTGAGGAAAGGCTGTGCAAAGTCACCAGCCTCACTTTAGTCTTAAACAAAACTTGGAAAGGAATAAAGCATTGATCAGCCTGGGTCCCTTTCTCCAAAAGGAACTTGCCAAAGGAAAGAGGCTGGTATGGCAGAGGTATGTTGCAGGATAAGAAGACATTTAGGAAAATGTTCTTCCAAGGTGCAGAGAAAACAATCAAACACTGTTTAAAAGTAATTATGATATATTGTTAACACTTTACAGCTTAAAAAATGTTTTATCTATAATTTCATTTGATCTTCACAACAACTTACTAAGGTATATAATTCCAGTATTATCATGTCCATTTTATATATGGAAAACCAGTTTCAGAGAGGTTGTGAATACCTAATGTTCATATAGCCATTAAAGGGCAGAACTATAATTTGAATCTAATTTACCTAATTTCACATCCAGTATTTTTTCCACTATAACACAACTACCTACTTTATGCATTTTTTTTTCACCAAGGAAAAAGACAAAGTTTATTAAGGATTTGCCATATTGGGTTGTCTTAAGAAATCTTATCATTTGTGATATTTGTTTTCACAAGAGGTGTAACAGTAATTAAGGTGGGACTTTTTGCTGTTGACCTTTAATGATTCCAGCCTTTGTTTGAATGGGGCAGATAAAGTGGGATGTTTATGTATTTCTCAGCACCCAGACAATTGGGAGCCATTGATTTGTATCTGATATGATATTGGGGGTGAGGAACTTCTCCAAGCCCAGCCTGGGTGAGGTCAGGGCCTGGAGGTCCCTGAACAGGATATGTAAGTGCAGAGGTTAGCATTCTCTCTCAGAGCTCTGAGGCACAGCAGGAGTGGCATGTGAGTCTGGGCCAGCCATTCTAATGAGCTCCCCAACTGTACACCCAGATATTGATAACTAAAAATTGTATTTGGTCTGTAATTTAGGGTGCTGGCTTTTCCCCCTGAACTAAGTAAATGACATTTGTATGCTGGAATAAAGTAAGATTGTTAACCCCTTAACATTGCTTTCCTTAGTAAAGCAGACAAAAATGACCTGGGCTTGCAGCGTTCTGTGAGCTGGTTGTTGTTGGTTTATACCCTCACAGCAGTTGCTACCTGGATTGTTGAAACAGCAGGCAAGAGCTAGATTGAATCTGAGCACCTTCATGGAGGCAAGATGAAACTTATATACACAAAGATTGTAGGAGGGATCTAGGGTGGTCCTGGGGTGATGGGAGGAGGGGTTTAGGGAAGGTCTTGAGGAGTCTAAGGAGGAGCTTGATGGTACTGGAATGTGATCAGACTCTAGGAACCAAGAGAATGGGATTAAGGGTGGGAAGTAGCTGAAGGCATGGATATTGATGGTATCAAGGGTGGAAAGTAGCTGGACAATAAAGGGCTGAAGCTAGGTAGAGATTTGGTCCTAATGATAATATAAGGTTTATGGCCTTAGGGGAAAGCCAGATCTAGTGGGAAGATTCAAGGAGAGTTCAAAGGGGCTCCCAGGGACTGTATCCCATCAGGTTCAAGGGGGTTCCCAGAGACAGTACCCTTATCATTCCCCCCTCAAACAAATGGGGCCCAAATTCTTTGGGGTCCAAATGTGTTTCCACAGTCTAAGCCCCATTATTCCCCCCTCAAACAAATTGGACACAAATTCTTTTGGGGAAAAGGGCGAAGGTCTCAGCTTCTGAAATTTCTTCCTGCTAGAAAGGGTCGGAGACCTGTCCCTGCTTTGAGGGGTCTGCTTCAAGGGGTACATAGCCTGAGCAGTCATCTGGAAGTTGATGGCTTGAAGCCTGGAGGAGATAAACTTGGCAAGGAGGTTAAGCAAACCAGCACCAAACAGGCAGTATAGAAGTGTAGAAAAAGGACAATTTCCCTGGAGGTTACTGCAGATGACTATTTCGTACCTAGCTCTCCTAAACACTTGTTCTGTGTACCACACTGCTTCGGGGTCCAGAAGTGTGTAGCACAGCCAAATTAGATCAGGGGTATCTAAGAGAAAGGCTTGATATTTAGTGAGCCTGTGGTTAGCCAGCCACTGGTGGCTCTCTTTTTCTAGGATGCTCTGAACTTGATAGGGATTCAGAACTTCTAAAGGCTGGTCAACTAGAGGTTTAGAAGCTTCCTCAATTGGAATGGCTGTAGCAGCCAGGAAATCTAATTATTTTGAAAAACAGGCAATTGGCCTGGGGTCAGGTCCTAAGGACTTGGTTAGGACACCCAAAGCCTGCTCTCTCCTTTCATAAACATACCTAGTGAAAGGTTTTTCTAGATTAGGTAAAGCTAATGCTGGAGTGGTGGTTGATTTAGTTTTCAAATTCTCAAAAGCTTGTGCTGGGTAGGGGCCCCACTCTAGAGGGAGTGAGTCAGGGCCTTGAGTGGCAATTAATGGTTGCAGTCCCTCCCAAGCCATGGGGTTAATTAGATATTGAAGGCGATGGAGGGGAACTATGACTGGGGTGACAGAAGTAGCTTGCCCAGGAGTTCTCTGATCCCAAACAACTGTCTTCCACACTTTCACTGGAATATGGGAAGGTCTGGCAAACACAGGGAAAAGGGAGATGGGAAGTTTAACTAGAGAAAATTGGCTCCCCAATTTCACCATCAGGTCCCTTCCCAACAAGGGGACAGGGGAAAAGGAGAGCATAAGGAAGGAATGTTCAAACAACAGATTCTCAAGTAGACAAAGACAAAGTGGGTAACCTTACCTTCTGCCTCGATTTTGCCCAGGGCTTGGTGAGAGAGGTAGAGAAAGTGGGAGCACTCCCAAGCCCCAGGCTTTTCCCTCTTTCTGAGTCTTGAGAAGACTGGAGGATAGGGTCCTGGGAGGTGGCTCTACCACTTTTCAAACCTCAGCGCTAATCCTTCCTCCAATGTCCCTCCTGGTCACATGCTGGGCACGATCCTGGAGGTGTGGATCCTGGGGGCTTCCTCCAGGGGGGCACCCTAGAGGGTTACTCCTTGGACCAGTGACTCTCCTTGTGGCATCAAAAGCAGTTTTCCCAACTGCCCAAGCCCACCGACTTCCTCAAAGGGGACGCCCTGGAGGGGCACTCCTTGGGTCTTTTCCTGGCCATGGCAACAGCCAAGAATTGAGCATGTTCTCTGCTTCTAGCCCTTTCCCTGCATTCTCTTTCCTCTGCTGCAACCAGTTCTCTATTGTTAAAGACTCCAAAGGCTGTCTTCAGTAATTGGCCCTGAGGTGTTTGGGGTCCCATTGCCAATTTCTGTAGTTTCCTCCTAATATCTGGGGAAGACTGATTAATGAAATACAAGTTAAGGATTTGCCACCCCTTCAATAGAATCAGGATCCAAATTTTTATACTTCTTAATGCCTTCTACTAGCCAGTTTTGGAAAAGGGCAGGGTTTTCCTTTTCTCCCTGAGTAACTTCCCTAATTTTTTGAAAATTTATTTGCTTTTGAAATGCCATTGTTAGGCCTTCTAACAGACAAATTATCATATGATCTCTTTTTCCTCTATCCTCACTCTTTTGATAATTCCATCCTGGGTCACTCTTGGGAACAGCAGCTGATCTTGGGGGATATTTGTGGGGCCACTGCTATCCAAACGATCCCCAAATTTTGGGCATGTTCCCAGATTCTCCTCTTCTCCACAGTGGTACAACAGGTAGAGAAAAGAACATGCAAATCACCTGAAGAAAGTTCAAATTGTAGGGACGTAACCCTAAAACTCTCATTAAACCTAGTGGAATCTTCTGAGTATCTCCCCAGTTTTTCTTTAATTTGAATGAGATCCAAATGGAGAATGGAACATGCACTCTCCTTGTCCCCGTAGGGGAAGCAGGCACTTCCCTCAGGGGAAAAAGCCTTGAAGGTGCTGTGGGGCCTGGAGCTTGGAGAGAGAGACCTGGCTGATCTGTTTCAGACTGTAAGACTGCAGGATCTGGCTGGCAAGGGACATCAGCTGGTACCTGAGGAAGGTTAGGTGTCAGAAGTTGAATTACCAAAGAGACTTGAGTATGTACCACCTCATTGAGAGGGGCTAGGGGAGGAGGTACTGCCGTGGGGGCAGGGCCCAAGGCTGGAACCTGAATAGGGGTTGCCTCCGGGGTAGGGCCTATGGTGGTAGATACTGTAGGGCATGAAACGGGACCAGGCCATGAGGCCAGAACCTGAGTAGGGATCTCTTCTGTGGAAGGGGACACAGAGGGAGGCACCTCAACAAGAACCTTGGTTGAGACCTGAGCAAGGGTTGCCAAGGTAGGAGGAGACGCAGGATAAAAGACTTGGACCGTGAAGGAGGCAGGAAAAGAGGAGGGTTGGGCTAGAGTAAACGAGAAGGGAAACCAAGGGGAAAAGGGGGGTGAAGCACAAGAAACAAGGGTGCTCTAGGGAGGTTGGGGAGCAGGAAGAGGGGCTGGGGCTGAAGCCCTGGGGACCATAAGGAAGTGGTTATCCAAGATGTCCTGTTGACTCCCATTGCCCCTTTTTGGAGCAGCTCTAGCTATAAGCATCTTACAATCCTTTCTGAGAATGGGGTTCCAAGAGAGCTCTATGAAGGCCATCATGTAGGAAATTTCTCTCCATTTTCTTTCTCTGCGACAGTATAACTCTAGCTACAAGAGAGTATTATATGTAAGGTCCCCCGAATGGTCCATGATTCATGGCCTTCTAGGTGATACTGAGGCCAAAGTATTGCAAAAAGAACACCAACTTTTTCTTCTTAATTTGTTTAGAGAAACTAATTTTTTTTTTCCAATTTTGTAAAATATAACCCAAAGGCCATTTTGGGGGGATTGAAGAGAATTGACCCATTACAGGCTAAGGGGGCTGGAAGCAAGCCTCCAAAAGGAACAAAACAAGACAGAAAAAAAAGCACAAAAAGGTACCTGGGGTTTTCCTGTTCCCTAGTGCTTGGAGAACTGAGAAATTGGGCATGGACTTCCAGGTAGGGAGTCCATCCTTGTAGTTTATGCTTCAGAAGTGGAGCCCAGGCCATGGCCTCGAATATACACCACTGAACTGAGAACCTGAGAGCATCAGGCTGAGTACAAGACAGTGAGCAGCTGTCTGACCTACTGGGACCTGGGAAGTCAGGCCCAAAAAGCATGTCCAAAATGCTTGGAGGGTAAGAAGGGGATAGGGAGAGGGGTAGGCTTACATACCTTGGCTGGACAAGAACTTGAGATTAGCAGTATTCCCAGTTTCAAGGAACCAAAATGATGAGGTTAAAAAAAATGATGATGGTAGAGAACCATAGCTTTCTAGGGGTGCTCGAGACCCCAAAATACCCACATGCCAGGTCCTGCTGAAAGAATTAGACTTAAGCCTTCTCAGCCAAGGAAAAAGACAAAGTTTATTATGGATGTGCCATGCTGGGTTGTCTTAAGAAACCTTAACCTTTGTGATGCTTGTTTTCACAAGTGGGCCAGATTCAATCTACTGAGCTAGATTGAATCTGAGCCACATAGCTTGTTTTTTTTTTTTAACTTTAAAAATACTGTATTGAAACATTTACCACAGGAATCAAGAACCAGAAATATCATAAAGCAAAACCCAGGTACTTAGCTTAGAGTGAGGTTTCTAAAATTTGGCATCTTCACTCAGTTGTTTTCATTCCTTGTAAAACTGAAATCCACTGGTGGAGTATGCAACTCACCATAATTATAACTAAAGATATAAGGAAATGCAGGGAAAAAGTCCAAAAGTAAATATTATTGGAGTTCAGTCAGTGCTTACCATATAACCATTGCTTAATAGATGCTTATTGAATTGAAGGATTGGTTTTTTTTTCCATATTCCTCCCGGACATACTACATAATCCCACTACTACTCACTACATAATATTTACATACTACATAATCTTAACAGGACATACTACATAATGGTTTTAGGGATAAGACAAATCGCCATGTCAGCATGTATTCTGATTGTCCCATTCCCCAGTCAGTCCTCCCTTCTGACACCCCATTCCCGCCATCCCCTTTTCCCTTACTTTCTTGTAGGACAAGATGAATTTCTACACCCCATTGCCTATGTATCTTATTTCCTAGTTGCATGCAAAAACTTTTTTTTGAATATCTTCTTTTAAATCTTTGAGTTCCAAATTCTCTCCCCTTTTCCCTCCCCACTCACCCTCCCTAAGAAGGCAAGAAATTCAACATAGGCCACATGTGTATCATTATGTATAACCCTTACACAATACTCATCTTGTGAAAGACTAACTATATTTTGCTCCTTTCTATCCTATCCCCCTTATTATCTGTTCTGGAAATATTTTCCAGGTCAGTGGTTTTTCCAAGGAGATATTTCACATTGTCTTCCATGTTTTCATTCCTTTGGTTCTGTTTTATAATATCTTGATTTCTCATAAAGTCACTAGCTTCCACTTGCTCCAGTCTAATTTTTAAGGTAGTATTTTCGTCAGTGGTCTTTTGGACCTCCTTTTCCATTTGGCTAATTCTGCCTTTCAAGGCATTCTTATCCTCATTGACTTTTTGGATCTCTTTTGCCATTTGAGTTAGTTTATTTTTAAGGTGTTGTTTTCTTCAGTATTTTGGGGGTCTCCTTTAGCAAGTCATTGACTTGTTTTTCACAGTTTTCTTGCATCACTCTCATTTCTCTTCCCAATTTTTCCTCTACTTCTCTAACTTGCTATTCCAAATCCTTTTTGAGCTCTTCCATGGCCTGAGACCAGTTCATGTTTTTCTTGGAGGCTTTTGATATAGACTTTTTGACTTTGTTGACTTCTCTTGGCTGTATCTTTTGGTCTTTTTTGTCACCAAAGAAAGATTCCAAACTCTGAGTCTGAATCTGAGTCCATTTTCACTGCCTGGCCATGTTCCCTTGAGTTTTTCAATGGGGTATGACTGCTTGTAGAGTAGAGAGTACTTTGCTCCATGCTTGAGGGTCTGCACTGTTGTTTTCAGAGCTATTTCTCACAGCAAGCTCTGCCACACCAGCGCTCCTCCTCCCCCAAGAACCACCAACCCAGATGGGACTCAGATCTTAAGCAGGCTCTGCACTCCTACTCTGATCTGCCACTTATTTCCTCCCACCAGGTGGGCCTGGGGCCAGAAGCAACTGCAGCTATAGTTCTGTGGCTGCACCAACTCTGCTGCCTCTGGGGTGGTGGCCAAACCATGAACTCCTTTCACTCTGTCCCTGCAGCTTGTCCCACTAACCTTCTCTGTTGTCTTTGGTGTTTGTGGGTTGAGAAGTCTGGTAACTACCACAGCTCACTGATTTAGGGCACTAGGGCCTGTTCTGCCTGGCTCCCAGTCTGATTGGTCCAGGTGCAGCCCACGCTGAGCTTTGTTCCACTCTGCTCCCAGCTCCGTGTGCAATAGACTTTACCCAGTGACCATCCAGGCTGTCCTGGGCTGGAGCCCTGCTTCCCTCTGCTATTTCATGGGTTTGGCAGTTCTAGAATTTCTTCAGAGCCATTTTTTATCAGTGTTTGGAGGGTCCTGGGGGAGAGCTCTAGGCAACTCCTTGCTTTCCAGCCACCATCTTGGCTCTGCCCCCCTCCCCCCCATTTGTCTAATTTCTATAAGGCAAAACACCTGGAAAAAGCATGTATGAAGATCATTGTCCAACTAGAATAAGTCAGGCTAACTTTTTGGCTCAGAACATTCTAGATATATGGATGATAGGGCCTTCTTTGAATGCATCTGCTTCAGTTCCACAATATAAAAAAATTACAGGATACACACACACACACACACACACACACACACACATACATGTAGATGTGCACATGCACACATGCACATATATACATATACACATATATACACTTAAATATATGTGTGTATGTATATACATGCACATATCTAAAATAGATATAATTTTTATGACACCACAACCTACAACACTGTATTCTTTTGAAAGAAAAGTTAATCTATTCAGTTTTATTGGTATCTCTAATAAAAAAAAATCTTAAAAATAATTTTTTTAAACATTTGATTTTCACCTACTACTTGGGAGTTATGCTTGCAGAATTGAACCAAATTCTCTTATATTATAGATGTAGAATTCTAAAGAATTAGCTTGCTTTGTTTTGAATCATCATTTGCTTGTTTTGCTCCTGCTAAGTGGTAAGGTAATACCCTTGCAATTTTGTTTGTTCAGCTTGCTCAATACATCTTTCCTGGAGCAGAATGCAGGCTCCCCTCTTCTTTACCCTCAGTTACCTGTGCCTTCTCATCTCAATAGTCTGTAAGTCCTTTCTCTCATTTTACATAATTGAAGACATCAGGAACTGATGCTTTTAATAACAATAATAATAATATATACATATATATATACATATATATGTGTGTGTGTGTATATATATATATACATACATACATACATATATATATATATATATATATATATATATATATATATATATATATATATATATATATGTATTTCTTCAATGGCAATAATTTTTTCCTGAGTTGCTTTTGCTAAAAACATTGATCATCTGGTGGCCAAATTTCTGTTGATGTCTCTCCTGACTTAGCTAGACTGGCTTATTAGATCAGCCTGATAGAGACCCATATATGCAACTCAGTGGGACCTGCTGAATTCAGTACTTGATCACAGATCATAGCTTTAGAGCTTGGAAGACCATGTAGTACAGGTCTCATTTTGTAGATGATGAAACTGAGGCCTAAAACGTTAAATGAATTGTCAGAAGTCACACAGTAATAACTGTCAAGGATAGAATAACTTTGCTGGCATAATTTTTGAGAATGAGGAAGTATTAGAATTGGACATTACTAGGGTTCAACTAGAGCTTCTCCATTTTAAAGAGGGAGAAAATACCTGCGTTAATGATTAACAAGTAAGGAGAGTTACTTTGGGAAAAAGAAAAACTTAACATAGTTTAAACCCTTTTAATACCTTCATTTTACCAAAGTTTACATACAATTTCCATCTCTGTCGGTATTTCTTTAAGTCTTTGGCAGAAGATTAGATATAATGTGTAAATCTAATTCAGCATTAACTGAATGCATCACTGTTGCTTATGTAACATGACAGAAAAAAGGACACACAATTTACCAACAGAAAATCTTAACTTACCAGAAACATGTTCTCACTTAATCACTATTCAGGTAATATATTACATAAGAGGCACTCTTTCAATATGTATTTTGAAAAGATTCTTTACTGTCATGAATAAAAAGCAAAAGTTAAAGTGAAAATCACATCATTGTGATTGACAAAGTTTTAGAATATAGCAATGGACAACCATGTCGCTTTAAATGAAACTGCATCTGCTGATTTTCTCTCTAATTTCCTTAATGGCTATATCACAGCGAGCTTAGAACTCCTCCCCCCACTCCCCACCCCTACAAAAGGGCACTGATTCCAGGCTCAAATGGACAAGACTCATTCCACAGGAGCCTAGCCAATAAAGGAAATCAGGATTTAATTGTATTTTTGGGCTCATAATTCCCCAATATCAATGTCCTAGAGCAATATGTCTTGAATAAGCTTCGTTATGAGTTCTATCTACAATCTCCCTATCACTCAGGCTCTCACTGATTGACCAGTAACCGGTCCAAGTACAAGCCTCACTGACTCATTGTTTGGGTTTGATGGCCCAGAGTAAATATAAATAGCAATTGTTTCTATTCTGTTCAGAATCCTTGAGGACCTTCCCTTCCCAGATTGATTCTTTTGAGAAGGCAAACTAGGCCATCTTTTGCCTCAATTGCCTTTATCGCATGCAGGGCTAGGTCTAGTCCTTCTGATCTATGTCTTGCCACTAGATCCAGAAGCCCTTGGAGGAGACAGTGAGGCTGGTGACTTTGGACAGCCCTCCCTCATTTAAATCCAATCCACTTGTATGTCATGGCATCACCTCCCTGATGTTATGGTCCTCTTTAAGAAAGAAGGACAAAACAACAATAAACAACGTCTTACATAGCCTTTAATCATTGAATGGATGTTGCGTTAGACAAACTGAGATCTGGGAAAGACCTTAGTTTAAAAAATCCAAGGTCTCTCACTGCATCCAGGAACCAATCACCATCATCCTGATCTATATCTTGCCAAATGACACTGGAGGAGAAAGTGAGGCTGGTGACTTTGCACAGCCCTTCCTCACTTAAATCCAATTCCCTTGCAAGTGAAGACATCACCCTCCTGATGGCATTGGTCTTCTTCCAGAGCAAAGGAAGAACAAAAAATAACATGGTCCTTTTTAGAGTAATTATTCAATATACTGTATTTCCCCGTGTATAAGACGCATCTTAATTTTGGGGCCCAAAATTTGAAAAAAAAATGTCTTACATAAAGTTATTGAACTCAAGTTTTATTCATCATGAAATTCATACAATAGTACAATGAACTTCAAGGACCTTCTGCTTGTAGTTTTCATGCATCTTTTGGGCAAGTCTGGGGCATGTACGCATGCTTAGTCCATTCTCTTTCATGAACCTGAATCATCAATTGTGACCTCCTTTGAAATCAGTAACTTCTTTTTCATCAGCAATTCTCCTTGCCTCATGCTGAACCATCTTTATGGACACAGGAATTCCAATTGCCCTTTGCTCTTCAATCCATATCTTCAATTTTCTCTCTAAATCAGGCCATTTTGCTGACTTGCTTCTCATGGCCTTCTGCCGTGGAGTTTTCAGTAGGGTTTCTTCTTTCTGTAGCCAGTCTTGGATTGTTTTTTCAGTTGGAGGAGAACCAAACTTACATTCAGCAGCACGATTTCCATTCCCTTTTGCAAACTGGATCACTTTTAACTTGAATTCAGGGCTGTGCGAAAATCTTTTCTGAGTCATTTCTGGGCAGAATGTGGCAAAACATAACCTAATATACCAGTAACAAATGTGAAAGAATTAGAACAAAGACAACAAGCGGGGAAAAGTGGGAAATGCAAGTAAAACAATCTACGACCACTGTATAAGACGCACCCAGTTTTTAGACCCCAATTTTTCGGTAAAGGGTGCCTATTATACATGGAGAAATACGACACTATACCCACTAGCCTATATCCTGCATAAGGCAGCTTTTTTTTTAATCACAAAATAAATACTTAAAACAGAAAAGACTCACAAGAACACATTAGCATATATTTAAAACACAAACTATAATCCATTACCTCTATTATACTTTCCTAGGAAGCAGGAAAGGCTCCCTGGAGATGTGTGAAATTTCTGGATGCATTTCACTCTTATGTCAATTTGCACCGGCTGAGCAGTAATTCAAGTCTTTTGGGCCATAGAGGGCATGTCTTATTCTCCTAGCAATGTGGTCATCTCTAAGAAAGGTGCAGTTGCAACCAGCACCTGAAAACTCATGTCTGTTTTCACTTGCGATACAACTGTCAGAGCTGAAAACATCCAGCTGTCCGGGTTGCCCTTTGGTGATCTGTACTTTGGGAAACAGACACAAAGCAGAAGTAGCAGCTAGGGGATAGAAATCTCATGATCCAGTGTCAGGTTCACTGAAGCCAGTATATATTCCTAGCGCCACATGCCTATACTAGAAATGGGGAGGAAGGGCGGAAAGGAGGGAGACAGAGAGATAGACAGAGACAGAGAGACAAAGACAGAGAAAAAGGAGAGAGAAAGACACTTTGTCCACCTACTGCTTTTTAATTCTACTGAATAGGCAGCTTTTCCAGACTCAGTTGACCATCTTTTTGGACACAGTATGTCTCCCTAATTCCACTCCTCTGCCATTGTGTACAAGGGAGCAATGAAGACCTTTTTGGTCATGAATGTTCTCCTTTACCAAGGGTCTACAGCATGTACCCATCCCCAGTTATGATTCATAGGATGTCCTTCACCATCCAAAGCATAAGTCCATGGGAGTCATCATTATATTACTGTATTATCCCAAAGCACAAGTCTGTCAGCACTGAATATATGTCTTTCTGTGGAGCCAGAGCACATATGACCAACTCCAGGTGAAGTGTGACATGGAGTCCAATAGTTCATATAGACTAGCCCTTTACCATATGGTTACAATTAAAAATATTCTTTTTGAATAAAATATCCATAACATGTTCTTATAATAGGAAGGACAGGGAAGCTTAGTCACAATTTTATGTATATTTTTTCACCTATAGATTTTCCCTCAGTGAATGTATCTACTCTAATATATTAGCTAACATCTCTTAAGTATATTGTGCCAGTTGAGAATTTTCCCCTAAACTCTGATCATAAATCTATAATTGTCTATGCAATAGTTTCACTTATATGTCCCATAAGCATTGGCAACAACATTATATTAAACCAAAATGGAAACTGGATATTTTCAATCAATCTTTACCTAGTTCCAAGTTGGTAAATGATAGTGGACTTGGTGGCTATGTCATGAAATACATGAGCTCATACTTACCTGCCCATTTGTACAAACCTGAATCCAAATGTCCTAATTTTCTTCAACCTCTTCCTGCTTGCAAGTTGGAGATATTCACGATATCAGGAACATATTTTTTTAATGCGCTCACAATATGAATTGCTAGTTTTCTTAATGGCGGCATTAAAGCCTCATGAAGTAATTATGTATTTGTCACCATCTCCTTCCTTTGTCAATCAGCACAAAGTGCTCCCTATAGGACCATTGAACACAGGCTCTTTGTGAAATGAAGCATTTCGGTCTGGCAGTTTAAAAAAAAATTATTACCACCCTAGCAGATGGAACCTCTGTAATTTAGTACTAATCAGCTCGACTGGTTTTACAGAATTTCTGCCTTTAATGTCCTATGTCTTCATTGTGTGTGATTTACATGGAGCTGAGAAGAGCTTTAAAGGCTGGCAGCTATCAATAGCTGGTTTATACTATCTGCCTGTCATTAGAATTCTCTCTTGCTGCCAAGTATACCCTGGATCAGGTGACTGGAACAAGCTAAAGAAGGGAATGCACCGGTAATTGAGTTCACTCATTCAGGGCCAGATTATGATTGGTTAGATAAAGGGAAGAGATGTATTCCATTCCAGATCACCAAGCAATCATGATATTGTGCTGTCAGATCTTGGGGAGAGGGCAGGCAGAGAAAGAGATATATTACTTGCTGACTCACCCTTGCCCTGGGAGAGGTGAATGACAAGTCAAAGTTGAAGTCATCCCCCAGACTCACCAAGCAGCTGCTGTCTTTTCATCAATGCACTGTTTATACCAGCCCTACTGCACTGCAATTAATATCACCAGTATAGATTATTTTTGTTTTCAGAAGACATTGGAAAAATCCTTGACTGTGAAGACTGTTAGAGGAGAGTATAGTTTTCTATGGGAAAGAGATTTGTGATGTGGCGATAGTTTTTTTTTTCTTTTTTCTTTTGTTTCTCCCCAAGCTTCTTTTCAAGATTTTTTTTTAAATCCTCAGTATAGCTAAATTAAGCAGATGTTCAATATTGATACAGTTTCTTTATATGTCCAGAGGCATTTTCCCACCACAATCATCTCTGCCTTTTTTAATGACAAAAGGATATTTTGCTTTTTGGTGAATCCTAAAGGAATACAGATTCTGTGATCTAATACCTTAATTATATTTGTTTAAATTTTTGAAAAACTTTTGAAGTTTTGAAGAACAACCTTCTCTGCCAGGATGGAAAGAGAAATAGTGTGGTAAAGGGTGATGAATACTGGTTTTGGATTTCTAAGTTCTGTATTAAAATCTTACCTCTAATACTTACTATGAGACTTTGTGCAAGCCGATTAACAAATCCAGTACAATCTAATAAACAGTTATTAAGTACCTGTGATGGGGATGCAATTAATAAAAATATAGATCTTGCCTTCAATGACCTTGCAATCTAAAGGGAGAGATACAAAAAGAGGCATGAGAATGAGAGTAAGCGTGCGTAGGATCAGGGGACTAGGTGGTACCCAGTATTGGGCATCTTGTTCCATGGAATTAAAACCAGCAGGGCAATAGATACAAAGTGGAGTAATCAGTGAGTCCAGTTTTTGCCCTTTATAAAGGAAAGTATTGTGAGGAGTTAGTACTTTACCCTCCAGCCCTCCAAACAGAGGTAAGGGGAGCCTGAGGGAAGATGGTCAATCAAGGCTTGAGTTACCATCACGGTGGTAGGTTTAGAAGTGATGAGTTTATAGTGAGAAGGGCAACTTGTTTCCGGGAGTTGAAAACAGGCAGCGCAGCAGATGCAAAGTGAAACCTCCTTTAGACGTGGAGTTTTCTCAAATATAAAATAGAAGGTTTAGAATAAATAGCCTCTGAGCTTCCTTCTATTTTTGAATATATTGTTCGTGATCTTTCCCCACCTTTGCCCCCTCACCCAAATACCCCCATACCCACCTGTCCACCAGCATAACACATCCTTCTCTAAAAGGAAAAAAGGGGTTATATCTCTTCCTTAAAAGATCAGCAATGGATACTCTGTAACTATCAGATACTGATCCAAAGGAAAGAAGTCAGCTAACTCCTCTGTTTGGTGATAAAATAGAATTAATTTTGCATCCTAAAGCATTAGCAAATTGTGACAGCTCTTTTCACAAATGTTTGTTGCTTCCCTGAGGAAAGGGGGTAAAAGGATTAACATTTTGCTCATACTGTATTTAGCAAATGTCATGTTTTCACTTTTCTGTGTTGACTTTGATATCCAAGTATGCACAGGAGGAAAGACAGTGCCCCTACTTAATAAGCACACATTAACCCCCACTGTCTAACTGCAGTTCAACTTCTCCGTATACAGATTCAGAAGACAATACTGGCAAAGTGTTTTCCCTTTTCAGGAAAACTGGTTTGCTTTACTCTTCTTTCTCTGGCCATTTCTTCCATGGTTTCCTTATCAAGTGCCTTGCCATTTTTTTCTAGATGGCAGTATTTTCTTCTCTGACTTTGCTTGTTGTTTCTGCACCTTTTCCTTAGCCATCACCCTCTCATGCATGCGGTCTCCTTTATTAGAATGGAAGCTCATTGTTAAGGAACCATCTTTGAATTCCTAATGCATAGCACAATGTTTGACCTATAGTAATTCTTTAATACATGCTTTTTCATTCATTCATTCATTCGCTCATTTTGAAACTAAAGAATCAATGATTGAGAGATAAAAAAGAACAGCTTAAAAGGCTGTCTCATTTTGCAGGTGAGATATCTGAGACACACAGAAGTGAAGCAGCTTCCCCACAGTTATAGAACTAAAATCAAGGAAGGATTGCCTGTGGCCCCAAGTCTTTCCATTGTATTATACTATCATGTAGTGCATTTTCCACTGAGAAAATGTCATGAACCAAATTAATCTTCCTTAAGTCCAAGTGAAATGGCATCATTCTCCTATTCAAAAACTGTCCATAATTCTCCATTTCCTTTATTTAGGTTTGGTTCTCTAATTAAAGGCCCACCCACCTCACTCCACCCATTCAGTTTTGCTAAGTAGGCTTTTCTGGGTATTAATCCTGGCTATTTTGCCTTCTGGATTGTCATATTCCAAGACCTCCACTCCTTTAGTGTTGTGGGTGATAAATCTTATGTGATCTTGTCTGTGGCTACACAATATTCAAATAAGTTATTTCTGGTTGTTCGTAGTATTTTTCTCTTTGTCCTAAGAGTTCAGGAATTTAGCTATAATAATCCCAGGAGTTTTCATTTGGGGATCCTTTTTTAGGAGGTGATTGATGGTTTTTTTCAGTATCTTTTTTGCCCTCTAGTTCTAAAATATCTGAACAATTTTCTTTTATAATTTCTTGAAAAATAATGCCTAAGCTTTTTTTTTAATTTTTGATCATGGCTTCAGGTAGTGCAATAATTCTTAAATTAGCACTCCTCAATCTATTTCCAAGTCAGTTTTCCAATGAGTTATTTCATGTTTTCTTCTATATTTCTTTCTCTTGACTTTTATTGTTGTTTTTTGATGTCTCATGAGGTCATTAGCTTTCACTTAACCACTTCTAATTTTTAAAGCACTATTTTCTTCAGCAAAGTATTGTACCTTATTTACCATTTGACAAATTCTACTTCTTAAGGAGTTACCTTCTTTAGTATTTTTGGTGCCTATCTTACCAAAGTGTTAATTCAGTCTTCATATGTTTTGTATTATTCTCACTACTTTTTTCCCACTTTACCCTCCATTGCTCCTTACTTGATTTTTGCAATCATTGTTTTTGCTCTTTTTTTAAAATGTCTTTTTTGATTATTTAAGGAATTCTTGTTGGGCTTTTATCAAATCTGTGTTTTTCTCTGAAGCTTTGCTTGTAGATGTTTTAAAATTATTATTTTCTTCCAACCTTGGTCTTGAGTGTCCATATTTCCATAGTAGTTTTTATTGTCAGGTTTTTTTTGCTCACTTTTCCAATGTATTTATTGACCTTGACCTTTGTATTAGAGTTGGTCTCTGCTCACCTCTGGGCAAGGAAGTAGGGAGGCTTATGTCACTATTCTAAGCTTCAAAATTTTTGCATTGTTGTTTTCACATTTGGTCTGTAAGTTTTTCATTATTTCTAGGGTGATGTGATCCAGGAGCAGGTGTGGTCACAGCTCTCCTGGTCTACATTCTGGTCCTTACCCAAGTAGGAGTCCTGCTTTTTGACAGCAAGGGCTAGCACCCCTCACTCTGACCTGGAACTGCAACCAGGAATTGGGTAATAGATAATGGGATTGCCAAGTGATACTCCCTTCTGTGCCCAGTGCCTGTATAGAGCTTCCCTGTTACTTCTTTCTGACTAGCTGTCTAATCCCCTTACTGTCTCTGGGTGGCAAGAGTTCTTGGAATCATGACTGTTGCTACAATCTCCATGATCCACAACTAGTAATGCTGGAGCTGTGCCCTTGGTAAGCCACCACCCCAGTGTTACACACTCCCTCCTTCTGACCTCCTAAGTTGTTTTGGATAGGAAAAATATCTCATCCTGACCTTTTGTTTGCTGAACCAATTACAATTAAATTTGATGTTTTATGTTTAAGTTTTTGGGAGGGGAATATTGGTAGAGTTTGGCTGGAATGCTGACTCTATCAGGAGCCTGCTTTTCAGAATTGAAAGTGTCATAATTCAAGTCTTTATTCTTTTATGCATAGAAAAATCCAAGTGGGGCTGTAGAGTATCACCTAATATTAGCAGCTACACTCAAAAGGGTAAAATAGGCTTAGAGTAGGGAATATTCATATCTCTTTGTCCACATGCCATAGTGCCTTTAGGAGAGAATTATAGTACCTAAAACTATCATAACCTTTATAGAAAAATTTCACTTGAGATACAGCACAAAATATGGACTAAATCTGTGATTTTATAATATTAATTTAAAGAAAACAACTGAAACAATGCAAACTCTGTGTGTTTGTGTGTGTGTGTGTGTGTGTGTGTGTGTGTGTGAAGCTTCATTCCCAATGTCGGTACCTCCACTGTAGTATTTACTAGTCATTTCGAAGAGAAATGAGGGGTAATAGTTAAAATTTTGGGATTGTTTCATGGTTTTATCTGTTTAATATATCAAATGGAAAAACATTTTCTAAAAATAGACTAGAGTTTGTCAGTTCAGTTTTTGAGATTTTTTTGAGGACACCACAATCCTCCCAGTTAGTGAAATCATAGGACTGGAATAAATTTTAGTAGCCATAGAATCTAACTTCCTCATTTAATAGTTGAAGAAACTGACATTGAGAGGTCAAGTGATTTATCCAGGGCCACACAGCTAAATAGCATTTGAAGTAGGATCAGTACGCCCATCTTTTTGACTCCAACAAGACTTCATCTTAAAGCTGTCTTCGACTCTTCTCTTTCTTTCATTCTCCATATACATTCAGTGGCCAAAAATTGGTGCATTGTTTCTCTACTACATCTCTATTAATCACCTCTTCTATTTCTCTTCTCTCTATACAACCATGGATTTACTGGATTTCTTCATCACTCCTCATTTAGATTAGTTAGTCCCCTAACACATCTTTCCTATTTCTTTATTTTCCTCCTACAATCCATCCTTCAAGGAAGCACAGATTTGACCATGATACTCTCTTCTTCAGATACTCCCAATGGTTTCCCAATACTCGGCATCAAATCCTCCCCATTCGATCACTTCTCACCAGACTTCCTTTTCTGCCTTGTCCCTTATTATTCTTATTCCAGTCTTATTCTCTATTATCACACACTCTCTGATAAAGATTACTAAAGCTTGCTCCTCAAATTTGATATTCCATCTTGTTCATGTTTGTATTTCATTTATATTCATAGTAGCAATGTTTGATCTCTTCATGTTTAAGTGGCCTCTTTTCAGAAAGAGGGTTAGGAGTGTGCTCTTAATATATTGGTATTACTAATGTGGAAATATGTTAAAATGATTGTACATGTATAGCCTATATCAAATTGCATGCTGTTTTGGGGAGGGGAGAGGGAAGTTGGGGGAAAATTTAGAACTCAAAATCTTATAAAGGTGAATGTCGAAAACTAAAAATTAATTAATTAAAAAAATTTAAAAAATTGCTACAAACATGTTTGCATGCATGTATGTGTATGTATGTGTGTATATGTATGTATGTATTTATATGTGTGTATGTGTGTGTATACCTTAATTGAGGACAATTCTCCTTGGCTCCAATGAACAAAGCATAGGATTATTGCTGCATTTTTTTTTCTGAACTTCTAAAAGCCACATAATTGAATGTGTTCAATTTTTCAACATTTGGGCAGCTTTCTAGCCCTTTAATATGTTATTTGTAAGTCAAATATTTATTATCTGACTCTGATTCCCATAACTCTCTTTTTTCAACTATCTCCCCAAACCCAACCGAATTAATTTAGTTTCAAATATTGTAGTATTTTAAATGTCTGTGTTTAATCTTGAGACTCATTTAATGCTCTCTTATTTCCCTTTTTACCTATATTACTATCCCTCTGAGAGTTAATGGTAAGGAGACTGAGATTCTTAAAGACTGAGATTTGTCTAAGGTCACTCATTTGATAGAGTAATATTTTTGTTTAAAAGGAATAGCTTCTACAAATTTAGAACTAGAAAGACCTTAAAAAATATTTCATCCAAATACTCCATTTATTACATTAGGAAACTGACACTTACAGAGGTAGAGTGACTTGTTCAAGGCAGTGGTGGGATTAGACTTTAGGTTCTTTAAATCTTAATATGAGGCTCTTTCCATTAGGACATTTAACCTCTGTCTTCAATTCATATTAATCCTAACGCAATACATGCTTAATTAATGCTCTGGATAATGAAAATTATGCATAGTACTAACAGCCTAAAGTCATTTAAAATTACTATCAACTAAGTTCTTAAAATAAATAGAAAAAATATGACATAACCCTAAGAATTCTATGAAAAAGTATCCTAAAGAATGATTTTTCTATAATTATTTAAGTAGAAAATAATGAGATTATTTTCTTCTATGTATTCTACTGTGGGGATTAATTCCAAGGCAAATATTAGTTAGTGTGATCATGAATATCACTCATGTAGTCTATCTGCTTTGTAATTTTTTTACATTCTGTTAGAATACAAGTTTTTACTATTACGGAAGGAAGAAAATAAACATTTTCCCCTTAAGACTCAATCTTGGTCTTAATGTCTTCATACCAGATTTTATATTCAGAGAAATTAAACAGTATTCTAATCAATTTAGAGCAGGGGATATTTCTCGATGTTATTTTTTCTTGTTTTTTGATTAAAGACTTTAAAATGTGGAAACCTTTTGATGTTAAAATATGGTGTATTAGGGGAACAATCTCTTTCAAAAGAGTTGTCTTTTTTAACACGTCAATTTATTTAGCAATGACTTTCCTCTCAACTAATATATCTTCATGTTAACTACCAAAAGAAAGAAAGAGAGATATTCAGAGGTAAATATCAGAAGCTTAGTGTACAACCTCTTCTTTAGTTGCAATTTTGGTAGTATTTTCTTCTTAGATAAAGATGTATTCTTTCTCTGGATGAACACATCTTTATGTAAGAAAATACTACTATAACTGATAAATAGAAGTATATATAGAATGATTTTACAAACACACATACATACACATATTTGTGTCTAATAGTAACTCTCTCAAGGGCAGGATGAAAAGGGGAAAAACAAATTTTCATAACTTTATTATATATTTAAAAGGAATAAGTAGTTGTATATAATAGATCTGTGGGTTTATCTTTTTATTATACTATGTTATGAAAATGCCTTATTTCATAAAGTCAAAATTAAAATAAATTTTAACATAGTGATAACTAAAAAAAACCAACTAATAAGAAATATTGTCGGAGGATTTGTATAGAAAGAATATTAACAAACAGTGTATAATTATTTAAGGAAAATAAAAAGGATAGAGAACTTTTAAAGATTAATTTATTTTTAGTTTTCAACATTCATTTCTGCAAGATTTTGAGTTAAAATATTTCTCCCCATGTCTCTCCTACTCCCTACCCCAAGATGGAATGTATTCTGATTGCCTCTTTCACTAGTCTGCCCTTGCTTCCATCACCCCCTTCCCCTCCCCTTATCTTCTTTCCCCTTACTTTCTTGTAGGGCAAAACAGATTTCTATACCCTATTGCCTGTATATCTTATTGCCCACTTGCATGTAAGAACAGTTTTTAACATTTGTTTTTAGAACTTGGAGTTCTGAATTTTCTCCCTTCTTCCCTTCCCACCAACCCTCCTTGAGAAGGAAAGCAATTCAATATAGGCTATAAATGTATCATTATGCATAAGACTTCCGTAATAGTCATGTTGTGAAAAACTAACTACATTTCCCTCCATCCTATCCTGTCCCTCATTTATTCAATTTTCTTCTTTGACCCTGTCGCTTTTTAAATGTGTTTGCTTCTGACTACCACCTCTCCCAATCTACCCTCCCTTCTGTCACCACCTCCCTTATCTCCTTCCTCCCTACTTTTCTGTAGGGTAAGATACCCAACTGAGTGTGTATGTTATTCCCTCCTTAAGTCAAATCTGATGAGAGCAAGATTCACTCATTCCCTTTCCTCTCCTCCCTCTTCCCTTCCATTATAACAGCTTTTTCCTGCCAGTTTTATGTGAGACAATTTAGCCCATTCTATCTCTCCCTTTCTCCTTTTTCCCACCTGATATTCAACTCATTGTGTGCCCTCTGTCTATGTGTGTGTGTGTGTGTGTGTGTGTGTGTGTGTGTGTGTGTGTGTCTGTGTCCCTTCAATTACCCTAATACTGAGAAGGTTCTCATGAGTTACAAATATCATCTTTCCATGTTGGAATGTAAACGGTTCTATTTTAATAAGTCCCTTATGATTTCTTTTTCCTGTTTACCTTTTCATGTTTCTCTTGATTCTTGTATTTGAACATCAAATGTTCTATTCAGGTGTAGTCTTTTCATCAAGAATGCTTCAAAGTCCTCTATTTCATTGAAAATCAATGTTTTCTCCTGAAGTATTATACTTAGTTTTGCTAGGTAGGGGATTCTTGGTTTTAATCCTAGCTCCTTTGAGCTCTTTGTCAAGGTATGACTCTGCTTCCAGAGTAGAGAATGCTTTGTCCCAAGCTTCAGGGGTTTTGCACTGCTGTTTTCTGAGTTACTTGTAGTCACCTGTAAATTTTCAGTTCTTCTCAGGTGGTACGATACAAGGAAACATATTTACTACCCTCCTGGCCTGTGCTCTGATCTGTGAGTGACCTCAAGCACTCTCTTCTACATTGGAACTGCTAGGAGGACTCCTTCTCCACAGCCACCACAAGAACCATCATACCAGAGTTCCTCCTCACCCCAGAACTACTAACTAGGACTCTGACCCAGATCCAAATGGTGCAAAGCAAGAGAACCCTGCCTCAGTGCCAGCAAAGAGATCTCTGCATTCCAGTTCTGATCAGCCACTTGATTCCCCCCACAGTCTATGGGCCTGGAGCTCCAGAAGCAGCTGCTGCTGCCATCACCTCTGCAGCCACTTCCACCACCCTGTGGCTGGGGTTGGACTGCACCCTTCTCTCACCTATGTCAGATAGAGTTTTTCCACTGGCCTTCTAATTTATCTTTGCTGTTTGTGGGTTGAGAATTCTAGAAACCCCCACACCTCAGTGACTTGGTGCCCTGAAGAAATGTTTTAAAAAACCTAGAATGCAGAAATCACAGCAAGATCACAGCTTATTTGAAGAGAGGAGAAAGAATCTAAAGACTTTGGAGAATTTAAAATAATTTATGAGTCAATGGCAGCCAAGAAAGTGAAAGTAATTTTAGGTTATGCAGGAGACATAGGGACAAAAGCCATAGAAGGAATAATCAACAAATACTTTTCATTGGTAAGATCACATCTGAATCACTGTATTCAGTTTAGGGTGCCAGAAGATAATAGGTAATTACAGGCAAATGAAAAGATGGCCCACAAGTTCACCAGAAATGAAGTAAAGAAGCTGATGAAGATGGTATCATTGGATGCCATACAGTAAAAATAAATAAAATTTTGAGGGAGATTTGTTTCTCTACCTTACAGAGCCCAGGATTACGATGTGAAAGTAATCAAAGCTTATAAACTATCATCTATTACATTGATCTGTTGGAATATAGGATTAAGAAATTCAGGAGCGCAAAAACTTTTAGTTTACTTGGAAGTCCCATAGGCTCCTGAAACTAAAACTACCTAAAAATGAAAACATTATCTTTGTCCCCTTCTGCAAAAGGCCTTTCCCTCTCAGATTTTATTCTAACTTCACTGTATATACTTAGCTACTGAGAAGTTTCCCTACCTACTAGAATGTGGTCTCCTTGCAGGCAGAGGTTATTTCACCTTTCATTGAATCACAGTATTGCACATATATTATGCAGATATAAATATATAGACTATATAGATATAGATGATAGATAGACACATACTGATTTCTACCTATCTCTAAAACTATGCATATCTAAAAATACAGACAGCTATATCTAAACATATGCAGATTATCTCTGTCTATCTATCTATCTATCTATCTATCTGTAGTCAACAGCCCAGAAGCAATAATAATTTATTAAGCACCTACTATGATAGGTGGTGTGTTAAGTACTGGGCATATTAATACAAATAAAAAGAAAAATATTCCTTACCTTCAGGGAACTTACACTCTAATGTGGAAGGGCACCACAGTAGCTGAATAATGGAAAGAAGGGGCAGGCAGAGACAGTACCTGGCATGGGGGGCATCATAGGGAATTCCAG
The DNA here is from genome assembly GCF_011100635.1 of Trichosurus vulpecula. NCBI lineage: Eukaryota > Metazoa > Chordata > Mammalia > Diprotodontia > Phalangeridae > Trichosurus > Trichosurus vulpecula. Next base: position 378,003,026 of record NC_050576.1, read on the forward strand.
ATAAGTCCTGAAATAGTGTAACTATGGAAAATGGAGGAAAACAATGTGCTGAACCCATTTTTAAAAATAAGAACTGTGTCAGGCAGCTAGGTGGTGCAGTGGATAGAGTACCAGCCCTGGAATCAAGAGGACCTGAGTTCAAATCCTGCCTCAAACACTTGACACTTAATAGCTGTGTGACTGTGGGTAAGTCACTTAACCCTAATTTCCTTGCCTTCTCCCCTTCAAAAAATGTGGAGGCCATGGTTCTGCCCCTTAACAATAGGATATAGGAGACATAAGGTACTGATGAGATGTGAGTACCAGGCAGATTCATTCTTGCAATGTAATGAGATTTTCTAATGATGACTTTGCTAGGGAAGGAAGATATGATGGAGAGTTCCAGAGACATCTAAAAGCAATGTAGCTGGTGGGAAATCTGGAGAAAAAACTGTTGAGCGTCCTTTTTAAGGAGCCCATGGCATTGCCCTCAAGTCACAGGGTTTAATCAGAAAGGCAAAAGGTGCTGACGAAATATGAGTGCCAGTACATTCAATATTATAGCATAATGGTATACACATATATTCCTACATGTATGAGTGTATATATATATGCATATATATACATATATATATATAAAGGTATATGTATATGGGGTTCAACGTATTTGTGTGCACACATGTAAATATTTCTATACTACACATATGTAAATACATTTTCAAGATCAGACAAGTATTTATGGCATAATATGGTCATCCAGAGATCATTTGTATATAAAACTGGAGGGAAAGTGACTAATGGATAACAAAAAGAAAGAAAGAGATCTACCAGTGCCTTCATTTGATGTGTAATATCAAATTCTTTTTGTACAATATGAAGAAATACCACTTAGAACATAAATATATCAAAAGAAGCTAAGGAGAAAAATACAGCGGTTCATAAAGTGAAATATATGTATATATGTATATATATATATCCTGGTGGAAACGTAATTTTGGAAACATTGAGAGAATTGATTTTCTAGATATCTGAAAGTGTAGGATACCAAAAATCAAAAGAAAAATATACACTACTGACTTACTAATGAAATTATTGCTCTAAAATATTTGAGTAACTACTGTTTTTATATTTATTTTTATATAAAATGTTTGTAAAATAATATATGCATTCATCAAAATCCTCCTTGATAAAACATATGAGAAGGTAAAAATCTGTTTTGGAGGTTTTGTTTTTGTTTTTGCTTTATTTTTCAAATGATATTTTAAAATAAACTGCTTTTTTTTTCAGTTGCACAGGAGCCTAAGAGTATAAGGTATATAAGAGAACACTGTGTTTATAATTTGTCGACTATTAGAAATTAATTTTAGTATACAGTTAAATGAGCAAGCATGTGTGTTCATTATGTGCCAGCCATTATCTTAAGCCCTGCAAATATGAATACAAGTGGAAAGAAAGACAATATTTACCTTCAAGAAGCTTGAATAAAGGAAGGAAGTATGATGGAGAGTTCTTCAATGAAGGAAGAAAGCATGTAATGAGGAGTTGAAAAGCAGAACAGGAAGAGAGAGGAAAGAAATCATCCTTGGTGGGCATGGTAAAGAAGTCTGGAATGTCGGGAGTAAAATCTGGAAAATAATGAAAATATTGCTGGCCTGACTTTTCCTTAAAATGAAGGTTCTGGAGAGAACCAACAAATCAGAGTAAGATGGCATAAGGTCAAAGAGTACTTTCATTGTGAGAAAACTAGAATAGAATCAACTTCTGGGGTGAAAAAGTTTCACAGGAATGGCAGAGAAGTCTGGAAAGTCCAATGACAAAGACAAAATCCTGCTTCCAAGGCTCTTCTCCAATAAAATATCCTCTTTGAATATGTTAAGATCACAGGAAATTCCTTGGAAATTCAATGAGACATATTTTTCATGATCCTCCGTTTGTAATATAAAAACAAGGAACAAAACTTAGGAATATATTCTTATCAAAAGTATGTGACATCCTACACAGAGTCCAATAAAGGGCATTTTCCTTTTAGGTGATGAGGTCCTTCAATGACCATTGTTTGAGAATGATATTAAACTGAATGCATCAAGCCTCAGACTTCAGCTTAGATTCTTTAATGATAGTCAGTGTCATTCAAGAATACCCAGCAATCTCAATAGGAAAAACTAAGTGGGTAAAAAAAAAATCATTATCTGTATTATGACATACAATTTGTATAGCAGTCTATCAGTACAAAAAGTTCAAGTACGCATTGTAGCTAGGGAAAGGGGCATAGGATTGCATGTGAGGAAGTGAGAAGGCTGGATTACATTGGGGAAATGATACTGGACTTTTAACAATCCCAAACTACTCCTTGACCTCTCCTTTTAATAAAATTAGTCTTCTGCTGGTGTGATCCAAATGAGAATCAATGAACATTATTATATGTAAAGGGCAGCAAAAGGTAAGTTGAAAGTTGCATGATAGTACTAAATCAAAGGTTCTTTACATTATTTGTGTCATGGAAAAACTCCTAAGTATGATGAAACCTATGGATTCCTTCCTAGAATTTTTTTTGATGATTGAAAGAAATATAAAATTTCAATTAGAGATTAGTTAAAGTTGTATTTTTTTCCATTTCAAGTTTATAGATAGACTGAAATCTATTCCAGAACCCCTCTGGGGTTGTTGGATCCAAAGTGAAGAACTCCTGACCTAAATATTCTAGAGCAAATGGAAGAAAGAAAGAAATCAATCAACAAGCATTTATTAATCATCTCTTAACTTCCAGGTACTATGATAATTACTGGACATGTATAAGTATAAAAGTGAAACAATTTTGATCTCAAGAAGCTTTAAGTCATTAGAGAAGACAACACATGTTAATATATTTAAATATACATATATCAATATACAGGGTGAATATATACGTATATGAACATATGAATATAGAGTGAATAAACACAAAATGCTTATGAAATAGTTTTGTGAATTGAAGATATTAGAGGATAGGATATCATGAAAATCTTCATGCAGATGTGCTTGAGATGCATCTTGAAGGAAGAAAGGGATTCTATAAAGCAGAGGAGAGGGGTGAGTGAGCAATAAAGATAGCCGCTTCAAGGCATGAAGATGGGAAATGGAATGTGCTATTTAAATTCATTAGGAAGGGCCCTTTGACTAGACCATAGAGTACAGGAAAGGGAATAATATGTGAATGAAATGGGAAAGGTGAGCCTGGCCTGGGTTGTAAAGAACCGTAAAAGAAAAACAGAAAGGAGTATATACTGCAGTGATCATGGAACTGTTGGTGTTTATTGAATTGGGTATTAACCTAGTTAGACCAACAATGAAGAACATTGAAGAAAAAAATCACTTTGAAGGACAAATTGAAGTCAAAAGAGGATTGACTCAGGGAGCCCAATTATAGGACCATAAAAATGGTGCAGGCAAGAGGTGATGGAGACCTGAACCAAAGTGGTGGCCATGTAAGAAGTGAGAATGTAAGAGATGTGAGAGATGGAGAAGAGGAAGAAATGTCAAGATCTGACAGCTAATTGGATAAAGAATATGAATGAATATTAAGACTGAAGGAAAAAGAGGCAGCATGGACTAGTAGCTAGATTACTGAAGTTCAGTATTAAAGTCCAGAAGACCTTGGTTTTAATCTTGCTTCAGACATGTACTAGCTGTATGACCCTGGGCAATTAAATTAACCCTTCAGAACCACAGTTTCTTCTGTAATTAAATGAGCAGATAGACTCCGTGACCTTAAAGGTTGCTTCCAGCAGTATATCTATGATCCTATAAGGCAATGAATTGTGTTATTACTGAATCATCTCACAATTTTATGACTGAAAGAGAAGGTACACTGGTCATGAAATAATAATAAAGGATAAAAGCTACACCACCTGGGTATTGTATTGTTACTTGCAGAATGTTACAAGGTTTAGAAAAATAGAATTTTGGAAAGAAATAAAAATAAATTTAAAAGAATTATATTGAATGAGAAGGTACCAATGGATTATGTCACGAACATTAAACAGGAAAACTAGTGTTATTGAGGTTATAGTTTCATTAAACAATATTGGAGTGTAGTTAATTGTGCATATGTCATATTCCTGTACTAGAATATAAATTCCAAGAGAATGGAGTCTGTATCTGGCTCTCCTATACAAGCTAGTATGGTGGCACTTAATAAATACTTGAAGTGGATATTACAAGAATAAATTTTTTAATAAATATTCAATATCCTATTTGTTTCATGCCTATTATTTTTAGAAATGTTTTCAAAGTGCTGAGATTATTGAGAATAGGGATATAGTGGATGATAACTTGGAAAAAGAGAATAATTGTCATAAAAATGTGGAGATAAATTAGGCTAATTTTGTGTATTTTTTAAAAAAATCTATCAAATACACTGGAATGTTACCAGTTTGGAAATGATCAGCAAGTAAAATAATCTTTTTTCCACAAATATTAACCTGAGCTTTTGAGGAACATGTTTTCCAAGAAATATGTTTTGTAAGTTGGCTTCTATTTTGGGAAATTGTGCTTACTGAGTTAAAAACAAAGCAAGGTGCTGAGATTTCTCTTAATCACACTGCATATAATTTCTTTCAAAATAGTCCATAGTCTTTGCCAAGGCAGGAGGGCACTGTGGGTTTATCAAGGTGTTTCAACATGACCTCTTCATAATTGATGGTCAACTTGGGGAGCTACAGGATGCCTGGAGGTTAACTTGAGTTACAGGGAAACACCAGAAGTAATTAAGAAATGCTAAGGGTAAGCATATTTGACATAAAAATAGCCTGACTCTCCTGCTGTGAAAGCTATTGTTGTGGAATCCAGTAAGCAGCCTCATTAACGTTGCTAATTATCTCCTGCTGCTTTTTAACTGTACGTTAATTTTTGAAAGTTTGTTTAGCTGGGAGTATTCCTGGAGTTGCAGTGATACCACAAACAAGGTCAATAAGCAGGTGATGAGGTTTCTGATGGTAAGCTGTGTGGCCATGGAGGACTGTGAATGATCATTTAGTCCATTAATTTTCCACAGCTTTTATAGGCATCTAACAGTATAATTGTAGTTGTCGTTCATTTTGAGTTTCAGTCTAACTCATTGAAAGACATCTTACTGCTGAGCTGAAAATGAATGAGGGAGTGGTGGTGGTCATTATATCATTTCCAGATATGTTCAACTGTGTTCCATACAGGAGCCTTCTACAATCTTCTGTTCTATGGGTCCAATGTTACATTGCCTAGATGTAATTAAAGGCCAAACACCATAGACATAATATAGTACCTTGAGATAAGCACAGGAATCCCTTGCTTTTCTTCTATGTAGCTCAATAATAACCTTAACAGGGAACTTTCTTGGCTCTTTTATTAGTGCCTAACTCAACCCTACTGAAACTCTTCAGTGTTCCCAGTTCATGGTAATTAAAGAGATGGATCTTAATGGGGAAAAATTCATCTTTTGCCTCATTCATTTCTTAACTCCATTGACTGACTCTAGGAGAAAAAAAAGTACAAAATCCACTGTTTAATATTTAACACCATTCACAACCTAACCTCAACTTATCTTACTAGGACCATTGTAAGTTATCCCTCCTCCCACACTCTGCAATTGAGGCAAGATGGTCTCCTCTCTCTTTCTTATACGTGACACTCTATTTTATGTCTCCATGCCTTTGAACAGCTGGCCCCCATACTTGGAATGCACACTTTCCTCACTTAAGCTTGATAGGATCATTCTTTTACTTCAAGACTTCATTCAAGCATTTACTTAAATTTGAAGCCTATCTTGATCTTGATGTCCCCAAATGTCCCCATCCTCCATTATAAATGAAACTTCTTTGAGCTACTTTGCCTTTGTCTGTAGTGATTCTCTTTATAATTATTCTGAATAGCTATACATACATATGTGTGCATATATACATTTACAGGCATATATACATGTATGTAAATGTATGTGTATACAAACATATTCCTTATGTTCCTGAAATTCCTTACAATAGGTATTATTTCATTCTTTGTACTTGTACTGCAAGTGCCTAGCATAGGAACTGGTTTAAAGCAGGCACTTGATAAATATTTTATGATTGTCACACTAGTGTGATGTATGTTTGGGGAGAAAGGTAGCAGAAAGGTAGCCTATGGGAGAGGGCTCTTTTCTAAGTGTTCATTGAAATCTTGTCATTAGTTCATCTGAAGTTATTTTATTTCACTTGTATCAAAGAATGTCCTTGAGAAGGCTCTGCTTTAATGATTTGCTGGTCACCATTGACTTTCATTGTTGGCTATGATGTGCCCGTAATATTTGTTTAAAAATATTGTTTTAAGTGATAAGCTATTTGTATAAGCAGATGTCTTTTTGTAGGTTAGCTCACATATTTGGAAGAATATAAGGAAATGCATATTTAATATTTTATTTATATTTTAATTCATATTGAAAAAAAATGAACTAGTAGAATATATCATTGATGAAAAAATTTTCACAAATTTGGGCTAGCTATAGAAAGTCTTAAAAAGTCCCAGATTATGATGGGACCATCTTATCTGCAAAAGAAATTCTTTAGTGTTTGAATTTCCTTGTCTATAATATGAGCTTCAAATACATTAATTTCTTCTTCATTCCTGTATTTAAGTTGGAAAAGTATATTTACTGCTAAGATGAATTCTAGTGCAGTGGATAAAACATTAGGTTAGTAGTTCTGAAAACAGGTTCAAATCTTCACTTCCTAATCATGGGATAGAAAGCAAATGATTTAACCTAACATTACCTCAGACACTCATTAAAGACTAAAAATTATAAAATATGAAGATTATTATCTTTAAGTCTGTAGTTCAGAGGACCTGATCTGTAATACAGGAAGAAAGAAAAGGAGGAAGGAAGGAAAGGGGAAGGAAGGAAGGGATGAAGGAAGGAAGGAAAGAAGGATGGAAGGGATGAAGGAAGGAAGGAAGGAAGGATAAAAGGGAGGAAGGAAGGAAGGATAAAAGAGAAGAAGGAAGGAAAAATGCAGCATTTATTAAGCACCTACTTATAATCTATGCGCTCAGGTGATTTTATAAATATTATCTGATTTGATCTCATAAGAGTCCTGGAAGTTGGGTGACATTATTACCCTCATTTTGTAATTGAGAAAACTGAGGCAAAAAGAGGGTAAGTGGCCCAGAATCAAATAACTAGGAAGTTTTTTAATAGAAAGTTTGAACTTAGGTCTTCTGACTCCCAATCCAGCATTCTATCCACTGTGCCACCCTAGCTGCACATCATGAGCTTGCAAAACTCACAAAATCAGAAGTCCAGATCAAATATATGTACTTCAAAGTACCCAAATGCCACAGTCCTGATAGTTGCTAATAAAGAGTATAGTATTCACGGTCAGGTGAACTGGACTCTAGACCTGGCTCTAATATTACCTATGTGAGATGGGCGCATTTTCTAACATGTCTTGGCTTTAATTTTCTCATCTATTAAGAAAAAAAAAAACAAAAGCAAAACATTAAATTTCTTTCATGTGCAAGACTCTTTGATAAGGTCTGGGTATGAAAATACAAGCAAGCAATATAGTCCCTACCATCAGGAACCTTACATTCTAATAGGGGAAAAACACTTATAAGGGAGAAGTGACCTTGCGAAAGTATTTTGGAAAATTTTGACATGTCTTTTCTTCCTAGCAATGATACTGTTGATGTGATTGTTGTTCTCAGAGACAGACTCCAGAAGGAGGGAGAGTGGTGTTTGGGAGTGGGGAAGAGAAAGTCATAGAGATTGCCAAGAAAAAGTTGTCTTGACAAGCTTGGATCCAGCCTATAAATAGTCAATGATCACAAATATTTTCATTGAGAAATTAGGTAATTATAGTACATTCATAAAACTTAACTTTTGACAAATTTGGACTAGCCACATAAAAAACTAAGGGAAGTAGTTTTAGTTCTAGGTCAAAAATGAAGTCTCAGACATAGGACTATGGAATCTTGAAGAAAAATAGAAAGTAACCTTATGGTTCTGAGTCCATGCAGGATATAGTGAATAATCACCAATTGGAAAGCCAGGGTCTCAGAGTATAAGCTTGATTTTCATTCAGAGGTGGAGGCTGGTGCACAGGAACTTGGGATCTTGACATAGGTGGGAAGTAGTAGGTGCATGCTATACTAGATGGTGTCTAATATCCTTTCCAACTCTGTAAGACATGCAGAATTTCAAAGTGAATATAAATATGACTACATCCTTAGATGTGATATTTTAGCATAAACTTTCCTTACTAGTTATTGAATTAGGTCGAGAGCACAGGACCGCCTGGATGGTCCCTGGGAAAGGTCTATCACACGGTGCTGGGAGTGGAGCACAGCCCAGCATGTTGACTTGTTGAAAAACAAGTCAATGACTTGCTAAAAATTCTGAATAAGGGGATGGAGCCAAGATGGTGGCTGGAAAGCAGGGACTTGCCTAGGGCTCTCCCCCAGGACAATCCAAACACTGATAAAAAAAATGGCTCTGAGAAAATTCTAGAACTGTAGAACCCATGAAGTAGCAGAGGGAAGTAGGGCTCCAGCCCAGCACATCCTGGATGGTCTCTGAGTAAGGTCTATTGCACAGAGCTGGAAGCAGAGTGAAGCTGAGCCTGGCATGGGCTGCACTGGACCAACCATACTGGGAGTCAGGCAGAATAGGACCTACCACATTGAATCAGTGAGCTGGGGCAGTTACCAGACTTCCCAACCCACAAACACCAAAGACAACAGAGAAGGTTAGTGGGAAAAGCCGCAGGGGACAGAGTGAAAGGAGTTCATAGTTCAACCACCCCCCCAACGGGGCTGGTGCAGCTACAGAGCTATAGCTACAGTTGCTTCCGGCCACAAGCCCACCTGGTGGGAGGAATTAAGTGGCAGATATGAGGGGGAATGCAGAGCCTGCTTAAGATCTGAGTCAGGTCCAGGTTGGTGGTTCCTGGGGGGAGGAGGAGTGCTGGTGAGGCAGAGCTTGCTGTATAGAAATAGCTCTGAAAACAACAGCACATCTCCTCAAGCTTGGAACAAAGTACTCTCTACACTACAAGCAGTCATACCCCAACAAAAACTCAAGGGTCAAATAAGTTGGCTGGGAATATGGCCAGGCAGTGAAAATGGACTCACATTCACTCTCGGGCTTTGGAATCTTTCTTTGGTGACAAAGAAGACCGAAATAAACAGCCAGAAGAAGTTAACAAAGTCAAAGAGCCAACATCAAAAGCCTCCAAGAAAAACATGAACTGGTCTCAAGTCATGGAAGAGCTCATAAAGGATTTGGAAAAGCAAGTTAGAGAAGTAGAGGAAAAATTGGGAAGAGAAATGAGAATGATGCAAAAAAACCACGAAAAACATTCAATGACTTTCTAAAGGAGACCCCCCAAAAAACTGAAGAAAACAACACCTTAAAAAATAGACTAACTCAAATGGCAAAAGAGCTCCAAAAAGCCAATGAGGAGAAGAATGCCTTGAAAGGCAGAGTTAGCCAAATGGAAAAGGAGGTCCAAAAGACCACTGAAGAAAATACTACCTTAAAAATTAGACTGGAGCAAGTGGAAGCTAGTGACTTTATGAGAAATCAAGATATTATAAAACAGAACCAAAGGAATGAAAACATGGAAGACAATGTGAAATATCTCCTTGGAAAAACCACTGACCTGGAAAATAGATCCAGGAGGGACAATTTAAAAATTATTGGACTACCTGAAAGCCATGACCAAAAACAGACCCTAGATATCATCTTTCAAGAAATTATCAAGGAGAACTGCTCTGATATTCTAGAGCCAGAGGGTAAAACAGAAATTGAGAAAATCTACCAATCACCTCCTCAAAAAGATCCCCAAAAGAAAACTCCTAGGAATATTGTTGCCAAATACCAGAGCTCCCAGATCAAGGACAAAATACTGCAAGGAGCCAGAAAGAAACAATTTGAGTATTGTGGGAAAACAATCAGGATAACACAGGATTCAGCAGCTTCCACATTAAGCAATTGAAGGTCTTGGAATATGATATTCTGGAGGTCAACGGAGCTAGGATTAAAACCAAGAATCACCTGTCCAGCAAAACTGAGTATCATGCTCCAAGGCAAAGTATGAATTGTCAATAAAATAGAGGACTTTCAAGCTTTCTCAATGAAAAGACCAGAGCTGAATAGAAAATTTGACTTTCAAACACAAGAATCAAGAAAATCATGAAAAAGTAAACAAGAAAGAGAAATCACAAGGGACTTACTAAAGTTGAAGTTTTGTTTACATTCCTACATGGAAAGATGATGTGTATAATTCATGAGACCTCAGTATTAGGGTAGCTGAAGGGAATATGCCTGTATACACACATATATATGTATATATTTATGTATATATGTGTGTGTGTGTGTGTGTGTGTGTGTGTGTAGACAAAGGGCACAGGGTGAGTTGACTATGAAGGGATGATGTCTAAAAAATAAAATCAAATTAAGGGATGAGAGAGGAATATATTGAGAGAGGGAGAAAGGGAGATAGAATGAGGTAAATTATCCCACATAATAGTGGCAAGAAAAAGCAGTTCTGTAGAAAGTGAAGAGGGGGTAGGTGAGGGGAATGAGTGAATCTTGCTCTCATTGGATTTGACCTGAGGCGGAAATAACATACACACTCAATTGGATATCTTACCCCACAGGAAAGAAGGAGGAAGGACATAAAAAAGGCAGGACAATAGAAGGAAGGGGAGATAGGGGGAGGTGGTAATCAAAAGCAAACACTTTCAAAAAGAGACAGGGTCAAGGAAGAAAATTGGATAAAGGGGGATAAGATAGGAAGGAGCAAAATATAGTTAGTCTTTCACAATATGAGAATTGTGAAGGGTTTTGCATAATGATACAAATGTGGCCTACATTCAATTGCTTGCCTTCTTAGGGACTGTGGATGGGGAGGGAAGAGGGAAAAGAATTTGGAACTCAAAGATTTAAAAGGTGATGGATGTTCACAAATAAAGTTTTTGCATGCAACTAGTAAATAAGATATACAGGCAATGGGGCATAAACATTTATCTTGCCCTACAAGAAAGTAAGGGAAAAGGGGATGGGGGGAGTGGGGTGACAGAAGGGAGGGCTGACTGGGAAATGGGGCAATTAGAATATATGCCATCTTGGAGTGGGGGAGAGGGTAGAAATGGAGAGAAAATTTGCAATTCAAACTCTTGTGAAAATTAAGGTTGAAAACTAAAAATATTAAATAATTAAATAATGATTTAAAAAAATACTGAAGAAAATAACACCTTAAAAAATAGACTAACCCAAATGGCAAAAGAGGTCCAAAAAGACAATGAGGAAAAGAATGCCTTAAAAAAGAGAATTGTCCAAATGGCAAACAAGGTCCAAAAGACCAAATACTACCTTAAAAATTAGAATGGAGCAAGTGGAAACTAGTGACTTTATGAGAAATCAAGAAATTATAAAACAGAACCAAAAGAATGAAAAAAAGAAGACTGTGAAATATCTCATTGGAACAACCACTGACCTGGAAAATAGATCCAGGTGAGATAATTTAAAAATTATTGGACTACCAGAAAGCCATGATCAAAAAAGAGCCTAGATATCATCTTTCAAGAAATTTTCAAGGAAAATTGCTCTGATATTCTAGAACCAGAGAGTAAAATAGAAATTGCAAGAATACACCAATCACTTCTTGAAAAAGATCCCAAAAAGAAAACTCCTAGGAAAATTGTAGCCAATTTCTAGAGTTTCCAAGTCAAGGAGAAAATATTGCAAGCAGCCAGAAAGCAACAATTGGAGTATTGTGGAAACACAATCTGGATAACACAGGATGTAGCAACTTCTAGATTAAATCATCAAAGGTCTTGGAATATGACATTCTGGAGGTAAAAGGAGGTAGGATTAAAACCAAGAATCACCTACCCAGCAAAACTGAGTATAATACTCCAGGGCAAAATATGGATTTACAATAAAGTAGAAGACTTTCAAGCTTTCTCACTGAAAAGACCAGAGCTGAATAGAAAATTTGACTTTCAGGTACAAGAATCAAGAGAAGCATGAAAAGATAAACAGGAAAGAGAAATCACAAGGGACTTACTAAAGTGAACTGTTTTGTTTATATTCCTACATGGAAAGATGATATTTGTAACTCATGAAACCTTTCTCAGTATTAGGATAGTTGAAGGGAATGTACATACATACATACATACACACACACACACACACACACACACACACACACACACACACACACATAGACAGAGGGCCAGAGGACACAGGATGAGTTGAATATGAAGAGATGATATCTAAAAAAGGAAAATTGAGAGGTGAGAGAAGAATATATTGGGAGAAAGAGAAAGGAAGAGATAGAATGAGGCAAATTATTTCACATAAAAGTGGCAAGAAAAAGCAGTGCTATTGGAAGGGAAGAGGGGGCAGGTGAAAGGAAATGAGTGAATCTTGCTCTCATCAGATTTGACTTAAGGAGGGAATAACATACACATTCAATTGGGTATCTCACCCCACAGAAAAGTAGGGGGAAGGAGATAAGAGGAGGAGGATGATAGAAGGGAGGGCAGATCAGGGGAAGAGGTAATCAAAAGAAAACACTTCTGAAAATGTACATGGTCAAGGGAGAAAGTTGAATAAAGGGGGACAGGAATAGAATGGAGGGAAATAAAGTTAGTCTTTCACAACATGATTGTCATGAAAGTGTTTTGCATAAGTATACAAGTATTTCCTATGTTGAATTCCTTGCCTTGCTCAAGTAGGGTGGGTGGGGAGGGAAGAAGGGAGAGAATTTGAAACTCAAAGTTCTAAAAAAATGTTAAAAGCTGTTCTTACATGGGAACTGGGAAATAAGATATAGAGGCAATGGGGTACAGAAATTCATCTTGCCCTACAAGAAAGTAAGGGGAAATGGGATGTAGGGGAGTGGGGTGAGTGAAGGAAGGGCAGACCGGAAAAGGGGCAATCAGAATATATGCCTTCTTGGGATGGGGGGAGGGTAGAAATTGACAGAAAGTTTCTAACTCAAAATCTCATGGAAATCAATGTTGAAAACTAAAAATATTAAATAACAAAAAAGTTAAACTCACAAAAAGAAAATTACAAATATTAAGATAAGAAAAAAATAGTAAGTTTCCGCCTAATTAGGCAGTTAAATTAGCTTATATTGGGGCTTTGGTTGTAGGAATATTTACAATAATTTTATTTTAGTAATTTAGGAAGATCTAATAAATTTTTAACTTATAAGAATTATTTTATTTTGTTAATTTTTTAGACATGTTTTACTTTGAATTTCAATTGTCTTCCTCTCTCTCATGCCACCCCCCTGCCTTGAGAAGGCAAGCAATATGATACCCATTATACATGTAAAGTAATGCAAAATATGTTTCTATATTGACTATGTTGCAAAAAAGCAAGAAAAGTAAAGTGAAAAACAACATACTTTGTTCTGCACTCAGAGAGGAACAATTCTCTCTCTAGAACTGGATAGAATTTTTCATCTAGTCCTTCTGAATTATGTTAAACATTGTCTTGAATATAGTAGCTAATTTGTCCAGTTCATCTGTTATAGTATTCCTTTATTTTTTACATTGTTCTCCTAATTCTGCTCATTTCATTCTGTTCTAGTGAGTCTTCCCAAAGCTTTTTTTCTTAAATCATCTTGCTCATAATTTCTTGTAGCAGAGTAGTATTCATCACAACCATATATCACAGCTTGTTCAGACATTGTCCAATTGATTGGCATTCCCTCAGTTTCCAATTATATGTCACCACGAGAAACAAAAAGAGCTGCTATAAATTTTTTTATCATTGTGTCTTTTTTTTTTCTTTTTCTTTGGTCTGTTTGGGCAGTATTGCTGGGACAAAAGGTATGCACGGTTTCATGGCCCTTTGGGCCTAGTTCCAAATTGTCCTCCAGAATAGTTGGACCAGTTCACAACTATGACAATAGTCCTTAGTGCACCTACTCTCTACATCCCCTCCAGCATTTGTCATTTTCCTTTGCTGTCAGGTTAGTCAATCTGATAGGTGTGAGATAGTATCTCAGTTTTTTTTTTAATTTGCATTTCTCTAGTCAGAAGTGACTCAGAGTATTTTTATAACTATTTGATTTCTTCTGAAGGGTGCCTGTTCACATTCTTTGACCATTTGTCAACAGAGAATAACTCTTATTTTCATAAATTTGGTTTGGTTGCCTAAAAATATAAGAAATGATTGTTTTATCAGAAAAAACTTGTTCCAAAAAATTTCCCAAGTTTCCTGCTTTCCTTCTAATTTTGGCTACACTTTTTCTGGGTTTTTTTTTTGTTTGTGTGTGCAAACCCTTTTTAAATTTCATATCATCAACATTATGCATTTTACTTCCCATTATCCTCTCTATCCTTTGTTTGATCATAAGCTCTTCCCATAACTGTTTATATTAGTAGCAAATTTTTCCACGCTCCTCTCAATTGCTTATGATTTCACCCTTTATGTCTAAATCATGTACTCATTTATACCTTATCTTGGTATACAGTGTGAAATGTTGGTCTATGCCTGGTTTCTGCCAGACCGCTTTCTAGTTTTCTCAGCATTTTTGTCAAATTCTGATATCTAGACCTCAAAGTTTAGATCTTTGGGACTATCAAAAATTAGACTAATATGGTCAGTTTATAAAAAGTAAAAAAAAAAAAAGGAAAGAGAGACACAGAGACATAGAGAGAGACAGAGACAGAATGAGACAGACAGACAGCAGGGGAGGATTCATAAGAAAACCCATAAAACTTTTAAAAGAATCTCTTAGTTCCTTTAACTAAAGGACAGTTAGCAAGTCAATGTACCCTCCCTCCTTCATAATGAATAAGATTCACAGTCCCCTAAAAAGGTAAGGCAAAGTTCAAGCTTATTGTACCTGTCCTTCATTGCCATCTAGTTCTCACTCTTCCTTTCAGTTTCATTTCTATTTTCCACACACATACATACACACGCATATATGTATATATACATACATATGTAGATCTATCTGTCTATCTATCTATCTGTCTGTCTGTCTGTCTGTCTTTCTAGTAGAGATGGTAAGGACAACATGGCTGATTTTAAGTATTTGAAAGGTCATGATATGGAAGAAGGATCTCAATTTTTCTGCTTGGACCCAGAGTGTAGTACCAGCAGCAATGAGTGGATGTTACCAAAATTTAACTTTAAGCTTTATACTAGAGAAAAAGTTTGTGATATTTTAGAGTTGTACAGAATAAAATAAATAGCTGGCTCAATAAATAGTGGGTTCCTGTTCACTGGAGAATTTCAAGCAGAGTCAGGATGACCACGTGTTTAATATGGATTCCATCTTTAATATTGGGTGATTTTGTCCATCAGATCCCTTCCCATGCTCACTTCTGAGATTTGTCAGAAGAGAATACTTAGTGGGACAAAGATATACTTTATAGCAGAAGATGTTTCATCTGCTGTTATTTCCCTTGAAGCTAACACAGTGTTTTGAACATGACAGGTGATCAACAAAGTGGTAATTAGATGAATTAAACATAAACTGCATGTACAGTATTTCTAAGGTGATTACATTGGTTAGGGACTAAACTTGTCCTGTTTGCTCCAAAGAACAGAACTAGGAGGAAGAGGTGAAATATGTGAAGTGTCAGTTTTAGGTTAATAACAACTCCCAAACAAGTAAACTTTTCAAAAGTGGAATTAGATGCTTCAGGAGGTAGTAGATTCTCCCTCATTAAATGTCACAAAATAACACAAAAGTATATGACTACTTGACATGTATTTAAAATAAGATTTATTTATACACTAGAAGAAATTGTCATTGATATATCATACACATAGCAATTTTATTATAGCTATTTAATTAAAATGGTATTGAGTTAAACATGAGTGAATTTTATTTATTTAGTATTCTATATTCCCCTGTTACATGTAATAACAATTTTTAACATTCATTTTTTAGAACTTTGAATTCCACATTCTCTTCCTTTCTCCTCATTGATAGCAATTTGATATAGGTCATGCATGTGTAGTCATCCAAAACATTTCCAGTATAGTAATATTGTGAAAGAAAACATATGAGAGAGAGAGAGAGAGAGAGAGAGAGAGAGAGAGAGAGAGAGAGAGAGAGAGAGAGAGAGAAAAAAAAAAACCTCAAAGAAAAATGAAAGTTTAAAAAAAATCCTTCAATCTGTATTCAGACACCCCCAGTTCGTTCTCTGGAGATGGAAAGAAATTTTCATCATAAGTCCTTCAGAGCTGTCTTGCATACTTGTCTTGCTGAGAATAGCTAAGTCATTCACAGCTGATTATCTTACAATATTGCTGTTATGTTGTACACACTGCATTTCACTTTGCATCACCTCATGTATTTCCTGATTTTTCTGAGAGCATCCTGCTTGCCTTTTCTTATAGCACAATAGTTTTCATCATAATCATATACTACAATTTCTTCAAACATTCCCAGATTGGTAGGCATCCCCCCAGTTTCCAATTCTTTGCCATCAGAAAAGAGGTCATTTTTCTTCTTGTTTTTATCTCTTTTGGGATACAGACCCAGTAATGTTATTGCTAAGACAAAGGGTATGCAGGGTTTTATAGCTATTTGGGCACAGTTCCAAATTGCTCTGCAAATGGTTCAATCAGGTCACAAGTCCACCACTTTCCCCACATCCCTTCCAATATTTGTAATTTTCTTTTTCTGTCCTATAAGTCAGTCTAATAGGTTGGAGGAAGTATCTCAGAATTGTTTTAATTTGCATTTCTCCAATCAGTAGTGTGTTAGAGCTTATTTTGTTTGTTTTTTTGGAGGGAAAAAGGCAGGTCAATTGGGGTTAAGTGACTTGCCCAAGGTCACACAGCTGGTAAGTGTGTCAAATGTCTGAGGCCAGATTTGGATTCAGATCCTCATGACTCCAGGGCTTGTGCTCTACTCTGAAGCACTTAGCTGCCCCTAGAGCTTATTTTCTTATGGCCATAGATAGCTTTGATTACTTCATGTAAAAATTATTCATATCTTTTCATATGTTATCAGTTGGGGGATAGCTCTAGTTTTCATAAATTTGACTCAGTTCTCTACATGTTTGAGAAATGAGGTCTTTATCAGAGAAAATAGTTCAAAATTTTTTTCACAGTTACTATTGCTAAATGTATTTCCTTCCATACTATTCCTCCATGTTTATTCTATTATCTCTATCCTTTCACCCTGTCATTCCTCAAAAGTGCTTGGCTTTTGACTACCCCCTTGCCCAATCTGCCCTACCTTCTATCACATCCCCCACCCCTTCTTTTCCTACATTTATGTAGGGAAAGAGAGATTTCTATACTCAATTGAGTGTGTATGGTATTCCCTCATTAAGGCAATTTTGATGAGAGTAGGGTTCAGCAACTTCCTCTCCCCCCTACTAATCTTCACCTCCACTTTAAATGCTTTTTCTTGCCTCTTTTATGTGAGACAATTAACCCCTTTCTACCTCTCCCTTTTCTGTTCTCTAAGTAAATTCCTCTCTCATCCCTTAATTTTATTTTTTAATATCAATGCTTCTTATTCAACTCACACTTGTGCTCCCTGTCTATACATACCCCTTCTTACTGCCCCCATAATGTGAAAGTTCTTATGAGTTACAAGTACCATCTCCCCATGCAGTAATGTACACTATTTAACTTTATTAAGTTTCTTATGATTTCCCTTTCTTATTTCCCTTTGTACATTTCTCTTGAGTCTTGTACTTGCAAGTTAATTTTAGTACTCATTTCTGTTCTTTTCATCAAGAATACATGAAAGTCCTCTATTTCATTGAATGTCTCTTTTACCCCCAAATGGGTTATACATAGTCTATGCTCATTTTTAGCTAATTAATTATTTTTTTTAAATTTTACAACACTCAGTTCCATGACTTCTAAATTTTCTCCCCCTTCTCCACCCCCCCAGGATGTCATGTGATCTGACACAGGTTCTTCATATACCCACATTAAACTTATTTTCCCAATAATCAAGTTACAAAGAAGAATTATAACCAATGAAATGAAGCATGAGAAAGATGAAACAAAGCCAAGAATCCCAGAAAATAAAATAGAGAGCAAATAGTTTGCTTCAATCTGCATTCAGACTGTAATTCTTTCTCTGGATTTGGATAGTCTTTTCTATCATGAGTCTTTTGGATCTGTCTTAGAACCTTGTATTGTTGAGAAGAGCCAAGTCTATCAAGATTGATCATCAGAAAAGCAATGTGCCCTCGGTTCTGTACAATGTTCTCCTGGTTCTGCTCCCTTCACCTATCATCAGATCATATAAGTTTCTCCAAGCTCTAATGAAGTCCATCTACTCCTCATTTCTTATAGCACAAAAGTATTTCATTACATTCATATACCATAATTTGTTTAGCCATTTCCCAATTAATGGTATCCCCTTGATTTCCAATTCTTTGCCACCACAAAAAGAGCTGCTGTAAATATTTTTGTACATACATTTCCTTCCCCCACCCCATATGATCTCTTTGGGATATAGCCCTAGAAGTGGTATTGCTGGGTCAAAGGGTATGTGCATTTTTATAGCCCTTTGGGCATAGTTACAAATTGCTCTCCAGAATGGTTGGATCAGTTCACAACTCCACCAACAATGCAGAAGTGATCCAATTTTTCCCACATCTGCTCCAGCATTTATCATTTTGTTATTTTGATGTATTAGCCAATCTGACAGGAGAGATATAGTACCTAAGAGTTGTTCTGATTTGCATTTCTCTAATCAATAGAGATTTAGAACATTTTTTCATATGACTATAGATATCTTTAATTTTTTCTCTGAAAACTGCCTGTTCATGTCATTTTATCATTTGAATGTGGAATGACTTGTATTATAAATTTGACTCAGTTCCCTGTATATTTTAGAGATGAGGCCTTTGTCAGAGACAATGGTTGTAAAAATTCTTTCCCAATTTTCTGCTTCCCTCCTAATCTTGGTTGTACTGGTTTTGTTTGTACAAAAACTTTTCAATTTAATATAATCAAAATTATCCATTTTGCACTTTGTAGTGCTTTCTATCTCTTCTTTTTTTCATAAATTCTTCCCTTCTCCATAACTCTGAAAGGTAAACTATTCTCTTCTTTCTCAAATTGCTCATAGTATCAGCTTGTATATCTAAGTTATGACCCCATTTTGACTTTATTTTGGTAATGGAGTAAGATATTGGTCTATGCCCAGTTTCTTACACACTATTTTCCAGTTTTACCAGGAGTTTTTGTGAAATAGTGAGTTCTTATCCCAGAAACTGGTCTCTTTGGGTTCATCAAAGAGTAGTTTACTACAGTCATTAACTACTGTGTCTTGTGTACATAAGCTATTCCACTGATCCACTACTCTGTTTCTTAGCCACTCAAGGAGTTTTGAGGATTGCTGCTGTATAATACAGTTTAACATCTGGTATGGCTAGGCCTCCTTCCCTAGCATTTCTTTTCATTAATTTCCTTAATATTCTGGATCTCCTGTTCTTCCAGACAAATTTTGTTATTATTTTCTCTAGCTCTATGAAATACTTTTTCGTAGTTTGATTGGTATGGCACTAAATAAGTAAATTAATTAAGGTAAAATTGTCATTTTTATTATATTAGCTCAGCATAACCATGAGCAATTGATGTTTTCCATTTATTTACATCTGACTTTATTTGTGTGAGAAATGTTTTATAATTGTATTCGCGTAGTTCCTGGGTTTGTCTTTGCAGATTCCCAAATATTTTATAGTTTCTACATTAACTTTAAATGGAATTTCTATCTCTATCTCTTGCTCTTGGGGTTTGTTAGTATTACATAGGAATGCTGCAGATTTATGTGAGTTTATTTTATATCCTGCAACTTTGCTAAAGTTTTTTTTTATTATTTCATGTAGGTTTTTACTTGATTCTCTAGGACTCTCTAACTATATCATCATATCACCATCCACAAAGAGTGATAACTTAGTTTCTTCTTTGCCTATTCTAATCCCTCCAATTTTTTTTCTTCTCTTACTGATACAGCTAACATTTCTAGAACCAAGTTAAATAATAGGGGTGATAATGGACATCCTTGTTTCACCCCCAATCTTATTGGAAATGCATCTAGGTGAGCCCCATTAAATATAATGCCTGCTGATGGTTTTAGGTAGATGCTTTTTTATAATTTTCAGGAAGACTCCATTTATTCCTATGTTTTCTGGTGTTTTTAATAGGGGTATGTGTTGTATTTGAATTGTTTCTTTCTGACTGCTTGAAGCATTTTATACTTGACCTGATAATTCTAGAATTTGAGTACAATATTCCTTGGAGTTTTCAGTTTGGCATCTCGTTCAGGGGGTGATTGGTGGATTCTTTTGATGACTATTTTACCCTCAGGTTCTAGGACCTCAGGGAAGTTTTCTTTGATGATTTCTTTAAAGGTTCTGTTCAGGCTCTTTTTTCAATCTTGGCTTTCCAGTAGATTGTCTCTCCTGGACCTATTTTCCAGGTCAGTTCTTTTTCTGATGAGATAATTCATGTGTTTTCTTCTATTTTTTCATGCTTCTGATTTTGTTTGACTTATTCGTGATACCTCATAGAGTCCTTAGATTCTACTTGCCGAATTGTAATGTTTAATGAGTTGTTTTCTTCAGTTAGCTTCTGTACCTCTTTTTCCATTTGGCTAACTTTACTTTTCAATGATTCATTTTTCTAGAATTAGATTCTGCACATCCTTAACCATTTTGCCAATTTTACTTTTTAAAGATTTGTTCTCCCAGGGCCTATATGAACACAATTCAAAAACACTTTTAACAGCAAAAAGTCATGAATGGAAAAACATCAGTTGCTCATGATTAGCCTGAGCTAATATAATAAAAATGACAATTTTACCTAACTTAATTTACTTGTTCAGTGCCATACCAATTGCACTACCAAAAAATTATTTTACAGAGCTGGATAAAATAATAACAAAATTCATCTGGAAAAACAAAAGGTCCAGAATATCAAGGGAATTAATGAAAAGAAATGCTAGGGAAGCTGGCCTATCTATACCAGATATTAAACTGTACTATAAAGCAACAGTCATCAAAACTACTTGGTACTGGCTAAGAAACAGAGTGGTGGGTCAGTGGAATAGTTTGACACAGTAGTCAACAACTATTGAAATCTACTCTTTTACAAACCCAAAGAATCCAGCTTCTGGGCTAATAATTCACTATTTCACAGAAACTGCTGGGAAAATTGGAAAATGGTATGGCAGAAACTGGCATAAACCAATATCTTACACTGTACACCAAAATAAAGTCAAAATGGGTTCATGATTTAGGAATAAACACTGATACTATAAGCAATTTGGGAAAGCAAGGAATACTTTACCTGTCAGATGTATGGCAAAAGGAAAAATTCATGACCCAACAAGATATAGAGAGCATTACAAAATGCAAAATGGATAATTTTGTTTATGTTATATTGAAAAATTGCTTTTTTAGTAAGCAAAGCCAATGCAACAAAGATTAGGGAGAAAGCAGAAAATTAAGAGAAAATCTTTACAACCAGTATCTCTAATAAAGGTGTCATATTTAAAATATACAGGGAACTGAGTGAAATTTATAGGAATACAAGTCATTCCCAATTGAGAAATGGTCAAAGGATATGAACAGGCAGTTTTCAGAGGAAGAAATTAAAGCTATCTATAAGCACATGAAGAATTGTTCCAAATTACTTTTGATTAGAAAAATGCAAATTAAAACAACTTTGAGGTACCACTTCACACCTATCAGATTGGCTAAAATGAATAAAAGGAAAATAATACATGTTAGAGAGGATGTGGGAAAATTGGGATACGAATGCACACTTGGTGGAGTTGTGAACTTATCCTACTCTTCTGGAGAGCAATTTGGAACTATGCCCAGAGGGCAACCAAATTGTGCATACACTTTGATCCAGCAATACCACTTCCAGTCTGTATCCCAAAGAGACCATAAAAAGAGAGAAAGGACTTACTTGTTTAAAAAAACTACTTATAGCAGTCGTTTCTGTGGTGGCAAAATATTGGAAATTGAGGGGATGCCCATCAGTTGGGAACAACCTGTGTTATATGAATTAATAGAACACTATTGTGCAATAAGAAATCATGAACAGCCAGATCTCAGCTAAACTTGGAAAGATTTGTACAAACTGATGCATAGCAAAATGATGAGAACCAGAAAAACACTGCAGCACAGTATTAGCAACATTGTGTGATGATCAGCTATGAATGACTCAGCTCTGCTCAGCAAAACAATGCTGCAAGACAAGTACTAAAGGAAATATGAAGGAAAATGCTATCCATATTCTTAATAAGAACTTCTGGCCTCTGAAGGCAGGTTGAAGCATATTTTTTCACTTAGTTAATTCTTTCTTATTTTTTCTTTTAATCTGTTTCTTTCACAACTGTGACTAATATGGAACTTTTTAACATGATAGCACATGTATAAACTATATCAAACTCTGCCATTTTGAGAGGAAGAGAAGGGGTGGAAGAGAGAGGGAGAAAAATTTGGAACTCAAATCTTGTACAAATTAATGCCAAATTTTTTCTTGACATGTAATTGGGGGAAAATAAAAAGTTATTCAAAACAAAAATAAAATAAAATGCATGAAAAAGATACTCTCTTGATCATAAAGAACTTATCCAGAAATTAGGGAAACAATGAACTTATGGGAGTTGAGGACAACATGAGGATTTTTAATCCTGAAAGTTATAGACCTGGCAATTCAAACTATTGGGGAATGAATAATTTTATCCCTACTGGGAGTATCAGCATAAATGATTTAATCATGGTTCCAGAACTAGAATGATGTTTTAGGGAGGAGAGTTTGTAAACTCTATGGCTAACATAAAGGTAGTTGAATCTGTCAATAAGAAGCCTAGGATGTAAAGTATAGCATGGCTAGGGTCTTCATTATTATGCAATGGAGGGAAGAGGTGGAGTTTGGGAAAGTTCTCTGGGTAGAAATTAGAGAAATGAAAAGTTTTACATATTCTGATGCTCTCTGGGAAGCAAGGCAGTTCCTAGAGCTGCTGAGATGACTAAAGAGTAGTGAATGAAATCCTAATAATTAAATCAGGGACTAATAAGGCAAAAAAGTGAACTATAATCCCAGATCATTAATGAATAAGGCAAAAAAGTGAACTATAATCCCAGATCATTAATGAATATCACTTCAAAAATTTTAAAGAAAACCCTGGCTAAATTTTACCTAAAAATATTTTCACAAGGGGATTTTTGCCAATACATATTTATTTTCTTTTAGAAACTAATGCTTACAATGACAGTGAAAGTTTGTTTGTTCAGCCTCTACCTCATCTTTCTCTCTGGCTTATTTTGATTATTTTGCCATGTATGGGAGCATATAGAGTGAAACAGCTCTATTCCTCCAATAGTGCAGAGTGCTTACTGGTATATCCCTTTGTCAGCAAGAGGGCTGAGAAGAAGTATAATTTTTCCCACATGGAAGGAGAGATTGAAAGATAAGGGAAGCAGATCCCTGCTGTGACAGGGGAAGACAGGGAACTTTTCCTCTCTAGGGAAGAGAGAAAAGGGCAGGGCTGATAATCACTATCAGTGAGCTGATGGCAAGGGAGGTTGCTGATACCCCAGATTCAATATAATCATGACCAGTTGGAGTCTTCTCTGGCTCACTAGTCTACTTAATTGAATGGTCTTCCTAAATAAAACTTACTGTTTGCCTGTAAGTAACTTTTTGACATACTGTGGTGAAATCATGGTGTGGTAAAATTGTGCCCTCTCAAATTTGCTCAGCTTTGCCAATTGGTGCCTATACACAGAATTTTCTTAATTACTTATGCTGTTTGATTCTGTATTCGCTGTTATACCTATTCATATACCTATTCCCAATCAGTATGGTTATATTAAGTCTGCAAAATCTACTGAACTTTGTCCTGGTTTAAATCATTAGGGATAATAATTATAAAAATAAAAGAATACAGTAACCAGTAATGCTTTAGACATTGTATTGGCAATCAAAATGGGCTCTTAGCACTTAATTCAACCAAGTGCCCTTGAAGAGTTTGGCCTTTATTTCCTTGATTAAATGAGGAGTCCTTGACTACCTCCTTGCCTCAAGGTAAAGCCTAGTTTATATGGGTTTGAGTGACATGTTTGTGACATCAGAGGCTTTTAGATCACTGGGGTTTAAGTCCCATTTTTGTGAAGATTTTAGATCATTTGGGTGAGTCGCATGTGTGACTCATCCTTGACCCTGAAAAGGATATGAAAGCAGAGATTGGCTTTCTCTTTTTCAGAGCTCTGACCCACAGCAGTGGTGGTGTGCATGACTCTGGGCCAGCCGTTGTTATGAGCTTCCTGGCTGAACTCAGATGTTGTTGGTAACTATGAATTGTATTTGGTCTGTCTGTTGATGTTTGTAATTTGTTTGTATTTGCTCTGAGGTTCAGGGTGTTAGCTTTTTCCCCTGAACTAAGTGAATGGTATTTGTATGCTGAATTAAAGTAAACTTGTTAACCCCTTAATGTTACTTTCCTTAGTAAAGCAGATCAAAGTAACCTCAGCTTGCAGTGTTCTGTGAGCTGGTTGTTTTTGGTTTTACACCCACCACAGCAGCTGCTAGCTGGAAACAAGCATTTGAATGGGAAGTCACTATTTAGCTCTGACTCCTTCTGGGCTATAATTTTAAGCTAGCATTTTGAATTTCAGATGATAGATATTCTGAGTTCACATGTCCATTATTGAAAAAGGTGATTCCAATACATATTCTTGAGGATAGGTGAGTTGACTTCTTTACTATTGATAGTCCAGTTCTGCTCTTTATCAAGAATTACAGAAAAAAAAATGAATTGCAAAGTGATGTGGCATGTATTTGGAAAATCAAACAGGATTCAAAGTCATCCTCGGGCAGCTCTGTGAACATTCTTTTCTTTTAATATTAGAATTGGTATCCCAAAAGAACACTGAGAATTTGTGTTAACTCCTCCTGGCCTCTGGGCTAACATTTATGCTACTGATATAATTTAGAAGATACTCTTAAAGCCTTAAAATCATGTTTGGATTGTCCATGTTCCTGAAATATATTTTGTTTTGTTTTTTCTTTTGGTGAGCAGGGCCATCATTTTTTTGCTATTTTAAATTTTCTCCATTGCCCAACAGTGCATATAGCACAAAATAAGCAGAGTCTCTTCTAAGAGTTTATGTTCTGCCTAATAAAAATTAAAATTTAAATGCAGGAAACACTGTTAATATTAATTAATATGACATGACTGACAACAAAACAAAAGCTTAAACTGTTATGAAACCCCAAACACCTTAATTTGGGAGGAAATGTGATGGGAGCTAGGAGAGGTGGTATTATGTTCTCTTTAGGTTTTGTGAGGAAAGAGAGAAAGGATGTAGATGGGGATAGGCAGGGACAATTGCTTAAGCAAAACGAAAAGGGAAAAATAGATTATTCTTCAGCCCTTTCATCATTCTCTGTGACTACCCTCACTGGAAGGCCCTTTCCAGATGCTCCACCATTTAGGGACGGTGTCCAGAGATTACACCTCATAATTCCCTGAATTGATACTGTCTTGGATTCCACAATCTCCAAAAACGTATCACCCTGAAAAATGAAATCAACTCTTCAACTCATACTTCTTCAAATCATTTCCTCATCCATTTGCAGAATTTCCTTATGGTCCTGACCCAGGAACTCTCCCCTCCCTTCATCTTCTTTTTATGTATTATATTCCTCCACTAAATTCAGAGCCTTTAGGGAAGAGATTGTCTTACGCCATTCTTTGTATCTCCAGAGCTTAGCATAATGCCTGGCACATAGTAGGTGCTTTAATGAACATCTGTTGCTTGTGATTCTGACTCAACTCAGTGATGAAGTTATGACCTATCTGTGAGCAGTGTCCTGAATTGGGAAAGGTTGAGGGTTTTGGAGAAAGGAGTGGGAAACCAAACTCAATCAGTAAGTTTCTTGATTACAAAATATATTACTCATTAAAACAATTGAAATTCTATTGTGTTCTGTCAAATTTAATGCAGCATCATTTGTATTATCTGTATAAGCATCCATTTCCATTTATTCTTTTTACTTTTTAATTTGAAAAAAATTAGAAACAGTCATTGCAAAAAAGCTAATTAAATTCTAAAGTAATTTTCATAAGTGCAAATATAAACTTCCAATTTAAATTCTAGTGATGAGCAGTTTTGTAGGGAGAATTTAAGACTAATGTTTCAATACACATACTTATTAATTAACACTTGTGGAGTGTTTACTGTTCCTGTCTCATTCTACCCTCTGTTATACTTAGTACCCAACTTAATCTCTCAATCAACTCCAATACTATGTGCTAGAAAGTCTTGAAAAATTCACTCCTTTCATTAATCCTCCTTTATTCCTCCAATGAATGCTACCCACTCATTGATTCTAAGCACTAATTAAAACCACCAGAAACTGCCAGATGTGCCTAAAGGTAAATCATGACTGCTTTTAACTAATGCTTTATTACTTGCATCACTTTGTTTTGGCAACAGACAAGTAGCCTTGGTAAATTCAAGTTCATGCTACAAAAAGATATAAACTCAAATCCTAAGAAGCACACACCATTAATAAGTGATTAATCTGCCTGAATGTCCCTCTTGTTGACACCTACTATTTCTGTGCACTAAAAAGAGTAGGACACAAATTACTAGAATGGTGAAATTTCCTTTTAAGAAAGATTATTTTTGATAAGCTCTCGGAATATGATTCCTGTTGTACAAAATCCATAGTTATTGTGACACGTAGCAAAATTGGAGTCTGATTCAGTCTTTTAAAGCAAACAATACAAATTATATTTAGTTGAGCCTTTTCTGTAAAACACAACCTTAATTCAAAGAAGGAAAAGACCAATGTAGAATTGGAAGGAGAAAGTCATCCAAAATAACCATTCCTATAATAATGAATGTGTTACTCTAATTATTCTTCATTTGGTCAAGTGGTTTTCATTTTCAAAATATTTGCATTAGTAAAATTGATTGTCCTTTGCAAAGCATGGGAAAAATGAAGTATAGAATAGAATACAGATACTACATCATGGGAAAACTCTAAAGAACTCAAACTATCAAAAATTTGAGACTGAATGAAATTAGCAATAAAGTTCCTTATTCCTGAAAACAACTCTGACAATTAAAAGAGAAAAAAAAAAGTTTCCTTAATTTAAAGATTTTTCTTACTGTTAAATTACAACTACTTCAGTAAAAAATATACTTAATACATTAGTGTGCCTATGTGTGTATACACATACAATATATAGACATAGATATATATATACACTTTTTTTCACAAGCCATAGGGTACAATATATGCTTAATCAATGTGAGTGATCAATGTATAACAGGAACCATTTGTGGTATTTGGTTTGTAATTGGGTCTGAGTACTATAATTCCACTGTTAACAGCCAGTTATAGTGATTGCTTCTATAATGTGACACTTCATTTAAGGGCTACTTTATGTCCTTCTATAGCACCAGAACAAAAACAATTTATGTAATAAATGCTTGCCTGGAATAACTTTTCTTTTTCTTTTTCTTTTTTAACAATTTATCTTTAGTTTGCAACATTCATTTCCACAAGTTTTAAATTTTCTACACCTTCCTCCCTTCCTCCCTCCTGAAGATGGTGTGCAACCCTATATAGGCTATACATATACGTGCTTATTAAACATATTTTCACATTAGTTGTATTGTATAGAAGAATTAAAACATATGGGAGGAACCATGAGAAAGAAAGAAAAAAACAAAAAAGAGAGCAAAAATAGTATGCCTCCATCTGAATTCAGACTCCACATTTCTTTGTCTGGATGTGGATGGCATTTTCCATCATGAGACTTTTGGAGTTGTTTTAGATCCTTGAATTGCTGAGAAGAACTGAGTCTATCAAAGTCAGTCATCACACTATGTACAGATACTGTGTACAATGTTCTCCTGATTCTGCTCACTTCACTCAGCATCAGTTCATATAAGTCTTTCCAGGTTTTTCTGAATTCCATCTGCTCATCATTTCTTATAGCACAATGGCATTCCATTACATTCATATACCACAACTTGTTCAGCCACTCCCCATTGATAGGCAGCCCCATAATTTCCAGTTCATAGATAACACAATAAGAGCAGCTATAAATATTCTTGTACATGTGGGTCCTCTCCCTAATTTATGATCTCTTTGGGATACAGCCCTAGAAGTGGTATTGCCAGGTCAAAGGGTATGCATATTGTTATAGCCTTTGGGCATAGTTCCAGATTGCTCTCTAGAATGACTGGATTAGCTCATGGCTCCACAAACAATGCATTAGTATTCCAATTTTCCTCCATCTTCTCCATCATTTACAATTTTCCTGTCTTGTCATGTTAGCCAATCTGATAGGTGTGATGTGGTACCTATGAGTTGTTCTGATTTGCATTTCTCTAATCAATAGTGATTTAGAGCATTTTCTTCACATGACTATAGATAGCTGTAATTTCTTCTTCTGAAAACCACCTGTTCATATCCTTTGGCCATTTATCAATTGGGGAATGACTTGTATTCTTATAAATTTGATTCAATTCTTTATACATTTTGGAAATGAGGCCTTTATCAGAGATACTGATTGTAAAAATTCCCAATTTCCTGCTTCCTTCCTAATCTTAGTTGCATTGGCTTTGTTTGTGCAAAAACTTTTCAATTTAATGTAATCAAAATTATCCATTTTGAATTTCATTATGTTCCCTATCTCTTGTTTTCTCATAAATTCCTCCATTCTTCATAAATCTGACAGGTAAACTATTCCTTGCTCTCCTAATTTGCTTATAGTGTCAGCCTTTATATCTAAGTCATGTACCCATTGGGATTTTATTTTGGTATATGGTGTAAGATGTTGGTCTATGCCCAGCTACTTCCATACTATTTTCCTATTTTCCTCGCAATTTTTTGTCAAATAGTGAGTTCTTATCCCAGAAGCTGAGGTCTTTGAGTTTGATACTTTCTTATTGGTCACAAACACATGCTCACATTTTAGTTCCAAAGTTTATATAGAGGTACAATGTTAAGAAGTAGGAAAGAAGAGGCAATATTTAGCATGTGGAGAGAATCTTTCCATTACCATTATGTACATGCCATAAATGTACGACATCAAGTCAGCCATTATCTGTGAATTCATTTGTTTTAATTATTATTAATTAAATGACTTCCCCCACAAAAAGGGAACTTTTATTTATAGCATTTTTTATTGGGATCTAGTATCTATTGATAGTTTATATGGCTATTAGGTGGGTTTTACTTTTAATACATATATATATATATACATATATATATATATGTCTGTATGTATGTATGTATGTATATACTAATTTTTTCTCTGCAGGTCTTAGTCTTTCCCTAAGGTAAAAGTCCTGACTACTGCATATTGTGTGAATTACCCAAGCATACAGTAATTTAGGAATATTCAAGGCAGATTTTTTGAGGAAACAAATATAGTGACTTGGAGTAGCAGGTCAATAAAGAAGTTTGCCTTACTTGTAAATCACTGTACAAAATTATTTAAATATTCTCTGAGGCTGTATTTTGTATGACTTTCACTTTTTAGAAGTATAATTTATTATTTTCTCAATCAGTTCTCCATATAGTCCTTACTCCAAACTTCACATAGATTTTCCAGATGGCCAAGTAAGCTCAGAAGCTTGTGAAGGGCCAGGACAATGGGGGTGAGGAGATCCCTCTTGCTACAGTTTCCATGTATGAGTCTTCCCTTTCCTCATCCCACAGAAAACCCACAAGAAACAGCAGGATGTTGACTGTGACCAAACATATGAATGTAATGAATTGACTATGCATGTGGTTGAATACAGTGGGTTGAAAATGTTCTACCTTTGCATAAGAGTCCAGTTCTAGGATAAGATCACTGGTAGGTGCAGGGGTCCAAGCAGTAAAACCCACCATTCCTCTTCTCCTCACCCCGTGGTCTTTCCCTACCCTTCAATCACCTACACACATATATAACCCACAAGAAGTAACTGATGTTAACTATTCCTACTAAAAATGGAGGAAAGTAAAGGAAGAAATCAGTGTAAATGATTTCATTGGTCCTGAAGGGGACTAAAAGCCATCTAGACTGTTTTGTCTCTCTAGAGATAATTCAGGACAAAAAATCATGCTTAGATCCTCCAATAGGAGGAAGATGAGGCAGTCTTGCCCTGAGCTTTTGAGATTTAAAATATGGAAATCAGGGCTGAAAAGTAAATGGTAGCAATATAGAAATAAAGCTGAAACATTAAAGCTATTAAGAGAAAAAAACTCAGCACAATTCTAGGAAATGCAATGGTATAGTAGGCAAAACTCTGGGTTTGGAGTCAGGAGGACTGGAGTTCAAATCCAGCTTTAGATATGATCAAATGGGGTAATTACCAAATGCTTGATACAGCTCTTGGCACAGAAAAAATACTTATATTTCTCCCTGTCCTACCTTTTTCCTGCCCTCATATCTGTAATTTACAAGATTTACTGTAATTCACTGAAAAGATGCTAAAACCAAAAGGATGACGTAAGGAAAACAAAAAAAATTCCAAACTAAATTATATTGATATATTTTATTTCTCATTTCATAATTTTCCCTGCAATATCCCTTACCCTCCCTGTTTAAAGGAGAATTGTTCTTTACCATTTTTTTTTAATATTAAAAAGACAAAGAGCAAGAGGAAAATATATGACATTATATTCTATGTTGAATCCCAATGAACCACCCCCACCTCCCCAAACAAAAGTGTCAGGAGAAGTGTGTCCTCATATTTCCGTTTTGCAACTAATATTACTCTTTACAATTTAAAGCATATTATTTTATATTCCATGTTATGACCATTATTATATTTATTTTAATCTTTGTTTCCCTGGCACAACCTGTTACAATTTATTTCAATTCATTAAAGTCTGTCCATACTTCTCTATATTCATCATGTTGAACTTTTCTTATGTAATAATCCATTGCATTAATTTACCACAATTTGGTGATTATTCCCCAAAGGATGGGCAACTACTTTGTTTCCAGTTCTTTGTTAAAACTAGAACTCTTATAAATACTTTGGTTCATATGGGGCAGGGGTCTATCTTTATCGTTGATGATTTTTGGCTTTATGTTTTTTTTAATATAAATATTCTAGAAATTTTTTCCCTAGTTCCAAATTGATTTTTATAATAGGTGGGCCATTTCACAGCTTCCACCACTAGTACTTAATGCTATTTTTCATAATTCCTCTAGTATCAACTATTCCTATTTTTGTCATCTTTGCCAAATTGCTGCATGTGAGGTTCCAGGAAATGACAATAAAGCATGATTTAGATTTCCACTTCTTTTAGTATTATTTATTTGGTTCACTCTTTGTTAATTATTTATAATTTGTCTTTTGAAAGATGTTTGTTCATATTCTTTTGCCATTTAATTCATTGGGAAATGGCTTTTTTTGTACAGAGATAATAAGACCTATCCAGTTCTTATTTCTTTTTATATCTTTGAACTTTTATGCAAAAAATTCTTTTCCTAAGTAAAAATGTCCCTTCTTATCCTAGATGTATTTGATTTTGCATGTTTGTCTTGCAAAGTGTTTTTTAAAATTTTATATAATCAAAATTATCATTTTACTGTTTATTATTTTCCTCTAACCTTAGGTTAAGAATTTATCCCCTTGTAAATGTGTAGGGCATATGAACTTTAATATTGAAGTTATGTATCCATTTAAATTAATTACAGAATTTTGATAAGGTGTTATTCTAAGTCTATTTTCTGCCAACATGCTTTCCAATTTTCCACTAGTTTTAATCAAATTTGGAGTTCTTTCCTAAGTAATTTATGTTTTCAATAACACAACATTTTTTATTTGATTTCTTTATTATTCTAAGTAGTTTTTCATTAATTTATTTTTTTTCTCTTATCAACCAGGACAAAATAACTTTGATGATTGCCGATTTTTATTTTTTTTAATAAGAATGTGTTAATCCCCCTTTCTACATTTTCTCAGCATTTATCTTTACAGTTTAAGTCTTTGCTCAAAAATTATTATATTACCTAGTTCTATAAAGCATCCCTTTGATAGTGCGAAATGATGTAACTGTATATCTGTAAAGTAACTGGAAGTTTTGTAATTTTTATTATGTTGGCATGGTCCAGCCATGAGCATTGAATATCTCTTCAGATATTTATGTTGTTCTTTACTTATATAAAGAGTTTTCCTATAGTTAAGTCTATACAAATTTAGACTATGCATTGGTAAATTGGTAATCAAAATTTCATACATTTTACTTATTTTGTAAAGTGTTTTATTTTCATTTTTGTTTAACGGATTTTGTTGTTACTTAAAAATGGTATTGATTCCATTGAGTTTAAATATTTTGTTTGTAACTGACAAGCACAATTAATTATCTCAATGATCTGCTTTGTTGGTTGTCTAGGATTATCTAACTAAACAATCATGCCGTCACGAAATATGGATTTTTTGTATATTCCTTGTGTATCTTTATATTTTTACTTCATTTCTCTTTTGCTTAATGCTACTGCTAACATTTCTTACCTATATTGAATAGAAGGTCATCTTTGAAGTATTCATACATTGAGAAATTTTCTTTTTTATTTTTATTTTATAGATGTTTGCTGTAAGTTGTTTTTAAAGATACATTTTAATTATATATGTGTATGTATATATACACATGTGACCATCATACCACACACATGTACTTCTTTGGTTTTATAATAAATGGATGATATATTTATTTAAAGTCTTTTTCTGCATTTATTAAGTTAATCCAGTAACTTCGTATTGTTTTGTTTTTAATATAATTAATTACATTACTTAATTTTCTGATGATAAAATATTCCTACAGGAAATCATATAAATCTAACTTAATCGTAATGAACATTTATCTGTAAATTGCTACAATATGATAGATATTTTTAATTTAAATTTTAAAAACTAACATGCCTTAGTAATGTTGGCCATCTGTAGCCTATAACCCCTGTACTAGGAGGACTCTGGAAAGTTCTGGGATAGGTGGAAGTAGCCAATATGCTGAACTGATGGCAGTGCATGAGGCCATCAAAATGGAGAAAAGAAGACAGTATCATATATTTACTGACTCATGGGCGGTAGCTAATGGATTAGCTACTTGGATGCCTATATGGAGGAATCAGAATTGGGAGATTCATGGCAAACAAGTTTGGGGTAAAGAGTTATGGGAAAATATATGGGATATGTCTTTGGTTACGGATTTGTCAGTTTTTCATGTTGATGCTCACGCGACCCTGACCACACCAGAATGTGAGTACAATGCACATGTGGATCGACTAGCAAAGATTACTACTGAATGTATTGTCCCTACTCTGACTCCAACTGATGACCCAGCCTTAGCAAGACGGGTCCACCAGACTGCCGGCCATCTGGGGGTCCAGGCCACCCATCGATGGGCACAGGATTGAGGTATCAGTATCTCTCATGCAATGTTAAAACAAACAACAGAGGAGTGTTGTGTATGCCAATTAGAAAAAGAACAAACTCTTCCTAGGATAGTAATTGGAGAAATAGCAAGGAGAAAAGTTCCAGCCCAAATTTGGCAGATAGATTTTATTGGCCCACTACCCCAGGATAAAGGATGTAAATATGTACGTACGTGTGTTGACACCTATTCAGGTGTACTAGTGGCTTGTCCTTATAAGGGTGAAACTCAGAAAAACACCTGTAAAACCCTAGGTATTGTAAGTTTATACTGTGGAACCCCAATGCAGATTCAAAGTGACAATGGGTCATATTTCAAGGGCAAAGAAGTGAAAAGATATTGTGTGTTGAATAATATAGAATGGATATATCATATTCCATATTACCCACAAGCATCTGGGCTAATTGAAAGAATGAATAGATTGTTGAAAGAACAGCTGAGAAAATTAAACTCTAATAATTAATATCAACATTGGAAGGATAATTTGTCTATTGCCTTATGTAATTTGAATAATAGGCCCTTAGGAGGGAGTATACCTCTAGCCAGAATGATGACCCCAAATCTGCAGATTAGAGAACAGCAAACACGTGAGATCCAAAATATTGAATTTTGGACTGTGAGAGAAAATGTCCCACTACCATGTCCACAAACACCTGCTTTGGCAGGATGTGATTTACATTGTATAGAGAATTTTAGGTTGAATAGGAAAGAGATAAGAAAAACCCCTACTGGGGTATGTATGAGAATCCCCAAGAATCACTTTGGACAGATATTACCTAAACCAGGATTAGCAGCTCAAGGAGTACATATATTGGCTGGAGTGATAGATTCTAATTATCAAAGAGAAATTGTTGTGACACTCCAGAATTTGGGTGAAAAACCTGTACAATTTTGTAGAAATGATAGGATAGTTCAAGTGATTATTACCCCCTGTGAAAAAATACCCTTTGTGAAAACTGACCCTCCTCCCAAAATAACCGCTAGAGGAGCAAAAGGGTCTTGCTCCATTGATAGAATAAAATTGGGAGCTAAGGTATGGGTAAAATGGAAGCCAGATGATATTCCAAAGGCCACAGAAGTCATAGCCCATGGGAAGGATAACACTGTAACATTTGTCTATTCAGGGGAAGATAATTACCAAATTGTACCCCTGAACCATATATTTTACCATGAATAGGACTGTAATAATAGATTCATGGACTCCAGAAGTATGGCTGATGCTGATAAAAGCCACAAGCCACTCAGAGGGAAGGTGATCTTGTGTGATTAACAGGGAAAGTTTATATCAGCCTGGAGGGAAATCCTAGTCTCCATCTAGGATGGGACCCTTCTAGCTTAGTTTCCTTATTGTGTTCCCTTGGAAAAGAAACATTTCCTACCTGAGTTAGGCTAAGGGATCAAATTTTTGAATAATTGGAGTCTCAACCAGAATGGGGGTGATTTTATTTGAAGTATAATAGCCCATACTTGCTTACTCTTTTGTTCTTTGTCTTGGTCAACCTTGTTGCTAGTTGTCTCCTTTAGGCTTAAGCACCCTACACTTTCAGGTGACTGCCTAAGCACATAGCATTCTTGGAATTCCTGCCAGCTTGCTAAAGAACGGACCTCTGGAATGGGACTCTTGGGGCAAGGACAGCTCTACATCCAATTTGAGCAAGAAGATGCTATGGAAAATTAGACCTTCACCCCTTACTCCAAGATTTTGAACCCCAATCGTTCGAGTGGGGGTGAATGATGATGCTGTTCTGTGTACTTATTTTGTATTATCCTTGCTGTATTGTTTTATTGTTATGGTATTATTGACACCCCTTTCCTATGTAATGGATATAAAGATCTAGGTGTGGACATTTGAATTGTAAAACAAGTGTTTTAGGGATGATTGATTGCAGAGATTATCTTGCTGGGACCTAGGGCTGGGTCATGTTTGCGTTGTAAACAAATATTTGGGAATGTCACTGAATGATATGTTTTGCTTTGTTGTGAATGTTATGTTTTAGTTTCCTGCGTAATTGGATCACAAGGTATAATGGGTCAATGAATGTTCTAGGATACATGGCTGATTAAATTATGTATCCACAACAATGGGTGGAGTGTGTTGGTAAGCAAAATGGCCTTTGTTTTCTTTGAATAATCCTTACTGGGTCCTAGGCCCCAGGCCAAAACCCCTATTAGGTGTAAAACCTATGTGGGTGTGGATTGGCAACTAAGGTGGGGCCCAAGGTGGGGCTAACTCCAGGGATGGCCTAGTTTACATGTCTGTGAGAGCAGGGGCTTTTAGACCATGTGGGTTTAAGTCTGCCTCTTTGTGACGATTCTAGGTCACGTGGGTGAGTCGCATGTGTGACTCACCACTGACACGAAAAAGATATAAAAACCAGGGGTTGGCTGTCTGTTCTTTGGAGCTCCCTTACCCACAGCAGTGGGTGACTCTGGGCCAGCCCTTGTTCTGAGATACCTGGCTGAACCTAGATGTTGGTAACTATGAATCTGTATTGGGTCTGTCTGTTGATGTTTGTACTTTGTTCGTAATTTGCTCTGAAGTTCAGGGTGCTGGTTTTTTCCCCTGAACTAAGCAAATGATATTTGTAT
Organism: Trichosurus vulpecula; assembly: GCF_011100635.1. Classification (NCBI taxonomy): domain Eukaryota; kingdom Metazoa; phylum Chordata; class Mammalia; order Diprotodontia; family Phalangeridae; genus Trichosurus; species Trichosurus vulpecula. The sequence goes on from NC_050576.1 coordinate 378,039,018, forward strand.
GCTGAATTAAAAGTAAGCTTGTCAACCCCTTCACCTTGCTTTCCTTAGTTAAGCAGATCAAAAGAACTTGTGCTGTTGGCAGCTTTCTGGGTGCTGGCTGTGGGTGGATCTTACACCCCCACAAAATCTGTGGGAGGATCTTACACCCCACAGAAACTGCTAGCCAGATTGTTGAAACACCATCTTACATCGTCCTTTACCATTTTATTTATTAAGATTCTATTTTTCTTAAAATTATTTAAATCTTTTTATGATAATTTATATTGCATTACTATTAATTTTTAATACCTTAATAAATTCTTCCATGAATCCATCATGATGATCTTTTTTTTAATTTTCTAGCTAGTTTCATTGCAACTAGTTATGATTTTTTCTAAAACTGAAATATTTAAGATAATTTATTTTTTGAATATTTTATGATTTTGAAGGTAATTTGTTTCTGTTTTGTTGGTAGAAAACTGTTCATAGTATCACTTGGAATATTCTTATTATTTCTTCTGGTTTTCTTGAGATTTCATATTATTCATTATTACTTTGTCATTTTGGGTTTCTAGCTTCTGCTTTTTAAATAGATTTAATACGTTTAGTTATTTTTGTTAGTTTCCTTTTAAACAAAATTTGGCGTTGTTGATACTTACATATCACCAATCTTGTGGCATAACTAATATGGAAAAGTAGAGGAAATACTATGGCTGACCTCTACCAACATTCCCCTCCAAACAATTAAAAAATAATGTCTCAAATCATATTCAGGCATGATGGAGGCAACAAAATGTTGAGACAAGACATTTTAACAGACAAGAAAACTTAGAAGGTTGAAAGGAAACTTAGGAGGTTGTCACAAAGGTGGAGGTTGGCCCACAGCCTGTGACAGCAATGCCAGCTGTGATATTTCAAGGGAATGACAGCAAGAACAGAAGTTTCAAAAGCTGTTAAACCACAGAGAGAAAGGGCATGGGGCACTTGGTCAGAAAGGGATTATAGGCATTTCCTGTAGTAAGTTTGGGTACAGAGCCTGGTGTTGTTTGAAACTTCCATTTCCAGTAACCATTTCCAGGTGACAGTTCCATGGTGAGGAAGAGTGCTTGAAGTTGCAAGTGAATAGGGACACTGAGGAACAGTCTCCCATTCTGTCCCAAGGGAGCAGTTACCCTGATGAGCAATATCACTTTCATTTGTAAGGTATCAGGTCCCTTCATGGACAAGGATTAAAGGGCAGACCAGAGGAGCAGTGACCGCATTTATCCCCATATTACACCATATTGGAAGCATTTAAAACTTCAGAACCTGCAGAACTTGCTCTGAAAATAGTAGTGAAAAAGCCAGGTACATGGAAGAGTGGACTCCAGAGACCAAGTTCAATAACAAAGTCCAACTTTAACATAAAGTTCAAAGTCAGGAAGCAGGCTATGGTTACAGGGATAGTTAAGACAAACTCAGAAGATGACATCAAAACAGCTACAAGCAAAGACTCTAAGAAAAGTTTTGATTTAGACACAACCCCAATAAGAATTGCTGGAGAAAAAAATGATTTTCAAATTAAAGTAAGGGCACAAAATAAAATAAAGTGAAAATGTGAGAAAGAAGAAATAATGGAAATAAATTAACAGTTAAGTAAATAAGGCAAAAAAAATATACTAAAGAAAAAACACCTTAAAAACAGAACTGGCTAAATGACAAGAGAAGTACAGAATTTCACTGAAGAAAATAATTCCTTGAAAATTAGAATTATGCAACTAGGAGGTAGTGATTAAATAACAACTCAAGAAACAATAAACAAAGTCAAAAGAATGGGAAAAAGAAGACAATATGGAATAACTCATGAGAAAAAACATGACCAGCAAAATAGATCAGGGAGAGTTAATTTGATAAGAGTTGGGCTACCTGAAGGCCATCATCAAAAAGACAGTTTATACATCTTTTTTTAAGAAATTATGAAGAAAACTCATCCCAATACCAAGAAATAGAGAGTAAAACAGAAATTTAAAGAATCCTCTGATTGCAAACGGGATGAGATCTCAAAAGCAAAATTCCCAAGAATATTTTAGTCAATTTCCAGAGCTCCCATTGAAAGAGAAAGTACTTGAAGCATCCAAGAAGAAACCATTCAAATATGACAGAGCCAATGTTCAAGCCCAGTGGAGCAGGGTTTGAAATGTGATAATCTGGAACAGAAAAGAGCTAAGATCACAATGAAGCATAACTTACCAATAAAAACTTAGCCAATCATTAAAGGGGAAAAAAAATGGGCATTCAATGAAAGAGAAGACTTGCAAGTATCGTTGACAAATAGACAAGAGATTAATAGAGAAGTTGATGTTCAAATTCTTGGGAGTTTACCTGCAAGACAAACCCAGGACTATCTGAACATAATTACAAAACTCTTCTAACAGAAATAAATAGTCAGTTAAAGAATTGGAAAATTATTCATTGTTCATGGCAGAAGTCACAATTTTGCCTATGTTATTCAGTGTTATACAAATCAAATTATAAAATAATTTTAAAAGAGCTGGAAAAATATCATAAATTCATCTGAAAAAAAACAAAACTCAAGAACAAGAAGGGAACCAAAGAAAAAAGTAAAGATAAGCTAGATATACCCTAAGTGTTTTAATTGGTTTAGCACTAAATTTATTAATTGATTGTAGGTAGCACTATCATTGTAATTATATTGGTAATGTACTGCCATGAGTTAGGAATAAGTCTCAGTATTAAAGTTGTTTATTTATTCAAGGAACACTTTTAACAAAAAATTATTTAATAATCATTTCCTTATATGCATTGATTTTGTAAATATATTCTAATTATGTAAAGTAATAAATGTTAATTTAAATTTAAAAAAAAACATACAGATAATAAATAGTTGGGAGAAACTTTGATGTTTCTCTCTCAGAATTGGACGAATGCAAGAGAAAGGTAAGTAAAATGGAAAATATAAAATGAAACAAAGAATTAGATAATTTACAATGGAAAGATATATGACACCTTCTAAATGAGAACATTAAAAATTATGTGTATTACCAGTGCCACACAATGTCATTTCAAACTAGATCATATAGTAGGAAATAAAAATTCTACGTTGTTGTAATAAACAGCAAAAATATTAAACATATTCTTTATAGTTCATGACAAAAAAAGAAGAATTAATACAGGGAAGATGAGCAAAAAATACATATATATTTGGAGGCTTAATAACAATATGTTGAATAATGAGTATGTCAAAGAAAAAATAAAACAATAATTTTAGGAAATAGAGTAATATAGATGAGACAACATACCTAAATATATGTAAAGCCAACTTAAGAGGGAAGAAGCATATTCTTTTTTATTTTTTTAAATTAAGATTTTTTTTTTTATTTTTAGTTTACAACACTCAGTTCCACATGATTTTGAGTTCCAGATTTTCTTCTCCCCACCCCCACCCAAGATGGCATGGAATCTGATATATCTTCTACATACAACTTTGCATTGAACTTATTTGCACAATAGTCAAGTTGTAAAGAAGAATGATGACCAATGGAATGATTCATGAGAAAGAAGAAACAAAAACAAACAAAAAACAAAAACAAAAAGACAAAAAAAAACAGAAGAAAACAAAAAGAAGAGCAAACAGTTTGCCTCAATCTGCATTAAGTCTCCATATTTCTATCTCTGGATGTAGCTAGCTCTCTCCCTCAAGAGTCCTTTGGAGTTGTCTGTGAACCTTGTATTGCTGAGAAGAGAGAGGTCTATCAAGGTTAGTCATCACAGAATCAATATATCTGTGGTTGTGTGTTCTCCTAGTTCTGCTCAGCTCACTCAGCATCATATCATGTAGGTTTTTCCAGGTTATTATGAAGTCTATATTTTCCCCATTTCTTATAGCACAATAGTATTCCATCAGTTTCATATACCACAACTTGTTCAAAAATTCCCCAGTTGATGGGTATCCCCTTGATTTCCAATTCTTTGCTACTACAAAAAGAGCTGATATAAATATTTTTGTACATATGGGTCCTTTTTCCCTCTTGTGTGATCTCTTTGGGATACAACCCTAGAAGTGATATTGCTGGGACAAAGAGTATGAACATTTTTATAGCCCTTTAGGCATAGTTCCTAATTACTCTCCAGAGTAGTTGGATCAGTTCACAACTCCACCAACAATGTAACAGTGTTCCAATTTTTCCACATCCTCTCCAGCATTTATCATTTTCCTATTTTGTCATTTAGCCAATCTGACAGGAGATGTGGTACCTAAGAGTTGTTTTGATTTTCATTTCTCTAATCAGTAGTGATTTAGAGCATTTTTTCACATGCCTATAGATATCTTTAATTTCTTCCTCTGAAAACTGTCTGTTCATATCCTTTGACCATTTCTCAATTGGGGAATGGCTTGTATTCTTATAAATTTGGCTCAATTCCCTGTATGTTTTAGAGATGAGGCCTTTATCAGAGACACTAGTTGTAAAGATTTTATCCTAGTTTTCTGCTTCCCTCCTAATCTCTGTTGCATTGGGTTTTTTTTATACAAAAACTTTTCAATTTAACATAATCAAAATTATCCATTTTGTATTCTGTAATGCTGTCTATCTCTTGTGGTATCATGAATTCTTTGCTTTCCCATAAATCCAATAGGTAAACTATTCTAAGCTCTCCCAAATTGCTTACAGTATCAGCCTTTATTCCTATATGATGAACCCATTCTGACTTTATTTTGTTATATGGTATAAGATATTGGTCTATGCCAGTTTCTGCCCTACCATTTTCCAATTTTCCCAGCAGTTTTGTGAAATAGTGAATTCTTAGCCCATATGCTGGATTCTTTGGGTCAATCAAAGACTAGATTGCTGTGTCTTGTGCACCTAAACCATTCCATTGATCCACCACTCTGTTTCTTAGCCAGGGCCATGTAGTTTTGATGACTGCTGCTTTATAGTACAGTGTGATATCTGGGATGGCTAGGCCACCTTCCCTGGCATTTCTTTTCATTAATTTCCTAGATATTCTAGACCTCTTCCTCTTCCAGATGAATTCTGTTATTATTTTATCCAACTTTGTAAAATAATTTTTTGTTAGTTAGATTGTTATGGCACTGAATAAATAAATTAATTTAAGTAAAATTTTCATTTTTATTATATTAGCTTGGCCTAACCATTAACAACTGATATTTTTCCATTTATTCAGATCTAACTTTATTTGTGTGAAAAGCATTTCATAATAATGTTCACATGGGCCCTGGATTTGTCATGGTTTATAGACTCCCAAATATTTTGTAGTGTCTACAGTAACTTTAAATAGAATTTCTCTTTCTATCTCTTGGTGTTGGGCTTTGTTAGTGATGTATAGGAATGCTGAGGATTTATGTGGGTTTATTTTATATTCTGCAACTTTGCTAAAGTTGTTTATTATTTCAAGTAGTTTTTTACTTGATCCTCTAGGAATCTCTAAGTAAATCATCATATCATCTGCAAAAAGTGATAATTTAGTTTCTTCTTTGCATACTCTAATTCCTCCAATTTCCTTTTCTTCTCTTATTGCTAGACCTAATAATCCTAGTACCAGTTTTAAGAATAGGGATGATAATGGACATCCTTGTTTCACCCCTCATCTTATTGGGAATGCATCTAGCTTATCCTCATTACAAATAATGCTTGTTGATGGCTTTAGGTAGATGCTATTTATAATTTTAAGGAAGGCTCCATTTATTCCTATGCTTCCTAGTATTTTTGATAGGAATGGGTGCTGTGGTTTGTCAAAGGCTTTTTCTGCATCTATTGAGATGGTCATGTGTTTTCTGCTAGTTTTGTTGTTGATATGATCAGTTATGCTTATTGTTTGCCTAATATTGAACCATCCTTATATTTCTGGAATAAATCCTACCTGGTCACAGTGTATTATTCTCATGATAAGTTGCTGCAATCTTTTTGCTAACATTTTATTTAAAATTTTTGCATCAATATTCATTAGGGAAATTGGTCTATAATTTTCTTTCTCTGTTTTGACTCTTCCTGGTTTGGGTATTAGTACCATATTTGGGTGATAAAAAGAATTTGGTAGGACTCCTTCTTCACCTATTTTCCCAAATAGTCCATAAAGTATAAGAATTAATTGTTCTTTAAATGTTTGATAGAATTCACATGTAAAACCATCTGGACCTGGAGATTTTTTTCTAGGGAGTTTATTGATAGCTTGCTCAATTTCTTTTTCTGAGATGGGGTTATTAAAGTATTTTACTTTCTTTTCTGTTAACCTGTGGAGACTCCCGTCCTGGCCTGAGAGGCCTGGGACTCTATTGCAGCCATAGAAGGTACTTCTGCCCTGGGCCTGTTCCTGCTGCAGCGTTTCACTCACCCACCACTCTCCCAGATCCTGGCTGGATTCCTCTGCTGTTCCCAGTTGGTTTGGTCCACTGCCATTCCACTTGCTCAGCTCTCCTACCCCTCTCAGTCTACTAGTGGCTTCTATCTCTCTTAAATCTGTTCAGATTCACGTTTTTAGATGTATATGACAAAATTTGTGAGAGATCTTCAGTAGTTCCTTCCTTTCACAGCGCCATCTTGGCTGGGCCTCCCACCCCACTAAAATCAGAAAGTGTATTCTTGATAACACAGAGTTCCAAATTTAAAAAAAAATGATTAAAGAAATGAATACAGAATATAACAATTGGAAAAACAAATCAACAAATAAACTCCAAATAAGCGCATTTAGGAAATATGAGAAATTCAAATGCGAAGTTGATTAGTTGGAAAACAAAATAATATAAGCATGATAAGCTAAATAAAATGGTAGTATTTCAAGTATATTAAGAAAATAAATAAGCATTTAAGTATCTTTATTTAACAAGTGAAAAACAAATTAGATAAAAGGAGCAAAACTTGTGGGAATGGTTTAATTCTAGGAAAATGAAAATTTAAATATATATAGAATTATTTACATAAATATCAAATACTCAGATTCATACAACATAAAATAGAGAAAGTGATGTCGCCAAGAAAAATTGAACTGATTTGATAGGAGCAACCACAATGGAAAGGAAAATGAACCCTTCTTAACTTGGATTTATTGAAGAATTCTATCAAAATCTGAGAAAACAATTCATACCTATATTACATTAAAAATTTTACAACTTGAGAAAGAAAAAGAAATCTATGAAACCTTTTTAACATGGTAAATTTCATCTTAAAACAAAAATAAATGAAGAACAAATAATGTTGAATTATAGCTCATAAGAACGAATGAACAATGATTTGAATATTAGATATAATTCTTTCAAATGAGTACAAAAATTTATCCAAAATAATTTACTATGGCTAATTAAGATTCATTTTTAGAGATGCAAAGGTATATCTTTCTTAGGAAACAAAGGACGGTATTCTTGTTGAAACAAAAAGATCATAGCAGGAGTCAAGATGGCAGAGTGAAAGCAGCAACTCACCAGAGCTCTCCGTAGATTCTGTGGGTTCCCTCTAAGAAGTGAATTTGAGCAAATTTTGAGGAGGCAGAATCTACTGGGAGATAGAGTGCAGCAGATTTCCAGCCCAGGACAAGTTGAGAGGAAGGATCTGTTGTGTCTGGCTAGCAGATTGTTTCCACAATCTGGCTAGCAGCTGCTGTGGGGGTGTAAGATCCACCAACAGCCAGCACCCAGAAAGCTGCCAGTACACTGCAAAAGCACAGGTTCTTTTGATCTGCTTTAATAAGGAAAGCAAGGTTAAAGGGGTTGACAAGCTTGCTTTAATTCAGCATACAGATATCATTCACTTAGTTCAGGGGAAGAGACCAGCACACTGAACTTCAAAGCAAATTGCAAACAAATTACAAACATCAACAGACAGACCAAATACAGATTCATAGTTACCAACTTCTACGTTCAGCTGGGTATTTCTGGCCCAGAGTCACACATGCCACCACTGCTGCAGGAAAGAGCTCCAAGGAAGAGGAGGCAAACCCCTGGTTTTATATCTTTTTCAGCATCAGGGGTGAGTCACACTTGTGACTCACCCACGTGACCTAAAATCTTCACAAAGAGGAGACTCAAACCCATGTGGTCTAAGAGCCTCTGCTGTCCCAGACATGTAAACTAGGCCCTCCCTGGAGTTTGCCCCACCTCGGGCCCCACCTTAGTTGCCAATCCACACCCACATAGGTTTTACACCTAAAAGGGGTTTGGGCCTGGGGCTTAGCACTTAGTAAGACTCAATGAAATACACTGAATTACTCAGAGCAAACAAAAGCCAAACTCTTCAAGAGCACTTGTTGAACTAAGTACTAAGGAGGCCATTTTGCTTACCAACACACAGATCACAGAGTGCATGGGCTACATCAGGGCAGATGCAGCCATAGTGGAGCAGAAGCAGGCCAGGTGCACTGCAATCACCGGTAGCAGCAGTGATCCCCAAACCTTTCAGCACAACACAGGGGCGTCTCAGAACTGGGTGAGACAGAGTGGCCTGTGGCAGCAGCAGCAGCTACTCCTGGGGATATCAGCCCAAAGACAAGTCACATATTTAAACTTCCAAGAGCTATGATGGCAGAGTAAAGTAAGTGCTTTCATTCCCCCTTTGTTAACCTTGAAAAACTTAGAGAATATAGCCCCAGGAAAAATCCTGGAATAGTGGATCCTAGGAGTACAGCAGTATTTTAGCTTGAGAGACTAGGGATATCAAATGGAAAAGTCACTCCTGTGGTGGCTAAAGGGGTCCAGGGCAGGACCAGAGTCATTCCAGCAAACAGAACCAGCAGGAGACCATGAGCCCCAGAGGGGTAGAACTGGCAAGTGCCAACACCAGGACGCCAGGTGTGACTCTGCACAGACAGGGGAATTGGCAGCTACCAGCATGGACTGGCATCCAACAGCAGCTGAGCCTATTCAGCCCTGGGAGAGGAAGTGGCTTCCAGTAGCCATACCAACCCTCCCTCACACCTCACACTGTAAGTTTCAGTGTAACTGCAGGAAATTCAAAAAGATTTGGCCTCAGCACACACCAGCTAGCTCCAACTCAGTACCAGGTGAGCAGCAGCTATATCCATATCTATATCTATATCTATATTTATATCTATATCTATGTCTATGTCTATGTCTATGTCTATGTCTATATCTATATCTATATCTATATCTATATCTATATCTATGTCTATATCTATATATATATTTCTATAACCATATCTATAGCTATAGCTATAGCTATATCTATCTGTCTATATGTATATATATAATATATGCATATGTGTGTATATATATATATATATATATATATATATATATATATATATATATATATATATATATATATATATATATAACTGACCTGGAAAATAGATCCAAGAGAGAAAATCTAAAAATTATTTGTCTCCCAGGAAACCATCATGAAAAAAAGAGCCTGGACAGTATATTCCAAGAAATCATCAAGGAAAATCACTCTGAGGTCACAGAACCAGAGAGCAAAATAGTTGTGGAAAAAATCTACCCATTACCTCCTGAAAGAGATCCTAAATTGAAGGTTCCAAAAAATATTGCAACCAAATTCCAGAATTATCAGGTCAAGGAGAAAATACTAAAAGCAGTCAAAAAAATTTCAAATTTCAATGAACTACAGTCAGGGTCACACAAGATCGTGCAGCTTCTACATTAAAAGAGCAGAAGGATTGGAATATGGTATTCTGTAATGTGAAGGGGCTTAGACTACAACCAAGGATCAACTACCCAGCAAAACTGAGCATAATATTTTAGGCAAGGAGATGTACATTTAATGAAATAAGGGATTTCCAGACCTTTCTGATGAAAAGACCAGAGTTCAATGAAAAACTGATCTTCAAATAAAGGACTGAAGAAAGGCATAAAAAGGTAAACAAGAAAAAATAAAAAAAAAAAACCTTGTTATTCAATAAGGCCAAACTGTTTACCTTCCTATATGGGAGGATGATACTTATTAATTTTGAGAATTGTATATTTATCATGACATTTAAAAAGGATATACATGTATAGAGGGTATGGGTGTAAATTAACTGATGTGATGATAAAAACAATAACCTAAGGGGTACAAAGGAATTATAATCGGAGGAGACAGAAAAGGAAAAATTACATCACATGGAAAGGCACAAAAACATAGTAGAGGGAAAGAAGGAAGGGAGATGAATACTGTTTCAGCTTTACTCATTAGATTTGATTCAAAGAGGGAATGACATACTCTTTTAAGAATACAAATCTAACATGTCCTACAGACAGTAGGAGGGGAAAGGGGAAAGCAAAGGGGGTTGGTGGTTAGAAGGGAGGGAAAAAATAGAAAAAGAAAAGGGTAAGATCAGGGAGGGAGGGGGTCTGATAGGAAGGGAAAACTGAGGGAGGTCATAGTCTAAAAACACTCTTTTCGTGGGTGAAGGGAGAAATAAAAGCATAAATGGGGAAGGGAAATAGGATGGAGAGAAAGACACAGATAGCAGTCATAACTGTGAATATGAATGGGATGAACTCTCCAATAAAATAGAGGTGGATAGCAGAATGGATTAAAAACTATCATTCTACAATATGTTGTTTACAAGAAACACATTTGAAACAGAGGGATACACACAGGGTAAAGGTAAAAGGCTGGAGTAGAATATGTTAAGCTTCAGTTGAAGTGAAAAAAAAAACAGGGGTAGCAATCCTAATCTCAGACAAAGCAAATGCAAAGATAGATATAGTTAAAAGAGATAAGGAAGAAAACTATATCCTGCTAAAAGGCATCATAGAAGCAATATCATTACTAAGCATATAAGCACCAGCATGCAAATTCTTAGAGAAGTTAGGAATTACAGGAAGAAATGGACAGCAAAACTGTCCTAATGGGGGACGGGAACTTCCCCCTCTCTGAACTTGATAATTCTAACCTCAAAAGAAATAAGAAAGAAGTTAAGGAGGTAAATAGAGTTTAAGAAAAGGTAGATATGATAGACCTCTGGAGAAAAATGAATGGAGATAGAAAGGAATATACCCTTTTATCAGTGGTACATGGCACATACACAAACATTGACCATGTACTAGGAAATAAAATTTCACAGTCCAGTGCAGAAAAGCAGAAATAGTAAATGCATCCTTTTCAGATCATTATGTAATAAAAATTATATGTAATAAAGGATCATGAAAAGATAGACTAAAAATTAATTGGAAACTAAACAATCTAATCCTAAAAATGAGTGGGTCAAACAACAAATCATAGAAACAATCAATAACTTCATTCAAGAGAATGACAATAATGAGACAACATACCAAAACTTATGGGATGCAGCAAAAAGTGGTTCTTAGGGGAAGTTTTAGATCTCTGAATGTTTACATGAATAAAATAGAGAAAAAAGGAGATCAATGAATTGGGCAAGCTCCTGAAAAACCTAGAAAAAGAACAAATTGAAAATACCCAATTAAATACCAAATTAGAAATACTGAAAACCAAAGGAGAGATTAATAAAATTGAAATTAAGAAAACTATTGAACTAATAAAAAAGAGCTGGTTTATTAAAAAAACAGTAAGATATATAAACCTTTGAACAATTTGATTTATAAAAAAGAAAGAAGAAAATCAAATTAGCAGCATCAAAAATGAAAAGAGAGAATTCACCTACAATGAAGAGGAAACTAAAACAATAATTAGGAATTATTTTTCCCAATTTCATGCCCATGAATTTAATAATCCCAGCAAAATGGATGAATATTTACACAAATACAAATCGCACAGATTAACAGAAGAGGAAGTAAAATTGTTGAATAACCCGATCTCAGAAAAAGAAATTGAAAAAGCCATCAATGAACTCCTTAGGAAAAAATCTCCAGGGCCAAATGGATTTACAAGTGAATTCTATCAAATGTTGAAGAACAATTAATTCACATACATTATAGATTATTTGGGAAAATAGGTGAAGAAGGATTCCTATGAAATTCTTTTTATGACACATATGTGGCATTGATACCTAAAGTAGGAAGAGTCAAAACATAGAAAGAAAATTATTGACCAATTTCCCTAATGAATATTGATGCAAAATTTTTAAATTAAATATTAGCAAAAAGATTACAGCAACTTATCACAAGAATAATATACTACGACCAGGTAGGATTTATTCCAGGAATGAAAGGCTGGTTCAATATTAAAAAACTATCAGCATAATTGATCATATCAACAACAAAACTAGCAGAAACCACATGACTATCTTAATAGACACAGGATGCAGAAAAAGCTTTTGACAAAATACAACACATATTCCTATTAAAAACAATAGAGATCGTAGGGATAAATGTACTAGAGAGCATAGGGATAAATCCTTAAAATCATAAATAGAATCTGCCTAAAACCATTAGCAAGCATTATATGTAATGGGGCTCACCGAGATGCATTCCCAGTAATATCAGGGGTGATACAAGGATGTCCATTTTCACCAATGTTATTCAATTTCATACTAGAATTTTTAACTTCAGCAATAAGAGAAGAAAAAGGAATTGAAGGAATTAGAATAGGCAAAGAAGAAACTAAGTTATCAATCTTTGAAGATGATATGATGATATTCTCAGAGAATCCTAGAGAATCAAGTAAAAGACTACTTGAAATAATAAATAACATTAGCAAAGTTTCAGGATATAAAATAAACCCACATGAATCCTCAGCATTTCTATATATTAGTAATGAAGTCCAACACCAAGAAATAGAAAGGGAAATTCCATGTAAAATTACTGTAGACATTATAAATGTTTGGGATTCTACCTGCCAAAACAAACCCAGGAAGTATATGAAAACAATTATAAAACATTTTTTTCACACAAATAAACTCAGATGTAAATAACTGGAAAAAATATCAGTTGCTCATGGTTGGGCTGAGCTAATATAATAAAAATAACAATTTTACCTAAATTAATTTACTTATTTAGTGCCATACCAATTAAACTACAAAAATTATTTTATCAAGCTAGAAAAAATAATAACCAGATTCATCTGGAAGAACAAAAGATCCAGAATACTAAGAGAATTAATGAAAAAAAGCTAGGGAAGTTAGCCTAGCCATAACAGATCTTAAACAGTATTATAAAGCATCAGTCATTAAAACTACTTGGTACTGGCTAAGAAATAGAGTGGTGGATCAGTGGAATAGGTTAGGTACACCAGACACAGCAGTCAATGAATGTAGTCATCAACTGTTTGATAAACTCAAAGACTCCAGCTTTGGGGATGAAAACTCACTGTTTGACAAAAACTGCTGGGAAAACTGAAAAACAGTATGGCAGAAACTGAGGGTGTACCAATATCTCACACCATACACCAAAATAAAGTCAAAATGGGTTCACAATTTAGATGTAAAGGCCATACTGTAAGCAATCTAGGAGAGCAAGAAATAGTTTACCTATCAGATTTATGGAGAAGGGAAGAATTTATAACCAAACAAGAGATAGAGAGCATTACAAAATACAAAATGGAAAATTTTGATTACATTAAATAGAAAATACTGGTACAAACAAAGCCAATGCAACCAAGATTAGGAGGAAGCAGAAAATTGGGAAGGAATTTTTACAACCAGTCTCTCTGATAAAGGCCTCATTTCTAAAATATACAGGGAACGGAGCCAAATATATAGGAATACAAGTCATTCCCCAATTGAGAAATGGTCAAAGGATATGAACAGACAGTTTTCAGAGGACTTTTAAAGAGGATCTTTAAAGATATCTATAGTCATATGAAATGATGCTCTAAATCACTATTGATTAGAGAAATGCAAATCAAAATAACTCCAAGGACCACATCTCACCTGTCAGATTTGCTAACATGAAAAAACAAGAAAATGTTAAATGCTGGAGAAGATATAGGAATATTGGAACACTAATGCATTGTTGGTAGAGTTGTGAACTGATCCAACCCTTCTGGAGAGCAATTTGGAATTTTGTCCAAAGGGCTATAAAAATGTGCATACCCTTTGACCCAGCAATAATACCACTGCTAGGGTTATATCCTAAAGAAATTATACAATTGGGAAAAGGAACCACATATTCAACAATATTTATAGCCCCTCTTTTTGTGTTGGCATAGTATTGGAAATCAAGAAGATGCCCATCAATTGGGGAATGGCTAAACAAGTTGTGCTATATGAATGTAAGGGAATATTATTATGCTGTAAGAAATGAGGAGCAGATGGACTTCATAGTAACTTGGAAAGACTTATATGATCTGATGCTGAGTGAGGGAAGCAGAACCAGAAGAACATAATACATGATTAAAGACACGTGCTATCTCTGATGACTAACTTTGATAGACTTGGCTCTTCTCAGCAATGCAAGGTTCTAAGACAACTCCAAAAAACTCATGGTAGAAAAAGCAATTCGCATCCAGAGAAAGAATTACAGAAGGTGAATGCAGATTGAAGCAAACTGTTTGTTCTGTCTCTCATTTTTTTGTTTCTATTTCATTTCTTCTTTCTTGTGGAACATTCCATTTGTTGTGGTTCTTCTTTGCAACTTGACTATTGTGAAAATATATTTAGTATGAAGGTATATGTAGAGCCTATATCATATTGCATGCTGTCTTGAATGGGAAGGAGGAGAGGGAGGGAGAGAAAATTTGAAAGTAAAAAACTTGAGGAACTGAATGCTGTACACTAAAACTAAAGATTAATTAATCAATTAATTAATTAATTTAAAAAAAGAATCAAAAGGATCCCAAAAGTTGTTGTTTTTCAGTAAGCAGACAATGTGCATCTAATCAATTACAAATATCATTTGTGCTGTAAAACAAACACAAAAAACTCTTTAAAGTATAGGTGTAGGCAAGCCATTTTAAATGATTTAATGTATCTAATGCTAAAATAGAACATTACATACAAAGATGATTCATTAGAAATTTTTTCCTAAAATATGAGGAGTAATGCAAGTATTCTTTCTTTCATGTTATTTGTCTTAGTTTCTTTTTTAAATTAATAATTGTAAGATCATAAGTGAAAAGATGAATAAAGTAAAAAGGTTAGGTAAAGAGAAAAGAAAAAAAATAATTTCATCTGTTGATAGTAAGATACATTATTTAGAAAACCCTAGGGAATCAGGAAAAAAACAACTGAGATAAAAAACCTTCAATATAAATAGAGACAAAATCAATAGAATATCTTCATGAAAATAAATCCTTGAAATAATATTAAAAATGGAAATCCTTCTCAAAATGTAAATAACATGTAACAATTATATTGGAATCAATTTCCCTAATTGAAATGAATTTATATAATCAACACCTATAAAATACAATTACAAAATGTTGCTTATATAAATAATAACTTTAATAATGTGAGGCTTATTCCTAATTCATGGCAGGATTATGTCAATATAATTCCAATGATTGTGCTATTTACAAATAACTTACAAATTTAATGCTAAACCAATTAAAACATCAAGGGTATGCTTTACAGTGATAGACTCAGTAGGAAAAAAAGTTGAGAGGAAGAGCAAAATATCTACCACATCCAATGTAATGTCTTGGGCGAAAGGGATATTGAAATGACCAGGGATTAGCAATCCCAAACCTCATACGATATTCTAAAACAACAATCATCAATAACGTTTTGCTACAGGTTCAGATATTGAAAAGAAGATCAATCAGATATTAAAACAGGATATCTAATAGTGCATTCTTTGATAACTATTCTGAGGTTAAACATCATATTCAACAATTTGGTATAGATGAAAAGAAATAATAACCAAGATTGAAAGGTTTATAGCTAATGGGACAAACTAATGCTCACTTCGTGGACCTATCATTTGATCAAATAGTTTTGAAAAGTTATTTGATATTATGCAGAGAAAAAAAATCAATATTTATTCACCCTAAGATTAAGCCCCTAAGCTTATAGTTCAAAGATGTAAATTGTTAAAAAGGAGGAGTAGCCCCATATATACTAAAACTTCTGTAGCATCAGTGTTTGAAGTAGCACAGAATTGGGAATAAATTAATGTCGATTGATTACAATATGGCTAACGTTAGGATATACGAATGTGATGAAATATGTCTATGCTTTAGAAAACAATGAATGTAATGAATACAACAAAGCATGTGAAGACATTTGAAGTGCTTCACAGAACCTGGAAAACAATATATATGGTTATATTGTCATACACAAATGTATAATTTTATATTTTCTAATATATTAAATATATGATATGATACAATGTACACAAATATTGATATTGCATGTAAGATATAATTCATATAACATAAACATATATAATAATACATAGTTTTGGTGGGCAGCTAGGGTACACAGTGGACAGAATGCTGGGCTTGGAGTATGTAAGACCTGAGTTCAAATCCATACTTAGACAATGTAAGCTGGGCAAGTCACATAATATCTTTTTACTTTCCTTGCCCCCTCTGTTAAATGGAGGCAAAAATAGCACCTCCCTCCCAGGATTGTTGTGTGGATCAAATGAGATGATGTTTGTAAAGCATTTAGAACATAATAAGAATGTTATAAATATTAGTTAATAATAACAACAACAACAATAATAATAAATATTACTGCTATGTAAGTGGAAAAGACAAAATAATTTAACTTAAATTCTATGTAATTATAAATAAGCTTGGCACCAAAGAAGAGGCTTTGTAAATCATATTCAGCCATCTTTGCAGGAGTGGAAAACCATGTGAGTAGTTCACTGAATATAATATAAAACTTGGTTAATATAGTGCTTAATTATACTGTATTTTCCCCCTACTTTTTATTTTACTCTTTGTTATTAGAGATGGCTCTCTGGAAATAGAGGAGTCATATACATCAGTTAATGTAAATTATATAAAATGAAAAGATATCAATAAAATTTAAATTAAATCAAGCATTTTTTAAAATAATAAAATGAATGAAACCTTATGTTTTAATTGTAAGAAAGTATTTCCTCTGTAATTCCTTACTCTAGGCAAATCTGATTTTGTTTCTCTGCTTCATCAGATAAGCTCATTATAAAGTATTTACCCCTAGTCTAACTCTTTTTTTTCTCCTTCTGTTAGTTTTTCCATCTCTATTACTGCATTATTTTTCTGTCTCTAAAGTGTTTGGCAGTATGTTTTATGTGAAATACACCACAACAAATAAAGTTCTCGGTGTAATTGTATCATGCAAGTGCAATTGGAGGTTGACTTAAGATTGACATGTTAAATCCTTTACAAGATAATAAACAATATAGCACAGTAATAATGCTCTGGCTTTCTGTAGATCGGTACTAGGCTTATGCTAGCACATGATGCCATTTTGCTCACTCAAGGGGAATCAGAAACAAGCATTGCAGTTGCCTGTCACTGGAGAAGGCAGCAGGGTGGAAATTCCTGATGAGTATCATGCTGCTCTCTTGCTAAGAGATACACCATATTTTTGGAACAAGGCCAAGCTACTTATTTTGCTGATCTGAATGGGGCCTGGGATGACTGATTCTAATAAGCACTCTTTTACAGGTATTTATACATATATATGTATTCACATGCAAATAAATAAAATATACATGTATGTAATATGTACACATATGGATATACAATACATATATACATGCATGTAGTATTTGCATGTATATGCATGTGCATGTACATGTGTGCATGCATCTATGTATATTTGTATATACCTCTATCTTTAACTTTTATATAACGCATATATACAGCTTTACATGCACAAACTCATACATATACATACATATGTGAAATATATGCATATATTTATGCACACACACACATATACATACACACATGCTTTTGAAGTACTGATATCTAATAGAGAGTTATCTGTGAAAAGATTTGTTTTCTAATTAAAACATAACTGGATTCTTATAGGATGTACTTAGCAATTTTTTTGCAGGACATCTATTTTCCACTTTCAATCTCAGATTTAATTGCTGACTCTGCTGAAAACACAATCTTCTATGTGTTCCTAGACTTTAGTTACTTGCTGTAAGTTACATATTTTTATGTCATCATGCTATGTTCAAGTACATAAAATTGGGGTCTTTATGATTTACAGCTGTCACTTTAATACTATGATCCAGATCATCTTGTTTCCCAACATCCTTCAAACAGAAAATACTCCCTTTTTGTAAAAGGTATATTGGTCTATTCAATGACAGCTTCTTTCTCTGTCTCTGTTGGATAAAAGGCATGTCATGATCGTGAGTCATTTTGTCCTGTGTACTGGCTATAGGGTATACATTCATTCTCAGGTTGTTTCCTTCACTGCCTCAAATGCCTACAGAGCAGAACTGATGATATGAAAATAAATAACAGTCCTAATCTTTTTCTGTTGTGATCAGTATATCATCTCAGGCTCAAAGTACTGTATCATTTCTCCCCCCTCTTCTGTTCCTCTTTATTAAAATCTTGACAGTTCAAGTAATGTGTTGTATAACCTTGCAAATAGGTTCAAAAATATCTGTAGTCTCTCAATTCCCCCAAACATTCATCTGCATACAAATTTGTCACTGACTCTTCCCAGAGTTGTCAATTTTCATGGAAGAAAAAAGCATGAGAGTTTTCTAGGAATCTGAGCATCTGCTAAACTCTTCTGACTTACTTCCATAGTATTTGTCAAGTATTTCATTGAGGTGAGAACCATAAGGTATTACAAAATGTTCAAAAGAGGATTATTTAAATCATCTAAATCAAATTGCTTACATATACTAAGTTTTTACCTCAAACATTTCCCCCTTTATTGTAAAGGGAAACTGACCCTTGAATAGACTGTGCAACTCAAAAGCTGATTTGTGATACCTAATTGATTGACATGATATCACACAATAGGTAAGAAATACCGAGTTTTAATATTTGTCATGTGAGGGAGGAAAATCGGAAAAGTTTAAAAACATCCTATCTTCTACTGAAATAGGGTTCACCACATCATTTATATACTAAATATTCAACAAATTTCTTTACATATTATCTAGGTGAGCCCAAGCACTAATGAAATATGACACATGCAGAGAGAAAGTTTGTCATCTAAGTCCAAAACTGTAGTATAGAGAAGATTGAAAAGATGACTTGTGAAAAAATAGAGAACATGAGGCTGCTACATGGCATAGTGGATAGTGCAACTGGTTTAGAATCAGGAAGATTAATCTTTCTGAATTCAAATCCTTCCTCAGATCCTTACAAGATGTGTGAACCTGATCAAGTCATTTAACCCTGTTTGCCTTAGTTCCTCTTCTGCAAAATGAACAAGAGAAAGAAATGGAAAAGTACTCTAATATTTTTGCCAAGAAAATCTCAAGATGTGGTCATGAAGATTTAGACACAACTGAAATGATGACGACAACAACAACAATGGAACATCGAGTAAAGTTGTTGTAATTAAGGACTTTAAAGACAAATAAATGGAATTAATAATGGCCAATATAAGTTTATTCATATTCATGCACACATATATAATGCATGTATGTATATGTGCATATATTTTATTTTTATGGCTATATATATATATATATACATATATATACATATATATATATATTTGCACATTTATTATATATTTAAAGAATGATTTGTTTTTATTTTTATGGAAACAAAAACTTTTAACTTTTTTTTGTAAAATTACTATGACAGAGACTTTGTTAATTATTAGAGCTCAGACATCTATTTTGCCTTTTGCTTAATTCCTGACTTCATTGGCAATGAAATTACATATTATTAATATGTATATGAATATACAATTATATGTATACAGATACTATATACATACATAGACATATGATTCCTTGTTTTTTTTTTCTTTTTGTTATAATTTGATCTACATCCATGACTCGTCATTGTAGGAAATTTCTAGTGAGAAAAATCCTATCCATTATGTAGATAAATAGTCATTTTCAACTTACAATCTCGAGTAGATGACTGGGACCCTTTGATGTTAAGTTAACTGCCTTAATCAGGGTCAAGAGCTAGTCTGTGTCAAAATTAGGCTTTGCACACAGATCGTAGGATTCATTATTTACATTCCTCAGAATCTAGCTTTCTATATACAAACAAACAAAGAAAACAAAAAAGGAAATGAAGGAACTATATTGCTGTACCAATGTGAAAGCCCCTTGCCCAAATACAGGCCAGAAACATATATGTAATTTGTATTCTTTATAGATTTACTGGTACCACTGAGATTTTAAATAATTTCCCCAAAGTAATAGGTACTATAAGATTCTCAAATTTTGATAATATAAGCTATTTTATAAACCTGATTTATTAATCATTTGTTGTTTGAATAAAAGTAGAATTTATATGCATTGAAAAGAATATGAATACAGCAGGTCATGGTATCTATTCTCCTTTCATAGTAGCCTGAATTTAATGTTATAGTTTGCTTATTTTTAGCATCTTTTATTTCCTCAAATCATAATTTAACAGTATGTGTGCATTTCCTCTCTTTCAGTCATTTTCTAAACTCCAAAAAATACTTTTCATGGTGTTTTTAGTTCACATAACATTTGATTATTCGTGTGAAAGAGAACATGGGCATCACCATGATCTATTTTTCTACTATATCATAATTTTACTGCCAAAACCCTTTTGTTCCTTATGTATTGCTGGATGTGAGTTACTTTATTTTCATGGTAAAGAGTGGTATGTATTTGTATAATATAAAAAACAAAAACAATTTCCTTATGCATATGCACTTATTTTCATTATTGTTAGAAAAAGAAAAAAAAAACAGAAGTTTAGTTGATGTTTCCTGCTATCATGAAGCAATATATTCAGATTCCTTTGATTTGTGGTAAAAGATTGTTAAATAGCTCTGCAGACTCAGGGTGTATGAGGCAGAAAAAAGGTTGCTATTTGGAAGTGAATAACCAAATTCACCTATGGAACTGTTCTCTTTTTATCCTCCTAGGAGTTTATCGTTTAAAATTTTTTCTAGGCATTCATAGGTTTAAAATATGTCTGAAATTGATATTTAATCAATCATATTAAATAATTAGTGTTTATCTTGAGTTAATATCTAAATTTTCTCTCTAAAATATTTCCATTTAAATGTGTTGATTCCTATTGAATCTTAAAGTATTTACAATTTAGGGAATAGGAGAATTACTGGCAGTTACTTGGTTATTGGTGATTTTTTTTCTTTTCTTTACGCCTATCCCCCTTGCAAATTTAACTTCAACCTTTCCTCTTCACTTTCTACTAAAGCTCCTAATTGTGAGATACTCATTATTTTTCTAGTTGAGAATATAGTAAGGTTATAGTTTGATTTCCAGCATTTCACAAAGAGGTAGAGAACACTGAAAGAAGGAAAACAATATGGAAATAATGAAGGAAATAGGACAGATAAACATGGGGAAAAAAAGAAAATTTTGAAGTAAAAACTGAAATTAAATTTATTACAATTACACAGAGAAAATGAAAGGTAATGTGATTGGCCTGCAATCGAGAAGATCAAAAATAAGAGTGCCTCAAATAAAGAGAGAATAGGTTTCAATAATATAGTTTCAAAGAATGGAATAAAGCAGTATGCTTTTCTCATGGAGAAATCAGGAGTTTATTTTAGGTCAATAATTATTTATATATTTTTCAATGTACTTTCTTACCACTTCAGGAAAGTAATAGCAATGTGGAAAATAACAACAATAAAGTTAATTCCTTTTTTTTAACAGAGGTAATAAATTTGGAATTTGGAAATGATTTGCAAAACAAAAATATATTTATTAAAGATTTGTAAATTAGTGTATACATTTTTATGCTATATATAATATTAAATATATATATATATATATATATATATATATATATGTATATATATATATATATTCTTTAATTTGATTTTCACTGAAGGGATATTTGAAATTGAGATATTTAAATATTTAAGCCTTTGAAATATTTTTTCATACAATTGAGAATATTAATCAACTTTTGGAACATGCATTTCATTAAGTATCTTATAAGTTTATTTGGAAACATTGCTGAAACCTTATTATATTATAATTATTTTAAAAATATTTTATATCAGATATTTTAGTATAGATCATACCACCACAGGTATTTCTGGACAATTGCAAATTTTTGAGGAAAGTTTTAAATTTTCTTACTCATTTGAATAGATTACAGTATATAAGGAGAGTTGATTTTCCACTAAGTGAATGGAATAATATTTATACTAAAAAGTTTCCACTTTCAAAATATTACTTCTCTTGATGTACAGATAGAAACAAAATATAATTTTCTGTTTCACGTGTCCACATTATTTTTTGTCTTCAACCTTTTTAAAAATGTTTTGGGAAAAAAATGTTTTGGGAACCTACAATTTATAAGTGACAATCATAGAGAAGTAAAAACTGTTTGAAGAAACCATCCAAATTTATATCTTTTTTTCACTACAGTCTAAAGATTAATTATGCACACTATGTGTACCAAATCTTTTTTCCTTTTATGAGTCACCATTGCAAATACGAAAAGTTCTCATATCCATACATTTAAAAATAAAACTTGTGAAGTTCCTCTCTTCCATTGAAACAGTCTGAACTGTCAGTTCAGCTAACCTTTGTTTGCCTGTCACCGTGTTCCCATGATTAAATGTGAAGATTATAATCATTAACCATGCCGGAGGTTCACTGTGGGTGGAATTTTGATATGTGGATGACATTCTGTTTATAGTATGAAGTCAAATCAGACTTCATCTTTTCCAGCTCAACACCCAGAGGTCTCTAGGTTAGCTACTAAGGGCTAGCTGCATTTGTGTCACCTGACTTAATATGAAATACTGCATCTACAGCAGATTGCAAACTATTTTACTGTATTCTTTCATCTTTGTTTTTCCTTTAATGAGGGTAATCTGTTGGACACATACACATTTGTAGTGACCTAGACATGAACTTTTTTTTAGATGAGAAAGAAAACAAAGAAAGAAACGTGGTGAATATGTAGATAACTTGTGTGTTTTATAGATTTTTCTGCTCTTGACTCATAAGATTAATAAATGTGTAGGATTTTATTTTCAGTAAACATATTTATTTTGTTTTTACAAGGAGTAATAATGTAATATTTATATTATCTTAGTACTGTTGATATTAAAATATTAATGGCAGTAACAGGTATGATTATAAAACCATTTTGTCAACATAAATGCCTCTTTGGTGTCCTAAAACATTAATAAAAATAACTAAATGTGTTTGTTACAGTAAGTGTGTGAAAAATTGTACTTGGTAATGAAATCGACTCTTTTCATTAGTGTAAATTCTGTCTTCAAAGAACTAAAACTAGAGATAATGTGTGTGGCAATTATTGGGCTTAATATTATACCAGGAAGGTAAAAAAAAATGTGATTTGACATAAATATTCCAAAAAAAGAGCTATGCATAAGATGGTTTTATTTTCTTATATTTTGAGAACTGACACAAATTTGACAGTGTAACTACCTATATTAGGTGAAGGTTTCATTTCCCAAATTGTATCCATTTTGCTAAAAAAAAAAACTATGAGGAATTTGCCTGCAACTGGTAGAGCTGTAAAGCCCCATTGAATCACTGAGGGAATAAGAAAAAGTACCTGGATATGTTAGATTAAGTTCTAAACTAGGGCCTTTCACCTATTTCCTAATATGTGTTTATTAATCTTACTAATTCCATGAAAAAAAAATAACTAATACTGCCATTACTCATGGATAAATTTTATTTATTTCCTTAATGCCTATTAAGGAGGAGGAATATTACCTGTCAGCATCAAACCACAAGCTGCCCAAATCTGACAAGACAAAATATTGTAACTAACATATTATGGTTTGAATAAAAAATCATAAATTACTTTGAAGATCTTCTATCACAACTAGTTGAGGTGGTGGCAAACTCACTGAAAGAAACCAAAGAGAGATAGATAGATACATATATACATACATACATATATACATACATACGTACATAGATACATAGATACATAGTTATGTAGAAAGAGATACACACAGATATATGTATGTGCGTATATAAAAGCAGCTCAAAGAACCTGTGCTAGCAGCCCTCCTGTGTGCTGGTGTTATTGGTCTTACAGCCACTGTAGCTGCAAGTAGCATTGTTGTTACATTTGTCTATAAATATGCATAAACTATAAGAGCACTTGTCTCCCTGGCACTATCCCATAAGAACAAGAGAATGAAAATTATAAAAGGGACACAATATGATTTGAAATGTGACTAACTACTTTGTATTAAAATAATTTATAGAATTTAAGATAATAGACTTAATTTTCTTACAAGAAAACCATTTTGAAATAGGCAGAGTCAAGTTAGGAAGAGTTCATAAGAAGCACTCAGACAAGCTCTCCAAATTCTCTTCGAAACAACTATAAAATAATGCCTCAAAGCTAATTCTGAAGTGTCAGAAGCAACAATAGGTCAGGTAAAACAATTTTTCAGTCTAAGATGACTTAAGAGGTGGGCAGGAAAGGTTTGCCTCAACAATGCAGTGATTGACCTAGAGTGCAGCTCAGGCAGCTCAGTCCCTGCATTGGGGAGTCTCTAGCAGCAGCAGCAGCAGCAGCTTCCAGAACTCTCAGCCCAGGGATGGTACTGACTGTGGAGAGGGAGTTCTACTAGCAGTTCAAAGGCAGAAAAGAGTGCTTGAAGTCATTCACAGACCAGAGCACAAGACAGTAGAAAATTTACAGGTATCTACAAGTAGCTCAGAAAACAACAGCGCAAAACACTTGAAGCTTAGGACACAGCACTCTCCACTCTGGAAGTAGAATCATACTTTAACAAAGAGCTCAAAAGTCAAGTAATTGGCTTGAAAAATGAGCAGACAGGATAAAAACAAAAGAAAAACCTCAGACTGTAGAATCTTACTTTGGTGACAAAGATCAAAACATACAACTAGAAGAAGACAACAAAGTAAGATTTCCAAATAATTTATAGTGTCTACAGTAACTTTAAATAGAATTTCTCTTTCTATCTCTTAGTGTTGGTCTTTGTTAGTAATGTATATGAATGCTGAGGATTTATGTGGGGTTTTTTTATATACTGCAACTTTGCTAAAGTTATTTATTATTTCTTTTGATTTTCTAGGATTTTCTAAGTAAATCATCATATTGTCTGCAAAAAGTGATAATTTAGTTTCTTCTTTACCTATTCTAATTCCTTCAATTTCTTTTTCTTCTCTTATTGCTACAGCTAATATTTCTAGTACCAAATTGAATAATAGGGGTGATAATGGACATCCTTGTTTCACCCCTAATCTTATTGGGAATGCATCTAGCTTATCTTCATTACGTATAATGCTTGCTGATGGTGTTAGGTAGATGCTATTTATAATTTTAAGGAAGGCTCCATTTATTCCTATGTTTTCTAGTGTTTTTAATATGAATGGGTGTTGTATTTTGTCAAAGGCTTTTTTCTGCATCTATTGATATAATCATATGGTTTCTGCTAGTTTTTTTTTGTTGATATGATTGATTATGCTGATAGTTTTCTTAGTATTGAACCAGCCTTTCATTCCAGAAATAAATTCTACCTGGTAGTTGTGTATTATTTTCATAAGTTGCTGCAATCCTTTTGCTAATATTTTATTTAAAAATTTTCCATCGATATTCATCAGGGAAATTAGTCTATAATTTTCTTTCCTTCTTTTGACTTTTCCTGATTTGGGTATTAGTACCATATCTGTGTCATAAAAAGAATCTGGATGCATTGACTATTTCTGCCTTTCTTCATTGGATTGTGAAGATATTATACCCTAGTACATGGTCAGTTTTTGAGTATGTGCCATGTACCACTGAGGAAAGGTATATTCCTTTTTATCCTCATTCAGGTTTCTCCAGAGGTCTCTTATATCTGCCTTTTCTAAAATTCTATTCACCTCCTTAAATTCTTTCTTATTTATTTTGAGGTTAGATTTATCAAGTTTAGAGAGAGGGAGGTTGAGGTCACCACTAGTGTAGTTTTGCTGTGTATTTCATATATATATATATATATATATATATATATATATATATATATATATATATATATATATATATATATATATATATATATATATATATATATATATATATATATATATATATAATGATATTGCTTCATTGTCTATGGTGCCTTTCAGCAGGATATAGTGTCCTTCCTTATCTCTTTTAATTAGATATATCTTTGCTTTTGCTTTGTCTGAGATTAGGATTCCTACCCCTGAATTTTGTACTTTAGCTGAAGCACAATATATTTTACTGCAGTCTTTTACCTTTCCCTTGTGTGTATCCCCTTGTTTTAAATGTGTTTCTTGTAAAGCACATATTGTAGCATTATGGTTTTTAATCCATTCTGCTATCCACTTCCTTTTTGTGGGAGAGTTCATCCCATTCGCATTCACAGTTATGATTACTATCTATGTCTTTTTCTCCATCCTATTTCCCCGCTGTTATTGCTTTTATTTCTCCCATTCCCCTTCTACTCCTCAACAGAGTTTTGCTTTTGACCACCACTTTCCTCAGTTTACCCTCCCTCTTGATTCCCCTCCCTTATCTTCCCATTTTCCACTTGCTACTTCTTCCCTCCCTTCTGACCATCCCCTCCCTTTTCTTTCCTCTTTCCCCTCCTACTGCCTGTAGGACAAGTTTGATTTCTATACTTATCGGAGTATGCTATTGTCTTCTTGAACCAAATCCAATGAGAGTAAAGCTCATATACTACTCTTCTCCCTCCCTTCTTTACCTCTACCATAATATGTTTTTGTGCCTCTTCATGTGATGTAATTTACCCTTTTCTAGTACCTCCTTACCTCTTCTCCCAGAACCACCCCTTTATATATCCTAATTATGTTTTTATTATTATATATGATTTTATACTGACACTCACAGTCTATGTATATCCCTTTCAATTGTTATAATAGCTGTACTATTCTCAATATTGACATATATTTAAAACATATATAAACTATATATATACTCTATAAGGATGTAAATAATTTGTCTTATTGATTACCAAGATTTTAGTGTTTTTTTTTTCTCCCCTGTCTACCTTTTTGTGGGTCTCTTGAGTTTTGTATGTGAAGATCGAAATTTCCATTGAGCTCTTGCCTTTTCATCAGGAAAGTCCACAATTCCCTTATTTCATTGAATGTCCTTCTCTTTGCCTGAAAAACTATGCCCACTTTTTCTGGGTAGTTCATCCTAGGTTTTAGTCTAAGCTCCTTTGTATTTCAGAATATCATATTCCAATTTCTCCTGTCATTTAAGGCAGATGCTGAAAGATCCTGCATGATCCTGACTGTAGTTCTGCAATATTTGAATTGTTTCTTTCTGGCTACTTGCAGTATTTTCTCCTTGATCTGATAATTCTGCAATTTGGCAGTAATATTTCTTGGAGTTTTCAATTTGGGGTCTCTTTCAGGGAGTGATCAGTGGATTCTTTTGATGACTATTTTACCCTCTGGTTCTAGGAACTTGGGGTAGTTATCCTTGTGATTTCTTGGAAGATACAGTCCAGGCTCTTTTTTCCAACATGACTTTCAGGTAGACCAATAATTCTTAGATTATATCTGATGGATCTCTTTTCCAGGTCAGTTATTTTTCCAATTAGATATTTCACATTTTCTTGTATTTTTTTTTCATTCTTTAGATTTTGTTTGACTGATTCTTGATGTCTCATAGAGTCATTAGCTTCTACTTGCCTACTTCTAATTTTTAATGTATTGTTTTCTTCTTTTAGATTCTCTATCTCCTTTTCCATTTGGTCCATTTCACTTTTCAATGAGACATTTTCTCCATCTATATTCTGAATCTCCTTAACCATTTCTCCAATTATACTTTTTAATGATTTGTTTTCATCAATGAATTTTTTTTCATTTTTTTTCCATTTTTTCTTTTACCTCTCCAATTTGGTTTATAAAACCTTCCTTGAGTTCTTCAAAGAATGCTTTTTGGCCTGGAGACCAGTTCACATTTTCTTTTGAGGTTTCATATAGTATCCATGATATCTTCTTCTGAATTGGTATTTTGATTTTCCCTGTCTCCATAATGGGAATCAATGGACTTTGGCTTTTTAATGTGTTTCTCATGGTGTTTTTTTTTCCTCCTGACTTCTAAAGTGGATCTCTGCTTCTGGAGCTCAGGGGGCTCTTCCCTGAGCTTCTTGTGTTGGGAACTGTGGGTCTGCTCACTGGAAGGGAGGAAGAGCCAGTTTACCTGGCCATCATGGCTCCCAGAAGTTCAAGAAGGCAAGTTTCAAAACTTTTCTGATACCTCTAATGAAAGTGCCTTCCCTCTGAAGCAATCCCCAATTTACCCTATATATAGTTGTTTGCATGTTATCTCCCTTACTAAATTTTTAAAAAGGAGCTCCCTGAAGGCAGGGATTTTTTTGGCCTTTCTTTGCCCAACATTTAACATGATATCTTGCACATACTTAACACTTAATAAATCCTTGTTAAACAAATTTTGATTGGATAGATTTAAGAATACTTGTATACTTGGATGGGAATATATATGTGCACATGTATGTAAGTGTATGCACACATATGTAGTATATATGTCTATGTGTTTATGTATACCACAATGCATATATATATGTGTGTGTATATGTGTATGTGTCTATGTGTCTATGTAAGTATTTAATACCTACTATGTGCTAGGCACTGTATCAAGCAAGCATTGCAGATACAAAAAGAGGCAAAAGACAGTCCTTACCCTGAAAGACCTTGCAACCTGGTGCAGGATAATACATGGAAATATATACAAAGAAACTATATACAAGATAAATAGGAAATAATTAACAGAGGGAAGGAATTGGAATTGAGAGGGGTTGAAACTGACTTCCCATAAAAGATTGGAATTTTGGTGGGGATATAAGGGAAGCCAAGGAGATCAGTATGCGGAGCTGAGAAGGAAGACCATTCCAAGCACAGGGATAAGCCTGAGAAAATGGTGGTGTTGAGAGATGGAGTCTCTTGCTCCTAGAATAGCCAGGAAGCAAGTGTCACTGGTTTAAAAAGTGTATATCAGGTAATAAAGTATAAGGCCATTAGAAAGGTAGGAGGAAGCTTGGTATGGAGCCCTTTAAGTACCAGAGCATTGTGTATTTGATCCTGGAGGCAACAGAAAGCCACAGGAGTTTATTGAGTACTGTATTGGCAGCATGGGCCTGTGATTTAGTAAAATCACTTTGTTGACAAAATGGATGATGGACTGGAGTGCTCAGAGGCTTGAAGCAGGCAGACCTGCCAACTGGCTATTGCAAAAATACAGAAGTGAAGTGATAAGGAACTGAGAATAGTGGCAGTGAAGGAGGAGAGAAGGGGACATTATTGATAGACATTGCAGAGGTGAAATTGACAAACTTTCCTAATAACTTAGATATGGGGTAGGTGAGAGATAGGAAGGAGTGCAAAATGACTCTTAGGCAACAAACCTGAAGGACTAGAAGGATGGTGTTGACCTCAACAATAATAAGGGAAGGTTTAAGGGGAAAGATGGTGAGTTATGTGTTAGTTCAAGAAATGTTCTGGACATTCAATTTTAGATATCTGAAATGCCATTGAAGATGTGAGATTGGAGAGAGATTAGGACAGGAGAGCTAGATTTGAGAGTGCTCAGCATAAAGCAAAAAGAGAAAAAGGCACAGGACAGAACCCTATGGGACACCTATAGTTAGAGGGTGGTTTCTGGATGAGGATCTAGCAAAAGAGAAAGAAAAAGAGGAGTAAGATGGTGTGATGGCAATCATTGATTAAAGATCTTTCCCATCCATTCAATAGGCCTCAGGTGGTCCCAGTTAAGGGAAGCTTGAGTAGAGGTTTGTTTGTAGGCAGGCCTACACCTTTTACTTACTACTAAGCCCCAGGCCTACACTCTTTTGCTGATTGGGGGTGAAGCCCTTGGAACCTAAAAAGAGCATATATACTCAGAAGGTAGCCATTGTAAGATCAGAATTCAACCCAAGGAGGAGAAGCAAGAAGTAGTGGACAGAGTTGCAGAGAGAGTATAGAGCAGAGTGGAAACCAGGGAGCTGCACAGACCAGAGAACTGAGGGGGTTGGGGGGAGGAAATGCAGGCAAGCAGACAGTTGGGATTCTGAGTGTTTATAGGGAGGCCCCAGCAGAGGGGAAGGTTACAGGATTACTTGGTTCCTTGCTCTAATACTGTGTTATAATCTCCTTGTTGTTACATTGAGGTAGATTTGCTGGTTTTCAGAATACTATTACTGCTACATTGAATTGGGGTTATTGGTTCTGGGGTTTGATCCTCTGTTGTCTAAATAAATGTTATACTTTCTCTGCCTTCTAACATCTCTTCTACTTTGTGATTCTAAACTATACAGACATGTTCCTGGTCATTTTTGAGGTCATGAATCTTGCCTTATTAATACAGATAAGTAGAAGGAAAACCAGGAGAAAGTGGTGTCATGAAAACCTAGAGAGGAGAATATCAATGAGAGGGTGATTAACAATGTCAAAGTCTACAGAGAGGTCATGGATAATAGATTAAGAAAAGTCCATTAGATTTGGCAACTAAGAGATTACTGGTAACTTTGGAGAGAATAGTTTCAGTGGAATAATAAGATTGGAAGTCTGCTTCCAAGAGGTTGAGAAGAAAGTGAGAGAACATGGAGGCATCTACTTTAGAGGTCTTTTTTGAGGAGTTTAGCTATACAAGATGGAAGAGATATAGGATGATGGTGGAGGTGGAAGGATAGAAAGAGGTTTTTTTTTTCAGGATGTTGAAGTCATGGGTCCTAAGAACAATTAAGAATCACGAAATGTCTCATTTACAAGATGGCAACAGGGCTGAGCTTGGAAAGAAGCTAGAAATTCTAAGAGCATGCAAGAGTAAAATATCAGTTTTAGAGGATAAAGAAGTAGAGAATTATCATGACCCTTCAAATTAAATCAATACCTCTCTTTACATTCATCAGCTTAAGTATAAAGGTGGGCATTTGAGAGGAAGGTAAAACTGAACTAGGAAAAATATATTTCAGGACTAAAAATTAGATATTTGGAAACTACTCAGAACCATCACATTTCATAAATCATATTTTTCAGGAGAGGAAAAAATCACATTTAAGTAGTACTTAAAATATTATTTAAAAAAAGTTAAATTGTCTTTGTCATAGTAGACAAAAAAAGAACTCATCCTAGTTTGAACAGTCACTTCTGAATCAGTTTTATGTGTGCATTCAGGTTCTTAGGTGGTCATATTGAAGTCAAATCAAATACAAGCTAGAAGAAATAATAAAGGTGAGCATAAATCATTTTATGATTGTATTGTGTTTTAAGATATAGAGAAAATCATTACTTGTTTCTGCCTAGATAGATAGCTAGATAGATAGATGTTTAACATTATATAATAATAGATGTTTAATGCTCGATAGTAATTATGTGGTATTAAAATTATTTTGTTAGAGGGAAAGGGAGCGATATAAGTTAAAAATGGGGGAAAAAGCCAGAAAGGTATTTTTCCAGTTAGGGAGAATGCTAAGCTCAAGGAGACGCAATTGAAACAATAGAGTCATCAGCGTTACTTTATACACCAGCCTAATTCAATGTGTCAGGCCATAATCAGCTCTGTTTCACAGCGCTTTGCTTCATAAAGGCAGATTTGTTTAACCACAACCTTTATTTCAGCATGACTGAGAATGAAGAATAATGCATGATGCTGGGCATATCTCACGGGTTATATTATGGCTATAGAGTGTATACATCATTGGCTAGAGAGGCAGAGAAAAAGTGACAGGCTCATTCATGCCTCCAAGTCATTTTTAGGCCTATTGAAAATTTTAATCTGTGCACTTTGGATGAACCTCCCCACTTCTTAATTTAGTACATGTAGCCATGTGGTGAAGTCTGTCTGCCTCAGATAGGGCAGACTTGCTTCTGTAGGACATCAGCCCCTTCGAGCAGTTTTCTTCTCTAAATTCAGCCTGCCTTGAACTTTACACAGACATATAAGCTCCATTTACAGGAGGATTTCGGAGTTAATTAAATGCTGAATTTGTTTCTTTAGAAATCACATATGCCCTAGGGCTAAGTAATAGCATTCCAGCAACAACTTTAATTTAGGATTAAGCATACTGTATATTTCTAAGACATTTTATTTTTATAAGTACACATCTATGGTTGATGGGGCAATTTTCCCCCCTCTGTTAACATAAAAGCTTTTAAAATAGGTTTAAAAAAATAGACCAGAGGTTTAAGAAGTGCTGCAAATCAGCAAATTCAAAATCATGCCTTACATAAAATGCATTTGAAGCTGACAAATAATGAGGATGTTGTTAAAAATTATTGCTTCACTAATAAGTGAGCTGATTGCCATTTGCTGAAAGACCCTGGGTTTGAATTCTGCTTGGTATGTATTGTGCTTCATTGAGCTTGCTGTGCAAGGCTTAAAAAGAAAGAATTTCAGGAGCATGATGTTAATAAACATTTGGGCTAGAAGATGACAGGTCAAGTTAATATGATCAAATAGGCAAGTCATTGACTATATACAGTTGCGTGCATACATATATATGTATATGTTTGTGTAAATTTGTGTATATACATGTATACACACATATACACATATATGTATATGTACACATGCATAAAAAACCTGTTTATATTTTCAATTTAACACTGTCCATAATTGCTTTTGCAGTACACATTCTAATGTGGATATGGGAGGATATGGAAAAGTATTTTTTTTCTAAAAAGCAGAAGAAAACCATGAACATTAAATATCCCCCAGTGGATCTGTTTGCTAAATATTGCCGTATAAAAACCTTATGGTAATTTAGTACTCTAAGTTCACTTGGGGGCATCTTTGGCCTATGAGACTTACAGGATGGCTGCACTTCTGTAAACTGTAATTGATGGGTCATAGATTTATAGTAAGCCTGAGAATATCTCTTCGAAGTTTAAATGTAGGAAGATCCTGAAAATATATGGATTTTGAAATTTGTGAGACCTACTTGTTTTTTTCTTCCCTTTATTTCCTAGGTTTGATTCCAGGGTAGGATTAAAACATGCTGAGATCCCAAGCTATATCAAATTTAAGAGTCCCTATAGCATGACCACACATGCAAAAATGTGTATTGTCTGAAGAGAAAGGACAAAGAAAATACAAGCAATAAAGGTTATGTTTGCATATTGGCTAATTTTAAATGACAATAAAAAACAAAAGTAGGCAATCTAACAAATCCATTTCTTGCATTTGAAATGAATTTAAATAATATATCTTCTTTATATAAACAGAAGTATCTAGATTATATATGCAACATTTAATGCAAGAAAATGAGCTGTCACAATTTAGTACTGAAGAGCAGAGGAGATGCAGCAGGTACAATGCAAGTTCTACACATGCTATAGAATTTAAAGCTCTTAATTTTGTGATGTTTTGGGGAAAGCCTTTGATGATGCATAAAAATAATTTGGTATCAAATTTACCACTTCTCAGGCAGAAACTATCAGTTCAGATAGTTTTTTTGAGATAGTTTTTTAATAGAGCAGCCTTATCAACTGTTCGTTCTTGATTTTTTTCAGCTATGAAAATGAGCTTTTTCCTGAACAGTTTTTCCACATCCTAGCAAAAGAAGGACAATAGATCTCTTTTTCTACATTAGAAAAAAAATCCTATGTAGATCTCATCTGAGATGTTAGCTTGATATGATTCCTGATGACCCAATTTTTAAGATTATTGCTTTGTGAGCAATTGTGCAAAGCCTTAGATTCATTTTTAAGACTCTCATAATCTTAGGTTTTATGCTGTAGTTCAATTATCTTATAAATAAATACAGCACTGATTGCTTCAAAATATTTATTCAATTTATGTACTCACTTGTCAGTCAACAAGCATTTATAAAACATTTATTTATTATGTCCCAGGCATACTGCTAAGCATAAGCACCAGGATTAAAGGAAAGGCAATACACACACACACACACACACACACACACACACACACACACACAGAGAGAGAGAGAGAGAGAGAGAGAGAGAGAGAGAGAGAGAGAGAGAGAGAGAAATAAAAAAAAATAAACCATCATCCTTGCCCTCAAAGAGATCACATTTTGTTGGAAAATAACTAGGTATATTGAAGATATAAATAGGTAGGTAGGTAGATAGATAGATAGATAGATAGATAGAGAGATAGAGAGACAGAGAGACAGATAGATAGGAGATATTCTCAGTGAAGAAACTAACAGCTGAGATGAAAAGATTTTGTCTTAATTATGGAATGAAGCAAAGGAAAGTAAGAAGTGGAGGTTTGTGCACTCACCACAGTGCCAGACTCATATTAGGTACTTAATGAATCATAACCTACTGACTATAAACAGTTCTAGGTAGAGGAGATAGCTAATGCAAAGCATAGAGATGGGAGTTAGTTGTCATGTGGAAGGACCACAGCGAATATGCCAGTGTAGCTGAATCGTAGAGTGCATGGAGGGGGATAAGTAAAAGAAAATGGGAACTATAGGAAGGAGCAAAGTTATGAAGAGCTTTAAATGCCAAACTTTTCAATTATTATTCTTTAGCCTCTACCATTCCTTGACAAAGACAGTGCTAAAAAGATTTAAAGAAACATGAGGTCAGATTGCAGATTTGGAGAACTCTTTCTTCTTTCCTTTTAACCCTCCCACTGCAAAATGGAACAAACTCATTTTGCTTCTTTTGTCCAAATTCATATGAACATATGGATGAACTGAAGGTAAAAAGTTCAATTCATGAGGAAGGGCAGAGACAATTGATGGCTAGAATGCCTACAGTAAAACTAACCAGTTTTAAATCCAAGCAACCTAAATCCTCCTCCATAAATCTTGTTA
Organism: Trichosurus vulpecula; assembly: GCF_011100635.1. NCBI lineage: Eukaryota > Metazoa > Chordata > Mammalia > Diprotodontia > Phalangeridae > Trichosurus > Trichosurus vulpecula. The sequence goes on from NC_050576.1 coordinate 378,073,704, forward strand.
ATCAGAAATACTTGCAAAGAAATTGAGCCTGGGAAAAGTATATCTTATCATATACACGCCCTAGTCATTCGCTATTTAAAAGAGAAGAACCATTAGGGAAATGTAAGGTAGTTAATTGAATCCATAAATACAAATTTCAGCATTTTGTGTGTGAGAGCATGTATAATATATCAAAAATACACTTATTCTGTAAGCTGAATGTGCCCATCTATTGAAGGAATCCATTTGTTTAATTATAAAGGACAGAGCAGCATTCTTTGGTTTTTAAAATGATCTGCCTGTTTATTTGTGTTTCATAGCTCAGCGAATTACTTGCTTATTTCTTGGTCCATTGAGTTAAAATAATACACATTTTCAATGTATGTAAATTCTGGTCAGTGCATGTTGATATCAAACCCCCAAACACTCATCATGCCAATTGTTATTCATTTTAAGGGAAATTATTTTTCTTCATTTATAAAAATATTGCCATTGGAAAAGGAAATTAAACCAAGAAAAACATGCTGAACTAAGGATGAGTGAGGCTCATCCACATAAGCATCGTAATGTCCTTTTCTTTACTGTCAAAAAAAGAAATTGATATTGAGTCCCTCATCTGTGCTAGGGAACTGAAGCACACAAGCAAGGATTACTACACACTTTAAGACAATCTCAGGGGTTTGGTCACCGGTATTCTGTAGTCTGACTTATGTCTCTCTATATATTTTGTTCTTTAGGGCTTTTGATCCTACATAATACTCTTTGATGTGGGTAGTATAGTTTTCTTTTATCATAAACTTCCTTTTAATCAATATGCATAAACCTAAAACAAGAGACCATTTAGAGGACAGATTTCACTGATTGTGAGACAGTTTCCTGATAATGTTCAGTGCCTGTTCACAGGCACCTAGTCCAAATGATTGGTTTTTAATATCCTGGGACCCTAAAAGCACAAACTTTTTTTAAATGAAAGCTGAAGGTATGTTGCTCGTAGCTAAGTTGTTCATTTACAGCAAGTTTTTAGCGTTCAACTGTGAAATTTTACATCACATTTTTTTTTACGATGAGGAAGCAATTGTTGATAACTGGGAATATTAGTTCATAAAATGGCAAAATGAAAATCAAGAATATGTTTTCTTTATTTGTGGGTTAAATGAAGAAGTAAACTAATACAAACAAAAGTCTATAATGTTGAGCTAAATCCTAATAGTTCTTAGAATGATGATTTTCATCTTTTGGGGCACTCAATTCACTATTCTAGAACACAGCAATATCCTGCTTTATATAAAATTTTCCTTCTAAAATACTAATCTCAAAATATTGGTTATTATCCTTCTCAAATTTACCCAGACTAGTACACAAAATCCTATCTGGAAAACCTTTACAATTTATTAGGAAGCTGATAAATCATAGGCCACCATGGCAAGGCCCCATTGGAACCCAATGATAGCTGTGTTAACAACTGGCAATTTCTCAATAAAAGCTAAGAGAATGACCTAATAGTTAAGTAAAGGCACTCAGGACTTTCATATTTCATTACAGTTTGCCATGAATTTTAGAGTAGTTTTTGAATTCAGAAATTAAGAATCAAGCAGAATTAACTTTAGCCTAGTTTAGAAAATAATTGCTTATATCCACTGTCATTATTTTTAAAAAGAAGGACCATCTTCATGCCTAGATGATGGATCACTTTACTGTTTTACTTTCCAGTGTTGAACACACAGAACAATAAGTTAGTTGTGTCAACTTTGTTGAAAGTTACAGGGTGGGGTAGGAATATAATATTTACATAAGGTCTCTGCTATCAAGATATTAATCCGAAGTGAATGTCATTGTAAAAAACACAATCATATGTACTGAAAGCAAAACATGGAGTTTCATAAAATTCTGTACATATAAAATTTTATTTGCCTGGAATTTTCACACCCACAATAATTTTCTACACTCAAGTTTTATGTATAAGTAATAAATTAAAAAATAGCTCATGTCAGGACTTCATTCTAAAAATGCATGGAGCAGTAAAGATGTTATAGAATTATCAATTTAATAACAACAATAATAGTGAATATAGCTAACTGTGGAGTGATCTAAGGTTTGCAAAGCATTTCACATGCTATATTACTTCATTCTATCCTTGCAACATTGGGAGAACTAGATGGTATTGCTATACCCATGTGTAGATTAGTAAATTGAAGCTAAAAAAATAAACAATTACCCTGGGCCTTACAGCTAGTAAGTACCTGAGGTGCAATTCAAACTTAAGTCTTCTCAGCCTTGAGTTTTATCCACTATTCCAAGTTACCTCTCTACTAGCTTTTCTTCCAGAACTGGCAGCATCTTCAGAGACAAGGAAATCCAACTCCTCTCACTTTACAAAAATGGGAAATGAAGTACATTGAAATTAAGGCCCAAGGGAAGACACTGCTGGCCAGGTTGCTTTAGCTCTTCAAGGCTGCTGCCTATCCTGGGCCTTATTTGAAAGAGGCAGATTTGCAAGTGACTTGATAAATGGGCTCCATTGGGATACACACAGGAAGAATGAATGTGGGTTCTAGAGAATATGAGACAAATGTCAGTGGCTTATTTTAGATGGTGCACTGAATCCTCTAGATTTTCCCCTTCCACTGTATTCCTGAAAACTTGATCAAGCAGGAAGGTACCATGGATATTCTTAGGGTAGATTTCTCGTCCTTTCAACCTACATGGGCCACTATCTGATATAAGAGTTCTGAGACAGTAGCTTCATCAAGCTAGTCAACATTATGTCATCAGTATAGTGATATACATCAATGCTCTGGCTCAGCACTCTGCAGTCGGAATGCAGGTCAGCCCTGCTACCAGCAGCACCTGCTGCTTTAGCTCCTTCTGCTTCAGCTTTGGCTGCCGCTGTTGATGTCGCTGATGCTTTTCCTGCCTTCAACACATTTCAATCTCCAAGCTGTGTTCTCTCTTTTTATACAGTTTCAGGCATCATCAACTGGTCATCTGAGTGACCAGACTTAAGCTCCTATGATTGGCTCTGGTCTTAGCACCTCCCCTTAGGACCCTGGGGGCTTCACGCCCACATCGACTTAGCACCTCTTAATTAGTGGTTTGGGGCAAACTTAGGAGCAAAGATCAAATCAGACCTCCCTTATTTGGCCCACTCCCTTAGTTGGCCCCACCTTAAGCCTATTCAAATGGGCTGGAAAGAGTTTCTCATTTACTGATTGCCTTAACAAAAGGTCACATTAATCATATGGTAATGGAATAGTAAAATATGAAATAAAGAGATAATTGGAATACCAGGCAAGTTTGGCCTTGAAGTACAAAATGAAGCAGGGCAGAGAGTGATAGAGTTTTGTTAAGACAACCCACTGGTCATAGCAAACATTCATTTTCAACAACCTAAAAGGCATCTCTACACATGGACTTCACCAGATGATCAATAGTGAAATTAATTAATTATACACTTTGTAGCCAAAGGTGGAGAAACTCTATACAGTTACCTAAAACAGACTTAAAGCTGACCGTGCCTCAGATGATGAACTTCTTATTGCAAAATTCAGACTTAAGTTGAAGAAAGTAGGGAAAGTCATCAGACCATATAGGTCTAACCGAAATCACATCCCTTATAAATACGAAGTGAATTCGATGAATAGATTGAAAGGAATAGATGGAGGGCCTGAAGAACTACAAAGGTTCATAATACTATACAGGAGGCAGCAGCAGCAGCAGTGACAACAAAATATTCCAATGCAAAAAGAAGAGCAAGAAAGCAGAATGGCTGTCTTATAAAGTTTTGCAAATAGCTGAAGAAAAAAGGAAGACTAATGATAAAGGAGAAAGGGAAAGATACATAACTGAATACAGAATTCCAGAGAAAGCAAGGAGAGATAACAAAGGTTTTCTTAAGTGAACAATACATAGAAATAAAAGAAAACAACAGAATGGGAAAGACAAGAGATATCTTCAAGAATATTGGAGACATCAAGGAAGCATTTCATACAAAAACGAGCATGATAAAATAGAAAAATAATAGGGACTTAACAGAATCAGAAAAGATTAAGAAGAGGTGGCAAGAATACACAAAATAACTATGCAAGGAAGATCCTAATTACTAGTAGTAATGGTGTGATTACTGATCTGGATGCAGAGCTTCTTAAATTTTTTTTCCCCTTGTGACCCCTTCAGGGACCTATATGGGGTAATAACACACAGTTTAAGAAGTGCCGAATTTAGAACCAGACATCCTGGAGAATGAAGTCAAGAGTGCCTTGGGAAGTATGGCTAACAATCAGGCTAGTGAGCTAGTTAAAATCTAAAAAAGATGATTCTATTAAGGTGTTGCATTCAATATACTAGCAAATTTGGAAAATTTATCAGTGGCCACTGGATTGAAAAAGATCAGCTTATGTCCCAATTCTAAAGAAGAGCAATGGCAAAGAATGTTCAAATTATTAATCAAATGCTCTCATTCCACATGCCAGAAAAATTAGTCTGAAGAGTGTAAGTCAGGCTTCAGAAATATGTGAATTGAAAACTACCAGAAGAGCAGACTGTTGTTGTATTTTTTCCCCAAGAGGCAGAGGAACTAGAGACCAAATTGCCAACATTCATTGGTTTATGGAGAAAACAAAAATATTCTAGGTGAAAAAAAATCTGTTTCTGCTTCATTGACTACACTATGACTGTGAGGATCACCACAAAATGTGTGAAGTCTTCAAAAAGATGGGAGTACCATATCATCTTACTTATCTCCTGAGAAACCTGGATGGGGGCCAAGAAGCAACAGTTAGAAAAGAGCATGGAACAACTGATTAGTTTAAGATTTGGAAAAGAGTACAACAAGACTATATATTGTTATCTTATTTATTTAACGTATGCAGAGTACATTATGTGAAATGCCAGGCTAGATGAATCAAAAGCTGGAATTAATATTGTTTGGAGAAATATTAACAATCTCAAATATGCAGATGATACCACTATGATGACAGAAAATGAAGAGGAATTAAGAAGACTGTTGATGAGGTTAAAAAAGGAACATTTAAAAGCTGGCTTAAAGCTTACCTTAAAACAAACAAACTAAAAAACCCTAAGCTCTTGGCAACCACTTCCTGGCAAATAGAAGAAGAAATAGAAATAGTTACATGTTTTATGTTCTTGGGCTCAAAAATTGCTTCAGACAGTGCTGACAGCCATTAAATAAAGAGATGTTTGCTCCTTGGAAGGACAGCTATCAAAAATCTGGACAGCATATTAAAAAGCAGATATAACATCCTGCCAACAAAGGTCAATATATTCAAAGCTACATTTTTTTCCATTGGAAATGTATGGCTGTGAGACTTGGACTCTGAGGAAAGCTGAGCTCCACAGGATCAATGCCTTCAAATTGTGGAGCTGGAGAAGACTTTTTTGCAAGGCCCTTGGAAAGCAAGGAAATCAAATCAGTCAATACTTAAAGAAAGTAATTCATGTTATTCACTGGAAGGTCAAATACTGAAGATGACACTTAAATACTTTGACCATATAATGAGAGAATATGACTCATTGGAAAAGCCCGTGATGCTGGGAAATATTGAAGGCAAAAGGAAAAGAGGATGGCAGACGATGAGCTAGATAGATAGTGTCATAGAAACAAAGAATATGAATTTGGTTAAACTTTTTTTTTATACTGGAAAACTTTTTATTGTAGGTGGAGTGGAATAGCTGGACACAGTTTAGATGATTCCAATTTTGTTGGCAATATCTAAAGCATAGTAGTCTGGAGCAAGTCAGACATAGTTCTTCTTCTCTCTATCAGGCCAGATCAGCATGTTGACCTTGGCCACGTCAATGTCATACAGCTTCTTTACTGCCTGCTTGATCTGATGCTTGTTGGCCTTGACATCAAAAATGAAGACTAGGGTGTTGTTGTCCTCAGTCTTCTTCATAGCTGACTCAGTGGTCAAGGGGAACTTAATGATGGCATAGTGATCCAGCTTGTTTCTCTGAGGGGCACTTTTCTGAGGGTATTTGGGCTGCCTTCACAGTCTTAGTGTCTTGGATCACTGAAAGGTGGGAGATGTTTGGATCTTCTTTTTGTTGCTGTGGATACCCTTCAATACCACTTTTTTGTCCTTCAAGGCTTTGGACTTGACTTCTGTCTTGGGGAGGACAACGGCTTCCTTCTTCGCCTTTGGCACCATCTTGGGGGAAAAGGCTGGATAAACTTCTAAAGATAATGAATGATAGAAGGGCTTGGCATCCTATGGTCTACGGGCTCACAAAGAGTCAAACATGGCTGAATGACTGAACAACAACAGATAAGGTGATTCAAGTAACTCCTAATATTTTCTATTTGCCCTACCCATAGTAAAATGTGTAGAAGCTAATGAAAGGGCCTGCAGGTACTGTCTCCCAGTTAACCAAGAAACTGCTTCCCTCCAAGGTCTGATTTTTATAGCCTTCAACACATGATCAAGTTGGACACATGTATTAATAACCCAGCTAGCAGCTCCTGTGGGGGTGTAAGATCCACCCCCCACAGTCGGGACCCAGGAGGCTGCCAGGATCCTGGGAAAGCACAGGTTCTTTTTATCTGCTTAAACACAGGAAAGCACAGTGAAGGGGTTGACCAGCTTACTTTAATCCAGCATTCAGTTAGCATACAGACCACATTCATTTAGTTCAGAGGAAAAAACACCGGCATTCAGTTAGCATTCAGTTAGTTCAGGGGAGCAAAGAGACAAGTATCAAGAGACAGACCAAATACAATTTTATTGACTTACTTCAGGGTAAAAAAAAACAGCACCCTGAGGTTCAGAACATTCATTTAGTTTGGGGGAAAAGAACCAGCATCCCGAACCTCAAAACCAAAATACAAACAAATTACAAATATCAACGGACAGACCCAATACAATTCATAGTTACCAACATCTGGGCTCGGCCCGAGAGCAAGGGCTGGCCCAGAGTCACGCTCCCTGCTGCTGTTGCACCAACCAGAAAAGGAAAGAGGGCTCTTCAAGCTGTCTTCTCCTCTCTTATAGAGTTTTTGACATCATCAAGCACCGCCTGAATAACCAGAGCCAATTGGTTCTTGAGCTGGCCCCTCCCCCTAGCGTAGACCAGGTTAACACCCAATAGGGCGTGGCTCTGGAGTTAATACCTCCCCTCAGCCAGCCCCATGACTCATCACACAGGAAGTTCTCTGATTCCTGGCATGGTCGCTGGGCTTCCTGCCCCAGAAGAGCAAGCCAGTCTAGCGAGGCTTAATGAGGTAAGCTGAGTCATTCAAAGAAAACAAAGACCATTCTGGTTACAACACAGGCTTTAAAAGTGACTTTACTAAGTTCATACTGCTTCTAAGCCTAAGTTCACTTTTGAACTTGGATCTTTGAACTCCAGGCTCAGCACACTATCTACTGTGCTACCTACCTGTCTATAGTAGCAATGGGTCCTGTGATTCCTTTTCTATTATTCACATTGACAGCAACACTTGTCTAAGCCACAGCTATCCTAAACTTATGTTTACATTTCACCAACTGATAATTATAGTGTAGTTGTTTGGCAGGGGAAATATCTATTGTACAACTAGGAGCTTGTTGGGCTACAGCACAAGTGGAAACTTGGGAACCAAAACTTCTAGTTCAGAGGTCATGCTGTTGATTCTAGGTTAGCACCTGTAAGGCCTCAGTCATGTTGGAGAGATCCCTTCCTTGAGTAGCCATAAGCTCCATAAGGTGAGGCTCAGCTTTCATTTTACTTTCATTGCACAGTCCCTAAAAGCCAAAATCTTTGTCAAGTTGCTGAACGTATTGGGATAGTTCATTTTCTGTCTTACACTATATTCAAAATGTTCCTGGATCTTCAACAACCACTAGGCAATGCTACCATGAGCATTTTCTTTAACCTGCTGAGGAGCCTTCTCTGGAACCCACTAAACTAACAATTCAGAGTGAGCCTTCTCCCTCCCCCATAGAAAGGACTCCCTAGGCGTGATCAGAAGGGATCTTGTTATCAGACAGTGGTATCGAGTCACCTGATTACCTCTCTAAATTTTTAGTGCCCTGGCCTGACTCAGCTACTCTTTGAGCCAAGGGGCCAACTCACTTTATTCCAATGACAAATTTGGCATAATTTTGGATCTGGCCTGATACCAGGATCTTGTTCATTCAGAATCAATTTTGGAATGAAATGAAACAATTGGAAGTTTTTGAACACTGGACAAAAAGAGCCTTATTTTTCCCTAACATAGAAAAAACTATGTGCAAGAAGGAATATAGAGCAGATGTGAGGAACCTGTAGTTTCTAGGCCACATGTGACCTTCTAGGACCTCAACTGTGACCCTTTTAGTGAATCCAAACATGGCAGAACAAATGCCCTCAACAAAAGTATTTATTCTTTAAAACTTGGACTCAGTCAAAAGGCCAAACGAAAAGACCTAGAAGTCAAGGCCAGGAGTCCCCCACCCCTGATAGAGAGGATACACTTAACCTCTATAGACACATCCCTCTCCTGTCCGTATGGAAAAACATTATGTCAAGCAGGGCAGGCTCTGGTGCCTAATGTCTCCAAACATCCACCAAGTTCAAAAGAGTGGCAACCCCATGTGGGTAAACATTTTTATACCTTTTGCTGCCCAGAAAGTTTTGTCAAAGAAGATAGGGGTCAATAAGACCTTAGGGAGATATTTGTTGTCTTTAAAAGAAACTAGTCCCAAATGAATGAAATGAGAAACCTTGGTCCTCTAACAGGAGATGTCCTCACATTTTTAATAATAGGATACATTTCCCATTATCCAACCATTCTTGAAAAGCAGTTTGTTTTCACTTTGGTTTTGTACCAACACTAAGAGTTTGTATAAGCATTTGTTATGATCTACTATATTTTTCCTTTGTCTCTAATAGCTGCCATCTCTTTGTGGTCATGTCCATAAGATGTTAATACATTAGTTAATAAATATGAACTTTTGTTAGTTTCTAATGTCATATCATCTGATTTTTCAACACACAAATACAATCTGTTTTATAATCAAAGAGCCTCATAATTATGGTAGTGTATATTATCTTTTGTTTCTTTTTTTAACTTTTAATCTCATGTCTTTAATATTCTTATAATTATTTTTTTCACACCACAGAAGAATGAGAATTAAATAGGCAGAAAAGGATGCACTAATTTCTTTCTTTGTGTGTATCTATAAATAATAAAATGTAAGATTAAGATCATAGATATAGAGCTGTTTGGGATCTCAGATTTCCTCTAGTCCAACCCCCTAATTTTATAGATGAGGAACTAAGACCCAGGGAGATTAGAGAGTTGCCTCAAATCACACAAAGAATTAATGTTATGAAAAGGATTATGAACCCAGCTCCTTCCACTATACTGCTCTAAAATAGTTTTAATTTTTTTTCCATTTGAAATTTATGGTACATGTGGACTAATGTCCTCTTCCTCACTACCAGCATTGTGGGCCATTGGTGGGGGGATTTCTTTGTTCCACCTGGGTAAATAGGACAGGTTAAAGCAATTATTTTGGGGTAGGATCATAATTGTTCTGTGTGACTGGCCTCTTGGGAAAGTAGTAATTCAGATTTTACATCAGCTGCAGGCTTCCTTGAACAAGAGCTGGCAGGCAGTGTTTCCAAATTTTTGTTTGTTTTGGGGGGTTATTTTTTAGTCTTGTGGCTGGAGGGAGGATTGAAGGAATGAGGTAGTTTCCATGAATGTTTAAAAAAAGAAGTCCTGGGTTACTAAAAAATACCTGTTATCTTGCCAGACTTATGACCAGAATTAAGACCCAAAACCCATTTTCCTGCCTGTGGGGAATTTAATATCAAGTAGTCTCCAATTCCTCAGGAGTTTTTTCTCTCTACAACTAGTTTGGGAAAAGTTTGCACCATTCCCTTAGGGTCCACAGAGGGATGGCTAATTTAGTCTGAAGGCTCAGGAAAACTGTTTGCATCATTCTCCCTGATGACTCAGTGCTTTATGAATATCACTCCCTCAATAAAGCTTGCTTCCTATATACTACCTTGTGATGACCTCCTTCTTACCTTGTACAGGACTTTGTCTATGAGCCTACTTGAGTCTGTGTTAAAATTTATGCACACTTACATTCAGCAGTCTAGTTGGGAGTCTAAAAATGTGTGCCTGAAATTTGTGAAGTCAGCAGTAAATTTATCCCTAAAGAGTACTGACATAGAAACTGACACCTCTGTAACTCCAGTTCTATGTGCATAGGGTTTGGGGGCTGACAGTTTCTGATACTTGGATTCTGGTAAATAGGGAGCACCACTTCAGGAGGCAAGGGAGTGATTCTCTCGTTGTAGCAAAGAATAAAATCATCTGGAGCACAGATGCTGGAAGATGGACAGCAGGATGTTTTTGTCCTTGTTTCATAACCCTAAAAATTCAGGTTCTTGAATCCTTCTAAACTTCGAGGGAAAAAAAAAAACATCTCAATATAGTGAACATTGATCCAATCTTGTATCAGTAAAACACTAGGCTTTATAGACATAGGAAGGAAGAAGATGGTACAAGATATCCCATGTTAAAATATGCTACAATTTATGAATAAGAACTTTGAAGGATAAAAAGAGGAGAAAGGGGAAGACTTAAAATGAACTCGAAGTTCTTGCAAAGTGGAAATTCAACAAGAAATGTTCCTAAAACAATACAGCAGAAATTGATGATAATCAGAGGTATGTTCAATTTTTCCCCACAAGGCAAACACTTAGCACTTTCATCAGTTCCCTTTTATCTGCCTCTCTCTGTTCACACCACTCAGCACAACTGTCCATCTGATGAGAGGGCACTGGTGTCATGACAGAGAATGTGGAATGAAGGTGTAAGCCTTTGATTCAGTGGAGTACAAAACTCTCTCTAGTGAGAGCAGAAACTGAAAACTGATATAATGGTGATATTGTCCAGCATTGCAATTATATATTTAAACATCCAAGATTATTATATTATGTAATGTCCTTTCAAAATTAGCTTTTGAATTTTATATCAATATTATTTTATCCTATGAATAGAGTCTTTATTACAATTTAAACATCATTTTAAGGCAATTCAAAGGTTATGGGGGAAATGTGCTCTTTAAAAGAAATAATAAAAAATAAAATTTCTATTGTGTTAATGCCATAATAGATTTTGATTACAGAAGAACTTTTCTTTAACATTTCACTCTCCATATTCCTCTAAATTTTAGATTCTTATTGTTGAATGAACCAATTTATAGAAACTAATAATCTGTTGCAAATAGTAATTGTGAATTTAAATTACTTTCTAAAGTTTTGCAATTGATAATATGCATGCTTCAACCTTTTTGCTAAGGCGGGAGTAGAAATAGAAAAAATAGCTGCTGTTGATCTCAAATCTGACTATCTATAAACTACTATACATGGGACTAATTATCCAAGCTTCATTTAGCTGAGGTATAACCAGTACGAGCTCTTAGACATCTTTACCCTAACTCTCACTTCCACTGATGGGTAACATCCCCAGAACTTAGTTAGTTTCATCTCCAACTCAGGGCTGTAAAGATATCTCTGACAGATGAAAAGTGACTGTCTAATGCCATTCAGTTGAGCCCCAACCAATATTTTCCTAGAAAGAATTAGTTGAGAACCATTTAGCCCACCACGTTAAATAGATTTTTTTAAGAAAATTAGTTATTTAATAAGGCAATACAATAAAAATGTATGTAAATTTTTTCTTCTCTTCCCTGAAAGTCTTTGGTATACTCTTCCAAAAGTACAAGAAGAGGTCAGGGTAAAGTGGGAACAAGCTTAGCAAGCAGATGTAGCAAGCAAAAATTCATGGTTTCTTGGTATTTGTGGTCCCTTTCTTTCATTTGTAGAGTACTAAAATTCACCTTAGGTATATGTAGTCTCTTTGCTGGGCTTTTTTGTTTGTAGAGCCATGAATTCAATTAGTCTATGCCTCCCAAAGATGTTCACAGTGGTACCAAATGATCCCAGGTGACTGCTTAGGACACTGATGGGAAAACTGAAAGATCAACATCTCCAGGTTGAAGGGGTTGGTGGTTCCATGGAAAGACACCTAACCCAGTTCAAATCTGAGGCCTCTTTTTTCTTCCATCTCCCCTCTCAAATACAGTTATTCAACTTGTTGTGCTAGAAAGATGCACATTCTATTTCCTGGGAAAGTGTCCCTATTCTAGCTAAGTTGATGCCTTTATACAAGACCCAGTATGATGAAATCCTCCAGTATAATGAAAGCGATTTATTTTTTTTGGTAACATTTCTCTTCATAAAATACCTTTCAAAGACTTTGTTTAAAGACCTTGATTGATTGACTGAGAGGGTTCTCACATAAATAAGGTACCGGGTTAAAACAGGAGGGGTGGTTTCAAATCTACCCTAAAAATACTTTCTCTTTCCCCATATATTCATCTCTAAATGTGCTTTCTGTTACCTTCTAATTTTGTCTTTTAATTTATTTGACATTCTTTTCTTTTTTTTTATTTCGAGTTCTGAATTCCCTCCCTCCCTCTCACCCTTTTTCTACACACCGAAAAGGCAAGAAAAATGATATCAATTAGTCATACACATGAAATCATGTAAAACATATTTCCATATTAGACATATCTAAAAAGAAAGCAAAAAATGAAGCAAAAAATTATCTTTTAATTTGCACTCAGAGTTCATCAACTCTCACTCTGGAAGTAGGTAGCACTTTTTCATCATAAGTCTCTTAGAATTGTCTTGGACCATTGTAGCTAACTCTTCCACAGCTGCTCATCATTACGACATTGCTATTACTGGGCACAATGTTGTTCCAGTTCTTGTAACTTTACTTTTCATCAGTACATGTATGTCTTCCCATTTTTTTTTCTGAAATCACCCCCTTCTCATTTCTTGTGCAATAGTACTCCATCACAACGTGTTCAGCCATTCCACAATTGATGAGCATCCCCTCAATTTCCAATTCTTCGCCATTACAAAAAGTAGCTATAAATATTTTTGTACCTAAAGGTCCTCTTACTTTTTTCCTTTGATTTCTTTGGATAGTAAGGATATTGGTAGTAAGAATATAGCTAGGTCAATAGTTACTTTCGGATAGCCCTTTGGATATAGTTCCAAATTGATCTCTGCAATGGTAGAGCCACTTCACAACTCCACTTATTAGTGCACTCCTTTTTCCTCATCCTCGCTAGTATTTTTAATTTCTGATAAGTATAGGGTGATACCTCAGAGATGTTTTAATTTGCACTTCTCTAACCAATAGTAGTTTAGAGAATTTTTATATGACTATTAAAAAAAAGCTATTTATTTTTATTTCTTCTTCTGTAAACTGCCTTTTCATATCCTTTGACTATCAATTAAGAAATGCATCTTTTTAAAATACATTTGACTCAGACATATGTATACATACACATATATGTGTATATATACACATATGTGTATATATATGTATATGTACATATATATATATATGTATATGAGAAACAGGGACTTTATTATGCAAACTTGCTGTAAAAACTATTTATATTACTTCATTCTCTATGGTACTTTTTAGGAAAATGTAGTTTCCCTGATTAGCACTTTTAATTAGGCCAAGATTTTCTTTTTTAGTTTTGCTTTGTCTCACATCATGTTTGCTATTCTTGCCTTTTTTTTTTTTGCTTTACCTGAAGAATAATAGATTTTGTTCCAATCCTTCAACACTATATCTGCCTTCTTGTTTCAAGTATGTCTCTTGTAAACAAGATATTGGTGGATTCTGGTTTCTAATCCATTGTTATACCCTCTCGTTCGCAGTGACAGTTATGATTACTAACTGTTGTCAAGATATTAGGAGATGTCCTGTTTTCCAGAGCTAAGGCCCAGCAAGCAGGATATGCCCTGAGCTTGGCATAATAACAATACTAAGAACTTGCCTTCTGAATGATCTCACCCTCTGGCAAAATTTATTGCTTTGACAAGCATCAGGTGTTCTCTGAGGGATTTCTGACTTTCACATTAATCTATAACTACTTAAAATTGTTGGAGCTTCCCTCTTTCCTCAGGATCTGAGAGCCAGAAGCAACTGAGAAGTAGCAGAAAGTTATCAATCAAAATCTCCTGACATGCTAAAAAATTCCTGAATTCCTGTGCTCCTAACTGTTAAGTCAACAAAACTAGGTGCTTCACTACTTTTCCCACTATGCTAACTCTGGTTCTGTACCCCACTGAATGATTACAAGACTCAAGGACCCTAACAACTTGAGATAATCACAAGACTTAATGATTCTGATAACTTAGAGACTATTCCCAAAGGACACCAGAATGCCTGTATTGTCCCAAGAAATGCCAACCACAGGAACTGTGTAATCAAGTCTGTGTTGCACCCCACCTTCTTATGGTTTTCATGAAAAAAAAGCCTGGCCCCTGCTGTAAGCCATAAGCTCTCCTTCTCAGAAAGGTGGTTTTCAGCTTGCAAGCACTTTCCCCACTTTTAAATTAAACTTCTGTCTGATTCCTGACTCTCCTGTCCCTAGCATACTTTGTTCAGCTCTAGCCACCCTCAAGTTAGAGATTGGTTCTCATCTGGTTGACACCGTGTATTTCTCTCCATCTTATTTTCTTATGCCTATCATTCTTTCTCTCTCTTTATGCTGTCCCTCTTTAAATGTTTATTTTCCTTCTCATCCCTCAATCTGGCATCCCTTTTATACTACCCCTCTTACTAATTTTTCTTATCCCTGTCCCCTCCTACTTGCTTTTGGGTAAGTTAGATTTCTATACCCAGCACATACAGACACACATGTGCATGCACATGTGTGTGTACATGTGCATGTGTACTCTTTTCTCTTTGAACAATTTTTGATAAGAGTAAGGTTCAAGCATTACCCACCAACCCTCCACTTTGCCCTCCACTATAAAATCTCTTCTTCATATACCTGTTTTATATGAGAAAGAGTTCCTTATTCTACATTTTACTTTCCCCTTCTCCCAGTGCATCCTTTTTCTCACTTATTATTATTATTATTATTAATATTAATATTATTTTTGAGATCATTGCAACATATATAAGTCATAATCATGTCTCTTATCTATGTAGATTCTTTATGATTGCCATGATGATGATAATGTTCCTAAGAATTAAATGTATCATCTTCTCATATAGGAATGAAAACAATGTAACTTTATGTAGTCTCTTGTGATTACTCTTTATTGCTTCCCTTTTTATGCTTCTTGAGTTTTGTTTTTCAGTGACAAATTTTCTAATTACCTTTTATCTGTCATGAAGAATACTTGAAATTCCTCTATTTCCTTAAATATTCATTTTCCCCAGATAGACCATATTCAGTTTTGCTAGATAATTTATTCTTTTTTTCCATTTTCCTTTTTTGGTGTTGTTTTTATTTAATATTTCAAGTTTTCAGCATTGATTTACACAAGATTTTGAATTTCAAATTTTCTCCCCATTTCTGCCCTCCCCCCACTCCAAGATGGCATACATTCTGGTTGCCCCATTCCCAAGTCAGCCCTCCCTTCTGTCACCCCACTCACCCTCATCCCCTTTTCCCTTACTTTCTTCTAGGGCAAGATTGATTTCTATGCCCCATTGCCTGTACATCTTATTTCCCAGTTGCATGTAAAAACAATTATTGAGCATCTGTTTTTAAAACTTTGAGTTCCAAATTCTCTCCCCTCTTCCCTACCCACCCACCCTCCCTAAGAAGGCAAGCAATTCAACAGAGGCCACATGTGTATCATTATGCAAAACACTTCCACAATACTCATGTTGTGAAAGACTAACTATATTTTACTCCCTCCTATCCTGTCCCCCTTTATTCAATTTTCTCCCTTTACCCTCTCCGTTTGAAAGTGTTTGCTTTTGATTTCTGCCTCTCCCTATCTTCCCTCCCTTCTATTTTCCTCCCTTTTTCATCTCCTTCCTCCTTCTTTCCTGTGGGGTAAGATACCCAAATGAGTGTGTATGTTATTCCCTCCACAAGTCAAATCCGATGACAGCAAGATTCACTCATTCCACCTCACCTGCCCCCTCTTCCCTTCCAACAAACTGCTTTTTCTTTCCACTTTTATGTGAGATGATTTACCCCATTCTATCTATCCCTTTCTCCTTCTCTCAATATATTCCTCTCTCATCCCTTATTTTGATTTTATTTTTAGATATCATCCCTTCACATTCAACTCACCCTGTGTCCTGTGTCTCTCTCTATATATGTATATATATATATGTATATATACACACACATATATGTATGCATATATATATATATATATATATATATATATACATATGTGTGTATGTGTGTGTGTGTGTGTGTGTGTGTTTCCTTTCAGCTACCCTCATACTGAGGTCCCATGAATTATACACATCATCTTTCCATGTAGGAATGTAAACAAAACAGTTCAACTTTAGTAAGTGGTTTATGATTTCTCTTTCTTGTTTACCTTTTCATGCTTCTCTTGATTCTTGTCTTTGAAAGTCAAATTTTCTATTTAGCTCTGATCTTTTCACTGAGAAAGCTTGAACGTCCTCTATTTTATTGAAAATCCAGATTTTTCCTTGGAGCATTATACTCAGTTTTGCTGGGTAGGTGATTCTAGGTTTTAATACTAGCTCCATTGACCTCCGGAATATCATATTCTAAGCCCTTCAATCCCTTAATGTAGAAGCTGCTAGATCTTGTATTATCCTGATTGTGTTTCCACAATACTCAAATTGTTTCTTTCTGGCTGCTTGCAGGATTTTCTCCTTGATCTGGGAGCTCTGGAATTTGGCAACAATGTTCTTAGGAGTTTTCTTTTGGGGATCTTTTTCAGGAGGCGATCAGTGGATTCTTTCCATTTCTATTTCACCCTCTGGCTCTAGAATATCAGGGCAGTTATCCTTGATAATTTCTTGAAAGATGATGTCTAGGCTCTTTTTTTGATCATGACTTTCAGGTACTCCAATAATTTTAAAATTATCTCTCCTGTGTCTATTTTCAAGGTGAGTGGTTTTCAATGAGATATTTCACATTGTCTTCCATTTTTTCCTTCATTTGGTTTGGTTTATAGTATCTTGATTTCTCATACAGTCATTGACTTCTACTTGCTCCAGCCTAATTTTTAAGGTAGTATTTCCTCCAGTGGTCTTTTGGACCTCCTTTTCATTTGGCTAATTCTGCCTTTCAAGGCATTCTTCTTCTCATTGGCTTTTTGGAGCTCTTTTGCCGTCTGAGTTAGTTTATTTTTTAAGGTGTTATTTTCTTCAGTATTTTTTGGGTCTCCTTTAGCAAGTCATCGACTTATTTTTCATGGGTTTCTCGCATCAGTCTCATTTCTCGTTCCAAATTTTCCTCTACTTCTCTTACTTGCTTTTTCAAATCCTTTTTGAGCTCTTCCATGGCCTGAGACCAGTTCATGTTTTTGTTGGAGGCTTTTGTTGTAGGCTCTTTGACTTTTTTGACTTCTTCTGGCTGTATGTTTTGGTCTACTTTGTCACCAAAAAGATTCCAAAGTCTGAGTCTGAATCTGAGACCTTTTTTGCTGCCTGTCTATGTTCTTAGCCAACCACTTGACCCTTGAGTTTTTTGTCGGGGTATGACTGCTTGTAGAGTAGAGAGTTTTTTCTCCCAGGATTGAGGGGTTGTGCTGCTGTTTTAAGAGCTATTTCTACACAGCAAGCTCTGCCACTCCAGCAGTCCTCCTCCCACAAGAACCACCAACCCAGACCATGACTCAGATCCAAGCAGGCTCTGCACTCCCACTCTGATCTGCCACTTAATTCCTCCCACCAGGTGGACCTGGGACTGGAAGTAACTGCAGCTGTAGCTCTGGAAGCAGCCTCAGAGCTGTACCACCTCTGCTGCCCCTGGGTTGGTGGCTCACCATGAACTCCTTTCACTCTGTCCCAGCAGCTTTTCCCAGTAGCCTGCTCTGTTGTCTTTGGCGTTTGTGGGTTGAGAAGTCTGGTAACTGCTACAGCTCACTGATTCAGGGCACTACAGCCTGTTCTGGCTGGCTCCCAGTCTGGTAGTTCCAGGCACAGCCCATGCTGGGCACTGCTCTGCCCGACTCCCAGCTCCATGGGATAGACCATACCCAGAAACCATCCAGGCTGTCCTGGGCTGGAGCCCTGCTTCCCTCTGCTATTTCGTGGGTTCTCCTGCTCTAGAATTTGTTCAGAGACATTTTTATAGGTGTTTGGAGGGACCTGGGGGAGATCGTTAGGCAAGTCCCTGCTTTACAGCCATCATCTTGGCTCTGCCCCCTAGAAAAGTTATTCTTGATTGTCATTCTAGCTTCTTTGCCTTCCATAATATATTCTAAGCCTTTTGTTCCTTAATGTGGAAACTGCTAAATATTTTGTCATCTTGACTGTAGCTCCATGATTTGAGTTATTTCCTTCTGGAAGTTTGCACTATTTTCCCCTTTACATCACAGCTCTGGAATTTGGCTATGATATTCTTTGGAGTTTTTATTTTGGTATCTCTTTCAGGAGGGGATCAATGCCTTGTTTCAATTTCTGTTTTATCTTCTGGTTCTAAGATATTGAGGAAGTTTTCCTTAATATTTGAAATATAATGCCTAGTGTCTTTGTTTTGATCATACCTTTCATGTCGTACAATTATGTTAAAATTATCTCACCTTGACCTACTTTCCAAATTAGTCACTTTTTCCAATGAGATACTTAACAATTTCTTCTTTTTTTATTCTTTTGATTTTGTTTTGTTGTTTCATGATGTTTCATGTAGTCATTAGCTTCTTCTTTCTCAATTCTCATTGTTTTAAGAATTATTTTGTTCAATGTATCTCTTTTTCCATTTGGGGCATTCTGCTTTTTAAGTTCTTTCCTTCAGTAATTTTTTGTTCCCTTTTTACCATTAGTCCAATTCTGTTTTTTTAAGGTGTTATTCTGTTCAATATTTTTTGTGCAACATGTTGCCAAGCTATTCATTCTCTTGTTATTATTTTCTTTCACCACTCTCATTCTTTTCTTATTTTTTCTTCTACCACTCATTTCTTTCTTTAACTCTTCCAAGAATCCTTGTATGTTTGGGCTTAGGTTTAATTAATATTTTTCTTTGAGGCTTGGCTTGTACTTATTTTTACAATGTGGTCTTCTTCTGAGTTTATGTCTTGCTCTTCCCTGCCATCTTAATATTTTTTGTGATCAATTTCTTTTTGTTGTTGTTATTTGTTCATTTTCCTCTTTATGTCAAAGTTAACCTCTACTCACCTTGGGATGGCGAACCACTGTCCCAAGCTTCAGGCTTTTTCATACTGCTGTTTTCAAAACTGGATCTGGGGATCTGAAAGTTTTTGGTGCTTCTAATGTGATGTGATCCAGAGAGAGGTATGGTTATTGCTGTCCTTATAAGCACTCTGGCCTTTACCTAGGAAATGTCCATAGTCCCCTGAAGTCACAAGTGCTAGCACTACTCTTGGCCCTGGAACTGTGACATGGTGTGTTGGTAAGCAAAAAGGGCTCCTTAGCACTTAGTTCAACAAGTGCCCTTGAAGAGTTTGGCTTTTGTTTGCTTTGAGTAATTCAGTTTTTTCATTGAGTCTTACTAAGCGCTAAGCCCCAGGGCCTAACCCCTATTAGGTGTTAACCTAACCTATGTGGGTGTGGATTGGTAACTAAGGTGGGGCCCAAGGTGGGGTAACTCAGGGGAGGGCCTAGTTTTACACATGAGTTTGAGTGATAGGTTTGGGATATCAGAGGCTCTTAGACCACATGGGTTTAAGTTACCTCTTTGTGACGATTTTAGGTCACGTGGGTGAGTCGCATGTGTGACTCACCCCTAACCCTGAAAAAGATATAAAACCAGGGATTGGCCTCCTCTTCTCTGGAGCTCCTCCTTACAGCAGTAGTGGTGCGTGACTCTGGGCCAGCCCTTGTTCTGAGCTCCCGGGCTGAACCTAGATGTTGGTAACTATGAATCTGTATTTGGTCTGTCTGTTGATGTTTGTAATTTGTTTGTAATTTTCTCTGAAGTTCAGTGTGCTGGTCTCTTCCCCTGAACTAAGTGAATGATATTTGTGTGCTGAATTAAAGTAACCTTGTCAACCCCTTCGCCTTGCTTTCCTTAGTTAAGCAGATCAAAAGAACCTGTGCTGTTGGCAGCTTTCTGGATGCTGGTTGTGGGTGGATCTTGCACCCCCACAGAAGCTGCTAGCCAGATTGTTGAAACACCTGGTCAGTTCCTCTCATAGCCACATATGCCAGCGCACCTATCCACCTTGTGCAGGTGTTCTGCTCCCTTGTGACAGATCACAATCACTCCTCTAAACTCTTGAAATGTGACCCAGAATTACTTACGGACCATAGAGTTCCTAATCAATTTCAGGTGCACCACATGCCAGCAAAAGTACCTTATAATCTCTTTCTGACCAATCATTTGAACTCCTTAGCATCTGGTCCAAGAGCTCCTGAAGTTTTGAGTGGTGCTGTTGCAGCTACTTCCAAGGCCCATGCTCCTGATGTGCTCAGAGCTGGGCCCCACCTTGGCGTTACAGACCTTTCCTGATTATTTCCCAAGTTTTCTTGAGCTAGAAAAATATCTCATTCTGTCCCTTTATTTCCTCTTCCACTTCAAAATTTGATTTAAGGATTAATTTAAAGTTGGAAGGGAATTTGGGAAGACTTTGATCCAGGTTGCTGCCTGTAGTTTGCTTTCTTGGCTCCACCCCAAAATATGATAATGAACCACCTTTCTTTTCCCCAAATGACAATTTTCTCTTTGCCAAATATAAGGAGAAATGAAGTATAGAGCCAATACACGGAAATATTCCATTGTTTTAGATCTAATAATTATGCAGCTGTAATCAATGGATGCCTTATAGCTAGGAGAAAAAATCCTCCTTTATTTCAAATGTCAGTCAGGCTTCTTTTATCAAATAGAACTCTGCTATTTTTGTTTATCTCATTTTTATATCATCAATATTTAGATTGTCTTTTCAGAAAGTTAGCATTTACAGTGTTTTGTGATTGGTTTTACTACCAATGAATCAAAGTAAATAGTTTCTGGATATAATATCTTGGCTTATTCATTAGGATTCAATTCTGGGTGCTCATTGGTACTTGAATGTTCCATGCTGTATATCACTTGTGTTTCTTACAGGCATAAAACCCAGAAAGCATAACATTAAGGAAGATTTTTTTAGAATGAATAATGTCTAATTTTTTCTAATACCGTTTATTTATTACTGACAGCTCTGAGTTTGTGTATGCATAGGGCAGGGAAAGAATTTGAATTGTCTAAGCATGAATTTGATTCCCTTTCCCTCCTCCATTCCTATTGAGCAGCATTTGTCATATGACTTTTTTCTATGGTAAATAAAAATATTCTGCATGCCCTTTTAAATGCCTACTTTATTTGCTTGTATATTTTTGTTGTCCTAATGTAGAATGAGTTTCTGCCCTGCAAACCATTCCTCATTTAGTTTCAGAAACAGTAACTAGGAAAGGGAGATAACACAAGATCCTCTTCAAAGTAACATATATTTAAGTTCATTATAGTTAAATATTTTAAGGAACTATTATACCAATATGAGCACGTGTCCTTTCCATGTGTATTTGTATCTATCTACACACTGGTATTCTGTCTTTATGGATTGTTCTATCATAAAAAATAAAGGAAGAAAAGAAAAGAAAGAAAGGAAAGGACATTATAGAAAATAAAAAAATGAAGAATTAATATCCAACTTCGTGGACATCATCACCCTTCAAATGACCCCGGTTTACAAACTATCCACTTAGTTTTCAAATCTTGCCATTTGTTCCATCATAACACTTCTCGAGGCCATCATATTCTGTCTAGCCATATAGTCATCAACTTATTTCAGTTTACCATCATCTCTCACATGAATAATTAAAATATCCTCCTGCTTTAAGTCTTTTCCCACTCCAATCCTTCCTCTACAAAGCTGTCAAAATGATTTTCTGAAGCATAGATCTGGCCACGTGACTTCCCTTCTCAATAAACTCCAACGGCTCCCTAATACCACAAGGATTACATATAAATTTGTTTTTTTTTAACATTTAAAGCCCTTCACCACCATATGAAAGAAGCCTCTAAATAGCTAAGTGTAAGATTTATGCAAATCAATACAACCTTGATTTTTTTTCCTCAGCCCCATCAAGAAATTTTTGGCAAAGAACATGAAAAAGCTATATAATGTGACTTGCCTGGGCATGCTTAGATTGCCTGTGATAGAGGTTCCCTGTGTCCCTTACCCTCTGAGTCAGGGGAACCTTCTTTGATTGAATGGATAGATGGAAAGACTGGGTCTTTCAATCTTGCAAAACTGAAATAGTATTTCTTTTACTGGCTCATTCTTTTTCCTGTGAATTTTGCAGTTCATCCATGTCAAGGGTATGAAAGCTATGAATTAAACTATGAGGGGACATGCCACCCTTTATCTCCTCTCTGAGAAATAGGGTTGGAAGGTTTGATTCTGTTTCTGTACTTTGCCAATTGTCCTTCCAAATACTAGGTGCCATGAGCATTGATACCCAAAGGAACTAGGAGCTTTACTGATCTTGGGTCCAATTAGAATAAAGAAAACTAAGGGACTAAAACAGCTGTACCTTTGACTCAGAGATTGTCTTAGCTTTGCAAATACCCAAACAGGTCCTTGATACAAAGAAAATCTCAGTGTCTGTGTGTGTGTGTGTGTGTGTGTGTGTGTGTGTGTGTGTCTATCTCTGTGTCCATATGTATATGTATATATGTATGAATGTGTATATGTATGTGTATGTGTATATGTGTGTGTATTCCCTATTGCCAAGTTAAAGTGAACTTATTATTACTAATACATGAAATTCTATTTTCTGTTTATTATTATTATTATTATTATTATTATTATTGTTCAAATCCTTTGCCTGGAATGTATACCCTTCTTATATCTACCTCCTAGAATTTCTAGACTTCTTCAAACTTCAGCTTGAGTACCATCTTTTACGTGTCTTTCTTCCATTTGATAATGCCCTCTCCCTTGTCCATATATTTTATGTATATTTTATTTCCCTTGATAAACTGTAACCTCCTTAAAATAAGGGCTATTTCACAAATTGCTGTCTCTAGGGCCTAGTAGAATGTCTAGCACAGAATAGATGCTTAAGAAATGCTTTTTTTGTTAATTGATTGAAATAGAGAAACCTGATCTTTGGATGACTCATAATCAACATGTATTTAGAGATTGGAATTCAATGCTTTTCTGGGTTGATCCACACACAATCTATTGGTAAGTCTCAATGTGATACTTTTTTTAGTTCTTAGGAGAACCTTGTTAGAGCTGCTACTCTTTCAAGAGCACAGAGCCAAACCCACAGCATGAGGAGGTATCAGCACAAAGCATGAGTGAAGCATGTCTGCAGTATAAATTCAGAGGGGAACCATCTTCTTCAATAACTATATTCAGGATGTTTCCTTGGAGTGTTTTCAAAGCCTGCTGTATCACCTGATATTCTGAATCACTGAATATTGAATTTTAGAAAAAAAAAACTAGTTTGTATGTTTCAAGGATTAAATACATGACTTAGAAAGATATTTGTTCAATCAATCCATGTCACAGAATATAGAGTACATGAACATAAAGTTTTCAGGATGGGCAAGTATGAGCTACAGCCCTCTGTGTCACTAGATGGAATGCTCACATGGATGAGAACAGAAACTTAAGCATTTGAATATCTCTCTATTGGTGGTGATCTGTAATATTCCAATTTTCCACTTGGTTTTCAGAGCCCCTAAAATATGCATGTTTGTGTTTTATTACTTTGTTATTTTACCAAAGGCAAGAATAGAAGGGTATATAAAGTTCACTTCGTGCCAATGGTTGATTAAATATCTATTTCCTTGTCGTTATTATGTCAACAAGCTTGTGTGGGGTGATAAGTATGGTGGTAGGAAACATACTTTTTTTCCTCCATTTTAATCAACATTGCTACAAAAATACATCAGGAGAAAGGATTAAAGAGGTTGTCTACTAACCACAGTTCAGGGCCATCAAAAGAAAAAAGAAACTTTTTAAATGGGTACCACTTGTATTCAATACTGATTGCCCTAGCTTCAATTTAGCAGAGAAAAAAAATGCATCTAGAAGACCAACCAACCAAAATGATAGAGGGCATAAGGACTACTTGAGTTATTGTCATAAAAATAACTGTGTATGTGTCTGATATGTTACTCTGTTCACAATGAAGTAGCCTAACAGCTAGATTACAAAGATCGAAGACATAAAAAATTATAGCATTTTAATATATCTCATGTGGGCATTCGCACAAAGTCTCTCAAGTGAATAATTGACTCTAAGAGTTATATATTCATTTGAGATCAATACATCAAGGATCTGTGCAAATTGTGGTATTTTAAGTGTAGGAACTATACTCCACCACATATCATAATCCACCTCTACCTTAGTAGAGACTTTAAACTTCCTCTGGGGGTTTTAACTCAGCTGTTCCTGATACTGAGTTCAGCATTTTCTCAACTACTAATCTTCATAATTACTGATCAATTATCAAGGTATTCATCTAGAATAATTATAATGACCACCACAACTCTCCTGGTAGGAAATGACTTATTGTGTGGGTATTGAAAAACACAAAATTCCACATTATAAGTTTTAGCTCCTTCAAACCCAACATTTTTTAACATGGTGAATCCCATAGAAGAAAAGGTCAACTCTATTATTCTTTTCATCTAGGCTTTCTAAAATGAAGTTAAGCATTTTTTGTGATATGGTAAATGTGTTAATATACTGATACGAGATTTTATTAAATGGTACCTTAGTGCGTTGGGAGATTTATTGGTCCTCTTGTGCAATAATGCATGTATTTTCAGAAGCTTATGAAAGAATTACTCAATGAAGCCACTAATTTGGAATTTTCTGAAGAACCTTGGATGCCATTTTGCTTTCTATGGAGGCAACATCTTAGAATGGAATAAGCCCTAGATCTGAAGTCAAAGATCATATTAAAGTCCCATTTTTAACCAGTCTCACCATGGGTAAGTCACTTAACTTTCCTAAGCCTTATTTTTCTCATTTGTAAAGAAAAGATTTTGAATTTCAGATCTAAATTTCTGATCTAATGACTTACAATACTGATTATATAAAAGAATACTATTTTCTCTTCATAATTATTTGTTTTTTGGAAGTGCTTTGGAAGTGAAACATATAAATGTTTCATATCAGGCATCAAAACTTCAATAATGTAGAGCAGTGGCATGAATCAAATATAATCTCTCTGCTCTTTTAGTAAGAGTAAAGCCACTGTATTGCATGTGGTCCAAATGCTGATCAGTTCAATGCTGACCTAAGTCAAAATTGGGAAGTGAGTCCAAGTTCCTCTTTTAGATCTACTCTTACCCTCTTTGCCTTCCCAGCCTTTCTTGATACTTATGTGTCTCTCCTTGTTAGTCAACTCCTTCCTAATGAGTTGTTAGCTGAAAAGATTTAAGGTGTTTTTTTTTCTTTTGAGTTTATTTCTATTTCAATAGGATATTTCCTAAGTTGAGAAATCATTTGGGAATCAATGGGATTAATCTTTAAAGACAAAAACTGCCAAGTACCTTTATAAAGATAGAGTGGGTGTCCATACAAGTGTAAAGCATTTTTCCCAGAACTCAGAAATCACATTGATTGGATAAGAATATAATGGTCAGGAATGACAAAGGTACCTAGAGTTCACACTAGATCTCATAATGGACTTGTTCTAGATAGCTTGTTTTAAGGTATGTTGAGTACTTGGTGGATTACATTTTTGTTATTGACAGTAATTAAAGCTGTCAACAAATATATTTTAAAAAAACATACATCTATAGCCTAAGAAATATTCAAGTCATTTGGGAGACTTTTTTTTTAAAGTGTGGTCTGTATAATCAAGATTAAAATTTAGAATATGGCATCTTAACCTGGGGCCAAGGTTTATGAATCTTGATAAACATTACCCTAAAAAATTCATTTATTTCTTTTGTTTTGCTTTTCCCACCAGGGGGTATGTAATATCCCAGTACTCCCTAGCCCCGGACCTTCTATTTCCTTCATTTCATCTCTTGCCATCTGCAGTTTGGATCTACAGGTAGTGACTGCTACCTCTAGTTACTTCTAAGTATCTACAATGCCAAAAGTATAAATCTTGAGCCCTCACTAGTTTCTTTATCTTTAATATTAAGTAATTAGGTATAGTAAACTCATTTGAAAGTCATTTACTGAGATGTAAATATGA
Source organism: Trichosurus vulpecula (assembly GCF_011100635.1). Classification (NCBI taxonomy): domain Eukaryota; kingdom Metazoa; phylum Chordata; class Mammalia; order Diprotodontia; family Phalangeridae; genus Trichosurus; species Trichosurus vulpecula. Next base: position 378,099,841 of record NC_050576.1, read on the forward strand.
AAATAGTTGTTATAAAACATTCACCTCATGGGTATATAGTAAACTTTCCCAGAGAAAGTATAGTGTCATTGAAAAGAAAGGGCATAAATTTAGAGTACACTGGTGATCAAAAACAAACATGTAGTTAGGACATGATGCCTTTAGTGACATAGGGCTCCAATGCCATTTCCCTTCTTGTGATATCCTCATTCCACTATAATTTGAGTGCAGCGGCTCTGCTGAGTTGAGCAGTCATCTCAGTAACTGGGCCTTCTGGTCTCTTCTGGCCAAGTCCCAAAAGTTATGGTTAATTCATCATTTAGCTTTCCATACTTAGTTCTCTTCTCAGTTACTAGGGGTTGTGTTACTTACTTGAATCTGCTTCTGTTCCCTGCATATTCTCTCTGTACAATGAGATGGAGAAGAAAATAACAAACCACTGTAGTATCATTGCCAAGAAAACCCTAAATGAGGTTATAAAGAGTCTGATACAACTGAAACATACGAACAACAAAAAGGTAGGTAAGACCATTTGTTATAAATTCTATTTCATAAATGAAGTAGGTGAATCACAAACTATCAGAGGATGTAGACTTTACTGAGCTAAAGGGGAACTTTGAGATAATGTAGTATAATCCTCTCATTTTACTTGTAACTGAAAGCTGACCAATGGCAGAGTTAACCTCAGAGCATGCTCAATGTGTTCTGCACCTGATAATCCACATGGAGTGGAGGGGTGGGTTGGTGAAATAATTTCTTTAAGTGTATAAATGACATGAAATGGAAGGGTCTTGCTTCCAGATGCAGAACATGCATAAGTATCCTATAACTGTTTCCAATATGTATACTAAATTATTAAGAAAGTTTTCAAAAGTCTGCTGATTCAGAGTTGAGCATGAACATCAAAGAAATGGCAACTTCCACTTTTATCTCTCCCTGGCTATACTCAAGTGAACAGAGAGTACTACTGTGGGTCCCTGGATAGAGGGGTAGAGGTAGGTGCTCACGATCAGTATTAACAGAACCCCTATTTCTTTTTCCCACTTCTGCCTATTATTTCTTCTTCTTGGGTGAAGGAATATTGGACAAAAGCAGAAAAGCAAGTGCCAGAGGTCGAGAAACTAGATCCCATTGCAGAGTTTGTTACAAATTCTAACGATCTGCTGGACTCACCACCGCATGACATCAACTCTGTGGCCTGCAACTAGGCGACAGCAAGGTCTTATGGCCATGTTGTATTTGGAAGTGAATTTGGTGGAGTGAATGATTTATGGCAACCATTTATCTTTGAGCCCACCCACCCCTTGGTCCAAGAAAACAAGTTGGTAGAGATGAGAATGTGGCCCCTGGTTAAAGGAGAATGTGTTGTTACTTCTGTATTTTTCTACATCTGTTTAGTAAATATGCTTTTGTAAAGATAATTTATGTTAATTGATTGATATTATTGAAGAGTTCCAGACTGGTGAAAATTATGCTGGATGGTAATATCTATCTTCATCAATTAATTAGAAGAGATGTTAACTGGCACTGGTGATAGATATAGGAAGGGAGTCCATAACAATTGGGATTGAACTGAAGAAAAAATTTAATGAAATACTAATGTCTTATGGGTACATCAAGAACACTGGGGGAAATGAGTCAGCAGTCTTAACTCTGGTGACATGATTTGACAATAAAAGTAGTGAGAGCAGGAAGTTCAAAGTTTATTGAGGTTACAGACAAAATAAGAAATTGAGCCCCAGAAACATGATTTGCACAAAGTCATCTAGGAGTAAATATCAAAGTAAGGTTTGAGGATACCTATTGCTAGAAGTTAGTGTGTAATTGAACCATTGAGGGGAATGATTCTTCTTTTGTATGAATCTTGGTGAACATATTATAGAATCCAAATTTGGAGGGCTATTTGAAATATACATAAATGTATTATAGATATGTAAGTAAAACTATAATATTGGGTTAAATATATTTATATAAAAATAAAATCAATGACCAGATTTAAAATTGTTGAAATACTAAAAAAAAGGAGGAGGATTCATTAAAATGTCCAATCAATTCAATTCATTTCAACAAATGTTTACAAAATGTCTGTTATACAAAGAAAAATGTTCTAAGCAATGTCCCTGGCCTGATGAAGACTGATTACATTCTAGTAGTAATGATTCATGAGTGATTGAATGAAAGTATATTTCTTTAGCATGTACTGATTGCCAGGTACTATACTAGGTACTAAGAAAACAAATATAAAAAGGGAATAGACCTTGCCTTCCAGAAGTTTACATTCTAATAGGGAGAGAAAACACATATAAGGGACCGGAAATCCTGGAATTGAGTTTTGGTCTGAGTCACTGAACAAGGGAACCACATGGCAATTGATTTTCATGTCATTTCAATGGCAGCAGTTATTTAATTCCTGTTGCCAAAGCAAGTGATAGAATGCAGAGAAAGTGTGGGGGCATGGTAGGTTTGGAGTATTGTCTGAAATAGCCTATTTAAAGTTGAATTTGTATTCACACACTCCTTAGGCAGCTTAGCCATTGTGTTTTGAATTCTTGATTTTTGTATTATTGGAGAGTATATAAACAGAGTAGATGAACGTTAATATGAGATAAGAAAGCACTGGCAACTGGGAGTATTGGGAAAGTATATCTGAGGAAGGAAAGACTTCATATCAATTGTAAAGGAAGGTAAGGAAGCTATGAGGGGAAGATGAAAGGTTACATCATTCTACAGGTGGGGGCAGCCATATAAAGGTACAGTGTGAGGAGAGACTTTGTTGTGGGTAAGGAAATTCAAGTAGGTGAATTTAGTTGAATTCCAGACTGCAAGTAGAGGAATAAGTATAAGAATATTGGAAAAGGAGCAATAAGCCAGGTTATAAAGAGTTTTAAATGGCTGACAACAAAGCTTATATTTAGTTTTGAGATAAAAAGCATCTCTGGAATTCACTGAATAGGGTAGTGATGTAGACCCTTGTTTTAGGAAAAAAAAAACATTTTGGCACCTACATGGAAGTTGGATCAGAAATTAGGAAGAGGTGCAAGGCAAGTGGTCTAATTAGGAAGTATATGGGCCTAAACTAGGTTGATAGCTTCCTGAGTGAAAAGAAAAGAATAAATATGTGAGGTATTGTGAAAGTAGAAATGATGAGATTTGGCAAAACATTGGATGTAGAAGGTGGTAGTGTAGAATCAAGCATACCACCCAGATCATGGGCCTGACAGACTGAAAGGATGATGATATCCTTGAGAAAAATGGGAACATTTAGAAGATGGTACAGTTTGGGGCTAAAAGCAATGAGCTCTTTTTTGGGTATGTTGAGTTTGAGATTATCCAGATAGAGATATTAAAAAGCCAGCTGGAATATGTGACTATCATAGGTGAGAGTTTAAGGATGAACTATAGATTTAGGAATGATCACATTGAGATAAATGTTCTCCCCAGTTGAATTCTTTTTAATCCTTTATCATCTTACAAAATGAAATACATGAGAAGATTTAGAAATGAAAAGTACTGTAGAGGTCCTTATGAAATGTTCTAACTTTATAAATGAGGAAACAGACCCAGAGATATCATTTGATTTTTCTAAGGTCATTTAAGTGACAGGATATGGTTCCAAAACTTAATTTTCTGACTCCAAATCCTACATTTCTACTATTTACCTATCATCAACTCCCATGGTTGCTAAGAAGTTCAGATATGATCTTGTCCAAATCAGATCATCATCATCATCATCATCCCCACCATCATTATAATCATCATCCATTCACCTTTTTGGATAGATTTACAAAATGAAAACTAATATTTAGCATGATATAGTTTAAAACTTTTACTTCCAATGTCATCTGTTATATAAAATTTTTCAAAAGTTATGTGGATATTCAGTGGTATTTGGGATTTTCTTGTGAAGGACATATGTAGATGCATGCAGGATTTGGAAGACAAGAGGAGGAATTTAATGAACAAAATGAATTTTTTTCATTCATTATTACAATTTGTATGTGTATCCTTTATTCTTCTGAAAATGTGCTCAAAATACAAAAGAACATTTATTAATTTGATTTTGGCACTCATTTCCTTGAATTCTGTATTAGCAAGAGAAATTTATTATGCTTCTTGGAGACATTTCAACATGCCCTGTTGAAAAGAGATCTCCCAAATAGTCTCCTTTAAACTCAGATCCTTAGATGATTTATAATTTTAAGTATTTTGGGGGAAAAATCCCCATTGTTTTTTCTTTAAAAATGTTTATAAAGTCAATATAGATATCTAGCACTTCCCATTACCTCCTTCCTAAGTAGGAAAATCTCATGTAACTATGTTTTCATGTCTGCATCAACTTCATGCATGCCATATTGAGTTGTATTGCATCTGTCATGCCATGTCATCGCAGGTTGCGTGGTGTTTTATAATGAAAGTTGACATGATGTCGAAGGCTGCCCTCACACCTTAGAAAGGAAACTCAGCATGAGAACAGATGGTGCTTTTTCTGTTAAAACGACAATCCTTACAACTAAAATATTTTAAATGTGTTGGCAGTCAGAGGATTCATTTCTAGATCTTGTATTTTGAGCTAAATCTACTGGTCTTAAAATCAAGAATGAGAAATTTAAAATCTCTCTCTGTCTTTGTCTCTCTGTCTCCCTGTCTCTCTGCCTCTCTCTCTCTGTCTCTCTCTCTCTGTGTCTGTCTCTTTGTCTCTCTCTGTGTCTCTGTCTCTATCAACACCTTTGTTGCACCATCTCTCAAAATCACCAAGATCATTTTTGAAATATTTTATCATGTGTAATGAGTAGACATTGTACATTTCTTTTGAATGAGACCACAAATATAATGACATAATAATAAATTGTACTCCAGATAAATGATGATTAGGTTCTCCTTTAACACTGATAGTTGCTGATTTTGAAATATTGCCTATGAGCATGTCAGCTAAACTTTTCTCAAATGATAACAATTCTTACAATGTTCAGAGTGAACGGATACAGCTAAATAAGGCCAAATGTAACTAAACTATTTTTGTATTACATTAAATTTCTGGCTAGGTCACTGAACACTGAAAATAAACCCTAATTATTCTCAGTTGAAAAGTTCAATGTCACTATTATGATGTGACCTAATTTTAAGGGCTCCTGAATCCTTCAACAGCAGTGGGTATGGATGTGTGTGTGTGTGTGTGTGCGCATTTGTGTGTGTGTGTATGCATACATAGATACATACATATGCATACACATACTCTATATTTATTGAATGACTGAATTGTTTCATTATCACAATTATAATTGCAAAATCTGTTATCCAACCATGTGTAACTTGGTTTTATCAATCAAAATTCACCATGATAAAATAGAGAAATAGTTTATAAGGTGATTACCTTTTTAACACTATGATGAAGGTAAATTTTGTTACAACTTAAAAATATGACAGAAACATAATAGTTTCATTGCATTCAGTTTATTTAACTAATGAAGTAAATATAGAAGTCTATTAATTTCATAATCAGTACTTATGGAGTTAGAGTTTCCAGTTGTTGAATCTAATGACATTTTTCATTTAATATTTGATCTGGACATGCAAGTTTCCATTGCCCATTAGTTTTGTTTAGAAGTGAGGGCATGCCACTGTGTGAAAAATAGATGCTATTAAATGGGTTAGTTGACGTGTTTAAAATGGAGATTGTAAAATTAAATCGACTAACTCACTAGGTTGTAATTTATTTCCCTTGCATTATTGACAGAGATAACTAAACATTGTGGTTTGTTTTGTTTTGTTTTTTTTGTTTTTATTTCACAAAACCACATTTGAGTAGCTACTCTACTAATAAATTGTAAAGAAAAGCAAAGTGCAAATATTGGCAAATTACATATATTTTTCTCATTTAGATTTTCACAAGCATTGCCATGGAGATATACGATATTGAAATTTTTTGTCAAAAGAAAATAGTCGTAGGTGACTAAGAGGAATAATTAAAAGTTACACTAAATTTTTTGAGCATAAAAGACATTTAGAATGAATTCCTCCCCCCCTTTGGTAATAAGCCTTGTTAAATTTTGCTTGCTTTCTTTTACATTTTTAAAAGCTCTAGCAAGCATACTGAAATGGTACACTGATGTACTTCATGCAAAATAAAATAATATACTTTGTTTCAAGAAAATATGGTTATTTTTGCTTTTCAAGTATTACCCAAATTTATTTCTAGGTGTTAATGTTTACTGCTAGGTATCCTTAACAAAATGCTTGCATAGCATTCTACCTTTAGCACCCCTGCTCCTTCTATATAGCAAAAAATTGAATTTCATCATGTTTTTTGAGCCAAAAGCACTCATTTGATATATGTAGTAAAAAAGTTTATCATTTATCTGTCCTAAATCTGAGAAATAACTTGCTACATGGTCTGTCACTGGAGTCAACAATCTCACCTCTCAGACTGTCACCTAACAGCATCCTGCCAAGGCCTGATTCAAGAGAATAATTGTTAGGATCCAGATAAGATGAAGAAAGCCAAGATCTCCCAGGGAGATTGCCCTAAAATGAGGAAAAAAGAAAAAAATAACTAAGAATCTTGATGTATCAGCCTCCGGTAGTACGAATTTTGCTCGAAGAAAAGTGTTAAAGCCAGCTAGAAATCATAGCAATAGAACCAAGAATTCTTGACTGAAGGAAGTCTAGGAATATTCATTTGGGAATTAGGTCCTTTATGATTAAAATGGATGGCTCAGGGTCAAAGTTGAAAGACAAAGTCCTTGACTTCCTCAAAACATAGGATCACAGGATGAAAGAAATCATAGCTTCAGAGTTTGGAGACTGAACAACCATAAAAATTGTTTAGTACAATACCTTCATTTTAGAGAGGAGGAAAGGTTAAGTGACTTTTCCCAAGGGCAAAGAAGTGGTTAGAGATATGATTTAAGTACAGTTCCTTTGAATCTAGAGAGAATGCTCTTTACACCAGTGCATAAGATTGCCAATTGCTACAAGATTCTGTCAGATAAATCAGGTGAATTTTTTATACTTCCTTCCATCTTTCCTTCATTATTTCCTTTATTTTTTCTTTTTTTCTTTCTATTTTTATTTTCTTCATTAATTTATATACTTATTATTTTACTTTTATAATAATTCTTTGGTTTATTTATTTCCTTATTTGTATATCAGTCATTACTTAAGGGGCAACTAAGTGGTGCAATGGATAGAGTTAAGGGCCTGGAAGACTCCTCTTCATGAGTTCAAATCCGAGCTCAGACACTTACTAGCTGCGTGACCCTGGACAAGTCATTTAACCTTGTTGGCTTCAGTTCCTCCCTTATAAAATGAGTGGGAGAAGGAAATGACAGACAACTTCATTATGTTTGCCAAAAAACAAAACAAAAACTAAATTGGGTCACAGAGAGTCTGAAACAACTCAACAACAAATATCATCATTTATGTGACACATCTATTCATTTGTCATTTATTCATTTGTTTTGTCCTTCTATGATTCATCCATCTCTCTTTCTCTCTCTCTTTCCTTTCCCCTGTATCTACCAAAGGTTCTTCTTCAGCCGCTACAGCAACTTCAATCTTTTTGTTGGTCAAGTGTTATCTTGGTTCTGCTGACTCCTGCTTATGATCACTCTTTAGGCTGCCATATTTAATGATAGTAAATTAATTCTTTAATAGGAATATTCATTGAACTGATTTTTAAAAGAATAACACTACACTTTAGTCCTGCCTATGAGCATGCTCCCCCTCCTTCTTTTCTGTGAATCTACTCTTGCTCCTGGATCAAACTCATTCCACTATCACCTGTTTCAACAATTCTGAAGACAACTCATTGATTCTTCTGAAAATTTCTGGAAATATGAATATGTGGATTCATTTTCATTTTCTAACAATCTGATTCCTGAGTGTGCTATAGAAATAGGAAATACATTCATGCTCAATTCCGCATTTTGCAGATTAGAAAAATGAGGACAAGAGAAGCTTTTTAACTGCATTGCATGCTCTTTTTTTTGGAAAAAGTGCAGATATGTCTTTGTGTGTGCAAGCTCAAACAGCAAGTTACTGCAATTACTGTACTGATGAGTCAAATCCCCTGTTTTCCATAGGGCTTCTTTGGGACCACAGGTTGCTTTTCAAATTTGCAGAAGTGGATTTCTATTCCCAATCTGATCAGGGACATGTCTTAACAGCTTTGCACTGTTCATCAGTCTAGTAGAAAATGACCTCCCTGGTGTTTTACATCTTTACTGAAATCTGTATGAATAAACAAGCTTAAATGCATCAAAAAATAATTCAAATTCACTTTTTAGATTTATATAGTGGCTCCTTCTTAAAGAATTCTATAAAGACATATGGTATACTTTTAATTAGTGAATGTTTTTAAGTAACAATACTTGCTAAACCATTTAGAAACTCTTATTTAGATTAGTCACTGGGGAAAAAAAAAAACCTTCCTTACTGCAAGGTCTCATTTTACAAAGATATATTAATTATACAATAAAAATAGAATGCTCCATGTTTAAAATTTAAATGTATTTTTTTCCTGAAAGAATTTGTCAATCCACCAATAAACAACATTTGGGAGAATTTTAATTAGCTTGCATAGATTAAATTATCAATTTCCTAACATGGAAATTCAGTTAATTTAAAAAAATACTTATCCTCACCTTTGTTTTGAAATTGAGGTTTGGAATGCTGGGCATGAGAAGGATGGGAGTAAAGCTTGTTTATATGATGAGATTTATTACAATCATACTGTCACAACATAGATGCTTATTCTGTGAGACTTATAGGTAGGATTCTAAAATTGAAATTACACTAGCTGAATGAAAAATGGTAAGAAACATAATCTCTTTCAGGCAATTACTTGGAGATTCTGATTTTGCTGAAAGCAAAAATATCTTTGCTACCTACTCACAGAGTTCTCAGGAAAGGGTTTTGTCACCCTCAAGGTGCTATTCCAGGTTTTATAATCAAATTCAACTTGCCCACTTTACAGATAAGAAAAATGAGACTGAAAGGGACTAAAATTATTTTGTTAAGCCCCAACAGCAAGTTATCACAAGAACTTGGAAATTTATTCAGGTTTTCTGTTGTGCTTTTTAACTGCATTGCATGCTCTATTTTTTTTTAGAAAAATTACAGAAGCAGTTTGCCTCAGATAAACTGTGAACATGTCTCTGTTACATTAATGGGGCTGTAAAACATTTGTCCTTTATTATTTCTGTATTTTGACCCCAAAGAAAAGACAAGATGGATTTCTGTGTCAAAAGCCCACTCTGATCATTGTTTGTAGTCTTGTGAATGTGTATTTCCCAATCTTAGTCTCTTAATTGTCATTCAATAGGTCTATTTCTATACATACCTGCATAAATGGACAAACATACTAACAGTATATCTGTTTGTCCTGTTATTTTTCTTTGTGTAGATTTTTTTTTATCTGCAGTTATATTGCAAAAATTTTTGTGTTTATGGTTCCAGTAGTTTATGGAAGTATTCATCCATGTTTCAACTTTGCCTAAGCCAAAGGAGCTACTTGGGAAAGTGGTACTGATGTAAGGCAGTTATGTTTAATTAGGATTGTCTCTGGCAGTAAATGGCAATTAAAAAATGCAATCAAAACCTTCAACAGGTGCCTGGTACAGCCAGAAAGTCCCATCAGGTATCTCAGGAAAGAGGAATAAGACTCGACTTATAAAAGTTTATAGCCTCTATCCCATGATGCCTAATGGGACTCTATAGCTGTCCAGATACCCCAGATACTGTTGAAAATTTCATTCGCATTGTTTAATTTCCATATACTGCCATAGACAACTTCAGTAAAAATGAAGCATTTTATGTTCATTGTATAATTAACTTACCTTTGTAAAATGAGACCTTGCAGTAAAGGATATTTTTCCCACTTACTAATTTAAATAAGGTTTTCTAAATTGTTTCGCAAGTAATATTACTTGAAAATATTCAGTGATTAAAATTTTTCCATATAGCTTGTAAAATTCTTCAAGAAGGAACCACTATATAAAGTTCTTAGACAACTTTTATTATTTAAATTAAACTTCCAATTCCCTGGACTAACTGGAGAAAGAAAAAAATGGATGACAACTATCAGGCAATAAAGTGAGAAAATTCTCCCAACAGAACCATTAATGTTTTCATTTAGATGAGTGATACACCATTTCAATGAAGTGATAGGTAAAATTATTCTAAGAAACAGTTGAAAGAAATAGTCCTTAACTCCAGGGAGGGGGTAAGCCCAAGGCTATGTTTACAAAATGAAAACATCTTGACTAATGGGAAAGAAATCTATTCACTCAGAGATGTCTTAATGGACATGCCAAGTTGTCCAGTGTCCCAACTGTCTGCTTTTTTGACCTGTTGCCTCCTTATCCAATTTAAATACAATTTCTCTCATCTAAGTTATTCTAAATGTTGACTTACATTCAGTACTTATAACTTCTTGTTGAATGATTGATATGCCCACATGGTTGGGGAACTTTTTAAGGCTGAGGAGAACAAAAATTTTCTGAGTTCTAATACATAATACTGGTTTGCCTTTAATTGTTCCTAGACATGTTGAGAGCAGAAGCTATTGCAATTATGCCTTTGTATCCCTAGCATCTAGCCATAAAAAATGCCCTCAATGAGTTTAAATTATTCAGAAAGGAGGGAGAGGACATAAAATGGGTTCTGTAAAGATTTGAATGTCAAAAAGAAGACTTTTTATTGCATCCTAAATTAATATGGAATTATTATTATAGTCTTTAGAATTAGAGAGAAATAAGGTCAGATCTGCACTCTAAATAGTCACACCTTTTTTCCTTCCTGAATAATCTAAAGTCAAAGGACATATGTTCACACCTTAGATGGGAAAATTGGGCAAGCCATATTTTTCCTTCAACCTCGAATTCCTTATCTGTAGAATTAGAGCCTTTGAAACTTCTTTCATCTCTCTAGATCTATTATTCTACAAATAAATCCACATCATTTTTTTTCAAAATTTTTTTCAAACCACACAAATATTCTTATTGAGTAGAACTTGCTTGGAAGAAACATTAATATCAAGTATACATAAACACATAAAATATCACTTTCATTGACCAAACAGAACTAAATGTAAGGCAATATATATTTTTTCTCAATTAGATTCCATTCAACAATTACTTATTAAATTAGGTTCTGTGTTGAGTCCTAAAGATGAAAAGACAAAATGAAACTATGTCCAACATCAAAAAGCTTACATTCTACTTGGCCATAATCAAGAGGCACACATATTTTTAAATACAAAGCATGCACTAAATACATACAAATTATTTTTAGATTAAGAATGGCTACTAATTGCTGGAATCTTTATTGTCTCATTTAATGACAGTATTCTCTCTATTTATATCCTTCTCTGAGTTTCATTATGACATCAAGATGATTTTATATTCTCAAAAATCTAAGATATAAAATCTATGTATAAAATCTGAATATAAAATCCGGTGGGTTGGCACTTAGATGGTATTAAATATTATCCTAAGATATAATTATAATTTTTCTAATATTGATGGTTCACTCTAGCTAAGTAAAGAAAATTTTGCCATTAAGTTGGCCACAGATTGGGTATATTTTTCTGCCCAGGATCTTATGAGGATTATTAAAAAAAAAGGTCTAGCAAATTTGTCATCCGAGATAGGGGAGCGCATAACCACAGGAAGAAAACCATGATTCCTTGAAGAATAGCATTGTTAGCATTACAATAAGAAATAACCTTTTTCTTAGAGTATGTTTTGAATGAAAATTGACCGTGATTTAAAAAAAAAAAAACTCTCACAGATATGTAGTGAAATGTATAATTTTAATTGAGTAATAGGAATGCACTTGAACTCTTCCAAATTCTCCTCCAAAGATCTTTAAAACAAAGGTAGGATTGTTACAATCTTCTATCCCAAGACAGCTGAGTGGGCTAGTGGGCAAGTTCTGTCTCACCAGGCTGGTGGTGATGTTTAGGAGCACAGTGTAGGCACCACATACTAGATCATGAAGATCACTGCACCAACAGAACAGCAGCTTCAGGAGCTCTCAGCACAGAGATGGAAGGGGTTGGACAAATATCCAGAAGGAGATTACAGGGGATCTCTTTGTTGGCATTGTTTTCAGGACCTTATTCCATTGCCCACAGAAGAGTGGGGAGAGGGGATTGTCTGACGTCCAGAGTGGAGAAGAATACTATCATTTTCCCACACTTCATTTACAGGGCCAGAAGAAGATAGAATGCTTTAAGACCTGGCCATGGTTCTAGGGCATAAAGGAGTGCTTGTGGTGGCTCCGAGGACAGAACACAGGCTAAGAGAATGGTAAATGCATCTCTTTAGATCATACCGCCATAGAAGAACTGAAAAATTCAGACCCCTCAGAAATAGCTCTGAAGACAGAAGCACAAAAAATCTGAAGCTTGGGACAGTGCTTCCTTTACCCCAGGGGCAGAGCCCAACTGTAACATAAGGTAAAACATCAAGAAATAGGCTGGGAATACGAACAAACAAACTTTTAAAAACTGACAATAGAAAGTTACTTTGGTGACAAGGAACATCAAGACATTGTCGCAGAAGAGGACAACAAAATTAAATCAGCTACATGCAAAACCTTAAAGAAAAATATGAATTGGACATAAGCCCAAAAGAAATTCCTAGAACACCTCAAAAAAGGATGTTAAACACCAAATAAAAGAGGTAATGGGGAAAATGGGAGAAGAGATGAGAATGACATAAAAATATTTTTACATGTTACTGAGGAAAAATAAAATGCTAAAGAAAAGCTAAAGAAAAGAAATGGAAAAATATTAATTGCTTATGGACAAGCCAAGACAATATAATAAAAATGATAATTCTACCCAAAATAATTTACTTATTCAGTGTCATACTAATCAAACTACCAAAATAGTTTACAGAGCTGGAAAAAGATAATTACAAAATTCAAATGGAAGAACAAAAGGTCAAGAATATCAAGGGGATATTTTTTTAATTGTGAAGGAAGGTGGCCTAGCAGTACTAGGTCTTCAACTTTATTACAAAGCAGTAATCATTAAAACAATTTGGTACTATCTAACAAATTGAATGGTGGATCAGTGGAATAGATTAGTTAACATAATACCCAGTAGTAAGTGACTAGCAATCTAGTGCTTGCTTGATAAAAATCAAAGATCTAAGATTTGGGGGAAAGAATTTATTGTTTGACAAAAAAAAAAAATTGCTGGGAAGACTTGAAACCCTTTTGGCAGAAACTAGGTATAGAACAACATCTCACACTGTATATCCAGATAAGGTCAAAATGATTTAGAAGTAAAGGATGATACAAGTAAATCAAGGGAGCATGAAATACTTTGCCTATCAGATCTATAAGGGAAGAAATTATTACCAAATAAGAGATAGAGAGTAGTACAGGATGTCAAATAGAAAATTTTGATTGCATTAAGTTAAAAAGGTTTACACAAACAACAGCAATCACCATGGTATCCTTATAAACAAATTCATATTTCATCACTAGTTTAATAAACAAATTCTTCAAATATTGATAGATCTTTTCAGACTTTGTGCTTTACTCTACTTATTTTAGGTCCCAGTTACTCTGTATTACAAGTCATTGGATTAAAAGAAAATTTAAATCAAATATGTCATTATGCTACTATCCTGGTGACATTTTGAATTTTTAATAGCCTCAGATATTTTAAAGTCTTTAGACTCATGATTCCTGTGTCACTTATGATTTAGTGAATATTTCACGTCAATATATTTAAACATTTTGAAAACTGCATTCTTTTTGTGAAGAAGAAATAACATAATGATAGTTTAGCATGCTCTAAAACTTACAAAGCACTTTGAATTTATTAGCTCTTTTGATCTGTACAGGAATCTTGTGAGGTGAATGGTACAAACATTTTTATTCCTATTTTAATGATGTGATTCAGAGATTTCTTTTCTCAGGGCCTAAAAAATGTTGTAACAAGGACTACAATATGAGTTTTCTAAATCATTTCCATTGATGCTACCTTAAATCTGAACCACCATTTGGTAATGCATGATAGTTCATATAAGAAAAGCACCACAATTGTCTTTGAGGATTAAGGAAGCCTTCATAGAACACTTAATGTTTCAATTATAAGCAGTGATGCTAGCTCATCTAAAGCATTGCACAGTTCACACAGTTGATTATTAATAAATATGTACTGCATGCATGAATAAAATAATTAATACATCTGACTTGGGCCATGAGGAATGGGTAGAATTTCAACATTCAAGGATGAAAGGGAATGAATTGCAAGCCTAGAGAATAACAAATAAATTTATGAATATAGCAAGTCATGAGAAATTTTCAGAGAGCAAGTAGGGATCAATTTGGCTGAGAAGTAGAGTATGTGAATTAGAACAGTATGAAATAAGGTCAGAGAGTTGGGTTAGTGCCAGAAAATGGAAGGTCTTGAATGAGAAACTGCAAAAAAAAATCACAGAATTAGGAGTTGAAGGACCTGAACTTGAGCCATAGTTCTGCTACTTACGTTCTTTATGGCTTGGGGCAAGTCACTTAATGAAAGGATTGGACTAGATAAGACATTGGGTCCCTTATAGTTCTAAATCTTATGATATATTTGCTTTGTAAGACACCAATAAACACCATCTGACTATGCTGACTGGCTCTGTAAACACAGTATGCATTCTCATGAAAACCTTCACATAGACAATACTCCTTCAATAAAACTATGACCTTTGTTGAAAGTTCATTCCTCTCTTTAGTCTCCAGTAAGAAATTTATAAGCAAACTTTAAAGGCAAAAGTAATTAGAGTACACAGTTTTATGGCTAGTTATAGAAAAGCAAAAATACTAATAATGTTTAGCAGGTTAGTCATTTAAAATATCTAGCAATCAGAGATGCAACATAATAAGTAGATGAGACTCCAGAGCTGCTCCTAGGCTTCACAATAATAATAAAGAAATAAAACATTAGATTTTTATTTTCTTTACTTCTATTCTCTCTATTCAACTTCTGCTCTTCTTCAAGACATCCTACACTATTAAGCTACATAATTTATGTCTACAAGGCGATTTCCCCAAAAAAGCAGTTCACCTGAAACTCTTACTGAATTACTGAGATATACCTCCTGGGGAACTTGAATGGGCATGTGTGCATGGCATGAGTAGAAGAGAATCATTGACTTTTGGTAAAATTTTATAGGCCAGCATGTAAAATAGTTTTGGGTAGTTCAGTGTCTTCCCAGTATACCATGTTAATTTATCCTTCCTCCATATGAGACCACCCTTCACAGGATGTCTCAAAGTTTTAAAGGAAATATTATTAGGTGAATTATGATCTCTTAATAATTTTGTTTGTTCTGCTTTGGTGTTATTAGTCTTCCTGTACCTTGCTTCCCTTAGTCACATATAAAGAATAATAAGTCTCAATAATTTCTTTCCTTGTAGAAGAAAAAGGGAGAGAGAATATACACTGCAGTTTTAAAACTGGGATCCATGGATTTCCCCAATGTGTCCATGGATAAATTTCAGATGTCCTAGGAACTTTGACAGGAAAATGTCATTTTTACCATGCTGCCAAAGTGACCCATCACACACACACAAATACGCACAAACACACACACATTAATAACAGCCTTTTCCTCGAGGAATAAACACAAAACCTAGGGAACAGATACATGGTTTCAATTCTAAGATTAATGAAATGACAGAGTACATTCAAATCTAAATAACATCAGTCACCTACATGCATGCAAAGGTGGGTAACTTTTAAATGCAGTATAGTGAGTCCTGGAGTGGGGCATCATGACACTGGGCTTCTCATTGTGACTTGGCCACTAAATTGCTGTAGGAACTTAGGGGAACCACTTTTTGTCTTTGGGCCTGAGTTTTTTACCCAGTTAAAGGAAGAATGTCAAATAGCTGATCTCCAAAGTCACTTTGCTAAAATTCTTATATTCTGTTAATGAAAATTCACTAATCCCATGTAACTGAATTGCTATACCTCTGCATATGTATGCATATGTACACATACATATACACATATATACATATAACATGTACATTTTAAAATATATACTCATATACTTATATATATAAGTATATGAGTATATATTTTAAAATATATCATTTTTAATATAATCAATATATTTTTCCTGGTTGCTTAAATGTTTATTGGTTTTTACTTTAAACAAGGGGAAAAATTCTTTTCATTTATGATCAGTAAAGTACTTCTCACAGGCACACCATGGCTCCCATATAAGGAAGTTAACACACGCTGCCTGGAATATTTGCAACATTTCTAGTCTTTCCACTGACAACATGCTATTTTACCTATAGCTGACTTTGATTTTTTTTTTACTAACTAAAGGGAATAATTATGTTCTAGAGCTGATTTCAGCTAAATTATCTAGGGCAAAAAGGTGGAACTTAACTTTCATTTCTAAAAGACTGTAAGTTAAAGACCAAACATGTTTTCTTTTTTCCCCCCAAGTAATACTGACATCATAAGGCTTACAACTCTTGCCCTATGTCTTTGAAAATAACCTCTCACATTTAAAATGAGAATCTTGTGTCCTAAAGGGAAGGAATAAAAGGAGAGTGATTTACTGCTTGATGTTCCATTTCTCCTCTTCAAGATTCTAGTACCAGCTGAAATGCTAGAAACAGCTGCTCTTGTACTCCCTTGTTTTATCATTAAAAACTTTTAATACCTAAAATGCTGAAGTCTACTAAGATTCCTTGAAAAATAACTGTCTAGGCTTAGGAAATTATAGGTGTAAGAGTCAATCTGGTTGTAAGGGACTTGCAGAAGATGACATTTTATCATGAATTCAAAGAACTATATTTAGAGCAGCAGCAAGCATAACGGTACAATGGAGTTAAATTTAAAATCAGTATGGTAAAGGTAGCCTGCACACTCAAAGATATTTACAATGTTAATGCATTTGATTTATTAATCTTATGCACTAAACTTTTTGTTGCAGGTAAAATAGACAATATTTAGCATCATATTTCTGAACGAAGAGAACTACCATATCAGCTATTTATCGAATTCAAACTGATAGCCTCAAGTTCAAAGACTAGAACTGACCCTGTTTTCATTCATTATAGATGAATTGAATAAAATAGCTGAAACATTTATTCTCCTTCTCTTACCTTTTTTTTGCTATGAGTTCACTATTTTACTTGAGATTGAGACACTTTTATGTATGCATTCATCACTATAGTCCAATGCCTCATAAATATCACCTTTTAAGAAAAAGGTAATCCATTCAATAAGTTTCTGTGTAAACTTAAAAATCTTATTGTTTTTGAGCATAATGTGTAGACTGAAAAGACTGTGGGTAAACAGATATTTTACCTTTATTCTTTTTATATACTCATACACAATTAAGTATAGTGTATGTAGTAATGGAAGTCCATTAGGCATTATGAATTGGAGTCTACATCAACTTACAAGTGTAGAAGGGGCAGTGAAAATCAATTTCTGAGCTGTCCCTACTGAAAAATCTTTATTTCTCTCTAAGTGGAAGACAAGATGTCCTCAGTAGTCAATTTGTTTCTCATTAGGCTATGGAGTCTTCAGTAGAATATGAGATCCTCAATGGAAAGAGACCTTCATTATGTATATATGTTGTTGTTTCTGGTGGCGCTGATGGTTGCAGTGGTCTTTTGAAAGTTTCTTTTGTCTTGGTACTGCCTACCTTACTATAATATTTTGAAAATGTAAAACTAGATGGCAAGACAAAGCATTGCATCCTACTTTCTAATTTCCCTATCACTAAAGGAGAAAAGTGGCTGAGTTTAGTTTTGAGTGCTTATGCTCTCAGCAATACCCCTAACTGGCTCCTTTTTTGGAAGAAATTTAAGTTAAACCTAATGTCCAACTTTCAAAGACCTCTTTGGGAGACATTTCTTAAGGGTCATTCTTTAAACAAAACTGTTACCTTATAAACCCTAAAAAGGGCCTTTTAACCTTCCACTCTAAATTCTGTCCCAGAAAGCATTAAAGTGTAAGACCAGTGAGCCATTTAAGACCAGAGCTGCTCAAATGTATTCAATTAAGAGTATAATGACCCTATAGTTGCAATCAGATCCACTGGCCTCTCACCTATCCTCTAAACTCCAAAATTCTCATTCTGTGATTTACCACAAAAATGGATGTTTTTTGCCTACATGAACCAAACCAACAAAAACACACACTAAAATCTTCAAAATGCTCAATTAAAATTTAAACTATTTCACCCTTAGGTCGAGTCTTAATAAGGACTCTAGTTTGAAGGGTGATTGAAAATAATCTGTTTTTCACATGGTGGGAAATTAATGATTGTTAATTAATAGTGTGGCCTCAGGCACTGTAAAATAAAAAAAAAACACCAATGTGAAGCAAGACAATTAAATCAATGACAACACCACTCTTAGAATTTGGCTAGCTTCAGCCAATATAGTCTGTCTCTGGACAACCAAGGAAGGGCTGAGAAATAAAGTTGGAAATCACTGCTTTCAAATCCCTTTGAACACTCACTGATTGTATCTAACCTTTAAGATGCTTCTGCATTTTAATGATGAAGATTCTACTTAGTTCATCCTCTATCGCTTTTTCTATAAGAGGAAGAGAGTAGTAAGCTCTGTCAGAGATGATATATATTTCCTTTCTGACTAAATATTTATTAAGAATTAGATAATGTAAAGATGAAAATGCTTAGACTATTATGGAAAACTCTAAATAAAATGTATTGCTGTTTTAGGAGTGTTTATGGTAACTTATAACTAAGTTGCTTATCTTTAGCTAATTAAATGTAAAAGCCATTTTTTCCTTTGATCATATGATTTATATTTATTTTCCTCAAGAGCAACAT
This sequence comes from Trichosurus vulpecula, assembly GCF_011100635.1. Lineage (NCBI taxonomy): Eukaryota > Metazoa > Chordata > Mammalia > Diprotodontia > Phalangeridae > Trichosurus > Trichosurus vulpecula. The sequence continues at coordinate 378,118,662 of NC_050576.1, forward strand.
AAAGCTTGCTGCTTTTGCACAATAGTTCCAAAATGGTTTAAAAGTAAAAGAAAGCAGCAAGATGAGCAAGAATTTTCCAGTTTTCATCTTATCTGATGCTACTCTCTATCTTTTTTTTAATTTTATTACAGAAAATAAATTAACTTAATATAGCCAATATCCTACTTACACTTATATTGATTCAAGAATGATTGAATTAAACAAAATTGACAAGTGTAAGTATTTCAGTCAATCAACAAATATTTGTTAAATACTTACAATGTCCCAGTCATTGTTCTAAATACTGAGGGTAAACAGAAAGGCAAAAAGAAAAGTAGTCCCTTCTCTCAAGGAACATAAAGTCTAATGAAGGAGAAAACTCTAAAAATTAAGGTGGATATTGGATATGGTTTTACAGGGAAGAAGAAGAAAGACTGGAAAAAGCTTCTTCCAAAAATTGAGACTTTAACTAAGACCTGAAGGAAGTGAGGAAAGTCAGGGGGCAGAGATAAGGAAGGAGGAGGACCATGCATGGGAAACAGGTGGAGCCAAGATGTGTGAGTAGAGAAAGCACTTAGTTGAGTCCTCTCCACATTACTTTCCAAACAACTTTAAAATAATGCCTCAAGTAAAATTTGGGAATGGTAGAAAAATAAAAGGTCAGCAAGAGACATTTTTTTCGAGCCCAAAACAACTTAGGAGGTCAGAAAGAGATCTTATGACACAAGGCTGAAGGCTGGCCCAGAGTCCATGGGGATTAAAACGTAGTGGTGGGACTAGGTGGTGGCAACAGAATAAGCAGTTTGAGCAGTTCTCAAGCCAGAAAAATCTACCTGTTAATCACCCCAAAAAACAAACACTTTCGAAAGGGGACAGGGTCAAGGGAGAAAATTCAATAAAGCGGGATGGGTTGGGAAGCAGCAAAATACAGTTAGTCTTTCACAACATGAGTATTGTGGAAGGGTTATACATAATGATACACATGTGGCCTATGTTGAATTGCTTGACTTCTTAAGGAGGGTGGGTGAGAAGGGAAGAGGGGAGAGAATTTGGAACTCAAAGTTTCAAAAACAGATGTTCAAAAAAAAGGAAAAATGAACTTGGAGAAACAGGAGGAAACTGGAGGGGAGAAGTGATAGGATGTTTGATTCTAAATTACCTTATCATTTCTTTTTCATCAATTTCAGGAAAAAGCAAGCAAGGATTCCAGAATATTGGGTGAACCCCCTGTAGCAAATTTATGGGAGGATATGCATCAGCGATGTATGAGGCAGGAGTAGATGCATTGTGATCTTTATTTTGAAAAGAAATTTCCAATTAATAAGATTATTATTCCATTTGAATATTTGATAATACTTGAAATTTTTAGGTAAAATTTAGTTTCATTTAAGTTAGAGCTGAGATATGCTCTATAAAAGAGTGTCACAGTTTTTCCTGCACTGACAATGAAAGATTGTCTTCTGTTAGAAATTGGGCAGAGTATAGTATTACTGATACAGCTTTGAATTGGAATTTAAATGTGTTCAGGTAATCACTATTTAATGTACTGTATCACATGAAGAAATGATACTTTGCCCTTTGAATACTTTCTTCTTTTTATTTATAGTATGTACAAATGTAGGGGGGAGAAGGTCAAATGATAAGATATCCTAGGAGCTGATGCCACCATTTTCCAAAATCCTAATATGTATTTTAAGACAAAGCAGGGATACTCACCAGAAGTTAAAGGTTGGATGATAAGTAAAAATAACAAACTATCAATCTGGGGACTATTTTCAAAATATTTCCTTTCTGAAGATAGAACTTCCCATTCTCAACATTTGAACATATAATGACTACAGCTAACGGCCACCTTTTGAGGAATCTTTTCAAAGTTTCAAGGGAGGTTGGATGACAGATTCTGAGAAAGCTGCACCGCAATGAAAATGCACTCTTTATTTTCTTCCTTGGGACACCAATTCACTTTGATCATTGCTTTTATATGGGATTAAAATTATGTTGTTATGAAGTCAGCTCTCCAGAAATAAATATAAAATATTATCCACTGTATGGATCCCAGCAGGTGATTCAAATTTTGCAGCAATTTTACAGTTCTAAGAAACCAAAACAAAACAAAAAACTAAGAAAAGATGCAATAAGCAGTCATTTCTTGGAATTCTGATTTTTTCAGAGAAGAATTAGATATGCATGGAAATTGTTCTTTACAAATCCCTTATGAACTTTGCAGAGATTAACTATTTTATTATTAAGTGCTATAAAATGAACATTTTTAAAATGCCTGAACAAAAATAGGTGATGTATGAGGATTCATCTTTCACAGTACATACATTTATACCTTCAAGAGGAAAATGGGTCTCTCTCTCCTGTGAAGGGGCACCTACAAGGATGATTTCTTCTTCATAAAGTATGGTGTTTTTGTATATGTTAAGATCAATGAATGATTAAAGCAATCTACTGTTTGATAAACACAAAGACTTCATTTTCTGGGATAAGAACTCACTGTTTGAAAAAACCTGCTGGGAAAACTGGAAAGTAGTATGGCAAAAACCGGGCATAGACCAATGTCTGACACTGTACAACAGAATAAAGCCCAAATGAGTACATGATTTAGGTATAAAGGCTGTTACTACAACCAAATTAAGGGACCACGGAATAGTTTATCTGTTGGATTTAAAGAGAGTAGAGGAATTTATGACCAAACAAGAGATAGAGAACCTTGTAAAATGCAAAATAGTTAATCTGAATTACATTAAATTGGAAAGTTTTCACACAAACAAAGCCAATGTAACCAAGATTAAGAGGGAGGCAGAAAACTGGGAAAGAATTTTTACGAGTAGTTCCTCTGATAGAGGCCTCATTTCTAAAATATAAAGAGAAGTGAGTTAAATGTATAGTAATACAAGTCATTGTTCAGGTAATAAATAGTCAAAGGACATTAATAGGCAGTTTTCAGGGGAAGAAATTAAAGCTATCTATAGGCACATACAAACACTCTAAATCACAATTGATTAGAGAGATGCAAATCAAAGCAACTCTGAGGTACAACATCACATCTATCAGATTGGCTAACATGTCAAAACAGGAAAATGTTGGAGAAGATGTGGGAAAGTTGGAACACTAATACATTGTTGGTGAAGCTGTGAGCTGAGCTATTCTGGAGAGCAATTTGGAACTATGTCTGAAGGGCTATAAAAATGTGCACACCCTTTGACCCAGCAATATCACTTCTAGGACTATATCCCAAAGAGATCATAAAAAAATTGGAAAAGGACCCACATGTAAAAAATATTTATAGCAGCTCTTTTTGTGGTGGCCAAGAACTGGAAATTGAGGGGATGCCCACCAACTGGGGAATGGCTGAATAAGTTGTACTATATGAATGTAATGAAATACTATTGTGTTACAAGAAATGATGAACAGGTGAACTTCAGAAAAACCTGGAAATACTTATATGAAATGATGCTGAGTCAAGTGAGCAGAACCAAGAGAACATTGTACACAATAATAACCACAGTGTGTGACGACTGATTTTGATAGACTTAGCCCTTCTCAGCAATGAAAGTACCTAAAACACTTCCAAAGGATTCATGGTGGAAAATGCCATCCACATCCAGAAAAAAGAACTATGGAGTCAGAATGCGGAGTGTAGCAGACTATTTTCTCTTTTCAGTTAGAACAAAATGATACTCCCCAATTTTAGGATACATTATCCCATGGCTACATAAAATACCCAAGGAAAAGTGGGTGTAAGCTTAAGGAGTCCACGTGACAAAATGAAACTCCTTTCTTATCTTATCTTCAAGAAGTTCTCATAAAGCGCTTCTGTGATGCATGTAATTCTTTTGGGCTGCTAGGGTTGGAACGATTAAAGTATATTTCTCTCTGCTCAGAAGAATCACATTCTCTAAAGCTACTTTTCCATAGAGGGTCAAATTTTTCCTCTTTTAGTTCATTAATGGATGCAATCTTATTACTGGTTCTTGACATTGTTAATGGAGGTGTGTGTGCAACATTTCCTTTAAACTCACTCCCCACCTCCATTTTTTCTAGTTACAAAACAAAGAATGTGACTCTTCACTATGTTCTCAATGAATAGAACTTGAAACAATTTTTAGAAGGTAGAATGTTGAACTTAATACCTGGGGGTCCTAAGTTTAAATCTAGCTTTATAAATTTACTAGCTATGTGACTTTTGGCAAGTCATATAACCTCTTTCTGTTTCAGTCTACTCATCCATAAAACCAGGATAGTAATAGCATCTGTAGCTCAGAGTGGTTGTGAGGCTAAAATGAAATAATTTTGTAAAACACTATTTAAAGATTATTGTTGCTATTGTCTATTATTAATTACTGGATTTATTTTTTTCTAATATACCTAGGTTCAGAAATGTCTTTCTATCCCTCAATAATCTCAGTACATTTTATCTTCTGAATGTCATCCAGTAGCTTAAAGTACTTTACAACTTCACAACTTGATTAGATAAATGACACTTAATTTATGTCTCCAATTGATCAATTAATTTAAATGCTATGTCTAGGGATTGTTCATACTTATTTTATTTCTTTAATTGATTGATTCTTTAACCATCAAGCACATTCCCACCCAATAGTGCTACTAGGGCACAGAAAATCTTGTTATATTCATTGGTGTTGGGGAATGTGAAACATCCTAAAGTTAGGACCAAAAAATATAGATTAATACAGGCACAAATTTTAATTTGTCCTTTCAATTTATCATATACCTTGTAAAATAAACAGAGTTTGCCCAAGCATCTGGCAAAATGGGCATCAACCTGAATTACCATGTTGGGGTCATCAAAAGTGATTCATTTTGCCTGGGGCACCAACACACTTAGGATAGTGCTAGGCCTTGCTAACCAGACCTGTGAAAGTTATAAATGTTATAACACCTTTAGTCATCATCTCTGCAATGTTGAGGCAAAGTTTTCAAAGTTTGTTTCACTTCTAGTACAATGCTTCATTGTTATTTCATCAGGGCTGCTTTTTCTATTGTTATTGAACAGAGTTGAAGGGTAATTTTTAAGATACAAGTATAAAAATCATCAATTTAAGTTCTGTGATATTGCATATCCTCTTAAATTGTATGTCTCTGTGCCTACAGAATGGTCTTTTACATTAATGCCACTCCACCTAAGAATATAGCAGGTGTACTTAGTACTCACAATTCAAGTCCCTAATAGCTTGTGATCGGGCAGTGACTATGTTCAGTTCCCAATTCACAATGTTGCAAAAGGCATCATGGCATAAGAGAATTATTTTCATTTATATCTATTATTGTATTTTTTAAAGCTATGCCTGCTGTTGGAAGAAGACACACATGTTCTCACACTATTGTGAAGATATAGTATAGGAAAAAGAGAATTGAATGGGGGGCAGTTAGGAAAACTGGAGTAATAGGGAAAATTCTGGATTTGGAGTCAGTAAATGAGTTAAAATCCTGGCTCTGCTGTTGCAATCCATATAATCTTTAACATATCTCGTAAGTTCTCAGAACCACTAATTTCTCATATGCAAAATAATGAGGTTGGAATATCATCACTGGTGTCTCTTGACACTTTATTTGTTGAGATATTTTATTCTATGAAGATAAGATTGATGTTAAATAGCTTGGAATTTTCAAGGATTTAAAAAAAAATCCAAAAGTGTCATTTTAGTCTTTAATGTCTTAGCTTTTTGTTTATTTTCTTTTTGTTTTATTGTCATTTTAACTTTTAGTTTTAAAAAAAAAACCTTTTGGGATACCTTGTAAGTAATATGTGGTAATGATGCTAATGCTTCCTTTCCTCTTCAGAAACATTTGTAAGCTTTCTCTTTGCTCAGTGCAACATTATGCTGAAGATATCCTCCCACCAGGAGAAGTGTTCTACTATGTGAGGAGCAGAGTGGCATAGTGCAGAGAACCAGCCTTAAAATAGGATAAACTGAGGTCAAGTTTTGCATATCTAAGATATTTGCTGGGATTCTGAGGAAATAATTTAACAAATCAGTATATAACTCTCTAAGTATGTAAATTTCAAAGAAGCTGTTCATCTGCATTATTAGAGGGTGTTTCTTCAACAGGAATTTCCCTTCACTAATGAAGTCATAGTTTCAGTCCCGATACACTAGTAAGTCAAGTATAAACTAAATTGTGAATTCAAATGTAGTTCATCTTTCAAAATGAGACGAAACACATTTATATTTATACATTGTTGTTATTCTATTGCAACATGTAATGTTTGAAACGTGATGTTTGAAGTTAATCAGTTAATTTAAAACAATAAGTATTTACATCATGTATCACTAATACCAGTATTGATCTTTGACAAATTGTGAAGGAAAATATATATAATTAAATAAACATAAATTAAATATTAAAAAGAAGCAGAGACAGAGAGACAGAAAAGTCTAGAGTACCTGAGTTCAAATCAGGCCAAGTAAATAAATATATCAGGAGGTAAGGATACAGAAGTTGAGTCTGTATTGTTTTAAATTAATTACTTTGAAATATTGTATTTAAAATATTATATTGTGTAAAAGAATAACAATGGTGCAAAAAATAAATAGAGACAGAGATAAAGAGAGAGTCACACACACACACACTGTATTGGCAACCAAAAATGGGCTCCTTAGCACTTAGTCAACAAGTGCCCTTGACTAGTTTGGCTTTTTCCCCTGAACTGAATGCTGTTTGTATGTTGGACTGGAGTAAGCTTGTCGGCCCCTTCACCTTGCTTCCCTTGCTTAAGCTGATGGAAAGAACCTGTGCTTTCCCGGTCAACCCCTTCACCTTGCTTAAGAAGATTGAAAGAACCTGTGCTTTCCCCGGCGTACCTTACACCCCCCCCCCCCCCCCCCCCCCGCAGAAGCTGGATGGTTAAAAGCAGCTCCCGTTGGAGCCAGAGGCTGCTACAGCTACAGCTACAGCCACAGCCACAGCCACAGCTGAAGCAGGAGCTGCCAGGAGCAGAGCTGACCTACGGGAGGAAGCTGAACAAAGACTTCAGGCCAGTGGGTAATCTTTTTACCATAGAGGGGGAAGCATGATTTTGCTTTATGCAATCATGCTTCTCTGTAGCCTCCTGGTTACTCTTTCAAGGCGTACTTATTGGGCCTGGAAGCTTTTGATCAATATATCAAAATGGGGTTGCTGGTTCATGGGTTGGTTACTGTGGAGCCTAAATATATGTTTTGATTCTTCTGCCTTCTACTTTGAGAGTTTCTTATATCCGGCAGTTCCGAACCTTTCAGACATGTTTATGATCCTCTTTGAGATTATAAACTCTGCCTTCCTAATACACACACACACACACACACACACACACACACACACAGAGAGAAAGAGATGGAGGGAATGTATCAGTAAGGCAATAATAGCAATGTAGATGATAATTGTCAAAATGCCTATGTAGTTCTGTATCACAAAGTGTGAGAGACTCTCCATAAAGAAATATAACATTTATTTAGAGAGCAGAGAGCCATATCCCATATCCAAATGTTCAGTTCCCCCAGCCAGTTAGCTCACCTCATCATAACAGCACGGAATCCAAAACACAATATGTCAACATGAGCCTCACCATCTCCAAACCTCTCCTACCCCCTGCTGGGGTCTTCCCCAAAACAAACTCACGGTACAGCTATGTCAGTCTGTTCAGCTCTATCACAGGGCAGCCATTTGCAGCCATAACTGCTCTCTTTCTCTCTCTCTCTCTCTCTCTCTCTCTCTCTCTCTCTCTCCCCATTTCCTGTGACATAACTTCCTTTTCCTGTCAGGAAGCTCCTCCCACCACATGTGACTTAGGCTTCCTGTGACATAAGCAGGTCACATGGCCTGTTAATGGGTGGGAAAGATCTTCAAATCTAAATTTTTATTAGAGAGAGAGAGAGAGGGAGAGAGAAAGAGAGAGAGAGACAGAGAGAGACAGAGAGACAGAGACAGAAAGAGAGAAGAGATCTTCCCGGCACATATCAAATCATATCAGTGGGACTATAAGTTCCTTGATGTTCTAAAAGAAAAAAAAAACCTCAGGTAAAATGAATATAACTTCCAAGCATGGGAAAAAGTCTGAACTTGATGTTATAACTTCTCATGGAAAGGTGGTACTCAATGCAGAAATGAGTAAAAAGAATTGGAAATATCACTGTAGAAAATCACGATTTTAGCTTTCAGTTTCTAAGGAAAATAGAAGATAGCAACTGAGTTGAAAAAGTGAGGTCTTGTTCGTGGAATTACAAATACATTAATACAATCATTTCATAATTATTCTGCATGTTCATAGAAAGACTGAACTTGGGCAATCCAAAATCACAGACAATCAGGAGCACCAAAAAATTACATAATGGGACACATTTTGTATTTATCGATGACTGCAATCATGAAAATACTAAAGTCCTCAGTTGAATGGTGAAAAATTCAGCTGATCAACTGGTTTTGTCTAGTACATGACCTAAACAAATGATTTGCCTGTGCTCACCATTCCAACTTCCATTCATCTGTGCACTGAGTAGAATAGTATAGCATGATTCAGGCCCAACAAGGCCTAGAGAATTTTATGGTGACTTATTGATAAAGGAGGTAAGAATTCTGAAATAAGAATCATTCATTCAAATCTATCACATGGCAAATTTGCTAAATTGGGTGACTTTTGATACTGAGAAAGATGTGTTATTTTATTAGTATGGATACTTCCTCTAACTAATAAAAATGCTAAGCACTCCATGACATCTTCTACTATATTAATCTTGTTCAGATTTTCCAAGTAAATCCTCTGTGTGTTATCTGCCATACACACACACACACACACACACACACACACACACACATATATATATATATACATATATATGTAAAACATCAATTCAAGTACATTATTTGACAATTTAAAGGAATGTAGTGTTCGATATGATAAAAAAATGTCAATTTTTTTAACTTTGAATACTACTTGAAACAGTTGAAAAATTTAAGCCTCTAGGTATATTCTACAATAACCCTTCAAACTTCTGCTCATTCAAATAAATACACCACACACACACACATGCACACACACTCATACACACAAATATGTGTATATAATATTTTTTCTCAAATATGAAAATGTGATTCCATATAGCAATATCTTGGTATTTGTTTCTTTTTTTGATATATAATTTCTTTACTTTCAGTTTTCAATATTCACCTCAAAAAGACTTTGAATTGCAAATTTTCTCCCCATGTCTCCCCTACCCCCACCCCAGGACAGCATCCACCCTAACCACCTCTTCCCCCAATCTGCCCTCCCTTCTATCACCCTCATCCATCCTCCTCCCCTCTATTTTCCTGTAGCACATGATAGACTTCTATACCCCATTGCCTGTACATCTTATTTTCCAGTTGCATGCAAAAGCAATTTTAACAATCATTTTTTTAAAGCTATGAGTTCCACATTCTCTATGTTCCTCCCTCCTACCCACCCTCACTGAGAAAGCAAACAATTCGATATAGGTCACACATGTGTAGCCATGCAAAACATTTCCATAACAGTCATGTTGTGAAAGACTAACCATATTTCCCCCATCCTTTCCTTCCCTCCATTTATTCCATTTTCTGCCTTGTGTATTCCTCCCACAAAAATGTTTGCTTCTGATTATCCCTTCCCTATCTGCCATCTCTTCTACCATCCCCCTCTCTAATACCTACCTATTCCCCCCTGCTTTCCTGCAAGATAAGATAGATTTTCACACCCAACTGAGTGTGTGTTATTCCCTCCTAAAGCTGAATCCAATGAGACTAAGTCTCCCTTATTCCCTCTCACCTCCTGCCTCTTCCCCTCCATTGAAAAAGCTATCTCTCGCCTCTTTTATGTGAGATGATTTACTACATTCTACCTCTACCTTTCTCTTTCTACCAGAACATTCCTATCAACGTTTAATTTTTTTAAGTATTGTCCCTTAATATTCAGCTCATTCTGCGCTCTCTATCACACACACACACACACACACATGCATATACATATATATATATACACATATATATGTGTATATATATATATATATATATATATTTATTTATATACATATACATATGTGTGTGTATATATTCCCTCTAACCACCCTAATGCTGAAAAAGGTCTCATGAGTTACATATATCATCTTTCCATGTAGGAATGTAAACAGTTCATCTTTAATAAGTCCCTTATGACTTCTCTTTCCTGTTTACCTTTTCATGTTTCTCTTTATTCTTGTATTTAAAAGTCAAATTTTCTATTCAACTCTTGTCTTTTTGACAAGAATGCTTGGAAGTGTTCTGTTTCATTAGAATTCCATTTTTTTTTCCTCTGAAGTATTATAATCAGTTTTGCTGGGTAGGTGATTCTTGGTTTTAATCCTATCTCCTTTGAACTCTGGAATATCATATTTCAAGCCTTCTGATCCCTTATTGTAGAAGCTGCTAACTCTTGTGTTATCCTAATTGTGTTTCCACAATACTTGAATTGTTTCTTTCTGGCCACATATTTTCTCCTTGATATGGGAGTTCTGGAATTTGGCTACAATATTCCCAGGTGTTTTCCTTTTGGGATCTCTTGCAGGAGGTGAATTCTTTCCATTTCTATTTACCCTCTGGTTCTAGAGTATCAGGGAAATTTTCCTTGATAATTTCTTGAAAGATGATGTTTAGGCTCTTTTTTTAATCATAGTTTTCAGGTAGAACAATAATTTTTTAAATTCTTCCTCCTTGTTCTATATTCTAAGTCAGTTGTTTTTTCCAGTGAGATATTTCACATTATCTTCTATTTTTTCATTCTTTGGGTTTGGTTTTATAATTTCTTGATTTCTTGTAAAGTCATTAGATTCCATTTGGTCCATTCTGATTTTTGAGGGAATTATTTTCTTCAGTGAACATTTGAGCCTCCTTTTCCATTTGGCCAATTCTGCTTTTTAAGGCTTTGTTCTCCTCACTGGCTTTTAAGACCTCTTGCCATTTGGGAGGGAAGATTGGAGGAAGGGCTAATAAAAGTGCGTGGGGTGAAGGGAGGGGAGAGAGAGGAAGAAAATTTAGAATTCCCAATCTTGTGGAAGGAATGCTGAAAACTGAAAATCAATAAATTTATGTATAAAATATTAGAATAGACTTAATGGAAGCTAATGACTTTATGAGACATCAAGAAATTATAAAACAAAACCAAAAGAATGAAAAATAGAAGGCAATGTGAAATATCTCATTGAATGAATAACTGACCTGGAAAATAGATCCAGGAGAGAGAATTTTAACATTATTGGACTACCTGAAAATCATGATCAAAAAAACCTGGACATCATCTTTCAAGAAATTATCAAGGAAAATTGCCCTGATATTCTAACCCCAGAGGGTAAAATGAAAATGGAAAGAATCCACTGATTACCTCCTGAAAGATATCCCAAAAGGAAAACTTCTGGGAATATTATAGCTAAATTGCAGAGTTCAAGAGATCAAGAAGAAAATATTACAAGTGGCCTGAAAGAAACAATTCAAGTATTGTGGAAACACAATCAGGAGAGCCCAAGATTTAGTAACTTCTACATTAAAGGAATGAAGGGCTTTGAATAGGATATTCCCGAGGTCAAAGGAGGTAGAATTTAAACCAAGAATCACTTACCCAGCAAAATATTATAATACTTAACAGGAAAAAATGGAATTCCAACAAAATAGAGGATTTCCAAGTATTCTTGCTGAATAAACCAGAGCTGAATAGAAAATTTGACTTTTAAATACAAGAATAAAACAGGAAAGAGAATCCATAAGGGACTTATTAAAGTAAAACCCTTTACATTCTGCATAGAATGATGATATTTGTAACTTGTGAGACCTCGGTATTAGGGTAGTTAGAGTGAATGTGTGTGTGTGTGTGTGTGTGTGTGTGTGTGTGTGTGTGTGTATGTGGAGAGAGAGAACACAGGGTGAGCAAAATATGAAAGGATGATACCTAGAAAATAACATTAAAAGTTGAGAGGAATGTACTGGGAGAAAGAGAAAGGGAGAGGTAGAATGTAGTAAATCATCTCACATAAAAGACGCAAGAAAGAGCTTTTACAATGGAGGGGAAGAGGGAGGATGTGACAGGGAATAAACTGGCCTTACTCCCATTGTTTTTGGCTTAAGGTGGCAATAACATATACACTCAATTGGGTATGGAAATCTATTTACCTTACAGGAAAGCAGGGGGGAAAGGCATAAGGGAGGGGAGATAATAGAAGAGAAGGCAGATGATAGAAGGGGCAATCAGAAGCAAACACTTCTGTGGAGGGACTGAGCACAGGATAGAGGACAAGAAAAGAGGGTGGGGGGTAATAGGAGGAAGGGCAGATTGGAAGAATAGATAATCAAATTGCAACTTGTCCTGGTGGGGAGTGGAGGGGAAAGATGGGGAAAAAATTTGAAATTCAGAATCTTGTGGAAGTGAATGTTGAAAACTGAATATAAATAACTTCATGTATATAAAAATAAAATTCTTCATTCTATTGCTTTAACATGAAAGAAATTTGGAGGACTTTCTTTTCCTGGTAATGTAATGAGCAGTAAATTGTGGCTGATGACTTGTTCATAAAAAAAGTTTTCTTCATATTTTTCATGTTTAAATATATGCTACTATTGTATTATATTTTCTTCTATTTAATTTACTATGATTCAAATATGAGAAGGTTTTTGAAAGTAGTATTTACTGGGCTTTCAAGGCATCATAAGCCATGAATATGTGATCTATACAAGTGAAAGGTTACAGCCACTGGTGAAAAGGGCATTTTCTATAGAAGGATCCCTATGTAGTTCTAGGTTTCTCATTACCTGAAATATAGAGTTAAGCATTTCAGGACTAATGCATACTACATTAAGAGGTATGTCTAAAAAGTATACTGTGCATATTCACATGGTAGAAGTGAGGTCAAAAGTTCTTCATTGTCCTAATTTACCAATATTATTATGACTCTAAGCCTGCAGTGGTCCTCATAACACCAATGATTGAATCCCAAGTAAAGCTGTCTTAGATTGAAGCTTTATCACTCATTGCGTTTTGGAAGGAGCAGCAACTACTCAATAATGCTATAGAATGCTTTTGTCATGAATGGTCAGAAGTAGGATTTCTGCTCTGCAAAGAAACTTTGTCAGATATCATATGCAGTTTCAAGTTAATTCAGGTTAATAAATTTCAAATAATAGTAGTTAGAGACCCTACATTAAGTCAGGGAGAGTCCAGATTTTCAGAGGTCAAAGTCAACAAGAAGAGTTCACCTTTATTGATTATAAGATACAGATTAGTTGCCCTGTGTCTTTGTTTATATTGTTATAGCAGTAAGGAAAAATTCAGGACCTCAGAGAGGGTCACGGACATTCCTGAGTTGTTCAGAATTGAGAAGTATAAGGAATTCTCTAGGTAGAAGGCAGAGGAAGTACGACGTTAACTTAGACTCCAGAGGATCAGATCCAAGGACCAATGCCCCCAATTTGATATTGTATCAATAATATTCCAAAACCAATAAGCCCACCTCACTGTAGTAACAAGGGAAATTATAACAAAATATTATAGCAAAGAACCAAGCCATACTTGTGACTTCCCCTGATGCTAAGGCCTTCCTATAAAAGATCGCTCATGAATCCTAACTCTCTGCTCAGCACTCTCTCCTCTAGCTCTATTGACTTCGAGTTCCTTGATCTCTGCAACTCTTGTTCAGCACTCTCCACTCTTCACTCTCTCAATGCTGGCTCTCTGCTTCTGATTCCTGCTGCTCTGCACTCCACTGCTCCCAGTCTTGCTGCTCACAGTTCTGCTGTCCCTATTCTGGGTTTTCTTTTTGTAGAAGTCATTTGATTGACTAGAACTCACTGCACATACCATTGGCTCTGGTCTTAGCAACTCCCCTTAAGGCCCTGAGGGCTTCAAGTCTCAGAGGCTTATCACCTAGTAAGTAGGGGCTTTAGGCCTACTTAAAAACAAAGATATAATCAGGCTTTCCCATCAAGGCTCACCTGAGCCCTATTGAATGGGTAGGGAAGATCTTTGATCACTTTAATACTACAATTGTCTACTACATGTGAGCAGCTATACATGCAAAACTATTAATCATAGAAATAAGTCAGATAGTTAATTAAGTTACTACAATGTAATGATTCAACACCAAAATGTACTCAGATTAGATCATGCTAGGTATGACAATTTTTCTTTCTGTCTCATTCTAGAACTAATGTTGTATATGAGTAAGAGTTCCGTGGGAAGCATTATTATTGCAATGCACTTAATTTTGAACCAAATTCACCTCATAGATCAATTATCTAACAGAGACTAAGCTAGCCCATGATCTGCCCTATATTTCTTTTAACCAACACTGGCACATAAATTTCATAGACACCTAGAAAAAAATACATACATACACTGGGTCAGTGACAAGTACAACTCACAACCCAGTCAATTTATATTGTCTTCATTTTAAATAGAAATAGGTGGCCATGAGCAGAGAGATAGACCACAGGCTTAATTAAAAAGCCCTCAACTGCAACAAGTGTGACTGCATAATAAGGAAGTGTAATCTCCCTTCTGGGAACTCCTGCGGAACTGGCTTTGTCAGCACCTTGGCCAGCATATAGCTCTGTGTTATGACAACTAACACCAACATTAGAAAAGATCTTCACAATATTCTTTTTTAATTGGACTAGACCTCATTTCTCATTTAAGTTTGCCATTGAGTAACATATCTCTCAGTCTATAAAATTACCTTCTTCCTCAGAGTCTCCTTAATCACTTATCCATTGAAAGATGTTAATATGACTTTGCCATCCTATACAACTTCCAACAATTCTGCTTGAATTTAATAAACTTCCTAGAAAAAAGATTTGCAAATATGCATATCAAAGAGACTTCCACGGAGATGATTATTTTAAAAGGACAGTTTATTACAATGAGATATCTGGCACACTGGGCAAAGCATCAGATTTATAGTCAGAAGACTTGCATTCAAATCCTGGTCCTGTCACTAACCATGTTTCATGATCTTTGACAAGTCCATTCCCTTCATGGGACCTTAGTTTCCTTGTTTCTAAAATTAGGCGACTGGAGGAAATGGTTTTTAACCCCCTTCCATGCCTAATCTATAATTCTTTTTTTTTAATTTTTATTTAAAAATATTTTGTCTTTATAGATGAATGCATGTGTTTTGCCTATTTATTTTCAGATACCATAAACCATGTAAGCCAATGTCTTTTAACCTTTACCTACTTGGAATTTTCAAGCCAGATGAAATGTTGAAGTATTGTAATCCAACTAAACTCACATCACTCCCTCTGCCTCTTTTTTAATTAGTTCTTGTTTTATCTTTAGATTATTTAGACAGTATTATTTTAGTTAGTTTACTCTTCCTGCTGGGAACACATTTGATGATGCACTCTAAATAATTGCACTGAGAGGCAGAAAATTATTCTGTTTCATTGACATTAATGTTCTCATATAACCTTCATAATATTCATCAGCATCACCATCATCAAAACTGGCTTTTCTAAACATTCTTTTGTTTCCTCAACAATACGTCAACTTCCTCTATGTCCTCCAACAATTCTTTACTAAGAAAAGAGTCCACCTATTAATAAGCTCCCTCTCCCCTACATCACTGTTACATTTTACAACTCCTCATCAGTATCCCTCATAACCTCCTTTACTCCAGTACTTGTTGAAGAAATAGTCCCTCTATTTATTAAGGGAAAGCACTTAACATGTAGTCTTGATTCCATCTCTTAACATCTTCTCTAGAAAATTGTTTCCACAATTGTCTCTTTTCTCCTCTTTGCCTTCAATTTGCCTATTGATTCCTCCATAGCTTCCAACGTGTTTCCAAATCTCATCCAATCTTACCATTCTTTTTTTTTTAATTTAAATTTAAATTTATTTATTTAACATATTTGGTTTTCAGCATTGATTTTCACAACAGTTTGAATTACAAATTTTCTCCCCATTTCTACCCTCCCCCCACTCCAAGATGGCTTATATTCTGGTTGCCCTGTTCCCCAGTCAGCCCTCCCCTCTATCACCACCCTCCCCTCTCATCCCCTTTTCCCTTCCTTTCTTGTAGGGCAAGATAAATTTCTACGCCCCATTGCCTGTGTATCTTATTTTTTAGTTGCATCCAAAAACTTTTTTTGTTTTTGAACATCTGATTTTAAAACTTTGAGTTCCAAATTCTCTCCCCTCTTCCCTTCCCAACCACCCTCCGTAAGAAGTCGAGCAATTCAACCCAGGCCACACATGTATCATTATGTATAACTCTTCCACAATACTCATGTTGTGAAAGGCTAACTAATTTTTGCTCCTTCCCAACCCATCCCGCTTTATTGAATTTTCTCCCTTGACCCTGTCCACTTTCCAAAGTGTTTGTTTTGATTACCTCCACCCCCATCTGTCCTCCCCTCCATCATCCCCCCCCTTTTATTTTTTTTTATCTTCCTCCTTCTTCTTTCCTGTGGGGTAAGATACCCAACTGAGTATGTATGGTATTCCCCCTCAGGCCAAATCTGATGAGAGCAAGGTTCACTCATTCCCCCCTCACCTGCCCTCTCCCCTCCTCCCACAGAACTGCTTCCTCTTGCCACCTTTATGCCAGATAATCCGTCCCATTCTATCTCTCCCTATCTCCCTCTCTCAGTATGTTGCTCTCTCATCCCTTAATTTCATTTTATTTCCTTTAGATATCTTCCCTTCATCTTCAACTCACCCTGTGTCTGCTCTCTCTCTTTTACATATATACATATATATATATGTATATATATGTATATATATATGTATATATAAAAACATATATATATACACATACATACACATACATACATATACACATAGATATATGCACACCTTCACATTCACTTATATATATAAATAAGCATATATATATGCATATTCCCTTCAACTACCCTAATACTGAGGTCTCATGAATCATACACATCATCTTTCCATGTAGGAATGTAAACAAAACAGTTCAAGTTTAGTAAGTCCCTTGCAATTTCCGTTTCTTGATTACCTTTTCATGCTTCTCTTGATTCTTGTGTTTGAAAGTCAAATTTTCTATTCAGCTCTGGTCTTTTCACTGAGGAAGCTTGAAAGTCCTCTATTTTATTGAAAATCCATATTTTGCCTTGGAACATGATACTCAGTTTTGCTGGGTAGGTGATTCTAGGTTTTAATCCTAGCTCCATTGACCTCCGGAATATTGCATTCCAAGCCCTTCGATCTCTTAATGTAGAAGCTGCCAGATCTTGGGTTATTCTGATTGGGTTTCCACAATACTCAAATTGTTTCTTTCTGGCTGCTTGCAGTATTTTCTCTTTGATCTGGGAGCTCTGGAATTTGGCGACAATATTCCTAGGAGATTTCTTTTTGGGATCTATTTGAGGAGGTGATCGATGGATTCTTTCAATTTCTATTTTGCCCTCTGGCTCTAGAATATCAAGGCAGTTCTCCTTGATAATTTCTTGAAAGATGGTATCTAGGCTCTTTTTTTGATCATGGCTTTCAGGTAGTCCAATAATTTTTAAATTATCTCTCCTGGATCTATTTTCCAGGTCAGTGGTTTTTCCAAGGAGATATTTCACATTGTCTTCCATTTTTTCATTCCTTTGGTTCTGTTTTATAATATCCTGATTTCTCATCAAGTCACTAGCTTCCACTTGCTCCAATCTAATTTTTAAAGTAGTATTTTCTTCAGTGGTCTTTTGGACCTCCTTTTCCATTTGGCTAATTCTGCCTTTCAAGGCATTCTTCTCCTCATTGGCTTTTTGGAGCTCTTTTGCCATTTGAGTTAGTCTGTTTTTTAAGGTGTTGTTTTCTTCAGTGTATTTTTCAGTATTTTTTTGTGTCTCCTTTAGCAAGTCATTGACTTGTTTTTCATGGTTTTCTTGCATCCTTCTCATTTCTCTTCCCAATTTTTCCTCTACTTCTCTAACTTGCTTTTTCCAAATCCTTTTTGAGTTCTTCTATGGCCTGGGGCCAGTTCGTGTTTTTCTTGGAGGCTTTTGTTGTAGTCTCTATGACTTTGTTGTCTTCTTTAGGCTGTATGTTTTGGTCTTCTTTGTCAGCAAAGAAAGAATCCAAAGTCTGAGACTGAATCTGGGCGCGTTTTCGCTGCCTGGCCATATTCCCAACCAACTAACTTGACCCTTGAGTTTTTCAGTGGGGTATGACTGCTTGTAGACTAACGAGTTCTATGTTCCACGTTTGGGGGGGAGGTGCCAGCTCTGTCAGACCCGCACTACTCCTTCCCCAAGAACCCCCAGTCCAGACTGGGCTTAGATCTTCAGCAGGCTGTTGCACTCCTGCTCTGATCCGCCACTTAATTCCTCCCACCAGGTGGGCCTGGAGCTGGAAGTAACAACAGCTGTAGCTGCCCCACCTCCGCTGCCCCTGGGGCTGGAAGCCGAACTGGGAACTCCTTCTACTCCCGCAGCTTTTCCCACTAACCTTCTCCGCAGTCTTTGGTGTTTGTGGGTCGAGGGGTCTGGTAACTGCCGCAGCTCACATATTCAGGGCGCTAGGGCCCCCTCCGCCCGGCTTCTGGTCTGGATGTCTCATGCCGCTCAGGCTGGGCTCTGCTCCACTCCATTCCCAGCTCCCAGCTCCGTGTGGAATAGACCTCACCCAGAGACCATCCAGGCTGTCCTGGGCTGGAGCCCTGCTTCCCTCTGCTGATCTGTGGGTTCTGCCATTCTAGAATTGGTTCAGAGCCATTTTTTATAGGTTTTTGGAGGGACTCGGGTACGGAGCTCTAGTCCCTGCTTACCAGCCACCATCTTGGCTCCGCCCCCAATCTTACCAGTCTTAAAAATAAAAGGGAAATAACTTTGCTAGACCCTTTTATCCTTTAAGCTATCTGTCTCTGCCCCACATAATTGTGTGTATGTAAGTTACTATGTGGAATATGTGTGTATTCCCTCATACTGAGTTGCCTTAGTGAGATCAAACAACCCATCCCTCTTCCATACTTTCCTATCTTGTTTGAAAGGGTCACTATCCTTCCAGTCACTGAGGCTTAGAAGTTCAGTGTCACTACATGTTTCAGTGACCATATAATTTATAATTCATTAATTCACAGTAGTTCCCAGTTATCTCTAAGATTAAATAAGAACTCCTCTGTTTCCTACTTAAAATTCCTGACAACCTTGCCCCATTCCATCCTTTTAGTGTCATTACAACATTTTCCCTCCAGCAACAATACCACATAGTCAAATTGGCATTCTCACTATTTCTAATACACAACACTTCATTTAATAACCCTGTGCCTTTGAACTGATGCCTGAAATACACTCCCTTCCTTATCTCTGTATTTTAAATTCCCTATCTTCCCTGAATGCTTAACTCAGGTATCACCTTCCATATGAACACTTTTCTGATCCCTAATATCAGCTACTAGCTCCTTAACTCTAAAACTATCTTGTTTCGATGTTGTATATACCTATATGTATACATTTTGTCTGCCTTTGTTGTCAGGTTTGATTTTGGCTAATCTCCTGTTTGGTGAGATATGATATTGGAAAGAAATACACCATGCACAGGTCATCCGAAAGACAACAAAAAAGAGATTTACTTATGTTGAGCAGGGTAAGAATATCCAGTAAAGATATGCAATGAGAACATTGGAAATTAAGGTATTTTACTTGTCTTGTTGCCTTTAGGTTGTGCGTGGTCATCTCCCAGGCAAGCATCAGAGCGGAACAATCTGTGGTGCTTTGCACTGAGGAAGTCATGTAAACTGCATGAGCCTTTAAGGCTTTAGTCCATTGAGGCACTTACATTTCAAAAATTGTTTCAATAGCTTTCTTAGGGAATATGTTGTTTTTCCCAATTGTATATGAACAAAATTTTAATGTTTAAAAAAATTGAGTAACAAATTCTTCACTTCCCTCACTGCCCTATCACCCTCACTGAGAAGACAAGCAATTTGATAGAGTTTGTACATATGCAATCAATCACAACATATTTCCATGCTATTCAGGTTCTTCAAAATTGTCTTGGATTATTATGTGGCTGAGAACATCTAAGTAATTCACAGTTGATCATCATACAATATTGCTGTTGCTATATACAATGTTTTCTTGGTTATGCTGATTTTACATTGCATCATTTTATGTAATTCTTTTCATGTTTTTTTTTTTCCCCAGAGAGCATCCTGCTCATTATTTCTTATTGCACAGTAGTATTTCATCACCATCATATACAATAACTTGTTCAACCATTACCCAGTTGAAGGACATCCTCACAATTTCCATTTTTTTCAAATGTCAAAGATTAAGTGTCTCTTCCTTTTCTTTTTTTAATTAAATATATATATAATTTTTAGTTTACAACACTAAGTTCCACAAGTTTTTGATTTCCAAATTTTCTCCCCCTACCTCCTCTCCCTCCTTCTCCCAAAGACAGCTTGGAATCTAATATATCTTCTACTTATACTTTCACATTAAACTTATTTATGCAATAGTCAAGTTGTAAAGAAGAATTATGACCAATGGAACTAATCATGAGAAAGAAGAAACAAAACCAAAAAAAGAAGAGAAAAAAGAGAGAGCAAATAGTATGCCTCAATCTGCATTCAGACTCTATAATTCTTTCTCTGGGTATATATAGCTCTTTCCATCGTGAGTCCTTTGGAGCTTGTCTTTGAACCTTGTATTGCTCAGAAGAGCCAAGTCTACCAAAGTTAGTCATCAAAGAAGCAATATGTCTGTGGTTGTGTACAATGTGTGGTTCTGCTCAGCATCTGATCATGCAGACCTTTCCAGGTTATTACGAAGTCCATATGTCCCCCACTTCTTATAGCACACTAGTATTCCATTACATTCTTATACCATAATTTGTTTAGCCATTCCCCAATTGATAGGCATCCCCTTGATTTCCAATTCTTTGGTACCACAAAAAGAGCTGCTATAATTATTTTTGTGCATACTGGTCCCCTTCCCACTTTTGTGATCTCTTTGGGATACATTCCTAGAGGTGGTATTGCTGGATCAAAAGGTATGCACATTTTTATAGTCCTTTGCGCGTAGTTCCAAATTGCTCTCCAGAATGGCCAGATCAGTTCACAACTCCAGCAACAATGTAATAATGTTCCAATTTTCCCACATCCTCTCCTGCATTTATCATTTTCTGTTTTGTCAATTTAGCCAATCTGACAGGAGTGATGTGGTACCTAACAGTTGTTTT
Organism: Trichosurus vulpecula; assembly: GCF_011100635.1. NCBI lineage: Eukaryota > Metazoa > Chordata > Mammalia > Diprotodontia > Phalangeridae > Trichosurus > Trichosurus vulpecula. Next base: position 378,139,819 of record NC_050576.1, read on the forward strand.
GATTTGCATTTCTCTAATCAATACTGATTCAGAGCATTTTTTCATATGACTATAGATATCTTTAATTTCTTCCTCTGAAAACTGCCTATTCATATCCTTTGCCCACTTTCTTTGCCACCTCAAGACAAGCTGCTATAAATACTCCTGTACTTTTTGGTGTTTTTCCTTTTTTAATCCCTTTTTCTTTTATCTCTTTGCCTGGTCAAAGGGGATGCATGATTTTATAACCCTTTGGGAATAGTTACAACTTGGTCTACAGAATGGTTGAAAGAGTATACTACTTCACCAACAGCGCATTAGTGTCAGCATTTCCGCATATCCCCTTCAACATTTGTCATTTTCGTTTTCTGTCATATTAGCAATCAGATAGATGTGGAGTGGTAGCTCAGAGTTGTTTTAACTCTCATTTATTGATCTAATCTCTACTGATTTGAAGTATTTATTCATATTGCTATAGATGGTTTTGATAACATCATCTGAGAACTGCCTGTTCATATCCTTTCACCATTTATCAGTTGAGCAATGGTTCCTGTTTCTATAAATTTGACTCAGTTCCCTACATGTTTGAGAAATAAGTCTTGATCAAAGAAACTTGCTGTAATTTTTTCACAATTATGATTACTATATATCCTTCCATCCTATTTCATTGGATGTCCATTTTTCCCCTGAATCCTTAGTTGTGCTGCATATGTGACCCTTGGTTGTAATCCTAGTTCCGTTGACCTCTAGAATATCATATTCCAATTTCTCTGATGCATTAATGAAGAAATGAAAAATTTTCTGTTATCCTGATTGTGGCTTCATGATATTTGAATTGATTCTTTTTCCCCACTTGCATTATTTTCTCCTTGATCTAGGAGCTCATGAATTTGGCTATAATATTACTGAGCATTTTCATTTTGAAATCTATTTCAGGAATTGATAGGTGGAGTTTTTCAATTTCTGTTTTATCCTCTGGTTCTAGGATTTTAGGGCAATTATCCTTAATTTCTTCAAAGATTATATCCAACTCTTTTTTAACATGGCTTTCAGGAAGTCCAATAATTTTAAAATTATCTCTCCTGGATCTATTTTCAAGCTCAGATTTTTCTAATAAGCTATTTCACATTGTCTTCTATTTCTTCCATTCTTTTGGTTTTCTTGAATTGTTTCTTTATTTCTCATAGAACTACTAGCTTCCACTTAACCAATTTTCATTTTAAAGAAATGATTTTCTTGAGTGAGATTTTGTACCACTTTTACTCTTTGGCCAATTCTACCTTTTAAGGAGTTGTCTTCTTCAGTGAATTTTTATACTTCTTTTTCCATTTGTCCAATTTTCTTTTTCAAGTCATTCTTCTCCTTTACCATTTGGCCTATTCTGTTTTAAGGTGTTATCTTTTTCAATAATTTGTTGTGTTTACTCTATTAAGTGGTTGACTCCTTTTTAGTGTTTCTCTTTCACATCTTATTTGTCTTCCCAAATTTTCTCTACCTCTCTCCCTTAATTTTTAAAATCATTTTAGAGCTCTTCCATGGCCTGAAGCCTAAATACTACCTTACCATCTGTGGGCTAAGAGGTCTGGAAACTGCCACTGCTCCCTCTTACTCCTGAGACCCACTTCTGGTTTCCTGGAGTACAACCTGCCCTGGATTCCACTCCACTCTCATCCTGGTACAACAGACATTTGCTGCCAACCTTCTCAGTATGTCTAGGCTGAAAGATTGTTTCACCTGATCCTTTAATTTTGAGGCATCATTTAAAGTTGTTTAGAGGGGTTTTAGTGAGAGGTCAAATTAGTCTCTGCTTTTTCTCTGCCATCTTGGCTGTCACCTCCATATTTTTAAAGGGAAAACTTGCCTAAGTGATGTTGAAGGAGAATCTGATAGAAATTTCTCCTACCACTCCTCTAAATATATTGTAAATTTCCTGAAAGCAGGGACTGTTTCACTTTTGTATTTGCGCCTTCAACGCTGACACTAAGCAGACATTTTATAAATGTTTTTGATTGATTGATTTATCTTCAACTTCTGCATGATTGACCATTACCATATTTAGGAAAGCCCAATGCATGAATGAAAGTCCTACATCTTAGTTCCTAAGGAAAAAAATCACAGGATTGACACGCTTCAAACACAATGATTCTGTCTTAAGAAATGTATGCTATAAGTTGTCTTTTGAAAGCATTCAATGTTTTATGTGTCTTAAAACATGAAATTTAATTAAATGTAAAAAGTCATGAATAGTACTAAAGTTATATAAGGATCACATGTTTTTAGCCATTATATCTCTTTATATCATTAAACATTACATGATTTTTTTTTCTTATCCATTCCATGCCCCTCATTCATTCCTCATAGTGCTTTATGTATAGTAAGAACTTAATAACCATTTAAATCATTGTCAGTGAATTTATAATTTTTGCAAGTGGTTGCAAACTTCCTTTACAACAAGGTGGGAGGAGAGCCTAAAAGAAAAATAATACTTTACATTATCCAGCACTTTACATTATGCAAAGTTTTCTCCTTAAAATTCTGTGAAGGAAATCATTGAATAATAGAATTTAGATTTGTACATTCTAATTGGACATTAGAGATCATATAGAGTAGACTAATATTCCCATTATAGATAAGGAAACAGACTTGGGGAAAGTAAGTGACTTTGTCAATATGTAATAAATGATCTTTTGCTTAGAAAGGTAAACTTAATAGGTAATTGAAATCTAATATAAGTAAGAGATAATAAAAGAGTACCAACCCATATTTCATTAATTCAAACCATGAGTCCTAACTATACTAAGCCCAAGATAGTGAAAGGACCAGAAGTTTTTAGTCCCTTGGATTTCTGAAAAGTCTTCAACAATAGGCAAAATGCTCCAGGACTACTGAGGGTAAAATACTTTCCTAATTAAAAAAAAAAGAAAAAAGAAGGAAAAATATTTAGCAAAGTAAGAGTTACTGACAGTCTGATTTCCTTCCCTTTTTTGAGAAGGTTGTTGAGTGAGATGATTTGGACAAAGTTTTCCAAGATTTTAACAATGCATTTGACAAAAGAGTTAATGCTATCCTTATGGACTTGATGGGGAGATATCAGTTAGTGATATTACATTTAAGTGAATATAGAAATGGTTGAAATTAAGAATGGTTTAAATGGGAAAGGAGACAAATTGAAAAAGGAGGAAAAAGAGAAAAAAGAAGAAAAGCAAAAGCATGGCTTGGGTGGAGGGAGAAGGAAGAAGAACAGGATGGGAGACAGAAAATATTGAATAAAAAGACCTGTGGGGTAATAAAAAAAGGTAAAATACAAAGAAAAAGAGAGGGGAGATATCAGAGGAGGAGATTAGAAATGGACTGATTGGCAAAACTATTAACAAATCAAGGGTAATAACTAGAATTTATATAGCATCTGTAAAAAGCACATTACAAAAGTATCTTGCAAAGCATAATGTAAAGTGATTTCATTTAAACTTCACAAAAACCTCATGAAGTATGTAATACATAGATGGAGAAACTGAGTCTAGAGCAGTGATATACTCCAACCATGTTCACACAGATAGTAAGCATCCTGTGTGGAGTTAAGGAAAATGTTATTGATTCCAACCTTAGCACTCTTACCTGCTTCACTACAGGAGTCAGAAAGTTCTGGAAGTTAGCTTTTGTACAAGCTACTAACAAGATTAACAAAAGATTGGGTATCATGCTTCAAAAAGCAATGTGAGTAAGCACAATATTGCAGCATCATCTGTAGCAGGCACACTGTCTACCAACTCCAAGTGATTCTTTTAGCTATTCTCAAAGGATACACTGGTCTCTTCCATGGATGAAAAGGTAAAGGAGTAAGGAAAGTCGTTTCTACTCTCCATTTTATTGACTAAAGTGAAATGCTCCAAAAAAACCCCGGATATTTTTTTTTAAATAAGGCCTTCAATTTGAAAACAATGAAATAAAGGATGTGATGAATCAAAAGGTGATACTAGTTTGTATCAGGAGATTTGGGGAATGGAAGAATATGACACAGAAAATGTGGAAGAAAATGAATCCCTGAACCTAGAAATTATTATGATGAAGTTCCTCAAGAAGAGGTAAATGGACTCTCTGATGAAAAACAGGAACAAAACAACTCCTTATACTCTAAGCAATTATGAAACATATCTCTGAGTGCCAATAGGTGAGTAATGGTCCAGTAAGCATTAATGGAAGAAGAGTTCAATAGTGGGTGTTGGTGACTCTTTGCTGACATATATTGAATCAGTTATTTGTCTCTGTGTTAAGAATAAGAAAGAAGTCTATGGTATCCTCAGTACATTTATTCAGGAAGTGACAGAGAACTTCCCAAAACCCATGAAAACTAAAAACTTCATGATTTTGGTGATTCATGTAGACCTAAAGGTTACTGCCAGAAATCTAAAAAGCATTGACAAATATTATAAAATAATGGGCAAGAAAATGAATACTTCAGGAGAAGTCTGATTTTGGAAACAAAGAGCTAGTTAAAAAGGTAATGGTTGAGAATTGGATTTAGACTTCTAGACTCTACCAAGCTCAAAATTTATGAATGGTAGATTGCTGGTGCCTCAGAGTTCAACTAATAAGGATTGTTAATAATGCATACCTTTGGAGACATAAATTTAATTGGAATCATTTTAAATTGAAAAAGAAGGGAGGGGGGCGGAGCCAAGATGGCCGCATGAAGGCAGCGTCTTACCGGAGCTCTCTCACAAGGTTTGTCAGATTCCCATAAAAAAGTGAATTTGAACAGATTTGAGAGAGTCAGAAACCACAAGGAGTCTGCGTGGGGCAAATTTCTGAGCCCGGAGAGTCTGAAAGGCTGAAGACACGATCCTGTAGGCTCAGAGAGTGCTCGGCTGCGAAGCTGCTCCAGACCAAAGCGGAAGCTGCCGGCTGGGAAATCCATGTGGGAGACGGGCTGGGAAAAAAGCTGGGCGCCCGAAACCGGAGGAGATCCCCAGGCCTCCCAACACAGGACAGCAGTCTATGGGAGCGACGAGAGGCAGCTCAATGCCACCGGCCGTGAAACATCAACTCCTGATGCTTCCAGCCAAGGAACTCGGCTTCTTGAACTTCTGGAAGGCTCAATGGCCAGGTAAACGGCTCAAATCCCTTCCCCCCTCACCCAGAGAATTCCTCGGGGAAAAAAAAAAGAGAACTGAAACAGAGGAGAAAGTAGTGGGGCCTCACAGGACAAATAGTAGAAGCTCATTAGTCCCAGAGGGGTAGAGTTGGCAGGGGTCAACACCAGGAGCCCAGATGTAATCTTGCTCCCCCAGGGGAAGTGCCAGTCATCAGCTCAAACAACAAACAGCTGGGACAATTGCTGAAAAGCAAGTGCTGGAGAGCACCCATAGGGAGTGAGACACCAGGGAGCCAGACCCCTCCCCACACCTCAGAAAACTGAAGGCTATAATTCTAGACTCACAACCCCCAGAATAAGAAAGCTGGGACAGAGAGTCCTGAGGCCCAAAGATAGAAATTCGTTGTAATGCCAGGAAAAGGCAAAACAACAAACATGAAGAAGAACACAAAAAAAACAAGGACAATAGATTCTTTTTATGGAGACAGGCAGGATCAAAATATCAATATAGAAGAGGACATCAATGACCTGTAGACGTGTCTGATAGCTCAAAAGGTAATATGAACTGGTCTCCGGCCCAAAAAGCATGACTGGAAGAGCTAAAGGAGGATTTTAAAAACCAAATTAGGGAGCTAAAAGAAGATGAAATCAAGTCCCTAAAGAATAAGATTGGTGAAATGGCTGCGGAGATACAGAATCTAAAGAGGGAAAATGACACCCTGAGAGGTAAAATCAACCAAATGGAAAAGGAGACTCAAAAGCAAAATGAAAACACTAACTCATTAAAAATTAGAGTTGAGCAAGTGGAAGCTAATGAAACTATGAGGCACCAGGAAGTAGTAAAGCAAAATGTTAAGAATGAAAAAATAGAAAAAAAATGTGAAATACCTGATTGGGAAAACAACTGACCTGGAAAATAGATCCAGGAGAGACAATTTAAGAGTTATTGGTCTACCAGAAATCCACAATGAAAAAAGCAGCCTTGACAGTATCTTCGAAGAAATTATCAAAGACAACTGCCCAAAGGTCCTAGAACCAGAGGGCAAAATAGTCATTGAAAGAATTCACCGATCACCCCCTGAAAGAGATCCCAAACTGAAAACACCAAGAAATATTATAGCCAAATTTCAGAACTATAAACTCAAGGAGAAAATACTGCAAGCAGCCAAAAAGAAGCAATTCAAATATCGTGGAACTACAGTCAGGATGATGCAGGATCTCTCAGCTTCCACATTAAAAGACAGGAGAAATTGGAATATGATATTCCAAAGGGCAAAGGAGCTGGGACTACAACCAAGGATCAACTACTCAGCAAAACTAAGCATAATTTTTCGGGCAAGGTGATGGACATTCAATGAAATAAGGGAATTCCAGACCTTCCTGATGAAAAGGCCAGAACTCAATGGAAAATTTGATCTCCAAATACAAAATTCAAGTGAGACATAAAAAGGTAACCTGGGGGGGAACCCCACAAACCTTATTAACCAATAAGGGCAGGTTGTTTACATCTTTATGTGGGATTATATCATCTTATGTATGTTAGATATATATATATATATAAACACACACACACACATATACAAATATATATACACACACACATATACAAATATATATATACACACACACACACATATACATATATATATATATATATACATATATAAGTCAGTCTTGAGAATGGCACAGCTATTATGACAATTGAAAGGAATATACATAGGTTGTGAATGCCTGTATAAATTAACTGATGTAAAGCTATAAAATATAAGTAAGAGATATAAAGGGAGGGCTATTAGAGGAGCGGTAAGGAGGTAGTAGAAAAGGGTAAATTACACCAAATGAAGTGGCACAAAAACATATTATAGTAGAGGGAAAGAAGGGAGGGAGAAGAGCAGTATTTGAGCTTTACTGTCACCTGATCTAGTTCAAGAAGGGAATAACATACCCTGATAAGTTCAGAAATCTAACTTGTCTTACGGGAAGTAGGAGGGGAAGGGGGAAAAAAGGGAGTGGGGTGGTCAGAAGGGATAGAGAAAGTAGCAAGTGGGAATTGGGAAGATAAGGGAGGGGAATAAAGAGGGAGGGTAAACTGAGGAAGGCAGCGGTCAATAGCAAAACTTTGTTGAGGAGGAGAAGGGGAAAGGGAGAAATAAAAGCATAAACAGGGGGAAATAGGATGGGGAAAAAGACACAGATAGAAATCATAACTCTGAACATGCAGGGGATGAACATTCTCATAAAACAAAAGCAGATAGCAGAATGGATTAAAAACCATAATCCTACAATATGCTGTTTACAAGAAACGCATTTGAAACAGGGAGATACACATAAGGTAAAGGTAAAAACCTGGAGTAAAATATATTGTGCCTCAGCTAAAGTAAAAAAAGCAGGTGTAGCAATCCTAATCTCAGACAAAGCAAAAGTAAAGATAGATTTAATTAAAAGAGATATGGAAGGACACTACATCCTGCTAAAAGGCACCATAAACAATGAAGCAATATCATTGCTTAACATATATGCCCCAAGTGGTAAGGCATACAAATTCTTAGAGGAGAGGTTAAGGGAGTTACAGGAAGAAACAGACAGTAAAACTATAATATTGGGAGACCTCAACCTCCCCCTTTCTGAACTTGATAAATCTAACCTCAAAATAAATAAGCAAAAAGTTAAGGAGGTAAACAGAATTTTAGAAAAGGCACATATGATAGACCTCTGGAGAAAACTGAATGGGGATAAAAAGGAATATACTTTCTTCTCAAAAGTACATAGCACATACTCAAAAATTGACCATGTACTAGGGCATAAAAACCTCACAATCCAGTGCAGAAAAGCAGAAGTAGTCGAAGCATCCTTTTCAGATCATGATGCAATCAGAATCATTTTTAATAAAGAGCCATGGAAAAATTAACTAAAAACTAATTGGAAACTAAATAATTTAATTCTAAAGAATGAGTGGGCCAAAGAACAAATCAGAGAAACAATTAATAACTTCATTCAAGAGAATGACAATAATGAAACAACATACCAAAACTTATGGGATGCAGCAAAAGCAGTTCTTAGGGGAAGTTTTATATCCCTAAATGCCTACATGAATAAAATAGGGAAAAAGGAGATCAATGATCTGGGCATATAGCTGAAAAAGCTAGAAAAAGAGCAAATTGAAAACCCCCAATTATACCAAATTAGAAATACTGAAAATCAAAGGAGAGATTAATAAAATTGAAACAAAGAAAACTATTGAATTAATAAATAAAACAAAGAGCTGGTTTTATGAAAAAAACAATAAAATTGATATACCTTTGGCCAATTTGATTAAAAAAAAAGAAAGAAGAAAATCAAATTACCAGTATCAAAAATGAAAAGGGTGAGGTCACCTCTAATGAAGAGGAAATCAAAACAACAATTAGGAATTATTTTGCCCAACTGTATGCCCATAAATTTGACAACCTTAGAGATATGGATGAATATCTACAAAATGATAACCTGCCCAGGTTAACGGAAAAGGAAGTAAAATTTCTTAATAACCGCATCTCAGAATAAGAAATTGAGCATGCCATCAATGAACTCCCTAGGAAAAAATCTCCAGGGCCAGATGGTTTTATAGGGGAATTCTATCAAACATTTAAAGAACAACTAATTCCTATACTTTGTAGACTATTTGGGAAAATAGGTGAAGAAGGAGTCCTACCAAATTCTTTTTATGACACAAATATGGTACTAATACCCAAACCAGGTAGAATCAAAACAGAGAAAGAAAATTATAGACCAATTTCTCTAATGAATATTGATGCAAAAATTTTAAATAAAATATTAGCAAAAAGATTGCAGCAAATCTTAACGAGAATAATACACTATGACCAGGTAGGATTTATTCCAGGAATGCAAGGCTGGTTCAATATTAGGAAAACTATTAGCATAATTGTCCATATCAACAACAAAACTATCAGAAACCATATGATCATCTCAATAGATGCAGAAAAAGCCTTTGACAAAGTACAACACCCATTCCTATTAAAAACACTAGAAAGCATAGGAATAAGTGGAACCTTCCTTAAAATTATAAATAGTATCTACCTAAAACCATCAACAAGCATTATCTGTAATGGGGATAAGCTAGATGCATTCCCAATAAGATCAGGGGTGAAACAAGGATGTCCATTATCACCCCATTATTTAATTTGGCACTAGAAACTTTAGCTGTAGCAATGAGGAGAAAAAGAAATTGAAGGAATTAGAATAGGAAAAGAAGAAACTAAATTATCACTTTTTGTAGATGATATGATGATTTATTTAGAGAACCCTAGAGAATCAAGTAAAAAACTACTTGAAATAATAAACAACTTTAGCAAAGTTGCAGGATATAAAATAAACCCACATAAATCCTCCGCATTCCTATACATTACTGACAAAGCCCAACAGCAAGAGACAGAAAGAGAAATTCCATTCAAAGTTACTGAAGGCACCATAAAATATTTGGGAGTCTATTTACCAAGACAAACCCAGGGCCTATATGAACATAACTATGACACACTTTTCACGTGAATAAAATCAGATCTAAATAAATGGAGAAATATCAGTTGCTCATGGTTAGGCCAAGCTAATATAATAAAAATGACAATTTTACCTAAATTAATCTATCTATTCAGTGCCATACCAATCGAACTACCAAAAAATTATTTTACTGAGCTGGACAAAATAATAACAAAATTCATCTGAAAAACAAGAGGTCTAGAATATCTAGGGTATTAATGAAAAGAAATGCTAGAGAAGGTGGCCTTGCCATACCAGATATTAAACTGTACTACAGAGGAGCAGTCATCAAAACTGCCTGGTACTGGTTAAGAAATAGGGGTGTGGATCAGTGGAATAGGATAGGTACACAAGTAGGAGAAATCAACAAGTTTAGCAATCTACTCTTTGATAAACCCAAAGAGGCCAGCTTCTGGGCTAATAATTCACTATTTCACAAAAACTGTTGGGAAAATTGGAAAATGGTAGGGCAGAAACTGGGCATAGACCAATATCTCAAACCATACACCAAAATAAAGTCAAAATGGGTTCATGATTTAGGAGTAAAATCTGGTGGGAAAGCAAGGAATAGTTTACTTATCAGATTTGTGGAAAAGTAAAGAATTCATGACCAAGAAGAGATAGAGAGCATTACAAAATGCAAAATGGATAATTTTGATTATGTTAAATTGAAATGTTTTTGTACAAAAAAAGCCAATGCAACAAGAATTAGGAGGAAAGCAGAAAATTGGGAGAAAATCTTTGCAACTAGTTTCTCTGATAAAGGCCTCATTTCTAAAATATACAGGGAGCTTGAGCCAAATATATAGGAATACAAGCCATTCCCCAATTGAGAAATGGTCAAAGGATATGAACAGGCAGTTTTCAGAGGAAGAAATTAAAGCTATCTATAGGCATATGAAAAAATGCTCTGGATCACTACTGATTAGAGAAATGCAAATCAAAACAACTCTCAGATACCACATCTCTCCTGTCAGATTGGCTAAAATAACAAAACAGGAGGATGACAAAAGCTGGAGAGGATGTGGGAAAATTGGAACATTGTTACATTGCTGGTGGAGTTGTGAGCTGATCCAGCCATTTTGGAGAGCAATTTGGAACTATGCCCAAAGGGCTATAAAAATGTTCATACCCTTTGACCCAGCAATACCACTTCTAGGGTTGTATCCCAAAGAAATCACACAAGCAGGAAAAGGACCCATATGTACAAGGATATTTATAGCGGCTCTTTTTGTGGTAGCCAAGAAATGGAAATCAAAGGGATGCCCATCAATTGGGGAATGGCTGAACAAGCTGTGGTATATGAAGGTAATGGAATACTATGGTCCCATAAGAAATGGGGATGATACAGACTTCGTAACAATCTGGAAAAACCTACACAATATAATGCTGAGTGAGTGGAGCAGAGCCAGGAGAACATTGTACACAACCACAGATATATGGATTCTGTGAGGACCAACCCTGACATACTTCACTCTTCTCAGCAACGTAAGGTGCAAGGACAACTCCAGGGGACTCACGATGGAGAATGCTATCTTCATCCAGAGAAAGAACAGTGAAGTTTGAATGCAGATTGAGGCGCACTTCATGCTCGCCTTTTTTCTTCTCTTTTGTTTTTTTGGGTTTTTTTTTTTTAAATTTCTTTATTTATTTTTAGTTTACCACACACGGTTCTACATAGTTTTGAGTTCCAGTTTTTCTCCCCTCCCTCCCCCCTCCCTCCCCAAGACGGCATGAAGTCCCATATAACTGTCATGTATAACTTTGCAGTGAATTATTTTATGCTCTAGTCAGGTCGTGGAGAAGAATTTTGACCAATGGAATGAATCATGAGAAAGAAGAAACAGAACCAAAAAAAAAAAAATTGTTTTTTTTTTTTTTTTTGGTTCTGTCTCTTCTTTCTCATTATTCACTCCATTGGTCATAATTCTTCTCCACAACTTGACTAGTGTATAAATTAATTCAATGCGAAGTTATGCATGGTAGTTATATGAGATTCCATGCCATCTTGGGCAGGGAGGGGGAAGCAGGGGAGAAAATTTGGGTCTCAAAATTATGTAGAACCGTGTGTTGTAAACTAAAAATAAAAAAAAAATTAAAATTAATAAAAAGAAAAAGAAGAGAGATGGAGAAAGAGGGAAATGTTCTATTAATATTCATCAAGTTAGATACTATAACCAAAGGGGATAGGGAGTGATGGGAAATAGCAGTAAAGATGACCAGAAATAAACAGGAAACAAAATACATATGAAAGAAGACAGCAATAAAACAAATGACTTGAGATTTTTATAAACAAATGCTCAACATATTTATAGCTAAGGAAGTGAAGTACAAACCATAGTGCAAAGAGAAAAAAACATGAAAAAAATGAATCAAAGTTTTTGGCTTGGACCCATGAGTGTAAAATGACTCTGGCCTTTTGGCTCTATGATAGGCTTGCTGGGCATCTAGCCAAAGGAAGAGAGATAAGAGTTAGATATTGTTTATTTACTTCTATTTGATCATCTAAGTTAAGGATAAGAAATTTTTAAATGAAAATCTTTTGTCTATCATAGAAAAAAGAAATATAAAAGAAAGGACACAATGGGTAAGATTTTTGGCAACAGAGGTAACATAAGAAAGTTAATTCTGTTAAAAAAAAAACCTAATTGATTTGCTGTCCCACTCTTCACAATTACTATTCCATACCTTTTCATCCATACTCAGAATTTCCTTTGAATCCCTTACCTATACTCTCAACTTCAAACCACACTTAACATTTCATCAAAATTGAAAACCTTTAGCTGACAGCTACATTTTTCCCAATTACTTTGCATGTCAGGTTACACACACATGTTCTCCCACTATTTCCTCATTGACTATTGTCTCAAATGAAGAGGTGGCTCTTCTCCTTACCGAAGCCAGACACTCTACATTTACTCTTTTTTAACAAAATTTTTTTAAAATCATTTATTATTTATTAAATATTTTTAGCTTTCAGCATTCATTTTCACAAGAGTTTGAATTACAAATTTTCTCCTCATTTCTACCCTCCCCCCACTCCAAGATGAAATATATTCTGATTGCCCCATTCTCCAGTCAGCCCTCCCTTCTGTCACTCCACTCCCCCCCATCCCCTTTTCCCTTACTTTCTCTTAGGGCAAGATAGAGTTCTATGCCCCATTGCCTGTATGTCTTATTTCCTAGTTGCATGCAAAAACTTTTTTTGAACATCTGCTTTTAAAACTTTGAGTTCCAAATTCTCTCTCCTCTTTCCTCCCCACCCACCCTACCTAAAAAGGCAAGCAATTCAATGTAGGGCATGTGTATCATTATGCAAAACCCTTCCACAATACTCATGTTGTGAAAGACTAACTATATTTTGTTCCTTCCTATCCTGTCCCCCTTTATTCAATTTTCTCCCTTGATCCTGTCCCTTTCTTGATTCACTCCTCCCCGTATCTGCCCTCCCTTCTATTGTCCCCCTTTTTATCCCCTTCCTCCTTCTTTCCTGTGGGATATGATACTCAATTGAGTGTGTATGGTATTCCCTCCTCAGGGCAAATCTGATGAGAGCAAGATTCACTCATTCCCCCTCACCTGCCCCCTCTTCCCTTCTTAAAGAACTGCTTTTTATTGCCACTTTTATGTGAGATAATTTATCCCATTCTATCTCTCCCTTTCTCCCTCTCTCAATATATTCCTCTCTCATCCCTTAGTTTTATTCTTTTTAGATATCATCCCTTCATATTCAACTCACCCTGTGGCCCTCTGTCTCTCTCTCTCTCACTCTCTCTCTCTCTCTCTCTCTCTCTCTCTCTCTCTCTATATATATATATATATATATATATATATATATGTATATATATATATATATATGTGTGTGTGTGTGTGTGTGTGTGTATGTGTGTGTGTCTGTATGTCTGTGTGTCTGTGTGTGTGTGTGTGTGTGTGTGTGTGTGTGTGTATTCCCTTCAGCTACTCTAATACTGAGGTCCCATAAATTACACACATCATCTTTCCATGTAGGAATGTAAACAAAACAGTTCAACCCTTACGTTTTCTCTTTCTTGTTTACTTTTTCATGCTTCTCTTGATTCTTGTGTTTGAAAGTCAAAATTTCTATTCAGCTCTGGTCTTTTCACAGAGAAAGCTTGAAAGTCCTCTATTTCATTGAAAAACCACATTTTGCCTTTGAGAATGATCATCTGTTTTGCTGGGTAGGTGATTCTTGGTTTTAATCTTAGCTCTGTTGATCTCCAGGATATCATATTCCAAGCCCTTCGATCCCTTAATTTAGAAGCTGCTAGATCCTGTGTTATCCTGATTGTTTTTCCACAGTACTCAATTTGTTTCTTTCTGGCTGCTTCCAGTATTTTCTCCTTGACCTGGGAGCTCTGGAATTTGGTGACAATATTCCCAGGAGTTTTCTTTTCAGGATCCTTTTCAGGAGGCAATCTGTGGATTCTTTCAATTTCTATTTTACTTTCTGGCTCTAGAATATCAGGGCAGTTCTCCTTGATCATTTCTTGAAAGATGATATATAGGCTATTTTTTTGATCATGGCTTTCAAGTAGTCCAGTAATTTTTAAATTATCTCTCCTGGATCTATTTTCCAGGTCAGTGGTTTTTCTAATGAGATATTTGACATTGTCTTCCACTTTTTCATTCCTTTGGTTCTGTTTCATAATATCTTGATTTCTCATAAAGTCACTATCTTCCACTTGCTCCAATCTAATTTTTAAGGTAGTGTTTTCTTCACTGGTCTTTTAGACCTCCTTTTCCATTTGGCTAATTCTGCCTTTCAAGGCATTCCTCTCCCCATTGGCTTTTTGGTGCTCTTTTGCCAATTGAGTTAGTCTATTTCTTAAGGTGTTATTTTCTTCAGTATTTTTTCGGTCTCCTTTAGCAAGTCATTGACTTGTTTCTCATGGTTTTCTCACATCAGTCTCATTTCTCCTCCCAATTTTTCCGCTACTTCTCTTATTTGCTTTTCCAAATATTTTTTGAGCTTTTCCATGGCCTGAGACCAGTTCATGTTTTTCTTGGAGGCTTTTGATATAGGCTCTTTGACTTTGCTGACTTCTTCTGGCTGTATGTTTTGCTCTTCTTTGTCACCAAAGAAAGATTCCAAAGTCTGAGTCTGAATCTGAGTCCATTTTTGCTGCCTGGCCATGTTCCCAGCCAACTAGTTGACCCTTGAGTTTTTCATTGGGGTATGACTGCTTATAGAGTAGAAAGTACTTTGTCCCAATCTTGAGGGGCTGTGCTGTTGTTTTCAGAGCTATTTCTACACAGCAAGCTCTGCCACACCAGCACTCCTCCTCCCCCAAGAACGCCTACCAGGACCGTGACTCAGATCTAAGCAAGCTCTGCACTCCCACTCTGATCTGCCACTTAATTCCTCCCACCATGTGGGCGTAGGGCCAGAAGCAACTGCAGCTGTAGTGCTTTCCTCAGAGCTACACCACCTCCTCTGTCACCAGGGTGGTGGCCAAACCGCGAACTCCTTTTATTCTGTTCCCACAGTTTTTTTCCCATTAACCTTCTCAGTTGTCTTTGGTGTTCGTGGGTTGAGAAGTCTGGTAACTGCCACAGCTCATTGATTCAGGGCACTAGGGCCTGTTCCACCTGCCTCCCAGTCTGGTTGTAGCCAGGCGCAGTTCACACTGGGCCCTGCTCCGGTCTGCTCCCAGCTTCATGAGATAGACCTTAACCAGCGACCATCCAGGCTGTCTTGAGCTGGAGCCCTGCTTCGCTCTGCTATTTTTTGAGTTCTAGAATTTGTTCAGAGCCATTTTTATAGGTTTTTGGAGGGTCCTGGGGGAGAGCTTTAGGCAAGTCCCTGCTTTCCAGCCACTATCTTGGCTCCTCCCCCTCTACATGTACTCTTAATCTTATGCCCTCTCCTTTTTCCACATTTCTTTACCATTACCATTCTCTCTAATCTTTATTCACTCCAAATTTAATGACTCTTTCATTCCCCCCCCCCCAGAAACACAGCAATTCCTCCCTCAGTCTCAAAAAAATTCTGGCTTGATCCTATTATACTTTTTCAGTTATCATTCTATGTTTCTTCTCTCTGTCTAGACTAATTACTCCTTGATAAAACTGACAATGCACATTGCATCCACTATCTCTACTCAAAATTGTTTCTGAACTTTCTGAAATTTGTTTTCTGACATTATTTAAATAACCCTCCATATTGTGACCAACGATCTCTTTTGTGAAATCTAATGCCTTTTCCCCTAAATCATTATTCTTCTTCAGATCTTTGCCATAAAAATTCATGATCACATCCTGGATCTTCTCTCCTCTTTATCTTCTCCTGGAAATATTCATTCCTGATTTTTTATCATTCTTATATTCAATTTTTTGTGATGGATAATCATCCATTTCACATACACCGGCAGTATTCCCTAAAGCTCTGTCCTATGCCCTCTTCTTCTCTTCTCTTCTCTTCTCTTCTCTTCTCTTCTCTTCTCTTCTCTTCTCTTCTCTTCTTTTCTGTTCTGTTCTGTTCTGTTCAGTTCTCTTCTCTTCTCTTCTCTCTATACACTGTTATGTTGATGGTGTTACCATCTTCCATGGGTTCCGTTATAGTATACAGACGAATCTCAGTTCTGTACAACCAGTCCTAATCTTCTACAGAGATCCACTTTCTTCATTACCAAATGGCTTTTGAACATTTCAAATTGTATGTCAGGAAGGCATCTCAAATTCAGAAGCTGAAAAACATAACTACTTCTCTTTATTCCCAAAGTCTTGCTCTTCCCAAATTTACTCTTACTTTTATGGGCACCACTATCCTCCTAATCACCAGGTGAGCAGCAATGTTATCCTTGACTCCTAATTCTTACCCTACAATCCAATATCTCATCAAGTCATTTTGATTCTTCCTTCACAACTGCACACACACACGCACACACGCACACATTCTTTTGACTCACACAGCTATCACTGATCACTTCTCCCCTGGACTATTACAATTGACTTCTAATTGGTCTCCCTGTTTCAATTACATCCCCCCCGCAAACCATTCTTTGCTCAAGTCTCAAAATGAGTTTCCTAAAACATAGGTCTGACCATGTCATAGCACTGCTCAATAATTTTCAGTGGCTCACTATTACCTCCAGTATCAACTGTCAAGTGAGGTTTGTCTTATATAATCTTTAATAACCTAAACTCTTCCTCCCCTTAAGCCTTCTTACACTTTCCTCCTATCCACACATTCTATAATCTATTTATATTGGTGTTTCTACAATCTGCTAGCAGGTGTAGGGGACCAAGACCCACCAACAACCAGCGCACAGAAAATGGCCAACACAGGTTCAATTCAGATAGCAGCTGCTGTGGGGGTGAAAAACCAGCACAAGCCCAACGACAAGAACACTGCAAGCCTAGGTTCTTTTGATCTGCTTTATTAAGGAAAACAAGGTTAAGGGGTTAACAATCTTACTTTAATCCAACATACAAATATCATTCACTCAGCTCAGAGGGAAAAGCCAGCACCCTGAGCTTTAGAGCAAATACAGAGCAAATAACCACAAATCAACAGATAGATTTCTGTCTGACAAAATCACAATATACAGTTACCAGAGAAGCATCAACATCTGGGCTTTCTTCAAAGCTGGAGAGCTCATAACAAGGGCTCCTGCTGTGGCTCAGAGCTCCAAAAGAGAAAGCCAACCTCTGGGTTTATATATCTTGTTCAAGGTCAAAGGTGAGTCACACATGCAACTCACCCACATGACCTAAAATCATCACAAAAATGCAACTTAAACCCACATGGTCTAAAAGCCTCTGATGTCACAAACATGTCACTCAAACTCATGTAAACGAGGCTTTCCCTCGAGGCAGGTCATCAAAGACTCCTAATTTAATCAAGGAAACAAAGGCCAAACTCTTCAAGAGCACTTGGTTGAATAAGTGCTAAGAACCCATCTTGATTCCCAATATACTCCACCCCTCCCAGGTTCCATGGCTTAACAAAAATCTAAGTTAAATGGCCATGGATCCTGGAACAAATAGAAACATTATATATTGTAATCCAATCAAGCAAGAAACTAAAACACATCATTCACAACAAAACAATGCATATCATTCAGTGTAATTTCCAAATATTTCTTTACAATACAAACATGACCCACCCCTAGGTCAAAGCAGGTTAATCTCTTCAATCAATCAGAGTGTTCAAGTAGAGAACTTCTTAAGCAAGTGTCCTTTTACACACACTGCCATTGTAGGCTTCCTCCCAGTACCATCAGGCAAGGGCATGCTTAAGTTAGTAAAGTCACAAAACAAACAAAAAAGTACAAATAAAGTTCTCTTGGGGATATATCCTTCTCCCCACATTGTTGTTCCAGGCTTCTTCTTGGCACCCAAAGTCCTAAGTCAAAGAAAAAGTCTAAACAAAGTTCTATTGAGCATCTGTCCTCTCCATGCTGTTCCCCCACTTCCAGGTCCTGAGAGGTGGCTGGGCAGTAAAGCCAATAGGGTGGGGTCCCTGGGGGTCCAAGGCACTTCCCCCACCCGAGCATAAACAAACCCACCCCTCCCTCCTGGGTCCTAAGCAGTCCCATGAAGGGACCAAAAAGGCACACTCAGAGCCTTGCTGCAAAGTTTCCATCTTGCCCCAGGTCTGAACTCCAAGCTCTTGGAGGAGTGGTGATGTGAAGAATCTGGGCAGCTATAGTTAAGAGCCCTCCAGCTTGTTAATCCAGATGATTGGACTTTGTTAAACCCTGGTAACTATGAATTGAGATCTGAATCAGACAAGGTCAGTCTGTTGACTTTGTAATTTATTTGTATTTGCTCTGAAGTTCAGGGTGCTGGCTTTTTCCCCTGAAGTAAGTGAATGATATTTGTATGTTTGATTAAATTGAGATTGTTAACCCCTTAATGTTGCTTTCCTTAGTAAAGCAGATCAAAACAATCTGGGCTTGGAGCATTCTTGTTGTTGGGCTTGTGCTGGTTTTTCACCCCCACAGCAGCTGCTAGCCGAATTATTGCAACAATTGGCTTCCTTGCCTTGCTATTCTTTATATATGACATTTTCCATTATAGGCTTGTGGATTTGCACTTTCCTTGCGCCATGAATGCAAATTGCCTTCACTTCTGCTTCTTATTTTACCTATCTTCCTTCAAGACTTAGCTCAAGGACAATTTTCTAGAGATCTTGTCATTCTGGGTGCTAGTCCCTTCCCTCTGAGGTTATTTTATTTCTGCTCTGTATATTTCTTTCATTTATATAGTTATAGACTTATTATAAGCCTCCTTAAAATGTGAGGTCCTTAACAGCAGCATCTATGTGGCCAATGCTTAGCATAGTGTTTGACACATAAGCAGTACTCAAAAATATTTTTGACTGCCTCTCAGATCTATAGCTTGGCCAACAGGAATACCTAGATTTGGCACTTCCTTCAGAGCCATATTTTGATAACCTTGCCATGTCATTTAACTGACTATGAACCTGAGTTTTTTCATATGTAAGATTGTGTTCATAATAATATCAACTACCTCATTGAAATTTTAGGGGGTTCAAATGAGATAGTCTTTGTAAAATCTCTTTGTAAACTTTAAAGCACAATATAAGTATAGACCGTGATTGTATTGAAGAAGAACAGAGGACAAAGGGTTCTTTAACTCTTCTATTCTGACTTATCAACTTTTGTACTCTGCAAAGGATAATAATCTTTGGCCTGTAAGAATAGAAAAAAACATTGAAAAAGACAAAAATTCATTCAAGACTTCTGGGAGTCAAGATGGTGGAGTAAATAGTGCATCAATATAGCTCTCCCATATTCATCTCCAAATAACCATTACAAAGGAGCCCATAACAAATTCTGGAACAACACTGTTAGCAGAAAGATGGGATGGAGCAGCCCTTTAGCCCAGGGGACTTAGAAGATCAGCAAGAAAAGTGCATCTCACTTGGGTAAAAAGGGAAAAAATTCCACAGAAGAAAGCTTCCCAGCAAACCAACAGCAGGCCACCTCAGAAAACCAGTAAGAGATCCTGAGCCCCAGTGATGCTGAGCAGCACCAGGTCCCCTCATGAGCCTCTCAGCATTGCCAGGAGAACTGGGGCCTCCAGCTTTGAGAAGTACCATGTGTTTCAGTGTAGCTCTGGGGAAACAGGCAACCTCCAGCAGTTGACCTCCACATGATTCAGTTCAGCTCTGGGCAGCCAGGTGTCCTCCAGCAGCAGCTGGACTTCTCCATGCTCCAGCCCTGTCTAGGGCAAATAGTCAACCTCTAGCATCTAGAGAAAGTATGTCAGACTTACATGTGGTTCAATAGAGCTCAGGGAAAACAGGTACCCTCCAGTGGTCAGACTTCCATGGGGTTCAGTGTAGCCACAGGAAAATTTAGAAAAATCCCACCAGGCCTCAGAAAATGCCAGATACCATCACTAGGATCCAGTCCAGAATCAGGTAAGTTGCCAGATCTGTACAGCCTCTGGCAGGGCCACCCACCTCCCACCTTCAACACAGCACCAGACACAAGGGGTCCCTAGCGTTCCTCATGTCAATATCATCTTTGCACCAGAAAAAGAGCCAGGACCTGAAGTTACCAGCAAAAGAAGCCTGAGACAGAGCTCTTTCCACCCTGAAAGCAGAGAACAAATCTAAAAGAAAGGGAAAACACACAAAAATAAGCAAAAAACAACAAAAAACACCTAACCATAGAAAATTATTATGATGACAGGGAAGACCAAGACAAACTCAGAAGAGGACAGCAATTTCAAAACACCTATAGGCAAAACCCCAAAGAAAAATGGGAAGTGGTCTCAAGCCTAGAAACAACTCATGGAAGAATTCAAAAAGAAGATGAAAAATCATATAAGAGAGGTGGAAGAAAATTTGGGAAAAGAAATGAAAGTGATGGAAGAGAATTATGAAAATAAAAGTCAACAGCTTGGAAAATTGCTTAAAAACTAGAATTGGCAAAATGGAAAAAATCCAGCAAAGAAAACAACTTCTTAAAAAGTATAATTGGGGAGGGGGGTGGAGCCAAGATGGTGGAGTAGAAGCAGGGACCAGCTTGAGCTCTCCACCAAAATCCTTCAAGATACCTGTAAAAAATGACTCTAAACAAATTCTAGAGTAGCAGGAAGCCACAAAATCACAGATTGAAGCAAATTACTAGCCCAAGAAAAAGTTGGAAGGCCAATAGGAAGGACAGGAAAGACTGGAAAGGAGCAGGCCTCAGGGCATTAAATAACTGGCAACTGTGGCAGTTTCCAGACTTCTCAACCCACAAAATGCCAAAGACAGCTTCAAAGTTCAGTGGGAAAGGTCTCTCACCTGTATGAGAGAGGAGCTTGATCTGGCCACAGCCCTAGCTCCAGGCTGGTGGCAGCCACTCTTACAGTGGCAGCTGCTTCTGGAGTTCTCTACCTACAGAAAGGAGGGGAATCATGGGGCTGATCTGGGTGGTAGTACTGTGTCGCAGTCCTGGGATGAGGAAAAGTGCTGGCATGGAGGAACTGGTGGCGACTGTGGAGAAGGAACTCTCCTTGCAGTTCCAGGGCAGAAAAGAGTGCTTGTGGTTGCTCATAGAACAGAGCACAGGCAAAGAGAGGAGTAAACACCTCTGTTTTGATCACACCAATTTGCAGGAACTGAGGATTTACAGGTCCCTAGAGATAACTCTGTAAACAGCTGCACAAAACCCCTGAACTGTTGGGCAGTACACCCTCCACTTAACAAAGAGCTCAAAAGTCAAATAATTGGCTGGGAAGATAAACAAACAAGTGGAAAAGAGGAAGACTATAGAAGGTTATTTTCTTGGTGAAAAGCTATTTTCTTATTTCTTTGGTGGTGAGGAAGATCAAAACATGCAACTGGAGGAAGACAGCAAGGACAGGGCTCCTAAACCCAAAGCCTCCAAGAAAAATAAGAAATGGTCTCAGGCCATGAAAGAGCTAAGAGAGGATTTTTAAAATCAAGTAAGAGAAGTAGAGGAAAAATTGTGAAGAGAAATGAGAGTGATGCAAGAAAATCATGAAAAATTAGTCAATAGCTTTGAGACCCAAAAAATCCTCAGGAAAATAGCACCTTTAAAAATTGAGTAACCCAAAAGGCATAAGGAGTCCAAAAAGCCAATGAGGAGAAGAATGCCTTAAAAAGTAGAATTGTCCAAATGGAAAAAGGAGGCCCAAAAGATCACTGAAGAAAATAATTCCCTAAAAAATTAGAATGGAGCAAATGGAAGCTAATGACTTTACGAGAAATCAAGAAAGTATAAAACGAAACCAAAAGAATGAAAATAGAAGATAATGTGAAATACCATATTGGAAAAACTACTGACCTGGAAAATTGATCCAGGAGAGAGCATTAAAATTATTGGTGTACCTGAAAATTATGATAAAAAACAGCCTATGCATCATCTTTCAAGAAATTATGAAGGAGAACTGCCCTAATATTCTAGAACCAGAGGGTAAAATAGAAATGGAAAGAATCCACTGATCACCTCCTGAAAGAGATCCCAAAAGGAAAACTCCTAGGAATAATGTAGCCAAATTCCAGAGTTCCCAGCTCAAGGGGAAAATATTCCAAGCAACCAGAAAAAATTCAGGTATTGTGGAATCACAATCAGGATAACACAAGATTTAGCAGCTCCTAGACTAAGTAATAAGAGGGTTTGGAATATGCTATTCCAGAGATCAAAGGAGGAAGGATTAAAACCAAGAATCACCTACCCAGCAAAACTGAGTATAATACTTCAGGGGAAAAATGGAATTTCAATGAAATAGAGAACTTCCAAGCATTCTTCTTGAAAGCACCAGAGCTGAATAGAAAATTTGACTTTCAAATACAAGAATCAAGATAAACATGGAAAGGTAACAAGAAAGAGAAGGCATAAGGGACTTACTAAAGTTGAACTGTTTACATTCCTACATGGAAAGATGATATTTGCAACTCATGAGACTATTCTCAGTATTATGGTAGTTAGAGGAAATATAAATAGATAGATAGATAGAGAGAGAGAGAGAGAGAGAGAGAGAGAGAGAGGTAGATAGATATAGATATATGTATGCATGTATGTGTGTATATGTATGTATTCTATATGTGTAATATATATTTATGTGTTTATATGTATGTATGTGTTTATATATATATATGTGTATATATATATGTATATATATATGTATATATTCTCAGTATTAGGGTAGTTGAAGGGAATGTATTTATATATGTATATACAGACAGAGGGCACAGGGTGAGTTGAATGTGAAGAGATGATATCTAAAAAATAAAATTAAGTGGTGATAAAGGAATATGTTGAGAGAAGGAGAAAAGGAGAGATAGCATGGGGTAACTTATCCAACATAAAAGAGCAAAAAAAAGCTGCTACATTGGAGAGAAAGAGGAGGGAGGTGAAAGGGAATGAATGAACCTTACTCTTATCAGATTTGGCTTAATGAGGGAATAACATACACTCTCAATGAGGTATCTTGCACACAGGGAAGTGAGGGGGGAAGGGATAAGGGGAAAGTTGATGGAAAGGAGGGCAGATTTGGGGAGGGTGTAGTCAGAAGCAAACATTTTTGTAAAGGGACAAGATAAAAGGAGAAAATAGAATAATTGAGGGGTGCGATATGATGGAGTGAAATATAGTTGGGAAGTGTTTTGTGTAACAGCATATTTATAATCTATATTGAATTGCTTGCCTTCTAAATGAGGGGGGTGGGTGGAGGGAGAAGAAGGTGGAGAATCTGGAACTCAAAGTTTTAAAAAACAAATTTTTAAAATTGTTTTTACATGCACCTGGGAAATGAGACATATAGGCAATGGGGTATAGAAACCTATCTTGCCCTACAAGAAAGTAGGGTGAAAGGGGATAAGGTGGAGTGGAGTGATAGGGGGCAGGGCAAACTAAGGGAAAGGGTAATCAAAATGCATGCCATCTTGAAGTGGGTGTAGGGGAGAGAAGGGGAGAAAATTTGGAATTCAAAGTCTTGTGGAAATGAATGTTGAAAACTAAAAATAAATAAATTAAATTTAAAAAGGAAAAAAGAAAAGAAAAATGATCTGGAAATTTCATTGGGAACTGACCTCTAAAGGAAATTTTCTAGATCATTCTATTTTGCAGCATAGACTTCTTAATGCAAGAACCATCATAAGGTAAAGTGCCTGGTACTATAGACACTGCACAAATGTTAGCTATATTTAACTTCTATATTCTAAGTGAGCCACTACCCTTTTCTTTTGGTGAGAGTGAGGTAGAGGGGTAACAAACATCACAGTAAATCATGTGAAAATGGGTAGGGGAGGCAAGAGACACAGAAGCCTGTCCTGGCTCATCCAATCTGAAGGTGGGGAGAAAGGATATTGATTGCTTTAGTCTCTCATTTATGAAGAGAGTAGGGTAAGTCCAATGAAATCATTGAAACAACATAGAATAGAATTCAAGTTTTGTCTCAAACCAGAGAGGAAAATTAAATAATTACTTTTAATTTTTTCTCATGGAGAGGGTAGTCTTGGCAATGGAATTTTACTAGAAGCTATGAAAAGCTAGGTGTCATATCATCTAGATGGTTGAGTTACCTATACCTATCCTAGTATTGGATTTATGATTGCCTAGAGGAAGCCAATAATCTAAGTGATAATGGGGACTGAAATACAGAAGTAAAATATGGTGACTTTACAAAAATTAAGTGGCTATGGTAGGGCTGGATATTGTAATATAGAACACAGGATGATTTCCATCATCATTCATTTCATTATCCATAAATTTATATTACCGTATTAGTGATGCAATGTAAAAGGTAATACAGATAAGAAGAAGAATGATGATGATGATGCAAATAGTAAAAAAAAGGAAACAGGGAGAAGAAAATGAAATTTACCAGTGTCCTGACTTAAGAGTGGATATAGGGAGAAGCTCATGCTATATAGTCGAATGGTCCTTCATTCATTAGGATGCAGAACAATAAGGTGTGAGAAGTGTATAAAAATATATGAATGGGAAAACATAATTTAGAATTATCTACAGTATAGATGGGAATGGAAATAAGGAAGAGGGGAAAGAAAATGAACAATTTACAAATAGTGGCAGAAAATATTATTCATTAATAGTTTGAATAGGGAGGGATAGAAGAAGGATATTTCTTAATAGTATTCTAATATGATCAATGAAAGGGAAGAATCAACATTAGAAGAAAGAAGTAAATAAGTAAAAAGGAAAGGAAATTAACAACTTAAATAAATTTAAGGATGTTGGAATATAGTAAGTCAATAAGATGGGGAGGGGGGAGAGCCTGTAGGAATTGATTAGCATCAAATAAATGTAAGCAGAATTAATTGTAAGAACAAAATACTGACTCAAAAAGAGAAAAGAGATAAAGTCAATTCAAATGAAATAAATGGAGTGACCATATTTCTAAAAATAATAATATTAATTGTGAGTGGATAAAAGTCTAATAAAACAAAGATAATTATGTTAAGCATAAGAAAAAATATGAATGGAAAAGCATTCATATATATCCACATAAACTGAAAATGTAAGGATGGAACAAAAATTAATCTGAATCAGGCTTCCTTTCTACTGCCCCTACCCAACACCTTAAAAAAGAGTAAGAAATTGTGATAATGCAAGAGGTTCAATAGGGCTAGAGAAGATCAAATTATACCCTTAAAAAACAGAAAATATGATTGTGTAAATATGATTCAGCATGACTTTTTTCTTTTTGAATATGTTTTATTTTAGTAAATATTTCCCAATTAAATGTAACATTTTAAACCTTTTTTATAAATTTGCATTGCAAATTCTCTCCCTCCTGCCCTACTTCTCTCCTTGAGAAGGCAAGCAATTTGATATGGCCATATAATGAGAAGATAGTACTCATTGGAAAAGACCCTAGTGTTGGGAAAGATTTAAGAAAAAATAGAAGGTATGGAATAGAATAAGAAGGACAGATAGTGTCATAGAGACAATAAACATGAACTTGGAGAAACTTAGATAGATAGTGGAGGATAGAAGAACATGGTCTTCTAGGCCCCATGAAGTCATGAAGAATCAGATATGACTAAATGACTAAAAAACAACAATGAAAAATATATTTCCATATAAGCCATTTTGCAAAAGAAAACACCGACCGTTCCAGAACAAATACAAGCAAAATAAAGAGATTTTGAACAAAACAGTATGCTTCATATGCTTCAATCCTTGTTTAGACTTCATCAGGTCTTACACTGGACATGGATGGTGTTTTTGATCATAAGTTCTGCAGAATTTTCTTGGATTTTCTTGGCATTGCTGAGGTTAACTAAATTATCCACAGTTGATCACTGTACAACATTGCTGTTATTTTGTACAATGTTCTTCTGTTTCTTCTCATTTAACTTGCATGCCTTCACATAAGTCTTCTCAGGTTTTTGTAAAAACTCTCTTGCTCATCATTTCTTTTTTGTTCTTATGTTTTTATTAATCAATTTATTTTTAGTTTTCAACATTCACTTCCACAAGACTTTGAGTTCCAAATTTTCTCCCCATCTCTCCCCTCCCCCATCCCAACACGTGTGCATTCTGATTATCCCTTCCACGAGTCTGCCTTTCCTTCTATCACCCCATATTCCTTTATCTCCTTCCCTTCTATTTTCCTGTATTGTAAGATAGATTTCTATAACCCATTGCCAGGATATTATTATCAAATATTATATGGACTATTTGGAAAAATAAGTGAAGAAGGCACCCTACCAAATGCTTTTTTATGACACAAATACGGTACTAAAACCTAAACCAGGAAGAGTCAAAACAGAGAAATAAAATTATAGACCAATTTCCCTAATGAATATTGATGCAAAATTTTTAAGTAAAATATCAGCAAAAAAAATTACAGCAACTTATCATGAGAATAATACACTATGACCAGGTAGGATTTATTCCAGGAATGCAAGGCTGGTTCAATATTAGGAAAATTATCAGCATAATTGAGCAAATCAACTACAAAACTAGTAGAAACTATGTGACTATCTCAATAGATGCAGAAAAACTTTTGATAAAATACAATGCCCATTCCTGCTAAAGCACTAGACAGCCTAGGAAGAAACAGAGTCTGCCTTCAAATTGTAAATAGCTTCCACCCAAAACCATCAGCAATCATTATATGTGATGGGGATAAGCCAGATACATTTCCAATAAAATTGGGGGTAAAACAAGGATGTCCTTTGTCACCCCTATTATTCAATTTGGTACTAGAAATGTTAGCTTTAGCAATAATAAAAGAAAAATAAATTGTAGGAATTAGAATAGGCAAAAAAGAAAATAAGTTATCATTCTTTGCAGATAACATACTTAGAGAATCTTAAAGAATCAAATAAAGAAACTACTTGAAATAATAAAAAAAAACTTTAGCAAAGTGGCAGGATATAAAATAAACCCACACAAATCCACAGCATTCCTGTACAATACCAACAAAGCCCAAAAGCAAAAGATAGAAAGAAAAATCCCATTTAAAGATACTGTAGACACCATAAAATATTTGGGAGTCTATCTGCCAAGACAAACCCAGGAACTATATGAACACAATTACAAAATACTTCTCATATTAATAAAGTCACATCTAAATAAATGAAACCACATCAGTTGCTCATGATTAGGCATTTTCTTTTTCTGTCATATTAGCCAATCTAACAGGTGTGAGGTAGTAACTCAGTTCTTTTAATTTGCATTTCTCTCATCAATAATGATTTAGAACATTTTTTTCATATGTCTATAGAAAGCTTTGATTACTTTCTCTGAAAACTCATATCCTTTGACCATATATCAATTTAGGAATGGCTTTTTATTTCTATAAATTTGACCCAGTTTTGTATATGTTTGAGAAATGAAGTCTTTATTAGAGAAACTCAAGATAATTTTTTTCACAGTAAATAGTACTATTTGTTTTATTCCATCTTATTTTCCTCATTTATCCTACTCTCTCCTTTTACCCTGTCCATTCTCAAAAGTGTTTTGCTTCTGACTTTTACCTCCCCCAAACTGGCCTTTTGATCAGCTCCCCCACCCTTATCTTATACCCTTCCCTTCTTACTTTCCACATGGTAAGAAAGCTTTTTTACACCCAACTGAGTGTACATATTATTCCCTCTTTGAGCCAATTGTGATCAAAATAATGTTCATGTGCTTCCCTCCCCACTTGCCCCATTTTCCCCTCCACTGTAAAATCTGTTTCAGGCCTTTTTTGTGTCAGATTATCTATCCCATTCTACCTCTCCCTCTACTTTTTTCTTAGTGCATTCTTCTTTCTCATCCTTTAATTTTTTTAGATAATCATACCATAGCTTTCAACTCATGCTTCTGCTTTCTGTTTACATAAACCACTTCTAAGTGATCTAATAATGAGAAAATTTTAGGACTTATGAATATCATTTCCCATGAAACAATGTAAATAGTTTTGCCATCAAATTCCTTATGATTTCTTTTTCTTATTTATTTTTGCATACTTATTTTGCATCTTGTATTTGAAACTCAGATTTTCTATTCAGCTCTTATATTTTCATCAGCAATGCTTGAAATTTCTCTGTTTAATTGAATATCAATCTTTCCCCTGAAGAATTATATTGTTTGCCTGGGTAGATGATTTTTGGTTCTAATTGTACCTCTTTTGCCCTGTGCAACATCATATCCCAAGTCCTTTTATCCTTTAAT
Source organism: Trichosurus vulpecula (assembly GCF_011100635.1). Classification (NCBI taxonomy): domain Eukaryota; kingdom Metazoa; phylum Chordata; class Mammalia; order Diprotodontia; family Phalangeridae; genus Trichosurus; species Trichosurus vulpecula. The sequence continues at coordinate 378,168,058 of NC_050576.1, forward strand.
ATAGAAGCTGTTAAATATTGTGTTATCCTGATTGTGGCTTCATGATACTTGAATTGTTTCTTTGGGCTGCTTGCAGTAATTTTTCCTTGAACTGAGAGTTCTGGAATTTGGCTATAAATTACCTGAGAGTTTTCATTTTGGGATCTTTTACAAGAGGCATTCAGTGGATTCCTTCAATTTCTAGTTTAACCTCTGGTTATAGAATATAAAGGCAGTTTGCCTTGATAACTTCTTGAAGGGTGATCTCTAGGTTTTTTGTTTTTTTTTTTTTTTATTATGGCTTTCAGGTAGACTAGTGGCCTGCACTGGACTGTGTTCCTCTCTCTCCTTGTTGCAACAGACTCCTGGGTCTATTTTACAGGTCAGTTGTTTTTCCAATGAGATATTTCTCATTTTCTTCTATTTTTATCATTCTTTTGATTTTTAAGTTGTTTCTTGATAAATCATAAAGTCATTAACTTCCACTTGCCTAATTCTAACTTTTTAGAAATTATTTTCTTCAGTAGGCTTTTGTGCTTCCTTTCCCATATGACCAATTCTACACTCCAAGGCATTCTTCTCCTCATTGCATTTTTGTGCTTCTTTTAACATTTGGTCTATTCTATTTTTAAAGTGTATTTTATTCACTATTTTTGTGCCTTCTTTGTCAAACTATTGACTCTTTTTCATGGTTTTTTTTGCATTACTTTCATTTTTTCCCAATTTTTTCCTCTACCTCTCTTATTTGATTTTTTTTGGAGGGGGAAAGGCAGAGAGTTAAGTGAGTTGCCCAAGCTCACACAGCTAGTGTGTCAAGTGTCTGAGGCCGGATTTGAACTCAGGTCCTCCAGACTCCAGGGTCGGTGCTCTACTCACTGTGCCACCTAGCTGCCCCTCTTATTTGATTTTTAAAATCCTTTATGAGCCCTTTCATGGCCTAAGACCAATTCATATTTTTCTTTGAAGCTTTGAATGAGGAGTTTTGACTTGATTGTCTTCTTCTGAATGTGTGTTTTGATCTTCTTTGTCACCATAGTAACTTTCTGGGGTCAGAATTTTTTTACATTATTTGCTCATTTTCCAGGCTATTTCTTGACTTTCAACTCTATGCTAAAGTGGGGCTCTGCTTCCTAAGTGGAAGGAGCACTGTCTGAAGCTTCAGGCATTTTGTGCAGCTGTTTTCAGAGGTAATTCTAGGGATCCGTAAATTTTTGGCTTTTCCAAGGTGGTATGATCTAAGGAGAGGTTTGTTTACTACTCTCCTGTACTCTGCACTGGTTTGTGAGTGACCACAAATACCCACAAAGGGTCCCTCCTCCCCTGTGGCCATAAGCTCTGCTCTGGTAGTGCTCTTTCTCATTCTGGGAATAAGACCCAGGGCTGTGACCCAGATCCAAGTATAGAAAATGCAATAAAGTCCTGCCCCTGCTGTCAACAAAGGGACCCCTGTAACTCTCCTTCTGACCCATTGTTTGATCCCATTACTATCTATGGGCTGAGAGGTCTGGAACCTTCCACTGCTGTCACTGATTTAGTCACCCTGAGGCATACTCCTAGTTTGCTGAAGGCTGGTCTGTGCTGACATGGACTGCAATGGACTGTGATCCTCAATCTCCCTGTTGCAACAGACCTTTCTTGTCAACTTCTGAAGTTGTCTTGGATTAGAAAATTGTTTCACTCCACATTTTCTGGGTTCTGTCACTTTAAAATTTGTTTAGAGTCATTATTTTAAGGTATTTGGAGGGTTTGGGGGATGATGACTACACCATCTTGGCTCTATCTCCCCTAACACTGCTACAACGTTGATTTTTTTAGCAGTTCCCTTTAAGCTAGAGAACTGGAAAGTTCATAGGCTGGTTCTCTCTTTGGAAATATAAAGAAGTCCAGCCAGGTATTCCCTCACCGAGATTCTTTGTCATCTAATTAACTTTTAGTATATCTTCATAGGTAGCAAAGCAGTTTTCAAAATCTGCCATTACTCTTTATGCTTTTCATTTTCAAATAACAGATGTCGGCAAAGTAGGACCAGACACTTCTGAGAGGCTTCACCTCCCCAGGCTTCATTCAACTAATCAGGAACCAATAGACAAAGCCTTCTTATCAACTGTTTTTCCCTGCCACAACTTCAAAAAGCTGCTTTTTGACTCCCTGCTGAGCCTTTCTTCTCATGACCATTCCTGGTGACTTTATTCTCTATGCTATCTTCTTGTCAGGTTTTTCAATCTTCTTCCACCCTGTTTATATACTTTCAGTGGCTTAAGTTAAAGGTTCCTAGAAATTAATGACTCAACTTTCACTTGAGGTTAAAATCTCACCAGTCCTCCTTATGCCTAGTTTTCAAGCATTTTTTTATTTTTCATCATTATATTTTTTTACCATATTGAATCTTAAAATATTTACATGCAAAAGGCAGAAGTTAATCCATCCTGAAGTTGCAACTACTTGTGTGTTTGCACAATAATACTTCACCAAAGTCAGTAACCCTGAAAATTGTTTTGTTCATACTTGTGTCTGCTAAGTTTCTAATAAATAAAGGTTCTTTCTCTCTTCCTTTTAATCACAAAATTTATTCTGTTTTGTTTTTCCCAAATTATTCAAGTTTTATTTGGTAACTACATATTTTTTCCTTATTTTTTCCAGTGTTTATTACACTGAATTTTTTTCTTCTGACTGTTAGATATCAAATGGTTCTATGAAAGAAAAGTACTATATATTGTTTACCAGTTGATTTTAATATTTTATTTACAAAACAAATGTTGTTTAAGCCACAGTCAACACTACCTGTTCCATACAAAAACCAAATAACTTAAATATTGGTATGATATTTCATGTGTCTTATATACAAAATAAATTAATATATAATTACATTTTTAGAAGGTAGAAGTGAATAGTTCATGATATCAGGAAAGGATTTATATTAAAGGGAGTATTTGAACTGTTGAAGAAGAAAAGAGATGATATAGGACTTCATTGTAAGTATGGGGATGACCAATATAAAGTCATGGAGGTGGATAATATTCTTTTATTATGAAGAAATGGTGCAGCTGGGCAATATTTCCAGAGTTTATTGAGTAAAGTAGTGACATGATCAAATCTATACTTCTAGAAAAATTCCTTTTTCAGGTATGTGGAGAATGAATGGTAGTGAGGAAAGACAGGAAGATCAATTACTTTATTTCCAAAGGAAGAGAGAATTTAAGATTGGATTAAGGTGATGGCTATGTGAGGCGAGAGAAGAGTTCAAGTGCAATATATGGTATAAAGGTAGAAATGACAAGAAATTGGCAACTAATTGGATATGTAGGGTGAAAAAAAATTGACAAGTTGAGGATAACACCAAAATTAACTGGTAGAAAAGAAGACTGGTGGTATCTTTGACAGTAATAGGGATATTTGAAAGAAGACTGAATTTAAGAGAAAATATAGTCTTATTTTGAGCATGTTTACTTTGAGATGTCTCCCAGGACATGTAGTTTGAAACCCAATAGGCAAAAACACCTCTCTCTCTCTCTCTCTCTCTCTCTCTCTCTCTCTCTCTCTCTCTCTCTCATGAAAGAAGTTAGAAAAAGTTTTGATGTACATTTCCTAGGAAAATGGTCATCTTTGTTTCAGAAAGTGAGCCACAGGGCTCATAGGGAAAAAAAAAATATGAAACTACAAATGATTTCAGGGAAAAGGAAACTAAGTTAAAGACATTGAACACAAACAGATAAGAGAAGGTTCAAATGGATTAATTACTGATAAATTTGATGACTGAATGGTTATTTTGTGAGAGAGGTTAACATAAGTCTCATTAACTTAAAGAAAAAAAATGGGTTTTATGAACTTTTACACCTTTCATATGATGATTTTATTGAAATACATAAAGATTTAAATGTTGTAATTTATTTTAGTGAATTCATCTTATAGCATGAGAAGGAGGAGAGGAAATCAAGGCCATTACTCAGAAATTGAAAATGAAAATATTTCATTACAAGATTTTATTTGTTAATACTTTTTCATAGCTATTTTTATAAAGGTACCTATCTGGACTTGTGACAGGAAAATTATGAAAAAATATTTCTATAAGAAAAATTTTGATTCTGTTTTTTATTTATTTAATGGAACCAAGGTGATCTACTATGTTTGAATATATTATTGTGTACATTTCTATTCCCTGCCCCAAATAGATTTGCCCCTATATTTTGGTGAAGTTTATAACTATTTCAAGTACCCAGATATTCAAACTTGCTTTTCTATTTGAATTTCCAATGCTTAACAGAAATTTTGGTATGCAAAAAAGTGTCCAATGCATTTTTTACATTAATTCATTCATCATCACCTTCACACTGCCTATTATTTTTATAGATTCTATGTAAAGCCATTCATTGCCATTTATAAAATAAGTCTTTAACATAGTACTAAACAAGTAAAACAATAGAATACACACTTATTCTACCATGTATGCTTGTATTTAACCTTAAGAGGCCTGTTGCCCCCTTTCTTTTATACCAGTCTTCTTGTGGAGATATCTTTCTTTTTGTGAAAGTTTTAAGTAAAGTGTGTGTCTTTCTTTTTATGACTTCATATTTATGCACTATGATCTTGTTTTGGTGCTCTGAACAAGACAGCAAAGGGTAATACAAAGTAGATTTCTACATGTGACAGATCTGTCTGGAAGCTAAACTTTAATTTGATTAGATGTGTACCATTCTAGTCATAACTCCCTGGAATGCCTTAATTCAGAATGCTGTAATTTAGAGAAAATCAGGCAGTGGATGAAGAAAGTTGGTGACATCATAACTGTCTTTGAGGTAATGAGATGTTTTGATATCTGTAAAACATTAATATCAGCCACAATTTATTATCCTTTCTTTTCTATGCATTTTTTATATCCAAAAACTTCTGCTAGGCTCTGTACATACAAATAATATGAGTATATGATCATTATTTAATATCTATGAGTACTTTGATTCCTTTCCTCCCACTACTGGGAAGGTGGAAATATTAAAATTATTTAATCCATATTCACATTCAATGAATATTTTAGCATCTGTCAACAAGACTGTGCTAGCCACTAAGGGAAATAAATATAAAACAAAGATAAGTAAGACAGTGACTGACAAAAAACAGAAAAAATTATTTAAGTCATCTTAAGTTTTATTAATTTAATTTGTTTGCAAATTAACATGATCACAAATATAATGAGAATTTAGGTTTGTGGAGTACTATATCATCTTAATGAACTAGGAATGAGATGTTTGACCCTAAAGCAGGTCTAGGTGGTATTATGATGCAATCTGTGCATGATCAGGCTGCCTATTTCTTTATCATGTCAAAATATTTCATTATGTCAAGAGCTTTTTTGATGGGACTGATTTTATTTTCTAGTAAAATGAACTGGTCAGAACCCTTTACAAACCTCTAAGTTTATGAGGAAGACTAAGTGAAAATTGCATAAAATATGCACTATCACTAATTAGCTAACTTTTCTGTGCACTAAATAGTTAAGAAAAATCTTCCCTTTTCCTTGATTATGTCTCTCATGTAATGAGCCAATACATGTTCCTTTAAATAGTGAGGATTTTTTAAATCCCATGGAATAAAATTGTGTCATTGATTTTTTAAACTTTGCAGAGAGCTTTCCATCTATGATATCATGTGATCCTCAAAATGACCTAAATCACCAATAAGTACCACAGGTAATATGAATGTGATTTTACACATTAGCTGTAAACTGAGGCACATAAAAAGTAAATGCCTTGCCCATGCTAATATAACTCGTACATGTCAGAGATGAGGTTAGGCACATACCTCTCCTAATACTAAACCCAGAGTGGTTACCATTAATACCTAAGGCCTCACAGTAAAAGACAAAAAAAACTTGTCAAGAATTAGGAGACTAAAATACAATACTAAGAGAAATATGAAGATGATATAGGAAGCATCCATCATTTTTTCTCCTCAGTACCTTTATGTAAGCTATTGGAGTGGCTACACATAACCTGCCATAGCATCTTGTTCATAGTGGGTGATTAAAAAAATACTTGTCGAATTATATTGTACAAGATTTACTTAAATTCTTCTCTGCCTAAGATTATGTATAAATTGTTCTAGGCCACAGGGCTTTTGGGGTAATACATTTAAAATGCTTTAAAAGACAAAGTAATACACAAAATATTTGTTTTATTAATATGATGTTCTTTTGGGAAAGGTCCTCAAAAATATGACTGTTAAGGGAAAAGAATCATGTTTTTTTGGATCATGATGAATAATTATAATAATTACTATTATAAAAAAAGTTTTTCAGTTTGCAAAAAATGCCCAAAAACTTTGTGAAGAATGAGGAAACTGAGGCCCATCAAAATGAAGTGCTTTATGCAAAGTCGCATTAGAAGTAGGTGCTGAGCCCTTTCCGCGCTGCCCCGAAGAGGGTTCGATACGGCGTTGTTCTCGGTTTCCGTCGTAACTTTAAAGGGAAACTTTCACAATGTCCGGAGCCCTGGATGTCTTGCAGATGAAGGAGGAGGATGTCCTCAAATTTCTTGCTGCAGGAACCCATTTGGGTGGCACCAATTTGGACTTCCAGATGGAACAGTATATCTACAAAAGGAAGAGTGACGGTATCTACATCATTAACTTGAAGAGAACTTGGGAAAAGCTTTTGCTGGCAGCTCATGCTATTGTTGCCATTGAAAACCCAGCCGATGTTAGTGTCATCTCCTCCAGGAACACTGGCCAGCGAGCTGTTCTGAAATTTGCTGCTGCCACTGGCGCTACACCTATTGCTGGACGTTTCACACCGGGCACCTTCACTAACCAGATTCAGGCAGCTTTCAGGGAGCCTCGCCTCTTGGTGGTCACTGATCCTCGGGCAGATCACCAGCCTCTGACTGAAGCATCGTATGTTAACCTCCCAACCATTGCACTGTGCAACACAGACTCTCCACTTCGCTATGTGGATATTGCCATTCCATGTAACAACAAGGGGGCTCACTCAGTGGGTCTGATGTGGTGGATGCTGGCCCGTGAAGTCCTGCGTATGCGTGGTACCATCTCTCGTGAACACCCGTGGGAGGTTATGCCTGATCTTTACTTCTACAGGGATCCAGAGGAGATTGAAAAGGAAGAGCAGGCCGCAGCTGAGAAGGCAGTGACAAAGGAAGAGTTTCAGGGTGAATGGACCGCACCTGCCCCAGAATTCACTGCTACTCAGCCGGAGGTGGCGGATTGGTCTGAGGGAGTACAGGTGCCATCTGTGCCCATTCAACAGTTCCCCACCGAAGATTGGAGTGCTCAGCCGGCTACTGAGGACTGGTCTGCGGCTCCTACTGCTCAGGCCACTGAATGGGTAGGAACTACCACAGAGTGGTCTTAAGTTTTGCCCCAGATGCTCTAATAGTGTTGGAAAAATGCTGATGGAAAATAAACATTGGTTTCTTACAAAAAAAAAAAAAAAAAGAAGTAGGTGCTGAAACCAAGACTCAAACTTAGACCATTGGACTGAAGGCTTAATTAAATTAGCAATGCTATTATGGCAGCTGGATCATTTTGCCTGTATTTTAATAAAATATTTTGGAAAAAAATGACTTTGATGTCAACTTTTTTTTCTTAGTTTTTTCAGGATTGAGAAAGTTAAAAACAATCTCCAACCTACAGAACTTCTATTTTCATTACATTTTTTTCCTATCTACACTCCCTATGATATCAGATTTCCTCATATTAAAAATAAATGTTTTATAAAATTCTACTTAGTTTTAGTGACTTGGACAGCTACTCATCATAATGACATTGATGGCACTGTGTCCTATTTGTTGAGACAAAATTCAGGGCATTCTATTGGATTCTTTATCATTTTAATCATTTATATAGACATATATTTATATATTTATTTAAATAGACATAGATTGGTCAAATAAAGTGCCTGCTCTATAAATTTAAGCACTACCATTTATTGTTCTATCCATTCTTTTGGTTTATTTTTCTCTTAGAAAAAATTATCATATCTTTGCAGTTTCAGAAATGTGGAGGAGAAAATTTTATGCTCTTGAAATCACTTAGAATGTTTATGAACTTCTTATATATCAAAGGAGGACACATTTTGGTGGAGTTCTCAACCCTACATTTTGCTTTGTTACATCACCTAATAAGGGTCATACTTTGCTATTTCAAAATTTCAAAGAACAGTTTGACTGATGTTTGTGAGGATTCCTGCAATGGTATAGATAGTAACATCCTTCAAGTAAGGGTTCATATCTTTCATAAAAGGTCCACTAAAACTTCTAGGGGTCTTCTTCTAGGCCTACCGATATTAGGCAAATACTGTGATATTAAGCCACTAGTCCACTGATTTTCCCTTGTTCTTGCTACTTGACTCCCAGAACTTTTCTAATGACTTATCCTTCAGATGATGTCTTTTAAACCAGTGGTGTCAAACTCCAATATAAACAGGGCCACTAAACTGTACAAAAGGGTTCCTGAAAAGGTCGTAATGACTTAGAAAAACAACATATTAACATTATCTAAGATATACTGTATTATTATTTGCTCTGTTAAATATTTCAAAATTATAATTTAAACTGGTTCAGACTATGTTCAGGAGCATTGTTCGCTGTAATGCACAGTTTATTTTCTGCATTTCACGGTAGGATGTGTAGCAGCAGACTGTGAATCACACATTAAAGTCTGGACTTAGAATCATATTTTTCTGAGAAAACAGTGACCAAACACTTTCACTTCTGTATATCCTAATTTTACCCCAGTTTCTGGTAAAGAGATGATACTTCTAGACAGGAAAATGTCCTCTACTTGTGCCATTGGTGCCATTCTCTCCCATGTCTTCTTGAAAATTGCTTCTGCAATGATCTCCTTTTCTCCCTATACTTAAATAGGATCCTATTATAACTTGCTCTAATTAAAAAAGTCTTCCTTATTAAAAAAGGTGTCACTTGACTATTCCTTGTTCTCCCTCAAGCTATTACTGTATATTACTGTCTATCTCTACTCAATCTCATAGCCCATGGAAAGTTTACTAGAATCATTGCCCCCATTTTTTGCTACTCTCAGTGTAGATGACATTGTGGATAGAACATTAGAATTGGTGTCAGAGAACCTTGAGGTTAAATCCTACCTCACCAATTTATTAGCTCTATGACCCTGCACAAGTCACTAAACTCAATCTCAATTTTAACATCTATAAACTGTAGATGAAAATATTAGCATCTACCTAATAAGGGATGTCATAAGAGATTAATTGTTAATATATGTAAACTGGAAGAGATACATAATATACTATAAATTAAATAAAATTATTCATAATATTTATATATAGAGAAATAGATAAATAGATGATGGTGATGATGATGATGATGAAGATGATGATGATGATTCCCTAATTTTAGTGTTATCCTACCCGATGTCTCTTGATTCCAGCCACCCCACCTCAATCTGGTCACACCTTCTTAGTCTCCCTTCAGCATCTCTGTCCTGCCCTCTAGGTATTGTTGTATACCGAAGATCTGTCCTCATTACCTTACCCCCGTGTTATTCCTCTTCCAAATTTCCTTATTTCTATAGAGGACCATCACTATCCCAATGCAACAGTCTCAGAACCTACCTCAATTTATCACTCTCGCCCATCAAGCATATCTAATCAGTTTCCAAGCTTTATCGGGTTTTTTTTTTTACCTATACAACATATCTTTTATCTGTCTCCTTACTTGACTCTCATGACTAGCACTTCATTAAAGACTTTCATTAGTTCTCTTCTGGGTCATTGCAATAGTGCGTAAATATATATCTGCCTCCACATTGTTAGCAATTGATACTCTGAAATCATAAATCTGAAAGGTCACCCTACTATTCAGTACACCCTAATACCCTGCTGCCACCTTTGAATCAAGTAAAATATTCTCTATTGTCATATAAACTCCCCCCAAATGCAATTCTAATCCACCCTTCTAGGTTCCTGAAATATTGCTCCTCTGCATGTACCCATCAGCCAGAAAAAAATGATTTTGTTCAACCTGCCCGCCTACCAAATTTTTATTTTACATTTATGTATCTTTGCACACACTGTATACTCCACATATGAATTGTGCTCCCTCCTGAGCTCTGTCTCTTAGGATTCCTATTTACTTTTAGAACTTTCTTTAGTTACTACTTTCCACTGTTTTCATAATTAATTTATTTTTAGTTTTCAATATTCACTTTCATAAGATTTTTAATTTGAAATTTTCTCACAGTCCCTCTTCCTCCCCCTTCCCCAAGATGGAGTGAAATTTGATATAGATTCTACTTATACATGCATATTAAGCATATTTTCAAATTTGTCATCATATAAAGAAGAATTAGAACTAATGGGAGAAACTACAAGAAAGAAGAAACAAAATCCAAAAAAAGACAAGAAAAGGAAAGCAAATAGTATTCTTCCATTAGCATTCAGACTCCAAAATTCTTTCTCTGGATGTGGGTAGCATTTTCCACCATCTTAGATCCTTGTGTTGCTGAGAAGAGCTAAGTCTATCAAAGTCAGTCGTCACACAATATTGCTGTCACTGTGTACAATGTTTTCCTGGTTCTGCTCATTTCACTCATCATCAGTTCATATAAGTCTCTCCAGATTTTTCTGAAGTCCACTGGCTCATCATTTCTTATAGCACAATAATATTCCATTCCGTTCATACACCACAAATTGTTCAACTCTTCCCCAAATGATGGGCATCCCTTAAATTTCTAATATTTGGCCATAAATATTTGTTTCCATGTGGGTCCTTTTCCCATTTGTATGATATGTTTGAGATTCAGCCCTCAAAGTAGTATTGCTGGGTCAAAGTATTTGCATAGTTTTATAGCCCTTTTGGTATAGTTCCAAATTGCTCTCCAGTATGGTTGGATCAGTTCACAACTCCAGCAACAATGCTTTAGTGTCCCAATTTTCTCTTCTCCAACATTTATCATTTTCCTGTTTTGTCATGTTAGCTAATCTGATAGGTGTGATATAGTACCTTAGAGTTGTTTAGATTTGCATTTCTCTAATCAATAGCGATTTAGAGCATTTTTTCTCATATAACTAGAGCTAGCTTTAATTTCTTCCTCTGAAAACTGCCTGTTCATACCCTTTGAGCATTTATCAATTGGTGAATGACTTGTATTCTTATAAATTCAACTCAGGTCTCTATATATTTTAGAAATGAGGCCTTTATCAGAGACAACGGTTGTGAAAATTCTTTCCCAGTTTTCTGCCTCCCTTCTAGTCTTGGTTGCATTGGCTTTGTGTGTACGAAAACTGTTCAATTTAATATAATCAAAATCATCTTTTTTCCATTTCATAATGTTCTCCATCTCTTCTTTGGTCATAAATTGTTCCCTTCTGCATAGATCTGCCAGGGAAACTATTCCTTGCTCTCCTAGTTTGCTTATAGTATTAGCCTTTATATCTAAATCATGTAACTATTTTGACTTTATCTTCATGTAGGGTGTAAGATGTTGGTCTATGCCTAGTTTCTGCCATACTATTTTCCAGTTTTCCCAGCAGTTTTTATTAAATAGTGAGATCTTATCCCAGAAGCTGGAGTATTTTGATTTATCAAATAATGAATTACTATAGTCATTGATTATTGTGTCTTACATACCTAAATTATTCCACTGATCTTCCTCTCTATTTATTATCCAGTATCAAGTAGTTTTGATGATTGCTACTTTATAATACAATTTAAAAGCTGGCACATCTAAGCCACCATCCCTTGCATTTCATTTCATTAATTATCTTGATATTCTGGACCTTTACTTCTTCCAGATTAATTTTATTATTTTTTCTAACTCTATAAAATAATTGTGGTAGTTTGATTGGTATAGCACTGAATAAGTAAATTAATTTAAGCAGAATTATCATTTTATTATATTAGCTCAGCTTAGCCACAAGTAAGTGATGTTTTTCCAATTATTTAGATCTGATTTCATTTGTGTGAAAAGTGTTTTGTAATTGTATTCATATAAATTCCTGTGTTTTTCTTGGCAGGTAGACTTTCCAAATATTTTATAATGTCTACAGTAAATTAAAATGGAATTTCTCTTTCTATTCCTTGCAGTTGGGCTTTGTGATTAATGTATAGAAATGTGGATGATTGGTGTGGGTTTATTTTATATCCTGAAAATTTGCTAAAGTTTTTTATTATTTCATGTAGGTTTTTTCTTGATTCCCTAGGATTCACTAAGTATACTGTCATATCATCTGCAAAGAGTGGTAGTTTAGTTTCTTTGCTTATTCTAATTCCTTCAATTTCTTTTCTTCTCTTATTGCTGTACAATATTGAAAAATAGTGGTGAAAAAGGACATCCTTGTTTCACCCCTGATCTTGTTGGAAATTCTCCTATCTTATCCCCACTGTTGGTGGATTTTGATAGATGCTGCCTATCATTTTAAGGAATTCTCTATTTATTCCTATGCTCTCTAGTGTTCTTAATAAGAATGGCTGTTGTGCTTTGTCAAATGCTTTTTATGACTGTATTGAGATAATCATGTGATTTCTGTTAGTTTTGGTGTCAGTATGGTCAATTATGCTGATAGTTTTCTTAATATTGAACCAGTCCTGCATTCCTGGTATAAATATCACCTGGTCATAGTGTATTATATTCAAAAAGTTTCTGTAATATCTGTGGTAATTTCTTATTTAAAACTTATGCATCTATATTCACTAGGAAATTGTTCTATAATTTTATTTCTCTGTTTTGACTTTCTTGGTTTAGGTGTCAGCATCATATTTGTATGATAAAAAGAATTTGGTAGGACTCCTTCTTCACCTATTTTTCCAAATAGTTTATATATATATATATATATATATATATATATATACACATATATATACACATATATATATATATCTGAATTAATAATTCTTTTAATATTTGATAGAATTCACTTGTAAATCTATCTTTCCCTGGAGTTTTTTTTTTCCTCAGGGGTTCATTGATGGTTTCTTTAATTTCTTTTTCTGAAATGGGGCTATTTAAGTATTTTATTTCCCCTTCTGTTAATCTAGGAAATTTATATTTTTGTAAATGTTCATCAATTCATTAAGACTGTCAAATTTATTGGCAAATTTATTGAGCAAAATGGTTCCTAATTATTATTTTAATATCCTCTTCATTGGTGGTGAATTCATCCTTTTCATTTTTGATGCTGGTAGTTTTATTTTCTTCTTTCTTTTTTTAATCAAAGTTTCCAGAGGTTTATCTATTTTATTGTTTTTTTTTTCACAAAACCAGTTCTTGGTTTTATTTATTAGTTCAATAGTTTTCTTAATTTTGATTTTACTAATCTCTACTTTGGTTTTCAGAATTTCTAATTTGGTATTTAATTGAGGATTTCTAATTTGCTCTGTTTCTAGCCTTTTTTAATTTCATGCCCAATTCATTGATCTCCTCTTACCTTATTTAATCATGTAAGCATTTAGAGATACAAAACTCCACTAAGAATTGTTTTTGCTGCATCCCATAAGTTTTGGTATGTTGTCTGACTGTTGTCATTCTCTTGGATGAAGTTATTGATTTCTTCTAGGATTTGTTGTTTGACCCACATATTTTTTTAGGATTAGATTATTTAGTTTCCATATAACTTGTAGTGTATCATTCCATGGCCTTTAATTACATGCAATTTTTATTTTATCATGATCTGAAAGGGATGCATTTATTATTTCTGTCTTTCTTCATTAGATTGTGATGTTTCTATGCCCTAATGTGTTGTCAATTTTTTTGTGTTGGTGCCATGTACTGCTGAGAAAAGGTGTATTCCTTTCTATCCCCATTCAATTTTCTCCAGAGGTCTACCATATCTAACTTTTCTAAAATTTTATTCATCTTCTTTTCTTCTTTCTTGTTAATTTTGTGGTTAGATTTATCTAGTTCTGAGAGGGGGATGTTGAGACCTCCCACTATTATAATTTGTTGTCTTTTTCTTCCTGTAAGTACCTTAATTTCTCCTCTAAGAATTTGGGTGCTATACTAGTTGGTGCATATATGTTTAGTAATGATATTACTTCATTGTCTATGGTGACTTCAGCAAGAAGAAGTTTCCTTCCCTATCTCTTTTGATTAGATCATTTTTTTGCTTTTCCTTTGTTTGATATCATGGATTGCTACCATTGCTTTTTTTGTTCTTCAGCAGAAGCATAATATATTCTGCCTCAGCCTTTTACCTTTACTCTCTGTGTATCCCTCTGCTTCAAATGTGTTTATTGCAAACAACATATTGTAGGATTATGATTTTTAATCCACTCTGCTATCTGCTTCTGTTTTATTGGAGAGTTCATCCTATTCACATTCTCATTTATGAAGTAATCATGTGTTTCTTTCAATCCTATGTAATTGCAAAACAATGCTAGTTGTAACTGGTGCTCTCAAAAAGTCCCCCATAATCTCTTTTTCATCATTTATCCAACCATCTCCAAGTGTCTAAACTGAAAACTCACAAATCCCCTGCTGATGTTGCTGCTGCTGCTGCTGCTGCTGCTGCTGTTGCTGATGCTTTGGCAGCTGCCTACAAGGAAGCTGCCTTGGGGCTGATGTGATGCCTTGGACAGACCACTATTCTCGTTTCACAGACATCTTCTGTTGACTTCCTGACTGGGAAAATGTCATTTTAAACTTTTATCAGCTCTTAAGGTCCAAAATTTCATTTGCATAGTTATTTTACTTTATTTTATTTTTTTTAAAGTTTTTATTTTCCCCCAGGTACATGTAGAAACAATTTTATTTTTTTATTTTAATTAATTAATTGATCAAATTTTATTTTTCAACATTCATTTTTATGAGATTTTGAATTCTAAGGTTTTTTTTTCCGGTCTCCCTTCCCTCCCCGCTTCTCAAGACAGAGTGCAATCTGATATTGGCTAAACACAAACAGTCTTATGAAACATATTTCTGCATTAGCCATGTTGTGAAGGAAGAATCAGAACAAAAGGGAAAAATCATGAGAGACAACAACAACAAAAAAAGACAAAATAGTAAGTCTCAATCTGCATTCAGATGCCATAGGTCTTTTCTCCCCTAAATTTATTTATTTATTTTTAGTTTTCAACATTCACGTTCATAAGATTTTGAGTTCTAAATTTACTCCCCCTCTCCACCCACCCCCCAACACACACAAGACAGCATGCAATCTTATATAGGCTCTACATATACATTCCTATTTAACCTATTTTCACATTGGTCATTTTGTAAAGAAGATTTAGAAGCAATAGGGGAAACTGCAAAAGAGAAGAAGCAAATAAAAAAAAGCAAATAGTATGCTTCAATGATCATTCAGATTCCAAAGTTCTTTTTCTGGATGTGGACAGCATTTTCCATAATTCTTTTGGAGTTGTCATAGATCCTTGCATTGCTAAGAGCTAAGTCTCTCAAAGTTAGTCATCACATAGTGTTGTTACTCTGTACAATATTTTACTGGTTCTGCTCCCTTCATTCAGCACCAGTTGTGTAAGTCTTTCCTGGTTTTTCTGAAGTTCATTTGTTCTTCATTTCTTATGGAAAAAAATAATATTCTATTACATTCATATGCCACAACTTATTCAGCCATTCCTCAATTGATGGGCATCCCCTCAATTTCTAACTCTTGACCACCACAAAAAGAGCTGGCAAAGTTATTTTATAGTTGTTTGGAGGGTGAGGTTGGGAGTATTAAGCTCAGTTTCTCCCTGCATTTACCATCTCAGCTCTGCCTCCTCTTCTGTGTTATTTACAAGATATTAACAAATTTAATGTTTTATGATCTCAAGAGTTATTATCTATTAATTATTGTATTGATAACTATTATATTAATTATCAACACATCATATTAAATGATGTACAATTAATTGTTTTGAGTACTTTATAATTTACCTTCATGTTCAGAATGAAGAAACAGGTGATCTCTGTAGGAAATTTTGTCAAGGAAGAAATCTAACACACAAATAAAACTAATAACTGTTGGATATATTTCACAGCCAGAGTTGCTTCTACAGTCTGGGTTTCTTCATTGCTAACCTGTTTCACCAAGGAAATTGATTAGCAACAACCATTTGGCAAGTGACCTTGATTTTCATTTAATAAAGCCAAAGACACAAATATCCTATGTCATACATGTGCAGGTGGTGACAGATATGAAAAATAGGTTAGAAATAATGCAGTAAGTGGAAAGAGAAGGAAACATGAAGGACTAATGGAGGTAAAGATTCTAGATATTAAATGCTCTTGGAGACAAGGCTCTATGGTTTTCCCAAGGTTTTATAGGACAGAAATTCTAAAACCATTTATTCCCCTTTCTAGAGATTTTATGAAAGGGCAATATAGATTTTTCTTGGCACTTCTTTTTGATTATATAAATCATGTCAAAATTAAATATATTTGGGGGATTTTCTGTAGGAAATATTCTGTATTAAAATAAATGATTCCTTATTTGCAACTTCAAATAAAATTTTCATTAATGAGACTCTTTAAAGTAACATTCCTGCTCGCTATACTACACTTGGGGACATTCAAGGTGTGTTTACAGATAGTTTACGTACATAAAAATAGAAGTCAATAGAAAATAACATTAATTAGTTCTCCCAGGTGTGTAGTGGTATTTTATTCCTATCCACAGCAATATAACCTAAATAATTTTTAAAATAAGAAGCTTGGAATTTTCTATTCAGAAAAAGACTGATAGAAATATATTTTATAAAGAAGATAAAAGAGAAAATATAGTTTCTTTTTGAAAACTATTTTGCCTTGATAAATTATATTATTTTGTTTAAAGAATTACTGGAATTCTTCTTAAATCCCCATGCTTTAGTATGAATGCTTTCATTCTTATTAAGGAAAATAGTTCAAACACTATATGACATTTAATAAAATTATGTTTCTTTTTTCATAATCTTTATAAATCAGGTAAGAAAAATATTTTGATACTGGTAACACAGTATTATAGTATATCTATGTATGGGAAAAATTAACCAATAGGATGTCTGTGGAATACTTAAATTAGCCAGTAGGATTGTACAATCATGTATTTCAAGGTGAAAGTGATCTTAAATGATGCTGAGTTTAATTTCCTCAATTTAGAGATGAAATAGCTACAGAGAGTTTAAATGACATGTCAACAATAACCTAAGGATTAAGTATTGCACAAAGATATAGGAGAGCAAGGTCCTGGCCATAACTGTCACTATCTAATCGTGTGACCTTGAGCACATGAGAACTTTTAATTTCTTCATCTAGCAAATTCCATGGTTAAACAAAATTATCTGTCAAGTTCTGCATAATTCGAAGACTCTAAGGATGCGCATCTTTGGAAGCCATCAACTACACTTTGTGAGGTCAGAACAGTAGTGTGGAGAGGCTTTGAAGTTTTTTCTCAAAATGAACGCCAAAATGACTAGTTTCTTTGTCTACTCAGATACAGGATATATACAGAGTGTCTCAAGCTTAAAACTGCAGTAAGACTTTTGAAACACTCCATATAATGTAATGAAAGGACAGAACAGCAGGCACACATATGAAAATATCCATTTTACTGGTGAAAAAATAGAGACTATTTATTGAGAGGTTAGTGCTTTGACCAAGATCCCTTGGCTGATACTTGGATATATGGAGTAGTACAGAATGAAATCTAATATGTCTTACTCCATGTTCACTGCTTCTCCTAGAGAATAGCAATCTCACTTTCAAGTACATAGTCTATTCTGAATAATAAAAGTAGAAGAGAGGAGGGGTAGAGAGAGAGAGAGAGAGAGAGAGAGAGAGAGAGAGAGAGAGAGAGAGAGAGAGAGAGAGGGAGAGAGAGAGATTAGAAAAGAAATACCTTTTTTAGAGAAATCCCTCCATAATATCAGTGACATCCCCCCCGCCAACTCTTGAAAATTCCCATTTGAGAGAATCCATTAAATGTTTAAGGCAGTCCATTATGTTTTTGGATACTTAATTGTTGAGGAGTTATTGACCCCACCTGGGATTACCTTTTAGAGCCATGAAAAATAAATTACATTCTTTTCCCAGATAATACTTCAAAAATTTGATAGCAGCTACCCTCAAAAGTATCCCTCCCTTACCTTGACCAACCATTCTTTGTATAATCTGGTTTGCAGTAACCTCACATTCCTAGTCACCTTCTTTTGGATTAGCTCCAATTTGTCAATGTCTTTCTTAAACCATGGCATGCAGAACTAGTAGTAATGGGGTCTTGTGAGGGCAGAGGGCAATGGGGTTGTCCCCTTTCTTTTTAGGAAAATTGTATCTATTAATGTAGCTTAAGTTTCCATTGAATTCTTTAGCAACTATATCAGACTGATTATTAAAATTGGCCTTGTAGTCATTTAAGACTCTTTAGGCTTTTCCCATTAAATATTATTTAGCTAGGCTTTAGTACAACGTACAATGTAAATTCAGTGCAAAGTACAATGTACACTGAGTACTTTAAATATAATTTAAATATAAATATGAATTTACATTAATCTCTACTACATATAATTTCCCTAGCTTCATTCTATAATCAATATGTTTTTGCATCCCAATCTATCCTTCTGTATAACATCAATCCCTCTAAAATTTCATTAACATGTCTTCTGGTTGTTCATGCAAATGATTGAGAAAAAATGTTGAATAGAGAAAAGTAGAAGAAAGAACTTCATAACATGAGACTAAAGGTTCCTATCCACATCACAATTTTTTTGCATATATGGAAAATACATTGCCATTTTGAAAAAAAAAACAGTATTTGATTAGTTCAGGTACTCTATACACTAAATCAAATTGATATAGCTTATGCAAAGAAACAGTATAAAATGCAAAGCATTAACATAGTAAATAGTACATAACAAGTGCTTGTTTACAGACTCATTGACATCACTATGGGTTGCAAATTTTTAACAAATAACATTAACTAGAAAGATTCAAGAATGCTTGGCAGAGAGTTATCAGGGGTTTTATAAAAATAACAATAATATCTAGTACTATATAGTCCTTTAATGTTTGCAAAATATTTTAAGTATTGTCTCATTTGAATCACTGCAACTATGTGACCCTTTGTTCTTGCTTCTTGATATGTTGATCTTTCTTTCCCCTCCCAGGCAATCTATGACTTAAAAATATAGAATGAGTTTTCTTCCCTGATAACATCCTTCACGCTGCTCAGCCTAAAGATGTGTTTGCTTGTTTTTTTTTTTTTTTTTTTTTTTTGTAACGTGTTGCATCCTGAACAATCCCACCATGATACTCTTCATTGTCCCTTTGGTGATCCTTAGTTTTAAATCTTTAGCGACTACTTTTTTATGACTTGCAGTTATATGACATTATTAGGAAAATATTAATCTTAAAATGTAACTTTTCTTTTGAGGAGGAAAAGGGAGTAATTTAAAATTAGGGCTTTTTTATTATTCCCATATTACACACAAGGAAATTGGTACTGGGAGACAGTAACATCACATAGCTAGCAAGTCTCTTAGGTAGGATATCAAACTAAGAACTTTCTGGTTCAAGGCTTAGTTGCTATTGGGCAACCAGAATTATATATTAGTAATTCATGAGCCTTCATAAACTAGTAGATTACAAATTTTCATATTATAATACAAATGCAGACCCCTGAATACCCCTGAGAATTCCAAAATAACCTTTTACTTGATAGAGATTGGTACTTGACCTGTGATTTCATTGCTATAGTGAACTCATAGGTGAGGAAACCTCTGCTACCAATTTGGGTCAGTGCTCTTTCTACAATTAATAGTCTTATTGGGTAGTATAGAACATTGAGAGATTAAGTATCTTTTCCAGAGTCACACATGACAGTATGTGTTAGTGGCAGGATTTTTTCACCAGTCACCCTTGCTTCAAGGAAAGTTCTTTGGCCACCATGTCATGCTGTCTCCAACTATGATGGAAGCAAAGTATTAATTCAATAAAATTGCTGATTAAAAAAATTAATCCAGGCATGCTATTTGCCTGTAATAGTTGAAGGGCAATATTGTGCTGATACTTATCATTTCCAAACTATGCGTAATGGAGTGATTTCAAAATACAGGGATATGAAAGAAGAAATAAAAACCTTGGGGAAATAGGTGGTTCATATAATCTCAAATGTCATATCTGCCATTGGTGTCATTTTACAAATGTTTTCATTCAACTAACATAAGATGAGCTTGCATCCCAATAATCTTATTAAAATTTTAAAGAAGTAATTTTATGATCCTATGCAATAAATGCTCCACAAAACATTGATTAGAAAATATTTATAACTAAATGGTAATTTTCCCAGGTTTCTTTCTCTTTGAATCCCAATGAAAAAGATTAGGAAAATGAGCTATCATTTTATATCTGGGCGGTTTTTAATATTGTTCAGTTGTTCAGCCATGTCCCATTTTGGTGACCCCCATGTACCATAGCA
Organism: Trichosurus vulpecula; assembly: GCF_011100635.1. Classification (NCBI taxonomy): domain Eukaryota; kingdom Metazoa; phylum Chordata; class Mammalia; order Diprotodontia; family Phalangeridae; genus Trichosurus; species Trichosurus vulpecula. The sequence goes on from NC_050576.1 coordinate 378,188,408, forward strand.
CTCTAGGCCCTGCTATCCTCCACTGTCTCTTGAAGTATATCCAGATTCATGCTCATTGTTTCCCTGGTACTATCTATCCATCTCATTCTCTGCTGTCCTTTTTTTCCCTTTTTCTTTCAATCTTCCCCAACATCAGTGTCTTTTCCAGTGAGTCCCATGTTCTCATTATGTGGCCAGCATATTTAAGCTTCAGCTTCTGCTTTAGTATTTGACTTTCCAGTGAAAAGTCTGAATTAATTTCTCTAAGTATCGGGTTATTTGATCTCCTTGATGTCCAAGGAATTATCAAAAGTCTTCTCCAACACCCAAATTTAAAAGCGTCAATTCTGTGGTGCTCAGCTTTCCTTATAGTCCTACTATAGGTAACTACTGGGAAAAAAATAAATCTTACTATGTGGACTTTTATCTGCAAGATGATGTTTCTTCTTTTTAGTATGCTGTCCAGCTTTTCCATAGCTTTCCTCTCAAATAGCATGTGCATTTTACCTTCAAAGCTGCAGTCACCATGTATGGTGATTTTGAGGCCAACAATATAAATCTCACACTGCTTCCATTTCTTTTCCCCTCATTTGCCAGGAAGTTATAGGACCAGATGCTAAGATCTTAGTATTTTTTATGTTAATCTTCAAGTCAGCTTTTACATTCTCCTCTTTTACCCAAAACAAGAGGCTTCTTCACTTTCTGCCCTCAGAGTGGTATCACCTGCATATCTGAGATTGTTGATATTATTCATGGGAACTTTAATTCTGGCCTTTCTGCAGGAGTTAAAGGCTTGTGACAAAATTGATAGCTGGGTATTTACAGATACTGATGCTTTCATATATTATTCTTGCTGAAAAAAAAATCAGTTGGTGACCAAACTTCTGTATTGCTAATTAAGGTGGGACTTTTTTATTGTTTTCCCTTTTGGAGCAATGACATAATTGAGTACCTTTGTTTCTTTGATGAAATCCCGGAATCCTTGATGACCTGCTTAAGAAACAAGAAAGCCAGGGACCCAAGCAGTCGTTTCAGCCTATTGCTAGTAAGGCCTTGCCTGTAAGTCATGCACAGGCCCGTTTGGACACTTTGAACCCCTTATGGATATTAACGGGATTTGAAGTTAAGGTAGTAAGCTGTGGAATGAGCAGTTGGAGGCAGTCAGTTTTCTTCTTCTCTCTTTCCCTCACAGAGCTGCTAACTGTTAAATTTTATTTAAGATGCAATAAATATTATCTCCATGGGTCCTAAGTTCAGTTCTTTGTATGGATTTTCCAATGAAATGAAACCTGTTCTGGTTAAAAAAAAAAAAAAAAAAAAAAAAAAAAAAAACAAGAAAACCTAGTTCACCTAGGTTTGAGTCACATGGTTGTGATGCCTGAAGAAACATCACATTGATTTCAGTCACATGATTGTGATGTCCTTTGAACAAGGTATATAAAAACTCAGCGGTTAGCATTTTGTTTGGGGCTCTCACTCACTGGAAGAGTATTGTGTGATTTCATCAGATGAGACTCTGGGTAGCTGTTGGAGCCCCCGACTTTGAAAAAGCAGAGGTGTAAGAGTGATGGTTACTTGTTTCTGGATATTAAATCAAGGTTTGGAAGAAATTAGAAAAGATAGTTTTTTATCTATTGAGTTTTTGGGATTATGTACTTATATATTTAAATGGTAGTATTTTATAAAAATTAATATTACTAATAATAGCAATAATATTTCTATAGTGCTTTACTATTTAACATTGGATTTTATCAAATTCTTAATAAAAATAGTCATTATTAATATTAATAGCTCACATTTATATAACTTAAAATTATATAAATATATATATGAAGCACTTTGCATATGTTAATTAATTTTCATCTGTTCATTTATTCAGCAATGCTGTGAGGTAAGTGTTATTATTATCATCTCCATTTCACAGATGAAGAAATGGAAACAGAAAGGTTAAGTGATTTGTACAATGTCACAATGCTAGCAAAAATCTTATTAAAGATTTGAAATTAGGTCTTTCTGATTTCATGTCCAAGGTAGTCTCAAGATGTCAGCTTGAGAAAAAAAAAAATGTTTGCCTAACCTTTTCCAGCCCACCTCCACAATGACCTAAAGAAGGTGCCAGACTGAATACTGTTTTGGAAAGTCTAGAAAAAAGTCACAGTGAATGATTTTTTCTACTAGGGAGACAGAGAGGTCTGTGGACACTATGCACTAAGGATGAAAATACTTGCAGGGAGCAATCCAGCATCCAAGGAGGGATAGAAGGTGCAGCATGCTAGGTCAAGAAGCAAAAGGGTACAAAGATCCCAAGAGAACCCTGGATTTGTGATGACTCATCTATACAAAGGAATGGGTGCCATTTGGTAATTTTATAACTCTATTTTATAACCAGTTCTGGGTCACAAATATAGAATTGAGAGGAGCAGCTATGATTAAGCTTGGGTCTTAGCTATGTAATGGACAAATAACAATTTCCAGAAACATAGACTTGTGTCTCTGATCCCAGGAGGAGAACAGTGTTTCAATTCTAGCGTTTAAACCAGAATACAAGTCCACAGTATAGTAATGGGGGCAGGAGTTCTAGACAAAAGTGGAGGCAGGATTTCAGTCCACTAGATGCTTCAAAATGCTATACTGGTTTAATAGAGACTGAGCCCAATAGCAGTCACCTGAAAGCCAGAAAACTAAAATATGAATGAGGAACTTGCACAGCTCATACCAGTAGAGTAGTGAACAGATCTCTTCCTCAATTCTATTGCTCTGAGAGCACTGAAAATTTAAAGTCCTCAGCTTGAGCTAGGAAAGCAGCTATAGATGGAGAAGGACAGAAACTCAGATCAACCATCTGTTTCAACAATCTGTCTAGCAGCTGCTGTGGGGGGTGTAAAATCAACAACAACCAGCTCACAGAAGACTGCAAAAGCCAGGTTCTTTTGATCTGCTTTACTAAGGAAAGCAACGTTAAGGGGTTAACAAGCTTACTTTAATTCAGCATACAAATACTATTCACTTAGTTCAGGGGGAAAGCCAGCACCCAGAACTTCAGAGCAAATACAAACAAATTACAAACATCGACAGACAGGCCAAATACAATTCATAGTTACCAACATTTAAGTTCAGCCCGGGAGCTCATAACAAGGGCTGGCCCAGAGTCACTAGTGCCACCATGGCTGTGGGTCAGAGCTCCTGAAAAAAGAGAAGGCCAACCTCTAGTTTTATATCTTTTTCAGGGTCAAGGGTGAGTCATACATGCAACTCATCCATGTGACCTAAAATTGTCACAAAAATGCGACTTAAACCCATGTGGTCTAAAAGTGTCTGATGTCACAAATATGTCACACAAATCCACGTAAACTAGGCTTTTCCTTGAGACAAGGAGGTCATCAAGGACTCCTAATTTAATCAAGGAAATAAAGGCCAAAATCTTCAAGGGCGCTTGGTTGAATTAAGTGCTAAGAGGCCATTTTGGTTGCCAGTACACCATCCCCATAGAAGTATGCTCAGCATAACATAAAGTGCAAAGTCAAGAAGTAGGCTAGAAGAATGAGCAATCAAAAAGAAAGTATGACCATAAAGAGTCTCTATTATGACAGAAAAGCTCAAGACACAAAGACAGAAAACAATACTTGGAAAGTATAACTGCAAACAAAGGCATAAAGAAAAATGCAAATTCTGCAAAAGCCAAACTAGAATTCCAAGAAGAGTTAAAATAAGCAAGAATAATTTTAAAAATCAAATGAGAGCATTAGAAGAAAAATGGAAAAAGAAATGAGAAGTATTAAAGAAAGATGTATAAAGGGAATTAACAGCTCGGTAAAACAGGTACAAAGCCTTATTGAACATAATAACACATTGATACCAAGAATAGAAAACCTGAAAGCTAATGATTCCATGAGACATCAAGAAATAATGAAATAAAGTCAACTCTCCCAAATTAAATATGTATATATGATGTATATATGGGTGTCAACCCAATTGGAAAAGAGATATAGGAGAAATAATTTAAGAATAATCACAAAAAAACTGCTCAGATAGTTTAGAACCAAAAAAATAAATAAGGAATGTAAAGAATCCATTGATCACCTCCTAAATGAAAACCTCAAAGAATAATATAGTCAAAATTTAGAGTTCCCTGGTCAAGGAGAAAAAAAGTAGTGTCAACAGACAGAACTAAAGAATTGAAATCCTGTGGAGCTGGTCAGGATCACATAAGATTTACCAATATCCGCTATAAAGGAATGGAGAGTTTGAAATATGTTATTCTAGAATGCAGAGGATCTGGGCTTACAATCAAGAATAGCTTACCTAGCTAAACTTAAAATAATTCTAAAGGGAAAAATGGATTTTTTTATGAAATAGCGAACTTTCATGCGCATTTGATGAAAAGGCCTGAGTTAAGTATGAACTTTGACATATTAACTCATAACTCAAAAAATTCCTAAGAATGCAAAAATGAGTGAAAAGTCATAAGGCACTGAACAAACTTAAACTGTTAACATCCTTATACAAGGAGATTATATATGTTACCACTTTATTTACCTATTGTCATAGGATATTGAGGGAATCAAAACTGTCTCCAAATCCATCAGTCTCTCTACTTCAATACCTAGCTGCTTATATATCAAAAGACTCACTATTTTATCCTATTCTATCAAATTAAAAGAAAATATTCTCCAAATAGCAAAGTAAATATTTCCAAAGTGTATTTAACAATGTAACTTAATCACCATTCTCAAAGTGACCATTAATTATATAATTTTCTCTTTAATGGATTGATCAAAAAATCCTCCCTTTCAACTGGAGGTTATGGGAATTGTAGCAAATCTTGAGAAGAACGGAAGAAAAAGAGAGAGAAAGAAAGAGAAAGGAAGGAAAGAAGAAAGGAAGAGGAAGGAAGGCAGAAAGGCAGGCAGGCAGGAAGGAAGGCAGAAAGGAAAGAAGGCAGGAAGTAAGGAAAACAGGCAGGAAGGAAGGGAGGAAGGAAGGGAGAAAGGAAGGAAGGAAGGAAGGAACGAAGGAAGGAAGGAACAAAGGAGGGAAGGAATGAAGGAAGGAAAAATTGTGCCTTTAAATCATGACAGCTGAAAAAGCCATCTCATTTCCAAATTTAGGAGATGTATTTTGTGTCAAAAGTAGTGCACAAAATAGGTCAAAGGAAATTGCTACATAATTATATATCTATCCTGAAAAAGAACACAATGGCATTCTTGGAATTTACTTTCATGTCTTAATTAATTATATAGCAAAGTAGAAACTCCAAATAGGACCACTTGAGGTTTATATTACAGAGCTGTAAGTTTTCAAAGTATTGGAGTGAAAAGATGCCTTGATTTTTCTAGGGCAGTCCTCATTTTGGACTAAGTTCTTGTAATCTATCAACTGATTACTTCTATTTCATTTTAGAGAGGAAATTCTGTAAAATAATTAAAAAGAAAAAGCTATGTTATTGAAATCTATCTTCACCGAGCCATTCCAATCTTTTTGTATTTCCAAAACTTTCTTCTAGTTTCTATATAATATTCAAATATATATGTATATATACACATATATATGCATGTATACATATATATTCATATACATGTACATATATGTATATATACATATACATATATATTCTTAATCAGAATGTTTTCTTAATTGAAGTTTTCTTAGTTAATGGAAACCTATCCTGGTAATCTTTTTTTTTTGCTAAATGCCAGAAATTCTCTAATAAAAGAAACAGAAAAACAAGGTACATATGTTGATTTTTCACATTTAAAGATGACCTTTATTTTCAGGGATATTTAGGTTCAGGGCTTTTGTGTTCTTTTTCGGCTGTCCTCTTTTTCAGAGTCATTATGTATATCACGCATAAAATAGGAAATATTGGAGAATGTGAATGTGCTGAAATGTACAGCACTACAGCTGGGTATAATTTTATCTTCAATGATTCAGAATGAAATTTGAGCTCCATTAATGTCTGAGGGTGAACATCAGTTCTTAATATACTAATAACCTCAGCTGACCTTCTGTAACAGTAGCTATTTTATAGTAAACAAAACTTACCTTTGGTGTCTTCTCAACAACCTTCAAATTTCCTCAGATTTATTTTGTCTCTCTAGTTTTTTGGATGTACCATGTTTTCATACTTCCCTAGGTTATTGGAGATGCCAATTATATCATTCCACTGAGTCCTGTGATTCTTGTTTTAGAAAGATTTCTTCCTCATTTCATCATTCCAATGCCCATCAAAGTATGTCAATAAACTTACATTCATTTCAACAAACACTTAAGTGTTTGTTTATGCAAAGCACAGAAACTGGTTTTGGATCATAGATTTAGGACAGAAAGGTAACTTTGAGGACATTTAGTTCAACCTTATAGTTTTTCAGCTTACGTAAACTACTAAATTTTAGTAAACTAAGGCCCAGACAGTCTTGATAAGGTATAGAAACTGAATGGTCCCTACTCTGCTATGTCTTATGCTCTAATGGTATGTGTAAGGGTATGAGATAAGCTACATGCAAAGATAATTAGGAAGCGTATGTCGAGCAAGTGAGTAGTTTTAAGTGTTTTTTTTAATCTTTCATCATAGACCGTTATAGAATGCATGGAATAATGAGTTTGGAGTACAGATGACCTAAATTAAATATCTGTCTCATAGATTTACTAGCTATGTGACCTTAGACAAGTCACTTAACCTCTCTGTACCCTATCTGTAAAATGAGAGTGTTAGACTTGATGACCTCAAAGGTTCCTCCAGCTTTCAATCTATAAATCAATGGAATCTTAAACATAAGTATCTATAAAGCTTTCTCACAATGTTATTCCCTCCAACACATCCATAAATCCTTTATTAGAAATTTGCATTTGATAGTTTATAAAATTAAGTTTTACTAAAAAAAAGTAAGTCAATTCAATTGAGCATAATGTTCCTGGGAACTAATTTTGAAAAAGATAGGAAAACTGAACTCAAGAGCCCAAATGACTTGTTTTTACTTACCTACTATAGCTCACAAATAAAAGAAGTAGGATTAGGATACAATCTTGATGACTTCTTAGGCCACTACTTTTTTTGCTGTAATCCACTGCTTTTCTGACCTACTTTATAGCCCAGGAGAAGTGTCAATGTTTTGTATCAAATTCCAACCCCTTCCCTGCCACTACTGAGTCTAGACCCATACAGTAGGATACACCATTTTGAATCAAACAGTTTGAAATGAAATATTTCATAGGATCAAATCCAATTTCCTCATTAACCATGTAATTCACCAGCATATTTCTTCCTTAAACATCTGTTTGCCATCAAGAAGAAATGTGCTAAGCCCTAAGTGAAATTATGAACACAACAACTGTTCTATGAGCATGTTAAACTTAGTCTCTCTGGAAAAACAGAAGCCACCCAAAGAGTAGATTATAGAATATGCAATGAATGCTTTGTTCTGCTGGTGTCTTTTGAATTTGACAAGTTTGTGGGAATAAACAGAACAACACATCACCCTGTTTTAATTAAGAAATTCAGATTTTAATTAATTTTCCCAGAACATAGACAACCTGACAAGAAAGTGCTTTAAGTTCACAGTTTAGTACTGAAAAAGTAGAAAAAAACCTAGTTTTTAATTATTGTATACATAAGATACATGTGATTCAATATCTAAGCACATCTTATTGATATAGATAGATAGATAGATAGATATGATTTGAGGTATTGTCTATCTTTGTAGTGAAGAGGAATGAAGACCTGCTTGTAATGCTGGGATGTTTAGTGGGGAGCTGCTTTGGAACAGACAAGGTTTAGGCTGCTGACCCTGAGCAATCTCTCTCCTCTAGCCTCCAAGAAGAATCTCAGTCTAGAAATAAATCTATCATCCACCATTCCTACCACCTTCGCAATAAACTCTGGTTTTGGCATATGATTCAAAAGGTAAACCTATTCTCTGATTATTCCTAAGGGAAAAGACAATCTTTTGCTCATATTTGGTAGCCTAATCCCTTCCCACCTAACTGTAGTTAGACCAAAAGGAAAAAAAATTACCAATGGAAAAGATTGAGCAAATACTTTTCTCTAAGAAAGCCAGGGGGAAAAGACATTGAATAAGTTCTATAGAGTAACAGAGTATAGAGGCAGCTAGGTGGCGTAGTGAGTAGAGCACCCGCCCTGGAGTCAGGAGCACCTGAGTTCAAATCTGGCCTCAGACACTTGACACCCTTACTAGCTCTGTGACCTTGGGCAAGTCACTTAACCCCAATTGCCCTGCCTTTCCCTCTGCAAAAAAAAAAATATCAAATAATACATAATAAATGAACTCTTCACCTGAGGGTGAGATGAGATCTCAGTTCAAATTGTGACACAGAATATTATTAGCCAAAGTAATTCCTCTTTCAGAAGTCCCTAGAACTTTTCACTCTCCAGAGGTCAAGAACCATGATGGATCTCGATGTCTCTGTCCATCATTGTTCCAGTCTCTTTCCCTGTTTCTTGCTGTCTTCCTGACTCTTTCTCTATGATTCTCAATGTCTCCTGGTGTATCACTGTCCATCCTGTCTCTATTGCTTTCTAAATGAAGGGATATTAACTTCTAGCATTTGAGAGTTTCCCTCAGCAAAAACTTTCCAATTTCCCACAACATCGAAGACACATTTAACAGTTCTCTGCCACATTAAGTATATTGGTACAGTGAATGAACACAAGGAGCTACTATAGTGCTTAGTATTTTCCTCTTATTTTTAAAATACATTTATTTAAATTAGTTTCATGACATCCACTATACTAGTCTTTTTCTTTTTCAAATTGGTCAACAAAACATGATCTAAACCACATTTTGCATTTATTTTTAATGTTTCAAATCTATGTCAGTACTTTAGATTATACAGTTAAACAATTAAATAATACACTTTGAAGAGAACATGATAGTTTTCTTTAAATGTTTGAAATGCTATTAGGAAGAAAATAGATTTGACTTATTCTCCCTGGGTTAAAAAGTGAGAAACCTAGAAAATTCTGAGGTTAGAGATAAACAAAATTCATTTGGATATGCAGTGATGTGAAAATTTAAAACGACAATCTTGACTAGAGCAATAGTGTTGCATATGTGCTTCTACTGACACTAGGTTGTCTCAAAGTGTCTGACCCTGAGTAGATGAAACCCAATTAATCTTTTAATTAACCCAAATTAATTGGTTCCTTCAATTTTATTTAGTACCTTATATGAAGAATGCTGGAGTTCATTCCATAGGCATGCAGTACATAAAAGTTTCTAATATCTTTATTCTGTCTCTGACTCCTATTAACACATTAGATTCCCAGAGATTTGGCTACATCTTTCTGTCTGAGTTCTAGGGAGTGCCCCTTAGTCATTTGGGGCAATCCTCTGATGCCATAGGCTCAAACTCTTACCATTATTCTTACCCCTCCTTCAAGATTGTCATTTGAAAATTAAATTAGTCAGCCCTAATATGTATATGTATGTGTATATATATATATGTATGTATGTATATATATTAAATGTATAAAGGTGGTATGAAAATAAAAGATGGTCCAAAATATCCCTCCAAATATCAATGTCACACTTCCACACAAGTAAATAAATAGTCCAAGAGTATCCAATTAGTTTTTAGCTTATTTTTCCATGGTACTTTACTAAAAATGATTCTTATTGCATCATGATCTGAAAAGGATGCATTGACTACTTCTGCTTTTCGGCACTGGATTGTGAGGTTTTTATGCCCTAGTACATGGTCAGTTTTTGAGTATGTGCCATGTACTTTTGAGAAGAAAGTATATTCCTTTTTATCCCCATTCAGTTTTCTCCAGAGGTCTATCATATGTGCCTTTTCTAAAATTCTATTTACCTCCTTAACTTTCTTCTTATTTATTTTGAGGTTAGATTTATCAAGTTCAGAAAGGGGGAGGTTGAGGTCTCCCAATATTATAGTTTTGCAGTCTATTTCTTCCTGTAACTCTCTTAACCTCTCCTCTAAGAATTTGTATGCCTTACCACTTGGCGCATAAATGTTAAGCAATGATATTGCTTCATTGTTTATGGTGCCTTTTAGCAGGATATAATGTCCTTCCTTATCTCTTTTAATTAGATCTATCTTTACTTTTGCTTTGTCTGAGATTAGGATTGCTACACCTGCTTTTTTTTACTTTAGCTGAGGCACAATATATTTTACTCCAGCCTTTTACCTTAACCCTATGTGTATCCCCCTGTTTCAGATGCGTTTCTTGTAAACAGCATATTGTAGGATTATGGTTTTTAATCCATTCTGCTATCTGCTTCTGTTTTGTGAGAATATTCATCCCCTGCACGTTCAGGGTTATGATTTCTATCTGTGTCTTTTTCTCCATCCTAATTCCCCCTGTTTATGCTTTTATTTCTCCCTTTCCCCTTCTCCTCCTCAACAAAGTTTTGCTTTTGACCGCCGCTTTCCTCAGTTAACGCTCCCTCTTTATTCCCCTCCTTATCTTACTGTTACCCACTTGCTACTTCTCCTCTCCCTTCTGCCCACCCCCCAAAGAACAAATCAGAGAAACAATTTATAACTTCATTCAAGAGAATGACAATAATGAAACAACATACCAAAACTTATGGGATGCAGCAAAAGCAGTTCTTAGGGGAAGTTTTATATCTCTAAATGCCTACATGAATAAAATAGGGAAAGAGGAGATCAATGATCTGGGCATACAGCTGAAAAAGCTAGAAAAAGAGCAAATTGAAAACCCCCAATTAAATACCAATTAGAAATACTGAAAATCAAAGGAGAGATTAATAAAATTGAAACCAAGAAAACTATTGAATTAATAAATAAAACAAAGAGCTGGTTTTATGAAAAAACCAATAAAATTGATAAACCTTTGGCCAATTTGATTAAAAAAAAGAAAGAAGAAAATCAAATTACCAGTATCAAAAATGAAAAGGGTGAGGTCACCTCTAATGAAGAGGAAATCAAAACAATAATTAGGAATTATTTTGCCCAACTGTATGCCCATAAATTTGACGACCTTAGAGATATGAATGAATATCTACAAAAACATAAACTGCCCAGGCTAACAGAGAAGGAAGTGAAATTTCTTAATAACCCCATATCAGAAAAAGAAATTGAGCATGCCATCAACGAACTCCCTAGGAAAAAATCTCCAGGGCTAGATGGTTTTACATGTGAATTCTATCAAACATTCAAACAACAACTAATTCCAATACTTTGTAGACTATTTGGGAAAATAGGTGAAGAAGGAGTCCTACCAAATTCTTTTTATGACACAAATATGGTACTAATACCCAAACCAGGTAAAATTAAAACAGAGAAAGAAAATTATAGACCAATTTCTCTAATGAATATTGATGCAAAATTTTTAAATAAAATATTAGCAAAAAGATTGCAGCAACTCATTACAAGAATAATACACTATGACCAGGTAGGATTTATTCCAGGAATGAAAGGCTGGTTCAATATTACGAAAACTATTAGCATAATTGACCATATCAACAACAAAACTAGCAGAAACCATATGATCATCTCAATAGACGCAGAAAAAGCCTTTGAGAAAGTACAACACCCATTCCTATTAAAAACACTAGAAAGCATAGGAATAAGTGGAACCTTCCTCAAAATTATAAATAGCATCTACCTAAAACCATCGACAAGCATTATTTGTAATGGGGATAAACTAGATGCATTCCCAATAAGATCAGGGGTGAAACAAGGATGTCGATTATCACCCCTATTATTCAATTTGGTACTAGAAACATTAGCTGTAGCAATAAGAGAAGAAAAAGAAATTGAAGGAATTAGAATAGGAAAAGAAGAAACTACATTATTACTTTTTGCAGATGATATGATGATTTATCTAGAGAATCCTAGAGAATCAAGTAAAAAACTACTTGAAATAATAAACAACTTTAGCAAAGTTGCAGGATATAAAATAAACCCACATAAATCCTCCGCATTCCTATACATTACTGACAAAGCCCAACAGCAAGAGATAGAAAGAGAAATTCCATTCAAAGTTACTGAAGGCACTATAAAATATTTGGGAGTCTATTTGCCAAGACAAACCCAGGGCCTATATGAACATAACTATGAAACACTTTTCACGCAAATAAAATCAGATCTAAATAAATGGAGAAATATCAGTTGCTCATGGTTAGGCTGAGTTAATATAATAAAAATGACAATTTTACCTAAATTAATCTATCTATTCAGTGCTATACCAATCGAACTACCAAAAATTTTTTTACTGAGCTGGACAAAATAATAACAAAATTCATTTGGAAAAACAAGAGGTCTAGAGTATCTAGGATATTAATGAAAAGACATGCTAGAGATGGTGGCTTAGCCACACCAGATATTAAACTGTACTACACAGCAGCAGTCATCAAAACTGCCTGGTACTGGTTAAGAAACAGGGGTGTGGATCAGTGGAATAGGATAGGTACACAAGTAGGTGAAATCAACAAGTTTAGCAATCTACTCTTTGATAAACCCAAAGAGGCCAGTTTCTGGGCTAATAATTCACTATTTCACAAAAACTGTTGGGAAAATTGGAAAATGGTAGGGCAAAAACTGGGCATAGACCAATATCTTACACCATATACCAAAATATAGTCAAAATGGGTTCATGATTTAGGAGTAAAAGCTGATACTCTAAGTAATTTGGGAAAGCAAGGAATAGTTTACTTATCAGATTTGTGGAAAAGTAAAGAATTCATGACCCAACAAGAGATAGGGGGCATTACAAAATGCAAAATGGATAATTTTGATTATGTCAAATTGAAATGTTTTTGTACAAAAAAAGCCAATGCAACAAGAATTAGGAGGGAAGCAGAAAATTGGGAGAAAATCTTTGCAACTAGTATCTCTGATAAAGGCCTCATTTCTTTTTTTTTTTTTTTTTTTTTTTTTTTTTTTGCTTTTTGGCAGGGCAGTTGGGGTTAAGTGACTTGCCCTAGGTCACACAGCTAGTACATGTGTGAAGTGTCTGAGGCCGGATTTGAACTCAGGTCCTCCTGACTCCAGGGCCGGTGCTCTACTCATTGCACCACCTAGCTGCCCAAAAGCCTCATTTCTAAAATATACAGGGAGCTGAGCCAAACATATAGGAATACAAGCCATTCCCCAACTTAGAAATGGTCAAAGGATATGAACAGGCAGTTTTCAGAGGAAGAAATTAAAGCTATCTATAGGCATATGAAAAAATGCTCTGGATCACTACTGATTAGAGAAATGCAAATCAAAACAACTCTTAGATACCACATCTCTCCTGTCAGATTGGCTAAAATAACAAAACAGGAAAATGACAAATGCTGAAAAGGATGTGGGGAAATTGGAACATTGTTGCATTGCTGGTGGAGTTGTGAGCTGATCCAGCCATTTTGGAGAGCAATTTGGAACTATGCCCAAAGGGCTATAGAAATGTTCATACCCTTTGACCCAGCAATACCACTTCTAGGGTTGTATCCCAAAGAAATCACACAAGCAGGAAAAGGACCCATATGTACAAGGATATTTATAGCAGCTCTTTTTGTGGTAGCCAAGAATTGGAAATCAAAGGGATGGCCATCAATTGGGGAATGGCTGAACAAGCTGTGGTTTATGAAGGTGATGGAATACTATTGTGCCATAAGAAATGGGGATGATGCAGACTTCATAACAACCTGGAAAAACCTACACGACATAATGCTGAGTGAGCGGAGCAGAGCCAGGAGAACGTTGTGCACAGCCACAGATATATGGATTCCATGAGGACCAACCCTGACATACTGCGCTCTTCTCAGCAACCTAAGGGGCAAGGCCTACTCCAGGGGACTCACGGTGGAGAATGCTATCTTCATCCAGAGAAAGAACTGTGAAGTTTGAATACAGATCGAGGCGCACTACATGATCGCCTTTTTTTTGCTTCTCTTTTGTTTTTTTGGGTTGTTTTTTTTTTTTTTGGTTCTGTTTCTTCTTTCTCATGATTCATTCCATGGGTCAAAATTCTTCTCCACGACTTGACTAGTGCATAAATTATTTTAATGCGAAGTTATACATGACAGTTATATGAGATTCCATGCCGTCTTGGGGAGGGAGGGGCGAGGGAGGGGAGAAAATCTGGAACTCAAAACTATGTAGAACGGTGTGTGGTAAACTAAAAATAAATAAAGAAATTAAATCAATAAAAAAAATGTGAAGAAAAAAAATAATCCAAGAGTAAGTGGTTGCAAGCTTAAAAAATAAATGTAGCAAAGGGGTTTCCCATAGCTCCTGATTGCTGGTAGTTTGTTTCTTCCATTTCATCAAGTGTTCATGAAGTTGTCCATATGATTAAACTGTGTCCAGTTTGTCCTTTCCTCCTAATGCAGGCACTGTTGTCAGCTGTTCCAAGAATATATATAGCACACTGATGGGAGGATAGGAAATCCAATATTTGGAGCCTTCAAAACTCAAAATGCTCTCGTTATGTTAGAGAAGTAGGTAAGGGGGTAGAATTCTGTTCAATAACTTCTTTCTATTATATGGATTGATTTTAAAATTCTATCTAGCCTTGAAAGAGTCATATGGAGGTTCCTATCTATGATAGTTTTGCTATTTTTATGTATAATCAATTAATTTTTTTCAGTTTTTACTTTTTATTGTTCATTCCATTCATATTATCACCATCATTGTACTTTTACTTCTGCTTATTTTACTTTGTGACAGTTCAAAGAAGTCTTCCCATGCTTTTCTGTATTTTTTTGTTTCTGTTTTCATGTTCATGAACTTCCCTTATTAGATATCCTTTTATCATTTTATCTTTTCCTTTATGACTCCTCAACCTGTTGATCCTCACTATGATCTCCAATCCTTTTGTCCCTTCACTTCTCTCTTAATTTTTAACCATTTGCATTCTGCCTTCCAAAGTCATCTTTTTCTAACTTTTTTTGAGCTCCAAATTCTCTTCCTTCCTCTGGTTTCTTTCCTATCCATTGAGAAGACAAGCAATATGATACACATTATATTTGCAAAATCATGCAAAACATATTTCCATTTTACAATAAAGAAAAATAAAATGAAAAATGCCTTATTCTGTACTCAGAATTCATCAATTCTCTAATTCAATTAATTTTAATATAATGTCATTTAATGCATACATGTCACATATTGATTTTATTTCATTATGATGGTACCTTTAAAATTAATATTATTCCCGTACATGCTCCTTTTTAAATATGTTTATTTCTACTATTGCCTTGTCTGAGATAATTATTGCTTGCTACTCATTATTGTTCAGACATTTTTAGTCATGACAGACTCTTTGTTATTCCATATGGGATTTTCTTGGCAGAGATACTGGAGTGTTTTGCCATTACCTTTTTCAGATCATTTTGCAGGTGAGACAACTGAGGAAAACAAGATTAAGTGACTTGCCCAGGGTCACACAGCTAGTGTCTGAGGCTGGATTTGAACTCAGGTCTTACTGACTCCAGGTCTGGTTCTCTTCACTGCCCTACCTAGCTGCCCCACCTGATGATTAATACTACTGCTTTAAAAAAATTATCCTGAAATAAAATAAAATATTTTACTGGCTCTTGTATTATCTTTGTGAATCTTTATATTTAAAGTATCCTTCCAGTAACAGACATATTTCTGTATTCCACACTTTAATTCATTCTGCTGTTGCTCTGTTTTATTGGTGAATTTATCTGAATCATATTTGCTATTTTAATTGTTAAAATATATTTTCTCCCATCATTTCCTGATATATTTTCCCTTTTTTCATTATAATCTTACATTACAAAGAAGGAAGGAATGAAAGGGAAAGAATATGAAAAAAGAATAATACTCAATATTTTGATTGGGATTTTATGTTAGAGGGTGTACAAATTTACTTTACCGAAGGGTTCATGTAGGCCTTGTTTTGTGCTGACCCTTCTATAGTTCATTTGTCATTTTCTATAACTATTGATATGGATGGCATGTGGTGTTTCATGTTGCCCCTCTGCCTTATTCCTTGGCTTCTGCTTCAGTTCCTTGCATGCCCACTGCGCTTTCTCTTGCTGCTTTGTGTCTTTCTCTTCTATGTGCACAATCATCAAAAAGGAATGGGTTCCAGTTCATACTGTGTACCTAGGTAGGAGAAAATGGGAATTATTTTTTTCCAGGGAAAAGAGAAAGTTTATTAGGGATTCACCACAATGGGCTGTCTTAAGAGATCCCCCCCACCTTGTGACGCCTGCTTCCACAAGCGGGCCAGATTCAACCTACTGAATTAGATTGAATCTGAGCACCTTCATGGAGGCAAGATGGAGATTATATACACAAAGACTGTAGGAGGGATTGAGGGGTGGTCTGGGGTGACTAGAGGAGGGGTTTAGGGAGGGTCTGGAGGGGAAGTCCAAGGAGGGTAAGGTGAGGTAATGGGATTAAGGGTGGGAAGTAGCTGCACAACAAAGGGCAAGGCTAGGTAGAGATTTGGGCCTAATGATAATGTGAGGCTTGTGGCCTTAGCGGAAGGCCAGATCTAATTGGAAGATTTAAGGACGGTTCAAGTGGGCTCCCAGAGACTGTATTCCAGATTCAAGGGGGTTCCCAGAGACTGTGCCCTCATCATTCCCCCCTCAAACAAATAGGACCCAAATTCTTTTGGGGTCAGGAACAAAGATCTCAGCCTCTGAAACTGCTTCCTGCTGGCAAGGGGTGCAGAGCTGGCTTGATGGGTCCATTTCAAGGGGTGCATAGTCATCTGGAAATTGATGGCTTGGAGCCTGGAGGAGACAAACCTGGCAAGGAGGTTAAGCAAACAAGCAGCAAACAGGCCGTATAGGAGTATAGAGAAAAGGCAATAAGAGCAAATTTGTGTAAGTTTCTGCTTCAGCCCTCTTAGAATGGGTGCTTACACACTAATTTCACCCTAAATCTTGTGGTAGCTTATAGTACTATTAGGAATGTGTGGCTGGTCCCTGTCAAAATGTGCTGGGATCCATCTGTACTAGTTCTATTCCCTACTTCCATGATGATATGCCAAAGTCAGAATCTAGGCTCAGAAACCTGGCAATTGGGGCTAAAATTGGCTTACCAGTATTTGTTGGTAACAAAATGCTTTTGTTCAGAGACCTGATTTTAGTTCGGTATGTGGGATTTTGAACTCGTATCCCTTCCTTTTCTTCTAGTTTCTTGCCAGGTTCCTGAGCCCTTCTCTGTATCTCAGCTGCTTCACTGGATGCTTTGGTTCAATTTTTCTACCAGTTTCCAAAGTCTTCTGAGTGACTTCTCACATCAGGGATGGATAAAGAAGCACATTTCTATTTCTTTTTCAGATTTCTTTATCTTAATTTTCTATGGTCCTTTTGAAATATTTGTTAGTATTTCTATGGAAGAGCTGACCTTCTCTATGGCATTGTATTTCCTCATTTTAACTAAAAAATCTTTCTGGGATACACATGCATATTGTAAAGTCATTAAAACCTTGCTAAAGGAAGTTATATAAAATAAATTGAATTTTCTGTAGGATAAATATTCATGAGCCCCACAATGGATTAAATTTTTGAACAAAGACTTGACTAGTAATATTTGTTTATATAGGGTTTAAAGTTTTCTTTTACTCCAAAATAGGCTCATGAACAGTTGAAAGGATTAAGCTAGAATCCATCAGATAATTCTCTGTAGCACATAACTCTGATGATAAATACTGTTGCTTACAAAAGAGAGCAACTAATGATGAAAAAAGATTAGAATACTCAGAATAATAGAGAAAATGGAGGAAACAAAGAAATATATATATATGTATAAAGTAATTTGTTTTGATGTATTTATTAGAGTTTAATTATTGTCATTTTCCTCTAAACATAACTTTATATATGTCAAACAATTATAAGACATCTTTTACATTGCATGAAAATATTGTGATAATTAGATTTGGAATCATAAGATTTAATTTTGTGTCCCAGCTCTATTTCTTGCTAGCTTTGGGAACTTGGACATGCTCCTTAATATATCTAATTTTAACTCCAGTAAATGGCAAGGGTACGAGCATTTCCTCCAAATTAATAATCCAAGAAATTGAATCAATTCTCACATCTTTATTATTCATCTATGGCCTTTATTTCCCCATCTGTAAAATTAGTCCAATCAACTATGTAATCTCCAAATTAGCCTTTATTTCTCAATTATCTACTACTTTTATTATGTTGGAGGTCCAGGTAATTTACCAGAAGATCCAAACGTTTTCTAAGAATCCACAAATACTCTGGATATAATATTGTATAATGCTTGGGTGCTTACAATGATGTAGACCTTGTATTTCTGCCAACCCATTGTGGTTGCTCCAGACCAAAGCAGGGCCCCGTGATGGAGCTGACTAGCCAAATATCTCATTGACTATGTAAGAAGGGCAAAGGTATGGTTCCTTTTAAATACTCTGAAATGAGATTGGTTGCAGTGTGTTTACAGCCTCTAGTGGCTGACAGAATGTTAGGCTTCTACAAAATCAATTACTAAGCAAATAAAGATTTCTATCAGATTTTATCTGAAAAGAAATTCAGAGTGTAGGAGATAAGGATTTTAATAGCTTAGAAAGCTGCATTTTCTCAAAACATGCTAATAGAGTTGACTCTTGTCATAATACTTGAGATGAGGTTACAAAGATAACACATAGAGTATAGGCTTTCTTTGTTTTAGTGAGAGAGAGGCACTCTACGCAACTAGGTATATACAATGGAAGTTTTGACCTGTAATAAAACTAAATCTGTTTTATAACAAGGTCTTTTAGGGTATAATTTTACTGTATTTAGCTTAAGCCTTTGACTTAGTAATGATAACTAAATGCTAATTCCATAAAAATTTTTCTGTTAGCTACAGTAGAGGGACAGCTTTATTATTTGACTGCATATCCCAATGAAGACATCTCACCAAATAGGGACTCCTATTAAAACACTAGGCCAAAAGTTCAATTAGATTTTCTGAATCAAGATTTGGCCATTAGGAAATCATTGGTGACCTTGGCTAGAGCACTATCTGTAAAATGAGGGAGTTAAATTAGATTGTTTCATGGTTGATAAAAACATAAATGCTGAGGATGTGTAGCCAAGATGGCAGAATACAGACAGCAACCCATCCAAATTCTCCCTATATTCCCCTCTAAACACTTTAAAATGCCTCTTCAAATCAGATTTTAGGGCAGCAGAGCCAACAAAAATTCAGAGTGAGCATTTTTTCCAGAGTAAGAAAATATAGCAGGTTAGCAGAACACTGTGACACAGAGATGAGAACCTGCCTGGAATACATCAAGAACATAAGCAGTGAGGTAGGCCTTGAAGGCATCTATGAAAATGGCAGCAGCAAGATCAAAAGCTTCTATAGCTTTAAGCCAAGAGATAGTAAAGGGATCTGACAACTGGATAAAAAAAGATAATGGGCTGGCACTTGGTTGAGGCAGGTACTGACTAATAACTTCATTGCCCAAAAGTAATTCTGGGTCACAGGTTCAAGGTAGAGGGGAAGATTTGTGATAGGTCACAAGGGAGGAGGGACCTTGGTCTCAATTCCAAGGCAGAAAGAAGCACTAACACTTGTGGCTATAGGAGAGCAGGGGATCTGTGGAACAGTTTCAAGGCCAAGAAGCATGCTAGCATTTGCTGTTAAGGGAAACAGCGGCCATTCCTGGGTGAAGACCAGAGTATAGACCTAGAAGGAGTGACAATACCTCTCTCCAAATCACACCAATTTGTAAATACTAACAACTTGCAGG
The DNA here is from genome assembly GCF_011100635.1 of Trichosurus vulpecula. Lineage (NCBI taxonomy): Eukaryota > Metazoa > Chordata > Mammalia > Diprotodontia > Phalangeridae > Trichosurus > Trichosurus vulpecula. Next base: position 378,208,071 of record NC_050576.1, read on the forward strand.
CCCCCAGAATTTGTTATAAAAAGAGTAGCATGAAAAAGCCTGAAGCTTGGGACAGTGCCTCCTCGACTCTAGGTGAGCAGAGCCAAATTTTAACTTAAAGGTCAAAGTCCAGAAAAAGGCTAGAAAAATGAGCAAACAACAAAAAGGACTTGACCATACTGTGGCAGGAAGACCAAGACACAAAGTCAGAATAAAACAATGTGAAATCACTTACAAACAAAGCCTCAAAGGAAAATTCTAAGTGAACTCAATACCAACAAGAATTCTTAGAAGAGGAAAAGAAAGAGAAAAGACTGGGAGAGGAAATATTTGGGTAGAGGGGATAAGACTATGCAAAGAAATTATGAAAAGAGAATTAACACCTTGGGAAAAAACACACAAAAATACTGAAGAAAATTTTTAAAAAAAGCAGAATTGGCCTTATGCTGAAACAGGTACAAAACTTCATTGAAAAAAAGGACTACTTAAAAAGCAAAATAGTGAAAAGGAGGTACCTATATTCACTAAAGAAATGAACTCCTTAACAACATAATTCACCGATATTTTTAAAAGAGGTACAAAAGATCACAGAAGAAAATAATTCCTTAAAAATTAGAATTGAGCAAGTGGATAATAATGAATCCATAGAACACAATGGAACAATAAAATGATATCAAAAAATGAAAAAAATAGAAGAAAATGTTAACTATTTCATTGGAAAAACAACTGACATGGAAAAATAAATTGAGGAGAGAAAATTTAAGATTTATTAAAGTAATTGGAATGTATGATAAAAAAGAACCTACACATCATATTTCAAGAAATTTTAAAGGAAAATTGACCCAATATTTTAGATCTAGAGGTTGAAATGGAAATTCAAAGAATCCACTGATTACCTCTTGAAAAAGATTCCAAAATAAAAACTTCCAGAAATATTATAGACAAATTCCAGAGCACTCAAGTCAAGAAGGAAATGTTGTATGTGACCAAAAAGAAACAATTTAAATGTGGTCAAGCCATAGCCGTGATTGCACAAGTTTTAACAGCTTCTCTGTTAAAGTAGCCAGAGGAGTTCAGAAGGCAAAGGGCTGAGGATTACAAACAGGAATAACCTGCTCTGCAATATTGAATTTAATTCTTCAGGGGAAAATTAATATTTAATTAAATAGATGGTTTTCAAGCATTCCTGATGAAAAAAGCAAAGTTGAATAGAAAATTTCACATTCAGACACAAGACTCAAGAAAAGCCTAAAAAGATAAAGATTAAAGAGTAATCTAAAGAGACTTAAAGAAATTAAACTGTTTGCATTCTCATATGGGAAGAAGATACATGCAACTCCAAAGAACTTTATCATTATTATGGCTATTAGAAAGAGTCTACATGCAAGTGATGGGTGTGAACTGATTATGTTGAGATAATTTTAAAAGAAATGAAAACCTGAGAAGGAGAGATGTACTAGGAGAGGGGGAATGGAAAGAACAAAATGGCAGAAATTTTCTCAGATAAAAGAAGCTTGAAAGGAAGAGCTTTTATAGTAGAGGGGGAAATTGGGTTATGGTGGTCAATGTTTGAATCACACTCTCATTGGAAATCATTCAAAGAGGGAAGAATACATATCTGTGTGTGTACATACATAAACATACAGGGAAATGTATCTACCCAAAGGGGAAATAAGAGGGGATATGGAGGAATATGGGGAGACGATAAAAGAGAGGGTGGATGAAAGGAGGCAGAGGTAAGAGGCAAAACATACTTGTGAGGAAGGACAAGAAAAAAAGAGAAAGAGAAAGAGAAAAAATAAGATGGAGCGAAATATACAGTAATCATAACTGTCAATTTGAATGAGTTTAACTCACCCACCCATAAAATGGAAACATCAAAATGTATTGAAAACCAGTACCCAAAAATATATCTTTTACTAGTGACATACCTGAAACAGAAAGTCACACACATCGTTAATATAAAGGACTAGAGCAGGGGTAGCAATCACGATCTTAGGCAAAGCTAAAGGAAAAATAAACCAAATTAAAAGAAGTAATCAGGTAAAATATATTTTGCTAAATTGTACCATAGATAATGAAGTAATATCCAAAAATTTTGCAGCAAGTTTCTCTGAGAGAGGTCTCATTTCTCAAACATATAAGGAATAGAGTTGAATGTATAAAAAAATTAGATCCATTCACCAATTGATAAATTGTCAAGTATATGAACAGGCAGTTTTCAGAAGAGAAATCAAAGCTATCTATAGCCATAAGAAAAAAAAAACTCTAAATCGCTATCGATTAGAGAAAATTAATTAAAATAACTCTGAGGTACCACCTCACATTTATCAGAAATGACAAATGCTAGAAGGATGAAGAAAAATAGGCTTACCAATAAAGCATTCATGTGGTTGTTAACTGGTCCAATCATCCTGAAGAACAGTTTCAAACCATGCTCAAAGGACTATCAAACTGTGCATACACTTTGACACAGAAATACTGATAGATAGATAGATAGCCAGACAGATATATAGATACAGATAGACAGATACAGATAGATGGATATAGATAGATAGATATAGATAGATGGAGATAGATAGATATACATTAGATAGATAGATAGACATTTTTGCCATGGCAAAATTGGTAATTCAGGGGGATGCCCATCAACTGGGGCATGGCTGAACAAGCTGTGACATATGAATGTGATAGAGAACTGTTGTGATATAAGACATGACATCGAGATGGTTTTACAAAATTTTTTTTAAAAGCACAACAACAACATTATGGCAAGACCCCTAGGAAGTAACCCAAAGGGAAGATCATTGTGCACAATAACAATTGTGTTGAAATGATGATCAGCTGTGAATAATTGGTACTCCAATCAAGATCATGTGATCCAAGAAAACTCCAGATGACTCATGGTGAATAATTGCTATCCACCTCCAGAGAAAGAACTGATGAACTCTGCATGCAATTTGAAGTATAATTTTCTTGCTTTCTTTGTTTTTTTCTTATTTTTGCAATATGGTTAATATGGACATATGTTTCAAATGATTTCACATGTATAATTTATTGATATCATTTGGCTTGACTACTCAGTGGTTAATGAAGGGAACTGTGGGAGGGAGGTAGAGAATTTAAAGAGAAAAATATAATAGTTTAAAATATAAATCTTGCTAGAATTTAAATACAGGTTCTGAAGAACAAATTTAAAGGTATAGAACTTAATTAGCAGATGATGATTAGACACTGTCCTCAAATCAAACAATCCTCTCATTATTTTTCTATTTGCAGTTTGTACATTCAGACTCTCTGATACTTTCTTATACTTTGATGCTCTGGTTTAATAGCACCACTATAGAATGAAAAGCTTGCCACTCCAGCATGCTTCCTCAACCTGGCCTGCCGGGATTTTGTTTTCAAAGCCAGGCATCTTCAACTTACCTGTAGACATAAGGCTAACATTGACTGACAGTCCCCATTTCTTTATGACAACTGAACATTTCTGGCCAAGGTATTGACTCCTAAACTGATTCTCTTTCTGCTCACTGGTTACAAATGATAGGTTTTAACTAACATGATGACCATACCCAAATGCCTAATGTTAGTTCCAGTAACAGTTTTACCCTACCAGGCATGAATGACCTTTTGTGTACAACTACGTACTATGTCCTATTTTCTATGTGACTTTTATATTATTTCTGAAGAAATGTTACCGTGCATTTTACAAGTTTCTTTTCTCATCCTATCTCCAATCTAGCAATTAATCCCTTTGTTCCCAGCAATTACTTTGTTACCCTTACTGATTTATAATAGTCTTCAGTACAGGGCTCATAATGAAGATGCATCATTTAAAAAAAACTGAAAAATAAATTTAATTATTTCAACTTCAATTTATGGCACAAGCATGTGAAAAAAAGTAATTAAAACATAATGACATATTTTAACACTTTGAAAGAATGCCTACTACCCTCCAAAGTAACTCTATCACATGAATGATTTGTAGTTTTAATAATGATAAATATTTGATGAAGGAAACATTTTTCTCCTACTGCTGTATCTGTTTTTGCAGAAAAGAAATATTCACAACTATTACAAGAGAGGACATGACATTCTTCCTGACTTAGGTGGTTCATAACCATAGAAGACCAAATAGTGATAATCCTTTTACTAAGTAAAATAGGATAAGAGTTCATATCAAATACATCTCATATATAAAAATCCCTGTATGATTTTGCTGTCAGATAATATATTAATGCTATTTTAAAGTGAGGTTCATCAAATCATACTGATCTGTAATCAATATGTTTACCTACAAACTAAAGTATAAATTCAAAAGCAAATGTCGTTTTATTTCTTTGAATGAAAATGATAAATTACGTTTGTCATATCTGCAGTAAAAATAGGAAGTTAACACTTTAGTCTGAAAAAAGCAGTTACTGATGAGAAACAAAATATGCTATGAGGAGTAAATTATGATTTTTTTAAAAAATATTACTCTGATCTGGGAAAAAAAGAAACCAAAATCAATGTCTTTGTTATCTGTTAAGGAGTCTTGAGATAAAATGATTCGGTCAAGATAATGACATAGTTCTAAGAAACCCTAAAGTCCAGAATTGTTTTGATTTTAATTTTGATTTATTTGTGATTTCCAATGGAATACATAATTTTTAGCATAGGTTGCCTCCTTTAGAGTCATGAAAGAGATACTTTAGCTTATATTATGAATTCACTTTATCTTAATGTAATACATTAAACCTAGTGTGCTTAATGCACACCTTTGGATAGTTGAAGGGAGCTAGACTAATAACTTTTGAATCAGTTATTTTATGCACTAAATCCTAAGTTGCTGACACTTAATTATAAAAAAGTCTAAAATATTATTTGGTTAATTAATGTTGAATGAATTTAAAGTTTTGCCAGCAGGCTTTGCCAAGTGTTCATCCATTGGCTTATAAATTTCCAATTATATTTTAAAGGTCCTAAAAATATTAGTAAGTGTTCCCCAAAGGCTATTGGGATACATCTTAAAATGAGTCTAATTTACAAAGTCTATAAGCTACATATCAATGTGGTGAAAAATTTCACCATTGTGATTAATGTTTAGTTCTAACATTATAGAAAATACCATGTCAGTATGGGCAATGCCAGTTCTTTAAACATCTCTAAAGTAATGAATTTACACTACCCTCTCCTAGCCACAAATATTTGTTTTCTTTGTGAAAATGTATGGTATCTCCACTATTGTCTCCTTTCCCATCAAGCTATAGCCTTACATATACTCACAATTTATAGCAGAAATCAAATTACTACAAAATTTCATTTTACTACAGCTTATCTTACACACTGCCAATGGTGTGTGTGTGTGTGTGTGTGTGTGTGTGTGGGTGTGTGTGTAAGTGTAACTGTTTTGTGAATCAAATGGAATTTTTTTCTTCCTCCATATTACTAAAACACTGAACTTTTTGTTTTGTTTCATTGGTTGATTGGCTTTGGAGGAGGTCAGGCATGTGATTTCTTCACTACGAATGTTCGCCAGTATGGAAATTCCTTCTCTCAAAATAGAAAGACAATTCTCTTAGATAGAAAGTGTGTCTTGGAATCAGGAAAACCAGGAATATACTTGTTTTGTTCCATGCATTAAAAATAAAAAATAAGATAAAAAGAAATATGGAAAACCTGAGTTCAATCTGCCTTTGAGTTAAACTAGTTGAGTAACCATGGATGAGCCACATTTCAGGAAACAAGACAACTCTAATCTAGATATCACAACTGTTTGTAAGCCAACTCTGGATTTCAACTCCTAATAATCTATTTAGGCTTTTGAATACAGGAGTAATGTACTGAATAGTTGTATGGGCAGGACATTGTACTATCTGAGCCCTTAATAAAGGATTTGCTATTTGTCTATATAGAAAGAAGAATGCGAATATAGCTTAGGAGAATGGTCTTATGGAAAGAGCACTTAGCTTGGTCTCAGAAGAACCAGGTTTAAATGATAGCTCTGCCACTTACTTGTGTGACCCTAGGCAAGCCATTTAACCTCTTTGGGACTGTTTCCTTATCTATAAAATTATGAACTCAGAATACCAGTGATCACTTAATTGTCAAATCCAAAGATCTTTTCTCAGTCATTATTCTTCTTGACTTCTCTGCAGCCTTTCACACCAGAAATCAGTGTCCTCTACTTGACATTCTCTTCTTTCTTGATTTTTGAGACACCACTCTCTTCTGTTTCTCCTCCTACTTATCTGACCATGGTTTTTTTCAGTCTCTATTGTTGGATCCTCATCCAAGTCACTCCACTTACTGTGTGGGTCGTACAGGGCTCTGTCATGGTCCCCCTTCTCATTTCCCCCTTTACTACTTCACTTGATGATCTCCTCAGCTCCCATTGAATCAATTATCATTTCTATGCTGATGATTCTCAAATACACCTAAACATCACGATCTTCTCTGCTCACCTCTGGTCTCACATTTTTCAACACCTACTCAGACATTTCAAACTGAATATACAGTAGACATATTAAATTCTGCATGCCTAAAATTCAACATATTATTTCTCCCCTAAACCTTCTGCCTTTCCAAATTTCCATATTGCTGTTGATGATACCACCATGCTCCCAGTCTGCTAGGGTTATAATCTAGGTATTATCCTTAGTTCTTCACTTTCTCTCACCCTCCCCTATGTCCAAGCTGTTGCCAAGGCCTGTCAGTTTCACCTTTGAATCATCTCTCAAATATGGTATCTTCTTCCTTTGACCCTTCCATCACTTTAATGTAGGCCTTTATCACTTCATACCTGCTGGTGGGTCTGACTGATTAAAGTGTCCACCCACTTTAATCCATCCACCAAAATTTTTCCTACAAAGCAATTTCTTGAAGTTCAGGTCTGACATGCCTAACCCATTATTAATAAGCTCTAATGTCTCCCTACCACTTCCATGATTAAATACAAAGTGCTTTATTTGGCATTCAAAGTCATTTATAACTTAGCTTCACCCCTACCTTTCCAATGTTCTTACACCTTAATCCAGGCCATTTACTCTTTTTATCCAGTGACATTGAATTTCTCCTTGTTTCTTGAACAAGACATTTCATCTCTCACTTCCAGGCATTTTCCCCTGGCTGTTTCTCATGCCTGTAAAGCTCTCCCTCCTAATATCCTCATCCTAGATTCTCTTCCTTCCTTCAATATCCAACTAAAATCCTGCATCTACAAGAAGGTTTTCATAATACCTATTAATTCTAGGGCCTTTCCTCTCTTAACTACATCCTCTTTACCACATATATAGCTTGTTGATACATATGGGTTTTCTTGTTGTCTCTCTCATTAAATTGGAAGTTCATTGGGTGTGAAGTCTGTTATTCACCTTTCTTTGTGTCTTTAGGGGGCATACTATTTGGAACACAGTAGTTGCGTAACAAATAAATGCCTATTGACTGACTAATGGATAGGTAACATACATTATTTCACCAAATACATATTCACAACCTTTATAATTTCTTAAGGACTAAGAGAGCTCAAATATCACTAGTGAATTTTCTGAGAGACCAGGATTACCACCTCATGATTAAGCATGACAGTTGGCACTCAGTGGGAGAACATTATTTATAAGCATCCCTTTGACCTAGAGCAAGGATACATAACCTTTTTGTGTTTGTCAAGGAACAGTTTGGCTGTCTGGTGAAGCAACACAAACCTTTCATAATAAAGTTTTCAAATACCTCAAAACAAATATGTAGGATTTCAAGGAAATGCAATCTTATTAAATAGAGAGTTTTGTTTTGTTCTTTTGTTCAGAGATGACAGATTAAGAATTCTTGGATCAAATAACAAGAAGCCCAGCAGTTCTTATATATCATTCTCTGTTATATTTCTTATAATTCCAGGGAAGTCACCTTTCATTGTTTATACTGGTATTTGTAATTGATTTCCTCCAATTTAAGAGGACTGTTCTTTTTCAGTCCTTCAGTCTCGTCTAGTGCACTATACTGTCCATGGGGTTTTCTTGGCAAACATACTACAAAAGTATGGGAGTGATTTGTCATTTCCTTCTCTAGTAGGTTAAGGCAAACAAGTAAATTGCCCAGCTTCACACAACTAGTAAGTATCTGGATTTGAATTCAAATCTTCCTGACTCCAAGCAAGCACTCTCTCCACTGAGTCATCCACCTGCTTTTTCAAAGGAATAGATATGTTAATGTGATGCTCCAACACATCCAGAAAGAAGGAAGAATGCAAATATTGAAGGGCTACATATTGGTACAGTTTATCCCTCTGCTCAAGAAATGAATAGAGAATTATGATTCTTTTTTAAAGTATTTCAGTGTTTTTGCTCTTAACCTAATGACATATAATATAATGATTGGATTTTTACTATAATTGATAAATGTAAACTCAGGTTGTTGCCTTGATCAATATATCATGTTATTGTACATTACATACATTAAATATTTTTATTAATCTTCAGGTCTCAGAGAAGTATGACACCACTAATAATAGTTTCATGGATTATGCATTTTTAACATTCATTTTAGTGGAAATTCCTTGTGAACTTTTAGCCTTCTTAGAAATTTTGCCCACTGATAATGAAATATAGAAGAAAACATTATGTATTAGTGTTAGGTGATTACACAGGGTAAATTATTTTAAAGATCTGAAGTGAATTTATTAAATTTCTGTCCTAGTGAAAAAGATAGATTTATAACATTTGAGGGGAGCAGGGAAAGCAACAATGTTTAAGTTACTACTGTTAAATTTTGTTGCTTTCTTCAAAATTATAATAATAAAGATCCATGCCCAAGATATCTCTCAGAAAAAAAAATAGTCTTATCTATTAAACTAATTATTGTACATGGAGTGTCCTTTATGCTTTGAGTATCTGTAGTTTCATCTAGTAATTTTTTGACACAGATCACAATCTAAGTATATGATATAAAGTAGTCTTCAAAAATAGCTAAAAGTGTTTCCAATGAGATAAATTCTTCTCTCCCCCCGTTAAAGAGACAAGCAACAAAAATGGCCCTGCCATCTTCTGAACTTCTTTATTGTTTTCAAAGAAAATAATACCCTCCTAGCTACCATGACTTGCAACTTAGGTGACATCCTTGATGTCATAGTCTTCTTCACCCTCCACAAACAATCTGTTGCCAATATTGTCAGTTCCACGTTCATATTTCTCATGTATTCTCCCTTCTCTCCTGTAACATTGCTAAAATTCTTGTATAGACTCTCACCTCATGCCTAGAAGATTGAAATAGTTTTTTGGTTGATCTCTCTGTCTGAAGTATTTTCCCATTCTAGTCCATTCTTTACCTAGCTATCAAACTAATCTTCCTAAAGCATATGCCTTCCCATTTCACACCCATATTAAATTTCAGAGGTTCCCTATCAGCTCTAGGACCAACTATAGTATCTTCCAGAATAAAATACCTTTTTTTAAATTGGATCCCTCATATCTTCCCAGTATAACAACTTCCTCACACCTACATTTGCTAAGATCCAACGACATTAGCTTACCTGCTATTCCTTGAAAAAGACAACCAATCTCCTGACTGGACACCCACCGTACTTCATGCCTGTAAATCTCTACCTCCTCATTTCTGCCTCTAGGCTTCCTCTAAGACCCCATTAAAATTTCATCTCCTTGATGAAGCCTTTTGCAATCTCCTCATAGTGCTCATGCTTTCACTCTGTTGATGATCTCCACCCATTCCATACTTAGCTTATTTTCATGTTGTCTCCCCACTTAGACTAGAAGGCCCTTGAGAGTAAGGATTGTTTTCGGCTTTCTTTCAATACCTAGCACTTAGGAAAATAACTGGTACATAGTAAGCACTTAAGAAATCTTTGTTGACAGACAGGCAAGTAGGGTTAGAACAAAGAGATAAAAGCAAGAAAGAGTAAGGAGATAAAACTATCCCTGCCACTTCCTATTTAATATGTCACTTGTGGATAGGATGGTAGCATTTTCTGGATCAAAACCAGTTTTGGAAAGTCTCATTATATTTTATATTTCTGAAACTGGGAATGATCTGGGAAAAAATGTATGGTTCTGCGTTTCCACTAGACCACTGGGGTTGCTCATAATAAAATGTGTATACAGTGTAGAGAACTGTAGCGCAAAGATGATAAAGGAGTGGTGATATTCAGGTTAAGCCCTATCATAACTTGTGCAAACAAAAATCATTCTGGTAGTAGGAGTGAGATAAGATCTGCACATAGCTGGCATATTTTGTTCTTTTCTCTCAGAAGAGAGCCTCCTACATTTTTCTCTCAGAATATACATGGATGTATATATATACACACCCATGAATGTGCATAAATGATATATATATATGAACATACAGATGCACACTACATATGCATAGGCAAACAATAGATTATAAATTCATATACATATGTCATTGTGTATGCATAAGCATGTACATATATTGTGTATATATACATGTATATGTGTTCATGTGTATGTGTGTGTATATATATACACGTGTGTGTGTGTGTGTGTGTGTGTGGACTGAGAGCAAGAGGGAGGGAGGAAGGGATATATATATATATATATGTGTGTGTGTGTGTGTGTGTGTGTGTATACATAGATATACATACATAGATAAATATAGATATATGTCTATATATTTGTATGTGTATATATATACAGAGAGAGAGAGAGAAAGAGAGAGAGAGAGAGAGAGAGAGAGAGAGAGAGAGAGAGAGAGGAGAGAGACAGAGACAGAGAGAAAATAATATACTAGATGGTAGATGGAGAATTGGCCTTGAACAGGAAGACCCAAGTTCAAATCCTTGCACTGCCACATACTGGCTCTCTGATCTACTTCTTAGTGCTCTAAGTGAGAAGATGCTGAACTTTATTGACAGAGGGTATTTTCTCACCAAGGAGTTTTCTTTACAAATGAAGTCACAGGTTCTGTATCTATCCTCATATTGATCTAGTCTATTGAAATAAAAAAAAGCAATTATTAAATGCTTACTATATAGCAAGCAGTATGCTGACTACTAGGAATGCAAATAAAATCAGAAAGACACCCTAGCGATAGGGAATATACATTATAATTGGCCATGGCAACACATAAGGGAAGCTGAAAATGGGGGGAAGATGAAGTTCTCTGGTGCAGGGGCATGGTAGAGAAAGTCCAGAGAATCAGAAATATAACCTGGAAATGAATGAAGATAAGGAGATTACCTGAGAAGCTAGAACAAGAGTCAAAAAAGTAATCCTAAGAATAAAGAATGCTAAAAATGAGGAGAAAAAACAAAAATTATGCTGTTTTTTAAAGTGAAAAGTTAGAAATGGATTGAGAAAAATGAGTGTACAAATTTTGAAAAGGAAGAAAATGAAATTTAAAACTAAATAAAGGAATGAAAAAAGAAAGTAAACAAATGAGAATCTGGAGATCTGGAAATTACACTTAGAAAAGTAATCAAGCAGTAGCGTCGCAACTGTGCTGTGCATTAATTCCAATCTCTGCAATCTTTTCTGTGATCTTATGATAGCATGAGAAACAGTGGGAAAAGAGTTAATGACTCTTCCATCAGAGGAAGGAGGATTGATCATGATTAATGTGAAACTGTTCGTCACTTTACTTTTAGTGTTTTCTAATGATTTGAAAGCTGATTTTAAAAAATCTCTGAGGGATAACTATATGTTCTTCCTTTCTATATGGAAACACTGATATGAAATTTTTCCAATGAGAGAAAAAACGTATACTTTTTTAATTGAAAATAGTCACCCTGTGAAAGGGCTTAATGAACATCACAGTGATATAGTAGTAAAAATTGAAAACCTAAAGGTGAAAGAGTTAATTACATAAAAATATATAGAAATGGAAATCTATCCCATTAAATAAAAAATTATGGAAGTGATACCATATTAAAAGCAAAAAGGAAAGAAGAATAACAAAGAATTATAACATTTACTCATTTAGTCTTCTATTCAACTAACTTTGTGCCTACCATGTGCCAAGTCTTATGCAGTCCTATAATACTGCAAAGATAAATAAGATACAGACTTTTCTTTCTATTGCACAGTTGCCTTTAAGAAACGTATAGTAAATTATGGGAGATCTTGACTAAGAAAGACTCTCTTAACAGAAAATCTGCAGTCCATAATTGTGTTAAAGATACAGGAAGACAACTAGCCATAAGGATAAAATGCATTATTAAAGGGAGTAAGGATAAACAGCAAAAGCAAAAAGTAACAAAAATTTCAGTGGCAGATAAAGGTCAAGTATCTAAAAATGAAAACTGATAAAGTTAGAGAGTACGTAAAAAGAATCAAAGAATTTCTATGTCCATCAAAAGGAAGTCGATCAGTTGATGGCTAAGGTATTAAAAGATCTTCGAGAGAATTCAGTAAATAAAAGAGATAAGACAAGAAATATAAATAGTTCAGGAGAATGAATTTAGAAGGCATACGATCAGCTTGTCAGTCTTTCAGGGAGATACAAGAGAATTACGACTAAATCCATTCTGGTCCTTGCCCTTTGCACCAGAGTCTTCAGAAGTAAAAACAAAGCCTTTCTCTTTTTTAAGGCTATTGCAGCCCCATCATTTTGATGGAGCTCAAATAGCTGGTGAATAGGTTTCAGTAACTTTTGAATAGGGTTCATCTTATTTAAGCTAATGTTTGGAGAGGTGATATTGGGAAGAGTATAGCAGAAGACTTTTAAGCTTTAAAAATTCCTTTTGAACATCCACTGGATAGTTGGGTACAAGGATAGATGAGAGGGAAACCAGATGTCGTTCCTCAACTCTGAGGGAAAAAGCTTCTATTACTGTGATCTTTCATATCCTTTACCTTCTTACCAACATCCCAAACGGAGTGTGGTAATAAACTAGAACCAGAGATTCTTCATAATGCTGTGCAACATGTTACAAAAGAGCATCATATCTGTATCAGGGCTACTTCTACTAACACCTCCCACCCACTCCTGCTTTGGTTATTTGGGGACATTTGTCCTTATGATGGGACATCTCCAATGACAGGAGAAAGACAGTATCGGAACCTCTAGACATCTTAGGTGAATCTCATGCAGCCAATACCTTCTCATCTAGCACTGGTGCTCCAGAATTTTGTCTAATTATCTTTAGGTATTGATCCTACCTCAGCTGAGATGGTGTAGCAATTTTGTTGATTTGCTTGTAGGAAAATAATTAAATTATGAACAACATATAGATACTTTTAAAGACTATAAATATAGAATTCTCAAATATTGTCAAATTGAGAGTTCTCTGAGAGATACAAAGTGTTAGAAAAATGGATAGTAAAATATTTCTATGTATGATGCTAAATTAAGGTCTATACAAAGAAAATTAGGATACAATTCTTGCCTTCTAGAAACATATATTTGGGAAAGAAGTAACATACAGTAAATATCTCAGTACATTTTAATCTCTGATTCATTATAATGCCTGTCCAAAGAAAGCCAAGGATCTGGCAGGAGAATAGTTTGTCTTATGGGGCATTTATTTCTTTTCTAACATTGAAAATCCATAGTGCTGAGCTTTGTCCTGGCTATTTAGTTGATTTCTATTAATTTGGGGAGTCTTCAGATTCATACGTATACAGCTCAACTAATACACTCTTGAATGATAATTCAATTTTGTAGAAGTTGAAAGTAGTAGGTTTTGTCCATAGGGCAGATAGAATGCCCTGTTTCTCAGAACTACCTTTAAGAAAAGTTCAAATTGGTTCTGAAGTTACACCCTTCCTCTCCTTCCCCCCTTTCCACAGACCCCTTACTGATAAAAGGGGATAAGGGGTGACATAAGCAGTAACATTTTTCCCATCAATGGAACTCTGTAGTCGGAGAGTTTAGAATCTGACATGCCTATCATGATAAAACCATAACATTGCCAGGGTGGGGGTTCAAAGTTTGCTAACTACCTTATAACTACATAGACTTATCATATAAGCCTTTAGATAATTTTAAATTTACTTTCATGTCTATAAAAAGGAAAAGACACATTTCTTCTAGGCAGAGCATTACCTGAAAGATATTTTGCTTTACCTTGTGAAAGGAGCAAAGGCAGAAGAGAGTACAGGTAAGACATGTAAAATATATTACAGATATATCTGAGAGGCTGCCAGTGGTCCACATATACTGAAAACAGCTGTTGTGAGGTTGGTAATGTTTTTGGCATTTCACTACAGAATGTTCTAGAAATTTTAAGCAAGGACAGATTATAGTCAATGCACCTAGAGGAAGTCCGTGGGCATATACTTAAAAATCTGGGTACATTATTTGGGTACTATCAAATCTTTTCATGAGGAGAGAGCAATGAAGGAGACAACAAAAGTAAGTGAGCATAGATGGGGAGTTTATGCCAAACATAAGGTCAAAGAAACCTAGGTAGAGCTCAAAGGAGGTCTAGCAAAGTCAAGATAAGGAACCGAAGTCAAGAACAGTTCAATGACTTGGCCAAATTAATACTTGTCATTCAAATGCCAAACATATATTTGCCTAAAAGAATATTTTACAGAAAACTCACATGGAGGTCACAAGAAGAGATAGAAGGACACTCTCATGTTGTCTCTGAAGAACTTTGGAGTTGATCTGTGTAATGCGAGATGTTGCTAAAAGATGTCCCAGTATGGCAAGCCCACAACAAAGAAGGTTCTGGGCTCTATGAGTGAAGCAGGATTGTAGTGACTCAAAAGAGGTATGACGACCATTAGGATGGTATCTTAGCAAGATGATTTCCCTATCTCTGAAGATAAATTCCTTACTTCATAAATCTGACAGGTAAACTATTCCTTGCTCTCCCAGTTTGCTTATAGTATCAGCCTTTATATCTAAACTATGTATCCATTTTGAATTTATTTTGTTATACAGTGTAAGATCTTGGTCTATGTCTAATTTTTGCCATAGTATTTTCCAGTGTTCCAAGCAGTTTTTGTCAAATAGTAGGTTCTTGTGCCACAAGCTGGGGTTTTGGGTTTATCAAACAGTAGGTTGCTATAATCATTGATTACTGTGTCTTGGGTACTTAACCTTTTTGATTGATCCACCACTCTATTTCTTAGCCAGTACCAAGTAGTTTTGATGGTTGCTCCTTTATATACAATTTAAGATCTGGCATGGCTAGGGCACCTTCCCTAGCATTTCTATTCATTAATCCCCTCGATATTCTGGACCTTTTGTTCTTCCAGATGAATTTTGTTATTATTTTTTCTAACTCTATAAAATAATTTTTGTAATTTGATTGGTATGGCATGGAATTGATTAATTTAGGTGGAATTGTCATTTTTTATTATATTTGCTATGAGCAACTAATGTTTTTTTTTTTCCCAATTATTCAGAGCTGACCTTATTTGTGTGCAAAGTGTTTTGTAAATGTGTTCCTATAGTTTCCAAGTTTGTTTAGTCAGGTAGACTCCCAAATATTTTATAATGTCTACAACAACTTTAACAGAATTTCTCTTTCTATCTTTTGCTGTTGGGCTTTGTTAATAATATATAGAAATGCCTATGATTCGTGTGGGTTTATTTTATATTCTGCTATTTTGGTGAAGTTTTTAATGTTTCAAGAAAGTTTTTACTTGATTCTCTAGGATTCTTTAAGTGTGTCATCTGCAAAGAGTGATAGCTTTGTTTCTTCTTCACCTATTCTAATTCCTTCAATTTCTTGTTCTTTTATTGCTAAGGCTAATCCTTCTAGTACCATATTGAGTAACAGTAGAGATAATGATCATCCTTGTTTCACCCCTGATCTTATTGGAAGTGCTTCTAGCATACCCTCATTACATGTAATGCTTGCTGATGCTTTTAGTTGGATGCTACTTATTTTAACTAAGACTCCATTTACCCCTATGCACTCCAGTGTTTTTAATAGAAATGGGTGCAACATATAGAAATGCCAATGATTTATAAGGATTTATCTTTTATCCTGCAACTTTGCTAAAGTTGTTTATTATTTCAAGTAATTTTTTACTTGATTCTCTAGGATTCTCTAAGTATATCATATTTTACTGTCTATTTCTTCCTGTACCTTCCTTAACATCTCCTCTAAGAATTTGAATGCTATACCACTTGGTGAATATGAGTTTAGTACTGATACTATTTCATTGTCTATGCTGCCTTTTAGCAGGGTGTAATTTCCTTCCTTGTCTCTTTCAGTTAGATGTAATTTTGTTTTTACTTTGTCTGAGATTAGGATTGCTACCCTTACTATTATTTACTTTGGCTGAAGCATAATATGTTCTACTCCTGCTTTTTACCTTTACTCTGTGTGTATCCTCCATTTCAAATGTGTTTATTGTAAATAACATATTGTAGAATGATGTTTTTTTAATGTTTGACTTGAATGAAGTATTTTACTAATATCATGTTCAATAATTAGCAAAACAGATCATTATCAAAATTGCATGATCTTGAATCAATTGTAAAAACATTTCAAATCTAATAATTGTAAAGTTATACAGGATTTTTTAAAAATGACACACTTAGATTGTTAAACTTTGCTTTTAAACTAAAAAAAGACTTACCATGTTCAAAATATTCCCCAAGTCTAAATTTTTTGTTTTATGATACATATTTTCAAATGAAACACATTGCATGCAAAGTGTTCAAATATATTGCACCGCGCCCAAGATTAAAGTACCACATAGATTTCACAGGAAGAACAATGGGCACCAGGGTATAATTTTTTTTCTTTCTAACTTGTATTGAAATAATGAGAAAAGGCCTACTCACAAAAGGGGCTATGATGGCTTGTACTTTCTCTATAAAAATTGAGTAAACCACTGTAAGGATTGGGTAGTCAGATGCACAGAAAGAAACTCAAAACCACCTCCTTTTCTACCTCTTTTATAAAATTGTGTACTTTAATACCAGAAACCACAAAACTGAAAATCATTTTTAAAATTTCAGTTCATTTTGGAAACTATGAATTCATGATGCCCTATTCTAGAGATTAAGTAAAGGGGTGGAAACTGACAGAGGAAGGGCAAATCTGGGCAGATGGTAAACAGAAGCAAAACACTGATGAGGAGGGAAAGGAGGAGAAGAGAGAGAGGACAAAAAGGAGAAAAAGTAGGATGGAGGGAAATATACAGTATGAATGGGATGAACTGAGCCATAAAATGGAAGCATATAGCAGACTGGATCAAAACCCAAAATCCTATCATATGTTGTTTACAAGAAACACACATGAAGCAGAAAGATACACAAAGACTAAAGGTAAGGAACTAGAGGAGAATCTATTATGCTTCAGCTGAAGTAGAAAAAAAAGAAGGGGTGGCAATCCTAATCTCAGGAAAGTAAAAGCAAAAATAGTCCTAATGAAAAGAAATAAGGAAGGAAATTACATCTTGCTGAAAGGTACTATATACAATGAAATAATATCAATATTAAGCATATATGCACCTAGTGGTATAACATCCAAATTCTTTTTTTGTTGTTGTTGTTTTAAGATTAATATATTTATTTTTAGTTTTCAACATTCGTATCAACAAGATTTTGAGTTACAAATTTTCTCCCCATCTTTACCCTCCCCCACCCCAAGATGGCATGTATTCTTATTGCCCCTTTTGCCAGTCAGCCCCCCCTTCTAACACCCCACTCCACACCCCTCATCCCTTTCCTACTTACTTTCTTGTAGGGCCAAATAGATTTCAATATCTTATTGTCTGTATATCTTATTTCTCAGTTACATGTAAAGACATTTTTTTAACATTTGTTTTTAGAACTTTGAGTTCCAAATTCTCTCCGTTCTTCCCTCCCCACCCTCTTGGAGAAGGCAAGCAATTAAATATAGGTTATAGATGTATAGTTATGCAAAACACTTCCATAATAGTCATGTTGTTTAAAACTAACCATATTTCCTTCCATCCTTTCCCATCCCTCATTTATTCAATTTTTGCCTCTGACCCTGTTTGTTTTCAAAAGTATTTGCTTTTGACTACCCTCTCCTTCAATCTGCCCTTTCTCATATAACCCTGGCTCTTATCCTCTTCCCACCTACTTTTCTGTAGGGTAAGATACCCAGTTGAGTGTGTATGTTATCCTCTCCTTAGGTCAAATCCGATGAGAGTAAGATTCATTCATTCCCTTTCACCTACCCCCTCTTCCCTTCCATTATAACAGCTTTTTTCTCACTTCTCTTCTGTGAGATGATTTAATTTCTCCTTCTCCCAATGTATTTCTCTCTCAACCCTTAATTTTATTTTTTTAGATGTCATCCCTTCATATTCAACTCATCCTGTGCCCTCTGTCTATCTATATCTATATCAATATCTATATCAGTATCTGTATCTGTATCTATATCTATATCTAGAGAGAGATCTATACCTATATCTATCTATCTGTATGTATGTATACATCTATAAATGTATATGTATATATATGTGTGTGTGTATGTGTAAATGTATGTATGTATATATGTGTGCGTGCGTGTGTGCGTGTGTGTGTGTATGTATATCTGTATATATGTTTATTCCCTTCAACTACCCTAATACTAAGAAAGGTCTCATGAGTCACAAATATCTTTCCATGTGGAAATGTAAATAGTTCAACTTTAGTAAGTACCTTATGATTTCTTTTTCCTGTTTATCTTTTCACACTTCTCTTGATTCCTGCATTTGACAGGAAAATTTTCTATTCAGCTTGGGTCTTTTTATCAAGAATGCTTGAAAGTCCTCTATTTCATTGAAAATCCATATTTTGCCTTGGAGCATTATACTCAGTTTTGCTGGGTAGGGGATTCTAGGTTTTAATCCTAGCTCCTTTGACCTCCAGAGTATCATATTCCAAATCCTTTGATCCCTTAATGTAGAAGCTGCTAGATCTTGTGTTATCCTGTTTGTGTTTCCACAATATTTGATTTTTTTTCTGACTGCTTGCAATATTTTCTCCTTGACATGGGAACTCTGTAAATTGGTTAAAACATTCCTAGAAGTTTTCCTTTGGGGATGTTTTTCAAGAGGCAATGAGTGGATTCTTTCAATTTCTATTTTATCCTCTGGTTCCAGAATATCAGGGTAATTTTCTTTGACAATTTCTTGAAAGATAATGTCAAGGCTCTTTTTTAGATCATGGCTTTCAGGTAGTCCAATAATTTTTAAATTATCTCTCTTGGATCTATTTTCAAGGTCAGTGCTTTTTCAAATGAGATATTTCACATTGGCTTCTATTTTTCATTCGTTGGGTTCTGTTTTATAATTTCTTGATTTCTCTTAAAGTCCCTAGCTTCCATTTGCTCCATTATAATTTTTAAGGAATTATTTTCTTCAGTGAGCTTTTGGACCTCCATTTCCATTTCGCCAATTCTGCTTTTTAACGCAGTCTTTTCCTCATTGGCTTTTTGGACCTCTTTTGCCATTTGGGTTAGTCTATTTGTAAGGTGTTATTTTCTTCAGTATTTTTTGGGTCTCCTTCAGCAAACTGTTGATTCATTTTTCATGACTTTCTTGCATCACTCTATTTCTCTTCCCAATTTCTCCTATACTTGTCTTACTTGATTTTCCAGATCCTTTTTTAGCTCTTCCATGGCCTGAGACCAATTCATATTTTTCTTGGAGGCTTTTGATTTAAGATCTTTGACTTCATCATCTTCTTCTGGCTGTGTGTTTTGATCTTCTTTGTCACCATAGTAAGATTCTTAGCAACCACCCAGGCCATCTCAGGCTGGAGACTTGTTTCATTCTGTCATTTCATGGGTTCTGTAGCTCTAGAATTTGTTTAGAGTCAATTTTTACAGGCATTTGGAGAGATTTGTGGGACAGCTCAAGCAAGTCCCTGTTTTCAAGCTGCCATCTTGGCTCTGCCCCCGAAAATCCAAATTCTTCAAGGAGAAGTTATGTGAGTTACAGGTTCATGACCAACAAGATACAGTGAGCATTACAAAATGCAAAATACGTTATTTAGTTTATATTAAATTAAAAGGCTTTCACACACACACACACAACCAAGATTAGAAGAAAAGCACAAAGCTGGGAAACAATTTTTACAGCAACTGTCTCTGATAGAGGGTTTATTTCTCAAATATATAGAGAACTGAATCTATAAGAATACAAAGCCATTCCCCATTTGATATATGGTCAAAGGATATGAAGAGGCAGTTTTCAGATGAAGAATCAAAGCTATTTATAGGTATATGAAGACATTCTCCAAATCACTTTTGATTAGAGAAATGCCAATTAAAACAACCTCACACACATCAGATACACACACATACACACAAAAGGAAAATGATAAATGTTGGAAGAGGATGTGACAATACTGAGACACAAATACACTGTTAGTAGAGTTAAGAAGGAAGCAATTTGACATAACAGTCATGCAAAACACATTCCATGTTAGTCTTGTTCTGAATGAAACTACAGGAAAAAGAAACAACTAAATGTGGAGTTGTGATCTGATCCAACCATTTTGGAGAATAATTTTGAATTATGTGCAAAGAACAACCAAATTGTGCATACCCTTTGATCCATAAATATAACTACTGGGTCTGTATCCCAAAGAGATCGTAAAAAAGGGGAAAAGACCCATCTATGCAAAAATATTAATAGCCACTCTTTTCGTGGTGGCAACAATATTTGAAATATAAAAATACACATCATTTGGGGAATGGCTGAACAGCCTGTGTTATATGAATATACTAGAATACTATTACATAAAGAAATGATGAACAGGCAGGTTTCAGAAAAATCTGGAAATACGTATACAAACTGATGCAAAGTGAAATGAGCAGAACCAAGAAAATATTGTACATAATGTCAGCAACATTGTGTGATGATCAACTATGAATGACTCAGCTCTTCTTAGCAATACAATGATCCAAGACAAGTACAAAAGACTCATGAAGGAAAATCCTATTCACATCCAGATAAAAAACTGGTGGACTCTGAATGCAGACCGAAGCATATCTTTTTACTTACTTTATTATTTTTTGTGTTTTTATTTTGCTTTTGTTATGTTTCTTCTTTCACAACTGTGACAAATATGGAAATTCTACATGATACTACATGATAGCACATTTATTGCATGTTACCTACCATTTTTTGAAGAGGGGAAGGCCAGAGAAGGAGGGAGAAAATTTTGGAACTCTTTGGAATGCTTAAAAGTATCTTAACATGTAATTGAGAAAATAAATAAAATGTTATTAAGAAAAAGAGATATGATGTGCACAAATTTAGAGGCATCTCCACTCAAAATGTTAGCATGGATTGACCTTTTGTAGAGCCTTCTGAGCTTGTATTAGTTTGATTAGCCACAGTTGGATACAATGTACCTTGACATCAACATCATAAGGTCATTTTGGTCTTTTTAGAGGGTTAAGGACAACAACTAACAGATACATAGCTAGTACTGTCCTGGGTTAGGCCATAATATCCTAATAATCTAAATGGAAAGAACATAACCTTATTCTAACCCAGGTTCTTTGATTCCAAATTTAGTCTTCTCAGTTGATATCTTTAACTTAATGATCCCCACAGTCTTCTTTAATCACAAACTTGAGAAACATCTCATCTTCATTAGGTTTTAGCTATGAATTTCTTCAATATCTTTTCACTCATAGTTCTTTTCAGAACCATAGCTTCTAGTCTCCTTACTGCTTCTCTTCACACAAATCCAGCTAACATATATATATATATATATATATATATATATATATATATATATATATATATATATATATATATACACACACACATATATACATATATGTATACACATACATATATATATATGTAATATCTCCTTAATTCCTGCATCCCATCCCAAATTCTTAGTCTAGAATTCAAGATATCTTTCTCTAATGGCATCTGAATGGGGCAGACATGATGATTATACTTTAATACAGCATGACAACAATATTCAAGAAAAAATTACAAAAATGCAAAACGTTCCAAAATGAAATATAACAAAAGAAGAGATATAAGAAACTCTATAGGAAATATTAAAAAATAAAACCTTTCAGGATCATAGGGTATTGATGATATTCTTCTAGAAAATTATTCATTATAGTTTGCCATTGACCAATCTTAAGACTGCTTTCACTAAATCTTAATTTAATTGTAGCAAAATTTGATTGATTTTTCCCTCTAATTATAGATGAAGACTCTTGCCCAGGACAATGTCTACAGAAATTTAACATATACTTCATAAACTAGTAGAAGCTAAAATAGACAATAAGAGGCCAGGAAACCCTTTGTCTCTTTGGGCTGACAGGTCAACGTAGGTGGGTTCTTCTTCCTGCAACTCATCAGTCTGAACCTCATTGATAGCTCTCAAACATATTAAGATGTTCAATAATCAAATTGCTCTGTGAGATCCATTGGATTCAGGAAGAATAAAATTTTATTTGTCATTAAGGTTAATTTCTAAAACCAATGGGGAAAGAAATGAGTCAGAAGGACAAGAATAAAGAGAACATAACATGACTTTTAGGTCCTTATTGGTTTTTGGAGGTGGTGAATCAGTTCACCTGATATATATATATATATATATATATATATATATATATATATATATATATATATATATATATATATATATATATATATATATATGTATATATATATGTATATATGTATATATATGTATATATATATGTATATATATGTATATATATGTATATATATATATATGGCTTAGATCAAAGACTAATGAGAGTGAAAGTATTATTTTTAAATTAATTTTTTTTTTAGTAGAGAGTGGTTCACAGAATTTTATTGTTATTCTGGAAACAGATAATACCTGCCAAAAAAACCAGCTATTCTAATATGAAGCTGCTTAACACTAAAAACTTTGCAATGAAGTGATGAATTCTTTGCCTTTGTAAAACTATGGAATAAAAGAAAAGGTATATGTGCCTTTTCCTTGTGTGGTCTCCTTCCACTTCTCCAAGATGCTTGAAGTTTACAAACAAAAGGGGTAGGTAGTGCTAAGAATCACATCTTTTAGAAAATTCGCATATTTTATTACAATTGTTGATATTATAAGTGAGTTATAAATATTTTTAAAATGAGCAGTGATGATGGAAGATGCAAAATATTAATACTGGCACATCATTGCCATAGAGGAAAACTGAAGACATCAGGCAGTTCCTTCTAAATATAAATGTAGTACTTATTTCTCTTGGAGAATCAAGCAAGGAAATTGGCAGACTTGAATTATCTGTACATCCAAAAGCAAGAGGCACATCATTCCTTGGAATATTTCTTAATCTTGTTTAAGCAAAATTAACTGAAGAGGAAGGTGATTGAATATTGGTCTAGAAACAAAGAAAAGCTTGTACGTGAATGCCTTCTTGGTCACTTACTAATCATGTGACAATGCACCAGTCACTGAACAAATCTCAGCCTTAATTTCTTCACCTGTAAAATTGGGATAGTATTTACTTCATGCCTACTACCAAGTGTTTTTGAGAAAATAAAATGTGATAAAGCATGTGAAGTAATCCATAAATATCAATGTGCTTGCATTTATTTATATTTATTTAGTTAGTATTTTATTTTTCCCCAGTTAGAGGTAAAAACAATCTTTAATATTTATTTTTAAAACTTTGAGTTCCATGTTCTCCTTCTTCCTCCCTCCCCACTCCAACCCAATTGAGAAGGCAACCAAATCAATATGGTTTACATATGTGTAGTAGTGCAGAATATTTCCATATGTTATGAAAGAAAACAGAGAAAAAATCAAGAAAAATAAAGTAAAAAAATTGTATTTCAATCTGTATTCAGACACTATCAGTTCTTTTTCTGGGTATGGATAGTATTTTTCATCATTTGTCCTTCAGAATTATCTTGGATCATTGTATTGCTGAGAATAGCAAAGTCATTCACAGCTGATCATCTTACAACATTGCTGTTACTTTGTACACAGTACATTTGACTTTGCATCAGTTCATGTAAGTCTTTCCAGATTTTTCTGAGAGCACTCTGCTTATCATTTCTTATAGTACAATAGTATTCCATCACAATCACATACCACAATTTGTTCTGCAATTCCCTAATTGATGGGCATCCTGTCAATTTCTAATACTTTGCCACCCCCCAAAAATGCTGCTACAAATATTTTACATATATAGATTATTAATGTGCTTTGGTGAATGCAGTATGGAAGGATTGAAGATTTGGATACAATGAATTTATAATTTATCCAATCACTATAGTTAGCTATGTATATGTGTGTACAGAAACTTGTGTTTCTATACACACATGCAATCATGATATGTGATTCTTCTTCAATTGCTTCCCAAACAAATTCAACAAAGAATCTATTTCAAACTTACTCTTCTTTCCTCTATCCTCAGACATTTTCCCCTCCCTCCATTTTGAGGCTGAAGACCTTGATGCCTACTTTACTGAAAAAATGGAGAGCATTCATATCGAGCTTCTTTACGCTCCATCTCTTCACTCTCTCCCTCATTTTCCAGTCTGTGACAATATGATAGTTCATCATGACAAGCACAATCCTTCAGTACTTGTCTTAAATCTCATCCCCTCCTATTTTCTCTCGCAGATGGAACTTCAAGTATGTTCTCTATGTAATTTTCAACCTCTGACTTCTACTGGCTTTTCCCTACTGCCATAATTTTTCACCAAATCTTAAGCTGTTAATATATAAAACTATTAATATATATATGTAGATATTTAAATAGTGCATATACATATACTTGGATATGTGCGTTCATATAAATACGGACATTGTACACATATGTTAATATGTGTACCTATATGGATATTTACATACATATTCCTTGAAGAAAATATGTGTATGTATGTGTATCAATGTGTGTCTGTGTGTATATATACACACACATATATACATACATATACATATATACAAAAACATGTGTATATGAGTATATGGATACATATAGATAGATAGTTTCTTCAAGAAATAGGTACATATGTACACACATATAGGCATGCAATTAAATATATGTGTATAAATGTAGACATATAAAATAGAATGTGTGTATGCATGTATATGATGCATGTGTGTGTTCATGTGTATGTACACACATACATGTGTTTGCACACATATATCTGTACATATACATATATTTACATGTAAATAGTATAAATACACATACATGTATATCATGCATACATGCAAGTGTACATAGTGTGTTATATCATGTTTAGATACACATTTATTTATATGTATTCATATATGTGTAAGTTTATACATACATATTCCTTTAATAACTATATAACTATGTACATACATATGTATACATATGTACACATATATAATACACATGTGTCTGCGTGTATGTATCTACACAAACATGGATAGACACACACGTTTTTTCAAAGGATATGTATATACATAAACATCTATGCAGACATAAAATATATATGTATGTGCACATCCTATTATTCCATTTGCATATGCACACTCATTTTTATGCATTCATCATAGTGTTATGTATATGTACATATGTATTCTTTGGATATATATATATATATATATGCATGTATATGTAAATATTTTTATTTTTAACAAGTTGAAAATCTTTACTTTTTGGCATTGAAGTCATCATATACTTTTTGATTGTCAATTTCAGAGGAAGTGCAAAATATATTCACAAAATTTGTTCACTGCTGTCATAGAGGATGTATGTAATGAATTTAAAGAAGAACCTCTCATCATGTCATGAACCATATCCTTCAAAAAGCAGAGAGAAACTAAAAAAGAGGAATTCTATTATTTATATTTTTTCCACTAATAAGGAAGATCTGACTGCTAGAATTAAGATGAAATCCTGGGACTGACAATTGTAACTTAGAATTTGTAATAGAAGGGAGGAAAGATGGGGTTACAATTACTTGCACCCCATATTTTGGGAGAGCTGATTGTAAATTGCTCAATCATAGGGTAGTTAGATTAAAGATCTGCAATGAAAATCAGCCTAAAAGAAAATTCCCAGATAATGGAATTCTGAAGACAAAAAGAAATAAAAGTGGGAAAATGTGAGAACTATCTAGAAAGATCAGTGAGTTACAAAAGAACTAACCAATCATGTTCAAAAACAAACATGTACATTGAAGCAAAGATAGGTAACAGAGGGGGAATTGACAAGTTTGACAATCTTGTGAAAAATGGTGACACATACTTGTAATCTCTGATATGATGAAAGTAGAGCCTGGTGAATTTCCCGAGCTAAGGAGTTCTGGGCTACAGTGGGCCATATTGAAGGATTGCCAGAAATAAGTGGGTACAGATAAGGTAAGCCCCTACAATGGGAGACACCAGATTGATTAAAAAGAAGCAAACTCTCCTGAATTAGAGACAATGCAAGTCAAACTTCTGTGTTGATCAGCAGCGGAAACGGGTCCATGACTAGCCATTAGTCATGAGCCTGGGAGAGATAAAAAAATCCAGTAATTTTAAAACAAGCAAATGTAGATACAAATGCATGCATGCAAGAGTAAATGAATGAATGAATATGCACATAAATGAATGAATAAAAAAGAACTACATCCAGGTAAATGATAATTGATTTTAGAATGACTGAATAAATCAGGCTATATAAATGTAGTGAAATATTATTGTGCACAAAGGATGAATATAAAGAATTCAGAGAAGCATGGGAAGACCTAAATGAAGTGACTTAGAATGAAATAAAGAGAACTAGAACAATAAAAACAAATCCAACACAGGTTGGATTGGGCACAGCATGACATCTAATTACCCTCATACATGCATCAGAGATATGAATACACTCCTGTTCCCTATCCCATATACTTACATTTGTGACAGCCCTGGGAGGTGAAAAACGTCTCTCCCACAAACCCTCTCCTGGCGTAACACTAAATGACATGCTAAAGTTTCTATCTTGAAATTGGATCCATTCATCTTAGCTCTTTCACTATTTCCATAGTATTTCTATTACAAACTAAAACAAAATAAAAATAAAATTACATGTTTGAAGAAAAAAAAAAACACCTTATTTTCCCTTCCTTGATGTTCAGAGTAGAGACTCAAAACTCAAGAAAAAGATATGGTTATTTTGTTTAATTAACTATAAGAGCAAGAAAGACTTTCCATGACTGTATAATAACAGCCAGCTGGGCATTAATATGATCATCAAAATCAATTGGGGGCAGGTTACAAGCAAACATGATTAATATTTCCCAACTAATGCTTGTTTATTTCTAGGATTTACTTACATTAAATAACTTGGGGACTGAAATAAGGAGACATTTAGAGGCTCTGTCCCAGTTCCAAATGTTTGCTTTTCATGGGAGAAGTTTGAGGGGAATGCATTTCCCATGATATGTGTTTCTGAGTCCCCTAAGTGATTTCAAAACCTTACACCCTTCATGCTGTCTTCTGACAGAATCCTTGTTTTTTATGAGTAGGACTTTATTGGAAAGGCCATTCCATTGAGAGGAGAAGCTTAGGTATGATGTAAGTAGTCTATACTAGCTTCAACTTCAACTTTCTCAATCCCTCTAAACAAATACATTGAGAATTAAAACTCATATGGGCTCTTTAATACACAGGAACTTTTTTAACAATGAGTTTTAACTATAATTCTCCAAAGTCCAGTCTCTTTTTGAATTAAAATGGGGGATGATACTAGTTATCTCCACTTAACTTATCTATCAGGGTAGACTATTTGAAAATTAGATTGTAAATATGAAATAATTGATGCCCCTTGGAAAACACATGCTAATGAAGGAATAAAGGTGGTATCATTCAGCAGATGTTGGAAAGCAGTTCCATGAAAAATGGATACTTGTGGTCCCATGTTGTTCTCACTATAAGATAATATTGCTTCTGACTTAAAGAGATCTAAGGGAAAATAATGAGCATTTTTGTGAATTAAAAAAAAGCAATTAGAACTTCTTAAATATTGCCCCAGTACTTAAATTCCATAGAAATAAATACTATAAAGTTAGATAGGGCAATAATTTCCTTTTAAGGAGATCATTTGGGTCCATTCTTCATCTATTTAATCTGATAACAGAAAATATTTACTGTGATCTTTATCACCAAAATAGATTTAAAATTGTCCTTTTCAAAAGAGAATACCCAATAACTTTGTAAGACTGTCACTAATAAACATTTTAATCTAGACCTTTTAAACTAAGTTAAACAAAAGAAAGAGGCTGACAAAAAAAAAAAAACCTGAAAACAAAAGCCAGCACTCTCAAAGCAGAAAATATGGATTCAAAGAAATGAGAGAGGAATTGATTTTTTGTCTTATATGGGTTGCTTGTTAGAGTGTACACATCAGGGCACATTAGGTAATGATGACTCAAGGATATCAAGTTATCCCACCATAGGCATTTTTATTTTAACTTTGATATGAACTAGTTATTTCATTTATGTAGAAAATTTCCAGTATGGAGCTTCCCCCCATTCAAGCAGATAGGGGATTTTTTTTTTAATTGTCTAAGAAACTTGTCTGGGCTGTGAAATTTTTAGGAGATTTTTGATAGACATACTGCTAGCATATGCCAAATATGGTTCTTGTATACTGATCTTTCTGACTGTAAGACCAGCTTTCAGTATATTATATCACAGTGCCTCTCCAGGGTTTCTATATAGGAATTCTACATTCTGATTCCTTCATGAACACAATCATTATGCACTACTTTACAATATGGCATTTATTACATATATGTGTGTGTGCTTATATACACATGTACACAATATATGGACATGCATACATGTATGCATTTATGTGTGGACAGACATCCATATTTATATGTATATCTAATTTTTAAGATTCTGCAGGGTGGGTGAACTTATTTGGAATTTTATTTTATACTAAGAGGTATCTACCTAAAACTTTCATACTCTGCCTACACCAACCTGAATGGAGAGGACTTAGGGAAGTAACCTAACCTCCTTTAGTCTTTTTCCTCATCTGTAAAATGAGGGGGTTATAACAGATGGAGTAAAAGGTCTCTTCTAGTCTTAAATCTGTTCTGCTTTCATCTCAATTGGAATAGACCTGTCATTGCATTAGTATTGGGAACTTCTTATAAGTAAAATTCCTCTTTAGACTTCTGTGACTGAAGATGGTGGAGTAAGCAGCAAATCACTGTCACTCTACCTTATTGATCTCTGAAAAACCAGAAAATAGCAGCCCAGAAAAAATATAGAACAGTAGAGCCAGCAGAAAGATGGGGTAGAGCCATCTTTTAGCCCATGAAAGTTGGAGGATTGTCAAGAAAGGTCTGTTTCCTTCACATAAGAGGGGAGCACATTCCAGGATGGGCAGCATCTCAGCTAGTCCACAGCAAGCCCCACCTAAACAAACTACTGGGAGATATGACCCAACAATGGTGGAACAGGCAAACACTAACAGAAGAATGCCCCACATGCCTTAACATAGCCAGGGGAAAGAGCAAATTCTAGCTCAGAGATCCATCATGTGTTTCAATGCAGCCCCAAGTGGGTAGGAATCCCTCAAATAGCCAGACATTCCCATGCTCCAGTTAAGCCAAAAGTGGGCAGGCATCCTCCAGCGGCAGATGTCCACATGCTTCAGCAAAGCCCCCACAGGCAGGCATCCTCCAATGGCTGGACCTCCCCATGCTATAGTACATCCCTGGGTGGGCAGTCATTCTCCAGTAGCTAGATCCTCATGTACTTCAGTCTACCCCAGTCTACCCCAGAAATTTAAAAAAAATCTGGCCTCAACACATGCCAGACACCACCACTAGGACCCCAGCTCAGCAACAGGTAAGCTGCCAGACCCATACAACATCCAGCTGCCAGTACCTGATGTATCCAGCACACAAAACCAGTGAACATGCCCCAGACCCCCATCATGAGAAACTTGGATATTGCCCCTTGTGCACCAGCAGGAGAGCTCAATTTTAAAAGCAAGAAACAGGCAAACTCACTAAGCAAAAAGCAACAAAGAACAATATTGACCATAGACAACTTCTATGGAGACAGGGAAGATCAAAATACAAACTCAGAAGAGGAGAACATTGTCAGTATACCTAAATCTGGAACCTCAAAGGGGAATATGACTTGGTCTCAAACATAAAAAAGTCTTCTTGGAAGAAATTAAAAAGGATTTTAAAAGTCAAATAAGAGAGGTAGAAGAAAAATTGGGGGCAAAAACAGCTTGGAGAAGGAAAGGAAAAAAATTAACTGAAGAAAACAATTCCTTAAAAAATACAATTTGACAAATGGAAAAAAATCCACTAAAAAACCTTCCTTAATAAGTGCAATTGGACAAATGTAAAAGGAAGTACACAAATTCACTGAAGAAAAGAATTTCTTACAATGTAGAAAAGGCCAAATGGAAAAGAAGGTACAAAAGCTAACTGAAGAAAGCAATTATTTCAAAATTAGAATTGAGAAAGTGAACAAGGTAATTAAAAAAAAAAGAATTGAAAAAGCTAATGACTCTACAAGACATTAAGAATCAGTCAAATAAAATCAAAAGAATGAAAAAATAGAAGAAAATATGAAATGCCTCTTTGGAAAAACAACTGACCTGGAAAATAGATGTAGGAGAGATACTTAAGAATTATCCACAATAAAAGCCACAATTAAAAAAACTGCCTGGATAGCATCTTTCAAGAAATTATCAAGGAAAACTGCCTAGAGAATTGAGTCAAATTTATAAGAATACAAGTCATTGGGGCAGAACCAAGATGGGGGATTAAGCTTGCCCCCAGATCTCTCCAAAGACCTGTAAAAATGGCACTGAACAAATTCTAGAGCTGCAGAACCCACGAAATAGCAGAGGGAAGCAGGACTGTAGCTCCAGAAAGCCTGGACGGTCATTAGGAAGGGTCTATTGCATGGAGCTGGGAGCAGGGTGGAACAGGGCATAGCATCCTGAATCATTGAGCTGTGGCAGCTACCAGACTTCTCAACCCACAGACACCAAAGACAACAGAGCAGGTTAGTGGAAAGACTACTGGAAAGGAATGAAAACAGTTTGCTGTCTGCCCCTAGCCCTGGAGGCACAGAAGTGGTGCAGCTCTGGGGCAGCTTCCAGAGCAACAGCTGTGGTTGCTTCTGGCTGTGGCAGTTAGCAGACATCTCAATGTACAAACACCAAAGACAACAGAGAAGGTTAGTGGGAAAAACTGTGAGGAGTGAAAGGAGTTCACGGTTGGGGGCAGCGGAGGTGGTTCAGATACAGAACTACAGCTGCAGTTGCTTTGGGCCCCAGGCCCACCAGGTAGGAGGAATCAAGAGCTCAAAAAGGATTTGGAAAAGCAAGTAAGAGAAGTAGAGGAAAAATTGGGACGAGAATTGAAAGTGATGCAAAAAAATCATGAAAAACAAGTCAATGACGGGCTAAAAGAGACCCAAAAAAATACTGAAGAAAATAACACCTTAAAAAATAGACTAACTCAAACGGCAAAAGAGCTCCAAAAAGCCAATGAGGAGAAGAATTCCTTGAAAGGCAGAATTAGCCAAATGGAAAAGGAGGTCCAAAAGACCACTGAAGAAAATACTACCTTAAAAATGAGATTGGAGAAAGTAGAAGCTAGTGACTTTATGAGAAAGCAAGGTATTATAAAACAGAGCCAAAGGAATGAAAAAATGGAAGACAATATGAAATATCTGATTGGAAAAACCACTGACCTGGAAAATAGACCCAGGAGAGATTATTTAAAAATTATCGTACTACCTGAAAGCCATGATTAAAAAAGAACCTAGATATCATCTTTCAAGAAATTATCAAGGAAAAATGCCCTAATATTCTAGAGCCAGGGAGCAAAATAGAAATTGAAAGAATCCACTGATCACCTCCTGAAAAAGATCCCCAAAAGAAAACTCTTAGGAATATTGTTGCCAAATTCCAGAGTTCCCAGGTAAAGGAGAAAATACTGGAAGCAGCCAGAAAAAGAACAGTTTGAGTATCATGGAAACACAATCAGGATAAAACAAGAACTAGCAGCTTCCACATTAAGGGACTGAAGGGCTTGGAATATGATATTCTGGAGGTCAGAGGAGTTAGGATTAAAACCAAGAATCACCTACCCAGAAAAACTGGGTATCATGCTCCAAGGCAAAATATGGGTTTTCAATAAAATAGAGGACTTTCAAGCTTTCTCAGTGAAAGGACCAGCGCTGAATAGAGAATTTGACTTTCAAACACAAGAATCAAGAGAAGTATGAAAAGGTAAACAAGAAAGAAATCATAAGAGACTTACTAAAGTGGAACTGTTTTGCTTACATTCCTACATGGAAAGATGATGTGTGTAATTCATGAGACCTTTCTTAGTATTAGGGTAGTTGAAGGTAATATACATACACACACACACACACACACACACACACACATATACATATAAACAGAGGACACAGGGTGAATTGAATATGAAGGGATGATATCTAAAAAAATAATAAAATAAAATTAAGGGATGAGAGAGGAATATATTGAGAGAGGAAGAAAGGGAGAGACAGAATAGAGTAAATTATCTCACATAAATGTGGCAAGCAAAAGTAGTTCACTGGAAGGGAAAAGGCGACAGGTGAGGGGGAATGAGCGAATTTTGCTCTCGTCGGATTTGACTTAAGGAGGGAATAACATACACACTCAATAGGATATTTTACCCCACGTGAAAGTAGGGAGAAGGGGATAAAAAAGAGGGGACAAAAGAAGGAAGGGTGGATAGGAGGAAGAAGTAATCAGAAGCAGGGTCAAGGGAGAAAGTTGAGTAAAGGGGGACAGGATAGGGTGGAGGGAAATATAGTTAGTTTTTCACAACATGACTATGTATGGGAGTGTTTTGCTTAATGCTACATGTGTTGCCTATGTTGAATTGCTTGCATTCTCAGAGAGAGTGGGCAGGGAAGAGGGGAGAGAATTTGGAACTCAAAGTTTTAAAAGCAGATGATCAAAAAAATTGTTTTTGCATGCAACTGGGAAATAATATATACAGTCAATGGACCATAGAAATCTATCTTGCCATACAAGAAAGTAAGGGGAAAAGGGATGGGGGGTGGAAAGAGAAGGGGAGACAAAAAGGAGGGCTGACTGTGGAAAGGGGCGATCAGAATATATGCCTTCTTGGAGTGGCAGGGAGAGGGTAGAAATGGGGAGAAAATTTGTAACTTAGAATCTTGTGGAAATCAATGCTGAAAACTAAAAAATATTAAATAATAAAGTATGGAAAAATAAAAATAAAGAAAATAAAACCTGAAAGAATACAAGTCATTCCCCAATTCATAAATGGTCAAAGAGCATAAACAGGCAGTTTTGAAAAAGAAGAAAGTAAAGCTGTCTATAGTCATATGAAAAAAAAAAGCTCTAAATGATTATTGGTTAGATAAATGCAAATCAAAACAACTCTGAGGCACACCACACCTGTAAGATTGGCTAATATGACAGAATAAGAAAATGATAAATGTTATAGATTTGAGAAAGTTGAAACACTAATGCATTTTTGGTGGAGGAGTTGTGAACTGATCCAACAATTCTGGAAAGCAATCTGGAATGATGCCCAAAGGGTTGTAAAACTGTGCATACCCTTTGGTCAGTAATACCACTACTAGGTGTATATACCAAAGGGATCATAAAAAAGGGTAAAGGACCCACATGCACAGAAGTTTTTAGCAGCTCTTCCTGCAGTGGCAAAGAATTGGAAATTGAGGGGATGCCCATCAATTGGGAAATGGCTGAACAAGTTGTAGAATATGAATGTAAGGGAATACTATTGTTCCATAAGAAATGATGACCAGGAAGATTTCAGAAAAACCTGAAAAGATTCATATGAACTGATTTCGAGTGAAGTGAGCAGAACCAGGAGAACATGGTACACAGTAACAGCAACATTGTGGGATGGCCAACTTTGATGGCCTTAGCTCTTGTCAGAAATGCAATGATCTGCAACAGTTCCAAAAGTCTCATAATGGAGAATGCTATCCACATCCAGAGAAAGAGCTATGGAGTCTGAAGGCAGATCTAAGGATACCATTGTCCCTTTTTTTGTTGTTGTGTTTTTCTTTCTTGTATTTTTTTCCTTTTGTTCTGATTTTTCTTTCACAACATAACTAATTTGGAAATATGTTTAGTATGATTGCACATTTATAGTCTATATCATATTGCATGCCTCCTTGGAGAGGATGGAGGGGAAGGAGGAGGAAAATTTAGAACTCATCTTATAAAAGTGAATTTTGAAAACTAAAAAAATAAATATTTTTTTAAAAAGTAGGTTGAGGGTGACTTCTCATAATTCTGCACTGGAGCCATGCTTGTTTTTTTTTTTTAATTAAAATACTGAATTTATTTCACATGCGTACTTTGTCTCCACCATTTTAACTTGTCTGACCACCACTACTACTGTGCCCTATCATAACATTCCATACATACTTAAATGAAGCAAAGGGTGGAGTTCCATCTTTGAAAACTAAAAAGGCATTTTGGACAACACATTCTTGGCAAAGTAATCTGGATGACATTTATCAGAATAGGTAGGGAAAGTTCTCACTCTGCATTATAAAAAGAACAGCCAGATATCAACTGTTACAGAAATAAGGCAGAAAATTTTAATAAACTGTTCAAACTTATTTTCTTAAAGAGATTTCCAATACAGCTAGAGATCTTGAATAGCTTCCTGATGAGACATCCGGAAGCAGTTCTTTATATAGTCGATGAATTTGCCTTCCGCTTTTGGGAGGGAACCACCTTTTTCAATGCGTGCCTGCATTTTTGCTTTAATATCCTCTAGAAAAATGGGACCTTTGTGATTCTTGGGAGTTTTGCCCTACTTTTTGTAGGATTCTTGACATTCTGATTTTGGTGTGGACAGCTTTGAATCTTTTTCCATTTTGTTTTGATTTTTATGCATTTTTTGTTGCAGCATCAGGAACAAATTTCTTCACTGGAGTGGTCTTTTCTTCATTTTCCTCATTTTCAAAGTCATGATCATCATCTTCATTGTCATCGTCTTCTTCATCATCATCTTCATCTTCAGACAGTTTTACCATTTTCTGTGGCACTTTGCTACCAACTTGTAATGTTAATGTGATGAGAAAATCTTTCTCATCCATTAATAGGCCTATGTGACCTGCTTGAGTCACATGGAAGTCAGAGTCACATGAGCTTGTGGTGGGAGGAACTTGATGAATGGGTAGAGCAGGAAGGGATGTAGCAGGTAGTTGGAGTAAGTTGGAGCTTGAGGAGAGAGAGAAAGCAGAGAGAGCAGAGGAGCAGCATGAGTGAGAGAGGAAGTGATTTTGCTTAAAGGAGCTTGTCGGTGGGAAGGCCTGACAGAGGGAAGACTTGGAGATGGCAGTACCCCATGCACTGATAATGTGTATAGATTTTTTTGTTGCTATGGTGGATTTGGCTTTCTGGTGTTTGAATAAATGTTTTGGTTTTGTCTTCAATGAAGAGAGTCTGTTATATCCTGCAATACAAACCCGGAAATACTCCAGCATATTCATAGCAGCTTTTGTGGGTATGGCACTGGCAACATACAACTCCAGGAGCAGGTCTTTAGCCAGACGATACTTAAGAGTTTCATATCATCTTCCCCTTCATCATCTGATTCTGCATTGTCCTCCAGTGCTACTAGGTGCTGGCCACTCACATGTACAGGCCCTGAACTACATTTCAACTGCTAAACTACTAGTGCTTTGATCTCAAAACCACCTAGAGAATTTTCAAAAATGCCAGTATTACTTCAATTGGAATTGCCTTCATAGTTCAGTGTCTCTGCTTAAACAGTACACAATTCATCCTTTGCACCAGCCCCTCAACTCACAGTCCTCAGTGACAGCTGGTGCTCATTTTCCTCATTATCTACCTTAAAATGATAATCTTTCTAAGCCTTTAGTTCACAACCTGAGAGGAAATTCCAGGGCCAGAGAGTGCTCATATCCATTTCCATTGAGTCCTCCATTTGAGTAGCAATACTGAGGAGAGCAGAGCGGTATGGAGAGGAGAACGGTGAGGTGGAGGGACAGAATGGTTCTGGCTCCGAAGGGGCTCTGTTCAGGATGGAATCACCCTGAGGAAAAGCCTTGCTTTTTTTTTTTTTTGTGATTTTGCTGCAGTCACTTCTGAATTTTGGTTTTTTTTTTTTGTTATTCTTATTGCTATTCACTCCATTTAAATGACTATATATAACCTTCAAGTAAAAACAAGAAAATGAAGAAAAGAAAAAGAAAAACCCTTCTTTTGATGCAGATTAGTATTCTTCTCTGCAATTCATAGTTTTAGAGAGGTTCCTACTATAGCACCAAGAGATTTAGTGATTTGCTTAGGGTCACTGATAAGTTAGATGCAACACTTGAACTCAGGTCTTCTTGACTGTTAGGCCAGCCCTTTATTCACTATGTTATGCCCTCTCTTCTGAATCTAATAGTCCAGTAAACTTATTCTATACTAAGTTTTGAAAGTCACATTTCCTCGTAATTTACTTGCTAATAATCAGACAATAGATTGAAAACAATGAAGGAGAGATGTGGTTTCAAAAATGTCTCTTCATTTAGTCAGAACGGCCTCCTTGCTACTGCAGCTGTCTCCATCTTCAATAGCATTTTCATATCCCGTGTGTGACTTTCATTATTACGTGTCATTTTTCCTTAGGATATATGATTTATTGTTAATGCTAGAATCTAGATCAAAACTCATTCCTATTTAGAGGCTCTCTTGTGTAAAAGGCAAGTGAGCTTCTTCTTACCTTTGTCCCTGACTGTGCTTTGTTGTGCTTTTGAAGTATGACAAAAATCAATATGAACAGGACAATGAAAAACAAGTACAAAGTTGTTGGTTTTTTCTTCCTGGATGAACATTGAATTTAAATTCTCCCCTAATATAACATCATTCTGTCATAATGAGCATTGAAATTCACCTTGGTGGGACTACTCATCTATATCTTAGTTTGATCACTTTGGTTATACCACTAGTTAGTTTCCCTTTGTAACATTCCTATACTCTACCACCTAAAATGGTGGTTACTTTTTTTTTTCTTTTGGTGGGGTAGGAGGGTGAACTCCTGAAAGACATCAATGAACTATGGGTTTTACCTCAATCACATCTGTAGCCCTACAGCACAGATAGAATCCCTCCCATGCTGGGATCTTGTCAAGACGAGCCATGATCAAGTATGGCATTTTTTGTCTTCTCCCAGAGGGGACCTAGTACATTGAAAAGCATCTTACTGGCTTAGCTTCAGAAGATTGAGGCTCCAGGAGGCATACCTGCTCAGACCATGCAGCATCTGTTCTTCAATCTGTTGAAACTTACACAATTAGGGAGTGCAGTGACATAAAAAGGAACAGGTCCATTTACCTTATGTGCACTTTTTGAATGACTTTTAATAAAAGGCATATAATGAAGACTTTTCTCATTTCACAAAATTTTAATTTCAAAATAACAAACTGTAGCCCATGTGGAAATAGTACCAGCAATAGGGTCACATACAGCTAGTGTCTGAGACTTTCTCTGAACCTAGGTCTTCCTGACTCCAGGCACAGAGCTCTACTTACTTCACTACCAAATGTGTGGATATTAGCAGTTCTTTTTAATATGGTTCTGCATAAGTTTCTGATGACTAGTCAATTCATCCAAATTGCTGGTCACTTAATGAAGATGAAAACAAAAAAGTCAAACTTCATTCGATTGTGCCTGGATTCAATGAGACTGGTCAAAGTTGAAGACCCATAGAAATATGGTTTTTGTATACTTTATTTATATATTTACTTATTCATTTTTTTTATTTTAGCAACTACAGTGTTGGCATTTACTTAATAGAATAGAATGCAGTATTTCGATAAGATATAACCAATAAAGGAGGTATCATTGTGAAGTAAATAGAGACAAACTTAGAGTTAGGAAGAATGACATATCCTAACTTTGACAGAAACTAGCTGTCTGATTGGAAAAGAAATATTTAACCTATCAGTACTCTTGGAAACCATTTAAAACTATAAAATAAAAGTGAAGTAAGCTGAATCATGAGAAAGGTCTAAGCACATGTAAAGCAAGAAGATACACCTGTGAATATGCTCAATATCAACATGCATGTATAGCTGTATATATGGATATGTATGTGTATACTTAAAACAATACCCTAAATAAGTAACTATTCAGGAATTTCTGAATTTCTGTTTCCCTTCTACTAATTCTGATTAGTTCTATTTCAGTTAATAATTTATTATTTTTTCTCTTGAAAACTTCTTCATTTAATTCGACACTATCTTCTGAGGAATATATTTGTGCAAATATGCTTCACATCTTATATATAACTTTTATCTGAGAAAATTCTTGTAATTTTTTATATGAACTATTTTGCTTCTTTTCTAGCTTTATTGATCTATTATTTTGATTTAATTACGAATTTTCACATGTTTGAGAACATTTCCAGTTCTTGTTTTGTTACAAATCCTCAAAGTAGAATAATGATTTATCTTCTTCAATTTTGCCATATGTTTAAAGCTATTTTCCTTTATTTTGGAGGCAGCTAAGTGGTATACAGGATAGAATGCTTGGACTCAAGTCAGAGAGACCCAAGTTCAAATTTAACAACCAAAAGTAACTAGCTATCATTTCATCTCTACATACTTTGGTGCTCTCAACTGGAAAATGAGGATAATAACAGCAATAATAAAAACAATAATAATAATCTTCCTCACAGGGTGGTTGTGGGAATTAAATGAGATCATATCTGGAAAGTATGTAGCACAGTATCTGTTATGCAGTAGGGACTTAATAGATATTCAATCCCATTACCTTCCTGCCATCCCAATATGGCTCTTGATGCAGATAAAATGCCAGGTATTGATCCAAACTTAATTTCTACCAAACTCTTGTGTTGTTTTTTTTAATAGTTTTGGTTAAATAGGTATTCATTACCATAGTATCTAGTGAAATTCATTAGACTACATAGCCTTGTGTATTTTTCAACTTTTCTACTTTACTTGAAAATGAAAGTTTTTTAAACCAAAGATTATTTGAAAATATTATTTAAGTCTTGTAAAAACAAGCCCCCTGGACATCCAATTTTTTTCTATTTTCCTCAGATTACTTTTAAAAATATTTGTTTTATCTATTTGTATAAGATGATGCACATTTATCTTGATTGCAATGGGTATCTATAAATAACTATTTTTGATTTATTATTTATTTTTAACATTCTTTTTAAAATTGATTTCCAAACTTTGTCCCATGTTTATATATCTCCCCATCTATTAAAAAGGAAAGCAAAATTATATCAATTATACATATTAAATGATTGAAAATTTATTTCCACATTAGCCATATCACAAAAAAGTAAAAGAAAAAAAGAATAAAGTGAGAAAATTGTACTTTAATTTACAGTCAGAGTTCTCTCTCTAGAGGTAGATAACATTTTTTCATCATGAGTTATTTAAAACTGCTTTGCATCATTTAATTGATCAAATCAGAGTTGATCATCATTACAACATTACTCTTACTATTCAAAATGATCACCTAGGTCTCCCCATTTCAATTTGCATGAATTCATATAAGTATTTCCTGTATGTCATTTCTTTTTTTTTTTTCAATTGTGTCCAACTCTTTGTGACCCTATTTGGGGTTTTCTTTTTTTTTTTCTTTTTTTTTTCTTTATTTATTTTTAGTTTACCACACACGGTTCTACATAGTTTTGAGTTCCAGTTTTTCTCCCCTCCCTCCCCCCTCCCTCCACAAGACGGCATGAAGTCTCATATAGCTGTCATGTATAACTTCGCATTGAATTAATTTATGCTCTAGTCAAGTCGTGGAGAAGAATTTTGACCAATGGAATGAATCATGAGAAAGAAGAAACAGAATCAAAAAAAAAAAACAAAAAAAAAAACAAAAAAAAAAAAACCCAAAAACAAAAAACAAAAGAGAAGCAGAAAAGGAGAACATGTAGTGTGCCTCAGTCTGTATTCAAACTTCGCAGTTCTTTCTCTGAATGAAGATAGCATTCTCCATCGTGAGTCCCCTGGAGTTGTCCTTGCCCTTTAGGTTGCTGAGAGAAGCACAGTATGTCA
This sequence comes from Trichosurus vulpecula, assembly GCF_011100635.1. NCBI lineage: Eukaryota > Metazoa > Chordata > Mammalia > Diprotodontia > Phalangeridae > Trichosurus > Trichosurus vulpecula. The sequence continues at coordinate 378,247,959 of NC_050576.1, forward strand.
GGGTTGGTCCTCATGGAATTCACATATCTGTGGCTGTGCACAACATTCTCCTGGCTCTGCTCCGCTCACTCAGCATTATGTCGTGTAGGTTTTTCCAGGTTGTTATGAAGTCTGCATCATCCCCATTTCTTATGGTACAATAGTATTCCATCACCTTCATATACCACAGCTTGTTCAGTCATTCCCCAATTGATGGGCATCCCTTTGCTTTCCAATTCTTGGCTACCACAAAGAGAGCTGCTATAAATATTCTTGTACATATGGGTCCTTTTCCCGCTTGCGTGATTTCTTTGGGATACAACCCTAGAAGTGGTATTACTGGGTCAAAGGGTATGAACATTTCTATAGCCCTTTGGGCAAAGTTCCACACCGCCCTCCAAAATGGCGGGATCAGCTCACAACTCCACCAGCAATGCAACAATGTTCCAATTTCCCCACATCCTTTCCAGCATTTATCATTCTCCTGATTTGTTATTTTAGCCAATCTGACAGGAGAGATGTGGTATCTAAGAGTTGTTTTGATTTGCATTTCTCTAATCAGCAGCGATCCAGAGCATTTTTCCATATGCCTGTAGATAGCTTTAATTTCTTCCTCTGAAAACTGCCTGTTCATATCCTTTGACCATTTCTCAATTGGGGAATGGCTTGTATTCCTATATATTTGGCTTAGCTCCCTGTATATTTTTGAGATGAGGCCTTTATCAGAGATACTAGTTGCAAAGATTTTCTCCCAATTTTCTGCTTCCCTCCTAATTCTTGTTGCATTGGCTTTTTTTGTACAAAAACATTTCAATTTGACATAATCAAAATTATCCATTTTGCATTTTGTAATGCCCTCTATCTCTTGTTGGGTCATGAATTCTTTACTTTTCCACAAATCTGATAAGTAAACTATTCCTTGCTTTCCCAAATTACTTAGAGTATCAACTTTTACTCCTAAATCATGAACCCATTTTGACTTTATTTTGGTATATGGTGTAAGATATTGGTCTATGCCCAGTTTTTGCCCTACCATTTTCCAATTTTCCCAACAGTTTTTGTGAAATAGTGAATTATTAGCCCAGAAACTGGCTTCTTTGGGTTTATCAAAGAGTAGATTGCTAAACTTGTTGATTTCACCTACTTGTGTACCTATCCTATTCCACTGATCCACACCCCTGTTTCTTAACCAGTACCAGGCAGTTTTGATGACTGCTGAAGACCAAAACATACGGCCTGAATAAGTCAACAAAGTGCAAGAACCTACACCAAAAGCCCCCAAGAAAAACATGAACTGGTCTCAGGCCATGGTAGAGCTTAAAAAGGAGTTGGAAAAGCAAGTTAGAGAAGTAGAGGAAAAATTGGGACCAGAAATGAGAATGATGCAAGAAAACTATGAAAAACAAGTCAATGACTTGCTAAAGGAGACTCAAAGAAATACTGAAAAAAATATTGAAGAAAACAACATTTTAAAAAATAGGCTAACTCAAATGGCAAAAGAGCTCCAAAAAGCCAAAGAGGAGGAGAATTCCTTGAAAGGCAGAATTAGCCAAATGGAAAAGGAGGTCCAAAAGACCACTGAAGAAAATACTACCTTAAAAATGAGATTGGAGCAAGTGGAAGCTAGTGACTTTATGAGAAATCAAGATATTATAAAACAGAACCAAAGGAATGAAAAAATGGAAGACAATGTCAAATATCTCACTGGAAAAACCACTGACCTAGAAAATAGATCCAGGAGAAATAATTTAACAATTATTGGACTACTTGAAAGCCATGATCAAAAAAAGAGCCTAGAAATCATCTTTTAAGAAATTATCAAGGAGAATTGCCCTGATATTCTAGAGCCAGAGGGTAAAATAGAAATTGAAAGAATCCACAGATCACCTCCTCAAATAGATCCCAAAAAGAAAACTCCTAGGAACATTGTCACCAAATTCCAGAGCTCCCAGGTCAAGGAGAAAATACTACAAGCAGCCAGAAAGAAACAATTTGAATATTGTGGAAAAACAATCAGGATAGTGCAGGATCTGGCAGCTTCCACATTAAGGGACTGAAGGGCTTGGAATATGATATTCTTGAGGTCAAGGAGCTAGGATTAAAACCAAGAATCACCTACCCATCAAAACTGAGTATCATGCTCCAAGGCAAAATATGGATTTTCAATAAAATAGAGGACTTTCAAGCTTTCTCAGTGAAAATACCAGAGCTGAATAGAAAATATGACTTTCAAACACAAGAATCAAGAGAAGCATGAAAAGGTGAACAAGAAAGAGAAATCATAAGGGACTTACTAAAGTGGAACTGATTTGTTTACATTCCTACATAGAAAGACGATGTGTATGATTCATGAGACCTCAATATGATAGTAGCTGAAAGGAATACACACACACACACACACACACAAACATACACATATATATATATATATATATGTATATACACATAATGATACACATGTGGCCTATGTTGAATTGCTTGTCTTCTTAGGGAGGGTGGGTGGGGAGGGAAGTGGGGAGAGAATTTGGAACTCAAAGTTTTAAAACCAGACTTTCAAAAACAACAACAACAAAAAAAGTTGTTTCATGCAACTAGGAAATAAGATACACAAGCAATGGGGCATAGAAATTTATCTTGCCCTACAAGAGAAGAAGGGAAAGGAGGATGGGAGGGGAGTGGGGTGACAGATGGGAGGGCTGACTGGGGAATGGGGCAACTAGAATATACGCCATCTTGGAGTGGGGGAGGGTGGAAATGGGGAAAAAATTTGTAATTCAAACTCTTGTGAAAATCAATGCTGAAAACTAAAAAAAAAAGATTTATATGTATTCAGATTTTTCTCATAGGCTCTCTTCTATTAAATACCCAATTTAAAAGACTCATTAGTACAAGAAATAGCATATAGTTAAAATAGCTTATAATTTATTTTAAAAATAAATCATGAATAAATGAAAAAAACAGAAAAATAATGTTTCTTTTTTTTTCTTTCCTGTTTACCTTTTTATGCTTCTCTTGAGTCTTGTATGTGAAGACTGATTTTTCCAATCAACTCGTGTCATTTCATCAGTAAAGTATAAAAGTCTTTTATTTCACTGAAGATCTTTGTTTTCCCCTGAGATGTTATACTCAGTTTTGTTGGGTAGGTGATGCTTTGTTGTAATCTAAGATCCCCTGCCTTCTAGGATATCATATCCACTTGTCTGATCCTTTAATGTAGAAGCTGCTAGGTCCTGTGTAATACTGATTGTGGCTCCTTGATATTTGAATTGTTTCTTTCTGGCTGCTTGCAGCATTTTCTCTGATAATTCTGGAATCTGGCTATAATATTCCTCAGAGTTTTCATTTTGGGATCTTTTTCAAGGTTATCAGGGGATTCTTTCAATTACTATTCTAGCCTCTAGTTCTAAGATATCCAGGCAGTTTTCCTTGATAATTTCTTGAAATATGCTTCCAAGACTCTTTTTTGATCATGCCTTTCAGGTAGTCTGATAATCCCTAAATTATCTCACCTGGATCTATTTTCCAGGTCAAATATTTTTCCTGTGAAGTATTGTACCTTGTCTTCTATTTTTTCCCATTCTTTTGATTTTTGTTGGACTGATTCTTCATGTCTGATGGAGTCATTAGCTTCTACTTGCTCAATTCTAATTTTTAAGAGATTATTTTCTTCAGTTAGCTTTGGTACCTCCTTTTCCATTTGGCCAATTCTACTTTTTAGAGATATGTTTTCTCAGTGGCCTTTTCCCAAATTTGGCCAATTGCATTTTTTAAGGAATTGTTTTCTTAGTCAGTTTTTGTACTTTGTTTCCCAAATTGTTGATTCTCTCATGCATAACTCGCATTTCTTCCCTAGTTTTCCTTCTCCTTGTCTTGATTTTTAAAATCTTTTTTATCTCTTCAAAGAAGGCTTTTGGTGCTTGAGACCAATTCTGATTCCCCTTTGAGGTTCACATGTAAACATTTTGATATCTTTGTCCTATTCTGAGTATGTTTTTTCATCATCCCTGTCCCCATAGTAGCTTTATATGGTCTGAGCACTTTTCTGCTTTTGCTCATTTTTTGTATATTTCATGGCTTTTAAAGTTGAGCTCTGTTCCTGTGGCACAGGTGGCACTGTCCCAAATTTCTTGTGCTGGGACCTAAGGCCCTGGTCACTGCCTTTCTGTGCTGGCGCCTCAGATACTGACATCTTTCCCATTGCACTGTAGTGGCCCGGCCTAGCCATGCCTGTTGTGCCAGGGGTCCTGGGGCTGGTAGTTCACCTTCTGTGCTGGGGCTAGAGGCCCCACAGCTGGCTTGCTCCACCACTGGCCTCCTGAGCCAGTTGCTGAACCAGATCAGTTGCTGAGCTGTGCTGTGGCTAATATACTCTCTCTGGCTTGCCTGGATACCAACTGTAGTGGGCTGTCATCCATCCCCTTTTGCACCAGTTAGACTGATCTTTCCTGAAGTCCAAGTTATTTTAAACTGGAAAATTGTTTAACTATGTCTTTTTTAGGTTTTGTTGCTTCAGAATCCATTTAGAGGCTTTATTTAATGTTTCTGAGGGAAGCTGGGGAGAGCTCAGGTAACTTTCTGGTTCTACCCCTCTGTTTACCATTAATTTAAATAGAATTTGCTATTCTATCTCTTGATTCTGGGCTTTTTTGGTAATATATAGAAATGTTGATGATTCATATGGGTCTATTTTCTATTCTTCAACTTTGCTAAAGTTGTTAATTGTTTCAACTAGATTTTTAGTTGATTCTCTGGGATTTTCTAAGTAGACCATCATGTCATCTGCAAAGAGCAAGGTTTTTATTTTTATTGCCTATTCAAATTCTTTAGTTTTTTTCTTCTTTTATTTCTATAGCTAACATTTCTACTACAGTATTTAATAATTGTAGTGATAATGAGTATCTTTTATTCACTCATTCTTGTTGGGAAGGCTTGAAGCCCATCGCCATTAGAGATAATGGTTGGTGATGATTTTAGTTAGATACTACTTATCATTTTAAGGAAAACTGTAGTTATTCCTATGCTCTCTAGTGTTCTTAATAGGAATAAGTGTTGTATTTGTCAAAAGCATTTTCTGCATCTATTGAGACAACCATATCTGATGGCTTTTTTATTCATGTGGTCAATTGTGCTAATAGTTTTCCGAATATTGAACCAGCCTTGCATTCTAAGGTAAATCATAACTGGTCATCATGTATTATCTTTGTGATATATTGCTGTAATCTCATTGCTAGTATTTTATTTAACATTTTTGCATCAATATTCATTAAGGTAATTGTTCTTTAGTTTTCTTTCTTTCTTTTCTCTTTTCCTAATGTAGGTGTTATGACATTTGTGTCATAAAGAAATTATGACTGCTTCTTTGCCTGTTTTTCCAAATAATTTATATAGTATTGAAATAAATTGTACTTTAAATATTTGATAGAATGCACTTGTGAATCCATCTGCCCATGGATAATTTTTCATTGGGAATTAACTGATGGCTTGTGCAATTTCTTTTTCTAAGATAATGTTATGTAATTATCATATTTGATCTTCTGTTTGTTGAATTTATATTTTTGTAAATATTTATCCATTTCACTTAGATTGTCAGATTTAGTGGCATGTAATTTGGAAAAAAATGGTTCCTAATAATTGCTTTAATTTCTTCTTCATTGGTTTGGAATTCACTTTTTTGCTATTCATACAGGTAATTTGAATTTCTTCTTTCCTTTTTTAAATCAAATTAACCAATAGTTCATCTATTTTATTGTCTTTTTCGTACAACAAATTTCTACTTTTATTTATCTGTTCAACAGTTTTCTTACTTTAAATTTCATTGATCTCTCCTTTGTTTTTCAGAATTTCTAATGTGATGTTTAATTGGGGATATTTTTGTCTTTTTTGTTGCTTTTTTTTTCCAGTTACATGCCCAATTCATTGATGTGCTCTTTCTCTACTTTTTGGATGTAACAGTTTAGAGATATAAATTTTCCCCTAAGTATTGCTTTGACTGCATCCCATAAATCTTGGCATGTTCTCTCATTAAGTTCATTCTCTTTACTTTTTTCATGTTGTAGACACTAATATTGTTTAATAATATTACTGAGATTAAGTGTAAGTTATAAATGTGTCTTTTAAAACCAATATGCATAAAATAGATCTTCTTATTCTTTTTAAAACATTTTTTTTCTTGGCATATCATGCTTTCCCTCAAAGAAATAGGACAATTGGAAGAAGGAACATAGTATCAGTGAGTTAGGGCTCCTGTGCTAATACCAGTCCTTATACATTTTTGTAGGACATTTGTGAAAACTCATACCTATCTCTTTTCTTGATGACATGCTCTGTTACAACCTGGCTGAGGTATATCATTTTCTGAAGCAATTTGGCAAACAACTGGGAGGATTCAGGGTGGTTCAGCTCGAGCTGGAGCTCCAAGGGCTGCAGCAAGTTATACTAGATGTCCTCATTGGTCTTTATATTCAGCAAACCATGAAGGTCTCCACTGAGGATAATGATAGCTATAAATATTGCTTGGTCTCTATCTTCTAATTTCAGTGTGTTGAACTTAACAGCAAGCTCAAACTTGGGCACTATAGTCCCCAAAGAGTTTTCTCAGGCTCTCCAGAAACTCCCTCATCATGAATCCTTGGCCTTCAGGTATGAAACTCCATCTTTATTCATCAAAGAAGCCAGCATGGTATAGAAGTTCTCATGGACACTGTACTTCAAGAGGGTGTTTTAACAATCCAGCTAGCAGCTGCTGTGGGGGTGTAAAAACTAACAACAACCAGCTTACAGAATGCTGCAAGCCTTTTGATCTACTTTACTAAGAAAAGCAATGTTAAGGGGTTAACAATCTTACTTTAATCCAGCATACAAATATCATTTACTTAGTTCAGGGGAAAAAACCAGCACCCTAAATTACAGACCAAATATGATTTGTAGTTATCAACATCTGAGTCTTCAGCTGGGGAGCTCATTACAACAGCTGGCCCAGAGTCACAGGCCACTCCTGCTGTGGCTATGAGTTCAAAGAGAGAGAATGCCAACCTCTGGGCTTATATATCCTGTTCAGGGCCCTGAGGGCCCCGACCCCACCCAGGCTGGGCATGGAAAAGTTCCCCTCCCCCAATATCACATCAGATACAAATCAATGACTCCCAATTGTTTCAGTGCTGAGTAATACAAAAACATCCCACCTTATCTGCCCCATTCAAACAAAGGCCAGAATCATTAAGGGTCAACAGCAAAAAGTCCCACCTTAATTACTATTACAAAGGGTCACTTAGTCATTCAAGTCAAGGTTGACAAAACATGGAATGCTCTTGGTATCCTCAGTGGCCTCCTGGACTACCTCCACGGAAGAGAACTGACACCCCTGGAAAATGTGGTTGGCTATTTCTTTGCTATTTTCCTGCAGAGGAGTGATATACTTAAACTTAATCTGGTCTTCTCCCATTATTAAAGAGTTCATGTCATAAATAACAATTAGTTGTCTGTCATCTTTCCTATCAAAATCTCCCTCACCTTGGCTTTGGTCAGAGGGAAGGAATTTGTGTATGAGTCATACAAATGTTTTACCAGGGCCTGAATATCAGCAGACTCTGGGTTTAGCTAGTTGATATCACTGGAGTGTCAACAACCTCTCCTTCTCAACCTGTGGCACCTGCCCAAATCTTTTGGGACATCCTCACAGCTAGGCACTTCTGAAACCTGTAATACTGAAATTTATTTCTACTTTTCTTTGGATCTGACAATTAAGGTCACACTGCTCATAGATAAGTTTCAAACAGATTGTCCTCCTGAAGCCTTCACAAATACATACTCCACAGTAGAACCCAGAAGATTTATCCCCATGTACTCAGCATTTGATGGCCATAATGGCTTTAGAGGACTCTTCATGAGGTTTATTGTCAGGCTGAGTATATTTTTTCAGAATAATAAGTAGGGGATGGAGGTTCCACTTTGACAGTGCTTGGGCACTCTTGGAGTTTCAGATCATACTTGTTATCAAGAACCATTGGTTCAGCCCTTGTTCATGGAATGTCTTCGTAATGTGGGATGGTCATGCTGGAGAAGTCATCAGTGGTGAAGGGTTTGATGTCAAAGTAATGGGAGTGGTTATCCATGACAAACAGATCCACCTGGCTGATCCCAGAGTTGGTGGCCCAAAATGGCATCTCTGTGTCAACCATGGCAATGCCTTCAAAGTTGAATCAATCTAGAAAACCGTCTCTTGATTGTAGTTTCAATGTTTTCCCCTTCAGATCTGCTGGCAGTGGCATCTCTGGCTCCTAGTATCCACCTCAGCTGAGTTAAGCCAGATCTGGCAGCTTTGGTGACTGTGGTGGCTGTTGTGGCTACGTAGTGTTAGCTTGCTCTTCCTACCTGATCAAAAGTGGGGTGAAATACCAGTACTCGGGACAGAGGCTGGGGGCAGGGTCCTGAAGTAGAAGGGGGCAAGGAGGGAGCAGATTGGAGAGGATGGAATGGAAAAGGACAATGAAGAAGAGGAGGAGGAGAAGCTTGCCATTCTCCTTACTGACATTGTTGATTGTTTCTATAATTTGATCTTGGACCCACTCACTCTTTAAGATTAGATTACTTTGTTTGCAATTAATTTTAATATCTCTTTCCACTGCCTTCTATTGAATATCATTTTAATGGCATTACATCTGAAAAGGATGCATTTAGTATTTGTGTCTTTCAAAATTCAACTGTCAGATTATTATGTCCTAATAATACATGCAGAATTTTTATGAGTGTTACATATTGCTAAGCAAAATGTAAATTTCTTTCTATTTCTATTCAATTTTCTCCAGAGGTCTATAATTTCAAAGTTTTCTAAAGTTCTGTTCACCTCCTTAACTTCTTTCTTATTTATTTTATGTTTAGATTTATCTAGTTCTTAGAGGGGGAGGTTGAGGTTCCCCAAGTATAATTTTGCAGTCAGTTTCCTCCTTAACTCAATTCACTTCTTCTATAAGAATACATATGCTATAGCATTTGGTGCATGAATGTTTAGTATTGATATGACTTCGTTGTCTATGGGATCTTTTACCAAGTTGTAGTTTCTGTCCTTATCTCTTCTAACTAGATCTAGTTTTGCTTTTGCTTTGAGATCATGGTTGTTAGTCCTGTTTTATTTTGTTTTGTTCTTTTCTTTTAACTTCAGCCTGAGAGAAATGATTATTAATAACCAATGATTTGGGGAGATCCAGAGTCCTTCCCTTTTCCAAAGTCCTGATTTCAAAGTTCAATCTCTTGAAAGATACTACAAATAATGAGATTGAATTAATCCTCCTCAATCTGACCCCAACCAGCCTTAAAAGGAATTTAATATAAGGTAGGTTAGGCCATTGTGTTATATTCAGGTTTGAGTGAGGATAAATTCTTTTATTAGATTGTCCAAAGCTAGCAGTAGCTTTTTCCAAGAGTGACATGATGTCACTCTTTCAACCCATCATTGGAATGAGGCCACTTCTCATTGTGATTTTCATTCTCTTATTAATTGTTAACCAATCAGAGTTAATTGTCTCCCTTTGTACTCCCCACATTTCCAAGGGCATGTAAACTGTGAGCCCATCACCATGAGGATCTTTGGTATTCATAAGTACACTAACCTACTTTATTAAAAGGCTACCATTATTAGTAAAATTATTAACCACCCAGAAATTATATATCTTAAGCCTTTTAAACATTACAGCCTCAAGCAAAATTGATTCTGTGTCTCTCTTCTTGAAGTGTGTTTCTTGTAAACAACATATTTTAGGATTCTGGTTTTTAAACCACTGTGCTATCAGCTTGCATTATATGGGTGAATTCTTCCCATTCACATCCACCATTATTGGTGAAGGAAATTCTCATTTCCTTCCAGTCTTTTTCCCGTTTATTCTTTTCCTTTTCTCTCTCCTTTCATTTCATCCCTCCTCACCAGTGTTTCTGTTTCTGATTACTGCCTCCCTCAATATGCCTTCTTTTTTATCTCCTCCCATTTTCTTACCCCCCTCCTCTACTACATCCCTATACAGAAAGATTTATATGCACAACTGGCTGTGCATGTTATTCCCTCTTCACGCTAATCATGATGAGAGTAACAATCAAGTGATGAACACTGCCCACCATCTTTCCCTCCAAGGTAATAGTGCCTATATGCCACTTCATGTGAGATAATTTACCCCATTCTAGATCTCCCTATTCTTCCTATGCAATCTTTTTATCTCACCCTTTAGTTGTTTTTTTTTTAATTGTCACACCAAAGTCAAAGTATACTCCTTTTAACTGTTATAATAATGATATTATTCTTAAGAGTTACAAGAATCTTCTTCCTGTGTAGGATTGCAAACCAATTAACTTCATTAACTCCCTTATTTTTTCTCTTTCCTGTTTACCTTTTTATGCTTCCCTTGAGTCTTTTATTTGAAAATCATATTTTCTGTTCAGCTCGGTCTTTTTATCAAGGATGCTTGAAAGTCTTCTATTTCACTGAATATACATTTTTCCCTAAAGGATTATATTCAGTTTTGTTAGGTTGTAGCCCTAGCCCCTTTGCTTTCCAAAATTTCATACTCCAAGACCTCCAGACCTTTGATGTGGAAGTTGATAAATGTTGTGTAATACTAACCACAGCTCCAAAATATTTCAATTGTTTCTTTCTGGGCCCTTGCAATATTTTTTTTCCTTGATCTGAGATTTCTGGAATTTGGGGTAATAATCCTGGAAGTTTGTATTTTGGGATTTCTTTCAGGAAGTGATTGATAGATTCTTTCAACTTCATTTTACTCTGTGGTTCCAGGATATTGGGGCAATTTTCCTTGAATATTTTTTGAAGTATGTCCATTCTCTTTTTACAATCATGGTTTTCAAGCGGTCCAATAATTCTTAAATTATCTTTTCCAGATCTATTTCCCTAGGCCAGTAGTGTTGCCAATGAAATATTTCACATTTTCTTCTTTTTTTTATTCTTTTGATTTTATTTGGTTGATTCTTGATGTCTCATGGAGTCATTAGCTTCCACTTACCTAATTCTACTTTTTAAGGAATTGTTTACTTCAATGGATTTTTGTGACTCATTTTCCATTTGGTCAATTCTACCTTTTAAGGAATTGTTTTCTTCAATGAATATTTTTTCTATCTTTTCCCATTTTTGTGCCTCCTTTACCAAGTTGTTGAATCTTTTTTCATGATTTTATTGCATAACTCATGTCTTTCACATTTTTTCCACTACTTCTTTTATTCAATTTTTAAAATAATTCTTGAGCTCCTCTAGGAATTCTTTTGGGAGTGAGACCAATTTATGTTTTTGAGGCTTCCCATGTAGATGTTTGGTCATTTTGTCCTCTCCTGAGTTTGTGTTTTATCTTCCCTGTCACCATTATAGCTTTTTATGGTATAGTTCTTTTTTGTTTCCTCTTTTTTTCCTTCTGACTTTCTATGTTATCTTAGGAAGAAAAATTGTTTTACCCCATCTTTTTGTTGATTTTACAATTCAGAATTAATCTTGAAGCCTTATTTTATACTCCTTTGAGGTGGATTTGGGGAATTTTAAGTATTCCTGCCTTATTCTGCCATCTTAGCTTGTAGGAGTCTCAAGAGCATTTTTTTTCATATGACTGCAGGTATCTTTGTTTTCTTCTTTTGAAAATTTCTGTTTCACATCATTTGATCATTTATCAATTATGGAATGACTCCTTTTAAAAAAAATTGACTCAGTTCCCTTTGTATTTGAGAAATGAGACCTTTATCAAAGAAACTTGCTGATAATTTTTGTATGACTTCATTTCTCTGTTACCTTTTAGGTAAAGATATTTTCCCTGATTATTTTTAATTAGATTTGTTTTTGGTTTGCTTTTTGTGAGATCGTGCTTCCTACCTTTGCCTTTTATATTTCATCTAAAGTATAAGAGACTCTGCTTTAGGCCTTCATTTTAACTGTATATGTCTTTCCATTTCAAATGTGTCTCTGGTACAAAACATATGGTTTGAGTCTAATCTTTAATCTCTTCTATTATTATTTTCATGTTGTAGATGAGTTTATCCCATTACATTCACAATTTCAATGATTACTGTGCATTTCCCTCTATCTCATTTTCATGTATTTAACTTTTTCACTTTTTCAACTCTCCTCCATCAAAAGCCTATTTTCTTTCTCACCACTTCCTCTTAATCCACCCTCCCTTTTATATACCCAATACCCATTTCTCTTATTCCTGTCCCCTCCTACTTTCCTGATGGTTAAGTTAGATTTCTGTACCAAAATACCTGTGTATGTATATGCTTTCCTCTTAGAACCAATTCTAGTGAGAGTGAGGTTCAAGCACTGCCTCACCATTTTTCATTCCATTATAAACACTCTTTTTCACTCACCTCTTTTGTGAGAAAGTTTTCCCCATTCTACCTATCCCTTCCCCCATTTCACAATGCGTATGTCTTTCTCATTCCATTTTTTTTCTCTTTTGGATTTCATTTAAACATAATCAACACATACATATTGTCTCTGCCTATGTAGGTTCTTTCTAACAGCTTTAATAATGACAAAGTTTTAGGAGTTAAATATAACACATTCCCAGGTAGTAATGTAAAGAGTTTATCATTTTCTGGTCTCATGATTATTCTATGTTTACATTTTTATGCTTCACTTGAGTTTCATGTTTGAAGGTCAGGAGTGCTTTGAAGTCCCCTTTTTAATTAATTTTGTTTCTTTAAACATTAAACTTTAATTTTTCTGAGTACTTTATTCTTGGTTGTAATCTTAGCTCCATTGCTTTCCAAAATATTATATTCCTGGCCCTCTTCTTTAACATCAAAACTGCTTAATTTTGTATGATCTTGTCTATGGCTGCATGGTTCTAATGTTGTTTCTTTCTGGATGCTTAGAGTAGTTCCTCCTTCACCTCAGAGTTCTAGAATTTGACTATAATATTCCTTGGAGTTTTAATTTTGGTGATCTTTTTCTGGAGGTAATCAGTGGATTTTGTCAATTTCTATTTTACACTCTGAATCTATAATATCTTTGCAGTTTTCCATTTTTAAAGTATGTTTTTGAAGCTATTTATTTGATCTTGGCATTCAGGTAGTCCAATAATCTTTAGTTTATATCTCCTTTATCTATTTTCAAGTCACTTTTTCTGATAACATATTTCACATTTTATTCTTTTTTTTTCATTTTCGACTTTCTTTTATTGTTCCTTGATGTCTCATAGAGTCATTAGCTTCCACTTGCTTAATCCTAACTTTTAAGGAATTATTTTCTTCAGCAAGTTTTTGTATCTCTTCTTCAATTTGTACAATTCTGCTTCTTCAAGAAGTTTTTTTTTCAGTGAATTTTTAGACCTGCTTTTGTTTTTGTCATATTCTTTTTTTTAAGGATTCCTTTTCTTCAGTGAATTTTTGTTTCTCTTTTACCATCAAAACAATTCTGTTTTTTAATTTGTTATTTTCTTCATCATTTCTTTGTGTCTTTTTTGATGCTTATTTCTCTTTTACTAAGCTTGTGCTCTTTTATTGAGTTTTATTGTTTATTTTTCATAGTTTTCTTGCATCACTCTCACTTCTTTATCCTGTTTTTCCTCTACCACTTATCTCTCTCTAATTATTCCAGATTTCTTGCTGGGCTCAGTTCCATTCAGCATTTTTCTTTGAGGCTTCATTTCTACTAGCTTTCACGTTGTCTTCTTCTGAGTTTATGTCTTGCTGTTCCCTGCCACAGTAGTAATTTTTGATGTTCAACTTCTTCTTCTTCTTTGTTTGGTCAGCCACACTCATATTTGATTTCAGGAATTATTTTAACTTTTTTTTACAAATGAATGTTGAGAAATTTCAACTGAGTTTCTGCCTGTACTCTATTATCTTTGTGCAATCAATTTAAATAATATAATACTTTTAATTAAATTACCAGTCCAGCAATGAATACAGAAATTTAATGAGATGGAGGGACTATAAGAAGAAAGATACAGTAATGCATTGTTGGTAGGTCTGTGAAGTTGTCCAATAATTCTACAAAGTAATTTGCAATTATACCAAAACAGTTACTAAACTGTGTATTTTTTGATCAAGAAAGAACTAGGTCTATAGCAACAAGGACCTCAGAGTTGTGCGGAAAGTTCCTTTATACATGAAAGAAAAACATTTACAGTAGCAGGGGTTTGTTTGTAGCAACAAGTTGGAAGAAAAGTAGATTAGCATTTATTGGGAATATCAGGAGAAAGTGGTATATTAATGTAAAGATATATTGTGTTCTAAGAAATGGAAAATACAAAGATTCAAAGAACCTTGAGAAGATTGTTTAAACTAATGCAAAGTGAAGTAAATATAACCAAGAATATTGTTTATATTTTGTTCACAGTATTGTAAAGCAAAACACCTTTGGAAAACTTAAATATTCTGATCTGTTCAATGCAATGACCAAATGTCATATCAGATGAATAATAGTAAAATATATGTTCTATCCCTCTACAGGAAAATATGCATATTAATTCAATGGAGAACATATTTATTATACCAGAAAAGCTCACAGGCACACACATACACCACATTAAACATGGATATAAATGAGTAGACACAAATACATATATACATATATATACATACACACACATGAACACATACTGATTATATTCTTTGCTTTTGCAGATGTGGGTGCTGTGAGAACAGACAGTTTGACGTCAAATGACACTGGACCTGTAGGCATACTAGATACGATTTTTCAGGTTTGCAGAGCACTTTACATATATATCATCTCCTTTGATTCTTACCACAATCCTATGAATATGGTGTTGTTTTAATCCTTATATTGCAGATGAATAAAATGAGGCTGAGATTAAGTGACCTTATGAGGGTCCACCTAGGTATCAAGGGTTAGAGACAGCATTAAAATCATATTTTAGGGGCAGCTAGGTGGTGCAGTAGATAGAGCACCAGCCTTGGAGTCAAGAGGTATTAAGTTCGAATCCAGCCTCAAACACTTGAAACTTATTTGTGGTGTGAGTCTGGGCAAGCCATTTAACCCCATTGCCTCTCCAAAAAAATAAAACAAAAGAAAACTCATGTCTTACAGATTCTAAATTAAGAAATCAACTCAGTATGCAATATGACTTGTGTTATTCAGACACATGTACTCAAAGAGGGATAAAATGAGAATCATTTATGAGGATGGTGTCCCTTTCTACCATGTTCTGGTGAATGGTACAAAGTGGCTTCAAATGAGAAAGTATCATGCAATTTAAATATCATAGCAGTAGAGCCTTAACAAGATGTTGACAATTAATCAGTCATCAGGCATTTATTAGAAGACTACTCTCTACCAGACACTATATTAAATGCCAAGGATATTACACACACACACACACACAAACACACACATATACATAGATGTATGTATGTATATAAAATGAAACAAATCAATACTCTTTAGGAGAGTATAAAACACATGGTGGAAGAAGCAATCAGATACATCTTTTAATACTATTTTTCTAAAGGTTCATATATTTAATTTTGGAAATGCTGCTTTCTCTCACATGTAGATATATATTTTGGGAACCATAAAGTCATATAGATTAGAGAGAGGGCCCAAATCCTTATGAGTGATTTTAAACCCAGTTTAAAATTCATTAATCTTTCAACTGTGCTGCCAGTTACCACTTAGAAGATACCAAGCCAAATGTCCCTTTCATTATCAGTCTCAAAAGATCAGAAAAGTGAGAAAATTGTGATACTCTTTCTGTCTCTTTCTCTGTTACTGTCTCTCTGTATGTGTCTATTTCTATCTCTGTCTGTCTCCATCTATGTCTCTATTTTTTGGAGAGGGGTAGAAAGCAAGCAGCCTATAATTCCTTTAGTTAACAAGTAAAGTTTCTAGTACACTCTAAATTTAGTAAAAGTAAATTTAGTAGAAAAAAAATCATTTTAATGCCTACTTTTCACAGAGAGGGAGAATGCTTGCTTGTTCATGTGATGTTTTCATTTTCCTCAGCTATGTCAGTGCCTTTTAAGTACATCAGACTTGTAAAGCAATACTCTGTCCTCATTTCTACGCATTGTTTGTGTACAAGGCCCAGAACTGCTATTTCCCATCACAGTACATTGATTTTTAATGTTCCTCTAATTTAGGCTGAAGATACAGTGATCTTAGCTTGGTTTGGCTGCATGCTGACCTGCATTTGAACTTCCTCCCAGATGCTCTTGAGTCTCCAGCAACAATCATTTAAAATATGTACTTGGGGTACAGAAATCACAAAATGACACAATCAGAAGGTTTTAATTATATTTTGAAATGACTTCAGGGTCTGTCAATAACAAATATGGGATTTGGAAAAGATTGTCGTCTCACTGGATTTAAGGAGATGAAATGAGCTTGCAAACATCTATCTCAGCCCCTCTTTAGATCTACTGCCATTATCTGATTTACTTAGGCATGGCAGCTGGTGTGCCCTTTAGGGGCTAGCTTTGCAAGATTAAACTCTGCCACCTTGACCTAGCATATATACTGCAAAACTGTGCAGCCCAGGTTTATCGTGGGATCTGGTGCATGAAATTAGTGCTGGAAAGTAGGATAATCCAGTGCCAATGACATGGGCGCGTCTATCTAGATAATTCTGGAATTCCAAAAGAGGGGAAAAGTTCACTGAGACTGCACTGCCCTATTTTAATAGTGACCTGAAAAAAAAACCCTCCAGCATATACAAAATCTTTGGCATGCAGTGGATCAACATACATCTTGACAGTATTTTGAAGTTCCCTAAGTGTCTTCTTTTGGAATAATAAACAACATCTATACATGCATCATTCTAATTTTTTATTAGTAGTCATGTTGTTTTTAATAGTCCAATTAAAAATAATCAAATGAAGTGATAATAAGATACATGAAATCAAAAGCATTCATAGCATTTACATTTTGAGAATTAAATCTTTTGTTCTTTATCTGTTTTGTTTTTTCATTTTTCTATATTTCCTTCCAGCTTAGAAATAACAAAAGAATGAAAATGATAGATGTTATTTTTTGTTGTATTTTAGAAGAAAGAAAACATTGTAACTGTTTTACTCCCCAAAATGCTTTCTTTGATACTCTACCAACTGTTCTTGTTAATTTCTATTAGATATGTTAATTGATTTTTTTAGTGTGCAGAATTTCCTTGAATAATGCTGCAAGATAAGAAGAAATAGCTTCTGAATAGAAAGAAACAGGAATAATATTTGAAGGTCAAAGTAAATATCCCCTAAGGATAAAGAAACAATATGAACCTACGGGTAAAAATAAAGCCCTACTGTACACAATATCATTGACTTTCATTTACTCTAATCATTTCACCCTTTTTAAATACACAAATATATTGAGATTCATTTATATGTATTCATTACCAGAATATGGTGTTCTTAGACCTTAAATCTTTAGTGAATCATTATTATGTGCATTTTGGGCTTTGATCTTTACCAGTTATTTCTACTTTCTTGTATAGAGTTTGAAATTCTAAGACTGATTCAACTCAGTTTGAGTCTTGAAGCACAGAAACCTGTGTATCCTTTCCAACAGATGCACTAGCATATGGCTAAGGTTTAAAAGAGCACATAGTCAAGCATTGAAAATAAATAAGGACATGACAAACTCCCCCTCCTTCACTTGTCCCATAGATAAACTAATCAAAAAGACCCCAGATGGTATATACACAGCTCCCCTTTAGAGGAAAATATTAGAAATTTACCATTTCACAGTTTTCTTAGATTAAAAAATATGGCTTTATTACACTATTTTATGTCCTTTCCTTATACCCAATAGGAATTTCCTTTCCAAAACTATAATAAAACAACATTGAAAAGAAAATGAATGTAGGCAGAACCATTACTATTCAATTCTGTAGTTAAAATAATTATTGTTATAACTAAAAATTCTAAAGTTATCTCAACAGCATTTATCATTCTGTTGTATATTTAAAACAAATAAGACTTTGGATGGGTTTATTTAGGTAGACCTTTAAAATTCTTTATATAAAGTACTAATAATATTGGCAGTCCTGATATGTGAAGGGGAGAGAGTTTACATGGTGCTATGGATTAGCAAACCTTATTCCTCCAACTAGGTTTCTTCTTTAAGATATAATTAATAATATGATTACCATGAAAGGTGGTAGGGAGAAGGGGAGAAGCACAATACTAGATAATTTTCTGTTCAATGACTGAAACCCAAAGGGAAACTAAAAACACTTTTAGACAGAGTAGATACTAATGAACAACATCACTCCTGCCCGAGCATCTCCCAGAAATAAAAAAAAAACTGTGTTATCATCATCTCCCGCTCTATCATCATCCTCATGTTAATCATTATCATAGTCTTCATCATTATCATAATTACTGGACAACTAAGAAGACTGTCCCAAGGAGTAAAACATTGAATAGGTTGAAACAACAGATTCTTGGTCAAAAGTTAAATGAACTAAATGATGGTGTCAGAGAGATGGTGATGTGGAGATAGTAGACATAACAAGACCATAACATATCACAAACAGTATCTCATATGCAACAAAGGGTAGGAAGAATGTCATTCAAAAATTTATGATCAGAAAAGGTGGCTCAGATGTGTTATAAGTGTAAGAGAAATAGACAGAAAAGCCACCATTGTGTTTAAGATTTAAAAAGCAAACAACTATTTATCCATTTCTTTGTTTATTCATGTTGATAGATAACTATTAGTCATTTGACAGATGTGACTGCTTGAACAGATACTGTGTAGAACTTGGAGACAGGAAGACCTGCTTTGTAATCTTCCTTCAGATATTTACCAATTTTGTGAATGAGGAACATCCAATAAAGTATTCGGTCAATGAATAAATATTTATTATGTGTTCATTATGTCCAAATACTATACTAAGTACTGCCTACATCCATTAGACCCAGTAAGTATATAAAATTGGGCTAATAATATCTGTACCTTTTGTCTTGCATATTATTAGTGAGGATCAAAAGATAGAGTCTGTTTAAAGCTCTTTCCAAACCTTAAAACATTACACAAGTATAAGTTATTGTTACTCTTTTATTCTTATTCTTCTAAGGGGAGGAAAATTATAAGTTGTTTTCTTGAAGTTCCTTTATGACCAGTTATTATTCATTATTTCTTTATTTTTCTTCTTATTTTACAACATACTTAAAAGTAGGTAAGTGCCACATGTTACCTTAATTTTACTTTATTTAATTGATGGGAAACAGATTCAGAAAAGTTTAATAATTTTCCTAAGGTCATACATTCAGTTAAGAAAGCAAATGGGATCATATTCAGCAAGTAACTTCAATTTAAGGTACTTACTTAGTGCCTGCCGTGTAAAATCACCTCTTGTAGTCCCAAAGAATAATCAGGCATGGACGGTATATATCCTTACCATCAAGGAAGTTACATCTAAGAGACTTTTCTAAATGTTCAGTGGTATTATAATAGAGTCTTTTCTCTCTTGGTATTAAGAAAGGAGAAAACAATATAAAATTCCCAAATTATATACTATGTTATTAATTATTCTAATTAGGAGAATGGTTCAGTGAATGGCCTATCTGTTAACAGATAATGAAGTCAATCATTAAAGTTCAAAATATATGGCTTTTGGGTTTTCTATTTGAGATGACTGATGGTGGTAATTTATTCTTCAGAATGATTACAAAGCTGTAGAACAAACCATAGGGCAGACAATCATCTTTGCCACTGGCTGATTTTATAATGACAACTCTTGTCATATCAGTAACTATTTACAGGGTCTGTTCTTATCACTAATTTATCCTTTTTAATGTTGCAATCTGCTTAAACCCTTTTGGCAATTCTCGTTACCGAAACAAGAATCTAGCTTCAATTGTCTACATGTTTCAAGTATATCATGAAAACATGGCACATTTTTTTTAAAATATCTGCTCTTAAGGATCCCAATTCCTCCTGTTGAGCATATAGACACATATTTAATTTTGTATAGGATAAAAGTCTTTGCCATAATCTTCAGAGCAATTTTTGGTTTTGGAATTATCTTTCTGCATCTCTGCATATGAAACTCACCAGAATTGATGACAGAATATTTTAACTTTTTTCATCTATAAATAATCAATCAGATGTATTTATTATTTATTATGTAGATACAATAGTCCTTTTGTCCAGGGTCTTAAATAACAAAGAACGGTTTTCAAAATTAGCATTGTTCATTTTGTACCACACAGAACATAACTGGGTCATAAATACAGTTATTCATAGACACTTTTATGCCTGAGGTGATGGAAGAGTTTCTCTCTTATATCACTGTATTGTTACTGTATTGAAGATCTTTCCCATCCATTAATAGGCCCATGTGATCTGTCTGAGTTACATGAGTCTGAGTCACATGAGTTTGAGTCACATGGAGCCTGTGGTGGGAGGAGTTTGCTGAATGGGTGGAAAGGAATGAGGTGGAATAGGAAGTAAGACAGAGCAGTCAGAACTGGGAGAGAGCAGGCAGAAGAACTAGCATGTGTTGCATAATATAAAATACTGAGGTCTTTGAGTAGGGATTATCAGATCTGAGCATTAGGAAGATTGTTTCACTATTACAGATGTATTGCAGATGGGAGATACCAGAAAAAAGAAGAATATCTAAGAGCAAAACGGAAGTTGATATGGGCTTGAAATAAGGTGGTGGCACTGAAAGTATAACAGAGGGATACAGAGTATCAGAAAAATGTCTAGATGAGCTCCCTACAAACAACCTTTAAACCATATTTAGAAAATATACCAGACTAAATTATGATGGGGAAATCCAATTATAAGTCAATATTTTAGGCGAAGTTGGCATAAGAAGACAGATAGAAATGTCTACAGAGTACTGTGTGGTTAATATCTTGTCAACAGCAAGGGGTTATGCTTCCCTGAAAAAGGAAAAGGTTACGCATTTGACAAGAAAAGATCAGGATACTGCAACCTTATGGAGCGTGCAGGAGGCATTGAACAAATGGCAAGTTTGTTACCCAATATCTAGTTGACTCTTGTCTTTCTTTCTCAAAGAGGACCAAAATGACATCAGTAGAGTAGAGTCAATTTTGTCTGTCGGACTGTGGCTGATCACACCAACATGAGCTCAGAATGCTCTACCATAAGTTAGGGACAAATTGTCCATGTGAACATTTGGGGTGGATACTCTAAATTTGCACATCCTGTATTCTCTTTGAGCTGTTTCAATTCTGCTTTGCTCATAAAGACCAGTACTTTCTGTTACATGGGCATACTATGCTGAGAGGTCCTGTGCCACTGTCTCCCATGTCACACAATTAATTCCAAAGTTCTTAAGAGGTCTTGAGAATGTCCTTGTGTTGCTTCTTCTAACCACCATGTGAACACTTGCCCTATGTGAGTTCTCCATAAAACAGTCCTTTTGGCAAGCATACATTTTACATTCAGACAATGTGGCCAGCCCATTGGAGTTGCACTTTTTGAGGCAGAGTTTGGATACTTGGCAGTTTAGTTCGAATAAGAATCTCAGTGTCTGGTACCATCTCTTGCCAGGTGATCTTCAATACCTACTTCACGGTCATAGATCTAGGTCAAAGTGAGAATATATGTACCCAGGAGTGGTGTTGTGACATAAGGAGTACTTGTGGGACCTATCTTGTGCCCTGAGCAACAAGCAAATTTAGTAGCAAGCAATAGAGATGTCTTCTAGACTCCGGCGACAGAGCAGAGTCTCAGTTACCACTTCTAGCCGAGTTTGAAACTGGAATAAAAAGGTCAAGAAATCCAGACCAAAGGGGACCATTCAATTCCATAACTCAAAACCAGTACATCTTTCCATATGTTTTCCATATGGTGACTGAATGAAGGGTCAGTCTATAATTGCTCAGACCCCAACCCAGATCAGGATCTTGAAGAGCTCTGACCAGGAAAGCAGTGATTGTACTTTGCCTTGGATCTGAGCACTTTTGAATCACTGACAGCTTGTCAGTCCCTGGTCTGAGCTGTTTTTGATATATCATAGAAAAAAAAGGAGCAAGAAATGAGCCCAGATCTTCTCACAAGAAGTGTGCAGAGCTAAGCCATAACTACAAGTCTGAAGTTAAGAGGTAAAATTTAACAATTGAAACAAAAAAGGGGAACAGAGGGGATAAGAAGAGAAATGTAATTAGAACAAATAATTAAGAATATTTAACAAATGATTGAAGGGAAAGAGAGCTGAAAGGGGAGGGAAAATAACTGAATTAATGAAAACAATGAGATCACTAAATGATCTTGACAAAGATTCATCACAGGAAAACAAGAACTGATCAAACAGACTGGGGAAAAGAAGAGAGAAATGCCATGAAATCCTATAATAGAAGGAAATAAAATTAAATGAACTCCTATATAGAAAGAGTAGGATAAGGAGAAGTAGGTGATTAACTTTGCCAAAGTCTGCAGTGGGAACAAGATGGATGAGGATTGAGGTGAAGCTATTAAATTTGACAATTAAGAGATAATTGGTAACTTTGGAGAGAGATATTTCAGGTGAATGTGGAGATCACTTGTTAGACTACAAAGAGATAAGAAAAGAGCAAGAGGAAAGTAAGTAGAGGCATTGATTATAGTTAGTCTTTTCAAGTATATTAACCATGAAAGGGAGGAGAGATGTAAAACTATGTTTATCAAAATAGGGTTAGAGACTGTAAGATAGAAGAAACAGTGGAGTGACCCAAAATTGTTATTTGATAAATAAATTATGGTTCATGGATATGGAAATGGAACTGTAATAATCAAGGTTATAGCCTGGGCATAGCTGAAGTGGGATGGAGGAGTACATCATGGGAAATGAATAAGTTGAGTAATTATGAAGTTAAGACTGGAAATTTTCCAGAATGAAAACAAAAAATAAGGAAAGACTGTGAAATAGGCACTGACCTCACTGAGGAAGAAAGAAGAATGTCTTGGAGGACAGTAGATAATTGCTACCCAGTTATTGATTGGATAATAAATATAGAATTAATGAACCTCAAAGGTGTTGATGTTGAGTTATGGTGGTAGACACAATATCTGGAAGTAGAAATGGAAGAAAAAAGGATGTCTCATCTTCTCTACCACACATAGTCAAGGAGCATGAGTGAAAATACCAGTGCTGGAAAAGGTGGCCAGATGTGCCATATCAGAAGAAAGAATCAAGTTTCACTATGTACAAGAAGATAGAATGAGAAAGAAAAATCAAGTTAATTACCCACAGTATAAGTGCTTCAAAAAACAAAGTGGAAGGGGTAGGTAGATCTTGGGTGGACTGTGTTTTAAAGAGGATGTTATGTAATGGGTGGGGCAAGAAAGGGGTTTTGTGTAAAGATAGCTCAGGTTTCTACATCAGTCTTGATGAGTAATCCCTGGAAATAAGTTCAGTAGAGGGACGATGAAGAGGTTGAATTAGGGAAGAACCTTCTCCTAGGGTGAGGCAATCCATGTGGAGTTGTAGCAGAATGGAAAGTTTGTCAAGAGGGCTCATGTAAGAAAATCAGCTAGAACTCTGGGGAGAATGGATTGGCCCCTTTGCGCTGTCATAAAAGACAGTTGGTAGTATATATTGTTATTTTCTCTTTTCTAAGCTTTTAAACTTTTTTCTAAGTAGCATGTGTCTTATAGAAATAAGAGGATTGCCCATGGGACCTCTATAACCAGCCAAACAGGAAAGCAGATTAAAACCACATTGAGGGGGCAGAGGGTACTTATATGAGAACTGAGAATATTTTTGCTATTATATGTGGGAATGTAGATAAGAGCTATATCTGAAGATCTCCCTGGATTAACCACTTTCTAAGAATAATGAGCTAAAAGAAATTGTCCTAAAATATGTCAGTCCCCAAGTCCAGCCCTGTTCTAGGTGATCTGAGACTCTCTTGAGGATCTGTGCCATGTTTGACATAAGATACTGCTCCTGCTCTCCAATGGCAATATAAAACCTAGTGAGGAGATAAGACAGATTCCATGAAGAGCTACGATATAAGGTAGTATGTGATGAATGCCATATGACTACGGGTAAATGTCTGTAACATAAAGTAGCAAAAAGGCACTTTCTGAAGTTCTAAATGAATAGAAATAGTTATTATTAGATAAAAGAAATGAGAAATTACTTCTGGCTAGGCTAATCAGGGAAAGGTTTATGAGGAGGTGGAATTTCGACTTGGCATTGAATAATGAATAAAACTTTAATAGAAATAGAGGGGAGGCTTCATTCCATAGAGAGGTGATGGCATGAACAAAGAAAAATACAGAATGAGGAAAAAAAGAGTACATGTTTGAAGTAGGGTAGGTGGATATGTTTGGCTAGAATGGAGGGTTTGTATTGGGTAGTCATGAGAAGGGAGAATGGAATTCACAGTTCTGCTCATATAATTGCCTCACTTAAAAATCTTCATTATCATTATCAGTCCTCATTATCAATCAAATTGAAGCCCTCAAAAATACCCTATAACCCAGGTAAACTGTATTACTCAGTATTAGCTAAATATGTTTTTTTTTTTACTTATTCATAGACGTAGTTTGCTTTTACCCAACATTCTTTTCTTCCCCCTAATTACTCCCTGTTAAAAGTCCTAAATTCAATCTTCTCTTAAATGTCATTTCCTGAATATTTTAATGACTTCCCAAACAATATCAGATTTTGCCTTTCAATGAAATTACATTTTTCTTTTATGGTGATGATTCATCTTTATACACTTTATCTTCCCAGGCAATCTTCAGAATCTTCATAAGGCAATTCGTGTGGCAACATTTCTGTCTTTTGGCATGGCGCTGATAAACTGTCCAGACTTCACAGGCATACAACAGTGAGGTCAGCACAGTGGCTCTATAGATATTCAGTTTGATATGCAGCCTGATATCTCTTCTACCCCAAACTTTCTTTTGTAGTCTCCCAAATGCTGAGCTAGGTCAGTTAATGTGTGCATCAACTTCATCATACATGTCTACATCCCTGGAAATTATACCAAGAAGGAAAGTAAACTGAGCCAAGTGTCCTTCACCTTTGTACACTTCACTTTCACTTTACTTTTGAGGAAATTAAATGCTGATTTATTGGAGACAGACCAGCTGACCTCTTGGCAAACGCTTTGGAGTCCATGTTTCTTGTGTAGCAGCTTGTGAATTTCTGCATCATTTGTGTCAAAGTAATCTTGATGTTTTTAAGTGTTCTGGTCTAGATGAGTAAATGCTGAAAGTTAACAACCTCTTTTCTGCTCCACTGTTATTAACTGTGTGCTAACTCAGCTTTCCCTCCAGGTCAGCAATGAATTGTTTATGTTCAGAGAAGTGTTTGGATCTGTTAATATTGTGCCTTGGGGACCCAGCTTTTGCTGAATATGAATGTTTAGCTTGGAGAGGATGAGTCCATGATCAGTCCAGCACTTTGTGCCACACATCACTTTTGTCACACTTCCTGCTTGTCTCTTCTCCTTACAATACTCTATTAAATGCCGGTGCTTGCTGTAAGAGTGCATCCACAACTTTTTTTTTGCATTTAGGTAAGCAGAAGACAGTGTTGATGATGAGAAGGTCATGAGACTAACAAGCCTTGACCAGTAAGTGACCATTGCTGTTGCTGTTTCTGACTCTGTTCCTCTCATGAACTCCCTCTCATGTCTCATAGTTTGTGTCTACTTTGGCATTAAAGTCACCTAGACTTACGAACTTAGCCTATTATGGCACATTGATGATGAGAGTTTTTAGGTCTTCAAAATATTTTTCTTTGACCTCATTAGGGTTTGTCGTAGTGGGAGCATAAACACTAACGATGGTGATATGGCACTTTCCTGAAAGTGGCAGTGATGTTGTCATTAGCATATCATTCACCCATTGGAGGCATACAAGCTTACTGACTATATTAGATCTGATTGAGAAACCTATGCCAGTTTCATGACACACCTCGTCACAATGGCCACTGCAGAAAAATATGCATCCATCTCCGACTTCAGTAAGTTGGCCCTCATTTGCTTATCTCACTTCACTCATGGCTGCTATTTGGATGCAGTACCTCCTGAGATCTCTCCCAGTAAGAGTTGTTCTTTTCCTAGGTCTAAGAGATTTTTTACTGTCCACGAACATGTATACATTCTGTGTACTAAAGGTGAGTAGAATTATCTTAGCCAAAAAACATACTTTTTTGGCATTTTAAGCACAGTGTGGGATTCCCCATGGTAAATAGGCCAGGGCTGGGTGAAGCAGATAATTTTCAGAGCACCTTTTCTAGCCCTCACACTAGAAGGTGAGAAGTGCAAAAATGATGCTCAGACACTGAAAGGGCTGCTAAATCCCACTTGCCTGAGTACAGTTAGAAAAAAATCCCTATGGCCTGGGCTGCCTGTGTGGAGGGTTGTGGCTACAGCTCCCAGAATAGCCACACCTGTTGTCTCATAAATTGCCCATGGCCATAGGACTTCAAGGTAGGTAAAATAGCAAAATAATAAAATAGTAAAATGGTAAAATAGTGAATTATGGAGGATGTCTTGACTTGAACATGAATTGCATTTAAGTGAAGCAGAGTCACATAAAGTCATCAGTCTCATTCAGTCAGTGTTCCAGAGTCATCAGAGTCCAGTGGCAAGACAAAAGTCAAGAATTCTGGCTAGCAATGACTTGGCATGCTGTGGATTACCTTGTCATCTTAGTTGTCTAACTAAGTTCTAAGTGCTCCAAAATGCCTGCTTCAGCCTCCTTCATGGTCACTGGAACAATTTGTTCTCATCCACCATTCTATCAGAGAGAGTCTTCACATGCCTGTGGTAGACATATGCCTAACTCACCAACAGATTTGAGACTGATTACACTCAACGTTTTCAACTCCTCTGCCAAGACATTTTTATGGAATGTGGCCCCATGCTACAGCTTCTTGAAGCTACAGTTGAGAGTTGGGTGACAAGTGAATACCAAAGGCAGATGAGCAGGCCTGAAAAAGCTTCAGCAAGCCCTCATACCAGAGATGTTAGCCCTCCCTAAACTCTCTGTACACTCCATATAGGTAATATATGACAGAATCAGTACTCAAACACAGGTTCTGTGACTTTAAATCAAATGCTATGTCCATTGATCAAAATTTCTTCCACATATTACCCCTTAAAAAAGGAGGCATGTGTGGCCCACTTTAAATAACCACCCCATTCATAGATATTATCAATGGTCTGATTCTAAGATCAATTTAGGAAAAAATACCAGCTCGTCATTCTCAAGGATTATTTCTCAGATATGCTTTATCCTGTGTAAAAATGATCCCAGGGTCTAATTCACAAAGTGGGGGAAATCTTTAGGTTGACAACATCACTCAATGACAAAGAGTGATCAGATAACTTATCCCTACTGCACAGATAGCAGAAATATTTTACGTCGTATAGGTTTGCTCCTTCATGGAAAGCTTTTTTAGGAGTACTGGGGTCATCATGATGCTCAAAATATATAGAAACATCTAATTATGATGGAAGAAGAATTCCACATAAAAGACATACTTATAATACACATTCATTGTATTTTAAAGGCTGAATGCTTCTGCACCTTAACACAGTGACTGCAATTATAGTTGTTATCATGTGCTTCACCATGTTATATATCACAAATACACAATGTGAGTAGAGATTCAGGGTAATATCCTGCTATCATTTTATATGTACATACAAAGACTTATCATCATATAGACTAGAATCATAGCATTTTAGCACCGAAAAGAAATTAAGAGATCGCAAAGTCTATTTCCTTCATTTTTAAGATGAAAATCCTGAGGTTTCCTAAAGTTACCTAATTTGCCAATAGGCAGCTAGATAATATGATTGACGTAGAGTTTTCTTTCTTGATCCACTCAGATATTAGCTATTTTTTTCACATTAAAAAGACAATTTTCTTTTGTCTTCAAAAAGTTAGATACAATGGCTTTGGAAGGGTAGGACCTATGTTCCAATTTTTGTACTCTTGTTAACTGTGTGATCTTCAGCAAATCTTTTGAATTCCCTAAGTTTCAAAATCCTCATCTGAAGGAGATTTAACAATATTACTTTTATTGCCCCTTCCAACTCTAGATCTATTGTGCTGGTAACTGTTTAACCACAATCTCCCCAGAAAACAAAATGCACTTTTACTTTTAATTTGAATTGTAAACTTTTTACAACACTGTCTTAAGTCTACTCACTGGAAATGTAGTATTTGGCTCTTCCCATCTAAGTTTAAGCTGGCTCCAACATATACCTATTTTGATTGCATGACCTTTCTTTATTTTCCAAGTCTCCATCAATCCCCACCTGTCAAGACTGTAAAGCCCTATTCTATTATGCAGATTTCCATGTCCGGAGAATGAATTTTGAAATTTTTGTATCCCTGGTGCTGAGGACACAAAGAATGGCAAAAACAGTGCTTTGACTCAAGGAGCTTACATTACAATTGGGGAGAGAATAAGAAAGTTATTAGGTAGTTAAATAAAACACATACATACATATATGTATATATACATACTTACATATATGTGTCTATATACATGCATATATATATATACATATATGGAGGAACACACAGAAAAAGAGAGAATTAACAGAAAGAAGAGCATTTACATAGCATTTACTACATATCAGGTACTGCAGTAAGCACTTTTTACAAATAACATCTCATTTGAACATTACAACAATCCTTCAAGGTAGGAGCAATTATTATTCTGATTTTACAGTTAAGGAAACTGAGGTAAACAAATTTTAAGTGCCTTTCCCAAGGTCACATAGCTAGTAAGTGTCTGAGGCCAGATTTCAACTCAGATATTCCTAACTCCAAGCCTTGTGTTCTAGTTACTGTATGACCAATTGCTTAGGAAAGGCATCCTGTAGAAAGTGGGCTGTAATCTGGATATAAGAGAAACCAAGGAAACCAAGAGCCAGCTGGGTACATGAGTTGGGGCAGAATATAATAGGAATAAAGGAAAATCTGCACAAAAGTACAGAGATTTCTGACTGTATCAGAGTGACAGGTGCCCTCAAAAAGAAATAGGGAAATTCAGAAGGGAAGGGGAGGGATTATTATCAGGAATAAGATAATGAGTTCTGTTTTGAATATACTGAATTTCAGATGTCTATAGGACTTCCAGTTTCAGAAGAGCAAAAGGCAAATGGAAATTCATGGCTATAGCTCAGATGAGAAACTGAGCCTTGCTTCATAGTTTCAGGAACTTCCTGCATAGATGTTGAAATGTGCATTGAAATGATAATTGAATACAGAGGAATTGATGAGATAACCAAGTGGGACAGTATAGAGGAAAAAAAAGGAAAGAAATAGCCTTGGAGCTCAGGATAATCTTGGAGATTGCCCATGGCAGGTGAATGTGATGTGAGTGAAGTATCAGCAAAGGAAATTGAAAAGAAACAGTTGGACAGATGGGTAGAGAATCAGAAGAAAATAGTGTAACAAAAACTGAGAAAGAAAGAGTTTCCAGGAGGAGCATGTGTTCAACAGTGTCAAATATTAAAGAGAGTAAAGAATTATGATTGAGAAAACACCTTTGGATTTCACAGTTGACATATTAATGATATCTTTAGGGGGAAAATATTAGTTAAATATTATGGTTGGATTG
Organism: Trichosurus vulpecula; assembly: GCF_011100635.1. Classification (NCBI taxonomy): domain Eukaryota; kingdom Metazoa; phylum Chordata; class Mammalia; order Diprotodontia; family Phalangeridae; genus Trichosurus; species Trichosurus vulpecula. The sequence goes on from NC_050576.1 coordinate 378,277,445, forward strand.
GTTGGTTGTTGTCCTTCGTTCTTAAGGAGCACCAAAATGACATCACTAAGCTAGAATCAAGTTTCAATGTGTCCAGCTGTGGCTGATCATACCAATACAACCTTCAAATGCTCTATTAGTCCTTGTGAACATTTGGGGTGAATTCTCCAAATTTGCACATCCTGCACTTCCTTTGACCTGTTTCAATTCTGCTTTGCTCATAGAGCACAGCAACTTCTCTATGGTTGGAAGCCAGATTGCAAAGAGTTTAGAAGGGAGCAAAACCAAAAAAAAAAAAAAAAGATGGCACATTTATAGATGAAATTTTCATGAGTACCAGTTATAAAAGGAAACAAAAACTATATCAGTTACCCATGGGAAGGTGACCAGGAGGGCGATGAGTTTAGACACTCTATTAACTATTAAGATAATCATATGATTTCTGTTAGTTTTGTTATTGATATGGTCAATTAATGCTGATTTTTCCCTTAATAGTGAACCTGCCCTATATTCCTGGTATAAACCCCACCTGGTCATAGTGCATTATCCTCATGATAAATTGCTGTAATCTCTTTGCCAATGTTTTATTTTAAAAGCTTTTGACAAAATACAGGACCTATTCCTATCAAAAGCACTAAATAACATAGAAATAAAGGGTGCATTCCTTAAATTGATAATCAGTATCTATCTAAAATCATTGGAAAGTATTACATGTAATGGGTTTTAGGTAGAAGCATTCAGAATAAGAACAGAGTAGGTAGCGCAGTAAGTAGAATACCGGCCCTGGAGTCAGGAGGACCTGAGTTCAGATCCCGCCTCAGATACTTGACCTACTTACTAGCTGTGTGACCTTGGGCAAGTCACTTAACCCCAATTGCCCTGCCTTCCCCCCTCCAAAAAAAAAAAAAAACAGAATAAGAACAGAGATGAAACAAGGATGTCCATTATTTCCACTGTTATTCAATATTGCACTAGAAATGTTAGCTCTAGCAATAAAAGAAGAAATGAAATTGAAGGAATTAGAATAGGCAATAAGGGGAAAAAATATCACACTATGCAGATGGAATGAAGGTACATTTAAAGAACCCTAGAGAATCAACTAAAAAAACTACTTGAAATAATTAACATTACAAAAGTTGCAGAAAATAAAATAAAAATCATCAGCATCTCTATATACTACCAATAAAGTTCAGCAGCAAGAGCTAGAGAGAGATTCCATTTAAAATAACTGTGAACAATATAAAATGTTTGGGATTCTACCTGTCAAAACAAACCCCGGAAGGTTATGAAGATAATTACAAAAGCCTTTTCATACAAATAAAGTCAGATCTAAACAATTGGAAAAATATCTATTGCCCATGGGAAGGTTGAGCTAATACAAAAAAATGACAATTCTACCCAAATTTATTTATTTATTCAGTGAAATATCAAACAAATTACCCCAGCAGAGGGGAATGTTATAGGATGGCTTGGCTCCCTGCTGTGATGTTGTTTTAATTTCCTTGCTGTTATAATGAAGTGGACTTACTGGTTTTGGGATACAATTGCTGCTAATTGAATTGGAGTTATTGGTTTTGATATTTGATCTTTGGGTGTCTGAATAAATGCTTTACTTCTTCTGCCCTCTATATGGAGAGTCTCATATTCTGCAATATAGAACTATACAGGTATATTTGTGATCACCAACAATATTGTGGCACTTGCCTTACTGATACAACTACAAACAAATTAGGGGAGCAAGGAAGAGTTTATCTGTCAGATTTATGGGGATTGGAGGAATTTATGACCAAATAAGAGATAGATAACAATATCAAATGCAAAGTGGATGATTATGATTACATTAAATTGAAAAGTTTTTACACAAAGAAAACCAATGGAACCAAGATTAGGAGGGAAGCAGAAAATTGTGAAAGAATTTTGTAACGAGTGTCTCTGAAAAAGGCCTCATTCTAAAATGTATAGAGAACTGAGTCAAATTTATAAGAATGCAAGTCATTCCTCAATTGACAAATGGTCAAAGAATATGAATAGGCAGTTTTCCAAGGAAGAAATTAAAGCTATCTATAGTCATACAAAAATGCTCTATATCACTAGTGATTAGATAAATGCAAATCAAAGCAACTCTGGGGTACCATGTCACAACTATCAGATTGACTAAAATGACAAAACAGGAAAATGATAAACACTGTGGAAAAATTGGAACACTAATGCATTGCTGGTGGAGTTGTGAACTGATCCAACTGTTACTACACCTGCATCCCAAAGAGATCATAAGAAAAGGGAAAAGACTCATGTGTACAAAAAATATTTATAGCAGTTCTTTTTGTGGTGGTAAAGAACATTAAGGGACATTGAGGGAATGTTCATCAGTTGGTGAATGGCTGAACAAGCTATGGCATATGAGTATAATAGAATTCTGTTCTACAAGAAATGAGGAGCTGGTGGATTTCAGAAAAACATGAAATAACTCATATGACCTGATGCTAAGTGGTGATAGAGAAAAGCCAGGAACTTGCCTGAACTCTCCCCAGTTTCACTCAGAAACAACATTAAATCAAGCCTCTAAATGGATTCTGATGTGACAAAATCTACAAAAAGACATAGTTAAACAATTTTCCAGCTTAAGACAACTTGGAAGGACTTCAGGAAAGGTCTCTCTCACTTGGGTAGAAGGGGAGCACAGACCAGTGCAGATGGTATCTGGGCAAGCCAATGGGAGATTCTTAGCCACAGCAGAAATCAAGGCCCTGTGGTTTTGGCTCACCAGGCAAGCTGTGAGACCTCCAGCCCCAGCCCAGAAGGCAAACTGCCAGACCCAGAACCCAGCGCACAACAGGTACAACTAGGATAGGCCACCCCAGCACAGGGGACAAGCCAAAAGCATGTGAGGCCCTGGAGTAGAAAGCCAGTGACTAGGCCCCTGGCCTCCAGTTCAAGAAGCCACAGAAGCAAAACTCATCTTTCAAAGCCTTGAAATAGGCTTAAAAATGAGCAAGAAATGGAAAATAGCTCTGACCATAGAAAGCCACTATGGCAACAGGGAAGATCAAAACACAAACTCATGAGAGGACAACAATGTCAAAATGCCTACATGTGAAACCTCAAATGGGAATATGAATTTGTCTCAAGCCCAAAAAGCTTTCTTGGAAGAGCTAAAAAAGAATGTTAAAAATAACATGAGAGGTAGAAGACAAATTGGGAAAAGAAATGAGAGGTATGCAAGAGAGAGTCAACAGCTTGGAACAAGAAGAACAAAAAAAAAATTACTGTAGAAAACAATCCCTTAAGTTGGTGGGGAGAGGATTCTGGGAAGATGATGGAGTAGGTCAGAAAACTTTTGGCTCTCCAAATTTCCTCCACAGAAAAAGACAGGATATTGTCTCAAAGGGAATGTAGAGCAGCAGAAATAAATACAAGTCAAGGACAAGCAGTTGTTGACCCAAGACAACCTAGGAAAAAGTCAGGAAAAACCTGACTTCCAGGGACAGAGGTTTGTTCTGAGTGAAATACAAATACCTCCAGGCCAACTCTGCAGAATCAACAAACAAGCCCTGAGGGAGCAGGGTTGGGATGCAGCCTCAACCTTAGAGACTTTCATCTCAGGGACAGCGTTGGAGTCTGAAGGTTGAGGAGAAGAATGAAGGACCTTCCACTTTCAAGGGATGCCAAGTACAGCTATGTTGACCAGACAAGTCCCAAGATGGGCTACTGCTGCAGGGAAGAAGGGACTAGCATATGCTTGGTGAGTGAAGTAGCAGAGGGGCAGGAAACCTGCTGGCTGTGGGCACTTGTAGGAGAGCAGAGTGTCTGGTTTCATTTCCAGGGAAAAGAGGAAAGCTGTAGTTTGCAGACACCTAAGGGATCACAGGGAGTAAGATCATTTGTGGGAAAGCATGACCCAGGGGGCTCTAACGCTGGCATAGGAGTGGAGAAGACATCCCAAGGTTGGGCCCTGGAACAGATGTTAGAAAATACAGTAAGAAGGATCTAAGGTAGAGAGCATCATTCTCAATACCTTGGGACTAGAACTTGATCATACTAGTAGCTGCTAAAAATAAAATATTTTTTTTCTAAATGAACAAGCAAAGGAGAAAGAATCATACATAGAGAGCTACTGGGGAGATAGAGAGGATCTAGGTTCATACTCACTCTTTTTTCTTTCTTTTTTTAAGAAGTTGTTTCAACAACCTGGCTAGCAGCTACTGTGGGTGTATAAGATTCACCCACAGCCAGCACCCAGAAAGCTGCCAACAGCACAGGTTCTTCTGATCTGCTTAATTAAGGAAAGCAAGGTGAAGGGGTTGACAAGCTTACTTTTAATTCAAATATCATTCAGTTAGTTCAGGGGAAAAAAACCAGCACCCTGAACTTCAAAACAAAATGCAAACAAATTACAGACATCAACAGACTTTGTCTGATTCAAGTCCCAACAGATAGTTACCAGAGTTCAACAAAGTTTCAACATCCAGGTTTACAAGCTGGAGGGCTCCTTAACTACAGCTGCCCGGAGTCTCCTCATCAACACCATCTCCAAAGCCCCACACAAATGGCTCTGTCCTCCCTTCTTATAGGGCTTCAGACATCAGACATCATCTGAATCACCAGAGCTCAGGCTCCGGTGATTGGTTCTTGAGTTGGCCCATCCCCTTAGGATCTTGGGAGGTTCACATCCACATGGATTACGTTAACACCTAATGAGGTTTGGGCCTGGGGCTTAGCACCTAGTAAAGCTCACTGAGACAAATTGAGTCACTGAAAGAAAACAAAGGCCATTCTGGTTACAGAAGTAAATGAAAGGACAATGTTTATTGCTTATTTGCATGTTCAGAAGCATATATAATAATTTCTGCTTATCATGAGTGTTAATAATGAGCTCCAGCGTAATATACCATTAAATGAAGAAAATCCTACATGTTTGGTTGATGAGGGATTTAAACGATACTTTCTCCTCAAGTAAGAAATAAAGCCTTTCTCTAAAGTCGACCAGCACTCTATTTTCTTGTCCCTACCATGGTAGAATTTCCCCCTTGCTTTAGTGGCAAACTTCCATTTTGTTCTGATGCTTTCAGAGAAACCTGGGAAGATTTTTATGAACTCATGCAGAATAAAATGAGCAGAACTGGAACAATTTATACTATAATAACAAAATGGAGGGATGATGTCTAAAACATAAAATTAAGGGGTGAGAGAGAAATGTACTTGGAGAAAGGGAAAAGGAGAGGGAGAACAGGGTAAATTATCTCACATAGAAGAGGCCAGAACAAGCTTTTACACTGGAAGGGAAGAGGAGAGAGTGAAAAAAAAATGAATGAACCTTACTCTTATCAGAATTGGCTCAAGGTGGGAATAAAATACAAACTCAATTGGGAATAGAAATCTATCTTACCCTACAAGAAAGTAGGAGGGTAAGGGGATTAAGAGAAGGGGGTTGGTTTAACAGAAGGTAGGGTAGATTGGGGGATTGGGCAGTCAGAAGCAAAACACTTTTGAGGAGGGACAGGGTAAAAGGAGAGATAATAGACTAAACATCAAAGGGAAACATGATGGAAGGAAATATAGTTAGCAATTGTAGCTGTGAAAAAAAATTTGAAGTAAGTTTCTCTGATGAAGGATTCATTTCTCAAACATATAGAGAACTGAGTCAAATTTATAAAAAAAAAAAAGTAAAAGCCATTCCCTACTTGATAAATGATCAAAAGATATAACAGTTTTCAGATAAAGTATACAAAGCTAACTATAGCCATATGAAAAAAATGTTTGAACTATTGATTGGAGAAATGCACATTAAAACAATTCTGAGGAACTACCTCATCCCTATTAGATTGGCGAGTAGGACAGAAAAGGAAAACTGAAAACTTTGGAGGGGATGTGGACAAAAAACGGAACATTAATGCACTTTTGTTGGAGTTGTGAACCAATTAAATCATTTTGCAGAGCAAATTGGAACTGTGACCTAAGGGCTATAAAGCTATGCATTTGACCTGGCAGTATCACTATTAGATCTATATCCCAAAAGAGATAAATGAATAAAAAGGAAAAGGAAAAAGGCCTGTATGTCTTTTATTCATATTTATAGCATATATTCATATTTATAGCAGCTCTTTTCTGTTGGCAAGGTATTGGAAATTGTGAGGATGCCCATCAAATGGGGAATGACTAAACAAAATTTGGTATGTGATTATGATGGAATACTACTGTGATATAAGAAATGATGAGCAGGATGCTCTCAGAAAACCCTGGGAAGACTTACATGAGCTGATGCAAAGTGAAATGTTCTGTGTACAAAGTAACAGCAATATTGTAAGGTGATCAGCTGTGAGTGACTTAGTTATTGTCAGCAATACAACGATGCAAGACAACTCTTAAGGAGTTATGATGAAAAATGCTATCCATCCCGAAAGAAAGAACTGATGGTGCTTAAATAAATATTGAAGCTTACTTTTTATTTAATTTCTTTTTTCTTGAGGTTTTTTTTCTGTTTTCTTCAATAGCGTGACTAATATGGAAATGTTTTGCCTGACTATACTTGTACAGCCTTTGTCAAATTACTTGCCTTCTCAGTGGGGGGGAGGGGTGGTGAGGGAGGAAAGGAGTGAATTTGGTGATCAAAGTTTTAAAATGAATGTTAAAAACTGTTTTTACATGTAACTGGGTAAAATAAAATACTAAATAAAAATACTTTGATAATAGCTACTTTCTATTCAGTAGTGTTTGTCTTTGATACTAATCATTTTAATTACAAGATTTTCAATATCCATAGAGATACAAAAAATCAGACGGCAAATAGTTGGTAATAAATATTTAGGAGCTGAATTATTTTCATTTTATGCTGAAATATATTTGGTAATCATTTTTAGCTCCTTTGTTCAAAAACCATAAATCTAAGCTTTGTTGTTATCATCTGTTTTTTTTCTTTATCCATTCTCCTATTCACAGCCAGCCTGGCCTCCTCCTTCCCAAATGAGGAGAAAAGGTTGTAATTGTATTCATTTTAAAGGTCCAATTTTGTGTGACAATTATGTTCCCAAATAAAAAGGATGAAATGGAATTTTTATTAAGACATGAGTCAATTTATCACATTGTAAAAATGTTTCTATATCATCACCAAGCAATTAGCAATTCCTTCTGAGACTGACTTCCTCTGAAATATCACAAGGGCAGAACAACTATCCCTGGAGCCATGCAGTATACACATGGCCTAATCCAAGATGTGCATGTGAGTTGAAAAGTTCAGCACAAGACCTAAAACATTTAGTCATTTAACCCATGGGTAGAGTGGCATGTGGATAAACTTAAAGGGGATACTCACCTTTACAAGTTGGCACTGCACCAGTTACAGAAAGCAATGGAGATGAGCAATTTTTTAAAGGAACATTGATTCCTTTCTTCCCTTAGCATATCTATTGTTATGCAAAATTATACATCTCTTAAAAGGAGCAACTTGCAGTAGTATTACTGGGTGTTGGGAGGTGGGGGGGGGGGACTTTCATTGCCCAGCTGAAGCTTTTAAGTGGTGAATTCAAAACTTCTGTGAGGGCACTGAATATGGTAATGAGCTGGGGCTGTAGAGGCAGAAAGAGATCAGTCTTAGTATACACCTCTGAGACATGAACCAGTTGCTCTTCCATGATGCAGCTCCTGTCAAGTTTACTTCATTGAGAAGTATTGCTTCCTCTGCTGATGTTCGTAAGCTTCTTCTTCACCATTCTGTACATTCATTGTGTATAAGTCATATTGCATACATCACAAATACAGGTAGGCCCTGATTTGTAGTAAGAACTCACTACTTCAGTCACCTTGAGTGTCTGGTTTATACAAACTCTATTTTATTCAAACTCTGTCGATGTAGTATGTTTGTGAAGGATGGAGAAAGGGAACAAGCAGGAGAATAAGCAGTGTCTTTGTTTTCGCCAGAGAATCATTTCTGCCTTTTATATTAAGATGCTGCTCCAGTATCTGGGCAAACTAAAACATTACATAATTTGTTATTAATATATGAACATATGCTGTATACCCAGACTCTCTCGAGTATTCAAATACTAGCTGCATTAGAACTTAGTCAGTTAGGACTCAAAATGGAACAAATTCATTCATTCAAGAGACATTGATTTCACACTTATTATTAACTCTGTATTAGGTGTCAAAAGTGATGAAAAGAGGAGTAAGATAATATTCCTCCCTTCAAGAAGTTTTACAATCAATCAAGGAAGATGATTTGTATACAGGTAAATATAATTCAAGATAGATTTTCCCAAAAGAAAGTTAGGTGGATCCTCTAAAGGACAGTACATTGGTGATCTTAAATTTGAGTCTTTATACAAACAAAAACATTTATTATTTGTAAGTCAGACTCTGGAATCAAACATAATAGATCAGAGGATCACTTGAAAGTGGAGAGCTCTCACAAGCAATGTCTTTAGGTCATGCTTCCACCAAGGAAATCTTGGGAATAGTAGGATGATGGTGCATTTAATCATATCTTCCCTCTGCTAGTTCCAGGGTATCTGTATAAGCTAATTACATGCTACTCTTATTCAGGAACTCTACGTCAATGTACAGGCTATATTTCATATTTTCCTGGCTCTCCTTATTCACCTTTTGTATCCTCTCATCTTTTGTAGCTACTAGCCCTGGTTTATTACAGTAAAAACTTTAAAAAGTAAAAAAAATCAGTAAATTGTCAATTCCTATGAATTCTTAACTAAGCAGACTCATCTTCTGGAGAATGATATAAATTCTTAGTATCACTGCCCAAATTAATCTTATTTTCTACATATTTTGTATTCATGAAGAATTAGCTTGGTATAATCGATATAGAAATGGATTTAGATATAAAATCAGGAACATATGGGTTCAAAGACTGCTTTTCATATTTACTGGCTGTGTGACCCTGGGCAAGTCTCTTAATCCTTCAGTGATCTTGATAATTTTGCCACCCTACACTGGGAGAAGGATTTCTATCACTAGGGAGTTTTTATATGAGTGAAATCTTAGGTCCAGACCTATCTTTTATCCTTTCTTATTTATTTATCTTTGTACATAATGTTTTCCTCCCACTAAATTGCAAAGTCATTGTAGTGTTTTCCAAGCTTCCCTGATAGACCCATCAGATACCCTGAAAACTCTCAGTTTAAATGGATATAAAGGCTTTAATTCTGCAACAAAAATACACACATTACTAATTAATACCCAGTCCCATAGAACAACATGAAAACTTTCCTGCTATCCTTCCCTAGTAAACTCAATAATCATCCCAGTTTATGATTCTAGGATTCTATGACATGTGGCTTTGGATTATTATCCAAGCAACTTTGGCTCCCCATCTATATAATCCACAGGATTTATGGTATGGGCATGAAGGGAAAAGACTGAGTTTTATCCAGCATATTGTGGCTCAATATCTTATTGGTTTTATGTTCTTCCACTATAGATTCTATGGTTTCAGCAGTCTTCTTACCTGCTCTACTTTGTAGCACTATACCCAAACCAGCATGCCTGTCCAGTACTAGTTTATTCTCTTTTGATGATACAAAGGTATAGCAGCATTCGGGATAGACCTTTCTTCAAATTCTCAGTCATATGTCTCCCTTCTAGGCCAATTATAATTCCTTCTTGTCTCCAGCTACATTATAGTATTTCCATTGCCCATTCAAGATTCATGTATGGTGCCATAAGACCCATTTGGATCATGTATCAGGGCTTGATGTATATGTACATCACCATCTTTCTATATCCAGGCATGCTTCCATGTACATCTCAATTAGGAACTATAATCAATCAATTGAATCATTGCTCATTTATAAATGTATCACCATACACTAGTAACTATGCTCAGTCTTGGCCATAAAACAAAAAGCAAAAATGGCATTTTCCCTCAAGGATTTTGCATCTAATGATAGATAGAACATCCTCTAAAAGCTGTGTATAAACATGATATATGAGGGTTAATTTCAGGGAAGGCAGTAACTTTAAGGGTGACCGAGAAAGATGACCTGAGACTTGAAGAAAGTTAGGGAAGTTAGGAGTCACAGAGAAGAAAAAAGATAATTCCAGACATGAGGATGCCCAATGAAAATGCACAGAGCCAGAAGATGAAGTTTCCTGTAAAAGGTACAGCGATGGCACTATGTCAGTAAATTGCAGAGGTGTAAGAAAGGGAGTAAGGCTTAAGAAGACTGGAAAAGTAGTAAAGGGACACATTATATAAGGCTTTAAGAAAACCAAAGAGGATATAATATTTGACCCTAGAGGTAATATGGAACCATGGTTAATTACAGAATAGGAGGTTCAAATGCTTATTTATGCCCCTTGGGAAGCTTACTTTAATTTAAGTGGTGGATGAACTGGAATTTTCATGAGGCAAGAAGACAAATTAGTTACAAGAGTCTAGGTATGCGGTGATGAGATCATGCACCAGAGTAGGGGCAGTGTGGGAAGAAAGGAGCATATAAGAGAAATACTGTGAAGGTACTATCAGTGGGATGTTGCAACAGATTGAATATAAGGAAGAAGAATAAGAGTGATGAACCAAGGCTGACACCAAAACTATGAGTCTGGGTGACAGAGGGGATGATGGTACACTCAGCAATAACAGGGATGTTGGGAAGAAGGAAGGTTTTTTGGGAGAAGATAATTCTGCTCTGGACATATTCAGCTTAAGATATTTATGGGACATATAGTTTTATATACACTGTAGTCTTTTGGAGTTGTGAGAATGAAAGCCAGTGGAAACCTTAGGTCTGGATGAATATTCTTAGATTCATCATCATGAAGATGACTAAGATAATAATTGAATCCATAGGAGGTGATGAGGTTATAAAGTGGAATAATATAGAAGGAAAAGTGAAGAAGGACTAGGAAAGATCTTTGTCGGACACATAATTCTCAGGTACAACTTATATGAAGATATAGAAAAGAATATTTATAAGGAGAGGTCTAACAGGTAAAAGAACCAAAAGACAAGTGTGTAATGAAGACTTGGAAAAGAATATTGAAGAAAAGATCTTGATCAACAATGTCAAAGGCTGCAGGGAGATCAAAGGTGATGAAAACTGAGAAAAAAATCATTATGTATTGCAATTAAAATATCACTAATAACTTTGGAGAGAGTTATTAGCTAAATGATAAAGCTAGAATTCAGACTACAGAGAGTTAAGAAGACAATGATAGGAAAGAAGTAAAGATACCTATTTTATATGGCCTTCTAAAGGAGTTTAGCTAGAAAAGGCAGGAGAGTTATAAGACAATAAATACAATGGGATATATGGTAGAAAAGGGGAGGCTGAAGATAAGAGAGTGAACATGATAAAGGGGGCATTATGCTAGAGTAGGTGGGAGAGAGTTAAATTGTGCATGCAAAATAGTTTGCCTTGGGAAGGAGAACAGTATTTCTTTGTGTGAGACAGGAGTGAAGGAGGAGATTGTAACAAAAGGCATCTGGGAGATCTGAGCTGAGGAGGAGTAGAGAAGAAGCTCTCAGTAAATGTCCTAAGTTTTTTTTTCAGTGAAATATACAAGGTTTAGTAAATTATGAAATGAGGGAGAATTATGAGAGACTAAAAGACTGAAGAAAAGTTTTTGAAAAGTCATTGAGTAGAATGATGAGTCAATTAGAAAGATGCGAAAGGATTTCTTTGCCCCAGTGAGGGCCCGGTTGAGATTGAGTGATATGAAATTTTTTAATAATATTTTATTTTTCTCAATATGCATAAATTTTTTTTTAAAATTGTGAGTTACAAATTTTTCCTCTCTCACCTGTGTCTTTCCTAAGAAATAAGCAATTGGATGTAGTTTATAAATGTACATTCATGCAAAATAGATTTCTGTACTAGTTATATAGTGAAAAAAATACAGACCAAAATAATTAGCCACAAAAAAACTGAAGAAAGTGAAAAATGGTATGCTTTGATCTGCATTCAGATGCCATCAGTTCTTTCTCTGGAGGTGGATAGCATACTTCATCATGAGTCCTTTGGAATTGTCTTTGATCTTGGTATTACTAAAAATAAGTAAGTCATTTGCAACTCTTCCTTGTACTTATTGCTGTTACTGTGTACAATTCTCTGCTTATTTCACTTTGCATCAGTTCATTTAAATCTTTCTAGGTTTTTCTGAAAGTATTTTGCTAATCATTTCTTATAACACAATACTATTCCATTACAATCGTACACATTTATTAGTCACTTCTCAATTGTTGGGCATCCCCTCAATTTCCAATTCTGTGACACCGCAAAAAGAGCTGCTATAAATGTGTTTGTACTGACAGAATTTTTTTTTCTTTTTTTTATCTCTTTGGGATACAGATGTAGTAGTGGTATTGTTAGATCATAGGGTATACACAATTTTATGGCCCTTTAGGCATAGTTCCAAACTGTTCTTCAGAATAGTTGAGTCAGCTCACAATTCCACAAATAGTGTATTAGTGTCCCAATTTTCCCACATCCCCTTTAATATCTATCATTTTCCTTTTCTGTCCTATTGGTCAATCTGATAGACTTGAGATAATAACTTTGAGCTGTTCAGAGTTGCTTTAATTTCAATTTCTCTAGTCAATGGTGATTTAAAACATTTTTTTCATATATAGATAGCTGTGATTGCTTCATCTGAAAGCTGCCTGTTCATAACATTTGACCATTTGTCAATTGAAGAATGACAAGTTCTCGTAGAAATTTTACATACTTCTCAATATATATGAGAAACTTTATCAGAGATACTTGTTTCTGCTTTCTTTCTCAACTTGTGTTTCAACAATCCGGCTAGCAGCTGTTGTGGGGGTGAAAGCCCGACAACAACCAGCACCCAGAAAGCTGCCAGCACACTGTGAAAGCACAGGTTCTTTTGATCTGCTTAACTAAGGAAAGCTACGTGAAGGGGTTGACAAGCTTACTTTAATTCAGCATAACAAATATCATTCACTTAGTTTATGGGAGAAGGTCAGCACCCTGAACTTCAGAGCAACATACAAACAAATAATAAACATCAACAGACAGACCCAATACAATTCATAGTTACCAACATCTAGGTTCAGCCCGGGAGCTCAGAACAAGGGCTGGTCCAGAGTCATGCACCACCACTGCTGTGGGAAAGAGCTCCAAGGAGAGGAGGCCATCCCCTGGTTTTTATATCTTTTTCAGCGTCAGGGGTGAGTCACACCTGCGACTCACCCACATGACCTAAAATCATCACAAAGAGGGACTTAAACCCACGTGGTCTAAGAGCCTCTGATGTCCCAAACCTATCACTCAAACTCACGTGTAAAACTAGGCCCTCCCCTGAGTTAGCCCCACCTTGGGCCCCACCTTAGTTACCAATCCACACCCACATAGGTAGGGGTTAGAGCCTGGGGCTTAGCACTTAGTTACACTCAATGAAATACACTGAATTACTCAAAGCAAACAAAAGCCAAACTCTTCAAGGGCACTTGTTGAACTAAGTGCTAAGGAGCCCATTTTGCTTACCAACTAAACTTGATTGCGTTGGTTGGGTTTGTGAAAAATCTTTTTAAATTTAATTTAACTATAAATTTTCCATTTCAAGTCTCATAATGCTTTCATCTCTTTTTGGGCACAAAATCTTGTCTTTTTCATAGATCTGACAAGAAAAGTCATCCTTGCCCTCATAGTTTGTTTATGGTATCAACCTTTATGTGTAAATTATGTACCAGTTTTAAACTTATCTTAGTATATTGCGTAAGATGTTGGTCTATGCCTAGGTTCTGGAATACCATTTTCCAATTATCCCAGTAATTATTGTCAAACAGTGAATTCTTGTCCCCAAATATGGAGTGTTTGGATTTATCAATCACTGGATTACTATGGTCATTTATTACCCTAATCTCTTACATTGATTGACCACTAAATTTCTTAGTCACTACCAGATTGTTTTGATGATTATTGTTCTATAATACAGTTTGAGATCTGGCACAGCTAGGCCAACTTCCTTCACATTTTCTTTTCATTAATTTCTTTCTTTCTTTCATCTGTCTATCAATTTACCTATCTGTCTATCTTGTAACAATCCTATACATTATGCAAGGAAATTTTGGTTCCCACTTTATGGGAAAAGAAACTGAGGCTCAGAGAGTTTAATTGATTCCTGAGATCACAGAGGGACAATTACATAACCCAGACATTCTGATTGTTTGAATGTTTTTCTATCAATGATTCGCTTTGATGTGTACATTACTGTACTACAGGCTCTAGATGATAGATACGAAGAGAAAGAAATTCTGTATCCATTCCAAGAGAATTTACAATCTAGAATATTAGCAAGGATATCATAAAAGGAAATAGACATAGAATTGATACAACAAATACAAATCTCTTTTAAAAGCTTCATCTGAATCAGTGAAGCAAAACACAGAAATATTCAATTTATACCAGTAAGACCTTCCCAGCTCTGTCACCCAATTATTGCAGAGTATTTATTCAAATGAAAGAACCCATCATTCTTTTGTTGAAAACAAAATTAATTACATGGGTACCATTAATTCATTTTTAATTTGTAATGGCATTAAGACTCATGCAATTGTGTACCCTAATGAAAGAAAGAAAATAGAGCTAGCAAACCACATTATTCTTTCCACTTGATTGTACCCAAATAAATCCTTGTTCTTTGAACATTTCTAAGAGATGGAAAGGGTTCTGTGTACTGTGTCTATGTGATGACAAACATCTTGAAAAAAAATAAAAGTTTAATAAATTATCAGATAGAACCATGTGTAAACATAGGTGATGAAACCTTGATTGGATTTTCTGTGGAAACAGAAAACAGTTTCCCAGGAAACTGGGAAACAAACACAAATAATAATATTTGTTTTAAAAAAGAACCTTTTCAAACCTAGTGAGAAAAAAAAGTAGAATGTTTGAATATATGAAGCAAGGTAATGGAAGAAGTATTGTGAGGACAGAGAAGAAGAGAAAGGTAATGGCGGATATGTCCAAAGACATCCTGTTAACTGAGATCTTTCTGTGCCAAAAGTATCTGACACCAAGATAGAAATTTCTAGTAGAAAATAAGTTTCTTGATGGCAGGGACAGTATCATTCATGTATGTCTTGAACCTAGGAGATATTCATTAAATGTTTATAGATTTGGAGGAGCAAGAACTCAGAGTAAGGGCTCTTGGCTTGGGAATTTTCCAGCTATGTTTCTTTTACTCTGTTCTCTTTTGGAACAGATCTGAGATTTAATCATAAATTTCCCAGTGAGAAACATTCTACCAAGCAAATTGGCTCCTTTTCTCTATCTGATATTTTAGAGATTCCCTTTGGAATTTAAGGGTTAATTCTCTTGCCTAGGGCCACATGTGTGACAGAGATTGGACATACCAATGACTTCCTGACTCTAATATCAGCAATAATTATATCATCATGCTTCTCTACAGTATGTAGAATATATAAAAAATAATACATATATTGAAAAAGTTAACCCTACTTGACCTTCCTGCCCTATACTTCCAAATTCAAAGGCCATTTAGCAAAAACTTTGCTTTGCTGAGGTAAGAGATCAGTTGAAATTAGAGAACATAAACTAAATGCATAATAGACCAAGTTGACTCAGGTGATAATTTCCTCTAATTCCATTTTTCTATAGATGAGTCATAATAGAGAAAGTGAATCATGGGAAGCATCATCAGATGATTTCTGGCATGTCATCAACCTCAGTAGTATGAAGTAGCAAGAGATTTGAGAGTAGATGATATTGAAATTGGAGAGGGATAAAAATGAAGTCAGAGCTTATGTGAAAGTCCATGAGATTACTGAAGGAAAGACCACTTAGAGGCCACTTAGAACACCATTGATTAGTAACTATCTGAAATACAGTCTTTCTAGAATCATAGAGTGTTAGAGCTGGACAAGGTCTTCTTTATTATCTAATATAAATGCATTAATTTTCTAGATAAGAAACTGAGGATCAGTGAGGTTACATCATTAAGGTTACAAAGCTAATAAGTGGCAGTTAAAAGATTCCAACTCAGATTTTCTTACTCTTTGATAATTGAACAAAATTTAACAGACATTAATTATATGCCTACAATCAACCAACACACATTTATAGGTACCTACTATGTTATAGGCATCTTACTAGCACTGGGGATCCAAATTTATTTAAAAATATGAAATAATCTCAACTCAAGGATTGTGTGTTCTACGGGGGAGAAAAAAAGCCATACAACTATATAAATAAAAAATGAATAGAAAGTAATTTATTACAGAGGAGAAGCACTAAAAATGAGTTCATCAGAGAAGACTTCTTAGGGGTAGCAATTGATCTTTTCCTGGAAGGGAAATAAAACTTCCAAAAAAGTGGTGATGAGAAAAGAAAATATTTTTGGGATGGGGAACACTCTGTATGAAATACAGAAATCAGAGGCATTGTACTAGGTAAAGCAAATGGGATAACTTGGATGGAGCATGTAGTTTCTATGTGTAGTAATATCAAATCATTCAGGGACTATATGTTGGCAATTTAGGATGGAGTATCTTAAATGACAAAAAGAAGAAGGTGTATCTTCTAGAAGAAAAAAAAGGAGAGCTATTAAAATTTTTGGATGGAAGAGGGACACAGACTCAACTGGGCTGAAGGCACATGAATCTTGCTAATTCATAAAAGATGAATTAGAGAGTGGAAAATGATTGGATCAAGGACCAAAAACAATTCTGAATTCCCTCTACATCTATTATATAATATTAATAGCACAGAGCACAATGCAGAATTATATATAGGCTATAGACATTGACATTCATATGAAGGATGTCCCAAAAGTCTAAGTGAACATTTAACCTATTAAAATTGAAACTTCATTCAGACTTTTGGGACACCCTGTATGTTTAAGTATAGAAATTAGGGGATTCTTAACAATCAAAATGACTATATAAAACTCTTGCTATTTATATGATATAAAGCAAGAATTCAAGGAAAATGCATTTCACAAAACAATGCACAATAAGATTATTCATGATCAATGTTCCCAGGGAATTGAAAATATAGTCCAATTTTCCATAATTCATGTGCTCATTCTTTGGGTGAAGTGATATAGCCCTGAATGAGGAGAACATTCACAGCCACAAAACCATCACATTTTTTGAGGATACATTTTACTGGTGAAAATATCATGATTTGAATATATTTTAAATGATCCCCCAGAATTCAAATTTCCAAGTGAATGAATTATAAGTGAAAACTAGTAGTTTCACACAGCTCTAAAGATTATACCTTTGTGTGACTGAAAGTACAAGGAACAGATTTTTCTCTATCTGATTATCACTGTATTTATCATCTGCCTTGTCTATCTTTTCCCCTGGAGCACCCTAGAGTGGGTTGTATAACTGAAAGGTTTTCTATTATATGTAATTTAAAAGAGAACAAATAATATGTAATCATATACTACGTGGGGGAAATTGTGCCCATCACATTTTCAGAGTAATTAACATTTAGCCTCAATGTCCTCCTGGAAAGCCATCATGGAGTATCCTCAGTGACTTTTTGGGAGAAAGGAAGGAAGAAGAACAATGTCTTCATCAGGTTCCTATGTAGACAGAGGAACTCTATCATTATGTTTAGTCCATATTTCTTAGTTTAAGAGGGGAATGCATGTGTATTCAAGTTAGGAAACGCAGGCCAATTCAGGGCTCAGTTAGAGAGAGAAAGAGCTAAGGGAAACAGAACAAAACCATAATGTTATCACACTCTCTCTGAAGCCTTTTGAATCCTGACTGTCATGTAGCCAGTAGCGAAGCTGAACTAATAGCTAACCAATTCTCTGGAGATGACTCAGAATAAATCTGAGTCTCACATTCACCCTCAGTAGAGTTATAAAAGTCTATGACTCAAGAGCTTCCTTCTTTTCCACTGCTGGGCTCTCCAGGGATTCCCAGCTAACTTGGGTATCTTAACCTTTAATTTCATTCATGTTGCCTGTTGAGCAGTGCTGGCTGGAATTGGGGGAAGGTGGCTAGCTAAGAAGAGATCCCTATCCTCCCTTTGATAACTATGAGAATCAATGTAGCACAGTAGAAAAAGAGCTGGCCTCAGTTTTCAGAAATCTGGGTTCAAGTTTAACTCAGTACAAATCTGCCATAGGAACCTGAGCAGACACTCAGTGCTCAAGGCAGTTCTCTAATACAATTAATTGTGGAAAAGGTGCTAAACTATTTTGGTTTTGATTGTTTCCTCATCTAGGATTTCCCTAGAGTAATAAATCAAAGGTCTAGTCCCAATCACACTTCCTGTGCCTCTGGAGCTATAACCTACATTTGAAGCCAGAAAACGTAACATAGAAAATTATTTAAGTGACCACTTTCTCAATCCTTTCCCATCACAGCCTCAGCTAGAGAGACATTGTAGCTCCATTCTAGGTAGAACGAAACATCCATCCACCCATCCATCCATCCATCCATCCATCTGTCTATATAATAAATCAATAATTTTATTATTGAACATTTATTTACCACAGAAAATATAGCCAGGAAATATCACAATGCTAAAGAAAAAAAGTTACAGCATTCTGTATCACACAAGTATAAACTGTGTTTTTCTATGCACACATATATACACACACATTATATAACTTGGAATGTGGGGGAGATTTAAAATTATTTAGATCAATCCCTTCATTTTGCTGAAAAGGAAGGGAAAGGGAGAGTAGAGCACCAAAGGAAGGAAGGAAGGAAGGAAGGAAGGAAGGAAGGAAGGAAGGAAGGAAGGAAGGAAGGAAGGAAAGAAGGAAGGAAGGAAGGGAGGAAGGAAGGAAGGGAGGGAGGAAGGAAGGGAGGGAGGAATGAAAGGGGGGAGAAAGGAAGGGAGGGAGGGAGGTGGGTGGAGAAGAGGGAATGTAGGAGTAAAGAAAGGAAGAAAAGGAAGAAAAAGTGAATGAAAAACTGAAAGGAGAGAAGGTGAGAAAAATGTAAAGAAAGAAAGAGGGGCAAAAGGAGGGAGAGATCAATGGAGAGAGGGTTGTGTGCACACTAGCTGACTGCTCTCCCTCTCTTTCCTCCTTTGTATATCAAGCCTCTTTCTCAGTGTGTGAAGATGGAGTAGAGTGGATAATGGAGAGTAGAAGATAAACTGTGTGTGTGTGGCTGTGTATTGCGATTGGTTAGGATTTATGGTACATTGTACTACAATCCATCAAAAAAGAATAAGGAAAAGCAATTAGCTGAGTTGTTACTGGAGGACACAAAGAGCCTGCTTCAGGAGTTGAACATCTCGTCATTGCCAACCCAGTAATTCTGCTTTTTGTTCAGACTTTCTCAAGTTAAGTTTTTAGAGATTGGTACCCCAGGATATGCATGTCTTGTGTTACTTTGAGTTTGATGTGAAAAAAGAATTCCCACTGTTCAGCAGCAAAGGCCTGTCAGAACAGAATCAACTGTATCCTCTTATTGTATGTGATAGGTCTTAGGTCTAGGGAAAAAAATAGAATTTAAGAAAAAAATCAGAAACCTCCAAATTTTCTAATGAACATGAATATCAGAGAGTGTTAAAATGATTTCCCATGAGTAATACTTATTTTTTTTTTGATTAAGGTTAAGGCTAAGGTATCAGATAGTCTATCTTTACCTCAAATGAAATCTATCCAGCAAACAAGCAGGATCCTTTCCATTTATAACATAGAAGCACTGAGATATTCAGAACCATAATACATTAAGACTGATTTTTAGATATGATCAAATATTTATTATTGCACTTAAGTGCTTTGCAAGAAAGTTAAAAAAAGTAGATTGATGGGAATGTTCTAAGGTACACAATGGAGTAGAAAATAAATTTATTTGTGAGGCATGACACTCCGTTCTAACCCTAGCCCTACAACTAATACATAGTATGAACTTGTAAGGCTGCTACATGTTTCAAAATTTATATTACCTCGATAAAATTAGACAATTAGAATAGATCATCATTAAGGCACCTTTCACCTCTAATGTTCCTTGATTCTGATTGCATGACATCAATTACAGTATCATGAGTAAGCTGACTTTTCTTTTAAGTAGAACAACTACTATGTTTAGATCTGTATTAGGTTATTTTCTTAGGAAGAGACAAGAAGTGAGGCAGAAAAAAAAGTAACAAGAATCCACACAAGCCAGGATAGTGGATTTATTGCTGGTCAACTACCAAGCAGATGAGATTTTAATTGTATGTAATTTAACCAGACTCACAGAGTTCTTGGTTAGTAATTATGGGATGAATATTAGTTACCATCATTGTAGAATGAGATTAGAGGCCGTCTTAGATCAGTCAGGCTAGAGCCAAAGAAAGTAGCAGTAGCAATTAACCTTCTGGTTGGTGGCCCTACCTCAAATCTCTACCCACTTTGGTGCATCTTCTACTCAGCTCTCAAATTGATCTGTCTAAAGAGCGGGTCTGACCATGTTACTCTATGCCCTCATCCAACTCATGTTGAGTTCACTATTAGGCATTCTCCATCGTTCCAAGAATAACTATAAACTTCTACTTGGATTTCAAAACCCTGTATAGCACATCCTCTTTTTTCTTTCCCAGTATTCTTTTACCTCACGTACTCTGAAATCCAGTGACTGGTGCCCATCTTGTTCCTCTCACAAGACACATCATACCTTGACTCTGGACATTTTTACTGCTTACTCCCCATGACTTGACCTCTCTCCCTCCTCTCTTCAACCTTCAGGTTTCTCTGACTCACTTCAAGTGTCACCTAAAGTCCCTCTATTTTCAAAAAGCCTTTCCCTATTTTCCATTAACACTGGTACCTTCTTCCAGTGATTATCTGTAATTTGTCTTGCGTATATCTTTATGGTACAAAATTTCTATCTGTTTTCTCTCCCATTAGACTGCAACCTTCTTGAGAACAAGCACAAACTGTTTTTTTCCTTTACTTTTATCTTTAGAACTTAGCACAGCACCTGGAAAATGGTAGGCATTTAGTAAATGTTTGTTGACTTAACATAAAGAACTACTGGCAACTTCTAGATCCCTCAAAGGAGTCTCTGGAGATTTTGTGGTTACATTTTT
The DNA here is from genome assembly GCF_011100635.1 of Trichosurus vulpecula. NCBI lineage: Eukaryota > Metazoa > Chordata > Mammalia > Diprotodontia > Phalangeridae > Trichosurus > Trichosurus vulpecula. Next base: position 378,298,414 of record NC_050576.1, read on the forward strand.
GCTCCCGCTCCCTAAGATTCAACTCTACAATGTAGTTTCTTGATGAGTTATCAATAAGCTTTGATTCCATTCAAGAAAGAGATCTCACTTATCTAGCATTCTCCTATATTTCCATGGGAGGAGAATGTGTGTCATCGGTGTCTCAGAGATATACACTCTCTGTTTTATGTCCCGTAATTTGCTAGGGGCATTCAACAATATATGAAGACTTTTGAAGGAGGAGAGAGGAAGATTGTTTTCTGAAATCAGGGATGCTGAAAAATGTAAAATGCATCACGAACAGAAGAGATTGAGAAGTTTTTTCTATTCAGGCTTACATGATCCAAACTGTTGGTTAGCTTATTTCCTGGTAAATTTGGGCTACAAAGAGAGACTTTCTGGATAATCCTAACTAAAAGTCTCATTTTCCCCCAATTATTTCAATGCCTCAGTAGGGGAAAAACTGAAATAAAAAGGCCCCCAAACCTTGTGGTTTTGTCTAATTTAAATGAATAATTATACCCATTTAAATTTTGCTTCAAGCATTACTCTTAAGAAAATCAAGATGGAGAAGGGTCTTAGAGACCAGTGTTACATTTTCTTGGTATGGCATACCATTTTCCCCAAACATGCTATTTGTTTAAAGTGAGAAAAACTCCCCTTTTGCATAGAGTCTGTTTACTCCTTTTGATGGAGAGCACTCTAAGCATTAACAAAAGAGTCTGCATTAGCACTTCCATTTCCTCCCAGTAGTGTTCACTGGCATTTTAAAGTCTGATATCCTGCCATTTCACTCAATAGGGAGTGCTTCAATATCTTTTTCTATGTTAATAATGCTGAGCAATTGCATATTGTGCAGATCTCACTAAAGTCATTAAAAATAAGAAAGAGAGACAAGGAGAACTACACACAACTGAATCATATTCATCAATGTGAGTTTAGTATTCTACTAGGAAAACATGATGTTAACAGCCTCTTTTTCCCTAAGACAAAATTTGGAGCAGATCTAAGCACTGACTTTTTCTTATTCTTATTCTAATCTTTTCAATGTGTTGTGTGTGTATACTCGTATGTATATCTATATGTGTATATAAATATAAAAGCAAAATGTATGGTTTTTTAATTTATATCCATATATACATACATATATACACATATATATGTGTGTGCATATATGTGTATATATGTATAAAACATTTATTCATATATTTTGCTTTTACATCCCAATCTATGCACCTCAACATTATCAGTCATCTTTTTTAATAAAAAATAACTTAAAAAATAAAAAAGTTGATAAGGGGACCCAAGGAAAATCCTGAAAATATATGAAATATTCCATATAAATAGTCCTTTCCTCTAGAAATAAAATACATTTTACATATTTTTCTATAACTGCAAAAATTCTTAATATTTACATTTTTAGACTAGATTGCCTTTCAATATCCTATTGCTTGCCTTATCAATGGATTAGGGAGGGGCAGGAAGGAGTGAGAGAATTTAGAACTCAGAATTTAAATACATAATATATATTTTAACATAATTTGGAAATATTTAATAAATTAAATAAAATATATTAGACTTAATTGCCCTATCTCACCAAACTGACAATATAGGGGCCACTTATGGGCCCAATCTCACTCCTGTTTTGAGTTATGATCTGTTCTTCATTCAGACTTCAACGTTCCTTAGCCAACCTGATGTACTCCACCTCCTGTTTCCATGGGCTCAATATATTGATGTTGGACATAGTGTATACACCAGATGTCTTAACCCACTATATCTGAGATTTCTTGAACTTAAGTAATACATGAGCCTCAACCTCCCTTCTTTAAGATATTATAGGTATACTCCATTATTTCCTAAAATGAGGTACCTTGATATCTTGAGGTTTACTGGCTAGATTTCTTTCTTAAAGACCACATGTTGAACCCAACTCACTTGGGCTCTCATTGATCGGCCAGAAAAAGATCCCTGCCCAATCACTACTAAATGGTTACATTTTGGGCCCCCTGGCTTAGAGTAAGTAAATAGTAATTATTTCTCTTTTGGCCAGGAACAACCATCAGGGTCTCCTCCGACCAGTTTGAGTTTTTGTTTTTTCTTTTTTTATTAAAGGGACCATCCCTTGGCTCACTTCTTAAATAGTACTAATCACTGAATAGGACTTTCCTTGGTCAAAGTGAGAACTCTGAAAGACCTTAACTTAAAAAGGCCAAGGTCTCCCACTGCATCCTGGACTATTTCAGGTTGTTCTGAACTCTATCTGGCCACTGGACACAGATGGCTCTGGAGGAGACAGCAAGCCTGCTTACTTTGCACAGCCCTCCCTTACTATAATCCAATTCTCTTTCAAAGCATGGCATCATCTTCCTGATGTCATGGTCTCCTTCAAGAATGAAGGACAAGCCATACAACCACAAAATGAGGCAGCTAGATAGTACAGAAGATAAATCATTGAACCTGGGTTCAGGAAAATAACTTCAAATTCTGCCTCAGACAGTTGCTACATGACCCTGGGCAAGTCACTTGTCTGTCTCAGTTATATTATCTATAACATGGGATCATAATAGCACCTACCCCCCAGGTTGTCTATAAAAAAATTAGATAGTATTTATGAAGTGCTTTGCAAACTTTAAGTAAAGGCAGCAAGGTGGTGCAGTGGATAGAATGCTGTGCCTGAAGTCAGGAAGTGTAACAACAATGCTGCTAGCAGCTGCTATGGCTGTGTAAGACCAACAACAAGAGCACACAGAGAGCTGCCAGCACAAGTTCTTTAATCTGCTTTTCTAAGGAAAGCAACTTTAAGGGGTTAACAATCTCATTTTAATTAAATGTACATACATCATTCATTTTGTTCTGGGGGAAAAGATCAGCCCCCTGAACTTGAGGGCAAATACAAACAGAAATTACAAACACCAACACGCAGACCTTTTCTGATTTAAATCACAATTCATAGTTATCAGAGAACCACAGACATCGGGTTACAAAGCCAGGGGGCGGCTTCAACGGCTTGCCCAGAGTCTCATCACCCACATTCTTTCAATGAATGTACCCCTCAAAAGTCAAACACTAACATTTCAGTACATATACCCTGTTCAGAACCATGAGGGCTCCAGGCTCATTTAGAATGTGAGAAACCAGAGTGTGGGAAAGCTTCAACCACCAGCACCACATCATATATGATTCAATGACTCTCCATTTTCTTAGTGCTGAAAAACATTCCAAGAAAAAAGATTCCACTTTACCTGCCCCATTCAAACAAAGGCCAGACCCATTAAAGGCACTAAAGAGAAGAAAAGCAAAAAAATCCTGCCCTGATTACCATTACAGGATGATTCATCTTTCTGAGATCTGTGTGACACTGGGCAAGTCCCTTCACCCTGTTTGCCTCAGTTTCCTCATATGTAAAATGAGCAGCAGAAGAGTATGGCAAACCAATCCAGTATCTTTGCAAAGAAAACCTTAAATAAGGTCATGAAGAGTCACATATGATGGAAAAATGAGTGAATAAAATCCTTAACGTGTTACATAAATGTTACAATTAAAATACCTAACCATGAAAAACCTTTTATAAAATATGGGATCATTTTTGTGAAAATACTCGATAGGTATGGCCAATTTTAACAATGTATTGGAAAAATCTGCTTTCCTGTGCATAAATCTATATGCATCCCTATTCTGAATTATAGATATAGAATTAATAACAAAGACAGTAATAGTAATAATAGTTACATTATTAATCACTTTTATAGAATGCTTTTAGGTATCCAAAGAGCTGTGCATGCTGTCTCATTTGATCCTTACAATAGCCCTGTGTGTTCAAAAATATTACTGTTCCCCTTTTACAAGTGAGGGAACTGTGGCTGACAAAGGATAAGTGCCTTGACCAGAGTCACCAAACTAGCAAGTGTTAGAGTCAAGGTTTGAACTCAGGTTCCTTGACTCCAAGTCCATGACCCTTACCAGGTGCACCACCTAGTGGCTTCATATAAGTGAAGCTCTATATATTAATATGCTAGAGTAACACAGAATAAAAATAGTAGGGCATAACCATTTCAATGCATATTAATAAATTCTCATAAGTGAGACGGTATTGTTTCTATGCAAGAAGAAAATGGTAGTCTTTTCTAAATGAATCTTCTATTAGAATTTTTGCTTCCTAAAAGTTCTGTGAAATATTTCAAAAGTGAAATAACACTTCCAAGATTGTTCTCCATGGAGGTACTGTTAAAGGACAGTCCATTCATAAAAGGTTTGACTTAAATTTTGCTGGAAAAAAAATAGATTTATCTTGACATTTGGGAATAAAAAAAAGTTTTAAAAGGTAAATGGCTTCTATAGTATTATTTTTGGAAGAGATATTAAAAATGTAATAACAATTCATCTTACATTAATTGCACAAAGTCACAATAGAATTATTTATTATATGTTTTCAATTCTAGAGTATTAAGTGTTCTGCATTTGGCTTAGTGAAAATTATTTAAATGTTTTCAGCATTTAGAAGAAACTCTTTAAGAATTATAGTGCTAAAGGTAATTACCAAATTAGCTCATACTAAAAGACTTTTAGATTCTTATAGAGACTATGTATGGACAAAGCATATTTGAATGGATATCTTATAACAATATTAGTTATATTTTATATTAGCAACTTGTGCAAAATATATAATCTATAAAAAGTCATGATCTTGTGTTAAGTAAAACTCCATAAAATGATGGAAAAGGCACAATTATGTAGTCGATAGTCTATTAAATGACAGATGCAAATTTATGTGGGAACCCGCATTTTTGACTTTGCTAATGCTAATTTAATTTTTAAAATTAGATATCTCAGCAATTTGCTTTGCATTTGGGATAGTTAAAATATTGTACTCTTTCTTTATGAGTCAGATTCGAGGCAAAGAACTAATGTGGAAAGTTAGTAATCAATATTTTGAATTTAAACTATTCAATAGAAAAAGTACTTCAAAAATAAAGATATATACTTTTTAAACAGTCATATACCAGACTGGTAAAGGATACATTCATGATTGTTTTATCCTATTCTGATACCATTTGATTATGTTAGTTAAGTTCATAACTAGCCAGGAAACAGTGACTGTATTCCACCATTTACTAAATCGATGAACTCCAGTGGCCTGCCATACAATAAAATAATCCAACAGCAAGAAGATGGGTAACATCCTACTCTCCTGTGATACCCAATCATAATTACATCTTTAGCACAACACCACAACTCTGTTAAACATTCACCCAACACTCCCTGAATTCATCCTCTCCCACTACTGGTTTCTAGTAGTTGTTCCAGTTTCAGCCTATCAGAGCAATTATAACTAAAAGCCAGGCTCTGTCAACATGTGCAAGCAGAATCCCCACCCCGCTCAAGAACAGTCACCCTGCCTGCCCTCCCCCACACACCTCTGGGCTGCTGATGGTACCTCAGTAAAGGACTTCTATGTCTGAGAAATGTCCAAATTGTAAGCCCTCCACCCTACCTACCCGCCACGCCCATATCCTACTTTGCTTTTTTTTTTTTTTTGAGTTGGAAAGAGTGAGTAGCTCAGGATCAACAGTCCTGGATGGGTTGAAATTTAAATTGCAGAACATAATATTTGTATTAGCTTTCCTCTAACTCTTCAGTTTCCATGAAGTACACTACCATTGTCCTAATCACCCTGGTTGATAGAATTTTTATTCCTGAGATTTCACTGAACTGAAACTGTACTCTTCAAAGTCACTGGTTATTTCCTAAAAACCAAACATAAAGGTATTTTTAAGATAAAAACTGGTTCGATAGATAGAATGCTGAGTTAGGAGTCAAGAAGACTTGAGTTCAAATATTCTCTCAAACACTTGCTAGCTGTGTTGCCCTGGGCAAGTCACTTAACCCATCTTTTAATCAGTTTCTGCCAATGGGAAGAATTCCAATTGGGAATAATAGCACCTCCCCTAAAAGATTTCTCTGTAGGGGCATAGAGAAGGGGGAGAGGACAAGGGAGGGATATTTAGAGGGGAGGATGAGGGAATAGGTAAAAGGAGGTGTAGAAGGGTGTTTAGATTAATGGGAAAGGGAGGAGAGGAGAGAGATCCTTGGAGGGGGGAAGGCAAGTAATAGGAGGGCAAGGTAGCAGGTAGAAGTAAAATAGTGGAGGCAGGAAGGATAGGAAACAAGAGATATGTACAAACCAAAACAAAGGTCAGAAGTAGATTATGTTTGGCAAAGTATATGTCCACATAAGCATGTATATATGTATAAGTGTATGTATATCTGTATGTGTGCATAAATCGAGAAATGTAGCTAAACTATATTGTAGCCTTCTGGGCATGAGGGGAGGGGGAAAAGAACAAAGGCTAAAAGTGCACAGCAGAGAACAAAAGAAAACACAAGGCAGCAAAGAAAAGATGGACAATTTTCAACAGAGAGTGTATTATTTATCATACGGGCTTTCTTGAAATGAAAATTTATTGTTACATATTTTGAAACCTCTCTTACCTTCTGCTATGCACATGACATGCTTTTTTTCTTTCTTATTTTGTATTTAAGTTTATGATATGTTTTGTTTTTCTTTTCTCTATTTTGTACTTGTGTTCTGGTAAAACACAAATATATTTTAAAAACAGGCTTCTGTGAGGATAAAATAATATAATGTAAGTAGTATGCTTAGCACATGGGGCTAGCAATAAGTGTTATAGGAGCACTTCTTCCTCTTTCATCTATTCTTTCCCTTCTTTTCTTATTCCTTATCCTCTTTTACCTCTCTATAGCATTAGACAATTCAGCAATACTATTCTTTATCATGCTTACTCATTCCTCCTGGAGTTACTGAAAGCACTAATATCTGATGTAACTTGTAAATGAATAACTCAGAAATAGACTTTTCTAACTTGTTCAAATGGATTTGTTAAATAGTTTAAAATGTAAGAACTTCTAATTAATTTCCAAGAAAATGTGATTACAATAAAAGAATACAGAAATGTGATCTTTGAATTTCAACAAAAAACTTTGGTTTTAAATAATTGGTGTTTGAGATCGAAAAATGATTAGGTTATCACGAAAGTCTAGCTGATGCTGTCCTTACATTTCTGCATCATTATGGTAATATCTGAAATCTATCATGGCTATAACAGCTATTAAAGCCAAGAACTAAAATACATTGAACTTAGAATCATACATTCAACTTGCTATATCATAATTTGACATAATACCAAGATTGCATAAATAATGAAATACATTCAATATTTTTCCCCACAAAATGTAATGAATAAAATTTAGTGAGAGCAGAGGTATCTAACATTAATAAAATATTTTCTTAATTGTATTTCAACATTATGCAATGTTCATAAATTTTCATTTTGTTTATGTTTTATATTATACTTAGAAATATAGCTATATAATTTAGAAGTATGTATACAGATATGTGTACATAAATATATATTGATAAATGAAATCTAGATAGAGTGACTAAATGTGTTTTAAAGCTTCATTTAATTTTTTAGCCTGTTGAAATACTTAATTTTTAAAAAGTGTGGTGGTCAGTGTGTTAGACCAATGATGTAATGTTCAATAGAGTAAAGTGATTTGTAATTAAGACAAAATAATAAATCTAAGTATTTGTTTAAACTACACTAAAGATTGTTTAGCAGCATCCAGATATTTTTTTGAAAGAAGAAAAGATCTCTTAAAAACATGAATCAAACAGAAAGAAGTTCTAAATTGGTAATATGAGTGAAAATTTTATGGAATTTTATTTATTTTTTTGTATCATTTTCAACTTATGGAATTCTTAGCTAACATAAATGTAAAACACTATATAAAAAGTATTTCAAAGTGTCTTGAGAAAATTATTTCCAATATCAATATATTCAAATATCTAATAAACTGAAGTGTTTCATCCACCAAGACACAGGTACTAGGAAGATATGTTTCCCTTTGCTTCAGTGCCTTTTTACATTGTGAAGAAGAAAAAAAAAATGTTTTCACTCTGGCCTTTCCTAGTTATGTTGGAAGCAGATGTTAATATTTTATATACAATTTTCCTTAACCCATAATTGGCAATAAAGACAAAATAATTTAATGTTTCAAGATTCTTCAGTGTTAACTAATTAAACCAGCAGCAGGCCTGTAGTATAGGACAATGGCAAACTTTCAGATGAATTAATTTTATGGAAGACCAGCTGAGTAATTGGACTCCAATTACAGGCTGTTTAGCTCCATCATCACCTTCATATATAATTAAATTCAATTGGTTGATACAGCTTCTATCTTTATGAGGGCACTTACCAGCTTTTTGAACCCTACTGTGACTTTGGATTCAGGCCAATCAATTATTACTCATTTCTCTTTCAAATGGAAATTCTCTACATTAGTCATATCTCCCATCATGTTCCCTTTTCCAATATCTGTCCATGTTACACTACCATACAGCTGAGGCTCTCATCAAATAGACATATTTCCTGATTTGGGGAACTACAGAGTGCAAACGATCATGTCGTTTTATCCTCACTGAGAAGGAGTGACTGCCTTGTATCCTATAATCCTGGAGCTGTGTAACTTGGTAAACAGGAAAGACTGTATTTTGTTCTTGCTGTTGGTATTGCTGCTGCCTCTGTTCTGATTGCTACTTTACAATTAGAATTGGGACTTCAGACTAGAATGGGAAGACAAGACTTTCTTGTTCTTATTTTATACCAAGTCAACTAGAAATGACTCTGTGATTCAAGACATTTTGATTTATCTAAACCACTTACAGGACACTTCCTCAATTATAGGGATTGTGTATCATGCTATGAAAAATACATCCCAATGCTATAGGAAACCTACTTATTAAAATATTTTCTGTAAACAAGGATGTTTTGACAGCATAAGAAATGCAAGTGGGTCTTGAGGGTTTAATCTTTATGTCCATTCCCAGGAATGTGCATTTATATGAAGGAATTTTTTTTCAGTATAGTTACATGTCATTTAAATTTAAACTGAACATATATATATATGTATATATACACATACACACATATATATGTATGTATGTATATGTATATATATATATATATATATATATTTATATTTATGCTTTCCACGATTTTTCCTTTCCTTTAAAAAAATCCATGTTCAAAAGAAAAAATTAATGGTTGAAGTTAGTCTTATTCTTTGGGAAACTGTTTAAATTAGAATGGCCAGGTCAAAGGCTTCATTTCATTGGATCAAATAAAAAATTAACCATTAATAACCTGTAAATAACTAGACTGTTCTTGCAGGTTTGATTGTTCTAAGGACAATTATTTGTTCTTGAACGTTTATTTTCAAAAATAGCAATGCTTTATCAATAAAAGAATCAGCAGATGACACTGAGTATTCATCTCAAAAACTGTTTAGCACTTCATATATAGTTTGTGTACAATTACGCAAAAAGAACTTTGTGACTACACAAAGGAAAAGAAGAACTAGCGGAAATATTTAGATATTTCAGAATATAAAAAGTAACCATTTTTATTCAAAGCTTTAGGTAAACTAAAGTTGGGAAAGAGGACATGTTTTTTAAGAGACTTGATTTTTCTGGAAACTTTCCCCAATCTCTACCTCCCTTTAAATTTATAATTTCTATAATAAATAAGACCTTTTTCCCCACACACAGCTATGAAAAAGATTATTCTTCACTTAATGCCCTAATTCTTAGCTCAAAAAAATTCTTACTTTTAATTTATGTTGCCCCATTAGAGTAATATTTATTTCAGAAAATTGTACAGGTTACTTGCTATTGCGTATGTAAGGCAATCACCATGTAATTTCAATGGCTGGTACACATGACTAGACTTTCCTACCTCACTTCCATCTCTAACTTTCTTCAAGTCTCAGCTAAAATTCTGCCTTCTGCAAGAAGCCTTTCCCAGTCCTCCTTAATATTAGTAACTTCCCTCTGAGATTATCTAAAATTCATCCTATTCATATTTTGATTTTTCACAGTTGTTTTCATATGGTCTACCTTATTGTATTATGGGTCACTTCAGGGCAAGATCCATTTTTTCCCCATTTTTATATTCCCAAGGTGTTGTTTTCAGAGCTAGTGCAGGGATTTTTAAGTTTTCTGTGCTTCCAAGGTGGGGTGGACTTGAGAGAGGTGTGATCACTGCTCTGATGGTCTGCACTATGCTTCTTATGCAGGTAGGCCCCCTCATACCTTGAGATTGTAATTGACACCAAGATCCCTCAGTGATATTGCCTCTCAGGGCTTCTTAACCAACAGTTTTCCTCCTTGTAGACAAAACATCACTGGTGAAAACTGGTGGTAGCGACAAAGGCAGTAGCAGCTTGAGGAGATCTCAAGCAAGAAAAGGTAAGGGGACCTTTCTACTGGTTAGGAGATTACGAAGTAACCCAGTGCTAACATTAATCACAGGACCAGACACTGCTTGGCAACTCCATTGCGTATACACACTTCTGGGTCATAGTTGAAGGTCAAGGACTACAGACCAAGAGGGCAGTGATTTCACCTCTCCAAAAATCATGCCACCTTGTAAGCACAAAAATTTAAGCATGTTATTTTTTTTACTTTATTTTTATTGTTTTTTCTTTTGTCTATGTTTTCTTTTGCAACATCTTAAATATGGAAATATGTTTTGAATGTCTTCACATATATAATCTATATCAAATTGTTTGCCTTCTCAAGGAGTGGGGAGTGGTGGGATGTAGGAGACAATTTGGAGTTTGTTTTTTAAATGAATAAATTCTTTTGCAGATAATTGATAAATACTTAATAAAATAAATAAAAATATATTTTAAAAGTGCCTTGTTTGGCCATACAATCACAAAATGGATACTAGTTTTGTCTGGTTAGTTCTTATGTCTATGAAAATAACTGAACTTGCATTGCTTATGTGGTACAGCTAAAATGGTATTCAAAAATTGCCTACATGAACACGAAGTGATGTAAGGAAAGCTTGTCAAGATAGTACTCTTTATTTGCCATTGTATGCCTAATCTATGAATTAATGATTAGAGGGAAAAATGATCAAAGACAGGTACAAAGAAGGGCAAGCATGAATGAGGGCTAATAAATCTCAAGACACCAAAACTTAAGGAACTAAAGAAACAATTTCAAAGGTTAAATAAATGGTATTGTTGCCTACTTATTTAGCCCCATAGATAGACTGATAATACGTCTACTCAGACAAATAAAGGATGAAATGATAATTATCTGCTCTAATTGAATTAGAAAGATTATATATACATATGTATGTGTGTCTGTGTGTATGCCTATGTCTATGTCTATGTATATACATGTGTTTTTGTAGGTATATGTATATATGTATATACACATGTATGCATGTGTGTGTGTGTAGCTAAAGGTTTTGATTAAAATTTTTATTTTTTATATTCTGAACTGTCTAAATATTTCTGCTAGTTCTTCTTTTCCTTTGTGTAGGCAACTTGAAGGATGAAAGTCTTATTTTACTTAACGAGTTAAACTTGAAAGCTCAACTTCCCTTTTCTTATAAAAAGCACTAGGCCTCAGCTATGGTGGGCTATCTATCCTACAGAGGATTAGGATTTTAATCATGCTTTTTTAGTTAATGGAAAGATGAAGAAATTGAGTCTCCAACTGGAGAAGAGACTTATTTAATGTTACAGGGCAAGTTCTTAGAAAAGCCAGAATTCCCCTTACTAAGGTTTCCCTAAAATTGACTCTAAATTATTTGAAATATATATTTTTCCCTTGCTGTGAGACAGATGTTCAAGGCTAGAATGTTCATTTTAGTGTACATTTTTTCTCTATCAGGTCTTTTACCACCATGCCTTAAGTGCCTTTGCACCCTACAACTTCCTTCAATGTCTAGAACCTCTTGCTGTGATGAAATATCCTCTCCATCCCCCTTCTCTCATTGGTGATTTCCTCGCAAGGCTTCCATTTTAGGGACAATTCTAGGTTGGTCATTCTTCACTCCCCAAGCCCCCATACACTCCCTCTGCTTTTCACATTTCTGTTGTGTGTTGTCTTTTCTCATTAGAAAGTAAGCTTTTCGAGACCAAAACTTTCTTTCCTTCTCCTTATAGTTGCATATCCAGTGCAGTGCAGTCACCACCAGCACATAGTAATCGCCTAATAAATTCACAATGCTTTCCCTTCACTTTGTCTTTTGAAATAGACACTGAAATATTTCAATGTAGTTTGGAAGGTTTTGGTCTGCATTAATTAAAAGGTGTAAATAATGACAAAATATCTCTAACTTAAATTTTAAGAGAATTTTCTTGTGCTTGGATTCTGAATGGCAAACATATGGCAGGAAAATAATGAAAGCAATACTCATTTAGGCAAATTTAACATCTCCTGGGGAAAAAAAATAAAAATAAAATTTAAATTTAATAAATTACTTCTTTCCCTTTTACTGTGAAGACCCTTCTCATTCAAGTTTAAACTATCACATTATTTAAAAGTAATAATAAAAAAATTAGCATGCTCAGATTCCATGATTACATTTTAGCTGGTGTTGCTTAGGGGGAAGAAAACATTTTTGCTTTTAGACAACTTGGATTAACTGCAACCAACTTAAGCCAAAACTGAGATCAATCATTTTGAATTATTTAAAGGAAGAAAGGGAGACAATTAATGTACTAAACACAGATACATTTGAGTACAACAATTGCAATTTCCTGACATTTCCAGATATCTAACAGCCACTAATCTCATGATATGGGTTGGGAGGGAGGTGGTGTTACCAAGACACAAGAAAGAACTGATTCCCCCTCTCCCTTGGGAACTGAATAGCTTCCAGGTATAATCTAAATATGGACAGTAGGCTACAAGATCTTATGCTCTTCAGCTTTTCTGAAGACAGTTTAACTGAGATATTTAGTATCCCCCTCCAAAAAAGCATTATTCTTTGCATACAGTACAACAAAGGTCTCTGTGTCTATGGTGTGAGTTTAACAAAGTGCATTGAGAGAGCTAGCTTCCTGGGCAGAAAAACACATCAATAACACAGTGGGAAGTGGCACCAACAGAAGGTGAACATGGGTCAGTCAGCGAAAGCTTAGTAGGTGGCAGGGTACAGATCTCTAGATACAATAAAGAGAATTACATCAGAGAGAGTCGTCTTTCTTTTTAGCCTGAATTCTCAGTTATTAACCACAGCATAACATCATACAAGAGCAACAAAAGGAGATGCTCGGCCAGTTTTCAGCTGCCTCCCAGATGGCATCTATATGGTAACTTCAACTCTGCTGTGAGAATGACTGTGGCAATTGTATGTTGCAAACTATTCAGCTTAAGGGGAAAATGGGATGCAGAAATCGTCTGGTTTAAGTAAATATTATTCAGCCATTCAAGCTGCTATGCCTACCCAATTCCCTGTCACTATACATTACATACATGTGAACCAGGCAAAAGAATTTAAAATCCTGATCATAATTTTTCTGTCAAGAGTTGGTGAAAAATAATAATAAATAGCCATCATATGTATATCAAGTCCTATTTTATAGCAGAACAGGAAACCATTTGTTTTTATTTCAATAACATCTTGCAAAATTTCATTAGTCTTTCCCCTTTCCTTTTTTCTGATGGAATTAAAATACTCTATATTTATTACTTTTATTGGCCAACCACAAAAAGCAAGTTAGAGGTACTTTGTTTACAAAGAGAATGCAATATGATGGACAAAGTAGCAAATAAGCTAATGGTGAATGGTTTACCATAAAGTTTACCATAAAGGTGGTAACATATCAGAGAAATTACCTCTTTACTTTTCTTTATCTTTATTAGCAAAGGAAACATATCATTTTTATTCACAGTTGCACAGTAATAAATAAGAATTATGTAGTGATTTTAAACAGTGCCACAAGAATATTGCATTAAAGTCATTTATAACATAGCCTTGAGGACACAGAACCCATACCTGTCTATTAAAGCTCATGACATTTTAAAGTAACATTTAAGGAATATTAAATATTGTTTTGTTTTGTTTTAAGCATAGAATCACAATAAAATAGATTTGAACTTTTATTGACCTTTTATTTACTTCTCCCATTAACATGTTAGATAATAAATTTACTTTAAGCTGAGTTTTTAAGCAATGATTTCCTTTTAATTCAAGAAATTCATGCTTTAATTCCATTTTTTCTTTCCAATTACTAAAGCAGTAACAGATTTTCACAAAGTTATACAAATATTTTTAAATGAAAAACTTTTATGTATAGCAAAATATTTCATATATATTTTTTTTAAAAAATCATGATTTTTCTCATGTTTTTTAAAATCATAATCCAAAGTGTGCTCTTCATAGGGAGGCAGAAAAATTAAATACTCCAAAACACAGGGGCATTTTGTTGTTTGGTTTTGCTGGATTGTTTTGCTTTGTTTCAACAGAGGTTTCAGTTGTCTGGGCAGGACATCTCAAAGTGAGTATAGTATAAACAATGAGATATAAATAAAATGTTAATATATATTTATATATGCATATGTATGCATGCATATAAATGCAGGCTATTATACTGTAATAGATTTCTGTATTTTCCCGACATAAGGTTTGCCCTAGGGAGATAATACCATGTTTCGATTGAAAAAGTATGGAATTTGGGGTCACACTGTGACCCTGAGTCCCGGCCCCAAATCTTGGTTCTATCAAGGTGTTACCTTGGGCAAGTCAAGTCAGTTATCTCTGATTCAGTTCCCATATCTTTAAAATGAAAGAATTGGCTAAATGAAGATCCATTCCAATTCCAAGTCTGTGATCCAGTGACCCTGGAACTGAAATTCATGTTACAATTAGCTGCTTTTGCTCTATTTATCTGACTACTAGGTATTTAAAAAAAACAAGTTGGAATATGGAAAATAATTCACATCACCTTCTAAGGCAATGCAAATGGTCCTTTCAGTTGTCATATAAATAAAGAATACATCAATATAAATCCAATTTATGAAATGTGGATAACACACCTCCAGAAATATGGTGACATTTTTAGAATAATGGCATCACCATTTAAAATAATTATTTGCCCAGTGCTCCATGTTAAACTCCATAATCACATAAATAAGGGAAAAGCTTGACTAAACAGATGAACCTTGAGTGCTTCCCTGAAGGCCAAGAAGCTTTGACTTTGTCTTAATGGAGAGGAAATGAGTTCCAGAGATGTGGCCCCTTCAGGGAAAATGCCAGAAGTTCAAATCTGAAGACCACCAGCAGGAGTGCCCTATTGATCTCTCCTCTCCTGAGGGTGAATACAAAGGAGAGAAGTGATTTCTAAAGTAACTGGGGGACTAAACTACTTTAGACACCAAAATCAATATCCTCAAACTGCAGAGGCAAGTGAATAAGTAGCCAGTCTGGAGGGTCTAGGTAATATTCAATATCTTTTAGCAGAAGTACAGCTATTTTTATTAAAGTTTTCATTTCCCAATGTATCATTAAAATTAAAATTTTGTTTCAATGTTAAGACAATGCATGCAAGAATAAATTTATAAAGTAGAAATTTAGAATGTAGAAGATGCTTCAAAGCAGATACTGAATTAAATTAAAAGTTGTTGAGCAATTTTTAGAACAATTCAAAAATTCACCAAACTTTTATCGGAACTCTACTCTGTGCAATGCAACAAGCTATGCAACTGGGATACGTGACAAGAAGGAAAGAGGTCTTATATTCAGGAGTTTATGAATTTAGGAGGAGAAAGAGGAGGGATGTGCACATGTAGACAGATAAATAAAATTATTTCAACATATAGAACACTAATAGCCAGGGATTTTAGGAAGATCCTTCTGGAACTGATAATATCTGAGCCATGCTTTGAAAGAAGCAAAGGATATTTGACTCAGAGGTGGCTACAATTATTTGGTTATAATTTTCTATAAAGATAATTTAGTACTGAAAGTACAGTAAGAAGGTTGTATATTACAATTGAAAGAGCACTGGATCTGGCAGACAGAGGACATTTTCTGCCTATGTATTTGGAGAAAATCAAAACTTTCTTGGGTCTGTTTCCTCATTTATAAAATAGGGGGATTGGAGTGCATGGTTTCAAAGTTTCCTTCTAACCATAGATATATTACATTAATGATTTAATAATTAATATAATAAAATTCATCCATTTTCACACATTATTGAATCATTTCATAATGCCACTGGGATAAATGGCCTCCTATTATTGTGAAAAATTTAGTAGACCACTATCAGCATACTGTCCTGATGAGCAGTCTTAGTACATTACAAACTAGTTAGTGACTGGGATATTATACACAGACACAGACACGGACACATACTCATGCACGCGTGTGCGCACGCACACACACACACAAATCCCTATATGGCTCTATGCTTTCATCATTTAACAATGAAATTCTCATTGCATACACACATGCATGCACGCACACACAGAAATCTATATATGACTCTATAATTTTCTTCATTTAAAAGTGAAATTCTCATCACAAACTTTATTCATTTAAGCTGAGCTAGTTTTAATTCTATTAACTAAAAATGCATGAGTACCTTATCAGTGCCAGTTCCCATGCTTCCCAATCACACACTGAAAAAGCATTCTTATCACATATGATGGCAATTGAACAAGAGGTGTACAGAAAAATACTACTTTTGCCCTCCTAAACATGGAATCAATTAATGAATTATTATTTTTTGTAGTTTGGGGGGGCATCTATTCAGTATCAATAAGTTGTCTCAAAAAATAACATTAATATGGCATTTTCAACTACATATAATGTTGCATAATGCTTTAAAATTACTTAGATTGTATTAAAATCCATTATGAGACTTAAAAGAAAAAGGTCTTATCTCCTTTAAAACCAAAACTTATTTCATTAAGAGAGGTTGAAACTGTTCTAATTCTATTTGTAAAATCCTAGAGTTGGAAGAAGGATTTAGGAAAGAGACAAAGTCTTAGCAAATCTGACTTGTAACAAAAGAAAAGTGCCAGGTTCTCTTTGGCAAGGCAAATCTACAGTAGTCACAAGATACTCTGGTTGGTAAAGGCCTTTTGGTTGGTTCCTTTTCTCTTGGAAGTTTGAGTTTTAGTTTACTAATTAAGCTGAGTCCAGCTACAAAGAAGGCATGTTCAAATGATAACTTTACTCTCTTGGACATGCCACCTTGTGGAAGAAAGATGGCATCAAAGGTAAGTCAGGTAAGGATAGAGTATAACAACCTTATAATGGAAATTAGAATATCTAATACAGTAATAGAGCCCTGTACTGGCCATCAGAATACTTAGATTTGAATCCTTATTCCCCTACTTATCTGTGTGATTTTCGGCCAGTTGCTTTACCTTCTGAGCCTTAATTATTTTTCAACTGAAAAATGAGTTAATTATTCCAGAATCTCTCTAAAATACCTACTAGCTTTAAATTCTATAATATCCTATCCTATTCCTGCTTCAAGCTATCCATAGGACCTTAGATAAATCACTTCATGTCTCTAGGTTTTAGCTCTATCAACTGTAAAGTTCTGGGTTTGAGTAGATGGACAATTTCAACAACCACAAAAATCATATGATTCTACAAAGTCAGACATAGACTGATGTTACACTAAATTTCACACTCTATAGTCATTCTGCAGCATGAGTTCATAGATCAGATTTGAATTTATAAACATGATATACTATATCCAAATAAGATGTTCAAAATAAAGACTTGATGTTCCTCAAATCCCCTACTGAGAAAGAAGAGCAGGAGGTAACATTTTGATCTGTGTATAGTCAATGAAAACTTGACAAATTCTTCAGGCTCATCAGGTTACAAAGTGACAGTGAGAAGAAACAGACGTTCCTTCCCACCATTCTGGATTGCATTCTCAAATACATGTACCTCTTCCCTTTTCTCAATTATGCTGTAAAACATTGTTATATTTGGCTTCGCTCACAAAGGGAAGGATTAAACCAGATGGACTGAAAAACCTTAAAGGTTTTACTGATATGAGTTGCAGTGACTTTTTAACATTTGGGTGCTCAGAGAATATTGAGCTGAAGCCTGGATAATTTTTATTTTTGGTTCTCTGCTGTAAAATGCAGTGGAAACTCACTGTGTAGGAGGAAACTCCTGGAACAGCAGGGAGAACTCTTTTGTACACATAACATAGATCAGAAAGAAAAGTGCACATGTTAGGGATTGGAAACTTGAGAAAATAAGCAAGGTCTGGATTTATCTTTGCCAGAAAGTTTAAAAGGCATAAAATGTCAGCAGAGAGCCCTTCTACCATTACCTCTGCACTTCAGTTAGCTAAACAATAGGAGGGTTGGCACACCATAATTTTAAGTAGTCAATTTGACAATGGCTTTGTCAGATTTTATATAACTTTAAGAATTATTTATCTCAAGACGTTACTAGCACAGACGTCTTACAAATAAATCTAACAAATAAGGTGCCTTGGACCACCAAACAGAATGGTCATCTGTTCACTCCTTGATCTAAAGCAGACAATGTTTGTGAATTAGTTTTAAATAAACAGGTAGTCTCTCAGGGACAATGATCATCTTTTGGAATATAAATTGTATTAGCATAAAAGGTATATATGTTGGTAGTTGCTGGTGATAGAAAAGAGTAGCTTAGAGAAATGAAACTATTCCTAGAGGTGTCCAATACCTTTTCTCAGGCATATATACTACCCAAGGCTCTAAGGAGTTATTTGTTCATTATCTTTGAGGAAAAAGAAATATGTTTTAATTCTTTAAGCAAAACTTCTGCTCATTAATAATTATTGTAGCAGATGGAAAGAAGAGTAATTGAAATCAACTGCTATGTTACATCTTTGGTGGAATAACATCCTGTAGCTTTCAATTCAGATTCTCATCTTCCCCTATCCCCTCAAAAAATTAGGCAAAATAACATTTAGAAACTGATATAATTTTAAAAGTCAAAGATATTCATGGATATCTGAGTCTTTTATTGACAATCCATATCGGCTATTTTTCTCTGATTTATGAAATAAATTGCTTTTTGCTGATTCATAACGATATTGTCTTATAAAGGAACATGGAGGGTCTTAATGGGAGTGATCAGTAGGCTGGGGTGACTAGAGGCTGGACCCCAGAGAATGGGGTTTTGATAGCATCAAGGGTGGGAAGTAGTCAGAGGCAATCTGAAGGTAACAGAGATTTGAGCATAGTAATGATGAAAAGCTTATGGCCTCAGGGAATACTAGATCAAGTGGGATGATTCCAGGAGAGTTCAAGGTGGGGTTTTCCAGGACTTATAGACAAATGGGGCTCAAATTCTTTTGGAGTAAGGGGCAACGGTCTCAGCTTGGGCCTGCAACCCATCAATATGACTTTCCCAGGGTGCCACAGCTAGCAAGTGTGTAACATTAATTTGAGGCCTTTAACTAGTTGTCCTCTACATATCCTCCAACTTGTCAATGCCCTTCCTAAAATGTGGCTCTCCAACCAAATACAGTATGCCAGAGACTAACTAGAATGGAATACAACAAGACTATTGTCCTGAGCACTTTGAGTCCAGATCTATGAACCTGTGCCTTCAGGACTCTAGGCTAGCACTTTCTATCCGCTCTGCTATGCTCCCTCTGAATTACACCACACTATTGACTGACTGTGCTTGTTTGCAGTTTGCTGAAGCTCTGCCTTCTATCACACTGTTTACTTAGAATTGAGCTTGCAATTCAATAGGACTGCTACATCTCAGTCCACCCCCTCCAGCAACTACTGTTTCCCAGGCCTCTCAAAACCTATACTTATGAGGCTGATTTTATTTGAATCAAAAAGTAAGACTGCATTTATGGCTAATAAATTCATCTGCATATGTCATCACAATTCTCTAGTCAGTTTTCTGAGTATTATTTGAATCCTAATCTTTTTGTGAGTATAATATGTGCATATAAATATAGATATATTCCCCCCAGAATTTTATCACCCATGGATTTGATCAATCAATAAATATTAATTAGTTGTCTTCTATGTGGCAAGTGCTCTATAAGTGGTGAAGGGCATACATGGAGTCAAACAATCCCTACTCCTACAAAGAACATATTCTGTTGGGAAGAGAAAAGAATATGTATGAGTATATACGGAGTGTCTCGGGTTGGGGAACCTGCAGCCTTGAGGCCACATGTGGTCTTCTAGGTCCTCAAGTGTAGCCCTTTGAGTGAATCCATCTTCAATGTTCTGTGAAGTTTGGATTCAGTCAAAGGGCCACACTTGAGGACCTAGAGGGCCACACATGGCCTCCACCCCTCAGATTCCTTACCCCATACTATATATGGTTGTTGTGAGAATCAAATGAGAAAATAATTGTAAATTGCTTAATACCGTGCCTGGCACAAAGTAGGTGCTTAATCTGTGTTTATTGACTGATTAATAGAAAGACTAATAAGAAATAGAATAAATTTCAATAACTACAAAATTGTTTTTAAAAAAAAGGCATTTTAAGATGGACAGCACCAGAAGTTAGGGAGATCAAGGTGCTTGAGATGTACTTTGAAAGAAGAGGAAGATTCATTGAGATGCAAATGAGTAGACAGAGCATTCTATACTTGGGGATGGCCAGCTCAAAGGCACTGACATTTGAAATGGACAGAGAACTGGAATGGGCTTGTACTGTGAAAATCCCTGGCCTGCTGCTTCTGGTTTTCCAGAGTGCCATGTGCAGCAGGATAGGTACACTGTGCAATTGCGTTGTTTTTTTTTTTTCTTCCTTGAGAAATATTTACCTGCCCCTGTTGCTGCTCCTGAAAAGCATTTCATCTAGGCCTTTATCTGAGTCTGCTTCCAGACTAACATCGACCCATTATGACTACTGTTTGGATTTGGCCCTTCAACCATTTTTATTATGTCTATTTATGCTATCAATTACAAAGCACTGTCTCAAACATCAACTCCTGGTATACATATAATGTAGCAGTGCAAGAAAAGTTTCAGAAAGTGGATTAGGACCAGACTGTGGAAATCCTTGGTTGACAGGTTAAGTAATTACATCTTTATCTTGAAAATATGGAGGTATATAAGTGGTATAAGGAAAATATGATGCTTTTAAAATTATCTTGTAAAGTTGTAATCAAAAGAGTTCTTCTCCAGGACATGGACTGTCTGTAGAAGTATTTAAGACATTTACTTATTGATCTGATGAAAAATAACTACTCAAGAATTGTTTTTTTTTTCTTTTTTTCTAATAAGAAATACAATTTCTCATCTACTCCTATAAAATTGTTCCTCGGCAAGCTTACAAGTCACTCATCATTATTCTGTAAATTTCATTTATGAATATGATTAACTCTTAAATATGAAGTGAAATGGATTAAGGTAAAGCTTTCAAAAAGCCTAAAGAATATGGAATAAGGAAGACCTAGGTTCAATTCTGTCATTTACTATTTTTCTGATTTTGGTTAAGTCACTTAAACTCTTCGAGCCTCAGTTTCTTCATCTGTAAAATGAGAATATTAAACTATATGATATTTGAGAACCCTTCTTATATTAAATTTATGATCTTACTTAAAACAAATGAAATGACTCTTCCAATTCATTTATCACTGTTGCAGTAACCAAAGCAAGCAGCCGATGAGGAATAGGAACTCAGAAGATAACAATATAACTTCATATTTTTATTAAATAGCCTTCAGAAAAAATAGTAGAAATGTGCATCAATCCCATTGTTTCATTTACATCATATTTAGTTTTATGGATTGATTATTTCAAGTTATTATTTGGATTTTTATTTCTTTTCTGTTCCATTGTGCCTTAACTCTGTTGTCATCCTTTTTATCAAACAAAGAAATTATGACCAGGCCACATAGGGCTCTTCTTGGGCAAAATGGCAAATTAGGTAAGAATATTTTTGTTGTTGTATAACACTAAGGCAAGATAATGACCTTGAGGATGACCATAAACACAAAGTATGAAAAACTCTCTATGTAGAAGGCAGAGGAAGTATAACATTTATTTAGACACCAGACAATCCAGTCCCACCAACAGCTACTCCAATTAGATATAGCAGGAATAATTATATTCCAAAACCAGTAAGCCCACCTCAATGTAGCAACACAGAAATTATAACACAGTATTATAGCAAGGAACCAAGTCATCCTGTAACCTTCCCCCCTGCTAAGGCCTTCCTATAAACAATCACTCTCTGCTCAGCACTCTCTTCTGCAGCTCTGTATACACTGGCTCTCTCAATATCTGCTCTTCAGCTCTCTCTTGATGTCTGCTTCTCAATTCTGCTTCCTTTCAATTCTGCTTCTCTTCAGTGCTATCCCTCTTCAATTCTGGTTATCTCACACTCTGGGATCTTCTTATATATAGTCCTAGCCAGCGTCTGATTGGCTAGAACTCAGGTCTCTGATTGGCTGAATTCATGATTGATGAGGACTTACTATACATACTATTAGCTCTGGTCTTAGCAACTCCCCTTAAGGCCCTGAGGCCTTCAAGCCCAAATTGGCTTAGTACCTAGTAAGTAGAGGCTTTAGGCCTATTTACAAACAAAGATATAATCAAGCTTTTTCACCTAACCCCACCTGAGGCCTATTGAATGCATGGAGAAGATCTTTGATCACATTGAAACTGCATGATGTTTCCCTTATGGCCTTCCTGACTTCCTTTCTCTCGGCTTTGGTTGGCCCTTCAGTATTCAAGGGCCATATTCAAGTGATATGTTGCAAGCATCTGCAATTTCTGGCCATTTTTCTGTAACTAGGACTTTCATCAACATCGGTTCCATCAAAATTCAACTAACTTGTCCTAACTACATTTATGGCCTTGCTATTTGACAGGAAATTGTTCTTCTAATATACTAATACTGGGCAATATGTCATAGTTCCATGTAAGACAGTTTCATTTTCCTTTTGCCTTCTGAAGGTAATGAACTAAACCAAAGAAACAAAACCAGTGATGGAAAAAATATATAATAATCCTAATTTATAGAGCAATTTAAGGATTAAAAAAGAAAATTAAGGTACATATTTGGAGGCTATATTTTTATTTATCTGTTTGCCCCAAACATGTCAATCAAAACTTCATGTTAAGCTATATAATGAATTAATCAGTGTGGTAGCTGGAAGAAAGCCTAATGTTATAATTTCCACTCAAAAAACTATCTATTTATGTTCCACCTTGAAAAAACCAAACTTTGTTTTCTGGATTTAGATGGCATCATTTCATTCTCAAGAAAGATGATGAAGAACTAATTTGTATGGTTTCGTTTTTTTTCAAATTCCTGACTGAAGGGTTTCAAATATTTTATCCTTAACTACTGAATAAAAAATAAAATCAGATAAATGGGTCCTCACTAAGGTCTGAGGACCAAAAAGAGGTCTCAGAATATGAAAATATTTGTATTGCTGCTTCTTTTTCCCAATCTAACCTATTTCTTTTCCAAAATCTATATTCCTTTCTCCTATATCCAGTTGAGGTATTAGTGTTGGTCAGGAGGAAAGAAGAGTTTTAGTTTTTTTTTTTTTTAACTGATTTGGCAAATTTTTGCCTAATTAAATCTCCTAAACAGTCCATTCAATAAAGTTTTACCATAATGTGGTGAATGCTTTTTTAAACTAGATCAGATTGTATTAACCTGGCCTGAAGTTGACTCTGGGTTCTCAAAATCTATGCCAGTTGATTTTCAATTATGTTATACCCTATCCATATTTAAAATCTGGCAATATGTCTACATTACAAGGCAAAATTTAACAAATTTCAAATGAGTTTATCTTCAATTGTATCATAGGATGAGGTATTCTGGGATCAAATCAATTCTTAGTACTATATATTAAATCACTGAGGCATTTAAATTAATTAGTTGCCTAAAATGACAATAAGGGAATCATGGATATTTGAATTATTAAAGTATAATTATTTTTCACTGGGAAAATATTCACAAGTGGTAAAACAGAAGAGTTCCCACAGAATTTTTTTCAAAGGAATGTCTCATTGAGCCACCAATTTTAGCATTATGACCCTAATACCCACAAATCTTTGTACAATGATATTAAGCAAGAAAAGGAAATGTAGGGTCATGTGTAGAAATAGGAATCATTTTTTATACAGTCATAAATATCTTAAGTGACTGGGAGAGGATTTATTTCTACAATCTAAGTGTTTGTTTCTGCCAGGACATTTGTTTTAACATCTCTATTTGTTTTCATTATTGTAATTTATGTTATCCTAGACTATGACAAATGGCTTTTCTCTCTTCCAGTGACAGATACTTTGCAGTCTTCATGTTCTTCTTGCTTATCACTTGCTAAAGTTGAATATACTTGGCTCCTTTCATCTGTCTACTAACTCATAAATTTTTCCTGTGCTTAATGATTTTGATGTGTTCTTTGTATTACTCAACTATATTATAGCTACATCTTTCTTCACATGGAGGATCCATGATGTTAGACATGTGCACTTGAGCTGTAGCCCTAGATTTATTTTGAGAAGGGTTATCACCTTTTTGTTTGGTAGAGGTATTTTTTTTTGATGTTAAAATTTCTGTTGTAATTTGCAATAGCACCAAGAAATAGGTCTTTTTGTCATAAACCAACCGGAACATCAAAACCGGCAAATTTATGTAGAAATCCCTTTTTGTTGTTATTGGTAGGAGTTGATGGGGAAAGGAAGTTACCATAATGAAATAGCAATTAAGAAAATAGTGTCTATGTATACAATAAGTTACTAGGAGTAGAAAATATATGTCTAATATTTTAAAGCATTTTCATATATTTCATTAAATATTTCTCAATTACATTAAAAAGATCTAACATTATTTTATACAATTTTGAATTTCAAATTCTCTCCTATATCTGAATCCTCCTCCATTCCTTGAGTAGGCAAGTAATATGATATCAATTTTACTTGTGAAACCATGTGAAATATAATTCCATGTCAGCCATGTTGTAAAAGAAAACATACACACACAAAAACAAAAACAAGAAAAATAAAGTGAAAAAGTGTGCTTCAATCAATAAGAGTTCATCAGTTCTCTTTCTGCCAATGGAGAGCTTTTTCCATCATACATCATTTGTAATTGTCTTGGATCATGGTCTTTATAAGAGTAGCTAAGTCTGTCATGATTGATCATCATTACAATATTGCTGTCACTGTGGATAATGATTTTCTGATTCTGCACACTTCATTTCAAGTTAGTTCATATGAGTCAGCCCAAATTTTCAAGAAACCATACTTTTCATCATTTGTTATAGCAAAATAGTATTCCATCATGATAGTATACACGTATATGTATATGTATATATATATATTTAGCAATTCCTCAGTTTATGAGCATCTCCGTGATTTCCAATTCTTTGCCATCACAAAAAGAGATGCTACACACACACACACACACACACACACACACACACACACACACAGAAACAAACAGACAGACAGACAGAGACAGAGAGAGACAGAAAGAGAGATTGGTCCTTTTCCCGTTCCTTTAATCTCTATGGAATACAGATCTAGTGTAGTGCTGGCCTTGCTGGATCAAAGGATCTAAGCAGTTTTACAACACATTGGGCACAGTTCCAAATTGTTCTCCAGGATAGTGGGACAAATTCATAACTCCACCAACAATCTTTAGTTTCCCAATGTCAACATCCCTTCCAACATTTATTATGGTCATTTATTATTGTGTATTTTGTACATAATCTGTTCCACTGATCCATCACTCTGTTTCTTAGCTAGTACCAGATTGTTTTCATGGTTACCACTTTGTAATATAATTTGAAACCTGATACTGCAAGGCTGCCATCCTTCACATTTTTTCATTGATTCCTTGATATGCATGACCTTTCGTTATTCCTGATGATTTTTGTTATTATTTTTCTAGGTTTACAAAATAATGATTTTGCACTTTGAATGTTGCCTCACTGAATAAGAAAATTAAACTAGGCAGAATTTTCATTTTTTTTATTTTATTGTTTTGGCCTACCCATAAACAATTAATATTCTTTCAATTGCTTAGATATGTCTTTATTTCAAAAGTGTTTTTAATGGTTTTTCTATAGTCTTGGCAGGTAGACTCCCAAGTATTTTATGTCATCTGTAGATATTTTAAATGGAATTTCTCTTTTTTTACTCTTTCTAATGGGATGTGAGAGAGAGAGACAGACAGACAGACAGATGGAGACAGAGAGAGATAGAGAGACAGAGACAGAGATATACACTGACAATTTATGTCATTTTATTTTGTATCTTAAAACTTAGCTAAATCTGTTCATCATTTCCACTAGTTTTTAGTTGATTTCCTAGTGTTATCTAATTATGCCATCACATTATCCACAGAGTGATAGTTTGGTTTCCTCATTGCCTATTTTTACTCCCTCAATTTCTTTTTTCTTGTCTTATTGCTAGAAAAATCATTGCTAAGAGAATATTCAATAATGGCTGTGATAACTGACATCCTTGTTTCATCCCTGATCTTAATGGGAAGTCACTAATTTAGCCCTATTCCAAATAGTATTTGATCTTGATTTTAGTTAGATACTATTTATTTTAATAAAGGCTCCATTGATTCAAATGCTTTCAAGATGTGTTTTTAATACAAATGTGTTTTGTCTTTTTTTTAAAGTTATTTAATAATTGTTTTTAGTTTACAACACTCAGATCCACAAGTTTTTGAGGTCCACATTTTCTCACTCCTCCCCCTTCCCCTCCAAGACAGCATGTGGTCTGATATAGGTTCTACAAATACCTTCACATTAAACTTATTTTCCCAATAATGAAGTTGTAAAGAAAAACTATAACCAATGATATGAACCATGAGGAAGAAGAAACAAAACCAAGAATCAAATCAAATCAGAGAGAGAGCAAATAGTTTGCTCAATCTGCATTCAGACTCTGTAATTCTTTCTTTGGATGTGGATAGCCTTTGCCATCATGAGTCTTTTGGAGCAATCTTAGAACCTTGTATTGCTGAGAAGAGCCAAGTCTATCAAAGTTAGTCATCACAGAAGCAATGTGTCTGCGGTTGTGTACAATGTTCTCCTGGTTCTGTTCCCTTACTCATCATCAGATCATATAAGACTCTCCAGGTTCTTATTAAGTTCATCTTCTCCTCATGTCTTATAGCATAATATATCACAATTTGTTTAGCCATTCCCCAATTGATGAGCTTCTCCTTGATTTCCAATTCTTTGCCACCACAAAAAAGAACTGCTGTAAGTACTTTTGTACATACTGGTCCTTTTCCCCCTTGTATGATCTCATTGGGATATAGCCCTAGAAGTGGTATTGCTGGGTCAAAGGGTATGCACATTTTTATAGCCCTTTGGACATAGTTCCAAAATACTCTCCGGAATGGTTGAATCAGTTCACAACTCCACCAACAATGCAGTAATGTTCCAATTTTCTCATATCTTCTCTAGCATTTAGCATTTTCTTGTTTTGACATGTTAGCCAATCTGACAGGAGAGATATGGAGTTGTTTTGATTTGCATTTCTCTAATCAATAGAGATTTAGAGCATTTTTCACACGATTATAGGTATCTTTAATTTCTTTCTCTAAAAACTGCCTGTTCATATCTTTTGACCATTTATCAATTGGGGAATGATTTGTATTCTTATAAATTTGACTCAATTCCCTGTATATTTATAGATGAGGCCTTTATCTGAGACACTGTAAAAATTCTTTTCCAATTTTCTCCTTCTCTCCTAATCTTGGCTGCATTGGCTTTGTTTGTACAAAAACTTTTCAATTTAATGTAATCATAATTATCCATTTTGCATTTTGTAGTGCCCCATATCTCTTGTTTAGTCATAAATTCTTCCCTTCTCCATAAGTCTATTCTGTTTTCTCCCAAACTGCTTGTAATTTCAGCCTTTATGCATAAATCATAAAATATTTTGATTTTATCTTGTTATGTGGAGTAAGATTAGTCTATGCCCAGTTTCTGCCAAACAGTTTTCTAGTTGTCCCAGCAGTTTTTGTGAAATAGTGAATTGTTAGCCCTGAAGCTGGACTCTTTGGGTTTATCAGAGTGTAGATAATTATATTTGTTAACTACAACATCTTGTGTGTAGCTAACCTATTACACT
Source organism: Trichosurus vulpecula (assembly GCF_011100635.1). Lineage (NCBI taxonomy): Eukaryota > Metazoa > Chordata > Mammalia > Diprotodontia > Phalangeridae > Trichosurus > Trichosurus vulpecula. Next base: position 378,326,354 of record NC_050576.1, read on the forward strand.
GATCCACCACTCTATTTCTTAGCCAGTGCCAAGTAGTTTTGATGAGTACTGCTTTGTAGTAGAGTTTAATATCTGGTATGACTAGGCCTCAATCCCTAGAATTTCTTCTCATTAATTCAATTGATGCTCTAGATTTTTTGTTCTTCTAGATAAATTTTGTTATTATTTTATCTAGCTCTATGAAATAATTTTTGGTAGTTTGATTGGTATGGCACTAAATAAGTAAATTAATTTAAGTAAAATTGTCATTTTCATTACATTAGCTCTGCCTAACCATGAGCAACTGATGTTTTCCATTTATTTAGACTTAACTTTATTTGTGCGAGAAATGTTTCCTAGTTGTGTTCACATAGTTCCTGGGTTTGTCTTGGTGGGTAGACTACTAAATATTTTATCGTGTCTAGAATAACTTTAAATGGAATTTCTCTTTCTATTTCTTCCTATTGGACTCTGTTAGTATTATATAAGAATGCCACAGATTTATGTGGGTTAATTTTATATCCTGTAACATTGCTAATGTTATTCATTATTTCAAATAGTTTTTTATTTGATTCTCTAGGATTCTCTAAGTAAATCATCTGCACTCATCTGCAAAGAGTGAAAACTTAGTTTGTTCTTTCCCTATTAGAATTCCTTCAATTTAATTTTCTTCTCTTATTGCTAAAGCTAACATTTCAAGTACCAAACTGAATAATAGGTTTGATAATGGACATCATTGTTTCACCCCCAGTCTTATTGGAAATGCATCTAGCTTATCCCCATTACATATAATGCTTGTTGATCATTTTAGGTAGGTGTTACTCCTAATTTTAACGAAGGCTGTTTATTCCTATCCTTTCTAGTGTTTTTAAAAGGAATGGGTGTTGTATTTTGTCAAAAGCTTTTTCTGCATCTATTAAGATAACCATACGGTTTCTGCTAGCTTTGTTGTTGATATGATCAATTATGCTGATAATTTTCCTAATATTTAACCAGCCTTGCATTCCTGGAATAAATCCTACCTGGTTGTAGTGTACTATTCTTGTGATAAATTGCTGCAATCTTTTTGCTAATATTTTATTAAAAAATTTTCATTGATATTTATTAGGAAAATTAATTTATAATTTTTTTTCTCTGTTTTGACTCTTCCTGGTTTAGGTATTAGTATCATATTTGTGTCATAAAAAGAATTTTGTATGACTCCTTCCTTACCTACTTTCCCAAATAGTCTATAAAATATTGGAATTAATTGTTCTTTAAATGTTTGATAGAATTAACTTGTAAATCCATCTGGCCCTGGAGATTTTTTCCTGGGCAGTTCGTTGATGAATTTTTCAATTTCTTTTTCTAAGATGGGGTTATTTAAGTACTTTACTTCCTCTTCTGTTAATCGGGGAAGTTTATATTTTTTGTAAATATGCATTCATTTCCCTAAAATTATCAAATGCATGGGAATACAATTGGGCAAAATAATTCCTAATTATCGTTTTATTTTTTTCTTCATTGGAGGTGAATTCACCCTTTTCATTTCTGATGCTGGTACTTTGGTTTTCTTCTTTCTTTTTTTAAATCAATTTGACCAAAGATTTATAATTTTATTGTTTTTTTTTCATGAAACCACCTCTTAGTTTTATTTATTAGTTCAATAGTTTTCTGGGTTTCAACTTTATTAATCTCTCCTTTGGTTTTCAGTAATTCTAATTTGGTATTTAATTAAGGATTTTCTTGCTCTTTTTCTAGCTTTTTCAGTTGCATGTCCAATTCATTGATCTCCATCTTTATTTTATTGGTGTAAGCATTCAGAGATATAAAACTTCCCCTTTACTGCATCCCATAAGTTTGGTATGTTGTCTCATTATTGTCATTGTCTTGAATGAAGTTATTGATTGTTTCTATGGCTTGTTGTTTGACCCACTCCTTCTTTAGGATTAGATTATTTAATTTCTAATTAGTTTTTAGTCTATCTTTCCATGGCTCTTTATTAGAAATAATTTTATTGCATTATGATCTGAAAAGGATGCATCCACTATTTCTGTCTTTCTGCACTGGATTGTGAGGTTTTATGCCCTAGTACATGGTCAATTGTTGTGTATGTGCAACATATTGCTGAGAAAAAAGGTATATTGCCCTCTATCCCCATTCAAGCTTCTCCAGATGTCTATCACATGTACTTTTTTAAAATTCAATTCACCTCCTTAACTTCTTTCTCATTCATTTTGAGGTTAGATTTATCAAGTTCAGAGAGGAGGAAGCTGAGGTCACCACTACTATAGTTTTGCTGGCTATTTCTTCCTTTAACTCCCTTAACTATTCTTGTAAGAATCGGGACACTATACCACTTAGTGCATATATGTCAAGTAGTGATATTACTTCACTATCTGTGGTGCCTTTAGCAGGATATAGTTTCCTTCCTTATCTCTTTTAATTAGAAATACATTTACTTTTGCTTTGACTGAGATTAGTCTTGCTCCCCCTGCTTTTTTTTTTTACTTCAACTGAAGCATAATATATTCTACTTCAGCCTTTTAGCTTTACCCTATGTGTATCCCTCTGTTTCAAATGTGTTTCTTGTAAAGAACATATTGGAGGATTAAGGTTTTTAATCCATTATGCTATCTGCCTCCATTTTATGGGAGAGTTTATCCCATTCAAATTCACAGATATGATTGCTATTTGTCTTTTTTCCATCTTATTCCCCCCATTTATGTTTTTATTTCTCCCTTCTCCCTTCCACTCTTCAAAGGAGTTTTGCTTTTGACCACCACCTTCCTCAATTTTCTCTCCCTATTGACACTCCTCCCTTATCTTACCCTTTTCCCCTTATTACTTCTCCCCTCCCTTCTAATCTTCCCTCCCCCCCATCTTTTCTTTCCCCTTTCCTCTCCTATTGCCTTTAGCAAAATTTTGATTTTCATACTTCCCAAAGTATGTTATTCCCTCCTTGAACCAAATCCAATGAGAGTAAAGCTCAACCATTGCTCTTCTCTCTCCCTGCTTTCCCTCTACTATAACATGTTTTTGTGCCTCTTCATATGATGTAATTTACTCTTTTCTACCTCTTCCTTACCTTTTCTCCCAGAATAATCTCTTTGCACCCCTTTATCATGTTTTTTATCATCACATCAGTTAATTTATACTCACACCCTCTGTGTATATCCCTTTTGATTGTCATAATAACTACACCATTCTCAAGATTAACATACATATAACATATATAAAACAATATAATCCTGTATAAGGATGTAAACAATTTGTCCTTATTGAATAACAAAGTTTTTTCTCCCAGTTTACCTTTTTATGTCTCTCTTGACTTTTGTATTTGAAGATGAAATTTTCCATTGAGCTCTGGGCTTTTCATCAGGAAGGTCTGAAATTTCCTTATTTCATTGAATATCCATCTCCTTACCTAAAAAACTTATGCTCAGTTTTGCTGGATAGTTGATCCTTGGTTGTAGTCCAAGTTCCTTTGCCTCATGGAACAACATATTCCAATCCCTCCAATCTATTAATGTAGAAACTGCTAGGTCCTATGTGATCCTGAGTGTAGTTCCATGAAATTTGAATTGTTTCTTTCTGGCTGCTTGCAGTATTTTCTCCTTGACCTGATAATTCTGGAATTTGGCTACAACATTCCTTGGAATTTTCAATTTGGGATCTCTTTTAGGGCATGATTGGTGAATTCTTTCAATGACTATTTTACCTTCTTGTTCTAGACCTCTGAGTAGTTTTCTTTGAAGATTTCTTGAAAGATACTGTCTAGGCTCTTTTTTTCAACATCTGGTAGACAAATAATTCTTAGATTAAATCTCCTGGATCTTTTTTGCAGGTCTGTTGTTTTTCTGATGAGATATTTTACATTTTCTTCTATTTTTTTCAATCTTTAGATTTTGTTTGACTGGCTCTTGATGCCTCCTAGAGTCATTAGCTTCTACTTGCCCAATTCTAACTTTTAATGAACTGTTTTCTTCATTTAGCTTCTGTACCTCTTTTTCCATTTGGTTAATTTTACTTTTCATGGAGTCATTTTCTCCAACTAGGTTCTACACCTCCTAAACCATTTCACCAATTGTTTGTTCTCATCTGTGATTTTTTTCCATTTTTTTTTCTTTTACCTGTCTAATTTGGTTTTTAAAATCCTCCTTGAGCTCATTCAGGAATGCTTTTTGGGCTTGAGACCAGTTTATGTTCCCTTTTGAGGTTTCAGATACGGGTATAGTGTCAATGCTATCCTTTTCTCAATTCATATTTTGATCTTCTCTGTCCCCATAATACAATTCAATGGTCATTTTTATTTTCCCAGCTTGCTTTTTCATGGTTGTTGCCTTTTTCCTGGCTTTTTAAGTGGATCTCTACTACTGGGGCATAGGGTCCTCTGTCCCAAGCTTCTTGTGCTGGGAATGGGGGGCCTGATTACTGGCTCTGTGTGCTAGGGCCTCTGGTTTTGTTAGCTAGAGGCTACATAATGCTGCCTGTCACCTGGTGCTGAGCTGGAGCTGGCTGGTGTGTACCAGGGTGAAGGCCAGGTTATGTCTTTCTTAGTTTTCCTGGGATTACACTGAAGCTCCTCAGGTGAGGTATGGGGGAGGGGTGGATAGCTGGAAATCTCCTCTTCCCCTAGAGCTGCACTATAGCCCAGTGGTCTCAGCCTTTGTCTGCACTGGTGTCTGCCAGTTCTCCTGCCTGTGTGAAGGCATGTCTGGGGTCCTGGTATTGGTGCTTGACAGCTCCAGCCCCCTGGGGCTTAGGAACTCCCACTGGTCTGCTGAGGTGGGGCCTGCTGGGAAATCTCCCTTCCTGCATTTGTCTCCTTCTGCCACCACTAGAGGGGCCTATCTCCCCAGTCTCCCAAGCTAAATAAATGCTGAATACCCACTTTTGGCTCCTCTACTCCAGAGTTTTTCCCAGTACAGTATTCTCTGGGTGAGGAAGGGAAGAATGAGAGCCATTTTACTCAGTCATCGTAGCTCCCAGAAGTTCAAGAAGGTGAGTTTCAAACCTTTAGACTGTTGGACTAAAAGCCTCAGGAGTAGGTGCTGTCATGGCCACAGGCTCTGTGCTGCTATCTCACCTACCTCTGCCAGACTCATGTTGTACACTGAGGGACCTGGGGGTCACCACCACAGCCAGCAATTCAGCCCTGAGCCTGCTCCTACTCCTGGCTTTAGTTCTGTGTGCCTGGTGCTCTCCCAGCCCACAGATCTGTCCCTTCAACCCTGCAGACTCTCCTCTGCTGGAAATCTGCCACACTGTCTTCTAGTGGCTTCTACCTCTCTCAGATCTGCTCAGATTCACTTTTTTAGAGACAGAATTTATAAGAGAGCTCCAGTAAGTCACTGGTTTCACTACATCATCTTGGATCCATCCCTGGGTTTTGTCTTTCAAAAGCTTTTTTTTTTAACCTATTAATATAATGATATGCTTTTTGTTGTTTTTGTTATGGATATGTTCAATTATCTTTATAATTTTCCTAATATTGAAACAACCTTGCATACTTAGTATAAATCTTACATGGTTGTAGTGTACAATCTTGGTAACACATGGCTGTAATTTCATTTAAATCTTTTCATCAATATTCATTATGAAAACTGGTCAATAATTTTCCTTCTCTGCTTTTGCTATCCTTAGTTTGGCTACCAAAACCATGTTTGTGTTGTCATGAAAGTCATTTGGTATTATCAATTCTTTATCCATTTTTAAGTATTTTATATACTATTGATATTATTTGGTCTTGAAATAGTTTGTGGAATTCATTTATAAATTCATCTGGCTCTAAAAATTTTGGGGGATGAACTCATTGCTATTTATTGTATTTTTGTAATTCCTTCCCTGGCTCTCATTTCTTTACCCAATTTTTCCTCCACCACAGTTATTTGCTTTCAAAAATCATTTTTAGCTTTTCTAGGAAATTTTGTTGGGCTTATGCCCAATTTACACATTCTTTGAGACTTTGTAGCCATTTTGATATGATTATAATCTTCTGAGCTTTTGTCTTGATGCTCCCTGCAAGCATAGTAGCTTTTTATAGTAAGAAGTTTTTTTTAATGCTCACATCCCCAGTCTATTCCTTGACCTTGTACTTTGTGTTATATATGGGCATTGGAGCAAAGGAGGAGGGGAGTATGGGAACTTTCTCATGCAGTTTCATATCAAAACCAGGGAACAGAAAAACAGAGAAATAAAATTATAAACTAATTTCCCTAATGAAGATCAATGCAACACTTTTAAATAAAATACTAGCAAGGTGATTACAGCAATATATTACCACAATCACCATAATATGATGAGGTGGGACTTATACCAGGAATGCAGAATTGGTTCAATATTAGGAAAACTGTCTGTCTACTTGACCATATTAATATCAAAAATGAGAAAAATCGTATGATTATATCAACAAATGCAGCAAAACCTTTTGGAAAAAATACAATGCCCATTCATATTTTTTTTTAAAAAGACCTGAAATCATAAGAATCAATGGAGTTTTTCTTTAAAAGATAACTAATATCTATCTAAAGCTAATATTAAATATTTTCTGAAATGGGAACAAAATTTAAATCTTCGCAATAAGATTAGTAATCAAACAAGGATGTCCATTATTATCAGTATTATTAAATATCATATTCAAAATGCTAGCTACAGCCATAAGACACAAAAAAGAATAAAAATAAGCAACGAGGAACAAAACTATTACTCTTTGCAGATGATAGTAAGGTATATTTAGCAAACCCTGAAGAATTAACTAAAATGGGTTGAAACAATTAACAACTAGATTAAAGCTGACAAACATAAAATAAAGTATCATCATCAGCAATCATCAGCAATTCTATATATTACCCAAAAAACAGGTGGAACTGATAGAAAGAGAAATTCCATTCAGAATATTTGTATATGATATGAAGTACTTGAGATTCCAGTTGCCAAAAAAAACCCCAAGGACTATGAAAATTATTACACAACAGTTCTCACATAAATAAAGACATTTCTAAACAATTGGAGAAGTATTAATTGTTTCTGTGTAGACTAAGTCAATATAACAAAAAAATGACAATTCTACCTCAGTTAATTGACATATTTAGTGCCATTCCAAGCAAACTACCAAAGAATTCTTTTATAGAGTTAGAAAAAAAGTAACAATTAATTTGAAAGAGAAAAGGTCAAGAAAATCAAGGGAATCAATGAAAAAATGTGAAGCAAGACAGCCAACAGTACCAGATTTCAAACTATACTACAGAGGGGTAATTATGAAAATAATTTGTTACTGACTAAGACATAGAGTGAGGGATCAATGGAATAGGTTAAGTACACAATTTAGCAGCCAATTACCATTGTAATCTAGTGTTTCATAAAGCCAAAGATCTAAGCTTATGGGGCAAAAACTCACCATGTCACAAAAATAAGGCAGTTTACCAGAAATTAGGTATGGACAAATATCTCATAATATAAAGAAAGATAAGATCAAAATTGATAAATGATTTATATATAAATGATGAAATAATAAGTAAAGTAAGGGAGCATACTAAAATGTGCCTATTGGATCTATGAATAAGGGAAGAGTTTATGAACAAATAAAAGGTAGCATCATGATAAGTTAAATAAATAATTTTGATATCTGAAATTAAGAAGATTTTGCATAAACAAACCAAGTAGAGCCCAAACTAAAAGGAAAAGAGGAAACAGGAGTAGGGAATGTTACTGCACGGTTCTATGATAAAGGCCTAATTTCTCAAATGTTTAGGTAGTTTCCAAAAAAATTTATAAAAAAGTTTTTTACAAAAATTTATAAAGTACAAGGCACTCTCCAATTGATAAATGTTCAAAGGCTGTAAACAGGCTATTTTCAGAAGTAGAAATCTAAGCTATCAATAGTCACATAATATATGAATACTTGAAATAACTATTGATTAAAGAAATGCAATTAGAAACAACTCTGAGATACCACCTGACACCTATCAGATTGGCTAAGATAAAGGAAACAGAAAAAGATAAATGCTGGTGGGGATGTGGAAAAATATATATGCTAATAAACTGTTGGTGGGATTGTAAACTGGTTCAAACAGTCTAGAGAATAACTGTTACATCTATATCACAAAGAAATCAAAGAAAAGAAAAGAGAATCTATTTGGAAAAAAAACTTATACCCACTCTTTTTTTTTCCATTGGCAAAGGATTGGGAATTGAGGGGATGCCTGTCAATTGTGGAATGGCTAAACAAGTTGTGATGCGTGATTGTGATGGAATAGTATTTTGCTATAAGAAATGATGAGCAAGATGGTTTCATAAAAACTTGGGAAAATTCATATGAACTCATGCAAACAGAAGTGAGTAGAACTAGAATATTGTACACAGTAATGGGAATATTGTAATGGCAATATTGATCAACTGTGAAAGACTGAGTTATTCTATTGAAGATAATGATCCAAGAAAACTCCAAAGGACCCATGATGAAAAATGCTATCTATCTCCAGAGAGAGAACTGATGAAGTCTGAGTGCAGATGGAAGCATGCTTTTTTTTTAATTTTTCCTACATTGTGTGTGTGTGTGTGTGTGTGTGTGTGTGTGTGTGTGCGTGTGTAGCATATCTCAAACAAAATCTTTGAGTTGGAAGTGACTTTGGAGGCCATCTGTTCCAAATCTAACTTGAAGACAAATCTCTTGGACAACGTGCCTGAGAAGTCTCATTGTACTCTTTGCTTGAGACCCTTAATTGAGAAGGAACCCACTGGCTGCTTAGGGAGCCAATACCACCTTTGTATAGCATTTATTATTGGGATTCTTGCGTGACATTGCATTTTCCCTAGAGCTATTTCTTTATAGTTTGTATCTTATGCTTTCAGTTCAGCTCTCTCATTCTAAATACAAGTCTTATTCAACCATTCAAATATTTGAAGGCAGTTATATTTGCTTTCCCTTTCACAAGTTTAACCTCCCCAAGATGTTAAACTAATCTTCCTCAGGCCTTACTGGATGCCATTTGCCTTTGTAGCATATAAAAGCAGACAGTATCTATATACCTTTTGGCATAAAAATAAAAACAGTTATAGGAGGTTAGTGTCAATACCTCCTGCCGCCCCCAATCCTGTGTAGAGGAAAACTAATTTAATTTCCATATTTTTGAAGTGTTTAAACAATAGCAAACATATTGATAATAAAATGGGCCAAAATAATCTCCTTATTTAAGACATAATGGCATTCTCCCTTTTTTGGTCTGCCTTCCTATTTAAGCAAGGCCCTTTGCCAGGAATGTCTGAATACTTGCTCCCCAAGTATCCCTCTCTGCCAGGAAGATATACTGGGCCATTGCTACCACAGCCAGTCCACATGAAACTTAATGTTTGTTTGTTTGTTTTTTCTTATTTGAATTTGACTACAGTTTTTATGCAGTAGAAAAGTTTATTTCAAGTTAATGCTTGGCAGATCATTCCATTTTAATTCCCCATCCTAGCTATGTGACATGCTAAACTGTCTCCAGTTTTTTAAGGGTTTCACGAAATACTTTTTTAAAAATCTTCAATATTTCATCAACTTAAATTCATTATAATTAAAATTTCATAAAGCACATGACCTTTCTGGAAAGAGCATATGTATGTGTATTTGTGTTGGTAAATGAGACAAACTAAAATTGCATGGTTGTACTCCCTAAAGGTTAATAATCACAAGTAGATCTGCAAATATAGGTAAATTAAATTGTCTCTATTTTACATACTAATTCAAGACATTTTCTATCCACTTATTACATAGAAATTTTTCCTAATTTATCAAACCAGATTTTGTATGTTTTCAAGACTTCTCCTCCCCCTTCCACCTCCCAAATTAGTATTATTACTTACTAAAGTGATCTGTTATAGCTTTCCCCAGTTTTACTGGTTCCAAATTAACAGATTTCTGTTTCTTCAAATCCTCAGGGTAATAATAAAGAAATGCAGCTATCTCCTTTGGTCTACAAATTTTTTGACTTCCTAAACCTTTGGCAATAGAACTTTCAAGTGGAGAATAGATTTGCGTAGCTACTGCACTTACCCTATCTATGCTTTTTCCTTGCAACATTCAGAAGTTGAAATATTAGATTTCAGGCAGAACCTTTTGCCTTGATGAGTCTGATTAGTAGATTCTGAAAATATTTTGCATCAACATTAACTTATTTTATATCTATGTTTTTCAAATCTGTGTACAGAAGAGAACAAATGTAAGTGAAAATATGGAGGATAAATCAAAGATTATACTGGAAAAACAAATATTGAAACTTGGAGGAAATTGTCCTAGACTTTTTTTTTTACCTCGAATAATGTGTATATATTGCATAAGTCTGGTGTCAGATGCAATGGTGTTTCTCCAATTCTAGTAGCAAGCAGGAGACCTAACAAGATGAAATCACATTTTTTCCTCTTACCTCAATGTTAAACAACTGATTTTTTAGGGAATTTAGTTTATCTTCTTATGGAACCATAGTATTACATTACATTTATATGCCACAGTTTGTTCAGCCATTTCCTAAATGATGAACTTCCCCTCAATTTCCAGTTCTTGGCCACCACAAAAAGAGGTGTTATAAATATTTTTGGCACATGTGGGTCCTTTAACTATTTGTAATGATCTCTTTGGGATACAGACTTAGAAGGGGTATTGCTGGGCCAAATGGTATGCACAATCTTATAGCCCATTGGGCATAGTTCCCAATTCGTCTCCAGAAAGGTTGGATGAATTCACAACTCCACCAACAGTGCATTAGTGTTCTAATTTTCCCACATCTTCTCCAACATTTATCATTTTCCTGTTCTGTCATGGTAGCCAATGTGATAGGTGTGATGTGGTACCTCAGAGTTGTTTTGATTTGCATTTCTCTAATCAATAGTGATTTAGAGCATTTTTTCCCTATGACTATAGGCAGCTTTAATTTCTTCCTCTGAAAACTGCCAATTCATATGCTGTGACCCTTTATCAATTGGGGAATGGCTTATATTCTTATAAATTTGGCTCAATTCTCTATATATTTTAGCAATGAGGTCTTTATAAGAGACACTGCTTGTAAAAATTGTTTCCCAGTTTTCTGCTTCCCTCTTAATCTTGGCTCCATTGGTTTTTCTTGTACAAAAACTTTGCATTTTCGTGAATTTTCTGAAGTACCTAGCATGTAAAGCCAATTGATGTAAATTATCCATTTTGCATTTCATAATGTTTATCTCTTCTTTGGTCATCAATTCCTTCATTCTCCATAGATCTGACAGATTGACTATTCCTTGCTCTCCTCATTTGCTTATCTTATCAGCCATTATATCTAAATCATGTACCCATTTGGACATTATTTTGGTATACAGTGTAAGATGTTGGTCTATGGCCAGTTTCTGCCATACTATTTTCCAGTTTTCTGAGCAGTTTTTGTCAAATAGTGAGTTCTTATCCCAGAAGCTGGGGTTTTGGAGGTTATCAAACAGTACATTACTACAGGCATTGACTACTGTGTCTTGTGTACCTAACCTATTCCACTCATCCACCACTCTCTAGCCAGTACCAAGTAGTTTTGATGATTGCTACTTTACAATACAATTTAAAATCTGGTATGGCTAGGCTCCCTTCCCTAGCATTTCTTTTCATGAATTGCCTTGATATTCTTTGTTTTCTTCCTTTTGTTCTTCCAGATGAACTTTGTTATTGTTTTTTTTTAACTCAATAAAATTATTTTTGAAAGTTTGATTGGTATGGCACTAAATAAGTGAATTAATTTAGGTAGAATTGTCATTTTTATTATATTAGCTTGGCCTATCCATGAGCAACTGATGCTTTTCCAATTATTTAGATCTGACTCTACTTGTGTGAAAAGTGTTTTTTAGTTGTGTTCATATATTTCCTGTGTTTGTCTTGGCAGGTAGACTTCCAAACATTTTATATCATTTACACTTAGTTTAAATGGAATTTCTCTTTCTATCTCTTGCTGTTGGGCTTAGTTAGTAATGTATAGAAATGCAGACAATTTTTGTGGGCGTACTTTATATCCTGCAATTTTGCTAAAGTTGTTTATTCTTTCAAGTGCTTTTTTCTGCTTGATTCTCTAAGTATACCATCACGTGATCTGCAAAGAATGATAGCTTTGTTTCTTCTTTGCTTATTCTAATTCTTTCAATTTCTTTTTCTTTGTTATTGCTGAAGCTAACATCTCTTACTGGAAATGCTTCTAGCTTATTTCCATTGCATTTCCATTTGGCCAATTGTATTTTTAAAGACCTGTTTTCTATAGTCAATTCTTGTCCTTTTCCAAGCTATTGACTCTCTCTTCCATACCTCTCATTTCTTTTCCCAATTTTTCTTCTGTCTCTCATATTTGACATTTAAAATCCTTCTTGAGCTCTTCCAAAAAGTCTTTTTGGGCTTAAGACCAGTTTATATTCCCCTTTGAGGCTTCAGATGTGTGTATATTGACCATGTTTTCCTCTTAGGAATTTGTGTTTTGTTGTGTTCCCTGTCCCCATGAAAAGAGAATATGGCTATTGTCTGTTTCTGCTTTTTGCTCATGATGTTTGCCTATTTCTTGGCTTTTAAAGTTGAGCTCTCCTGCTGGAACACAGGGGACAGTGTCCCAAACTGGTCGTGGCTTTACATGTTGGGTACTTCAGTTGCTGGCAGCTGGAGGCTGTAGGGGTCTGGCAGATTAGGTGGTGCTGACCTGGGGTCCTAGTGATGGTGGCTGACATGTGCTGAGGCCAGGTGGGGCTTTTCTGCATTTCTCTGGGGTACACTGAAGCTGGGGGTGAGGGATTCCTGGTCACCGTAGGAAGCCTGCTCACCCAGGCTACTCTAAGTACTGTGAGGTTCAGCTGCTGGAAGATGCCTGCCCCCTCCTCCCCCCACCCCCTTTGTGTGTTCTGATTTTCCTAGCTGAAGTCTACCAAGTCTGCTGTGCCACGGCATGCTGGGGGAGGAGGGAGCGGAGATGGTCCTGCTCCACCACCCAGGGGCTCAGGATCTCCTGCTAGTTTGCTGAGGATGGGCTTGTTATTGGCTTGCTAGGAAGCCTCCCATCCTGTATTGCTCCTCTTCCACCAGAGCAAGAGGGACATTTCCCCATTAGCTCCCCAAACCTCCCAAGCTCAAAGACTGCTGCACTCTGTCTTTCCTCTGGCTCCACCATTCCAGATTTTTTCCTGGGGTGATATTTTCTAGGTTTTTAGAGGTCAATAAGGGAGAGCAACTTCCTGCTTACTCTGCCATTTTGGATCTTGGAAGTAGAAAAAAAAGAACAACACATGTTTATTAAGCAAGTAATATCTACCAAGCACTGTGCAACTTGCAGGGGATACACAGAAAGGAAAAAAAAATTGCTACTCTTGAGGAGTTCATATTCTAGTCAGAGAGAAAATGAAAACAGTTATGTATAGAAATACACACACTGCGGAGTCAAGATGGCCGCCTGAAGGCAGCATCTTACCGGAGCTCTCTCACAAGGTCTGTCAGATTCCTATAAAAAAGTGAATTTCAGCAGAGTTGAGAGAGTCAGAAACCGCGAGGAGTCTGCGTGTGGCAAATTTCCGAGCCGGGAGAGTCTGAAAGGCCGGAGGCATGAACCTGTAGGCTCCGAGAGGGATCGGTGCGGAGCTGCTTCAGACCAAGGTGAAAGCGCATGGCCGGGAAATCCATGTGGGAGACGGGCTGGGAGAAAGCTGGGCGCCCGAAACCAGCGGAGATCCCCAGGCCTCCCAACACAGGATGGCAGTCGTTGGAAGAGACAAGAGGCAGCACAACGCCACTGGCCGTGAAACACCGACTCCTGAGGTTTGCAGCCCAAACGTATGTAACGCGGCTTCTTGAACTTCCGGGAGGCTTAATGGCCAGGTAAAGGGCTCTAATCCCTCCCCTCCCCACCCAGAGAATTCCTCGGAGAAAAAAAAAAATGCTGGAACTGAGCAGAAAGTGTGGGGCTTCAGTGGTCAAATAGTAGAAGTTCATCAGTCCCAGAGGGGCAGAGTCAGCAGGGGTCAGCACCAGGAGCCCAGACGTAACCTTGCTCCCCCAGGGGAAGTGCCAGATATCAGCTCAAACAACAAACAGCTGAGACCATTGCTGAAAAGCAAGTGCTGGAGAGCACCCACAGGGAGCGAGAAGCCAGGGAGCCAGACCCCTTCCCCACACCTCAGGAAACTGAAGGCTATAATTCTAGACTCACAACCCCCAGAATAAGAAAGCTGGGACAGAAAGCCCTGAGGCCCAAAGGTAGAAATTCGTTGTAAAGCCAGCAAAAGGCAAACCAACATGAAGAAGAACACAAAAAAACCGAGGATAATAGATTCTTTTTATGGAGACAGGCAGGATCAAAATACCAATTTGGAAGAGGGAAGTAACGATGCTGTAGATACATCAGATACCTCAAAAGGTAATATGAACTGGTCTCCAGCCCAAAAAGCCCTGCTGGAAGAGCTAAAGGAGGATTTTAAAAACAAAATTAGGGAGCTAAAAGAAAATTTGGAAAAAATGGAAAAAAAATCACTGATGAAATCAAGTCCCCAAAAAATGATTGGCAAAATGGCTACGGAGATTCAGAATCTAGAGAGAGAAAATGACACCCTGAGTGGCAAAATCAACCAATTGGAAAAGGAGACTCAAAAGCAAAATGAAAACACTAACTCATTTAAAATTAGACTTGAATGAATCTATGAGGCACCAAGAAGTAGTAAAACAAAACATAAAGAATGAAAAAATAGAAAAAAGTGTGAAATATCTGATTGGCAAAACAACCGACCTGGAAAATAGATCCAGGAGAGACAATTTAAGGGTTATTGGTCTACCGGAAATCCACGATGAAAAAAGGAGCCTTGACAGTATCTTCGAAGAAATTATCAAAGACAACTGCCCAGAGGTCCTAGAACCAGAGGACAAAATAGTCATTGAAAAAATTCACCGATCACCCCCGAAAAGGATCCCAAACTGAAAACACCAAGAAATATTATAGACAAATTTCAGAACTATAAACTCAAGGAGAAAATACTGCAAGCAGCCAAAAAGAAGCAATTCAAATATCGTGGAACTACAGTCAGGATCATGCAGGATCTCTCAGCTTCCACATTAAAAGACAGGAGAAATTGGAATATGATATTCCAAAGGGCAAAGGATCTGGGACTACAACCAAGGATCAACTACCCAGCAAAATTAAGCATAATTTTTCAGGCAAGGCGATGGACATTCAATGAAATAAGGGAATTCCAGACCTTCCTGATGAAAAGGCCAGAACTCAATGGAAAATTTGATCTCCAAATACAAAACTCAAGAGAGACATAAAAAGGTAACCAGGGGGAAAAACCCCACAAACCTTATTAACCAATAAGGGCAGGTTGTTTACATCTTTATGTGGGATTATATCATCTTATGTATGTTATATATATATATATATATATATATATATATATATATATATACACACACACATATATAAGTCACTCTTGAGAATGGTACGGCTATTATGACAATTGAAAGGGATATACATAGGTTGTGAATGCCTGTATAAATTACCTGATGTAAAGATATAAAATATAAGTAAGAGACGTAAAGGCAGGGCTATGAGAGAAGCCGTAAGGAGGTAGTAGAAAAGGGTAAATTACACCAAATGAAGTGGCACAAAAACATATTATAATAGAGGGAAAGAAGGGAGGGAGAAGAGCAGTATTTGAGCTTTACTGTCATCTGATCTAGTTCAAGAAGGGAATAACATACCCTGATAAGTTTGAAATCTAACTTGTCCTACGGAAAGTAGGAGGGAAAGGGGGGAAAAAGGGAGGGGGGGTCAAAAGGGAGAGGAGAAGTACCAAGTGGGAAATGGTGAGATAAGGGAGGGGAATAAAGAGGGAGGGTTAACTGAGGAAGGCAGTGGTCAAATGCAAAACTTTGTTGAGGAGGAGAAGGGGAAAGGGAGAAATAAAAGCATAAACAGGGGGAAATAGGATGGAGAAAAAGACACAGATAGAAATCATAACCCTAATGTGCAGGGGATGAACATTCTCACAAAACAGAAGCATATAGCAGAATGGATTAAAAACCATAATCCTACAATATGCTGTTTACGAGAAACACATTTGAAACAGGGGGATACACATAGGGTAAAGGTAAAAGGCTGGAGCAAAATATATTGTGCCTCAGCTAAAGTAAAAAAAGCAGGTGAAGCAATCCTAATCTCAGACAAAGCAAAAGTAAAGATAGATTTAATTAAAAGAGATAAGGAAGGACATTATATCCTGCTAAAAGACACCATAAACAATGAAGCAATATCATTGCTTAACATATATGCACCAAGTGGTAAGGCAGACAAATTCCTAGAGGAGAGGTTAAGGGAGTTACAGGAAGAAATAGAAAGCAAAACTATAATATTGGGAGACCTCAACCTCCCCCTTTCTGAACTTGATAAATCTAACCTCAAAATAAATAAGAAAAAAGTTAAGGAGGTAAACAGAATTTTAGAAAAGGCACATATGATAGACCTCTGGAGAAAACTGAATGGGGATAAAAAGGAATATACATTCTTCTCAAAAGTACATGGCACATACTCAAAAATTGACCATGTATTAGGGCATAAAAACCTCACAATTCAGTGCAGAAAAGCAGAAGTAGTCGAAGCATCCTTTTCAGATCATGATGCAATGAGAATCATTTTTAATAAAGAACCACGGCAAAATAAGCTAAAAACTAATTGGAAACTAAATAATTTAATTCTAAAGAACGAGTGGGCCAAAGATCAAATTAGAGAAACAATTAGTAACTTCATTCAAGAGAATGACAATAATGAAACAACATACCAAAACTTATGGGATGCAGCAAAAGCAGTTCTTAGGGGAAGTTTTATATTGCTAAATGCTTACATGAATAAAATAGGGAAAAAGGAGATCAATGATCTGGGCATACAGCTGAAAAAGCTAGAAAAAGAGCAAATTGAAAACCCCCAATTAAATACCAAATTAGAAATACTGAAAATCAAAGGAGAGATTAATAAAATTGAAACTGAGAAAACTCTTGAATTAATAAATAAAACAAAGAGCTGGTTTTATGAAAAAACCAATAAAATTGATAAACCTTTGGCCAATTTGATTAAAAAAAAGAAAGAAGAAAATCAAATTACCAGTATCAAAAATGAAAAGGGTGAGGTCACCTCTAATGAAGAGGAAATCAAAACAATAATTAGGAATTATTTTGCCCAACTGTATGCCCATAAATTTGACAACCTTAGAGATATGGATGAATATCTACAAAAAGATAAACTGCCCAGGCTAACAGAAAAGGAAGTGAAATTTTCTTAATAACCCCATATCAGAAAAAGAAATTGAGCATGCCATCAATGAACCCCCTAGGAAAAAATCTCCAGGGCCAGATGGTTTTACATGTGAATTCTATCAAACATTTAAAGAACAACTAATTCCAATACTTTGTAGACTATTTGGGAAAATAGGTGAAGAAGGAGTCCTACCAAATTCTTTTTATGACACAAATATGATACTAATACCCAAACCAGGTAGAGTCAAAACAGAGAAAGAAAATTATAGACCAATTTCTCTAATGAATATTGATGCAAAAATTTTAAATAAAATATTAGCAAAAAGATTGCAGCAACTCATCACAAGAATAATAAACTATGACCATGTAGGATTTATTCCAGGAATGCAAGGCTGGTTCAATATTAGGAAAACTATTAGCATAATTGACCATATCAACAACAAAACTAGCAGAAACTATATGACCATCTCAATAGACACAGAAAAAGCCTTTGACAAAGTACAACACGCATTCCTATTAAAAACACTAGAAAGCACAGGAATAAGTGGAAACTTCCTTAAAATTATAAATAGCATCTACCTAAAACCTTCGACAAGGATAAGCTAGATGCATTCCCAATAAGATCAGGGGTGAAACAAGGATGTCCGTTGTCACCCCTACTATTGAATTTGTTACTTGAAAGGCTTACTGTAGCAATAAGAGAAGAAAAAGAAATTGAAGGAATTAGAATAGGAAAAGAAGAAACTAAATTATCACTTTTTGCAGATGATATGATGATTTTTCTAGAGAATCCTAGAGAATCAAATAAAAAACTACTTGAAATAATAAACAACTTTAGCAAAGTTGCAGGATATAAAATAAACCCACATAAATCCTCAGCATTCCTATACATTACTGACAAAGCCCAACAGCAAGAGATAGAAAGAGAAATTCCATTCAAAGTTACTGAAGGCACTATAAAATATTTGGGAGTCTATTTGCCAAGACAAACCCAGGGCCTATATGAACACAACTATGAAACACTTTGCACGCAAATAAAATCAGATCTAAATAAATGGAAAAATATCAGTTGCTTATGGTTAGGCTGAGCTAATAGAATAAAAATGACAATTTTACCTAAATTAATCTATCTATTCAGTGCCATACCAATCGAACTACCAAAAAATTATTTTACTGAGCTGGACAAAATAATAACAAAATTCATCTGAAAAACAAGAGGTCTAGAATATCTAGGGTATTAATGAAAAGACATGCTAGAGAAGGTGGCCTTGCCACACCAGATATTTAACTGTACTACACAGCAGCAGTCATCAAAACTGCCTGGTACTGGTTAAGAAATAGTGGTGTGGATCAGTGGAATAGGATAGGTACACAAGTAGGTGAAATCAACAAGTTTAGCAATCTACTCTTTGATAAACCCAAAGAGGCCAGCTTCTGGGCTAATAATTCACTATTTCACAAAAAGTGTTGGGAAAATTGGAAAATGGTAGGGCAGAAACTGGGCATAGACCAACATCTCACACCATACACCAAAATAAAGTCAAAATGGGTTCATGATTTAGGAATAAAATCTGATACTATAAGTAATTTGGGAAAGCAAGGAATAGTTTACTTATCAGATTTATGGAAAAGTAAAGAATTCATGACCCAACAAGAGATAGAGAGCATTACAAAATGCAAAATGGATAATTTTGATTATGTCAAATTGAAATGTTTTTGTACAAAAAAAGCCAATGCAACAAAAATTAGGAGGGAAGCAGAAAATTGAGTGAAAATCTTTGCAACTAGTATCTCTGATAAAGGCCGCATTTCCAAAATATACAGGGAACTGAACCAAATATATAGGAATACACGCCATTCCCCAATTGAGAAATGGTCAAAGGATATGAACAGGCAGTTTTCAGAGGAAGAAATTAAAGCTATCTATAGGCATATGAAAAAATGCTCTGGATCACTACTGATTAGAGAAATGCAAATCAAAACAACTCTTAGATACCACATCTCTCCTGTCAGATTGGCTAAAATAACAAAACAGGAAAATGATAAATGCTGGAAAGGATGTGGGGAAATTGAAACATTGTTACATTGCTGGTGGAGTTGTGAGCTGATCCAGCCATTTTGGAGAGCAGTTTGGAACTATGCCCAAAGGGCTATAGAAATGTTCATACCCTTTGACCCAGCAATACCACTTCTAGGGTTGTATCCCAAAGAAATCACACAAGCGGGAAAAGGACCCATATGTACAAGGATATTTATAGTGGCTCTTTTTGTGGTAGCCAAGAATTGGAAATCAAAGGGATGCCCATCAATTGGGGAATGTCTGAACAAGCTGTGATGTATGAAGGTGATGGAATACTATTGTACCATAAGAAATGGGGATGATGCAGACTTCATAACAACCTGGAAAAACCTATACGACATAATGCTGAGTGAGCAGAGCAGAGCCAGGAGAACATTGTGCACAGCCACAGATATATGGATTCTGTGAGGACCAACCCTGACATACTTCACTCTTGTCAGCAACCTAAGGTGCAAGGCCACCTCCAGGGGACTCACGATGGAGAATGCTGTCTTCATCCAGAGAAAGAACTGTGAAGTTTGAATACAGACTGAGGCGCATTACATGCTCGTCTTTTTTGCTTCTCTTTTGTTTTTGTTTTTGGGTTGTTTTTTTTTTTTCTGGTTCTGTTTCTTCTTTCTCATGATTCATTTCATTGCTCATAATTCTTCTCCACAACTTGACTAGTGTATAAATTAATTCAATGCGAAGTTATACGTGATAGTTATATGAGATTCCATGCCATCTTGGGGAGGGAGGGGGGAGGGAGTGGAGAAAATCTGGAACTCAAAATTATGTAGAACCATGTGTGGTAAACAAAAAAATAAATAAATAAATTTTAAAAAAAAGAAATACACACACACACATTATAATGTGGTGATAAAAAGATGAAGGCCTCTTGTAGATGGTAGGATTTTAGCTTCAAATTGAAGGCAACCAGGATGTTGAAGTAAGGCAAGAGGATACATGAAGCAGAATAGAGTATAAAAAGATCAGAGAAGTAGGAAGTTGCCATATTATATACCCAAAAAGAATTCTCTATGGAAACTGGAAGAAATAAATTGCTACTGGAATTTTTTGAATAGGGTGCTGACTTGGTGAGATTCGTACTTTAGGACTGATGAATGACACATGTTGCAGGCCTTGGTGACTGTGAGGACGTTGACCTCAAGAGTAATGGAGAAATTAAAAAGAAGGAAGGAGTAGAGATGGCAAGAAAATTGGAGTCAATTGGATATCCAAGTCTAAATGTCCAATAAGCAATTGAAAACTATGTGCTAGTTTAGGGCTGAATAACTGGTTCTGAAAATCATGTACATAGTGATGATGTTTGAATCCATGGAGTTGATGAGATCACTACAGCATTGGAATGGTTTAATGGGACTCTGTGTCAAGCTTATAACTTCATTCTTCTGCCCTATTTTTCAAAGACTTTTTCCCCAAGTGGCAGCCTTTATTCAGTTTCCAATACCCTTTCTGCATGCATGCTCCTTTTCAGCCTCTCTTGAGCATGAATTTCCTCTGTGTATGTCTTTGTTATTAGACTGTGGTATAATATTTACTATCTCAGGTGTTAAAGCTACTTTCATAATGTCACTTGTTTTTTGTTGAAATGTCATTTACATATTTATCTTCCCCAAATGTAAAATATATATATATATATATAAATATAATATTTTTGTATATGTACAAACACATACACACATACATATATATATATTTGTATACATATATACACATAAATGTGCATGCCTGTGAGTGTATAATTATGTAAATATAAACTCATATATTTAATATGCATAATAAATTTGTAATCTTCTTTTTAAGAAAGATCTGAGATAATGTAAATTGTTTGGGGTAATAGGCCAAGATGTGGCATTACTTGTTGTTGTTTGGTCATTTTTCAGTCAGGTCTGATTCTTTGGGACCCCATTTGGGGTTTTCTTGCCAGAGATATTGGACTGATTTGCCATTTCCTTCCTCAGCTCATTTTAGAGATGTGGAAACTGAGGCAAACAGGGTTAAGTGACTTGCCCAGAGTGACAAAGCTGGTAAGGGTCTGAGGCTGGATTTTAACTCATATGTTTCTGACTAGAAACCTAACACTCTATCCACCACACCATGTAGCTTCCCTCATATGTATAATTTATATCATTTGCTTGTCTTCTCAAGGAATGGTGGTGGGGCAGGAGAGAGGAATAAAATTTAAAACTCAGAATTAAAAAAAAAATGTCGAGTGGTTTGCCATTTCCTTCTCTAGCTCAATAGATGTGGAACTGAGTCAAGCAGGATTAATGATTAAGCCCAGGGTCACACAGCTAGTAAGTATCAGAGGCCAGATTTTAACTCAAGAAGATGAGTCTTCCTGACTTTAGGCACAGCACTTGTTCATTGTGCCACCTACCTGCCCATAATATTACTTAATGCACAGCAAAAGACCCAAGTTCTTAAGATATTTAGAATGTGTGTAAAAGAAGCACATATCCACATATGTCCATAAATAGTATGGCAAGGGGTGAAAAATGTTTGTTTTATTTCCTGCAGACACGGGAGCACAGTTAGAGTCTTGACTAGACATGATTCAGTGTATTGGGAATCAAGATGGGCTCTTAGCACTTATTCAACCAAATGCCCTTGAAGAGTTTGGCCTTTGTTTCCTTGATTAAATTAGGAGTCCTTGATGACCTCCTTGCCTCAAGGGAAAGCCTAGTTTACATGGGTTTGAGTGAAATGTTTGTGACATCAAAGGCTTTTAGACCACGTGGGTTTAAGTCGCATTTTTGTGACAATTTTAGGTCATGTGGGTGAGTTACATGTGTGACTCACCTTTGACCCTGAACACGATATAAAAACCCAGAGGTTGGCTTTCTCTTTTGGAGCTCTGAACCACAGCAGGAGTTGTGTGTGACTCTAGGCAAGTCATTGTTATGAGCTCCCCATTTTGAAGAAAACCCAGATGTTGATGCTTCTCTGGCAACTGTATATTGTGATTTTGTCAGACAGAAATCTATCTGTTTGTTGATTTGTGTTTATTTGCTCTGTTTGTATTTGCTCTGAAGTTCAAGGTGCTGCCTTTTCCCCCTGAGCTGAGTGAATGATATTTGTATGTTGGATTAAAACAAGATTGTTAACCCCTTAATGTTGCTTTCCTTAGTAAAGCAGATCAAAAGAACCTGGGCTTGCAGCATTCTTGTTGTTGGGCTCACGTTGGTTTTTCATCCCCACAGCAGCTGCTAGCTGGAATGTTGAAACACCCAGCTTATTATTTGTGTGTATGTGTCACAGAGTTGGATATGAGTAATCAACTAAATAATAACAAAAATATAATTTATAAAAATATAGGTTATGTATAAGCAAAAATTTTTAAAAGTGCAAAATTAAAAAGAATGAGCTTATCTCCTTCCAAAAAGTTGTACAAGAAAATATTTCTGCACTTCTATGCAGAAGGAGTTGTGGTGGTATGGGAGGGAGTCCTATGCCCATGGAATCATATCACCAGGTTTTTTTATTTTTATTTTTTCTCTTTTCTTGTTTTCATTTCTTTTTTTTAATTGTTATAAGTGATACTTCTCTATGAGGGAGGTAGAGGAGGGAAAGGAAAAATCACCTATTTAAAAGAAAGTATGTTAATCCAGACATTTTTTTTGATACAAATGATTAAAAAGAAAAGATAATGCCTTTGGTAGTCTCATAGTTCCACATCTGATTATGTAATATCTAAATTATGTGTAGATTACAATTGCACCCTTCTAGGCTACCTCAACAAAACTTGTGCTCACATTCATATTAGATTCATAAGGTTCTAACAAGCACAAAGAGTTACCTTATTGATCTACTCATGAGGCATCAACAGTGGTTTCCTATCAATAGTCAGCCAACAGGTAAAATTAGCTCAAGGCAAAAACATTTTGAGGTAACTTCTAATTAGCATTAGCTCCAAAATATCCCACTTCCCATAAACCTAGGTTCATTCACACAAATACATACAACATGTGTTTGAAGAGTGATCAGAAATTTACAGTACCATAGAAATGATACATAATTTGTGCAAAGAGAAGCACGCTTTTCATATCATAGGACCTCTACATCCTTTTCCTTCTAATTGAATCCACAAGTTGTTCTCATGGGCACAACATCTCCTCCCTTACCATACCAGTGAAATTCTCTGTATTACAATGACACTGGTGTCCAAGATATACTATCTCCAGATTGTGAATATTCCTTAGCTATTTTCCATGTCTAGAATTGTCTTTCTCTTCATCTCCATTTAGTGACTTCTTCAAGTCTCTTGTAAATAGTTGTTTTGATGTTAGACTTTGATATGCTTGAGAGAAGTTTTATCTTTTACCTTTAATTTTATCCCCAGAGCTTAGTGCAGTGCTGACCCATAGCAGGTGTTTAAAAAATACTTATTGCTTTGACCTATCTAGTTGGGCTTCCAGGATCTGCTGCTCTCCTGAACTCATCTCTTAATCACTAAGGCTAGCTTTCACCTGAATCCATTGTATTCTCTGCTTTCCGGAGTGATATTTTTTGAAGCTACTTACTTGCTGTATTTCTGTGTCTCTCTGAAAAGTTTGACTCTGATCTGTCCCAGATGCTAGGTCTCCAAATGGCCATGTACCTCTGCTAGTAAACATGGGTATAGATGTGTGCATGTGTTTGTGTGTGTATGTGTATATGCATGCATATATGTGCATACATATACATACATATGTTTATGTCTATATATGTATATGTATGTACATACATATATGTATATGTGTGTATACATACACACGTACACATACACACATTATATATACATATATGTATGTATATATGTGTGTGTGTATATATGCATATATACGCACACATGTGTTCAGGGTCAGGGATTATAATCAACAAAGCTTGCCTTGGTCTGGATTTGATTTCCAGAACTGATGAGCTAAACTTGGATGGCAATCAGGGGCATGGCCAAACTTCATCTTGTCAATGTCACTGATTCTTCCAAACCAGCCAAGAAAAATTCCACACATTTTAAAGTGACAAAACATTTTATAACATGTATTTGCACTTTGTATTGATACTTTAGTGCCTCCATCATCTGCCCCTTCCTTTCTGTGATTACATTAACCCAGGGTGCTGGTGGTGGTGGTGGTGGAGAGAAGAGTTAACCAGCTGGCCAGATATCAAAAATCCTTTCACCCTATGTCAAATTCTTCATAAAGTTTGAAGCCTTGCATCAGCACCAGCCATTTTTACATTTTTTATCTCATCTTCGTGAGGAACTCTTTTTGTTCTTGTTATACTGCTTTTATTTTTGCTTTTTTTAAAGCCCTAGGGATTCATACATCTGATTATATCTAAAAATAACCTAACCAAATGAGCTTTATGGTCTCACAAGGGGATGCAATCAGAGGTGAGGGAAGAAAGACCGTGACTTGCTTCCTTTCAGTATTTTATGATAAGGAGACTAAGAAGTACCTTTTAAAGTATTTTAATAAGAATGCAAGCTGATGACAACTGGGGCAATGGAGAAAGCATTCAAGGGGTAACACTGGTATGGTTATTCCATGCCTAGAAGTCTGGCACCAGGATGAAAATTAAACTGTGGCCAATTGATTGTCATCTTTAGCGATTTCATCATACAGGAGAACATACTTCTCTGTGAAGAAAAAAAAAAGTTTACGAACATTGAGATGTGTTTCTTATAGCCTGAATAGTATCTGAATCTTTTTTGTAACTTTCACACCATTGACCCAGGATGGGAAGGGGGTGCATGCCTGTTATTGATTTAATAGTCTAGAATTTCTTGAAGCCTATCAGCTCCATATTGATAAATCTATAAAGCAGTCATCTTACTTTGAGTATTTAATATTAGATAATTGGATTATAGATCCAGAGCTGGAAGGAACCTCAGAGGGGACCTAGATCTATCATTCAAATTACAGTTGAGAAAACAGATCCAGGAGTGGTAAGTGATTTTCTCAAGCTCACACAGATATTAATCATGAATTAACATAGATACTCTAATTTGAGAGTCAATGGGCTTTTTACTGCATCACGTGTTTGCTATTAATGTATCTTATGTTCATTTTTCTTTTGATTTTAATTCCATTATGATGATTGTATGGTACTTTATATCTGAACAAAATAAAAGTGTGGCTGTGTAGACAGTGGGGCCAGGGAAAGGATTGAAAGCTTTGGAAAGAAGCAAGATTAATGTAATAGATCCATTTACTAGAAGATAGGTTATGTTCTTTTTGTACATTATGCTGGAAATGAAAACTAAGCAGCTGTTTGCTAATCTTAATACAATAAGATGACAATTAACTGACTACATATTGATTTTATCTAACTGGAATTGCATAATCTGTTATGATGTAAATAATTATAAATTCCATAAACTTGTTTTGAAAAGTAGAACCTATAGTAACTATATTTTGTCTTATTTTAAATGTTAGACTATCTTGATTTGATCATTTCATATTATAACAAACTCTCTATAAATTAATATTAGTAAAATGGAAGATCAAATTGGTACTAGAAATTATCACTGATGCTATGGAAATAGAGATGTTTCAACAACCCACCAAAAGGGGTAGCAGTTTGCTTTTGAAGTCCTCATTAAATACAAAATGAAATCAGGTGGTATGTATGCTAGAACATCGGACTTGCAATCAGGAAGAACTAAATTTAAAATCCAGCCCCAGACATTTATTTCTGATGCCTGATAATTCACTTAATCTCTCTAAATTTATTTGCTCCTCTTTCACTTTGGGTTGCTAGTAGCACCTGCTATAGAGGGTTATTGTCGGAACCAAATGAAATAACATATATAAAGCACTTCATAAAGTTTCGAGTTATATATAAATTTTAGTGGTGATGATGATGGTGGTGGTGGTGGTGGTGACAATGTGCAAGGTACCATGCTAGGTTATTGGGAATAAAAAGACATCAGTCAATCAATCAATATTTAAGGAATCAATCAATAATCAAGGAAATATTCTATCAAAAGAAATGATAGATATATAGGAGATATAGATAGGATGGTATGAGTATATGTATATATGCATTTATGTACCTACGTACACATATATGTATGTCTGAATATAAATACCTTTTATATAAACACGTGTGTTGGTAATACACATTTGTACATATGTGTGTGCATAAATGCATAGGTGTATTTATGCTTGTATGAGCAACTGTATACGTATATGTAAGAGCATGTCTATATGCATATGAATATCCATATTCATGGATATATACATATAGCTTATATATGTATATGTTGGATAGAGTGTACATTTGCATTTTTATTTGTACTTTCATGGACATATGCATATATACAACAAAGGCAAGCCAGGTTAATTGACCTGTAGGGACAATTCCTTGGAACAAACACAGATATTCTCCATCTGGTCCTAGTCAACTATATGAAAGTTTGGGGGCAATCTGCTTCCAGGCAGGCAGTTAACTGGCAATAGGCAAAGAATGTACATGCATGCTCCAAAGAATATCTGGATCTCCCAAAAAGAGGGATATAAAAGATGTACTCTATATATTATGAATCAGCTATGAAATAAGGAAATTTCTGAGTCACATACACAAAAGTAATGCAAAAGACAAAAGAATCACTTTGTGTATTAGACTGTGATTAGAAATTTAATTTATCACTATACTTACAATCTGTTGGAAGGACAATATCATAGGCTTCATCAGGACCTAAAACAAATTTATGGTATTGTCATTTATCACATCTATGAATTACATTGAAGCCCTGGTCTATTTTTGATCAAATTCAGGACTTCTGGCAAAATGGTGAGGTTAAGCCCATCCATACTCTGGTTGCTGCCCTCTCCAGTGGAAAGATTTACCCTGCTGTAAACCATTATGGTTCTGGGAACATTTTAGCTGTTGGCACTTGCAGGACTCTTGGAACCTTCAAGCATTCCTGAATTCAGAAGGTTGCCACCTGGACACTTCCATTTCAAGGTTGCTGCTCAGTCACCTTAGTCAGGGAAAGACAAACAAATAAGGCTGCCAAAAGCTAGTCTCAGTTTTTCTTTGGAAGCACAGGACTTATAGCTTACTTGTGTTTCAACCACACTGAGGCCAGGTGAGTGAAATGGGCAAGCTGGCCTTTTCCCATCTGGCTCTCAAGAAGCAACTCCAAGCAGTCTGGCCTCATTCTCAGCAAGAAGGGAAATGGAAAGGACAGAGCATAAGGACATCACTTTTGTAGATCATGTACTGAGTTAACCCTGATTCTGGCTCACCAAACACATAGGAATATTTAGTCATTTGTAGCTAGAAGCAGATTCCCCAAATTTCATAAAACTTGTGCATTCCTCCCTTTGTAACTCCAGTGCTTCGCACAGTGACTGGCATAAACTAAGAACTTAATAATTATTCATTGAATGATTGATTGACTGGCAAAGGAATGATTCCTACCAACCAGTTCAGCCATGCTACATAAATAAATTAAATGCATATAAGATCACACCAGTGTAATTTCAGGGCAGAGTATACTAACAACTAGAAAGATTAAAAAAAAACTACATCTCTTGGGGGGTAAATAATTTGATTTGAGCTTTGAAGTAAGCTAGAGATTCCAAGAGATGATTGTAAGGAGGTTTTGTATTCTAATCCTGACTTAAAGCACGTGCAAAAGCGAGAAGTTTAAAAATGCAAATTCAGAGCCAACCTTCAACTTTGAACAGTTATTAACTGTGGCAATGTCAAATCAGCCTCCTCATCCATCAAAATGTTATAGTAATACCTTGATTACCTACAAGGTTACTGTGAGGATCAAGAGATAGAACATACGATAAGCACTTTGTAAACATTAAAATGTCATATAAATCTGAAATTGTCCACATATTTGATTGTATATCCTATATAAACCTAAGTGTATCCCATACAATATCTAGCATCTATCTCCTCAATGCTACTGAAGAGATGGCAACTATAGGTAGTCTCTGTCTTCCAGAAAGCTCTAACCATGAAAGATCAGTCCAGGAGGAAGTATATTCTGAATTTAGCCCTTAACCCTTGACCAGGTACTTCAATTATTCATCAGTTGATAATTGAACACCATTCTCTACAGTCTAACATGCATGAAGTATCTAGGAAGCTAAATGTCTGCTCTCCCTGATGCCTCAAAATCATCTCTTTCTGAAATGCCATATAAAGCACAATGAATCACATTTACATTCTCCCCAGTGTTCAAACATTGTATTTCCCAATTACAAAACACATCCCATTGTGTCTAGTGATCAGGCATAAATAGTCCACTCTCTTCAGCTGCCTTTCCAAACCTTCTTTCTCTGGGGGAAACAAAATTGTGTTATCTAAATTTTCCTGGGGCTGTTTCTAGAAAGTGAGATTGGATAGAATTAAATGATTTAAGTGAAGAGTATCTTCATAGCCAGGAAATACTCCCACTTGATGCATTGATGATACTGAGTTTCTCATAGTTTGAATAAAGAACTTTGCCTTCATAAATGCCTTTACCACACACATCAGAGACAATACTCTGGAATCACTTCTGCCCTGGGGCCTTGCTCTCCTGATTGTTGTCCCTCCTGAATCACTATGTCAGGAAAGCCCAATCCATGCTTCATATCACTTATTCTCTTCTCCAACCACTTCCAATACTAACTCCTCCTATCACCTTACCACTTCATATGCCTTCCTTATCCTTTCTTAACCTCTTAGATTACTATAAATTTCTAGTTCTGGAACAATGAATTGTAATCAAATCAACTCTGCTATTTTTATAGGAATATAGCATATGAATCTATACACCTATGGGCTTCCTCACCATTTATTTTACTTTCTCAGCCTCTTTCCCTCCTGGTTTCCTTTTTCCTTTCTCTTTTGTTTCCTGAATTAGAATGTAAGCTGATTAAGAGCAATGACAGTGTTTTTGTTTGTTTGTTTTGGTTTGGTTTTGTATTTGTATTTCCAATGTTTGAAAGTGTTTAATAAATATTTTCTTTCTTCATTCATTCATAAGATGTTCATACTACTGTAACCTGATGATGCTCACCACCTAAAAACTATAAGCATATAGAAAGCAGGAAGAAACATACTTAATAACTGGAAATTAATATTTCGTAATACAATGGAGTCATGTGATACCTAGTGAATAAGGGTTGAACTAGATCAGTATTTATGTTTTTGGAGGCAATGGATCCCTTTGAAAGTTTGTTTAAACCTATAGATCACTTCCCTGAAAATGTTTTAAATAAAATGCATAGGACTACAAAAGGTGCCAATTATGTTGAAATAGTTATCAATGTATTATTTTAAATTTATTCATGGACTCCATGAAATCTATCCGCTGACCAATTTTGAATCCATGTACCCAAGCTTAATAACTCCTAGATTAGATAATTTCTAAGTACTCTTCCAACATTACCATTCTCTTCTTCTGAAAATATAATGATGTAAGTTTTGACTTCCATTTAACTTTCAGATGTTTAGAGTTTATTCCCAGGGCTACTTGGAAACTAAGTTCGTATTATTAAGATGCTGATCAGAGTTTATTGTCTCCTTGTGGCCAATGACACACACTTGCAAATAGATTATTTAGGTTAGGCATAGAGTCTTGAAAAAATTAACTTAACATTCTATGTTTTTCAGGTTAACAAAAATGGCCAATCCCATAGCATAGGCAATATTTATTACCAAATATGATTGAGTAGAAAGATGAACCAATTCGGTACATTGGAATCAGTCTCTAAGATGTTCAAATGGAAGGAGAGAGGAAAATTAAGTGAAATAAACTGTCAATTAAGAATCATTGATAATGATATACTTGGTACAAGGAAATCCCTACAAAGTACAGAATAAAAATAAATACTACCATAGAAGTCAGTTTGAGATACTGTGTCTTTGAAATCAGTTTTTGGCCCAAGATATTCTAGTACAGCATTAAAGGTCCTGATACTGATGAATAATGGCATATGTTAGTATTATTATGTAGTAAAATGAAAGTCTATAAGATAATGGAGCCTTTAAGTACAAGTAGTTATTGAGGGAAAGAATACCAGGAGCTCCTTAGTTGTCCATTCAGCTTGTGAGTCTGGAGGGAAATGCAAAAATCTGTTTTGTTTTATTTTTACTTCCTTTGAAGTTAACATCTTTGACCAAAACAAGAACCCAAAGAAGAAGGACAGACATATCCTGGGAATTATAAAGTCAAAATCTAAACAAGGAAGCAAAAGTGACAGCCTAAACAGCAGCATCAGGAAGAGTCAAACTCTCCTAAGGTCTGTATTTGTTTTACTTGTAACTATTTCAACATGGTTTTAAGCAGATTATAATTTTTATGCTGAGAACTACTTTAAAGAAAAGGAAAAAAGATATTGTGTTCCACTATATTGCTATGTTGATCTGTAAGGTTTTAGAATGGGACTTTCATAAAATATTTGTGCTGAACCAAGTGGAATTTTCCTTGCTTTTTTTACTTATATTAAGAATGGATGAAATGGAAGTTCTGGTTAGTGATTTTCATTTTCAATAGGCATTAATTTTAACTTATATGAGAAGGTATTATGCCAAACATACAGGGAACTTCTTTAATGTAAAGAAACTGATGCACAGCAAATAATAAATTAAATCTTGAGAATTAATTAGTATTATACTAACAAAGTCAAAAATTTTAGTTAGTGTTTTAATGGACATTGCACATGGTCCAGTAATTCTCCTGGTCACTTCACTCCTCTTTTCTGCCAGGGGAACTGACATTGTCTTTATTTGCTATTTTGTACCTCTTTTAACATTTGACCTAGTATGTTTTTTATGGCGCTATTTTCTTCAGTATTTTTTGTGCCTCTGTTACCAAGCTATTGACTATTTTTTTCATGATTTTCTTGTATCGATTTTATTTCTCTTCCCAGTTTTTCCTCTACTTCTCTTACTTGATTATTAAAATTCTTTTTGAGCTCTTCCATGGCTTGAGACCAATTCATATTTTTTCATGAGGTTTTGGATGTAGGAGTTTTCACTTTGTTGTCTTCTGAGTGGTTACTAAAATACTTCCTTGTCGCCATAGTAAATTTCTATATTCAGGATTTTTTTTCTGTTCTTTGCTCATTTTTTTCAGCCTATTTCTTGATTTTTAACTCTTCGCTAAAGTGGGGCTGTGCTGTCATGGTGAAGAGTGCACTATCCCAAGCTCCAGGGGTTCTGTGGAGCTATTTTTGGAGGTACTTCCAAGGAGGCGTGATCTAAAGTGCTTGTGTTTACTACTCTCCTGGCCTATGCTCTATCTGTGAGTAAGCATAACACTCTTTTCTGCCTTGGAACTGTGACAAGGCTTCTAGCTCCACTTCAGTCTCAAACTTAAGTATTCTACTGCTTGTCCTCACCCTGGGACTGCCACCCAGGACAGCAACCTGAATCCAAGTATGGGCAAAGCAGCAGAGTCCTGTTGCTAGTTCCGGTGAAAAGACATCTGTATTCTCTTTCTGACTTGTTCTTTGAGCCCCATACCATTTGTGCTGAGAGATCTGCAAGCAGATGCTGCTGCTGCTGCTGCTGCTGCTGCTTCAATTGCTCCCAAGGCCTGCTTCTGCTTTGCTTGGGGTAGGTCTGAACTGGCACAGACTGCAATGGATCATGCTCGACGTTTACCCTAGTGTGACAGATCTTTCCTGCCAACCTTCTAAGTTCCCTTGGGCTGGAAAATTGTTTTACCCCTTTCTTTTGTTGGTGCTACCACTCCAGAATGTATTTTAAGCCATTATTTAAAGTAGTGTGAAAGGGTTCTAGAGACAGCACAGGTAAGTCCCTGCCTTTTCTCTGCCATCTTGGCTCCAGCGCTCCCAAAGCATTTTCAAAAGATGCAAAGCAAACATTAAATATTTACATAACATCCCTTCTTTATCCTTAGTGATACATTTAATAACTATGGGAAGATGAACACTTAAAGCCTCAGGGAAATAATGTTTATTTGTAGGTAATACATGCAGCCAGAGGCACCTAAAGATACTATAACAGTAGGTTTTATTATGATTTTTCTGTATCAAGAAGCATCTATAAAATTTTCTTGATGAGTTTAAGCTTCTGTGTAAACAAATGTTTTAATTGGGAAACCAAGCTGATCCATACTATATTTGACCAATATCTTATTGGATCTGGTGCCTCAAGTGAATGAGTCAATCTAATGGGCTGATTCCTAGATAGATAGACAGACAGACAGATATATATATATATATATATATATATATATATATATATATATATATATATACACACACACACATATACACATACGTATGCATACACACATATATCAGTTACAAGTTCTCTTCCTCTCGCCCTCCCCCATACCGATTGAGAAGCAAGAAATATAATACCAATTAGCATAGGAAATCATGCAAAACATATTTTGACAATAGCCATGTTGCAAAATAAAACAAAAAGCAATAAAAATAAAGAAGTGAAAGAAAATATGCTTCAATCTGCATTCAGACTTCTTAAGTTCTCTTACTGGAGGTGCACCGGATTTCTCATTATGAGTCTTTTGGTATTCAAATGGATCTTTGTTCTTATCAGAGTAGCTAAGTCTTTCTCAGTTGATTATCATTATAATATTACTGTTGCTGTGTACAATATTGTTATTCTGCTCACTTTGCTTCGTATGAGCTTGCAGAAGTCTTCCCAGGTTTTTCTGAAGCCACATCCATTTTGTCATTTCTTACACGTATGTATGTATATGTATATGTATGTGTGTATATATATATATATATATATTCATCACAATCATATACTACAGCTTATTCAGCCATTCCATGATTGATAAGCATCCTCTTTGTTTCCCCTTCTTTGTCACCACTTAAAGAGCTGTTGAGCTGTAATTAATATGCTTGTCTAATCCTTTTCCTTTGATTTCTTTGTGGTACAGACTGAGTAGTGATAGTGTTAGGTCAAAGGCACACACAACTTTATAACCCATTGAATATAGTTCCAAATTTCTCTCCAAAATGATTGGAACATGGGCAGCTAGGTGGTGCAGTGAGTAGAGCACCAGCCCCAAAGTCAGGAGGACCTGAGTTCAAATCCAGCCTCAGACAGTTGATACACTTACTAGCTGCATGACCTTGGGCAAGTCACTTGACCCCAATTGCCCTGCCGAATAGTTCACAGATCCACCAACAATGTATTGATGTACATATTTTTTCCATGTCCCCCCAACCCCTGCAGCCTTTTTATTTTTCTTTTCTTTCATCTTAGCCAATTTAATGGAGTAAGGCAAGAGGTATTATAGCTGTTGTAATTTGCATTTCATAAGTCTATAGATTACATTTTTGTTTGCTTGTTTCTTTGTTTGTTTTGCCCATTACCCCTTTATTATAGTGAACAGCAACAACAACAAAGAAAAGGTGGGCAGAGTTAGTACAGTTATGCTAAAACTGAGGAGGATCCGGGTGGCTGGACATAAAGTGGAAGGCAATGAGACACAGACACATTTTAACATGATCCAAGGGCATTTCACTGCCACAGAACAGAGCAGAGACTATAAAAAACATAATGGAATGTACTCATCAACCCCTTAGAAATCAAAGAGCTTTTCCCTTCTCTACCTTGACTTGGTATCTCTGTTGACTACCAGGTTGGACAGTTTAATTTCAAAAGCCACCAACAACCAGCCTAGAAGGGTCTTTTGTGAAAGCAAATGAGACAAGTAAGCATTAGGGCATAATCTCAACTTCCCAGATCCATTTTTCTTGGATTAGGGAGGAAACAAGATTTTCATGATTTGTTAAATGACCACTGAGGTTATAGGTAGCTACCTACAGCAGCCCCTAAGAGGGCTGCCCTACTGGCAGGACTGGCTCATATAGGAATAACTGGACTAATTGCTTGTTTCAACTCCCCATATTGGTCACTTCTTGCTATGTCCCCATCCCTAACCCCTAACCAGATCCTTTCTGAGCCAAACCACCCAGGAGGCATTCTGACTAATGTGGTTGACAGGAAGGACAACAAGAGAGAAAAGAATTGGTCTAAAATAGGGAGGAAATGAGAAAACAAACCATCAGTGCCCTACCTGCAGCTATGTGTTGTGTTCCCTAAAATGATGGTCAGTGTGTGGAGCAGGCAGGGTGGGGATGGTGAGAAGGGAAGAACCTAGCTATTGCTGGCATTTGCTGGTAGCATGCTTTCACTCCTTGGCCTTGCCTTCAGCTGTCACAGCCTTCATGGCTTTGTGCACAGTCTCTTCATTCCTGAGGAACTGAATGGGCTTGATGGGTTTCAGATTTTTGTCCAACTCATACACAATGGGAATGCCAGTGGGCAGATTCAGCTCCATGATTGCTTCTTCTGACAGACCCTCAAGATGTTTGACAATCCCTCAAAGACTATTGCCACGGGCTGCAATCAGAACATGTTTTGCTTTCTTGATCTAGGGTACGATTCCCTTATTCCAGAAGGGTGGAAGCTGGGCAATGATGTCTTTCAGGCTCTTACAGGAAGACAGCTGATCCTCAGTCAGGTCTGTGAAGCGACGATCCTTGCTGATGTTGCTGTAGAAGGGGTGGTTAGACTCCATTGGAGGTGGTGGGATATTGTAGGATCATCTCCAAATCTTAACCTGGGCCTCACCATGTTTAGCAGCTGTCTCTGCTTTGATGAGGCCTTTCAGAACTTCACAGTACAGCTCATTGTCCTCACTACAGGCAACCACATCTGGTCAATGGCATCTAGTACTGTCCAAAGGGTACAAATTGCTCTCTTCTGGAAAGAGGTGAAGCAAATATCAAATTCATAGCCAGCATCTCGCAGAGCTTCGCCTCCTCATGCCCAGCGGGGCTCAGGTCCCTGTTGTACCAGCTGCTGAAGTGGTTATCCAGGTTCCAGGTGCTCTCTCCATGCTGGATCAGTACCAACTTTTAGGTGGCCATAGTGGGGCAGAGGGGGCAGCGGGTATTGAGGAGACTGGCACAGAGGTGAACCGAGATTCAGGTGGAGCTAGTGGCCAGCCAGCTCCTGGATCCCATTTTATTCTTCTTATAATTGTTTGCTCATATCATCTGATCTTTTATCTATTTAGGAATGAATCTGATTTTCATAAATTTGTCTCAATTCCCTTTTTCATAAGAAATGAGACCTTTATCAGAGAAACTTCTTGCAATTTCTCCTCTATATCCTGAACTTGCCTTCTAATTTTAGTTGCATTGGTTTTGTTTGCGAAAAAAAAAAAAGACTTTTTAATTTAATGAAAACAAATTATCCATTTTAACTCTTGTGATCAGTTCTATCTTTTATTTGGTCCTATACTCTTTTCTTATCCATAGATCTGACAGATAATATTTTTTTTTCCTTTGCTCACATAATTTGCTTATGGTATCACCCTTTATATCTAATTAATGTATCTTATTTTCAATTTATCTTGGTATACAGTATAAGATATTGGTCTATGTCTAGCTAGCATTCTCCCAGATGGCTTTCCAGATTTTCCAGCAGTTTTTCTTGAATGGGGAATTCTAGTTTCAAAATCTTAGAACTTTGGGTTTTTCAAGCACTAAGTAACTGTGGCCATTTGCTTCTGCATATGGTACACCTAATCTATTCTACTGGTCAACCACTCTACTTCTTAGGCAACATTCGGTTACTTTTATAATTACCAGTTGGTAGTATAGTTTGAGATCTTATACTTAGAGGCTGCCTTCTTTGAGTTTTTTTATTCTTTTTGTCTCTGATCTTTGCTGCTGAAGTTGTATTCTGTCATTTTTCTTGTGCCATAAAATAATCATTCAGTAATTTCATTGGTATGGCAGGGGAATAAGTAAATTAATTTAGGTATTATTTTCATTTTTACTATATTGACTCAGCTTACTAATTAGCGATAAATATTTTTCTACTTATTTTGATTTGTCTGTATTTAAGTGAAAAATGTTTTATAATTGTGTTTATATGGTTCCTGTTTGTGTGTCTTGATAGGTAGACTGTCAAGCATTTTATATTCTCTGTAAATATTCTAAATGGAATTTCTCTATCTCTTCTTGTTAGGCTTTATTGGTAATATATTAGAAATGGTAATGATTTGTATGGTATTATTTCATATCTTGCGACTTTGTTAAACTTATGAATTGTTTTGATCAGTTTCTTAAATGACTCTAGGATTCTATTACATATATATGCACACACACATACATATACATATGTGTGTACTATATATGTATATATGTCATGTTATATGCAAAAGTGATGGTTTTATTTCCTCATTGCCTACTTTTATTCCTTCAATTTTTTTTCTTGTATTATTGCTAAAGTTCACATCTCTAGCCAATATTGATAATAATTTTGATAAAAAGACATCCTTACTTCATTCCTGATCTTATTGGAAAGGCTTCTAGTTTATCCCCAATGTAGATGATGTTTGTTCTTTGCTTTAGATAGATACTGCTCATCATCTAGGAACCAGCACAGAGGCCTGGAGACACTTACAGCTAGCAGACATAATCTGGTAAAAGATCCAGCAAATGAAATGGAGAAGGAATGATCAAATAAGTAGGAATGAGGATAGAATAAAGTTATGCAAATCTAGAGAGAGTATCAAGAAGGAGAGGGTAATTGATCAACAGTGTCAAAGTCTACAAGAAGTCAAGACAGAAAAAGATTGGGGAAAGACCATTAGGCTTGACAAGAAATCATTGTTAATTTTGGAAACAGCACATTAGGTTGAACATTGAGGTCAGAAGCTAGAATGAAGAGGGAGGAAAGGAAGTGTAGACATTTATTATAGATGACCTTCTTAAAGATTGTAGCCACGAAAGGGAGGATGCCTGAGAAGACAGCTATTGAAGATAGTCGAACCAAGTGAGATATTTTAAGGTAGGCTTCAGTCAGCAACAACTTTCTCAGAACACTGGAGCAAGCTCATGCCTTACACAAGTGAACTAACACCTCTTACATTTTCTCCTGTGTAAAATGAGTAAAAAATGAAAACCAAATATATTAATTAATACTCTTGAATTCACAAAAGTTCAGGGAAAATAAAACTGAACTGGGCTTGAGTAAACTTCCAAGTTTACTAATTCCTTAATGTATATTGCATACTTAGAGAAACAAAGATAATGATTAAACTATTTGTCTTGATTTTAGTCAAAGAGAAAATAGAGCTATTGCTTTTATGAAGAGTTGGTTGAACTACATACAAAGTACAACTATACACAGCAACATTGTTTCATTTTAAATAATTAATAGTAATGCAGCATAAAATACTCTTTTCTCCTATGTAAAATTTAAAAATTATTTTTCAAGAATTACATTGAATTCAACAAAAATGCACGAACCACCTTTTATATGCTAGGAATGGTGTTAGGCATCAGATGCCAGAGATAAGAATGAGGCAACCATTGACTCCTAGGAACTTTGTGTGAGAAAACAAGTGCATGGGTAAGTATATGAGGTTAGGGTGAGAACATTTCCAGCTTGGAGGATCAGGAAAGTGGTACCATGTAGTAATGGCACTTAACTGAGTCTTAAAGGGAGATGAGGATTAAAAGAAGTAAAGGTGAGGAGGGACAGTATTCTTTTAAAGGTGAATAGTATACATACGCAGAAAATAAAATGTCTTGCTTGGAGAACTACAATCAGGACAGTAGATTGAAAGCAGTTTGTGGAAAGCTTTACATTTCCTACAGAGAAACTTGTATATGCTCCTAGAAAAGATGGAGAATTACTTCACCATCTTAGATGGAGGAGATACATAGATTCATTCAAACAGACACAGTTCGATAATTGTGTGGAGGATGAGTTGAAGAAAAAAGAGCTGAGTAGGAATAATAATTAGGAGTCTATTGAAATAATCTAAGTGAAAGACCAACAGGCCTAAATTAAAGGAAATGGAGAGAATGGAACAGTAGGAAAGATTTTGTGATAGAAGTGACAGGGTTTAGCAAATTAATGGATATATGAAGGCAAATGATTCCAAGGTTATGAAATGAAGTGACCCAAGAGGTTGGTGGCACCATTGATAAAAAAGTTCCTTGCAATATAATAATGCTGTAACATTATCGTATCACTATAAACACCTTATATTAAACATGCCCACTTCATGACTCCTATTTAGATTAGGTAGTGATCTTTCATCATTTTGGTAGCTAAGAGTTGTTGCCTAGCTCATAGAATCAATTTCATGAATTTAGAATGATTTCACATTTTTAAAGAAATAAAATGTTTATTACATATAAATAACTATATACACCTTTATGTATATGTGCATTCATACATACACATTTATACATACATGAACACACATATATATGTATTTATACACACACATGCTTCCCAGTAGAATATAAGCTCTTTATGGATCCACTATAGTATCCTTGCATTGCTTAGATCAGTGCTGTATACATAATATGTGTTTGATAAATGCTCACCAAATGAATAAATAAATAGGTTAGACATTAGTAATGATAGAGGAATTTAAAAAATAAACAAGTACAAATGTTCAAATCAAGAACAAAGAAACTTACTGAACTTGATACTTACCAGGTAGCTATGCAGCATTGTGCAAAAAAATTATGTACCTGAAGTAAAAACAGTCTGACTTCAAATCCAACATCAAAAACTGGTGAGATATTTGACCTGAATCAAGTAATTTAACTTCTCTCTGCCTTAGTTTCCTTATTGGTAATGTGAAGAGAATAATAATTAGTGCCTACCTCATAGGGTTGTAATAATCAAATGAGAAAATGTACCTAAAATAATTAGTAATTCTTGAATCAACATATAGAGTCCATTATTATTAATTCTATCAATACTTCCTTCCTCAATATTTAATATCATATTGCTATCTTAAAAATTCTTCAATACTTTCCCCTTAGTTATAGTGTAATATCTTTTATCCTTCTATTTATGTCCTTTAAACATCAAGTTCCAATTACATTTTAAGCTGTATTTATACACAAACCCTTCAGAACAGCCAAATTGCCCTGTAGTCTGTCTCTCAAAAGCGCATTATTCTTTTATTCCACCATATCTTTGTTAATACCCCATATGACTTACATGAAATGCTTTACCCTTCTTTCTCTAGTTATCTAAATCTGACCTTTTATCAGAAACTCAGCTCTAATCTAAACTCTAGCACTTAATTTCTGTACTATTGATATATTACTTAATGATTGGATCCTTATCTCCCTGGTTACTTGCAAATTATTGAAAGAAAGGTACCACATGTTTTATGCCTTTGTGTCCATAATAGCACCCTGTACTCATAAAAGACATTCGTGCCTGACTTTAGAATATATATATATATATATATATATATATATATATATACATGTATATATACACACATTTATACATAAAAACACATATAAGCATACATATATACACATATGTATATATACACATATAAATATATGCATGCAATTATAGACATATATATCACCAACTGAATTAATAAATACTTAAACATTAGTCATGATAGAGAAATTTTAAAAGATGAACAAGTATGACTGTGTGGGTGTATTCTTGACCTGAGACAGAGCTAAAAGGAAAAGCTCAAGCACATAAAGTTATAAAAAAACATGAGATCTATAAATCTGTATTCATACTTGACTTTAGAACACACACACATAAATATGTGTGTATATAAATGTGTGTATGTATCTAGAGAGAGAGAGAGAGAGAGAGAGAGAGAGAGAGAGAGAGAGCATGCATATATGTATATGAATCAAGAGATATCTGGGCATAGTGAGTAGAGTCTTCTTTTTTGGAGTCAGGATAACCTGAGTATAACCCTTGCCTCTGAACCTTCATAACGTGATCATAGGCAAACCACTTAACTTTTTTTTCTGAGTCTTACTTTTGTCATCAGTAAAGTAAGAACAATTCACTTATAGTACTTATTTCATAGGCTGGTTGTGAGTCTCAAACGAAATTAAATAAAATGCACTACAAAGTTTAAAGACTTCTGGAAATGTTAGTTATTAATGTGAGTATTCCAGTTTTTCCTTGTGAAACCCACTTTAATTTGGTCCCTCAGTTCATATCGCTAAGATAAAAATAATCTAAAATGTTAATGGGTAAGACAGATCAGCCATTATTCAACAACCACAGAGCACAACATTGTGGAAGTCTTTGAGAATGTATCTTACTGAACATTTCATATACTGAAAGTCTATTGATTTTACTAAGATCCAGATTTGTGACCTGCATGTTAAACGTTGATATTTAATTTTGATCACCACTAATCTTTCAAAATGAAAGAGAGAAAAATTCTTTTTCAACCAGACTAATTATGTAAATATTTTGGGAAGTCTATGCATTACCCTGAGTGTTATCTGTTTCTTTGACTTTCTGATCAATCCTGCTTACCATTTAATTACCTTTGCTGGGAAGAAGCTGTACAGTGTGTGCATTTAATTGCAGTTTAGTCTGCTTAAAGATTTTATTACTCTATCAAATTAAAATAACTAAATGGAATTAGGAAATAATTGTGAAAAAAGATATATTAGATGATAGGAACAACAAAGAAGCATAAAAGGTGTGTTACTAATGTATATATAGTATAAGTGCTACTAATAGTGTGACAAGATACTTTGGTTACAACCATTTAATCATCCAAGATTTAATAGGAGAAATAAGCACAAGCTACATTGTTTTTGGTGAAAATAATTAACAGAAGTATAGCCTGAACTACTCTCTTCTTTCATCTTATTTTTTTTTTCCTGTAGCACTATCCAAATAATTTAATCGGAAGATTTAGATTCAAATCCTGACCCTGTCACTTATTCTTACCATAATTTTTCCTCAGTATACTTATATAAAAAATGAGGGGTTCATCTAGGTGACTTTTAACTACATTTGAAGGGGAAAGACTGAATTATTTAATAGAAATAATGGTATTTTACATGAGCTGGTTATATTCTTATTAGTGGAGCACTGCATTTTTCTCATTTCTCACTCTCATTTCTTGCTCTCACCCTCACTTGTTTCAAGAGACATAGTTTCTGGTTTCTGGGTAATGTGATCATTTTATCAATAAGGCCAGCAGGTTATTAGTGTGGATGATGATGAGGAGGATGATAATGAGGCCATCTCTCTTAGACCAAAGACAATGACAACAGCAAATTCACAGTCTATACACCCTTCAAAACAGTAGCAGTTAATGAGAGGCTGAGAGTGACCCTGTACAGAGAAACTATCTCTACCCAGACCACCCCTAATCATACCTGACTACTTCCAGCCTTGGGCTATCTGGACAAAAGGATCTGTCTCCCCACAAGCTTGAGTATGACACAATGGGTTTCCCCACCCTAGATTAAATTTCTTTCAAGGCTAGGTGGTCTCTGACCAAGATCCAGGGGAGTCAATGCAATCTCTTATTAGTAATACCCTTCAAGAAAAACTGAACTTTTAAAATGAGGAATTTGGAAGAAGGGGAGAGTTCCTGAATCTCCCCAAGATATTTGTTATTAATAATCACCTCTCACACCATTATAGGAGATTTATTACTTTTTTATTTTAGATTTAAAAAACAATTTTAACAATTAAAAGCAATAATACATATTTTTATCCTAGAACTATAAGAATTGGAAGATCAAGAAATTGTGAACTAAGACTGAGTGAGGCAGAGCTGTGGCTATATGAAAAGACCCCTGGTAGAAAGCTTGGTCAGGATTAGAAGTGGTGTGAATATTCCCTGTCATCCAATTAGACTTGACATAATAGGAAGACATAAAAGAAGGTAGTATTTATTAAGTCCTTACCATGTACTAGACCAGGGTGGGGAACCTGTGGCCTCAAGGCCATGTGGTCTCCAAGCTGTAGGTTCCCCATCCCTATTAACTGTGCTAAATAGTTGAAAATTGTCATTTCATTTGATCATCACAACCACACTGGAGAGTAGGTGCTATCATTCTCCCTATTTTACAATTGAGGATGTGAGGCAGAAGGAGATTATAGAATTATACTTTGTACAAAGGGTGATGTGGATGTGTGGAATATCACAGCTTTGAATAAAGAGAGACTCAGAAAGAGTAAGCTCTGGTTCTGGTCAATCATTTTTTAGAGGGTTAACTGGAAGGTTGTTGTTAGCATAAAGCCTGGCACATAGTAGGCACTTTATAAATGTTTATCGATTGTTCATTGACTGTCCTTGCTATGAATTTTGTGTATGGTTTTTCATTCCTATTATTTCCACTATACACAGATATATCCTAGGCTATGACCTGAACTTTCTCTTTTCATTCTATATCTATCTTATTTGCAGTTCTCATCAGATCCTATGGATTTTAATTATCATATCTACACAGATGTTTTCCAGATCTTCATTGCTTGTGTTAGTCTGACTCTTGAGTTTCTGCCATGAATCTCCAACTGTCTCATTTATATCTCAAACTGGATGTCCCACAGGCATCTTGAATTTATCGTGTTCAAAATAGAATCCATTACCTTTCTCCTCCCCGCTAAACATTCCCCACTGGCTAACATTACAGTATACTTAGAAAGTTTAATTATATTAATAAGACATATAGGCAATAAATGAGTTCAGCACAGTCACAGGATACACCCTTCAAAAAAATCACTTGAATATTTATTAGTCATTGTTGTCTGTTGTTTGTCCTTCATTCTGGAAGAGGACCATGACATCAGGCAGGTGATCTCATGACTTGCAAGTGAATTGGATTTAAGTGAGGCAGGGCTGTGCAAAGTCACCAGCCTCACTCTGTCTTCCCAGAGCCATCTGGGTACAGTGGCAAGATATAGACCAGGACAACTATAGATGGCCTAGATGCAGTGGAAGACCTTGGTCTTTAAAAGCTAAGGTCTTTCTCGGGTCTCAGTTTGTCTGAGGCAACACCACTTCAGTGATTAAGTTTAGGTAAGAAATAAGGCAAAGAATGTCCTCTTTGACCCACTCAAAAAAATTCAGCCTGGGAGGGAAAGACTCTCATTGCTTCTGGCCAAAACAAAAACAATTGCTAATTTACACGTACTCAGAAACTTCAGAGCCCAAACCAGGAATGGAGAACCTACAAGCTTGAGGTCACATGTGGCCCTCAGGTTATTGGGTGTGGCCTTTTGACTGAGTCCAAATTTAACAGACCAAATCCTGTTATTAAGGGGATTTGTTCTGTGAAGTTTGGATTCAAAGGGTCACAGTTGAGAACTAGAGGGCTGCATGTGGCCTCCAGGCCTCAGGTTTCCCACCCCTCACCAAAACAATGGTGAAATGAGATTTGGGCTGGGACCTATTTTTGGCCAATTGATGAGAGCCAGAGTGATTTGGGTATAAGGTATGGTCCTTAAAAATAAATCTAGCCCACAAACCCCAAGATATCTTGTGATTTTTCAGGGATCAAAATTTATATTCCTTTGGATAGAGCACTTGCAGATGAGGGTATGTATACCAACAGAGATGAGGGAGAGAAAAAGGGAAGGAAATGAGGAAGGAAGGAAGGAAGGAAGGAAGGAAGGAAGGAAGGAAGGAAGGAAGGAAGGAAGAAAGGAAGGAACTTTCATTGCCCAACTGGAGCTGGCCAGTTGGGTCCCCAGTGGGGAAACTACCAATACTTATAGACTGTTAATTGTTGCTTGTTTTCATTCTTGAAGAGGAGCATGACATTGGAAAAGTGATGTCATGACTTGCAAGTGAATGGAATTTAAGTGAAGCAGGGCTGTACAAAGTCACTAGCCTTACTCTCTCCCCAGGAGCCCATCTGAGTCCAGTTGCAAGATATAGTTCAGAAAGACTAGAGATGGTCCCTATTAATAAGCCATAAAAATAAAGAAAACATCATAGAAAGAAATCCCACTTAGAATAATATCAACCACCAAATATTTATTAAAATATGCCTATAAACATAGGTGATTTGTATTAGAACAATACAATTATAACATCTAAATATATTAGACTTTAATAATTTGATAAATATTCAATGTTCTTGGTTGTGTGATAGGAATATAGTAAAAGTTAAAATACTCTCCAAATTAATTTGCATGGCTAATTTAATAGAGTTTTAACTACCAAGGGGTTTATTAATATGAGTATCTTAAATAATACTGTGAGTGATATGTTAAAATAATTATCAAGCATATAAAGGAGCATACTGAAATAAAGTAGAAGAATCTAATGAAAATTTTCTTGCCTTCCCAAACTATAAAACACATTGCACCAGGCAGTGTTTATTATTGACTGTTCTGTAAATATGATTAAAGATCTTCCCAACCCAT
This sequence comes from Trichosurus vulpecula, assembly GCF_011100635.1. Classification (NCBI taxonomy): domain Eukaryota; kingdom Metazoa; phylum Chordata; class Mammalia; order Diprotodontia; family Phalangeridae; genus Trichosurus; species Trichosurus vulpecula. Next base: position 378,370,825 of record NC_050576.1, read on the forward strand.
TAATCCCCTTAATAGGCCTCAGGTGGAGCTGATTAAGGGAGGCTTGTTTGTAGGAAGGCCCACACCCTTTTGCTAATTAGGTCTGGAGAGGTGTGAAACCCTCAGGCCCTAAAAAGGGTATATGTATATATTCTCTGAGGGTAGCCTTAAGCTCTCAGAACTGCCAGGGCTCTGAGAACTACAAGGGCTCTGAGAACTGCAAGCACTCAGAACTCTCAGGAGGAGAGGACACAGGCAAGCAGACGATTAGGAATTGTGAGTGAGTGTTTATGGGAAGGCCCCAGCAGAGGGGAAGGTTATGGGATGGCTGGCTCCCTGCTGTAATATTGTGTTTTAAGTTCTTTGCTGTTATGATGAAGCAGACTTACTGGTTTTGGGATGTAATTGCTGCTATGCTGAATTGGAGCTATTGGTTTTTCTATTTGATGTTCTGATGTCTGAATAAATGTTTTACATCTTCTGCCTTCTATATGGAAAGTCTCTTACATTCTGTGATACAGAACTATACAGGCATATTCACGGTCACCATTGATATTGTGACACTTGCCTTACTGATACATTGATGTTACATATCATTGGGCAAAAAAAAATGAAGAAACAAGAAATTGATTAATATAATAAAGAAGGCACATGAAGCAACCAAAAGAATAACTAAGGAAGATTCATATTTGGAACAGACACACACACACACACACACATGCGTGTGTGTGTATGTATATGCATATACACATATACATATACACAAACATATATACATATATACACACATACAGATGTGTTATACACACATATATGTATATGTATATTTTTCTAAAAAGTCCTGTTGAAAGGCTTTATAATTTAATGATAGAATAAGTAGATGAGATATTTAACAATTTGGAAGGAGGTTTTAAAGCACAGATCAGTATACATCATTATAATTAAAAGTTATTTTAAAAGATAGTAACACCTTCACAGTTTGGTCAAACTTGTGTCTTGAAGCAAGATATTCTATCTTTTAATCTTAAAGCCCCAGGAATTTGTATAAATCATGTGGGCTGGAAAGCATGATGCTATTGGGTAATGATTTATTTGTGAAACATGAAAGTAGAACAGTTAATTATATTGGGAAACTAAAGAAACTTTTGAAAGCCATGTAAAACTCCCACTCTGGCAACAAAATCCCTCCTTTCCCCTCCCTTTCCTCACCCTCGTGGTCATTATATTATTGAAAACAAACAATACTACATGCATGACAAGTATTCCTCCATAATTAGTGGTACTTTCCACTTCACTACCATATAATTAGTAGTACTGGCTAAAATGTATTCTTATATAAGGAGCAGGCATGTAATTACAAGAGATATTTACATCTCTATAACTCTTAGAAATAGCTATAATATATTCCTTAAAATATTTGCATAAATAAATCCAACTCTAAATTTGGGAATATGCCAAGTTTAACATTATTGAGCAAAGCAGTTTTCATACTATCCAATGACTTGGGCGCAGACAAATTGAGCTTTGTTACTAATTCCTCATTTCCCTGAATTTCCATAGAATTTGTCTCATATACCATTCATTTGCCACTTAGCACATCCTGCGTGGTTTATTCTTTCTTTTTCTTTATTGCTAAGTTCTTTCTTCAGGGCCTGTCATCTCTACTTCATGAGGCATGGTGAGTACCCCTTTGTATTCTTTGTCCCTGCCCCTTTTGCTGCTTTACAGCTGCTCTTTTAGGGGTATCCATTAGAATGTAAACCCCTTGAAGCAGCAACAATCTTTTTTTTTAAAAACTTATGTGTTTATCCCCTGTACTGAGTACACTTCCAGGCACACAGTGAGCAGTAGGCTCTTAGTAAATATTTCTCTGTCTCTCTGTATCTCTGTCTCTGTCTCTGTGTGTGTGTGTGTGTGTGTGTGTGTGTCTTCTCTCTCTTCTCTTTATTGATCAATTTACCTATTCATCCATACACTGGTTTATCTATTGATCTATCAATTTATCCATCCTTCAATCCATCTACACGTGTATCTCTCTATCACTTTCTTTCTACCTAGGTATCAGTCCATCCATTCATCTGTCCATGATCTATCTATATATCTACATATCCCCCAGTAGATTATAAACTTCCAGAATGCCAAATTCTAAGTTTTGAGCTGCTTTGTAATCTCTACAATATCTGAAACATTCACTTGCAAATACTTAGGCTTCAGCAAAAATGTCCTGATTGAACTATTAATCGCACATGTTAGATTGGCAGGTTTAAAAGTTATTTTGAGAGATGGCATCATGACCTGCAATAAGAATCATTAAACTACTCAGTTAAAACATAAGGCTATTTTTGCTCTATTTTCAATCATGTTCCTTCAATGCCATTTCTATTTTTCATAGAATTTCATACAAGGATCATATGGGAATTAAGAAGCAAGTTCTACCCTAAATTACATGGTATTTTTCCTTTCTTGATTGAATAAAATACCTTGTTTTGACCTTTCCTTTCCTTCTGTTGGCTTGCTTGTAGAAATGCAGCATAACATCTGAGCCACAATGGAGTGGGAAGAATTTGAAGTGCTTTACCATTAAGCAGTGCATTAAGCAGAGCCTCTCCAGCTAGTACATTGTGCCCTGAGAGATCTTTGGGAGCCCTGGCCTATCCGAACAGGACTCTTGAAACACATTTCATTGTACTCACATTGTTTATGTTTTCCTGTGTTTTAGGATGCTATGTATGTGTTTTGATTAGTTTTGTTTGCTTGGTTCTTTTGAAAACTCTGACGGGGCTTTGTTGGTTGAGAAAGGAAAATTCTTCTACCTGCGTTTAAAAAAAAATGTTCTTTCAAATTGTATTTACTTCCAGATACACACAAACATGTATGCATATATATACATATATATATATGAAATTATTTATATGTGCATGTATGTATACATAATCATATATTCTCCTATTTTTAGATACTCATTTAAACATTACCATAATAATCTCATAATTCTCTGTTGATTAAATAAGTATTTATAGCTGCCATTTTATGTGAGGAAATATAAGAATCATACTTGGAATACGGAGACCATGTGATAATAAATTTTCACTTTAATTAACTAGACATTTTAAGTTGAAGGAGCCTTCTGGATAGCATTATCTGGGAACTGACTAATTTTTCATACTTAACTTTGCATTTGGAACAATAGACTGAAATGTAGGATGTCACAAATTGATTTACCTAATAGATAATAAATTCCTTGAAAATAGAAGGAATACTTGTTTATCTTTGTAGTTTACAAAGTGCATGTATCTACAAGTGCATTATGTGATCACTGAATGCATGAAGGAAGGAAGTGAAAGAGGAAGTAAAGAAGGAAGAAAAGTAGGAAAGAAGGAAGGAAGAAAGGAAGGAAGGAAGGAAGGAAGGAAGGAAGGAAGGAAGGAAGGAAGGAAGGAAAGTAGGTTGGGGGAGACAGTGACGGGGGAGGAGGATGGGGAAGGGAAGGTGAGAGGAATGTCTTAATTTCTTATGATGATTTGCTTTTCCACAGATCTCTACATAAACCTCAGGAAATAATTACCTTAAAAAACATATTTTCCACCTTACCATGCTTTGATTTCTAATATTTCTTATGCATACCCATCTATTTCTTGATACCTACTAAATTTCTATAGCATTTTCCCTTTCTTTTGTTCACTTTTTTTCATTCAGCGCTTTATGTAGTTTCTCTTCTTGAAGTTACCTTATTGTAATTTTCAAGAAATTAATATGAGAAAACATGCAAACATATATAATCTAGTAGGCTGCAATGGTAATGTAAATTTGAAGATCTTTCCTACCCATTAATAAGAACATGTGAGCTGCTTATGTCACAGGAAGCCTAAGTCACATGTGGTAGGAGGAGCTTGCTGAACAAGAGGAACAGTAAAGGGTGGAGCAGGAAATGCTCAGAGTGGTTAGAACTGAGGGAGAGAGCAGATGCAGGTGAGCTAGCTGTTCTGTGAGTGTGTTTGTGGGAAGGCCCCAGAAGGGGGGCAGAAAGTTATGGGATGCAAGGCTTCAAGCTGTGATACGGTGTTTTAAGTTAATTACTGTTATGATAAAGTGGGCTTACTGGTTTTGGGACTTGGTTGCTGCTTGTAAGGGTTGGACTTATTGGCTATGGGATTTGGTCCTCTGGTGTCTGAACAAATGTTTTACTTTTACCTTCTATATGGAGAGTCTCTCATGTTTTGTGATACAGAACTATATAGACATATTCACAATTATCATCAATGTTGTGTTTATTACTTCGGTGATACATAGGTGTAAATCATTCTTGCTTTTTTATACATTTTTGAAAATAGGTTCAATATTTTCAATTTTTCTTGTATCTTGTACCTTTGTATATTGGAAAAGATCCTTGCACCACAAAAGTTTTCCTGAACTTCCCCAAACCTCTTATTTTCCTTTCCTAACACCAGATTTCAATAAAAAAGCAAAAAGAAAAAAAATAAGGTCCTTTAGACTTCGAGTAATTTTTATCAATTATAGGAGATTTAAGGATAACATTTATTGAAAAAAAGAATTCAAGCCTTTATCTAACTGTGCTTGGGATCTCTCAAATCATTATCTATATTGTTTTGATCAAAAGAATTGATCACTTGAAGCAGATATTTGAAGCACTTAAACCAATAACCTCTGTAATATTTCAAAATAATTTTGCCTCTTTATATATTGCTAAGAGCAAGTGAAGTAGCTAAGCCACTTGAAGCAAAAATGCTTCTTTCCTAATGCATATTCTAGTGTGGCTTCAAACACAATAGCTGTTGCAAGCATCACTAATTAAAGTATATTGGAATTCCTGATGAAGGCTATTGATGCTTGAAACAAACTACTCTACCTTAGTTTGTTCAAGGTAGCTTAAAACAAACTGGCACAATAGCACTTAATTCAAGTATGGTTCACCAGAAGTGATCACAACAACATTCTATGATATTGACAAAAATAAAAAGGAAGTAGAATTCAAAGCTTAAAGGCACTAACCCAGTGAAAAGAAACATATTGTAAATGAACTCTGATTTCTATTGTCCTCCAGAGTGAAAGAACTGCATTTGGCTATGTGAGGTATCACTTGTTTTTCTTTACCAAATAATGTTGCTTTGGTAACTCCATATTGTCCATAGAGCCTCGTATATGTTATAGAGTTCTTGTTTGTTTGGGTTTTTTCCATTTTTTGAAACATTTTTATTTAAAAGTTTTGAGTTCCAAATTCTATTCCTCCTTTCTTCCTTGCCTCCCCTCCCTCCTTTCTGATATGGTAAGCAATGAGATATAGGTTATACACATATAATTATGTAAAACATTTCCACATTAGTCATTTTGTACAAGACTGAAACAAAAGAAACAAAATGACAGAAAGTTAAAAAATAACATACTTCAGTCTGTATTCAGTCAATATCAGTTCTTTCTCTACAGGTGTATAGTATGCTTCTGATTTATCCTTTGTGATTGTTCCCCACCTCTGCCTATAGATAGCTTTAATTTGTCTGAAAAACTGCCTGTTCACATCCTTTGATGATTTATCAATTGGGGAATGACTTGTGTTTTTTTGTAATTTTCACTCATTTCTCTGTATATTTGAGAAATAAGGCCTTTATCTGAGATACTTGTTACAAAAATATTTCCCTGGTTTTCTGCTTACCTTATAATTCTGGTTGCATTGATTTTGTTTTCATGCCGCCATCTTGGCTCTGCCACCACATTGATTTTGTTTGTGTAAAAACCTTTTTAAAATTATATAATCAAAAGTATTTATTTTAGATTTTATAATGTTCTCTATATATTCTTTAGACCTAAATTCTCCCATTATCTATAAATATGACAGATAAACTATCCTATGCTCTTTTAATTTGCTTATGGTAACACACTTTATGTGTAAATCATGTACCCATTTTGAACTTATCTTGGTATACACTGTGTGATGTTGGTCTATACCTAGTTTCTGCCTTATGGTTTTCTATTTTTCCCAGCAGTTTTTGTCAAAAAATGAGTTTTTGTTACAAAAGTTTGGATCTTTGGGGTTACCATATACTAGATTATTGTAGTCACTCATTATAATGTAAGTTGTATCTAACTTAGTCCATTGATCCACCATTCTATTTCTTAGCCAGTACCAGATTGTGTTGATAATTACCACTTTGTAATACAGTTTGAGATCTGGCCCTGCTAGATCACCTTCTTGGCATTTTTTCTCATTGATGCCCTAGATATCCTTGAGGTTTTGTTCTTTCAGAAAAATTTCATTTTTTTCTAGCTCTTTAAAATATTTTTGATTGGTTTGATTGGCATGGCACTGAATAAATAGATTAACACACTTAGAATTGTCATTTTTAGTATACTTGCTTGGTTTCCCCATGAGCAATTAACATATTTCCAATTAATTGTTTAGATCTGACTTTATTTGTGTAAAAAGTATTTTTATTTGCATTCATACAAATCCTGGGTTTGTTTGGGCAGGTAGACTCCAAAGTAATTTATATTGTGTACAGTTATTTTAAATGGAATTTCTTTTTCTATCTCTTGCTACTGGACTTTATTGGGAATATATAGAAATGAGGGTGATTAATGTGGTTTATTTTGTATTCTGCAACTCTGCTAAAGTTGTTAATTGTTTCAAGTAGGTTTTTTAGTTGATTCTCTAGAATTTTCTAAGTATAACATCATATCATTTGTAAAAAAAAAAGATAGCCTTATTTCCTCACTTCCTATTCTAATTCCTTCAATTTCTTTTTCTTCTTTTATTGCTATAGTTAAAATTTCTAGTACAATATTAAATAATAGAGTGAATAACAGACATCCTTACTTCACCTGTGATCTTACTGGGAAAGGTTCTAGTTATCACCATTGCATATAATAGTTGCTGATGTTTTTAGAAAAATATTACTTATCATTTTTAAGTAAGCTCCATTTACTATGATACTCTCTAGGTGCTGTATTTTGTCAAACACCTTTTCCTTATCTGTTGAGATAATCCTATGATTTCTGTTGGTTTTGTAATTGATATCATCAATTATGCTGATAATTTTCCAAATATTGAACCAGCTCCAGATTCCTGATATAAATCACACCTGTAGATAATGTGTGATCCTTGTGATAACATTGCAGTTATATCTTTGTTTTTATTTTATTTTAAAATGTTTGTATCAAAACCCATTAGGAAATTGATCAATAATTTTCTTTCTCTGTTTTGGCTCTTCCTGGTTTCTGGATCAGCACCATATTTGTGTCATAAGTGGAATTTGGTAGGACCCCACCTATTTTTCCAAAAAAACTATATAGTATTGGAATTCATTGCTCTTTAAATGTTTATTAAATTCATTCATGAATACATCTGGTCCTGTGCATTTTTTCTTAAGAAGTTCATTGATGTCTTGTTAAATTACTTTTTCTATGATGGGTTATTTAAGTATTTTATTTCTTCATCTAGTAATCTGGGTAATTTATATTTCTGAAGGCCTTCATGCATTTCATTTAGATTGACAAATTTATTGGCATGTAATTGGGTAAAATAGCTCCCAACAATTGTCTTAATTTCATCTTCATTAGTGGTGAATTCATCCTTTTCATTTTTTATACTAGTAATTTGGTTTTATTCTTTTCTTTTTTTAAATCAAATTAACCAATTATTTATCTATTTTATTAGTTCCTTTATAAAACCAGCTTCTGGTTTCATTTATTAGTTCAATGGTTTTTTTTCCTTCAATTTTATTAATCTCTCCTTTGATTTTCAGGATTTCTAATTTATGTTTAACTGGGCATTTTAAATTCGTTCTTTTCCTAGTTTTTTTTTTTTAATTATGTGTCCAATTCATTGATCCTTTTTTTTCTTTCTATTTTATTGATGCAAAGATTTAGAGACGTACATTTTCCCCTAAGTATCTCTGTTACTGCATCCCACAAATTTTGGTATGTTGTCTCATTGTTATCATTTTCTTTAATCAAATTATTGATTGTTTCTTTGAACTGTTCTTTGACACTTGCTTTTTATGATTAGATTGTTTAATTTTCATTTAACTTTTGATCTCTCTTTCCACTCTCCATTATTGCATTATTGGATGTATATTTTCTTTTTGCATTGTGATCTGAAAAAGGATGCATTTACTATTTTTGCTGTTCTGCATTTGGTTGTGAGGTTTTTTATGTCCTAATATGTGTTCAATTTTTGTATAGGTAAAGTGCTGAGAAAAAAGGTATATTCTTTTTTGTTCCCACTCAATTTTCTCCAGAGATCCATCATATCTAACTTTTCCAGCATTTTATTCACCTGCTTAACTTCTTTTCTGCTTATTATTTGGTTAAATTTATCTAGTTCTGAGAGCAGAAAATGGAGGTCCCCTTCTGGTGTAGTTTTATTATATATTTCTTTCTGTAACTCATTCAACTTCTTCGAAAATTTAGATCTTATACCATTTGGTGCACATATCTTTAGTATTGACATGATTTCATTGTCTATGACACCTTTCAGCAAAATATGGTTTCATTATCTCCTTTAATTAGATCTATTTTTGCTTTGTTTGAGGTCTTGTTTTCTGCCCCTGCTTTCTTTGCTTCAGCTGAAGCATAATCAGTTCTGTTCCAGCCCCTTACCTTTACCCTTTGTGTATCCCTCTGCTTCAGATGGGTTACTTGTAAGCAACATATTGTAATAATCTGGTTTTTAATCCATTCAGCTATCTGCTTCCATTTTATGGGTGAGTTCATCCCATTCATATTTTTAGTTATGATAACTAGTTATTCATTTCCTTCTGTGCTATTTTTTGCTTGTTTATCCTCCTCTCTCTCTTATTCCCCACCCTTTCCCTCCTCACAATTGTTTTACTTCTGATCACCTGCTTGCTCAATATACCCTCCCTTTTATCAGTCCCCCCTTCTCTTATCCTTCTCCCTTCTTTCTTCCTTATAGTATAAGATAGATTCCTACATCCAACTGAGAATGTATGATATTCCTTCTCTAAGCCAATTTTGATGAGAGCAAGGTTTAAGCTTTGCCTGCGACCCTCCAGCCCCATCTTCCTATTCCATTATAGTATCTCTTTCATTACTCTTTTATGTAGGATAATTTACCCCATTCCATTTCCCTCCCTCTTCTTCCAGTGAAATTTTCTTTCTCACCCCATTATTTTGTTTTTTGGAGTATCATCCCATCAAATTCACCTTATATCCATGTCCCATTTCTACATATATGGTTTCTAGTTGCTATTACAGTAGTAAAATTTTTAAGAGTTACTATGTTATCTTGCCATATAGAAATATAAACAGTTTAGCCTTAATGAACTTTTATCTTTTGTCTTTCTTGTTTCTTTTTTACCTTTTTATGTTTCCCTTGAGTCTTGTATTTGTGGTCCAAGTTTTTGTTCAGTTCTGGTCTTTTAATTAGAAATTCTTGAAAGTCCTCTATTTCATTAAATATCTATTTTTCCCCCGAATGATTATATTCAGTTTTGTTGAGTAGGTGATTCTCAATAGTAATCCTAACTCCTTTGTCTTCTGGTATATCATATTCCAAGCTTCCTAGTTCTTTAGTGTGGAAGCTGCCAAATCCTGTGTAAACCTGATTGTAACTCCACAATATTTTAATTGTTTCTTTTTGGTTGCTTGCTGCACTTTCTCCTTGATCTCTGAGCTCTAGGATCTTGCTATTGTTTTCCTGGGAGTTTTCATTTGGGGATTTCTTTCAGGCAGTGATTGGTGGCATCTTTCAATTTCTATTTTGCCCTTTGATTCTAATGTATAAGGTTAGGGCTTTTTTTAAATTTCTTGATACATATCGTCCAGGTTGTGTGTATATATGTATGTATACATACATACATACATACATATATACACACACCTAAAATGTGTATGTATATAAAATACATATATATGTAAGTATATAAATATATACATACATGCATATATACACACACCTAAAAAGTATATATACATAAGTATATATATATACATAATATATACATATATGTGTGTATGTGTGTGTATGTGTGTGTGTGTGTGTGTGTATTTTGATCATGGCTTTCAGGTAGTCCAACAATTATTATACTATCTCTCCTGGATCTATTTTCTAGGTCAGTTGTTTTTCCAATGACAAATCTCATTTTTCCTACTTTTTTTTTTAACTTTTTGGATTTTGTTTGTATCTTGATGTCTCATAGAGGCAGTAGTCCTTTTTTTAGGAATTCTTTTCTTCAGTGAGCTCTTATATTTCTTTTTTCCCCCCATTTGGCCAATTCTATTTTTAGAGAGTTATTTTCACCAGTAAATTTTTATTTATCTTTTCCCATGCTATTGAATCATTTTGTCATAATTCTCTTGCATTATTTTCATTTCTTTTCCCAATTTTTCTTCTACTTCTCTAATTTGATCTTTAAAATCCTTTTTAAGCTCTCTTAGGAATTCTTTTGGGGCCTAATACCAAATCTCATTTTTCTTTGTGGCTTCACAAGTAGCCATTTTCATATTATTTTCCTCTTCTAAGTTTATGCCTTAATCATCCCTATAACCATTGTAATTTTCTATAGTCAAGCTCTTTTTCCCCCCCATTTTTCTGCCTTTTTTTGGTGATTTGGGGATTTTATGTGAGAGTAGATCTTTTGCTCCAAGCGCTGTCCCAAACTTTTGTGCTGGGGTTCTGGATATTATTGCTGGCTTTTTACTGGGCTTCAGGGCTTAGCTGCTTGCTTTTTTTCTGTAGGGTAGACATCCCTTCTGCCTTATACTGGGAGGTAGGGCCTCTATGTTGGCCTCCCTAGGTGTCGGGTTTAGCTGCTGGAATGCATCAGAGATGGGTTCTTGCTGCTAGGTTGCTATGGTAACAGTCTTTTTGGTGGCTGACCCTGGACTAGGGATCTTGTTGCTGATCTGACTCAGGGGTCAGGCCCTGCTGCTCCATTACTATAGAAACAGGACCTCTCTGTTAGAAAGCCCTGGATGTGTAATTTTGTTGCTGATCTGCCCAAGGGGTGGGGTTCTGCTAAGTGGTGACTGTGGAAATAGGGTTTTTCTGCTGATAAGCCCCAGAGGTAAGGTTTCCCTGTTGTCAGCCATGGGGTCAAGGCATGGCTGATGGCTTGTGCTGGGGTGGGACCTTGCTGTGCAGCACAGACCCTTGCATAGGGTGCTGCTGGTTTGCAGGAGGTCAGGGCCATCCTGATAGATTGCCCCAGACTTGGAGCTCTACTACAAGTCCTCTGCTGTGAGACTAGCTACTGCTGTGCTTGGACCTCACTCCCCTCCTACCCCAGTGAGAGAGATCTTTCCTACCATGCTGGTAAGCTGCTTCTCTGCACCTAGCTCAATTCTGAGGTGATATTTCTAGTTGTTTGAAGGGGAATTTGGGAGAGTTTCAGAGGGTTCCTCTTCACTTTGCCATCTTGGCACCAGAAGTCTGTTAGAGGGTTTACTAAAAAAAAGGGGTGATGCCCTATTTAAATAAATTTATATTTGATCAAAAGTAGATTATCCTACAGTAAAATCATGAATCATAGTGTTGTATTATACACATATGTGTGTGAGAGACCTCTCCTCCTGTTATGTTTAAAAGTACTTAAAACAATTTGCAAAGACACTTGACATAAAGTATTTGGGGCACTGAGTGGAACTGTTTCAAAAATTATAGGTTGGGCACAAGTTGTGTTTTTATTCTGCTATTCCTGAGACTCTGTTATGCTTTCTTGAATTTTATTTTTTCTCTTTATATCTTTGAGGAATAAAGTCAATCAGATAGACTTGAAGTGTAGTTTTATTAAGGAAAGGAACTACATGAAGTTGGCACCCTTGTTCTCAATGTATCTGTCCTCAGTGTAGTTTTGTGTCATAAATCTTCTGGCTCCCTATATGAAAAAGTTGTTTTTATTACTGCAGAAAATGAAGGGTCAATATAGCTATGGAAGAATGCTCTGAAATCTGTCCTTCCTTACACATCATGAACCAAACTGTCACCTAAGTGATTCTTAGAGAAGCTTTATTAATAGTATCCATGTAAAATGTAGAAAGAACAGCTAGATTTTGTGATTCCCATTTTGATGGATGGCACTGGAAGTTACTGAAATCACCTTTCCTCCCTTTATATGAATAACATTTTAGTAAAAAGTCATTGAGGAAGGATAGATAACCACACAATCAAATTTTTATGGAGCCTCTTTCTGAATTACAATAGTGTATTTAGAAACACCATATTGTTCTTCATTTTGATTCTTAATGCCTCTTATTTTTTGTTCTCCTTTTGCTTTGATGCAACCTTTCAGTAATGATGGCAGATAATACTTGTTGCAACCCCAAGCAGGAACCCAGCATGAGGTAATTGATTTTTGAGCTCAACATCCATCCATCTTGCTTACTCAACAGGACAAATATCCTGGATACATCATTTCCTGGAAAGTGGAGCCCACCTAAGAAATTTGTTGACTTTTCATTCCCCATCTTACCTCCCATCTGAGAATTTTGCTTCATATTTTACTAAAAACATGGAGGCCTTTTGCCTCTTTTCTCCTTTTCTCGACTAACATGATCCAAACACTTCTTGTCACAATTTCCTCCTTCAGCCCTGTCTCCTCAGTCCTAAAACTATTACCATAATATATCTCTACATAATTTCTTTTTAAAATCCTTGTGTTCATTAGATGTTGTTAATGAGGAATTGCATAATACACATCAATTTAATAAGAAATGATGGGACAGAATTGGTTAGTTTGAAATTTAGGTCATTGGGAATAGCTTGGTAAATATCGAATGAGATAATATATAAAAAAGGAAGTAAAACAAGTTTGTATCAGATTCTACTTTCTAGATTTCTGAGATCTGCTGGGTTGAAAAAGAAAGCAATTGAAGGAGTGTGCTTGACTGAGAAACTACCGTCATTACTCAGAAACAAGTGGTGTTCCAAGGGAAGGGGATAGGATGTAGTCAGAATTTTCATCTTTGCACTGAGATGTCAATTAGTTATGCATTTACCAAGCTGCCACTACATCCCAGGCATTATGTTATACCCTGAGGGATACAAAGAAAAGCAAAAGCATGCTTTCAAAGAGCTCACAATCTAATGGGAGAGACAGCATGGAAACAACAAACTCAGAGTAAATTGATAATAATCAACAGAGGGAAGGCACCAGAATTAAGAGGGATTAGGGTAGGCTTCCTGGAGGAGCTAGGATTTTAATCTAGACTTGAAGGAAGCTAGGGGAGCTCAGAGGTAGAGATGAAGAGGGAAAATTTCCAGGCAGGAGTGAGAGCAAGGGAAAATGCCCAAAGTGAGGAGTTCCGCAATTATCTTCAAGTAACAGCAAGGAGGTTAGTATCATTGTATTACAGAGTAGGAAAAACTGGCTTAAACATAAGAAGACTGGTGATGAAAATTAATATTATACAGTATTATATAATAACCAACATTACCCTGTGATACATCCTTTTTGTTTTCTTCTGAAGGGCAGGCAGTTTCTGAATGGCATGACTGAACAAAATGATCTCCCCAGCCCCCAAGGCATCCTCTCCTTAACCAGCCTGGGTTGGGCCCCTCCCAAGAGAGAGAACCCCACTTCTGTTGGCCCATTTAACTAAGAATAAGATTGAGCTAGTTTTCCCCAGGGAGCTTTCTAATCAAGTTTGGGAAACACTTGGTTTTCCATGGGGAAGAGAAAACATGATGCAGATAGTCTGTTTGTCAAGCCAGGATTGCTAGAAGCAGCTGGGTCTCACAAAGAAGCTAGCATTTCTTAAGTGTCAGAGGGGGCATGATCATCCTCACCTTAAGGCCATACCAATCAAAGTTGCCTTATGTTTGGCAGGGGAGGTCTAAATGATGTATTGTCAGGCCAATCAGAAGGAAGATAGACCTGGGTTTAAAACCCATCAATCCCCATTCAAGGTCTTTGGACTATACACACACACACACACACACATACACATTATGCGTATATATGTACATACATATGTGTGTATGTATATATGTGTGTGTATTTGCCTCCATGTACCTATTTGTTAAATTTGACTCCCCGTACTGGAAAGGTAGGGAGCAGGTTATGAATGCTGAATTAATAGTGGATTCATTTAGGAAAATCACTCTGACAGCTGAGAGGAGGTTGGGCTGGAGTAGGAAGAAAATTGTGTTAGGGAGACAAACAAACAGGATATTGCAATAGTCCAGGCCTGAAGTAAAGAGAACATGTTCCAAGGTGGTAGCAACATCAGAGAATAGAACAGCATATATTTGAGAGATGTTATAATGATACAATTGGTAGGCCCTGGCAAAGGATTGGATTTGGGGAGAGAGAGAGAGGGAGAAGGTGAGGATAAAACCTGAGCCTTGGTGACAGGGGAGATAGCAATGGGAAAGTTACAAAGCAGTAAGGAATTTTTTGGGGGGCATGATAATATTTTATTTGGGATATGTTGACTTTAAGATGTCTATGAGATATCTAGCTCAGTATGTCCAACAGAGAGTTGTAGATGTGAGATTGGAGATCAAGTAAAGAAATTAGGATTGGATAAATATGTTTGAGAAGCTATGACGTCTTCCAGTGTGAGACCAAGAGCAGATCATGTCTCTGATGAATCCCCATGAATTTAGTAGCCAGTTTTTTGTTTGTCATAATGTATAAAAAGCAGACAGAAAACATCTCCATTCTAAATAGGCTCCTTACATTTCAGTGTAATTCTAATGTGATGATGTTAAAGCTGTACAAGAAGGAACTAAAATTATCCAAATTGTTAATCATTTATGATGGTTTTCTACCTTCACCCCATAGACTACATGCTCCTTGTGGGCCAATGTGATTTCATTTCTGTTTTTCTACTCCCAGGGACTTACATAGTCTTTGGAACATACTAGGCATTTAATAACAGTTGATTAAAAGTAAATAAATATTTTTTAAAAAAAAGAGTTGATTGCTCATCTACAAATACGAAATTACCTCTTAATATTTTAAATATTGTATCTTTTCCTAGTGACCCAGTCAGCCAACCATTGAAGAAACTGATTAAAATTTGTTAACATTCTCTATACAAAATAAATTAGGAAATAGATATTTCATAGATATAAATTTAAGGTTGATGTCAGTAAATACTTCCTAACAATTAGACCTATCCAAAAGTGAAATGTGGTGCTTCAAGATGTAGTAGTTTGCCTCTCAGTGGAAGTTTCCAGGAAAGAATTGGATTATCACTTGGTCAGATTATGTTGTAGAGGGAACTCTTATTCAGGTACAAATGGAATTAGATGGCCTCTATGATTGGCACAGTGGACAGGGTGTTGGACTTGAAGTCAGGAAGACACTGGTTCATCTGCTAACCATGATGCTTAATAGTTATGCCACGCTGGACAAATCACATCACCTCTCTAATCCTCTGCAATCTTTTGTAAAATAAGGACTTTGGAATAGATAGTCTCTAAGATATCTTTTATATCTAAATCTGTAATCCTATGAATCTGCAAAATTTCTTTTGGAGCAATTAGAGAAGGCTTTAAAGAGGAGTTCACACTTGAGCTGGGTATAAATGGAAGAGACAAGATTATAACAAAGGAAAAGTTTAAGAGAACATATTTGAAACATTGCAATAATTATTGGTATGCTCAGTGCTCACTGCCCAGAGGCAGTTAGGGGTAAGATGTTATTTCATATTTTAGTTTTGCCACAACATAAAGTAGGTGGAAGTCAGGTAGAGTGGTTACTTAAATACCTGGCTAAAGAGTTGTATTTTATGCCATAGGCAATCAGAAATCCCTGATGGTTTTTGAGCAGGGAGTGACATGGTCACATTAGCTAAATTAATTTGTCAGTTGTATAAAGAATGGATTAGAGAGAAAAGAGACTGAGGAGTAGGCGATGAGGGAGGAAGTCATTACAAAAACCTAGGTGATAAGGGCCCGGACAAAGTAGGAATAGTATGAGTGGAGAGGAGGAGACAGATGACATTCTGCTCTCTGTAAATATTTGTGAAGTCAAGTCAGGTCAAAGTTTTCATGTTTCCATGTAGGAGGAAAGTAATTATTTTTATCTAATGCAAATTTAATATTATGCAGCTTTATATGAACTGTTTCTTAACTTGGAGGTAGAAGGAAGGCTCTCAGGATGTCATCAACCTTAATGTTTCTTGTCATTCATCTAATGAAGTACTGTCAAAAGGGACAAAGCCATCCTCCCGGGTCTGCTAGTTCATCTATAACCCTCTGGTAATGAGGATCCTCAGGACACTAGTAACTAGTATGCCATTGAGAAGGTTTTATGCTAGTGATCTGAGAGACCTTATGATGAGTAAAAACATAAAAGCTCAAAGATCATAATTACATACTAGGAACATTCAAGTGTACTTTGAGAAAAATTAAAATAATGAGACATCCATCGATACTGAAATTGTAAATGATATAAATGTATAAGGCTATGAGAAAGACATTTAATATTAATTGGCTTGAATTTTACACATTCAGTTTTATGGAAGAATGTTTAGTGCACAGCAAACTATATGTATATATATGCATATATATATTTCATTTCAATAATGAATTTGACAGAGTTTCTCATGGTATCATTATAGACATTACTACGGACAATGCAGTGAAACATGGGTGGAACGGCTGGAGTGACATGCAGATTCACAGCTGGTTGTACAACTTTACCCAAAGCATAATTTCTGTGCACTTTGGAACTAAAGCAGTATATTTGGGCTTGGATATAGTAATGTAAATAGATGTTTCTTGAGCTAAAAGGATTATATGATTAAAAAATAATTTTACTTGAAGTTCATTTACTACTGCTAATAATTCAATTTCTAGTAAAAGCCAAAGTGGGGGGGAGAGAGAGAGAGAGAGAGAGGGAGAGACAGAGAGAGAGAGAATTCTATAGTTAACAAAGCAATTTCCTCACCTACTTTGTGAGGCAGATATTGAAGATATTAGCAACCTCATTTTGCATATATGGAAATTGAGGATTATAACAGTTAAATGGCTTACACCTTATGACAGAGATAGTTATTGTCAAGAGCAATTTTCAATTTCAGTTCTCTTTACTCCAAGTCCAACACTTTTTGCAAATTGAAGGGGGAAGGGATGCTCTTGTAAAAAAGGATATTCATATTTTATGTATTTCTGAAATACAGAAAATTTGTTTTACTCTACAGAATATTTTCATTATAAAATAATATTTCATTTTCTAATTTTATAGGGCCTTTCTTCAATTATTAATTTCTCTGTTGATACCACTTGATAACCATTTCCTTTTAATAACATAGAAAATTGATTTTGAAGGAACATTAATCATATAAAATCATTATTTTTTAGGTACATGGGGAATTTGAAAAATCACTTACCTTAAAATGTGAGTGCAGAAATATCTTTTATAACTTAAGTAAAAGCCAAGATTTTCTGTAACTGGTCAATATATGGAGGAAAGTAGTGGTATGAGACCAGGCTTTGCAGAAGCAGGTCATGGAAGGCCCAGACAGCCAGGGAGAGGATTCTGAAATTTACTAGGTAGATAATAAGGTATTACTCAAGATTTTTTAACCAAGAATTAACATGTTCAGTTGTTCTGTGTATAAAAAAGTTTATTTTGACAGCAGTGAGAAAATGGAATGGGAACCACAGTGTTATCTGATACATTCTATTCCCTTCTTGGTAATCTGATCTAATTATTAAGAAATGCCTCTTTTGACTGAGCTTTATGTGTTATAATAGTAGTATAATATAAATATATGAAATATAATTTATATATCAATAATAAATATACATTTATTATATTATATATTTTATAACATTATAACTACTTCTAATTCTGTGATTTGTAACAACTAAACATAAATGGAAGGCTTTTTCCACACAGCATCCTTTAAGATATTTGAATACTGTATTATGTTTTCTCAAGGTCTTTTCTTCTCTAGGCTTAATTGCCTCTGATTCCCTCAACATTCATATGCCATCTTGTCTGTACAAAACAAAACCTATTATCTTTCCATCAAAGTCCAGCCTCCTTCTAAATGTCCCTGTTTCTGGTGAGGTCATTGCTATCCTTCCAGTCACCTAAGATTAAGCATCTCATAATGATCTGCAGCTCTTTAGTTCTCCTTATTCCTCATATGCCTAACCAGATGCCAAATTTTATTATTTATAGCACAATCACTTTTCTCATACACACTTTATTCTTTCTACTCACATGGCCAAATCTCAGCTCAGGCTTTTTTCTCATGCCTGGTCTAGGCTAGTATAATCTCTTCCTAATTGGTGTCCTCTGCCTCAGATTTCTCCCATCTCTACACAGCTGCTGAAAGTTATGACCACACTCTACCATAACCTATTCAGTAAAACCCAAAGGCTGTTTATTAACTCAAGGGCAAAAAATAACCTCCATAGTCAGACAATATATGTCCCTCACAAACTGCTTCAAATCTACCATTCCTGGCTTTTCATCCATTACTGTTTATTATACTCTACAATCCAGCCAAATTGATTTTCTTATTGTTTCTGAGGCTCAGTACTTCATCTTCAGTCCCTCATTCCTCCAATATAATCTCTCTTCCTGTCTGCACTTAGAATGCCCAGTTTCCTTAAAAGCTGTGCTTAAATATCTTACATACAAAACCTTTCCTGTCCTCCTAAGCTGATACCGTCTCACTCGTATGTATGTATATATCTGTGTATACCTATCTATCTAATCTATCTATATACACACACACATATATACATATATATGTGTGTGTGTGTACATATGTGTATATACGCACATTTGTGCACAGATGTGTTTGTATGTGTGTATATACGGCTATGCATTTATTTAGTACTTACTTAACATGTACATTTGTTCTCCTGTAATAGGATGCATGGAGATGGAAATGGCAGAGCATTCCAGTAAATTTGCCAAGAAAATCCCAAATGAAAGAGCCAGATATGACTGAAAAAGATCTGAACAACAACAAAAAATAGAATGTGAGCTTTTTGAGGTCAGGATCTTTTTCATTTTTGTCTTTGTAAAACTAATGCTCAATGGTGTACCTGGAACAGAGCAGATGCTCATAAAAGCTTTTGGAGTACGGTATTGATTGTGTCCTTCCCTGTATTAGTTTTCCTTTCCAGTATATACTCACATGTTTCAAAGTTCCTATAAAGTGTGGCAACCTGTATATGCACAGCTCAGATGTGAATTGACAATTTCAGAATACAGTGGGAACATTACTTCACTTGATCTGGGAACTAGATTTTTCGTAAATACAGTATAAGATTTCATTAACATTTTAGTAGCTGAGTTGTACAAATACATTCCTATCATAAAGGTTATGTCGCTTATTTTGCTGAGGGCAAATAAGGTACTGTATTTTTGTCTCTATTATATTTAATCCTCTTGGCTTTGACCTATCATCCCAGGCTATCAAACTGGAAGAAAATCTATTTTCTGATTATATCATATAAACCTTTATTTCTCCTCTTTCTGGACTGAGTTCCTCAAAATAAGATGTCTCCATGTAGAGGATCGATAATTACTTCAAAAGAACAAATAATGAGGATAGAGGACAGGGTATTAAATCTGGTAATTAATATATTATTGTATATATACTATTTACTCACTGAGTAACTCATGAAATATGCTAATAAATAAATATACACATACGAGTGTGTTAATAGATGATGCATACATACATACATACAGATAGATGATAGATACATGCATGGAAATATAGATTGAGAGACAGATAGATGCATGGGTAGATAGATATGTTTACACATGAGTCATCCACTTAGTGAATATTGTGTTACTTCCAGTAGGTATAAAGCAAGTGCTATGTGGATAAAGGACAAACTACTAGTACCATTTATGCTACAAATATTACACAAGATCAGAGATCAAGAGCTGGAAGGGAATTTAAGGGTCATCTAGTCAACTACCCTTATTCAACAGGAGATGAAAGTGCATCTCAACCATGTAAAGTGATTTGCTAAAAGTCACTCTAGTGATGGGTGCTATTTCTACATATGTTTGCGCATGTAGGTATACATACATGCCTATCCGTATTTATAGTTTCTGTTATACACACATATGTATATACACACATATACATATATACATGCATACACTCATGCATACACAGAGAGAGAGAGAGTCAGGGAGAGAGAGAGATGGTTGGTATTGGTAAAAGTAATACAGAGAAACCTAAGCAGAGAAACGTCAAGCATCAAGATATAATGGAAAGAACCCTGACCTTAGTTTCTGGAGAATGAATTTTATATCCTACCTTAGACACTAAGTGAGTTGCCTAAAGTTCAGAGTTTTTGATTGTCTTACTCAGTGTCATTCAGTCAGTAAGAGTCAGGGGTCAGTTCTTCCTGGCTTTAAAACTGGTTCTCTATACAGTAAGCCACATACCCTGCTCCTAAAATAAATATATTTTTCAAACAACTACAGGAGAGGAGAACCCAAATATTCCAAATATTTCTTTTCAAAGTAATGTTAGAAATTAAACCTGTATTTTATTTGGTTCATTCTCTAATGAAAAAGTATTTAAAAGATATCTATACTTAGATCTCAATAGTCATAATCTACATGGCTACATCTCCATTTTGCTATCATATATATGTATGCATGTGTATAAACATATATATACATATATGTATATGCATATGTATATGAGTATACATAAACATGCACACATACATATACCCATATGCACACATGCCTACATATATACATACATATATGGTCCTCTTCAAAAAATGAAGAAAAAACATAACCTGTGAGTAGATTGAGCTCCCTGAAAGTGGACCCAAGTAGCTGGGTAACTCAACTCATTCTCTCCCTCTCCTTCTCCCTCCCCCTCTCCCTCTCTCTCTCTCTCTCCCTCTCCCTCTCCCTTCCCCTCTCCTTATCCTCTCCAAAGGAAGGTAAATTTTGATGGCCAGAAGCTGCCCATTTAACTTGGGGTTTACTGTCTAGATTCCTTCCTTCCTTCCTTCCTTCCTTCCTTCCTTCCTTCCTTCCTTCCTTCCTTCTTTCCTCAAAACCTTAAACCCAGTTCACTCTGAAGCTCATAGATTGGACCACAATAGGTACCTTCCCAAGCTCCACTTAATGGCTTGAATTTTGGGCCCTCCTGGCTTAGAGTGAATGTCAATGGTAACTGTTTCCCTTTGGAACAGCAACCCAGAGGGTTGATTTTTTCTTCCCTGGAGCCATCTCTCGACTCACTTCTTAAAGATGCCTATTTACTGAATGGGCACTATCTCACTCTAAGTGAGTACATGAAGAGGCCTTACCCTAAAAGGGCCAGGGTCTCCCATTGCATCCTGGGTCATCTCCAGTCATCCTGATGAATATCAGGTCACTGGACCCAGATGGCTCTGGAGGGGAAAGCGAGGCTGGTGACCTTGCACAGCCCTCCCTCCCTCAAATACAAGTCAACTGCAAGTCATGGCATCATTTCCCTGATGCCACGGTCCTCTTCAAAAACAAAGGACAACCACATGATAATATAAGCCTAAGTGTTCTTCCCCAATAGATAATTGAACGATTTTTAAAGAAAGTATTCCAAGCTATGTATAATCATGTGGAAAGAAATCACTAATAAATTTACAAATGTAAATAAAAGCAAATTGACATTCTACCTCACATCTATTATGCCAGCAAAAGTGACAAAAGAGGAAAATAACAAATGTTGGAGGGCTTGGTGAAAACAGGCACACTAGTGTACTTTTGTTTGAGTTATGAATTGGTTCAGGCATTATGGGAAAAAATGCTATGGAACTATGCCCAGAAACTACCAAACTGTTCATACCTATTGTTCTGGCTATAGCACTCCTAGGCCTATGCCCTCCAAAGAAATAAAATAAAGAAGGAGAGGATATATAGGTACACATATATTTATAGCAGATCTTTTCATGGTAGCCAAAAACTGGAAATATCAAAGATGTCCTATTGGGAAATGACTAAACAAATTGTGGCATATGAATTGAATGGCACAGAATACTGCCACAGGAAAGGATTAAATGGATAATTTCAGAGGAAACTGGAAAGACCCATATAAGCTTGGGTAGGGAAAGGTGAGCACAATTATTACAACAATTTTTGCAACGATAATGACATTCCAGAGAAAATGACTTTAAAAGGTTTTAGAACTCTGATCAATACAATGATAAACCACAATTCCAAAAGAATGAAGATGAATCACTCCTCTCAACTACTGACAGAAAGACGATGAACTTAAAATGCAAAAAGACATTTTCAGATATGGTTAATGTGGGAAAATGTTTTCCTGTTCTATTGAAAGATTTGCCTTTTTTAATTTACAAAATCGAGGAAGGGATGAAAGAGAATAGATTAATCTGGAAATATTTTACTTGACAATTTTTTAATAATAAAATTGTGTGTGTGTGTGTGTGTGTGTGTGTGTGTGTGTGTGTGTGTAATCACAGTGGAAACACCTAGATAATTTGTTATAGGTTCCAGCCGAGTACCATGAACATGTTACCATCTTGCCGTGACTCATACCTTTGCTTTATCAGTTGTTAGCTTTGAGGTATAAGTTGAAATATAAATGTGCATGTATATGTGTGCATGTTTATGTGTATATATGCATATGTGGCATACATGTGTGTATTATAACATATACTAGTATATAATTATTAACTGAAAGTATAACTACACTTTGCCTAATGCAATTGTAATGTTTACAATTAGGTTCCAAAATTAAGAAGGAAATTTTACTGTAGAGGAGTTTGAATGGGTTAGGAATAATGCTAGAATGGAGATTCAGAATACTAGGAATTAATAAATGGAATTTGTGAGACCATTATTGAAAGCAAAGGGATCATATCATCTAATTACTTGAAGGATAGCTGAAGAAGAAGAAGTTGAAGCAATTAGATTTGATGGCATCCCTCACCACAAATGATTCATTAGTAAGTGTATGGACTTTTTTGAGGCCTGGAGAGAAATGTGGCATTAGATAGAGAATCAGAGTTATGGATTGTAAATGGGAAATGAACACTTGTGGGTTTGCAATATTTCCACTCTAATTCAGAGAGCATTGTTTAGCTTTGATTTCACTGTGAGTCCAGAGATTCATTTGAGTAACAATTTCTTTGGGAAAATGAGGGACCTAAAGCCTATGACCTGAATCCAATAAATAAAAAAGAGCTGTCAGCACCAGTATACAACCTTAAATTTGGCAATTTTGAAAAGCTCTCTCCTCTATACCTTCAACAAGCTGTGTGACAGCATTCTTTCCCTGTACTTAAAAATATCATAAGAAGAGCCACAAGATATTGCTTTAGGGAGAAAATGGTATTGCATAGTTCAAAGCAAGAGTTGCAATGCCAGCTCTGAATAAGACTTAGCCTAGCTCCCTATAACCTGAATTTATTGAAGCAGACAGTACCTTGCCTTAGTGAAAAAATAAATCCAGTAAACAACCTAGATTGTACATCTGCCTTTCTAATGTGTACCTCTGGAAAGAAAGGTGAATATAGAGAGAATGAAAATGATGAGAACTACATTTTATTCTTAATGGATGATTGACTGGTCTCTTTCTCTGTTTGTAAAATAGCTTTTCCCTCCCAATACCCTTTGCTTCTGTAAGACTTGATGTTTTCCACACTCATGACTTTTTTAATACTTGGAAGGATATGATATTTTATTAGTTGGTTATATTGACAAGGCTATGGAAGAACATATGTGTATACCCCACACCCACAGTCACCCACACACCCATACCCATATACATATGCACACACACACACATATGTATATATATATATATATACATATATATATATATATTCTATTACTCCAAATTGAAATTAGAAATCAAGTTGATTATTAACCAATCAAACCTTTTAAGGGATGGGGAACCTGGAGCCTTGAGGCTACATGGCCTCAAGGCTCCAGGTTCCCGGCCCCTGGTTTAGACATACTTTTATTGAATGATACACAATTCAGTAATCAAATAAAGGGTCACATTAGTAAGTAAACATAATAACTTTCAGCAGGAGTCATGTTTCTCTGTGGGTAGATATTTACCATGCATAAAGCTATAACAAATAAAAAGAAATTGTCTGATTTCTACTCAGTAGAAAAATGGCAGCAAACAGATATTCATTATTCACATTCATTAGGACCTAATCATAATTCATTCCTCTATATATATAACTCAGCTTAATGGATATTATAATTACTTACCTATTTATGTA
Source organism: Trichosurus vulpecula (assembly GCF_011100635.1). NCBI lineage: Eukaryota > Metazoa > Chordata > Mammalia > Diprotodontia > Phalangeridae > Trichosurus > Trichosurus vulpecula. The sequence goes on from NC_050576.1 coordinate 378,394,985, forward strand.
AACTGATCCCCAAAGCCTATTCTTGGGGGACTCTCTCCTCACTGAAGAGGATCAATGTCAGGCCTACTTGAGTGGTTGGGTGGAGATGGTAAAAAAAAAAAAGGTAAGAAGAAAGATTGCATCTCTTTCATTTCTTATGGATCTTCTAGATTTCAAGGTCTAAGAGAAGGAAGATGAACAATTTACTCATCACTGTGCTGGTCCATAAATCCTCTAAGGAACCCTTAGTCACTATAAAGTGACCTTTTGAAGGATTGGAGAATGGAGATGTGGCAAAGATCAGTCACTTGGAAGGATATGGTGGAATTCACTCAATGTTACCTGTACAGCTATTACTGGGCCATGGTTAGGTCAAAGCTGTCCTTAGTTACCAATGACTGCATCAGTGTCTGAATAGATGGGAAGATTGGTACTTTACATAGTCGAAAAAGGGGCAGGGGCATGAAATGTTGGGAATCAGTGGTTGCATTGAAGACAATCTCCCCAGTTGGCTATCATTGAATGTCACATTATACAATCCTTAGGATCATACCATGACCCTTCGGGAGGCTAAAGTCCCTACGTTAGAGACATATGCTACAATGAAAAGTGTTGGCTTTGAAGTCAGAGTAGTCAGAGAACCTTGATTCAAAGACTGGCTCAGCTGATGAGACTGTGGACAAGTAGTTTAACCTCTCTCTGCTTCAATACTTCATCTGCTAGAAAATAGGTTGGACTAGATAACCGCTGAGGTCCTTTTCAGATTCAGATCTTTGATCCTCATATTCTAAATGCACTCTCCTAATAATCCAAGATGATTTCATGTAATGTATAAACTCATCAGTATATAATCACTATCTTCATCCAATTTATCAATTATAATTTCAAGCCAAGTAGTCTCAAAGACCACCCACTCTGATTTAACATCATAATGTCCACCTTTTTATTCTCTCTTTTCAATGCCTAGATGGCACAAATACTAAAACAGTAACAATAAAAACAACCCTTTACTTGACTCAGCCAACCCTTTCTATTTCTCTTCTCTCTTTTAATGACAAACTCTCTTTGACTAATAAAATATTATATAGATTTAGATGTCAGTATTGAGATATAGAGATCAGATGTAGATATAGGTACATAGAAAAAATGCTTCCATGTCTTCATATCTCATTCATAATTCAACTTCTAACTGCACTATGAAGCTGAAATTGCTATCTCTTCATTTATGAACTTTCTCCTTATTGTTAAATTCAGTGGCTTTTTTTTCCTCCAATATTCGTTCTTCTCAGTTGCTTGTCACACTGTCGTGCCCCTGGAATTTCATGATCTCACATTCTCCTCATTCCTTTCTTGACTGTTTTGTCACTCAGTCTCAGCATCTTTTAATATATTTTCATTCATGTCCTGGCAAATATGTGTGGGTCTACAGCAGGACTTTCTTCTGGACATTGTCATCATGTTCTATAATTGCCTTGTTTTTGATATCACATCTCTATGAGTTCAGGAAGTATTTCTGTGAAGATAATTCCTAAATCTCTAATTTTGTTCACATCTCTCTTGGAATGCAGTAGGCACCAACTGCCTATTGTAGATTTCCATTTAGAATTCTCACAAGCATCTCAAAATCAACATTTCTAAAACATAAATCACTTTCTTCCTCACTAAACCTACTCTTTTCTCCAACTTTCCTATTTCTTTTAAGAACCCACCATCCTGGCAGAGTCAAGATGGCAGAGTGAAAGCAGGGACTCACTTGAGCTATTCCACGGACCCCTTCAAACACCTCTGGAAAGTGAATCTGAGCAAATTCTAGAGCTGCAGAATCCATAAGGAGATAGTGTGTGGCAGATTTCCAGCCCAAGATAACAACAGGAAAGGTCTGTTGCACGCAGGCTGGGAGAGGAGCATAGTCTAGCATATGGGCTGTACCAGCGCAGACCCAACCTCAGTCAGGCTGAAGCAGACCCCCAGGGACTGAATCACTGGCAGCTGTGGCAATTCCCAGACCTCTCAGCACAGGAGAGGGAATTGTTGGAACCAGGTGAGAGAGAGGTGCCATCTTGCACAGGGCCTACAGTGGCAGCAGCAGCAGCTGCTCCTGGGGCTATCAGCCCCCAAAATGAATGTTTAAAATTCACCTGTTTAAACTTCCAGGAGCCAAGATGATGGAGTAAGCAGTAAGTCACTCTCACCCTCCCCTTTGTAGACTTTGAAAAACCCAGAGAATATTGCCCCAAGAAAAATGCTGGAATAGTGGAGACAGTAGAAAGATGGGCTATAGCAATCTTTTAGCTCAGGAGGCTAGGGAAATTAATGGGAAAAGACCCTTTTGCTGTGGCTGAAGGGGACCAGTACTCGATGGAAGGCATCCTGGCAAGCCAGCAACAAGCCCCACTTCAGCAAACCAGCAGGAGATCCTGAGCCCAAGGGTGGTGGAGCAGGCAAGTGCCAACACCAGATGCACACCACTTACCACCACCAGCTCCAGCTCAGCACCAGGTAAACTAACAGACCACTACAACATCCAGCTGCCAATACCTGAGGTCCCAGCACAGAAAACCAGTAACCTTGCCCCTAGGTACCAGCACACCATGGCTAATGTGAAAATATGTTTAATATGAATGTATATGTAGCACCTATATCAAATTGCATGCTGTCTTGGGGAGGGAGAGAAGATTTGGAACTCAAAAGCTTATGGCACTGAAGGTTGTAAACTAAAAATAAATAAATAAATTAAAAAAATAAGATGTGAGCTATCACTTCATATCTATGAGATTAACTAACATGATATAGCTAAATTCTGTAAGGGATGTGGAAAAATTGGGACAGTAATGCACTGCTGGTGCTATTGTGAACTAGTCCACCTATTCTGGAGAACAATTTATATCTATGCCTAAATTGCTGTGAAAGCCAAGTCGGAGGAGTAAAAGCAAGGACTTGCTTGAGCTCTCCCCCAAACCCCTCCAAATACCTGTAAAAATGACTAAACAAGTTCTAGATCAGCAGAAACCACAAAATGACAGAGTGAAACAAATTTCCATTCCAGTGGTTCATTCCATTGGTTATAATTCTTTACAACATGACCTAGTGTGAAAATATTTTTAATATAAATGTTTATGTAGATCCTATATGAGATTGCACGCTGTCTTGGGTTGGGGGGAAGGGGAGAAAATATAAAACTCAAAAGGTTGTGGAACTGAAAGTTGTAAACTAAAAACAAATTAATTAATTAAAAAAAGAAACCGCCATCTTCCAACACATTTAGGTTCACAAACCCTCAGTCATCCCAATCTTATCATAATATCTCTGCCCCTCAACATACAACAGTTGTGAAGTCCTATTAATTTCATCTAAATAATATTTCTCATATCTATTTTATCTATGTACTACCTAGAACATATTTCAGACCTGGGCTAATGGTATAGGTTCCTAATTGATCTTTATAGCTTTAATCTCTCCCTTCTACAATCCATTTTTTATAAATACGCTAGACTGAATATCAATTCTATCTCACTCCAGTGCTCAAGAAGATCCTCTATCTCTATTATGTCTAGAATAAAATACAAACTCCTCTATTTGGCATCGGAAACACTTCACAAACTAACTTCAACCTGTATTTTCAGGATAATTATACGTTTCTTCACACTTACTCATTCTACATTCTAACCAAACTGTCCTAATTGTCATTCCCTGTAAATGATATTCTTCTCCTCCCTCCATGGATTTCCTTAGAATCTCATCACTAGGATGCATCCTTTTCCTTATAAAATCCCTAGAATCGCTTTAAAGCATAGTTCAATGTCCTCTTCTTACAGGAGACCTTCATTGATGCCTTTGGGAATTATACCATTCAAATAACTTCAAATCTGTGGTCTCTCTCTCTCTCTCTCTCTCTCTCTCTCTCTCTGTCTCTCTCTCTCTCTCTCTGTCTATCACTGTGTCTCTCTGTGTGTGTGTGTGTGTGTGTGTGTGTGTGTGTGTGTGGGTGTGTGTGTGTGGGTGTGTGTACATACACATATATATGTACACCCACACCCACACCCACACACACCCACCCACACACACCCACACCCACACACCCACCCACCCACCCACACACACACACACACACACACACACACACACCCCTAGAGGAGGGAAAAGGATGGATTTGGTATCTGCTTCCCATAATCAATGTAGTCACAGAAAAGATATAATGATGTGTTAATATGTTAACAAAGGATTAATGCTCAGTTATCTCTTTAGGAAAAGCGAATACTTTTCTACTTAGGTAGGTTACTATAAGATACATTTAACCCTTTTGTGCATATTTTTTTAATTTTATGGAAATATTATTTATAAATGTATATCCACTGACGGATATTTTGTTTGTCTTAAATAATCAATGTTTCAATTAAAACTTATTTGAAAATATTTTTAGAATAAGTCAAGAGGAATTATATCTAGATAGAAACCTGGGAGTGGAGGAAAATTTGTAGATAAACATCTCTTTATTTCATTCGTGATTATTTTAAGTTATTTCGTGGAGAATAACAGTCCATTAAACAGAAGGAATAGTATAATAGAATGATAAAGAGGAGGCCTTTTCTGAGCAATCACACCAATACAATTGATTAAAGGAAGCAACTTAGATTCCCGCACTGGGTATTCTCTGAAAGAAGGTGGAACATTTCAAGTTTAATATGTGAAGCATATCAGACCTGAGCTGATACATTGTGACAACTTAAGCTGCTTAGAGAGAATAGCAAGATCTTTTTGTCCCACAACTGAGTGATGATCAGGTTCCAAAAAGGGCATGGGAATGCAGCAGCAAGTTTAATGTCCACTAAAATCATCCGAGGGTAAAACAATTTCAATTCAGCCATTTCCAATAATGCAAAATGTGTGAGCAAATCATATAATTTAGCAGTGAGAAACCAAAACTCAGAAGCAAAGTCAAAAAGGCAAGGCAATTATGAGTTGGATCTAACTAGGGACTTATAGGTTATTTATATAATAGTAAGTAGATATTTTTAAAATAGATTAGAAGTTTGAGGAAGATAAAGCAATTTGAAGTTTGAATAGGTGAGAGCAGTAATAGTTGCCGCTGAAAGAATGAATATCCTCCTCTTCCCCTCCTCCCAACCCTCCTCCTCACTACATTGTTCAAACCTCTATAAATATGCAGAAACCTAATTTAAAAAATTACCTCTTATAGGTATTTCGCTTCGGAGGCTGACAACAACCTCCCCACCCTGCCCCCCACCTGGTACCAGCTATGTACTCCTTCATTGCCCACTGTCCTTTCAGGAATCAGTCCAGGTACTATCCCCTGTAAGCAATCTTTTCCAATAACAGCACTGCACAAAATTGTCAATATTCTCTCCCTTCCTTAAATTATGTGTATGTTTACATGCTGCATAGAACAGTAGATTATAATTTCCTTAAGGTAAGGAATTGGATTGTTTTTGGTTTTGCCTTTCTATCCACATCCTCAACAATAACTGGTACAATGTTGTGCACATAGCAAGGAATGAATAAATATCTCTGCACTAAATTGAATAGAAAATCATTGCAATGAAAGGATAGTGTTTTTAATTGAAAATTTATGATTTCAAATTTTTAAATTAAATTTATTTTTTATTAACAAGGATTTACTTTCTTTTTCTACCAACTGGAGGGAAAAAGACCAAAATAGTGAAAAAGAAAACCCTTGTAATAAATATGTAGTCAAGCAAAAGAAATTCCCATTATTTGCCATGTATTAAAAGCAAATCTGCATATTTAATCTATCATATCTCTGTTAGGAAATGGATAGCTTTCTTCTGGAAAATAGTAGCTCATTAATCTGAGTTCCTAAATTTTTTGAACTTGTTCATATTTTATAATTTTGTTGTTATGTGATAAATTATTCTAATGGTTCTGCTCATTTCACTTTGCATCAACTTTTACACATCTTCCCAGGTTTTTCTGGAACTAGCCCTTTTATCATTCTTTGTGACAGTATAGTATTCCATGATATACATATACCATAATTTGTTGAGCTTTTCTCCAACCGGTGGCCATCCCCTTAGTTTCAAGCTATTTGTCACCATTAAAAAGTTGCTAAAAATGTTTTTATAGATATAGGTCAACAAACCTCCCTATCATCTAAGCGCAACATGGAAAGAGTCATTTTGCACTCTTTCTTATCCCTCACACACCCTCACACCATCCAATCAGTTGACAATTCATACTGCTACTAATTTTAACTATACTATTTCTAGAATGTAAATAACCTGTATTCATATTTTCATCACTACCATTTAGACTCTCTTCCCCTTCATAGAAAGCTATTATAATAGCCTCCTAAATAAAGGCCATTACAAAATTCTAGGTTCTCCTCTCTTCAAACCATCCTTCAAATAACTTGCAAAGTTTTATTACTAATATGCTGTTTTGACCACTTCACTCCCCTACCAGAAAACCTTCCAATATTATCCAATTGCTTATAAAATAAAATACTAACTCTGCAATTTGACATTCAAAATCCCCCACAATTTAGCTTTAAAATAATGAGGTCCAATTTGTTATACACTACCCTCCTACATGAATTCTAGCCAAACAGGAATTGTAAGGAATGAATTCCAGCCAAACAGGAATCATAATGCATCCTAGTCTCCCCTCTCTATATCGAAACAGATTTTCCTCCATTGCCACCAGTATTGCTATAACACAGTCCTTCGTCATTATCTACCTCTTCAAATTATTTCTTTTCTTTTTCATATCACATCCTCCACAAACTTTTCTTGATCCTACCACTTGAACGTAATCCCTTGCTTCTCAAATTTTTCCAAAGGCCTTTGTTTGAAATTCTCCATATCCACATCTCATTCTATTTTGTAGTGTCCTTAAAAGTGCAAAGGTTACGTCTCTTCTAGTAGTAAAGTTACTTGAGGACAATGATCATCCTTTTTATAAAATTAATTTCTTTTTTTTAAATTTATTTAATATATTTAGTTTTCAGCATTGATTTTCACAATAGTTTGAATTACAAATTTTCTCCCCATTTCTACCCTCCCCACCACTCCAAGATGGCATATATTCTGGTTGCTCTGTTCTCCAGTCAGCCCTCCCTTCTGTCACCCCACTCCCCTCCCATCCCATTTTCCCTTCCTTTCTTGTAGGGCAAGATAAATTTCTATGCCCCATTGCCTGTGTATCTTATTTTCTAGTTGCATGCAAAAAACTTTTTTTTTGTTTTTGAACATCTGTTTTTAAAACTTTGAGTTCCAAATTCTCTCCCCTCTTCCCTTCTCACCCACCCTCCCTAACAAGTCGAGCTATTCAACATAGGCCAAATGTGTATCATTATGTATAACCCTTCCACAATACTCATGTTGTGAAAGACTAACTATATTTTGCTCCTTCCTAACCTATCCCACTTTATTGAATTTTCTCCCTTGACCCTGTCCCTTTTGAAAGTGTTTGTTTTTGATTACCTCCACCCCCATATGCCCTCCCTTCTATCATGCCCCAGTTTTTTTTTTTTTTATCTTCTTCCTTCTTCTTTCCTGTGGGGTAACATACCCAATTGAGTGTGTATGGTATTTCCTCCTCAGGTCAAATCCTATGTGAGCAAGATTTATTCATTCCTCCTCACCTGCCCCCTCTTCCCTTCCTACAGAACCACTGTTTCTTGCCACTTTTATGCTAGATAATTTACCCCATTCTATCTCTCCCTATCTCCCTCTCTCAATATATTCCTCTCTCATCCCTTAATTTGATTTTATTTCATTTAGATATCTTCCCTTCATCTTCAACTCACCCTGTGCCTGCTCTCTCTCTCTCTCTCTCTCTCTCTCTCTCTCTCTCTGTCTGTATACATATATATATATGTATATATATATATATACACACACACACATACATATATACATACACATTCACTTATACATATATGTATATATACATAAGCATATACATATATATGCATGTTTCCTTCAGCTATCCTAATACTGAGGTCTCATGAATCATACATGTTATCTTGTTATCTTTCCATGTAGGAATGCAAACAAAACAGTTCAACTTTAGTAAGTCCCTTGCAATTTCTTTTTCTTGTTCTTTTTCTTGATTACCTTTTCATGCTTCTCTTGATTCTTGTGTTTGAAAGTCAAATTTTCTGTTCAGCTCTGGTCTTTTCACTGAGAAAGCTTGAAAGTCCTCTATTTTATTGAAAATCCATATTTTGCCTTGGAACATGATACTCAGTTTTGCTGGGTAGGTGATTCTAGGTTTTAATCCTAGCTCCGTTGACCTCCAGAATATCATATTGCAAGCCCTTCAATCTCTTAATGTAGAAGCTGCCAGATCTTGGATTATTCTGATTATGTTTCCACAATACTCAAATTGTTTCTTTCTGGCTGCTTGCAGTATTTTCTCCTTGATCTGGGAGCTCTGGAATTTGGCGGCAATATTCCTAGGAGATTTCTTTTTGGGATCTATTTGAGGAGGTGATCGAAGGATTCTTTCAATTTCTATTTTGCCCTGTGGCTCTAGAATATCAGGGCAGTTCTCCTTGATAATTTCTTGAAAGATGATATCTAGGCTCTTTTTTTGATCATGGCTTTCAAGTAGTCCAATAATTTTTAAATTATCTCTCCTGGATCTATTTTACAGGTCAGTGGTTTTTCCAAGGAGATATTTCACATTGTCTTCCATTTTTTCATTCCTTTGGTTCTGTTTTATAATATCTTGATTTCTCATAAAGTCATTAGCTTCCACTTGCTCCAATCTAATTTTTAAGGTAATATTTTCTTCAGTGGTCTTTTGGACCTCCTTTTCCATTTGGCTAATTCTGCCTTTCAGGGCATTCTTCTCCTCATTGGCTTTTTGGAGCTCTTTTGCCATTTGAGTTAGTCTATTTTTTAAGGTGTTGTTTTCTTCAGTATATTTTTCAGTATTTTTTTGGGTCTCCTTTAGCAAGTCATTGACTTGTTTTTCATGGTTTTCTCACATCCTTCTCATTTCTCTTCCCAATTTTTCCTCTACTTCTCTAACTTGCTTTTCCAAATCCTTTTTGAGCACATCCATGGCCTGGGACCAGTTCATGCTTTTCTTGGAGGCTTTTGTTGTAGGCTCTTTGACTTTGTTAACTTCTTCTGTCTGTATGTTTGATCTTCTTTGTCACCAAAGAAAGAATGCAAAGTCTGAGACTGAATCTGGGTGTGTTTTCCCTTCCTGGCCATATTCCCAGCTAACTTACTTGACCCTTGAGTTTTTCAGTGGGATATGACTGCTTGTAAAGTTTAGATAGCTGTTTTCCAAGCCTGCTGGGATGCGCCAGCTCTGCCACACCAGCACTCCTCCTTCCCCAAGAACCCCCAATCCAGACTGGACTTAGATCTTCAGCAGGCCCTTCACTCCTGCTCTGATCTGTCACTTAACTCCTCCCACCAAGTGGGCCTGGGGCCGGAAGCAATTGCAGCTGTGTTTCTGTAGCTGCCCCACCTCCGCTGCCCCCAGGGTGGTAGCTGAACCAGGAACTCCTTCCATTCCTGCAGCTTTTCCCACTAACCTTCTCTGTTGTCTTTGGTGTTTGTGAGTTGAGAAGTCTGGTAACTGCTGCAGCTCACTGATTCAGGGTGCTAGGGCACGCCCCGCCCAGCTCCTGGTCTAGTTGCTCCGAGCCACTCATGCTCGGCTCTGGTCTGCTCTGCTCTGCTCCCAGCTCCGTGCAGGATAGACCTCACCCAGAGACCATCCAGGCTGTCCTGGGCTGGAGCCCTGCTTCCCTCTGCTGTTTTGTGGGTTCTGCAGTTCTAGAATTGGTTCAGAGCCATTTTTTATAGGTTTTTGGAGGGACTTGGTGGGGAGCTCATGCTAGTCCCTGCTTTCCAACTGCCATCTTGGCTCCACCAAAGATCATGTTTTTTAAAAAAAAATTCATTTCCCGGCTCTCTCACTCTCTGAACTTCTAGTACTTCTCACCATCCTTACAGTCTCATGATAACTCTACCCTCAGGAGTCTGCTCTCCTTATTGGTACATCTGTAGCTGGGATTGCTATTTTATGAGGAACCCCAGCCATGTTTCATTCATTATCATCTCACTCATTCTCTTTAATGCTCCATCTCCTTAAATACCTTGCCCTCATGTGGATATAGCCCCATGTTTCCCAATTCCAAAAGACTCATTATATTTTGTCTTCCAAGATTAGCTAATCTCCATGAGAATAGGCTCCAAATTGTTATCTTGTATTTGTATCCCCAGAGCTTAGCACAATGCTTGGCACATGGTAGCTACTGTATCTGTAACTATATCACTATAACTATCTTTATTTCTCTGTCTCTATTTTCTCTACCTATCCTTATATCTATATCATTTATATCTATCTCCATCTATTCTTACCCTTATACCTACATCTATCTCTACTCTCTATCTATATGTATGTAAATATTGTATGTGTGTGTGTGTGTGTATGTGTGTATATATATATATATATATATATATATATATATAACCATCTCAGTTTTATTGCCTTATCATCTCTAGCTTTATCTATACCTACACTGATCATCTCTCTATGCATCCATGCATTCATCCAACTATTTATCATCTACTGACTTACCTATGAAGGTGTGTATGAATGTTGGTATGCATCTATTTATCAATCTTTCAATATTTGCATCCTCATTGCCTAGAACACAATACACACTCGCTCAGTATTAGTTGAATTTTGCTTGCTTTTACTTCTTTAGTAGCCCACATGATGCTGCAGTATTACCAACCAAATACATCTGTCCTGTCCAGTTCTAGAAGTGTGAGCGAATTAATACTGCCCTCGCTACTAAAAGAGTATAAAAATATATTCCTCTATAGTTCTACTCACCACACTGATAACATTACAAACAAAAAATACCCTACTCTGAAAACTGTTTCCCTGTATCTACTGTGTCTCCTTTTTTCAGAATATAAAATCATTGAAGATAGGAAATGCCTTTGCTTTGTATTTGTATCCAAACATGTAACACAATGCTTGACACATGGTGAGTACTTAATAAATGTCTTTGCATTCATTTACTAATTCAATTGAACTGAATCCTTAGTTTTCAATTGTTTTATTTATTGATTTGGCCCAAATGGAATCAATAGATTAAGTCCAACTGAAATATAAATGTTTTGCATCTCTTAAAGAAAATTGTATCATGTGTAGATAGATAGATACATATTAGATATAGTTATTCTTACTATATAGATATATGCAGGCATATATACAGATAGATATAGATATATGCACATGTTTAGATACCTGCACATGTGTATGTGTAGATATAAATATATACATCTATGTATTTACACATATCTACCTATTTCTCTCTCTCTGTCTTCAACTTTCAAACTCTTTGGTCTTATTCTGTAACTAAAAAAAAACTAAACTAAAAGCTAAAACATATTTATCAGTAACAGCTTGAAAGTTTTAAATGTTGAACTTTAAAATAAAGATGGATAAAGTAAGGGGAAATTTAATTTAACTGCAATTTAAGTAAATTTACATTTTTATACTCTAATGTATTCAACAAAATATTTAGTAAACCTCAAAACCAATTTTGGTTATCAGTATTAGAGTCTTTTACATTACTGGATAGAGTCCAAGTAACTATAAGATGTCAAGTAGGGCCCTTATTTTGAAGAGAAGAAATAGAAAACTGTGGTAATTAGATACCAATTTGAAGAATCTGGAAAGATTTTCTAGTAATTAATTTAAAAATCAATTAACAAGAGCCCTGAGGAGGAAACATGTTGAGCACCAACCAACCCGTGGTTGTCTAAAATAAATAATTCCAGAAAAGACCCAATTTCCTTTTTTGACAAGATAATTGTCACAATCCATTATGTCAACAACCACAAAAAAGTATAGATTACATAAAGTACTAGTATTTGTAATTGCTGAAATCCCCACCAGAATCATAGAACCACAGAAGTGAAAGAAACACTTGAGAACATCTAGGTGGCACAATGTGTGGAGTGTTGGAACTAAAGTCAGAAAGATCATTTTCCTGAGTTCAAATCTGACCTGAGTCACTTAATAGCTGTGTGACCCTGGGCAAGTCACTTAACCCTGATTGCTTCAGTTCCTAATATGTAAAACAAATTGGAGAAGGAAGAGTCCAAAACAGCTGAAATTACTGTGCAAGTCCAACTTGTACATAAATAAGAATAGATTCCACGAGATACTTTTTAAGTAGTCATACAGTTTTTATTTGAAGAAGTTCAGTGAAATAGAACCCAGGACATCCTGAAGTCATCCATACCACATTTTCATAGTTATTATTTTTGGAAAGCATATCCTTATATAAATATCTAACATTTCATGTTTTCTCTCTCTCCCTTTCTGTTTATAGATATGTACATATATACACATAGACACATATACATATATACACATATGTATATATATATATGTATGTATATGTATATATATATATATATATATATATATATATATATGTAAAATCAACTTCTTATGTGCCAGGCACTGTAATAAGCACTTTACAATTATTATCTTATTTGATCCTCACAACAACCTAGAGAGGTAGGTGTTATTAGTATCCACATTTTATGATGAGGCAGAATTAAGTGACTTGCCCTGTGTCACATAACTAGTAAGGTTGAGGCCAGATTTGAACTCCAGTCTTTCTGACTTCAGGCCTGTCTCTTTCCACTGTATCATCTAACTGTCCCAATCATAATGCGACAATTCTTTCCTGTCTTCCATCCACTCCTCTTGATTCTACCCTTTAGAAGCAAAGGTGCTTAGAATAGTGGTGTAAACTTTAAATGGATAGATAGATAGATAGATAGATAGATAGATAGATAGATAGATAGATAGATGTATGATACATGTATTTCAATAAAATTGGCTTTTTTGAAACCCTATGTATTTTATTTTGGGTGAGAAGGATATCTGGGAGCTCCTTTGGAATTATCCACCATTTAAGGAAGGCACTCAGGTATTTAATTTTCCTCATCATTTTCCACGCAGCTACTTTCCTGGATTTCATGATCTCCAGAAAGTCATCATTCTGAAAGATGAAATCAATTTCAAAACTCAAACCTTCTTAAATCATTTCCTAACACAGAGTATTGTTAATGTATTTGTGATTAAGGGGAAGAGCTTTCCCATCCATTAATAGGCCCATGTGACCTGCTTAAGTCACATGGAAGCCTAAGTCACATGAGCTGGAGTCACATGAAGTCTATAGTGGGAGGAGCTTGCTGAACGGGAAAGGGTGGAGCAGGAAGGGTGTTGCGGAGCTGAGAGGAAGTCGGTCAGAGCGGTTGGAGCTGAGAGAAAGAGGAGCCAGGCAGCTAGCTGTGAGTGTTTGCAGGGAAGGCTCTAGCAGGGGGGAGGCTTGGGGATGGCGGTGCCCCATGCATGGTTATTGTATATGGACTTCTTTGTGGCTGTGATGGATTTGGCTCTCTGGTGTTTGAATAAATGTTTTGGAGAGTGTTATATTTTGTGATTCGGAAGTACGCCAGCATATTCCCAGCTGCTGTAGGCTCTCTAACTATCATGTTGGCGCTATACACAGTTGAATGATTTCATCACATCCGCATGTTAATCTCTTGGTTGCTCACCCCCTCTCTTTTGAGCTTCTTTGCCCATATTCCATTAAAAGCTCTTTGAGGGCAGGTACTGTTATTTTTTAATTTTCTTTTTGCTTCCTCAGTGTTTAGTGTTTTGCCTGGCACATGGAGGGAGCTTAATAAGTGTCTATTGACTCTTATGCATTTAAAATATTACTCTAATAAGGGTTTTACCAGACTGCCAATGCCCCCCCCCCCCAGAGAGACACACAAAGACAGAGACACAGTCAGACAGAGAGACAGAGAGTGATGGTAAGAAACCCTGTTTTAGAGCTACATAGAGCGAGTTTAAATTTGCTTCCGTTTGATAATCCTTCAAAGCCCCATTCCCCTCAAGTTTTGTTTTCATTGTCTTTGCAAAGAGTCTTTTAAGTTTATATGGCATTTTATCAAGTCCTTTCATCATCCTGTTTGACTTCCTCTTGATGATCTGTAGGTTAGCAATGACTTTTCAGTAATATCATTACCAGGGGGAAAAAAAGATAATGCCCAGATGTAGTCAGGACAGGCTAGAATTCTGTGGGATTTTCACTTGATTGCAGTCCTTGCTTGGTATTACACTTCCATCATTTTATACAAGTTAATATTTCCAAAAGTAATATATATTTGACCACCTTTTGATACATCAGGAAGATCCAGGGCAATAGTATATTATGAATATTATAAAGACTGTTGTGGATTAGGAAAAGGGAATTGTGTTTGGTTTTTCCAATTTTCCTTCCGCTTCCCTGACATTAATCTGCAGTATATATTGCATCTGGACAATTGGAAGACCATTGGTTGTTTCAGTCTCAAGAAAATAAACACACATGCAAACACAAATTTCCTCCCCAAATACAACAGTTTAATAAATCATAGGACTAGAAAACACATAGGCCTTGAGGGAAATTTTTAGTTCAGTACAAACATGAAAATCTTATTGAAAATAACATTACGAAATTGAGAATATAATTTTCCATACTAACCCTCAAGGTTCTGATATGAAATCATCTCTGCACTAAAGGATTACAATGGATTTTTTTCCCAATAAATCTGTGTAACAGATGGTGAATCTAGAAATACTAAGTCATTCAGTTGGGAGAGATGGGCGTGCAGAAAATTAGGAGTGGAAGAGGGGCAAGTTGAGAGAGAAAAACAAAAATATGAAGAAAGAAGGAGGGGAAAGAGAGAGACAGAGACAGGCAGACAGACACACACACACTCACACACACAGACAAAGAAGAAAGAGTGGGGGAAGGGGGGGGGAGAAAGACCGTTAACACTAGGATATTTCCAGTACCTTGTCTCTTCAGTGCCCCACTAAGTCAGAAAGGTATACAACTACCTAAAAATATAGGACCGGGAAAGTAGAGGGAGAAAGTCTGACCTTGCCATGATCTAATTGGACTGTTTCCCCATATTCCTTGTCTATATCTAAAAGAAAAAAGGAGGAAAATATTCTAGAATGAATGTAGTGATGGGTTGGGTTCAGTCCAGATACTGAAGAGGAAGAGAGAGAATGTTTGCTTAAATTTAAATATGATGCTTGTCTATTCCTTTCTAACTTCTCTACACTTGTCTTTTCTGTGATCTGAGTATGAGTTGTAAAGCATTCCTTCTACATTCTGGGCTTATTACTACATCCGTTCAGATTATGTGAATTTGATGAGAACATTTATAATGGGAAGAATGAAGAAGGATCTCCCTCTGATCCAAGCCCCTTGCCTGAAAAGTGAGTTCTTTTCTCTTAGAAAGTGAGAGGCGGGCGAGAGATTGGATGTTTTGGGAATTATCAATGCTAAAAATTTAGAAGGTAAGAAGGCAACAATAGATAATAACCCAATTCCCAGGAATAGTTAATCAGTTAAGTCTCTCCAGGGAAATGGAAGAAAACTGATTCTTCATAGATAAGATTCAACTGATGAAGGAAGGGAATAGAGTTTAGATGTTGCCTCTTTGAACATAGGTATAAGATTCAAGTGTTAACTAAGAATAATTATTAGGAAAAAATATTACCATTTTAATTTACTAGCAGAATTCAGATTATTTTTAATGGCCATTCCTGTTTTCAATGTTACCAATCCTTGTCAGAATCCCAAATATTGACTGATATGTGACATGGAGATGGGTATTAAGGTGAAGAAGAATGGTGAAAATTAATCCAGTGATTTTGTGGTAGCATGGAAAATTTATTTTTGGGATCTTTATTCATGAAGCAGTCTGCTTGGTACTCTCAACCAACCCCTTGCTGAGAATCTTCTGTATTTGCAGTCTTCCTTGATGTAAATGTCTTTCCCTCTTGGAATTTCCCCTATTGGTTTCCTTTATCTACAATGTCTGGAAAACAATCAGATGCAACTGAGTATAGTCTCACCCTCTCTATAAAACATCAGGCTTTCTCCTTCATCTCTGCATGACCTTTTAGTGTAAAGGAACCCAGGGTTTTTGTCCCAGGGACATGACGGATCTGAATTTGGCATAATCTGGGTACTAGGGCAGGGAGCCATCACTTGTCCAGATAATTGAACTGATTCTTGCTCCTGTTGGATTTGAAGATTAAATATTAGAGTTTAGTATTGGACCCTGAGCCCATCTCTTCCAGAAACTTGAGTGTACCTTGTCTGGCCTTAATTTCATCCTTTCCTTAAAATATGGTGGGGGGTGAGGGTGGCAAGCTGTTGAAGTTCAATGCCTTTTGCTGTGTGAAGTTAGATATACTGGTAATAAAAAGCCTATTGCTTTTAGAATTATCAGCTGAGCTTCTTCTATGGAAATCTTTAAATCTCCTAAAATCTTCTCCATCAAACTGGGAAACATTTTAATTCAAGTTCATTTTGAGTGAATTTTAATCATTGATCAAAGGTTTGAGTTAGAGTCTATTGAAGTCTAAATGTCTCAGCCATCCAAAATTACAATACCACATAAATCTATATGAATGATATTTAGACTGAAGAAACTTGAGATACCAAGACAAATGGTGCATTCACAGCCCATTCTCTAGCAGTGTTGATTGTCTGCCATGTCACCATTTGAGGACTTGTTCAAATAAAGTAGGAATGGTCCATTGTTGGATTCTGATGGCACGCTGTGGTTTCTTGATGCTTGATTAAGTGTGTATTAACCCATTTTTTTTAAAGAAGGGCATCTTGAAATGGGTCTAAAATAATCATGTGCAAACTCAACCTGATACTCAAAGAAACATTGCGTGCTTGTATGTGAATTATTTTCATCCATCAGTTCCAAAAGAGCATGTTCATACTATGGTTTTCTTTACATGTACTTTAAAAGTACTTTCCCACAACCCTCCAGTACTTCTAGAGACATATATAAACAATAGTAATAGTTTCAGCAACTGAAGGGAAAATTCAGCTTTCATTTTCTAACAGTTTTTAATGTTGGGCCGTTTGACAGTGCCAAGGACTTTCGTGGGGTGTTAGCGATAAGATGGGGGGCTGGGGCGGGAAACAATATGTACACACACACATACATATTTGTCAGATTGCCTAGGTAACAGTTATAAACAAAGAGAATAAGAAAAATCAATTACCACCCCAGCATCAAAATATGTCTAGGACCAACGGTGGAGAACCTGTGACTTCAAGGCTACATGTGGCCCTTTATGTCCTCAAGTGTGGCTTTGACTGAATTCAAACTTCACAGAACAAATCCCATTAATAAAAGGATTTGTTGTGTAGAACTTGGACTCAGTCAAAAGGCTGCACCCAAGGACCTAGAAGGCCACATGTGGCCTCAAAGTCACAGCTTACCCACCCCTGGTCTAGGTCCTTTGGGCTGTGAAACAGCTAACTATAACAAGTGAACATGATGGTAGTGGTAATTTGCAGATATTAATTTGAAATCATTCTTTTCATTTTCTATGCTCACTTTCCAGTCTTATAACCACTATACTAGCTTTTCCAAAAACATGCCCACAGTCATAAAAATGCCCGGAGAGAGTGAGGTGTTGTTCTGTATTGAGAGAAATACGTGAGTAAATGAAAAATGAAATAAAGACCCAATAGTCTTTAATATAGGCACAAAACAGATGGTATTTCCTATACTTTGATGTGATATCCACTGATAAAATCATATCAGTGTCTAATGTTGAGTCATTTGACAGTGCCAAAAATTTTCATGGTGATACTTTAATTTTTTTTGCATATTTTGGGGAGATCAAGATCTTTAATGTCTGTGGCTGCTAGGTAGCCAGGGAATGCGGCAGCTTCAGAGATGTCCACCTGAGCAAATCTACACAGTGGTGGTTCCTCTGGACAACAGCTTCGGCCTGTGCTGGTAAAGGATGAGGGGTCCTGTTACACGATACGCTGGTGCGGTGGTACATGCTGCAACCTACGTTGTGATATCTAACAGTAATTTATTGATTGCTGAGTACATGGAAAATACTATACTGAGTGAGGCATTAAGATAAATAAATCATGATCTCTTCCTGCAAGGAACCTACTATCTGATAGGTAACGATAAGACATACATAGATAAAAACAACATAAATTTGAATATGATAAATAGAATACAAATTAGAATAAGTACACAAGAAAAGTACAAAATATCATGGCATCAGTATGAAGATTATTGGATCTTGAGTCATAGAGACTAGATTGGCAGCAGGCTCTGCACCAGTACTATGACTATAAAAGCAGCTAGGTGGTGCAGTGGATAGAGTGCCTGCACCTGGCATCAGAAGACTTATCTTCCTGCATTCAAACCTCAGACACTTACTAGTGTGATCCTGCGCAAGTCACTTAACCCTGTTTACATAGCAGTCCTCTGCACAACATGTTAGACCAAGGCAAAAGTGAGTGAAGAATATAAGTACTGTGAAGGAAATTTATTTTTCTTTTGTTTTGATAACTCCTATATTTAGTACAGTACCATGAATAGAGTAGGTGCTTTATATTTATCGAATTAAGTTTAGTCAGTGAAACTTGGTAGCAGTAGCAAATGCATTCAACTACTTTGAGAAGGCCAGACCTTCTTGTGGCCATCTAGTTTTTACATAGTAATATCTCATTTACTCCAAATATCTCCTGTGGTCCTTCAGTACTATGAGTCACAACCTCTTTCCCCCCTCAAATATCCATACTCTAGAGTCCTGTTATTCCCTAAATGAAGAAATAGATTGAATGTACAAGCAGAAGGCCCAGTTTCCATCATCATTTCTGCTAGGCCCCTAGATAGGAAAATAGCTATAGACTATATACATTGATTGCTATGAAATACAGTTAATTTAATGCAAATAGAATAGTCAGTTGTCTGGCATCCTTTGGACATCCTGTGCTGAATATTTGTTAATGAAGGCACTGTGTTATAGTAGAGAGAGTGGAGAATGACTTGGATTGGAATCCTGCCTCTGGCATTGTATGGCCATGAGTAAGTCATTTTACATTTCTAAACCTACCTTTCTTTTCTGTAAAATGATAATCATGGTACCTATAATATCTACTGCGTTGTTGTTATGCAGTTATTTTCAGTTTTTTTCTAACCCTATTTGAAGTTTTCTTGGCACAGATACTGGAGTGGTTTGCCGCTTCCTTCTCCAGTTCATTTTACAGATGAAGAAACTAAGGCAAATAGGGTTAAGTGACTGGCCCAGGGTAATATAGCTAATGTGATCAGATTAGAACTCAAGAAGATGAGTTTTCTTGACTCCAGGACCAGCACTGTAATCCACTGCTCTACCTACTTGCCCATATCTACTATATAGGGTGATATGTGTATGTGTGATTGTGTATGTATATATTGCATACATGCATACATTTGTGCATGTGTGTGTGTGTGTGTGTGTGTGCACGCGTGTGTGTGTCCAGAGGGCCTTTGAAACATTTCTGTCTTTTTGGTATATACATATTATATGTAATCGCAAAATATAGCACTAGGAAAAGTTTTCAAAATCATTGAATTCCACTTACTCATTTTACACATTCAAATCAAGAACAAAATTTGGTACTGAGTGCCAGGGACTGGGCTAGGTGCTAGGGATACAGAAATATAACAAAATGTTCTCAAGGAGCCTGATTTCTACTGAGAGAAAAGGTGTACACAGTTTATACTAGGTAAATATAAAGTGATTTTTTTTTCGGAGAATTGCAGTAATAACAGAGAGGTATGAGGAAAGCCTATAATAGGAAATTCACATGTTTTGTTTTTTAAGCTTTGATTTCTCGTCTTTTCTGATGTGTGTGTGAATGTGTGTGTGTGTGTGTGTGTGTGAGAGAGAGTGAGAGAGAGGGAGAGAGAGAGAGAATTTTAATAGGTAAAGAAGGAGATGCGTTGTATTTACCAAAATCAGAGGTAAAGAACAAACAAACAAAAATAAATCATTTTCTGAAGCCATCTCACTCGACGGAAGCATCTTGGTCTTCTGAATCATAATCCATGTTTTCTTTTTTCTTTCACCTCTAAAGTTGCTACCTCTGTTAGTTCACAATCACTAAAGTGATTTTTTTTCCATCATTTAAAGAGAAATACCTAGAAATAAGATCATATCATTTAGTTTCAGACATGACTCAGAAAGCTTGATACAAAACCTTTACTGCTACTCCTCCACTTTTTGGGAATGGGTGCAAAGGATTGTATGTAGTCATATATCATCCCTCTTAACCATTGCACATAACAATATTAGAGTAATATCTGTTGGCAACATATCTCTTTAGATTTTTAATATGGCAACTCTTGAGCAGTTACCTCCTTGTTTCTATTCTAGCTTCTTCATTAGGGTGAGAATAGCAACACTTGTTCTTCCTCTAAAATGTCATACTAGAGAGTCTTAGGAATAGGGTTCCTCCAAGGGGTTATATTTGGGATGGGGAAGCAAGCTTTCTGTCTACCTTTTAACGTTTTTGTCTAGACCTAATATTCTATATGGAATGTGTGGCCTAGCCTTATGCCCTATACCGAGCTGCATAGTAGTTACACACTCTCAAGAAGGTAACATTTTAAAGAGGACAGAATAAGCACCATTCTTAGACTGAATGACCTTTTGACAGATAGCAAGAGGGGGCAAAAAAGGAAAAAAAATAAAAGCTAAATTCAGGCATGAGCTTTGCTCTGGCTTCTTATATTTTTATACTATTAATTTTAATTTTTCTCTTAAAAACTCAAATGATCCTTTTTCTCTGACTAGTCAAAACATTTTCTATAGCATATCTTTCTAAAAATTAAAATTGCTTGGGATCAATGTACCCAAAAATACACATATTTTTTAACCAACTCAAAATGAGAGTGATGCCTTTAAATTTACTCCACGCCATCTGTCATGGGTCTGGCAAACAGATTCTGGCAGTATTGCAGGTTTAGTCAATACTTATTATTATGCATAGTCTTTTTTGAATACCAGAGTAAATTGAAATAATTGAGAAAATGGCCAGAGGGCTGATGAGTTTTGCCATTGTTTGTCAGTGCTATGAATTGTTTGTTCAGTCTCTTAAAATTCCTCGATATGTGTTTTGTTGTTAGTACCTAAAATTTTTGTTGTGTTTGGGAGATAATCACAGGTCGTAGGGCCTTATCAGTAATGTCCGGTCACTGCTCTTTCTAGCATCAAGTTTCTGACCTCTCAAATTTTAAATGATTGACCTTTAGTACCACAAAGAAACATCTGGGCACATGAGTGAAGTGACTGATGGAAGAAATCATTTGGATGATCCGGAAAAACGTATTACATGGCTACTCCAGAATGTAGTATCACTACTACTAATAGTAATAATAATAAACATTAACTTGTATTACCATGATAATTGTTACCCTTTAATTGTCTATAGACAGAGCTTTAAGAATCTGATTAATGATTTAAAATGTTCACCAATGAATATCATTTGAAAATACACTATAAATCTGTGATTTATTCAGTGGTGGTTGTATGCTGTACATATCTTCACTCCTTTATGACTTGGCAGATGTTATAAGAACTTTCTGGAGATACACAGAAGCAGTGGTGTGATGGTATACATTTTACAACTAGCTTCCTCAGAGGGGGAAACGTACACATAACAGACCATTTAATCTACATTATTAGCTTCTCCATAATTGTTTAAGTCTAGGCAATCAGCAAAATAATAAACTCCTGCTTTATAACATTTGAATATTTAAGTGTCAATGCTTACATTAAAATTTGACAACTGGTTCCTGTGAGCTGGCATAGCTCTACCCTTGCATAAAGGCACATGGCTTTATAAATGGTAGAGGCAGTATTTTAACCCATATTTTCATGACTCAAAGTGCAGGAATATATCCAACATGAGATGCAGTCTGGAGAATATCCTATAAGAAAAAAAAACCTATAATATTCTAAATTTTGCATAATGCCAAAGCACCATTACTATACAATTATGATCCCCTTCAAAAGGAAAAACCTCAGAAAGAAATCTGTCAATCTCGAAATCTATCACCTTTTCCTTAGAATTCACTGATCAAAAAAAATTGTGTATCTTTGTAGCTTCAAAAAAAATTATACATGAAAATGAGTTTGTAATCTTTAAAAGCTAACATTATGACAGTAACATATTACACTTCAAATTGATATTATCTCACTGTTTTTTGTTGGAGTGTGTTTTTGAATATCAAGGGCTTCTGTTTTAAATGAAGTCCTATCATCTCATAAAGAATCTTTTTTATAGCATAGATCTAAGATGCCTGAAGGAAGCACTCATTCTCGAACTTGGCCTTTATTTGCCAATCCAATTTATAATTTGCTTTTGACTTTTCCTAAGAGGCTTCCAGTGTACTTAAAGGATGATACTATTATTCTTATTAGAAATGAAGTATTACAGGAATGCTATTATTATTTTTCCAGCCTTAGTTTGTTTTATTAACTAATCTTTGAATTCTATTGCATCTGAGAATGTGCAAAATAAGTAATATGTGTATGCATGAGAATAATGGGTAAGGAAGAAAGTCTAATAGTTAGGAATATGTCATCTAGCTGCTTCAGAAAGAATGGTACATTGTCAATGTTGGAAGAGGTTTTAGATGCCATCTAGTTCAACACTCTTTGGCTAATATATTTGCATTTTTCCATTTTATCTATCAATGAACATTCCATTTCAAATTAGCACTGGCTATTTCTCAATCCATTTTTTCTATAAGGGGAAATACAATGAAGTCTTTATGCTCTGAATTGAGGAATGGGGGAGAATAAGAGCCCAGATGTAGGTAGACTGGTTATTAACTATCTGTCCACATGTGGGTTATATTAGGTCAAATATTGCTTATCTAAGAAAAATGAAATCATTTACATGTAAGTCCATGCTTGTCATTAATTTTAAATCATTATTTGGTTATTGGTGTTATCATTGGAACATCATTGGATGCTGAAATAATAATTGCTCTTGTCTGACTTTTGAAAAGTTGGTCAATGAAATAAAACTGTGTCACTTGTCTAAACAAAGCAACTGTCAAATTTTATCACAAACTCCTTCTAAATAAAGGACCTCAGTCCTTGAAATTTGTTTTTCTTTAATGAACTTAAGCCTCTCTTCTGTCATTACTCATTCCTTCTAAAAACAGTGGAAAATGCAATACATTACTCAACTGTGACCCTGAGTGGACTGAAGTGAATATTTTATTGATATAAATAAATGAAATTTTGGCCAATTCAAACTATGTGTTCTGATTTTTATAGAAGTTTTGTATATGCTTTAAAATATGTCCTTAGTGAAATGCCCCTCCAAAACTCACACACACACACACACACACACACACACACACACACGCAGCTACAATATTAGCACCAGGTTTTTATCCTAATTCACAGGCTCTTTATAGAAATTTCAGAGACTCTAATCATTCAGAGTGGATTTCTTCTAAAGATAATATCAAGATGAAAAGTAGAAATGTAAAAACTGCCTAATAATTACTTCTGTTATGATTTCTGCTGACAAATGAGATTTTAAAATCTCCATACATTCATTTGCATTAATCTACTTTATAAATTTTTATTTACTTGTTTATTTCTTAGGGCCTGTTAGTTTATTTGTTTCTTAGTCATAGCGCAAAGTTTACAGAGGAACATTTAATAGTGTGGTCATCTTCTCTTTCTACCTAAGCGTACACATATATGAGAGATAGGAATACATGATCATACTTGTTGAGCTCCCCCATTGCCCCACTCCTTTTGGGGCAATGGAATTGGGGCAATTAAAAGGCATGGAAACAGGCTGTTGACTATACTCATGTGGGAAATAGCTTCGTTCTCTCAGTGGCTGCGGTAGTTAGCAGTAGAAACTTCTATGAATTGGATGTTAATGAGAGAGCCACAGGCTTGACTTCAACCTCTGAAATTTCAATAATGCTCTACTATGACAATATTGAGGTCCAAATAGAATTTTTTTTCCTTAAAGCTAGAGAGAGTATGAATAATATTTCAGTCAGTTTCAGGAATTGTGTGTGTAAGGGTAAGTGTGAGTGTGTGTGTGTGTGTGTGTGTGTGTGTGGTTGTGTGTAGAAAGAGGAAATGGGATACGTATGTTTATTGATGGAAGGACTTTCAAAGGTAACGGCTTCTTTAATCTATTGATTCAAATATCTATTTACCAATAATTTATAACCTAAGAATTTGCCTTAAACATTGAATTGTTAAATGACTTATGTATGAAATACGTGGATTCAAGTCCAGGCTTTGACACAGTGACTGTGTGACTCATAAGTCACTTATAAGGCACTCTTAGTGCTTAAAGCATATCACCAGAGCTGTAAAAAAAAATCTCTGGTTGTAGCCCGCAAAATGTCCCAATGTGGCTGGTAAAGAATATAAAAATGTAATTGGGAAATATTTAAATAAATAAAAATACACTACAAATAATGTTAATCTGTGGTTTTCCAAGCCAACATGCAGTAAATATCTGTGGATGTAATTCTATTTGAATTTGATACCAGGCTTCTAAGTTGCAGAAAAGTCATGGTTCTCTTTTGGTAGTTTCCTCATTCTGAAGTTCCCTGTGTATTAAAATAACAGGTATAAAGAAATCTGATCTTCTGTCTCTTATGTACAAACCATTAGTATGTGTCAGCTACACAGTTCTTTCTGACTCCAAGGCTGGCACTCTATGTATTTCAGCATGCTGTCTTTCTACCACGATTATAGAGAATTTTCTTTACCTTTCTTGGATAATTAAGTCACTGACTGGATTAAGACTGGATATGGAAAAATCTAGGTCATTTCTTTCACTCCTGTTTCTATACAATCCCAATGAAAAACTAGGTCTCTCAAATGCTATGTCTTCTTGACATGCTATGTGGGCTGCCAGTGCTGCCACTATGTCCTTTGTAGCAGACCTCCATCAGCCTTCCTCCCAGTGAATGATGCTAATTGATTATGCCCTCTTGGCTGCTTACCCCTATCCTTATTTATAATCCTTATAATCCTATTGCTTCTGGAAATAGTGCATCAACAATGGAGTGCCCTCTTCTGATTCTACTTGCTGTCTCGGTGAATTCATCTTTCCTTGGCCACGATTCCTCCATGTCTGTTGTCTCTTTATTCAAATTTAAGCTCCTTGTGGTCAAGGACTGCCTTCCTCTTGTATTTTTACTCTTAATACTTTGCACAGTGCTTGGCATACAGTAAGTGCTTAAAAACTATTTTTTTTACTCTCATTCATTCATTGTTTCTGTCATTATATCTTCCTGAATTAGAGATCTACAAGATGTATGTGTTAGCTGTTCCATTGGGAAAAACAGTTTGTGTATAATAATGACCACAGACGTTTAAATAGAGGCAGAGAAAATCAGTTAGAATTAGGAGGGAGAGTGTTTTGGCAGAATCGCTGCTAATAAACTACCTTGTTCTGACTCTTAACCTAGTTTGTGACTAATGGAGATGATTGACGATCAGAACCATCTTCTCATACACAGGTTGAGCTGACATCATCCCTTCTTCCAAAAAAAATTACCGGTATGTCCCTTAAGGATCTTTCTTTGATCTTCCTAAGTGTGAGACATAGGTTGTGTTGGGGTGAAGTCAGATCATTTCCCCAGAGATGAATTCTTTTAGATTATACAGTCTATTCAGGCTGAGTCCAATTTTCATCAGTCATATCTGACAACTAAAATGGCTAAGGCCGGTACCATAACCTCATTCTTCTACCCAAAGAGAGATATAGAGGTGCCCTACCAGGAACTTCCTGTCTACCAGGAACACCAAAACAAGACCCATGTGCCTTAGAAAAGTCCGTGAGATACTGAGCTTGAAGGAGATCCTTGGATTTAGATATGATAGCAGGTCAAGCTGGATGATCACAAGATACTAAAGGATAGGATATGACTAAGGTTACTGAATACCACATGAGCCCTTCTTACTTGATAAACTCTTGCAGTCTTCATTCTGCAATACTCAGCAACATTCTGGGAGGAGAATAGTCTGATCACCAGAATTACGATATTAACTTCTCTTGATTGGGATAGATCCAAATTGTGACATGTAAAGCACATTCTAGTCTGCTGTATTCCTAAGCCTGTGTTCCTCTAAAGAAGTCTCACATGTGATGACCAGCACCATGGACAGTTGTTGCTTGGTGGACATAACTTCACACAAGAGCTGAATTGTTGGCACCTTACCTTATGCCTGGGCCTTTTTTTTTTTCCTTCTGTGGAGCTGCCTCTATTTTCAGCTATGCAAAACCCCTAGCAGTTGGAGGGGGTTGGAGAGAAGGATGTGGGAGTGTAGAATTTTGTACATTATAATTCAATTGCAGAAATTATAAAATGTTAAATGTTAGCCTTGACTGAGAATGAAATTAAAGCAAATGATGTCCAAGAAATTGGCCATTATTATAAACCAAAACCAAATTAAAATGTACTTGTTAGACTGCTCAGTCATAAAAAATAAATTATTATTGCTTTCTTATGCTTATGTGGCAGACTGTCCCATTTTGATATTTCCCGAATATCAATCTATAAATCTAATACAGATGTAAATTATTTTTTGCTCACTTTTGCCTTTAGGTGGTAGCCAGTTGTATTTTATCAACATGAATTCATTTTTTAAAGGTCATTGACTTAATGAAATATTTTTAATGCCCCAGTCCATTCTCTTTTTTATAAAAGTAGATTAGTTTTAACTAGGAATTCATCAGTACAAATTATATAGGAATTTTAAATATGGAGTAATTACATAGGAGCACAATATGAAACAAGTCCCACAATACTATCTGATACAGGGAAAGAAAAAGGTATTTTCTGTTGGGAGTAGGATGGTAGCATGTAGATTTTAATATTAGAAATATTTGAAAAGTATAGAATTTATCTTATTGCTTGCTTCTCATTTCTCTTATTGTGACCTTAAAGAAGAACTAAATCTAAATTATTAAAACTTAAAACTGAACAAATATTTCTTTATCATAATGCATATGCATGCACATACGTACACACATACAAACATGTGTATACACATATACATGACTGTGTGACCCTTGACAAGTCACTGTACTTCTTTGTGCCTGTGGAAACTCTCTTACGCTATAAATTATAGAGAAGTTTCTGATCTGCAATTGTAGAAAAATTTCTTTATGAAATCATGTCTGCTAAAACCAGAATGATTTATCTTTATTTATCTGTATCTTTAGTATGTGTATATTTGTGCCTATTTATGTGTGTGTATATGTATATATGTCTGATGTATATATACACACATATACTCATGTACAGGCAAAGATATGCATTATGTGAGTATACAATATTCCCTGCAATAGAATGTAAAGATTTTTAGGACAAGGATAATTTCACTTTTGTCAGTGTATCCCCAATACCTAACACAATGTTGAATATTTCATTGGGTTTTAATAAAATGATTGAATACACGATATAATAAAAGAACTGATTGCTTTATGGTACTATATGTTTTAATAATATGGTATTTAATACTTGAATAAATAACAGGCATAAAGATGTCAGTTTTAAGATTTTAGCCTTCTTCTAACATCAACCATTAATATCCTCACTCCAGTATAGTCACTAATAGGTATATATATATATACATATATATATATATATATATATATACACACACACATATACATATATATACACATATATATATACATATATATATATATATATCCTAGATTTCAGCATTACTCAAAATACAAATATGTGTAATCATGTCCCAAAATTATAATTTCTGTCTTTGATAATAGCTTCTCATATTTCTGTTTTTCACTTTGCTACATTCTTGCTAAATTTCTTCTTTAGCCTTCTGGTGACATCTAGGTACTCAGTTCTCCTTATTCTTCTATATTGTCATCCAGTCTATAGCCTCATTTTACTCCCTTCACAGCTTTGACCTTGTGGTTGAAAAAATCATCTAAACATTAGCCTTTGAATAATTGTCCCATTATAGTCTTCTGTCTTTCCAGACCCCCAACCCTGTGTTACGTCTACATTCTAGCATCTCTATTTTTAACTACACTATGTTGAAAATTTTTGGAGAAAGTAATACAACTGTAAGTACTAGTTTCACAACATTTTTAAAAGTTTTAATTTCAAGTACACCCTCAATGCTACATATCAATTCTTTTATTATTCCCCCATGACTCCCTCCCACACTCACTATAATAACTTTTCATGCTTCTCTTCTCTCCTCAAGCCACATGTATCTGCCCTACTCCTATGAGATTGTTGAGGCCTTTGGCTTTGAGGTGCTTTTCTCCCTTCTTCAAACCCCTTTCATCATCCTCAATTTTCAACTCTCTTGCTCCAGTCTCTGAGGAAGTGATAGCTCTTTTCTTTAAAAAGCCAATGCCTAAATTAATTGTGGTACATAAATGCATAAAATACTACTGGGCTGCAAGAAATGAATTATAAGATGAATAGATGATACGACAAAGTAAGCAAAGTTAAAAGAAAAATACAGTATTCACAATGATTAGAACAATGTAAATAGAATGAAGAGTCACAAGAAAATCAAATGTAAATGTTGCAAAATTACAGAGTACACCTGGAACCAAAGAAGAGATATCAGAAATATTACCTGAAAAAGATGAAATTATTGAGGAAGCAAAGGTTCAAGTGTCTGATCGTTTCAGTTTATTGAGCAATCCACGACAATTCTCCAACAAATCGGGACCAGTTGCATTCCTCAGCTTTTATACTGGACCTTGAATACAGGAGCAGAAAGATTTTTATACATGAAAACAATTAATCAAATAAAACAAATAAACTAAAAGAAAACAATTCAACATTAGGTAATCTGATTTTTAATTGGAGGAAATATTAGGGACTCCTCAATTTGGGAGGAAGAGAATGAACAGTTACAATTATCTGAATTCAGAAAAAGAGATATTCTACTTCTCTCAAGTGTATGTAACCAATCAAAGAAGCATGGAAACAATAACTGTTCGACCAGTTTGGTTGATGATCAGCCAGTTTTTAGATAAAACATATGGGTTGCTTCAGATATATAACTGTGAGAAAACACCTTGCATCAACCTAGGATCTGACAAGTTTCTGGTCAACATAACCTAGGTCCTTAGTTAAGGTTCTCTAAGCAGCAAGTGGAGGTGGCCCATCTTCCCAGTCATACATGGCTATATTTAAAACAGTGCAATAAGGTTTTCTCCCAGTTCCCACAACTGAATAAAGTTTTCTCAGAAAACAGAAGTGGGAGCAGACCCATAATTAAATTGAGGCATAATATGGAGTCAGTGTGACTCAAAAAATTTATGCCATCACTTGATATTCTAATCTCTTCAATTTCTTCAGAGAACACTACTCCTTCACCATTGGCAGTACAGGAAAGTCCACATATGTGGAACATTGGATATACTTTTGGAGACTGGAGAGGCATTGATTGATTTTGATTAATTTTTCTATTTTTTCCTTAAAATACAACTTATATGGGATGGGTTTGTGGGAGTGAGAAAAAGGAAAAGTGGCAAAGCAACAAAAAATTGCAACAAAATATTTAGAAGCTAACTCCTTTATCTGTGCCCTTTTCCAATCCCATCCCACCTCCTTATAAATTTGCTCCCTCAATACTCTTTTCCCTAATTTATTTTTTCTCTTCATATATGTGTGTGTGTGTGTATGTGTGTGTGTGTATATATATGTATATATATATGTGTGTGTGTATATATATGTATATATATGTGTGTGTGTGTATATATATATGTATACATATATATTTTTTTCCTTCACTGCTACTTGCAATCTCTTTCTGATCTATATCACTTTAAAAACCAAACAAAAACACAGCACCTTTCACTTGAGCTTACCATTTATTCAAGCTAAGTTTCTTCTGTAAGAAACCTAATAAACATCTACACTTTTTTCCATTTTCTCAAATCCTACTCCTCAACACCTGTAGTCTGATACTCTACTAAAATTGTTCTTTCCAAGGTTATTAACATAAAATGTATTTTTCCTCACTACTAATTAAACTAGAACTTTTTTTTTGCTTTTCCGTGTAGCACCTCCTTTTCTCATACTCTGTACTGCCTGGGGTTTCTTTGGCAATTATTCCTCCTTCTTGTCTGACTATTCCTTCTTAGTCTCTTTTACGAAGGCATCCAT
Organism: Trichosurus vulpecula; assembly: GCF_011100635.1. Taxonomy (NCBI): domain Eukaryota; kingdom Metazoa; phylum Chordata; class Mammalia; order Diprotodontia; family Phalangeridae; genus Trichosurus; species Trichosurus vulpecula. The sequence goes on from NC_050576.1 coordinate 378,425,074, forward strand.
GTATTACCATTATGTGTGGGTGTCATAGAAGACTCGATATAGCTCTTCTTATTTTCTCTCCCATCCTTGATGCTATAGAGATACTTTTGTTTGGTAGTAGTAGTTGTTGCTGCTTTTGTTGTTTGTCCTTTGTCTTCGAAGAGGACCAATGTCATCATAATGTTGGTGCTAAGGTACAATGTGTTTGACTGTGGCTGATCATTTCAATATGGAAGGCTCTACCACACAGTGGGCATAGTTCATTTGAACATTTGAGATGGAGATGTTTCTAGATCTGTGCATTCCACATTTTCTTTGTGCTACTGCAATTTTGCTTTGCTCATGGAGCACAGCACCTTCTTTGATGTGGGCAAACAATTCTGGGTGATTCTGTGCCAGTGTCTCTCGTGTCTCACATTCACTAAAGTTCTTTAGACAGACCTTGAGAATGTTCTGGTACCAGTTCTTCAGACCTCTGTGTGAATGCTTGCCTTGTGCAAGTTCTTTATAAAATAGTCTTTTAGGTAAACATGTGTTTGACATTTGGGCTATGTGGTGAGTCCATCAGAGTAGCCCTCTCTGCAGGAGAATTTGAATGCTTTTCAGTTCAGTCTGATAGAGGACCTCAGTGTCCAGTACCTTATCTTGCCAGGTGATCTTCAGAATCTTCCTAAGATAATTAAAATAGAAGTGGCTTAATTTTCTGATATGGCACTGGTGAACAGTCTAAGTGTCACAGGCATAAAGAAGAGCTGCGTATCCCTTCAGTTTGGTATGCAGCATTATACCTGTTCTCTCCCACATTTCCTTTTGGAGCCTCTCAAACATTGAACTAGCTCTGATAATGTGTACATCTGCCTCATTGTAGTAATGGTAAAGGTAGGAAAAGGAATAAAAGGAGGAAGAGGAGGAAGAAGAAAAAGAAAGAGGATTATGAGAAGATGGAGAAGGAGAAAAAGAAGGAAGAGGAGAAGGAGGAGGAGAAGGAGAATTAATGCTGTTTATGGCACTTTAAAGTTTGCAAAATACTTTACATATATAATTTCATTTGACCATTACAACATGTCTGTTATTATTATATAACAACTTTGATATTATTATTTACTCACTTTACTAAAATGAAACTGGGAAAAAATTAGAGAAATTAAGTGACTTGTCCAGCATCAAGTATCTAGTAAATGAATTGAGGAAGCATTCAAACAAAGATCTTCCTGAATCCGAGTCCAAGACTCCAAACACCACAGTACCTAGATGACTACATAACCTGTAGCTAGTATATTTATCATGTTCAGAAAATACAAAGCTGGGAGGTGGTAGTTGTTGAATGACAAAGTAAATATTTAAAACTTTTGATGGCTTAGACTCTGGGAGGGGGAATCTGTTGCCTCAAGGCCCTCTAGGTCCTCACGTTTGACCCTTTGGTTGAATCCAAACTTCACAGAACAAATCCCCTTAATAAAAGGCTTTGTTCTGTAAAACTTGGACTCAGTCAGAAGGCTGAATCCAAGGACCTAGAAGGCCATGTGTGGCCTCAAGGTCAAAGGTTCCCCAACCCTGGTCTAGAGTATTGAGTACAATTAGATATGATGAAACTTAATAAGGATAAATATAAACAAAGTACCTTAGGTATTAATTCTAAATATTAACTTAATGAATCTAGGATGGCAATAATATGGCTAGAATCTGAAAAAATGATCTGAATTTCTTAATGGACTTCAAGTTTAGTATGAGTTAACACTATAGAATGGGAGAGAAATCAAGTAGCAGAGCCAAGATAGCTGATTAGAGGCAGCAACCAAAATAACCTCCAAGCAACTTTAAAATATCTAATCAGATGGTCAAAGGATATGATCAGGCACTTTTCAGAGGAAGAAATTAAAGATATCTAGTCACATGAAAAAATGCTCTAAGTTGCTATTGATTAGAGAAATGCAAATCAAAACAACTCGAGTTGCCACATCATACCTATCAGATTGGATAACATGACAAAACAGGAAAATGATAAATGCTGGAGAAGATGTGGGAAAATTGGAACATTAATGCATTTTTGATAGAGTTGTGAACTGATCCAACCATTCTTGGAGAGGAATTTGGAATGCTGCCCAAAGGGCTATAAAATTGTGCATACCCTTTGAGCTAGCAATACCACTTTTAGGGCTGTATCCGAAAGAGATCATAAAAATGGGGAAAGCACCCACATGTACAAAAAAACTGGAAATTGAAGGAGTGCCCATCAATTAGGTAATGGCAGAACAAGTTGTGGTATATAAATGTAATGGAATACTATTGTGCTCTAAGAAATGATGAGCAAGCTGACTTCAGAAAAATCTGGAAATACATATAAACTGATGCTGAATGAGGAGACGTAAAGGCAAGCAAAGTGGGACTTTTTTCTGTTTTTTCTTTTGGAGTGCTTCTCAGCACTAAGGCAATCAAGTGCCTTTGAGTCTTGCCTTTGTAGGAAGGCCCACACCCTTTTGCTAATTAGGTCACTAGAGGTGTGAAGCTCTCAAGAGTGTGAAGCCCTCGAGAGGTGTGAGGTTCTTGAGAGGTGTGAAGCAATCAGACCCAGAAAAAGGGTATGTATACCCGTAGGTCGAACTCAGAATCAAGAATTTGAGAACTCTCAGGGTGAGGTTTTGCTTTGGGGCTCACTCACTGGAAGAGTGTGTAATGTGATTTGATCAGATGAAACTCTGGGTAGATGTTAAGGTGCCCCCCAGCTTTGAAAACCCAGATGTTGGTGCTTCTCTCTCTGGTAACTGTGTGTATTGCTGTGGTCAGATGGTTAGAAGCCTTTCTGTTGATTTGTTATTTTTCTCTGCTTGTAATTCTGTTTGTATTTTCTCTGAAGTTCAGGGTGATGACTTTTTCCCCTAAACTAAGTGAATGTTGTATGTGTGTTTAATTGAAATGAGATTGCAAACCCTTTAAAGTTGCTTTCCTTAGAAAAGCAGATCAAAGAACCTCTGCTGGCAGCCTTTCCTATGTGCTGGTGTTATTGGTCTCACACAGCCACAGTGGTGGCAAGTAGCATTGTTGTTACAGGGGAACAGAAACACAAGAACATTGTACACCATTTTACAGCCACATTGTGTGATGCTAACTTTGATAGACTTGGCTCTTCTCAGCACTGCAACGTTCTAAGACAACTCCAAAAGATTCATGAAAGAAAATGCTATCCACATCTAGAGAAAGAATTAAAGTCTGAATGCAGATCAAAGTATCAAAGTTTGCTCTCTCTTTTTTGTTTTCTTTTGTTTTGTTTCTTCTTTCTCATGGCACATTCCATTGGTTATAATTCTTCTTTGCAACATGACTAATGTGATAATATGTTTAATGTGAATGTATACTTAAAGCCTATATCAGATTGCACACTGTCTTGGGGGGTGGGGAGGGAGGAAAATGTAAAACTCAAAATCTTGTGGAACTGATGTAAACTAAGAATAAATAAATAAATTTTTAAAATATCTAATGAAATCAAATTTTAGAGTTGAATAGTCAAGGAAAGTTCAGAGTGTGACATTATTTCAGCCTGAGACAGCTTAGTAAGTCCTCAAGGGAGGCCTGTGACACCAGAGTGGGTGTATGTCTGGAGCACAGCACATAGCTACCATGGAGGTAGCTATAGCAGCAGAAGCAATAGCTTTGGGATCTCTCAGTCCAGAGATGAAAAAAGGGTTGAACCACTGGTCAGTAAGAGATCACAAAGTGTGCTTTGTTGGCATTGGGTACAGCTAGCAATGATTAGCAATTATTAATCATACATAGTTCTGGCTCACAGTTCCACAACAGAGAAGAATGCTTGCAGCTGGTCAAAAGTGAGCAGGGGACCTTGTCAAATTCCCAGGATTAAGAGGAGCACTAACATACCTGTGGCTGAAGGGGAGCAGGGGCTCTTTCTGGGTAAAGATCAGAGCACAGGCTAAGAGAGCAGTGAACACACCTCTACCTGGACCATACCACCTTGGTAATGCCAAAAGCTTACAAACCTCTAGAACTAGTTCTGCAAACAGCAACGTGAAAAAAGTACAAAGCTTGAGACAATACATGCTTACCCCTATATGAGATGAGCCCACCTTTAACATAAGGTTCAAAGTCAAGCAATAGGATGAGAAAATGAGCAAACAACCAAAAATGAACTCCACCATAAAAAGTTACTACAAAAACTCAGAAGAAGACAACAATGTGAAAACAAGTACAAGCAAAGCCTCAAAGAAAAAAAAAGTGTTCTAATTCGAATCAATACAAGGAAGAACTCTTAGAATAGTTAAAGACAGAGTTAGGAGTGGTAGAGGAAAAATTGGGAAAAAATGAGAGTGATGTGAGAAAATTATGAAAAGAGAATTAACAGATTGTTAAAAGAGGCACAAAAATACTGAAGAAAATGACACTTTAAACTGGAATTAGTCAAATGACAAAAGAGGCACCAAGAACTCCTTAAAAACCAGAATTGGCCAAATGGGAGGAAAAAAAGGTGATAAAGCTCATTGATAAAAAGTATTCCTTAAAAGATAAAATCAGGCAAGTGGAAACTAATAACCCTATGAGACTTCAAGAAATAAAACAAAGTCAAAAGAATGAAAAGATAGAAGAGAATATGAAATATCTCATTGAAAAGATAAATGAGCTGGAAAATAGATCAAGGAGAGATAACTTAGGAATTATTAGACTTCATGAAGGCTATGATTGAAAATAGAGTCAAAACATTGCCTTTCAAGAAATTATAAAGAGAAACTATTCTGATATCTTCGATCCAAAGAGTAAAATAGAAATTGAAAGAATACACTGATTGCCTCCTGAAAACGATGACAAAATGAAAACTCCCAGGAATATTACAGCCCAACTCCACAGCTTCTAGGTCAATTAGAAAATATTTCAAGCATCAGAATGAAACAATTTAAATATCATAGAGTAATAGTGTATCAGGAGTGCCGAGTTTATAATCTCAAAGAGGATCATAAACATGTCTGAAAGGTTCGGAATCGCCGGATAGAAGAAACTCTCAAAGTAGAAGGCAGAAGAATCAAAACATTTATTTAGGCTCAACAGTAACCAACCCATGAACCAGCAGCCCCACCTTGATACATTAATGAAAAGTTTCCAGGCCCAATAAGTACGCCTTGAAAGAGTAACCAGGAGGCTACAGAGAAACATGATTGCGTAAAGCAAAATCATGTTTCCCCCTTTTATGGTAATAAGATTACCCACTGGACTGAAGTCTTTGTTCAGCTTCCTCCCGTAGGTCAGCTCTGCTACTGGCAGCTCCTGCTTCAGCTGTGGCTGTAACTGTGGCTGTAACTGACGTAACTGTCGTAACTGCCTCTGTAACTGCCTCTGGCTCCAACTGTCGCTGTAACTGTCGCTGTAATGGCCTGAAGTCTTTGTTCAGCTTTCTCCCATAGGTTAGCTCTGCTACTGGCAGCTCCTGCTTCAGCTGTGTCTGTGGCTGTAACTGACGTAACTGTCGTAACTGCCTCTGTAACTGTCGTTGTAACTGTCGCTGGCTCCAACCGGAAAAGGAAGAGAGAAGATCTTCAAGCTGTCCTCTCCCCTCTTATAGAGTTTTTTGACATCATCAAGCTCCGCCCAAATGACCAGGGCCGATTGGTTCCTGAGTTGGCCCCTCCCCCTAGCATAGACATTGACACCTCCCCTCAGCCAGCCCCATGACTCATCACACAGGAAGTTCTGGTCCTGCCCCAGAAGAGCAAGCCCCAGCGTCCAGGGAAGCTCAATGAGGTAAACTGAGTCATTCAAAGAAAACAAAGGCCATTCTGGCTACAAATAGTAAGAATATCACACGATTTAGCAACTTCCATGTTTAAAAAGGAGAGGATGACTTGGAATAGGATATTATGGAAGGCAAAGGAACTAGAATTACAACCATCAATAACCTATATAGCAAAACTGAATATAATCCTTCAGAGGGAAAAATGGATATTTAATGAAATAAAGGACTTTTAAGCATTTCTGGTGAAAAGAACATAGCTAAATAGAAAATATGACATTCAAAAACAACAATCAAGAGAAGCACAAAGAGGCAAACATGAGAGAGCAATCACGTGACACTCAATAAAGTTAAACTGTTTACATTCCAGTATGAAAAATGAAACATATAACTCCCAAGAACTTTATGATTATTATGACATTTAAAAAGAAGCTATATAGAAAGAGGGCATGAGTTTGAGTCAATTAAATTAGGATCTCCAAAATATGAAATGCTGAGAAAGAGGAGTGTACAGGGACAACAGGGAAGGAAAAAGTTGAATGGAGAAACTTTTCTCACATAAAAGTGGCATCAGAGGTTGGCAGGCAATGCTTGAACTTCACTTTCATTGGAATAGTTTCAAAGACAAATGAATGTTAAAAGTAAATGAGTAATAAAATGTTCTAAAGTTATTTTAAAAACTCTGATATGTTAGTAAAAAAACCTAATGTCATCTATATATATCTATATCTATGTATATGTATATATATATATACACCTATACAAATATATATGTGCATTTTATCTCTCTCTTTATATATATATATGTGTGTATATATATATTTATATAAAACATATATATATATATATATATACACATGCATGCATGCATGTATATACATGTGTGTGTGTGTGTGTGTATTTCTAGAGAGCATATTTTAGGAACAACACTAAAACCTGGATAGCATCCATATGCAAGCAATCAACATGGTGAAGGAAGAGCCTCCAATCATACATTTTGTAAATGGTCGGAGGAGTTGTGTTGTTTATCTTAGAGCTGAGAAAATTATTGGGAGGTGGAAAGTTGGGAGGCATAATAGTAACCTTTAAATATTTGAGGAGTTGTTATATGAAATAAGTTTTAGTCTTGTTCTGCTTAGCCCCAAAGAACTTTGAGAACTCTCATAGACAGAATTAGACTAGAAATAGGGTGGAAGTCCTCCATCAGAGTTATCCAGACATGGATAATCTCACTTCTCTTTCCCTAGAAATCTCTTAGTAAAGGCTCAAAGTAGCTACATTTTGGAGGGATTTATGGATTAATTTTTGGTTCAGATAAAAAGTAGGACTAAATATGCATTGGCATTCCTTACAGTCCTGAAATTCTGTAATACTAAGACCTTTATATGATCATATGAAAATTTGTAGCCTTGATTTTGAATGGTCATGATCTAAAAGGATAACTTAGTCTCATCCATTTAAATAATTTCTATGATCATAATATTTTCTTACTTTTATTATTAATTAGACTAAAAAAACAAGGAAGTTGAGAGAATAAAATCTAATATGAACTGATCAGATTACCAAGTTTGGTACTTAAAATAGCATGTTATTCCAAAATCACCTAAACTCTAGGTTCTTTTATAAGACACCATAATTGTTTAATGCTAGTCTTAGAAGATGAGATCAATTTGCATTGTTCTAGTTCACATTTTTCCTGTATGTGATTATTATGTTTAAATCTTGAACTTTCACTTAAATTTTAACTTTATGTAATAACAAGCTATCACTCTTTGCAGATGATATTATGGTATACTATTATGGTATACTAAGAGATTCCTAGAGAATCAACTAAAAACTACTTGAAATAATTAATAACTTTAGCAAGGTAGTAGGAAGTAAAATAAACACACATAATCATTGGCATTTCTATGTATTACTAACAAATCCCAGTAGCAAGAGATAGAAAGAGAAATTCAATTTAAAATAACTATAAACAATATAAAATATATGGGAGTCTGTTTGCCACGACAAACTCAGGAATTACATGAACACAATTACAAAACACTTTTTGCACAAATAAGGTAAGATTTGGGGAACATAAATTGCTCATGATAATCCAAACTAACATAATAAAAATGAAAATTCTACCTAAATTAATTTGCTTTTTTAGTGCATGCCAATCAAAATACCAAAAAATATTTTATGGAGCAAGAAAAATAATAACAAAATTCATGTGGAAGAACAAAAGGCCAAAAATATCAAGGGAAAAATGAAAAAAATGCAATGGAAGATGATGTAGCTATATCAGATCTAAAATTATATTATAAAGCAGCAATCGTCAATATTATTTGGTATTGCCTAAGAAATAGAGTGGTGGATCAGTGGAATAGGTCAGGTACACAGAACACAATAGTCACTGACCATAGTAATCTACTGTTTGGTTAAAAAAAAAAAAAGATTCCAGGTTCTGGGATAAGAACTCACTATTTGAGAAAAACTGCTAGGAAAACTAGAAAATAGTGTGGCAGAAACTAAGCATAGACCAATATGTTACCAAAGATATGAAGATAAGATCAAAATGGGTACATGATTTAGACACAAAGGTAATACAATAAGCAAATTAGGAGATCAAGGAATAGTTTACTTGTCATAACTATGGAGAAGGGAAGGATTTATGACCAAATAAGAGAAAGAGAACATTATGAAATGAAAAATGGACCATTTTAATTACATTAAATTGAAAAGGTTTTGCACAAACAAAGCCAAAGCAACCAAAATTAGAAAGAAAGCAGAAAGCTAAGAAACAGTTTTTACAACTGGTGTCTCTAAGGTCTCATTTCTAATATACATATATATGTATATGTATATATATATATATATATATATATATATATATATATATATATATATGTGTGTGTGTGTGTGTGTGTGTGTGTGTGTGTGTGTATACCTACTACTTAACCTATATATATGTATATACATACATACATGTGTATATATATATATATATACACACACACACACACACAGAAGTGAGTTAAATTTTTAAAATGCAAGTCATTCTCCAATTCATAAATGGGAAAGGATATTAACAGGCAGTTTTCAGGTGAAGAAATTAAAGTTCTCTATAGCCATATGGAAAATATTCTAACTCACTATTGATTAGAGAAATGTGAATTAAAAGAACTTGGAGGTATCACCCCACACCGATCAGACTGGCTAATATGACAAAAAATGAAATAGTAATTGTTGGAGAAGATGTGGAAAAATTGAGACACTAATGCATTGTTGGTGGAGTTGTGAACTTATCCAACAATTCTGGAGAGCAATTTGGAAATATGCCCAAAAGGTTATAAAACTGTGCATACTCTTTGATCCAGCAATTGTACTACTAGGTCTGTATCCCAAAGAAATATTTAAAAAATGGAAAAGGACGTGGAGCCAAGATGGTGGAGTAAAAGCAGGGATTCACTAAAGCATTCCCACAAACCCCTCAAAATACCTATAATAAAATGACTCTAAACACATTCTAGAGCACCCGAACCCGCAAAAAGACAGAGTGAAACAAATCACCAGCCCAAGCAAACCGCGAAGGTTGAGAGGAAAGGTCTATTGCACCAGGATGAGAAAGGAGCACAGTCCATTTTAGGCTGCTCCAGTGCAGACCAGGCCCCAGCAAACCTGGAACTTGCCTCAGGTCACTGAATCTACTGGCAGCTGTGGCACTTTCCAACAAATGCCAAAGACAACTTAGAAGTTCAGTCAGAAAGGGCTGTAGGACCTGGATGAGAGAGGAGCACAGTCCAGTCCCAGCCCCAGCATAGCCCTAGCCCTAGCAAACCAGGTGCAGCTTTTGAGAGTGAATGAATCAGGAGCTGCAGTGGCTGTTTCCAGAACTCTCAGCTTACAGATAGCGACAGGATCAAATAACTTTTCAGAAGGAGATTATAGGGGTCTCTTTGCTGGCACTGAGGCAAGACTCTGTTGCTTTGTTCATACGTGGATCTGGGTCACAGTCCTGGGTGGCAGTCCTGGGGTGAGGAGGAGTACTGGCATAGCAGAGCTTATGGCAGCAGTGGAGAAGGAATCCTCCTCGCAGTTCCAGGGCAAAAAAAGAGTGGTTGTGGTCACTCATACACCAGAGCACAGGCCAGGAGAGGAGTAAATACCTCTCCTTAGATCATACCAACTTGGAAGAACTAAAAACATAAAGGTCCCTAAAAAAATCTCTGAAAACAGCTGGAGGAAACCCCTGAAACTTGGGAGAGTGCACTCTCCACACTGGAAGCAGAGCCTTACCTTAACAAAGACTTAAAGAGTCAAGAAATAGCTTGGGAAAATGAGCACACAATGGAAAAAAAAACTCCAGTATAGAATCTTACTTTGGTGCAAGGAAGACCAAAACACACATTCAGAAGAATACAACATAGTCAAAGCTCCTACATCCAAAGCCTCCAAGAATATGAATTGGTTTCAGGCCATGGAAGAGCTTAAAAAGGATTTGGAAAAGTAAGAGAAATAGAGAAAAAACTGGGAGATGAGAGTAAAGCAAAAAAATCATGAAAATGAGTAAACACCTTACTAAAGGAGACCCCCCCCCCCCCCCACTGAATACTAACAAAAAGAAAAACCCTTAAAAATAGAATAGACCAAATGGCAAAGTAGGTCCAAACAGCCAATGAGGAGAAGAATGCCTTGAAAAGCAGATTTGGCCAAATTGAAAAGGGGTCCAAAAGCTCATGGAACAAAATCATTCCTCAAAAATTAGAGTGGAGCAATAGGAAACTAATGACTCTATGAGAAATCAAGAAATTATAAAACAAAACCAAAAGAATGAAAAAATAAAGGAAAATGTCTAGTATCTCATTGGAAAAACAACTGACCTGGAATATAGATCCAGGAGACATAATTAAAAAATATTGGACTACCTAAAGGCCATGATCAAAAAAAGAGCCTAGATATCACAAAGTTATCAAGGAAAACCGCCCTGATATTCTAGAAGGAGAGGGTAAAATAGAAACTCAAATGATCCACCAATCCCCTCCTGGAAGAGATCCCAAAATGAAAACTGCCAGGAATATTACAGCCAAATTCCAGAGTTCCCGGATCAAGTAGAAAATATTGCAAGCAGCCAAAAAGAAACAATTCAAGTATTGTGGAACCACAATCAGGATAACACAACATTTAGCAGCTTCTGTATTAAGGGACTGGGGAGTGGGGGTGAGGAGTTGGAACATGATATTCCATAGGCCAAAGGAGCTAGGATTAAAACCAAGAATCATCTACCCAGAAAAACTGAGGGTTAGCCATGAGGGGGAAAATTTACATTCGGTGATGTAGAGGAATTTAATGCATTCTTGAGTAACATCAGAGCTAAATATAAAAATTGACTTTCAAATATAACTCAAGAGAAGTATGAAAAGGTAAACAGGAATGAGAAATCATAAAGGACTTATTAAAGTTGAACTGTTTACATTCCTACATGGAAATGTGATATTTATAACTCATGAGACCTTTCTCATTTTAGGGTAGTTGGAGGGAATATATATAGACAGAGGGCCCCAGGTGAGTTGAATATGGAGGGATGATATCTAAAAATAAAATTAAGGAGTAAGAGAGGAATGTACTGGGAGAAGGAGAAAGGGAGAGGTAGAATCACATAAATTTCCTCTCATGAAAGAGGCAAGAAAAAGCATTTACATTGGAGGGAAAGAGGGGGGACTTGAGGGTCAGTGAGTGAACCTTACTCTCATCTGAATTGACTCAAAGAGGGAATAACATGAAGATTCAATTGGGTATGTAAATCCATCTTACCCTCCAGGAAAGTACGGTGAGGGGAGTATAAGAGAGAGGTGTGATAGAAGGGAGGGCATATTGGGAAGGGAAGTAATCAAAAGCAAACGCCTTTGAGGAGGTACAGGGTGAAAGGAGAAAATAGAATAAACAGAGGGCAGGATAAGATGGAGGGAAATATGGTTAGTTTTTTACAACATGACTATTATGGAAGTGTTTTGCATGACTACACATGTATAACCTATATTGAATTACTTTCTTTCGCAATGAAGGTGGGTGAGGAGGGAAGAAGGGTGAGAATTTGGAGCTCAAAGTTTTAAAAACAAATATTAAAAATTGTTTTTTACATGTAACTGGGAAATAAGATACACAAGCAATAAGGTATAGAAATAAATATTCTCCTACAGGAAAATAGAAAGGGAAGGGGATAAGAGAAATGGGGAGGGAGTAATAGAAGGGAAGGCAGATTAGGGGAAGAGGCAATAGAAACAAAAAACTTTTGGGGAGGCACAGAGTGAAAGAAGAGAAAGAACAGAATAAACAGGAGTAGGTAGGATAGGATGGAGGGAAATACAGTTACCAATAGTAACTGTGAAAAAAAAATGAAGTAAGTTTTCTGATCAAGGCCCCATTTCTCTAACATATAGAGAAGGCTGTCAGATTTATAAACATAAGAATCATTCCTCAATTGATAAATATCAAAAGATATAATCAGTTTCCAGATGAAGTAATTAAAGCTATCTATAGCCATATGAAAAAAAAATCTAACTCACTGTTGATCAGAGAAATGCAAGTTAAAACAATTCTGAGGTACTATGTCATGATTATCAGATTGGGTAATAGGACAGAAAAGGTAAATGACAAATGTTGGAAGGAATGTGGGAAAAATGAGACATTAATGTGCTATTGTTGGAGTTGTGAATTGATTAAACCATTCCATAGAGCAATTTGGAACTATACCCAGAGGGCTATAAAACCATCCATACTCTTTGACATAGCAATACCACTACTAGGTCTATATCCCAAAAGAGAGAAAATCAAAAAGGAAAAGGACCTACATATACAAAAATACTTATATCAGCTCTTTTCTGGGAGTAAAGAATTAGAAATTGAGGGGATACACATCAGTTGGGGAATGGCTGGATAAGTTGTGGTATGTCATTTTGATGGAATACTATAGTACTATAAAAAATGATGACCAGGATGCTCTCACAAACACCTAGAAAGATTTACACATTTTTACCAAAAGTGAAATGTGCTGGGCACAATGTAAGAGCAATATTGTAAGATGATTGGCTGTGAATGACTTAGCTCTTCTCAGCAATACAATGATCCATGACAACTCTGAAAGACTTAGTATGAAAAATGCTATCCATTCCCAGGGGGGCAATAACTGGTGATATCTCAATACAGATTGAAACATTTTTTTTTCTTTTTCACTTTATTTTTCTTGAAGGTTATTTTTGGTCGATGTTTTCTTTCACAGCATGACTCTTATGGATATGTTTTGCATGACTACACACATGTAACGTATATGGAATTGTTTGTCTTGTCAATGATGGGAGAAGGGTGTGAAGAGAGGAAGGGAGAAAATTTAGAATTCAAAATTTTAAAAACAAATGTTAAAAATTGTTGTTTACATGTAACTGGGGAAAAATTAAACACTAAAAACAAAAAACCCTTCAAATGAAAATGTTTAAAAATTGAAAAAAAATTGAAACATGTACAAAAATATTTATAGCAGCTCTTTTTGTGGTAGAAAATAATTGGAAATTGAGGGGATGACCAGCATTTGGGTTGTGGTATATGAATGTACCAGAATACTATAGTGATATAAGAAATGACAAGCAGGCAGACTTCAGAAAAACCTGGAGAGACTTATATGAACTGATGTTGAATGAAGAGAGAAGAACCAAGAGAACATTATACACAGTAACAGCAACATTGTGTGATGTATACTTAGCTCTTCTTAACAATACAATGATCTGAGACATTTCCAAAAGACTCTTGATGGAAAATACTATCCATATCCAGAAAAAGAACTATGCAGTCTGAATGTAGATCAAAGCATAGTATTTTCTATTTTTTTCCTTTCTCATCATTTTTCCCTTTTGTTCTGATTCTTCTTTTACAACATGAGTACTGTGCAACTATGTTTAATATGATTGTACATGTATGGTCTGTATTGGATTGCTTGCTGTCTTAGGAGGGAGGGAAGGGAAAGAAGAAGAATAAAATTTGGAACTCAAAATCTTATAAAATAAATATTGAAAACTAAAAATTAATAAATGAAAATTTAATAATAATAATGATGATGATGATGATAGCTTTCCCATAAGGATGAAATAAAGCATTGTATGTTTATTTGGTTTTCAATAGAAAAAAATCCCAATAAACATTTGTTATTTTGTTTTTATCATCATAAATTTACACAATAAGGTCCTCCAAGGTCAGCTTGCAAGGACATACTTTGGAAATTTCCATTTAAAGGAGAATTTCAAGTAAGAAATGAGGAATGTTGTTTGGAATGGTGTTTAACAGGCATATTTTATTTAAGTATTTTTTGCTATTTATGGATAATAAACTGCACATCTACCAAAGTCGTTAGTCTTGATAATAGTTGCACAGACTTTTAAAATATTTAATTTGGTACAGTAACCTGACATTTATTTGAGTCCAGATGGCTTTAATAAAGTTCCTGAATCAAAGTTCCATTTCTGTTGACTACTGTTGGATATTGCCTTATGTGACAAAAATGGAGAAGTCCTTTCCTAAAGATACACCTTAAAATATTGTGGAAATTGTCAATTGCAATGTTCACACTTTGAAAATAATAAAATTGGAATTTGTAGTGTTTTCAATGTTTAAAGACTGTTCATTCCATCAAATTGATGGCAGTACTGATAATTAGTTACCATGGGGACTGTACAAGACAAGAATCTTCTTAGTTGTTTTTTTAGGAAAATGTGAAATCATTGCTAATCCAAAACAGCTGCTAAAATCTAAAACACATGTAATACACAGGTGATACAAAAATGTTTTCTCACTTTTATAAGAAACTATAAACTTTATAGTTAAACTTGGAACCTGGGTGAGAGAAATTAATGGAAAATATATAAGAACTAATGCAACTATGTTTTCCCAGTTAAGTCATCACCGAACTTGGGACTTCTTAAAGAGAAATTGCTCAGTAGCTAAAATACGGATCCATCTCCATGAGAAGCAAGGAAATCCTACTCCAATGTCCATCCTTGAAACAAAATTAATTCTTAAAGATTTTGCCAGCATGGTGTATTATGAATCTCAAATTAAATTGTCTGTTATTGGAGGAGCAGATAAGATAAGGATAGAAAAATTGCTTCAGAAGACTGACCACCAATTGATAATTTTGTTTTGTCCCTAGTGCGTCACAAAGTTCATTTAGTTGCATTAAGAAAGCTTAAAATGATCATCATTGCAGTGAGTACTCACCTATGTCAAAACTACAGGTCCTTGAAATATTGAAGTAATACTATGGTATCAAAACCCTATTTCAAGAACCTGTGGGATAGATACAATTTATCCAAAGAAGATAACTTAAAAATATCCATTGGCCTTTGAAGTAATTCATGTTCTTGGATGAGAGGAGCAGTAATGAATGTCATTGTCTCAAATTATCCATTTGAGAAATACATTTCTGAGGGAGGCAAAATGGCACAGTTCAAAAAATGGCACTGTGAAAGATGTGACACTAGGAAGATTGAGGTCAAATCCCACTTCTCAAAATCCTTGGGAGGCGGGAAAGTGAAAGTAACAAGCATTTAGTAAGCATATACTATGTGTCAGGCTCTTTGTAAGCACTTCACAAATATTTTTTTCATTGAGATGATGCCATCAAACTGATTGTCATAATGATAATTTTTTTAACATGGACACATTGGAAGACAAGAGTCTTCACAGGTGCTTTTTAGAAAAATGGCAAGTCATAATTTCTTTAAGCCACAATTTCTTCATGTTGAAAACAAGAACATAAGATTACATAATCTTTAAGGTCCCTTTTAAGTCATGTGTCTATCAGTTTCTATGAACGCATTGCTAAATAGTTTTCATCATATCACTTTCCAACTAAAACATCTAAAGTGTTGACTCAATACTTTATCAAACTTGTATGCCTGGATTTAAAGCATATCTCTTATTTGGCTCTGCTATAAATAGATTATCTAAACATTTCTCAGTAGTCCCTAACACATATTCTCAAATGACCTGATAAAATGCCCTCAGTCCACTGAATATAGCATGTTTATTTCTTTTTTATTTCTAAAATCTGATTATTTTATTTTTTTCTTATTTAATATTTTACTTTTCCCAATTATGTGTAAAAACAATTCTAACATTTTTTTTTTCAAATTTTGGGTTCCAAATTCTCTCCTTCCCTCCACTACCCCCCTGTGAGAAAGCAAGTAATTTGACATAGATTATACATGTGTAGTCATGCAAAACAAATTTCCATGTAAATTGTTTTATAAAAGAGAACACAGACAAAAAAAAAATCAAGAAAAATAAATAAATAAAAGATCTTTGATCAGCATTTAGGCTCTACCAGTTCTTTCTCTGGAGATGGACAGCACCTTTCATCATAAGTCCTACAGAATTGTCTTGGATCAGTGTATTGCTGAGAGAAGCTAAGTTATTCATAGTAGATTATCATACAATATACTTGTAACTGTGTGCAGTATTCTCCTGGTTCTGCTCATTTCACTTTGGATCAGTTCATGTAAGCCTTTTCATGTTTTTCTGAAAGCATCCTGCTCATCATTTCTTAAAGCACAATGGTATTCCATCACAGTCATAAATAACAATTTGTTCAGCCATTACCCAATTGATGGATATTCCCTTAATTTCCAATTCTTTGCCACCACTAAAAGAAATATTATAATTATTTATGTACAGATTGGTTATTTTCCTTTTTTTCTTATCTCTTTGGGATACAGATCTAGTAGTGGTATCGCTTGGTCAAAGAGTATGCCTGGCTGTATAGCCCTTTGGGCATAATTCCAAATTGTTCTCCAGAATGGTTGAATTGGTATACAACTTCATCAGTAGCACATTAGTGTTTTAATTTACCCACATCCCCTCCATCATTTATCATTTTCCTTTTCTGTCATATTAGCCAATCTGACAGGTGTGAGGTAGTAGACCAGAGTTGTTTTAATTTGCATTTCTCTAATAAATA
Source organism: Trichosurus vulpecula (assembly GCF_011100635.1). Classification (NCBI taxonomy): domain Eukaryota; kingdom Metazoa; phylum Chordata; class Mammalia; order Diprotodontia; family Phalangeridae; genus Trichosurus; species Trichosurus vulpecula. Next base: position 378,441,771 of record NC_050576.1, read on the forward strand.
GTGATTTAGAGCATTTTTTCCATATGATTATAGAGAGCTTGTTTACTTTGTCTGAAAACTGCCCATTCACATCCTTTGACCATTTATCAATTGAGGAATGGCTCTTATTTCCATAAATTTGACTCAGTTTTCTATATATTTGAGAATTGAAGTCTCTATCAGGGAAACTCACTGTAATTTTTTTTTTTCACGGTAATGATTACCAACTATGCATTTCCCTCCACCCTTTCCGCCCATTTCTCCTACACTCTTTCCTTTTACCCTGTTCATTCTCAAAACTGTTTTGCTTCTGATTTTTAGCTTAACTTCTGCCTGCTCTCCTCCCTTCTATCAGCTATGTCCCCTTCTCTAACTCTCTTCCCTTCCTACTTTCCTTGTATGGTAAGATATTATTCCCTCTTTGAGCCAATACTGATGAGACTAAGCTTCAAGTAATGCCCATTGCCCACCCTCCCATTTCCCCTCTGCTATAATAGGTATTTCACACCTCTTCATGTGAAATAATTTATTCAATTCTACCTCTCCCTTCCTTCTACACCCAGTGTATTACTCTTTCTCATATCGTAATTATTTTTTATGTCATTCCCTCAAATTTGCCTTATACCCATATCCTCTGTCTATGTATATATGTATATTCCTTCTAGCTGTACTACTAGTGATACAATTTTTTTAAAGAATTGCAAGTATCATCTTTCCATGTAGGAATGTAAACAGTTTAGCTCTATAGAGTCCCTTATGTTTTCTTTTCTCTTTCTAGGCTTCTTTTTGGTCTTGGTATTGGAGATCAGATTTTCTGTTCAATTCTAGTCTTCTCCTTATGAAAGCTTAAATCCTTTGATTTCGTTGAATAACCATTTTTTCCCTTAATGTATTTTCCTTAATTTTACCAATAAAGTGATTCTGGGTTGTAGTCCCAGCTGTTTTGCCTTCTGGAATATGTTCCAAAACCTTCAATCTTTTTAATGTTGCAGCTTTCAAGCCCTGTGTAATCCTTATTGTGCTCCCCACCCCTACTACCAATGTTTGATTTTTTTTTTCTTTCTGGCCACTTCTAATATTTTTTTCTTGAAATGGTAGTTCTGAAATTTGGCTATTATATGCCTTGGAGTTTTTTTTTTAAATTTATTTATTTGACATATTTAGTTTTCAGCATTGATTTTCACAATAGTTTGAATTACAAATTTTCTCCCCATTTCTACCCTCCCCCCCCCACTCCAAGATGGCGTATATTCTGGTTGCCCTGTTCCCCAGTCAGCCCTCCCCTCTATCACCCCCCTCCCCTCTCATCTCCTTTTCCCTTCCTTTCTTGTAGGGCAAGATAAATTTCTATGCCCCATTGCCTGTGTATCTTATTTTTTAATTGCATGCAAAAACTTTTTTTATTTGTTTTTGAACATCTGATTTTAAAACTTTGAGTTCCAAATTCTCTCCCCTCTTCCCTTCCCACCCACCCTCCCTAAGAAGTCGAGCAATTCAACCTAGGCCACATGTGTATCATTATGTATAACCCTGCCGTAATATTCATGTTGTGAAAGACTAACTACATTTTGCTCCTTCCCAACCCATCCCGCTTTATTGAATTTTCTCCCTTGACCCTGTCCCCTTTCCAAAGTGTTTGTTTTTGATTACCTTCACCCCCATCTGCCCTCCCCTCCATCATCCCCCCCCTTTTATTTTTTTTCTTCCTCCCTCTTCTTTCCTGTGGGGTAAGATACCCAACTGAGTATGTATGGTATTACCTCCTCAGGCCAAATCTGATGAGCGCAAGGTTCACTCATTCCCCCCTCACCTGCCCTCTCCCCTCCTCCCACAGAACTGCTTCCTCTTGCCACCTTTATGTGAGATAATCCACCCCATTCTATCTCTCCCTATCTCCCTCTCTCAGTATGATGCTCTCTCATCCCTTAATTTCATTTTATTTCTTTTAGATATCTTCCCTTCATCTTCAACTCACCCTGTATCACACATATATATACACATAGATATATACATACATACACATTCACTTATATATATATATACATAAACATATATATATATATATGCATATTCCCTTCAGCTACCCTAATACTGAGGTCTCATGAATCATCCATGTCCTCTTTCCATGTAGGAATGTAAACAAAACAGTTCAACTTTAGTAAGTCCCTTGCAATTTCTGTTTCTTGATTACCTTTTCATGCTTCTCTTGATTCTTATGTTTGAAAGTCAAATTTTGTATTCAGTTCTGGTCTTTTCACTGAGAAAGCTTGAAAGTCCTCTATTTTATTGAAAATCCATATTTTGCCTTGGAGCATGATACTCAGTTTTGCTGGGTAGGTGATTCGAGGTTTTAATCCTAGCTCCATTGACCTCTGGAATATCGCATTCCAAGCCCTTCGATCTCTTAATGTAGAAGCTGCCAGATCCTGGGTTATTCTGATTGGGTTTCCACAATACTCAAATTGTTTCTTTCTGGCTGCTTGCAGTATTTTCTCCTTGATCTGGGAGCTCTGGAATTTGGTGACAATATTCCTGGGAGATTTCTTTTTTGGATCTATTTGAGGAGGCGATCGATGGATTCTTTCAATTTCTATTTTGCCCTGTGGCTCTAGAATATCAGGGCAGTTCTCCTTCATAATTTCTTGAAAGATGATATCTAGGCTCTTTTTTTGATCATGGCTTTCAGGTAGTCCAATAATTTTTAAATTATCTCTCCTGGATCTATTTTCCAGGTCAGTGGTTTTTCCAAGGAGATATTTCACATTGTCTTCCATTTTTTCATTCCTTTGGTTCTGTTTTACAATATCCTGGTTTCTCATAAAGTCACTAGCTTCTACTTGCTCCAATCTAATTTTTAAAGTAGTATTTTCTTCACTGGTCTTTTGGACCTCCTTTTCCATTTGGCTAATTCTGCCTTTCAAGGCATTCTTCTCCTCATTGGCTTTTTGGAGCTCTTTTGCCATTTGAGTTAATCTGTTTTTTAAGGTGTTGTTTTCTTCAGTGTATTTTTCAGTATTTTTTGGGTCTCCTTTAGCAAGTCATTGACTTGTTTTTCATGGTTTTCTTGCATCCTTCTCATTTCTCTTCCCAATTTTTCCTCTACTTCTCTAACTTGCTTTTCCAAATCCTTTTTGAGCTCTTCCATGGCCTGGGACCAGTTCATGTTTTTCTTGGAGGTTTCTGTTGTAGGCTCTTTGACTTTATTAATTTCTTCTGTCTGTATGTGTTGGTCTTCTTTGTCAGCAAAGAAAGAATGCAGAGTCTGAGACTGAATCTTGGTGCGTTTTCGCTGCCTGGCCATAATCCCAGCCAACTAACTTGACCTTTGAGTTTTTCAGTGGGGTATGACTGCTTGTAGACTACAGAGTTCTATGTTCCACGTTTGGGGGGGAGGTGCCAGCTCTGCCGCACCAGCACTGCTCCTTCCCCAAGGACCCCCAACCCGAACTGGGCTCAGATCTTCAGCAGGCTGTGCACCCCTGCTCTGATCCGCCACTTAATTCCTCCCACCAGGTGGGCCTGGAGCTGGAAGCAGCAGCAGCCATAGCTGCCCCGCCTCCGCTCCCCCCGGGGCTGGAAGCCGAACCACAAACTCCTTCCACTCCCGCAGCTTTTCCCACTAACCTTCTCAGCAGTCTGTGGTGTTTGTGGGTTGAGAAGTCTCGTAACTGCTGCAGCTCACTGAATCAGGGCGCTAGGGCCCCCTCCGCCCGGCTTCTGGTCTGGATGGTCCAAGTCGCTCAGGCTGGGCTCTGCTCCACTCCGTTCCCAGCTCCCAGCTCCGTGCGGGATAGACCTCACCCAGAGACCATCCAGGCTGTCCTGGGCTGGAGCCCTGCTTCCCTCTGCTGTTCTGTGGGTTCTGCCGTTCTAGAATTGGTTCAGAGCCATTTTTTATAGGTTTTTGGAGGGGCTCAGCAGGGAGCTCAGGCTGGTCCCTGCTTTCCAGCTGCCAATTTGGCTCCGCCCCCTGCCTTGGAGTTTTTATTTTGGGATGTCTTTCCAAAAGTGATTGATGGATTCTTTCAATGCCTATTTTGCCCTCTGTTTCCAGGATATCAGGGCAGTTTCCCCCAATAATTTCTTGACATATGCTGTCCTAGTCCTCTTTTTGATTATGGCTTTCAGGTGGTCCAATAATTCTGACATTGTGTCTCATGGATCTTTTTACAGGTCATTTGTTTTTCCAATGAAGTATTTTACATTTTCTTCTATTTTCCCATCCTTTTGAACTGGTTTGATTAATTCTTGATTTCTTATAGAGTCATTGCTTCCACTTGCCCAGTTCTAAATTTTAAGGAGTTGTTTTCCTCAGTTACCTTTTGTATTTTTATATTTGTCAAATTTTACTCTTTAAAGAATTTTTCTTTTTCAGTGGATTTTTTTATCTCCCTTTCCATTTAGACAGTTCTACTTTTTAAGCAGTTGTTTTCTTTTTCCAAGCTGCTGACTCTTTTTTCATAATTCTCTTGCATCACTCTCATTTCTTTTCTCGATTTTTCTTCTATCCTTCCTTTATGATTTTTAAGCTCCATTTTGAGCTCTTCCATGAGTTCTTTCTGAGTTTGAGACCACTTCTCATTTTTCTTTGGAGTTTTGCCCATAAATGTTTTGACATTGTTGTCCTCTTCAGAGTTTGTGTCTTGATCTTCCCTGTCACCATAATAACCTTCTATGGTCAGATTAATTTTTTTTGTTGCTTTTTTGTTCAGTTTTTTGGCCTTTTTGTTTCTTTTAAATTTAATCTCTGCTTCTGGGGTAGAAGGGGCAATGTCTCAGACTTCTTGTGCCAGAGGTTATAGGTCCTGGCTGCTTACCTGGTGCTTCCCTGATCTTCCTCCAAGGCCCATGGGGGACCTTCATATCTGGTGCTGCACTGAGGGGATAGGGTGGGGGGTGGCTGGCGTTGTTGGAGGCTATAGGGGTCTTGCAGCTTGGTGCTGAGCTGGAGTCCTAGTGCTGGTGTCTGGCATGTGCTGAGGCCATTGGGGTGTTTCTGCATTTCCCCAGGATATACTGAAGCCCATGAAGGTCTGGCCATTGGAAGTTGTCTGTCTGCCCAGGGGCTATGCTGAAGCAAGTCCCTGGGGCCCAAGCTGGCAGCTGTCTCTTTGCTTTGTCACTTGTAGAGTTGGTATCTGCCTTTTGGTTTGGGGCTACACTGAATAACATGGACATCTGGCCACTGGGGCTTGCCTATTTGCCTAGGCCTACACTGAAGCATATGGAGGTCTGGCCACTGGAGGTTGCTTTTTTTACCTGGGCTACACTGAAGCATGTGGTGGTTCTCAGAGCTGGAGTCTGCCTGATCCCCTGGCTATACTGAGACATGTGAGGGGTCCTGGATGGGGCATTTGCTTGCTCCACTGTCCTGGGCCTTAGGATCTACCGCTGAGATAGGGCTTGCTGTTGGCTGACTGGGATGCTTCCTGTCTTGGACTGTGTTCCACTTTTACCTTAGTGAGACAGACCTTTCTTGTCAATCTTATAAATTTATTGGGCTCAAAGATTGTTTCAACACATCTTTTTGCTGATTCTGCCGTTCAAGATTTGTTTTAGGGTGCTATTTTATGGTTATTTGGAGGTGAATATGGGAGAGTTAAGGTGATTTAGGCTCCCGGACGTCTCCTGATCTATTAGATTTTGAGCTCCCTAAAAAAAGGGACACTGGTTTCATTAACTTTATGTTGTCTAAACCATCTAACATAGTGCTTTACACACAATAATTATTTCATAAATCTTCACTGAACAGATATCGAATAGTAGGCACTAATTGTATATTTGTTGATTATTCAATTTGTTGATTCAACTAAAAATATAAAACATCTTCTATGACCCTGGAGAGTAGTAGGTAATATAAATGTCATTAGGTCAATAAGCATTTCTTAAGTGCCTATTTGGTCCCTGCCCTCAAAAAGCTCAAAATTTAGCTGAGATTCCAGCTTGTGGGAATAAAAGAAGGACCTAGATTGACATGATGGGTTCTTGAAATATTAAATTAAGTTTCTTATAATATCCACACAAAGACTTTTATACCTTTATTCATATGACGAACAGCTTCAGCTGAAATTCAATGACATTCTCTTGCCACTGCTTACAAAGAAAGAGGCAAATAGCTTTCACTCTGGGAGAGTGTTTTAGTTTCCATCTTGGACTTGGTAGTGACTTTTGAAAACAAATCTCAAGGAAGAGTAAAAGTTTTGTCTGAGTTGAGGCTAGGTATTATATTTGATTTCCTGTAGTTGTCAGTATTTTATATAATTTGGCGGAGCAGGAAAAGCTCTGTTATTTTTAGTTTCAAATGACAAGACACTAGCCACTAAAATAATATTGAGGTTATTCTGAGAATTATAAGCCATCACTTATGGCCAGATGCAATAAACATTTCATCTTGCAGTATTGTTTTCAATGCTAAAGGATTCAAAGAGTGGCTGAATACTTTATGGGACTCAGAGCTTCCCTGGGGTGGTAATAAGCATAGACATAACTAGATTCACTCTAAGTTCTTTTAAAATGCTATAGAAAAATACCTTGAAAATATCTGCTGACTCCATTGGGAAACTAGGAACTACCTAGTAAGTTAAAATAGGGCCATTAAATGACAAATATTCTGGATGTGCGTCATGTGTCTGTTTTTACTTCCTCTATCTTATAGGGTACTGTGTAGATTCAAATGAGAGAAAAATGAAATGGGAATTTTCAATGAAGCTGGAATCTTGAGAGCAGTATTATTCTATCAGATAGAGATAATGAAGATACTGGTTACCCTTGAGTAATTTCAAAGGGCAGAATTAATCCTTGGTTTATGTTTTCTGTTTGCAATATTTATACACAAATATCATGGCATGTGACTCTGTGTAATTAGTGCACATCTGTTTTCATCAAACCAAGTTGCTCAGCATGCATCAAAGGCTCTGAACTGTCTGAAGTGGAGGGGTTCATCCAGTCAGAAATAAAGGAGCCAATCCTTTGAGGAAAAGAGCCCTCCTGTCATTAATGTCACTAAGCTGAATCAATGGCTTAAATGTCTTTATCTGGTTGTCCTTTACTTGGAATCAAATGAAAGTCTGCGACAGTGATTAATACACTATAAAAAGCTACAGATATAGAAACTTTTGTAATTAGTAATGGTCTCTTAACAATAGGTCAGGATTTACCTATAGATGGCAAAATCTTACTAAGTCAACTAGACATTTCCTGTTACTGGCAATGAGGCAGAACAGGGAAAAATGTCAGATCTAGAGTAAGGATAAAAGGGTTGAAATAATGCTCCAGACATTCATGATCTGTGCAATCATGAGTCATTCAAACTCTGAGCCTCTGTTTTCTTACCTAGATGGATAACAACATTTACATAATTAAGTTACAAGGTTGTTAAGATAAAAATGTCTTTCAAAACTTAAATAACTATAGTTAAACTGTAAATACTCAGTGCTTCCATTCCCTATTCTCTCACTCATTTCTTAACCCTTTGTAATCTGGCTTCTGATCTCATCACCCAAACAATGTGCTCTCTCCAGTCACCAAGGATCTTTTAATTGCCGATTGTGTTGCTCCTTTTTCAGTCATTATCCTTCTGGAACTACCTGTGACACTTGAAACTTCTTACTGTTCTCTTTTCTTGGATGTTTTCTTTTTAAGTTTCTGTCATAGTGATCTCTCCTGGTTCATCTTCCATGGGTCCAGCTGCTCTTTCTCAGTGTCTTTTGTTGGTTCATCATCAGTGACTTGAACCCTTAACAATGAGTGTTCCCAAAGTTCTATTCTAGGTCCTCTTTTCCATCTATATATTCTTTGACTAACCTTATCTGCTGCCATGGGTTTACTCATTTTCTCTTTATAGAAATGATCAGAAGACCTATTTACCTAGTCCCAATTTCCTCTTGAATATTCCATATCACCAATTGCCTTTTGAATATATCAGACTGGTTATCCTGGCAAGATCTTTAATTCAACATTTCCAAATATTAGCTCATTATCTTTTCCCTTAAAACTAAGTCTCTTCCAAATGACCCTATTTCTGTTTAAGGCATCAAAATACTTTAAATTCTCCAAGTTCATCATTTCACCATTATTTTCAACTCTCCACTCTTCCTTACCTTGCATATGCATATCCAGTCAATTGTAGAATCTTACCATTCCTAGCTCCACTACATTTCTTGTATCCAACCCCTGTTCACTACTCACACTCCTACCATCTGGCTTCCCTCCCTCAAGATTCTCATTTTCCAACTAATTCAAGAATCTGTTAAAAAATAATTTTTCTTAAGTTCATATGGCACCATGTGACTCATGTACAGAAAAAAAACTCCAGTGTCTTCTTAAGATCCAAATGAAGAGGTTTTTGTAAATGATGATTATAAGGGAACCATATGTTTCTAAGGGTGACCGCCGCGGCCCCAAAATACCTGCACGCCGGGTCCTGCCGAAAGAATTCGACTCAAGCCTTCTCAGCCAAGGGAAAAGACAAAGTTTATTAAGGATTCACCACAATGGGCTGTCTTAAGAAATCCCCCCTTCCCCCCTGTGATGCCTGTTTTCACAAGCGGGCCAGATTCAACCTACTGAATTAGATTGAATCTGAGCCCCTTCATGGAGGCAAGATGGAGATTGTATACACAAAGATTGTAGGAGGGATTGAGGGGTGGTCTGGGGTGACTAGAGGAGGGGTTTAGGGAGGGTCTTGAGGGGAAGTCTAAGGAAGATAAGGTGGAGCCAGAGTCCAGGATCCAAGGTAGTGAGATATCAAGGTTGGGAAGTAACTGAAGGCATGCATATCTAAAGTAACAATAGAGGGAGAGATCTGGGCCCAAAGACAATGTGAGGCTTGTGGCCCTAGGGGAAGGCCAGATCCAGCCGGAAGACTCAGAGACAGCTCAAGGGGGCTCCCAGAGACTGCACTCCAGACTCAAGGGGGTTCCCAGAGACTGTGCCCTCATCACAAACTTTAGCTTTTAAAGCTTAGCTTTTAAAACACATCACAACTCAGAAATCACTCTATGTAGAATTTAACTACAGTTTATTCATTTGTACTTATTACCTTTAGATTTATACTGTATATATTAATATGCATATGTGTTGTCTCCATTAGAATGTAAGCTCCTTGAGCATGGAAATTGCTTCATTTTTTAATACTCATATCCAATTCACAACACTTAACATATATGCACGTATGTATATATACAGATGTGTATTTATATAGTAGGTACTGTGGAAAATATTATACTATTTTATATCATTTTTGTAATTTCAATAAGACTCAGGGCCTGAACTACTTAACCAGAAGAAAAGCCTGATCCTAACAGTCTCTTTGTTCTCTGAGTAAGCTCAGAGATACCTCTATCTTGTATCAACAAATCCAGATGGAGCATTTCTTGCTCTGTCCATGGCCATTAAGGGTGAAAACCTTGAGCCCAGACACTATCTTGAATTATGTGACTTTTCCTTATCCTAATATTTTATGCGCATATACTATGTTGTGGAATGTTAATGGCCAATTAAACACAGAGATCCTGGGGTTGTAAATCCAATTGATACTTTGACAACTATCTAATTTGTTGTATTTACAATCTATTCCATTAAGGAAAATCCTCTTCTTGTATCATGGTTAAACATACATGGGGGTCATAAAAATGAGGTCATACAGGCTTGCTAGCTCTGCTAAAATAACGTATATAAGTTTTCTCATTGCTTTGTTCAGGCAGCCAGAGTTATACTCTGACTCCTTGTACGTACAAGTAAGCTAGCTCCGCTATGCTTTAAGGGAAAATAATAAACAACATGGATTTTTCTATCACCTAGCTCTATTGTTTCCTTCAACCAAATTTTCAGGTTTAACAGTTATGGTGCCGTGACTTTTGGATGGAAATGATGGAAACGGGACAACGCAGCCCAACCTTGCCAACGCTTTTGGGCGCCATAGGATTAATTTTTCCTGGAATTTTGGCCTTGACAAGGTGGGGTAAGTTGTCTCTCTTCCCAGCTTCCAAAAAGAACTCCCACAAAATTGGTTGAAGTCTGGAAATTCCCTTTAAGCTAGCTCTGGGGGCAGGGATCAAATCTGTGGTAAAACACAGATCTGCGGTCAAACGCACATAGATCCCCTGGAAACACTGATTGATCTAGAAAATTAACTATGGATCAGTCAAAAACTAGAATTAGAAGTCCAACTGTTCCTCCACTCCCTCCCTTCCTTCCCTTGGAGGCTCTGGTCCTGGGGAGAAAAACTGCACTTGGCTTTTTCCCTCCCCTTCTGCCTCCCAGGAAGGGCTCTGATCCTGAGAGAGGTAACTCTGTTCTGCTACCGTTGCCTCCTCTCTCTCTTCCCTCCCCGCCCCTTTCCCCCTTTCCCTTAAGGGCTCTGTTTTTGCCTTCTGCCCTATTCCTCCTACCTTCCCTTGAAGGCTCTGATTATGGGGAGGATAAATGCATTTTATCCTTACTCCTCACCTTCCTTTACCTGTCCTAGTCCTCCTCCATCTTCCCTTTCCCCATTCCTAAGGGATAGGAGAGTCAGAAAAATCAGGAACGCCAAGGCTTCCCCAAAGACCATAGGGGTGCTAATAGCTAACTCATGAAAGCTTCTAATTCTCTGTTGTTTGAACTCTGAGCTCAGTCTGTATTTGTTCTGTATTTGTTTTGTTAATTGTCTGTTAACTGTGTGTGTGAGAGCGTGTGCTGTGAAATGTCTATACCGTGTAAAATCTGAAACGCAGGTAGCCAGAGAATTCTAAGGCTGCAGTTAGGGAAACAGAGACTCTATTTCCTTTTTCAATGTTTGGCCTGGCCAGCCGAACTTGAAGAAAAAAATAGAGCTGAAACATTTTAGCATATTCTGGGATTGATTATTCATTAAAAGTTTGGAAATTGGTTAGTTGGATTTTGGGACAGAACTCCTGAGACTGTAAAATCCCTCCAGGAGCTCACTCTTGCTAAAACACCCTCCCAATGCTGATCACTTAGGTGAAGTTTACTTGAGTTACAATCATTGAGATCTTTCACTATTGTTGTCTTGTCTCTGACCAAGCCAGAGCTGCAGTAAAAGTTAGAGCAGCTAAAACAAACTCCTCTCTCCTCCCAGATCAGATTAGGAGAAGAGAATGCAGGAGAACTGTAGGGAAAACTTAAATCACCTTTCCCCACCTGGCAAAAGGAGGAGAAGGACAGAAATTCACAGACTGACAGTATTCTGACAGTCCTGTGCCCCTGGGTACCTTTGTAGCCCATCCTTTTTGGCAAAGCTTGGAAATGTCACCCAGGTCCTATGCATTTCCCCCCCCTGAACTCAGCAGCTGCAAACCGCCCTAGGCTCAGTAACTTCTGCAGTTGTGGGGGAAGGGTGAGGTAGATGGATTTGGACTTTCTGCCTCCCAGAATTGTCACCACTGGGATACTAGCTTCTGCTCTAGGTAACTTCTCTAGGTAACTTCACACTTCTTGTTCCAACTGCAAAACTGTATTTTAATCTGTTTGACCTGTTTCCTGAGTTTTAAAGGGAAAGTAATAATGATGGTTGTTACGGGATCAAAATGATAATGATTGTAAAATGCTTAACACAAAGTCTGGTATATGTTAGATACAACATTATTATTATCTCTCTCTGATTTAATGTAATTGTTAACTTTTGAAGTGGTTTTTAAGTACCAAAAGTAATAAGCTGAATAATTTCTATATGTGGTAATCTGGAAATGCAATAGATGTCATCTGAAAATTGTTGTTTCTGTATTTCTAAACTTGCATTGTGTTCCCAAAAATTCTCTTAGATTGTGGAATTTGAGAAGACCATTGTGTGGTAAGAAATGATATTATAGCAATTTTAATCTGATTTTGATATATGTGAATTGGGTTTCCAAAGGGAGGTGATAAAATCTGGAACTGTTATATGTGGTTATAACAAGTAAATAATTAATAATACTGATATTTAACCATGAGAACAGACTTTCTGTGTGAAAAAGTTTTCTATTATGAGAATATATCTGGTGATTTAAAGTTATAGTTTCAAATGATGAGATGAAAGATTCTCTGTGCAAGGAGATTTAGGAATATGTTCACCTAACTGATAAATGGGTTGTTTCAAGTTTTAAAATGCATAATTATGTTTAGGGCACTGTTACATTTCTAAATTGTGTAATTTGACAAACAGATGTAACAGCAATATTGAAAAATGTGGTAATCTTTTACAATGCTAAGAGTATTGGGCCTTAGAAATTAAAATGTTACCACCAGTGGTTAGGAATCAGATTTGATTTGCTTATCCAACTCAGTTATGATCACTAGATTGGTAATTAATTGGAATCTGTTTCAAGTCTTAGATACATGATAATTGCTTGTGGTATACTTATCTCTAAGTTAGTTATTATATACAAATTGATTAACATCGCATTACCTGTGCTGTTAGAGAATAATTTCTCTTATAATCTGGATGTTGTTAGATTAAGAATCGTAGTTAATTAAGAAATTGAGGTTTTTAACTGAAACAAGAACTTTTGAAACCATCTAGTCATGAATTCTTATCAATCTTGTGTGGTTTTCTGTGTAGAGGAATTCTTATGGAAAAAGCTTTTTTTTTTAAAGTCCTGGTAAACTTTGTTATTGTGATAGGGTTAATTTAATTGAGTATGTAATTTATAGAAATTAAATGTCCTCCCATTGTAACACTTTTTGACTAAGGAATTTGTAATATCTAGGAATTCTGGGCAATATTTGAGAATGAGGACATTTGGTACCAACTTAGTTAATGAATTCCAGTATTTAAGGGTTAATTTGCTTTAAGGAAAATATTTTTGGAAAATGTTCTGTAAAATCTTTTTGTGTAATTTTGGAAGGCCTGCTGAATTTCCACCTGTAAGCCAATTGGTTGCAGTTCAAACCTATTGTGAGTTCTCGGAGTTTCTGGATGAGAACCTTATTAGAATTATTAGAATTAATGCTTATCTATAGAAGCGCCCATTCAATGTCTTATTCAAGGTTCTTTTTTGAGTAAGGAGGTTGGAAACGACAGTCTGAATTCCTTACTCCTCCCCGCCCTTAGTTTAGATAAGAAGATTCACCTTAGCCCACCTGTCAGAAGGGAAGGAAAGGGGAGGGGCAACAATTACTGGGATTTGAGTTTTTACTGAAAGAAGGAACAGTAGGGGTCAGAAGTCTAAAAAAAAACTGGCTTTTTAAAGTCAGCAAAAGCGATGCGTTTTTAGGATAAGACTGGGTTTCGAGGAGGATGTGGGTCTTAAGGATACAGTTTTTATTAGTGAAGCTTGCCATCTGATGGGAAAGAACCCACCCTCAGGGGGAGATGATGTGGCAGATCTCTTTAATCAGAAATAAGCAGGTAGTGACAAAAGGGAAGTTATCTGCCAGAATCTGCTACCATTGTGAAAGAAGTTGTTTTTTTTTTTTGAAAAAATGGGAAATTGGATAAATGCAAATATGTAAAATCTTGTTGTTTTAATCAAATGACTGGTTATATTGGTACTCTTCTATAGTCAAATGAAAGATAATATGGTTTCTAAAGTGTTAATGAGAATAATTAGAAAGGGAAGAGAAGTTTTATGATGTAGGGTTGAATCATTATCCCGTGGACCAAGACTGGGATTTTAAAGGTATACTGTACTTATGTGAAATAGAGTTCTTAGGTGTTGTGAAGTGATATAAGAGCAATTAGGTATTGCCACAAATAGTGTAATTAATTACTGCGACTAAATCAGAGACATCTTCAGTTTAGGTAAACAATTCTAGAAGTATTTTGGAAAATGTTTTTGTGATTTTAAGCGAGAGTTAGAGCTTAACAATGTGTATAAGACTCAATTCCTGAAGTGTTCTTTTTTTTTTCCCTCCAGAAGGAATTAACAGGGACAAATCCATTGACTTGTGAGGTCAGTCATTAACCTCTTTTGTTTGTTTAAGCAAACTGGAATGGGATTCCAGTATACACAGTTATGTCAGTAAAAGGTACTAACTTATGAGTTGTTTTGTGTTATGGTTGAAACGTAAAGGGACACTGAGTAATAGGTTGGAAAGGTAAATAAAAGCTTGAGGGGATACGAAAGGCAGATGAGAAAGTTAGGGGACAAATGGGAGTTAGCTAAGCCTTCCCTGTCCTGAGAATGATAGTTTCAGATGGTTTTAGCAAGTTGGAAAAGAGTGTGAGGAAGTATTTAGAAGCTGGAAAAGTTATGTAGCTTGATTTGATAATTATTAGCTCAATGAAATTTGAGACAGTCCTATCTGAAGGATATTTATTTGCTATTTAAGATTTTATGGGACTACAATTTAATATTGTTTTAAGCTCTGATTACAGGTATAGGTCACATGAAGCCAGTAGTGGAATGGCAGGCATTACAGACTGAGAATTCTTAAAGGTGGATGTCTATGCCTGGAAAAAAGTCTTGAAGACAACCTTGGACACAGCCTAGGTAGGATCTTCCTGACTCTATTTCCCAATTCTGCTATTTCCTTTCTGAAAAGGAAAATCCCCACCTGATTACTCCTAAGCCCTGCTTTCAGCATCTAATGGCTATATGATTGGCTAACAGATATGACTCATGCCTGCAATCAAACAGAGCTAAGGAACTTCTTTCCTTCTGTTAAGATATATGAAATTGTCCCTCGTTCCTTTCATAGCAAATTTATATTATCAGGAAGTTTTGTAAGCACAATGCTAAATCTATTAGGTAATAGATGGATATTGGAATATCTCTGAGTTATTATAATAGGATACAGGAATGAATAGCTTACAATTTTAACCTATGTTCATGACCAAATAAAGATTAGAAGGGATATAGAGATAACATCCTCCAAAAGGAGGAAATGATTAGACACAGTAATAAGACAAAGATGTAATGTGATAAATGTCTAATTAAATAGGATAGCAAATTTTGAGAGGAAAAGGCAATAGGACCAAATTGATTCCTCTAAGAATTATATACAGATGTGTATGATTGGCTCCAAAATTTATCAGTCATGGAAATTCAAGCTAATAACTGTGTTTAGGTGGTAAGATCTTAAATGTGGATTTTTGTACAAGAAAAAAAAGGAAGATGAATTCAATTTATGGTTGGACCTTTATATTTTAAAGGACTCTTACACCAGGTACAAAATTTAGGTAAGGTTAGAAACAGTAGATGATATATGAACTGAAATACTCTGAAGTTAAAAGAAGGAGAGCCAAATTTAAGTGATTAAGTTATATTAAGTTAGAATTGTCTGAGGATTTCTAGATCTGAACCAGAGAAGCAGAACTCTCTTTTACTATCTAGGAACCAGATAACCACAATCAGGCATCTGAAAAAAAATTTTTTTTTGCTTTAAATGGACATTGGAAATATGTAACTGGGATTTAAAGCTACTTTGTATTTGTACTGTTTGAACTTAGCCCTGAGTGGCTGGGACCTATGGTGTGCTGTTTTTCTCTCAATTATCAAATTACATGTGTTCTGAGAGCTCCTGTCAGATCTGACTACTTCTATAGCTGCCAACTTGTGGATATGGACTCCTTGATCCTTCTATCACATCTGATGATTGCCCGTGCTCCTGAGTGGACATCTGAGCCCATAGGACACCTTGCCCTCCGGTTTCAAAGAGCCTGAAGGGGACAGCATCGGACACAGGCAACCTTCCCAAGAGCCCGGACCAGAACCCTAACGAAGAACTGCTCTTTCCCTTTCTGAGTCCCTTGCGTTCCCAAGACTGTTTACTTGTACCTTTGGTGTCTTTAGCTTATTTTACTTAGGTGTTCTAGTTTCCCCATTATGCTGCCTACTGATACCCCTTTCAACTTGCTCCCCCTGCTTGTTTACAAGTAGTTTATAATTACTGTGCATCTCTGGGGATGTCCAAACACAGAAAGAGAAAAAAAAAACCTGAATCCACCTAGATAAGGATTTTCTTTTTACAACTTTACCCCTGAGGAAGATAGAGGTTTTTCCATACCTTAATTGGTCTTCAGGTGAAACTTTCAGCTTACCTTTGACCAAAAGGAGGAAATGTGGAAAATATTATACTATTTTATATCATTTTTGTAATTTCAATAAGACTCAGGGCCTGAACTACTTAACCAGAAGAAAAGCCTGATCCTAACAGTCTCTTTGTTCTCTGAGTAAGCTCAGAGATACCTCTATCTTGTATCAACAAATCCAGATGGAGCATTTCTTGCTCTGTCCATGGCCATTAAGGGTGAAAACCTTGAGCCCAGACACTATCTTGAATTATGTGACTTTTCCTTATCCTAATATTTTATGCGCATATACTATGTTGTGGAATGTTAATGGCCAATTAAACACAGAGATCCTGGGGTTGTAAATCCAATTGATACTTTGACAACTATCTAATTTGTTGTATTTACAATCTATTCCATTAAGGAAAATCCTCTTCTTGTATCATGGTTAAACATACATGGGGGTCATAAAAATGAGGTCATACAGGCTTGCTAGCTCTGCTAAAATAACGTATATAAGTTTTCTCATTGCTTTGTTCAGGCAGCCAGAGTTATACTCTGACTCCTTGTACGTACAAGTAAGCTAGCTCCGCTATGCTTTAAGGGAAAATAATAAACAACATGGATTTTTCTATCACCTAGCTCTATTGTTTCCTTCAACCAAATTTTCAGGTTTAACAGTACTAAATAAATGCTTCTTGATTGATTGATGCTTACATATCTGATTATTAGTAGTATTGTTATCTTCTTGCCCTTTTAATATTAGAGTTTAGGGACTCAGAAGGAGAGGAAAAAGAACCTGAATAGAAATTTTTCTATTCCTTTGCTTGGTTAATTTATGGCTTCATGGAATGAAATTTAATTTCTTATCATAAAATTTTGGTGTCCATCAACCTATTCCCTGTTATCTCCAACTTTCCTACAGGGAGAAAAAAATCTTTTAGGAGAGATTCAATTTAACTATTACACCAGAAAAAATATTAGAGGGACTTTTAAAAAATGAAAGGACACATAGTACATAGACACGAAATATTTTATTAATAATTGCAATAACAATAAAGAGAATCACTGTCCAACAACTAGCAATCAGTAGTAGAGGAGTTTATGGCTTAGAAAAATTTTCAGTGAAGTCCTATTGGAAAATAGGGATCCTCCTGCCATATAGTCTCCAGCTACATCCAATGCCTGGCTGTCCTGGCCATTCCTTTATGGTGAAAGAAGAGGACTCTGTAACTTTCCAGATCTGTGCATATGTTAAACAGGTCCAGGATAAAACTTGTCGTTGTCATCCTATGTGGAGAAGACATTTTTAAATCCCATAATTTTCAAGTTTCTCCATTTCTCTCTCTTTGTTCCATTAATATCATTTTTATGCTTTGCTTTGATTCCAATAAATTAACATCAATATATACAAGGAATTACCAGAATAAGGAATATGTGCCTCCTGACCACATGCAGAATTTCATTCTGCACAAATTTTATTTGATTGGCAGATTCTTCATATAATGCCAGATTAATTTTTTTTAAATATGGCAAGTTTTCTCAATGGTCTAATGTCTAGAATGAATATGTTTCCATTTCTTCTTCTAGCTGTAGAAAAGTGAGGCTTCTTGTATTTCCCATTATGGCTCACTGTGACTTTGCAATGACTCACAGAGGAAATGCAGCTGGTGAAGCAGGTGATGCCCCAGGAATTAGATTTCCACACATTGCAAAGGTAATTAAGAAATCAATTCAATCAGAAACACAACAGAGACAATAACAAGAACAAATATTCCTTTTATTTCTTCCTTAGAAGGGCTTATGTCTCTTGCTGTACATCTGTACATAACAAATTCCTATCTTGATGCTAGAAAGCGCTGCTTCCTTTAGTACCTCAAGTATCCCAGCTCTGTTGGATATGGATGCTCCTTCTGCTGATCTAGATTTCATCCCCCTACATAATAATAATTGGTTTTCATGTCCTAATAAAGCAGAAAAATATCATCACCTGCTAGCCAAGCATTCAAGGATGAGTTTCTCCAAATTTCGCTTGGCTAGTCCCTATGTATCAAATACACAGTTCATTGCTCAGCACACACTTGAAATCTTGCCACTGAGTTAAGATTTGTCAGAGTCAGTCTTCCATTGACTTTGCCTCTAGAAGCCAGAACCACTTTGATATCACAGTACAGAATCAGGGAAAAACATTTTTTCCCCATTTGATGTCTTCTCACTTAGAGAAGATATTGGCTATAAAATGAACTGAAAGGCAAAGTTAGGATCAGTTGACCATCATTTAGTTTATAAGTGAGTAGATGGTTTTCTTTAATTCTTTGGATGTATTTTGAGCACCTTATTTGCATGAAATCCCATATCTGCTAATATGGCCTGTGGGGAATTCTATTTATATATTCAACAGCTTTGAAATCCAGCCCCTCATATTTTTTTCCAAGACCTACATTTTTCCTGAAACCTTGGCTAGATAAATGCACTTGACTTCAGTTAAAGGGTTTATAACCTACAATCCAAGGACAGATTTCAAGGGTTCTGTTAGCATGGATAAGAAAAAAAAATCTTGGCAGAGCAATGATGGTGGCGGAAAAGCAAGGACTGGCTTAAGCTCTCCCCCAAATCCCTCCAAACACCTGTAAAAAAAGGCTCTGAACAAATTCTAGAGCTGCAGAACCCACAAAATACCAGAGGGAAACAGGTCTCCAGCCCAGGAGAGCCGGAATGGTCGCTGGGAAGGGTCTATTGCACGGTGCTAGGAGCAGAGCACAGCCCAGCCTGGGCCGTGCTAGGACAGACCAGAACCAGAGTCGACTAGCTGAAACAGGCCTTAGGGCCAGGAATCATTGAGCTGTGGCACTTACCAGACTTCTCAACCTTCCAAACTCCAAAGAGCAGGCTAGTGGGAAATTGCAGGATTGAGTCAGAGTGGTCTGGCCACCAGCCTTGGTGGTGGCGGAGGTGGTGCAGTGGTGGTGGTGGCAGTAGCAGGAAACTCCTGAGGCTGCTTCCAGAGCTCCAGTATCAGCTGCTTCCCTAGTCCCTGGCTCATACGGTGGGAGGAATCTAGCAGCGGATCAGAGTGGGAGTGCAAGGCGCGCCTTGTGGGCACAAAGTCAGGTTCTCTTGCTGTGCCCTGCTTGTATCTGCATTGTGGTCCTGGTTGGAGGTTCTTGGGGGAAGAGGAGCGCTGCAGTGACAGAGCCTGGGCTGACGGTGGAGTAGAAGTAGCTCTGAAAACAGCAGTGCTTGGACCCTAAAGCTTGGGACAAAGTAATCTCTACACTACAAGCAGTCATAACCTGACAAAAAGCTCAAGGGTCAAGTAGTTGGCTGGGAACATGAACAGGCAGTGAAAATGAACTCAGACTCAAACTTAGACTCAAACTTAAACTCTAGATTCCTTTTTTGGTGACAAAGAAGATCAAAACATACAGCCAAAAGAAATCAACAAAGTCAAAGAGCCTACATCAAAAGCCTCCAAGAAAAATATGAATTGGTCTCAGGCTATGGAAGAGCTCAAAAAGGATTTGGAAAAGCAAGTTAGAGAAGTAGAGGAAAAACTGGGATGAGAAATGAGAGTGATACAAGAAAACCATGAAAAACAAGTCAATGACGTGATAAAGGAGACCCAAAAAAATACTGAAGAAAATAACACCTTAAAGAATAGACTAACCCAAATGTCGAAAGAGCTCCAAAAAGCCAATGAGAAGAAGAATGCCTTGAAAGGCAGAATTAGCCAAATGGAAAAGGAGGTCCAAAAGACCACTGAAGAAAATACTACCTTAAAAATTAGATTGGAGCAAGTGGAAGCTAGTGACTTGATGAGAAATCAAGATATTATAAAAGAAAACCAAAGGAATGAAAAAATGGAAGACAGTGTAAAATATCTCATTGGAAAACCCTCTGACCTGGAGAACAGATCCAGGAGAGATAATTTAAAAATTATTGGACTACCTTAAAGCCATGATCGAAAAAAGAGCCTAGACATCATCTTTCAAGAAATTATCACAGAAAACTGACCTGATATTCTAGAACCAGAGGGTAAAATAGAAATTGAAAGAATCCACCAATCGCCTCTTAAAAAAGATCCCCAAATCTCCTAGGAATATTGTCTCCAAATTCCAGAGTTTCCAGGTCAAGAAGAAAATACTGCAAGCAGCCAGAAAGAAACAATTTAAATATTGTGGAAACACAATGACAATAATACAAGATCTAGCAGCTTCTACATTAAGGGATCAAAGGGCCTGGAAAATGATATTCCCTAGGTCAAAGGAGCTAGGATTAAAACCAAGAATCACCTACTCAGAAAAAACTGAGCATAATGCTCCAAGGCAAAATATAGATTTTCAATAAAATAGAGGACTTTCAAGCTTCCTCAGTGAACAGACCAGAGCTGAATAGAAAATTTGACTTTTAAACACAAGATTGAAGAGAAGCATGAAAAGGTAAACAAGAAAGAGAATTCATAAGGGACTTACTAAAGTTGAACTGTTTTGTTTACATTCCTACATGGAAAAATGATGTGTTTGATTCATTAGACTTCAGAATTAGGGTAGTTGAAGGGAATATACATATACATATATATATATATATATACATATATATATATGTATATATATATATACATATATATATGTATATATATGTATATATATATATACACACACACACATATATATATATATATATAGACAGAGGGCACAGGGTGAGTTGAATATGAAGGAATGATATCTGAAAAAATAAAATAAAATTAAGGTTTGAGAGAGGGAGAAAAGGAGAGATAGAATGGGGTAAATTATCTCACATAAAAGTGGCAAGAAAAAGCAGTTCTGTTGGAAGGGAAGAGGGGGCAGGTGAGGGGCAATGAGTGAATCTTGCTCTCATCGGATTTGACTTGAGGAGGGAATAACCATACACTCAATTGGGTATCTTACTCCACAGGAAAGTACAAGGAAGGGGATAAAAAAGGGGTGATGATAGAAGAGAGGGCAGATAGGGGGAGGAGGTAATCAAAAGCAAACACTTTTGAAAAGAGACAGGGTCAAGGGAGAAAATTGAATAAATGGGGACAGGATAGGGTGGAAGGAAATATAGTTATCTTTTCACAACATGAGCATTGTGGAAGTGTTTTACATAATATACATGTGTGATCTCTGTTGAATTGCTTGCCTTCCTAGGGAGGGTGGGTAGGAAGGGGAGAGGGGAGAGAATTTGGAACTCAAAGTCTTAAAAGGAGACACTCAAAAAATCTTTATTTTTCTAGTCTCTAAGGGAAATTTAGCATTATATTCAGTTCTTTAAAAAAGACATTATTCTGAGTGAGGTCCATTGGTTTCACCAGTTGTAAAAAAAGATCTATAATACACAAAAACATTTCAGGATACGTAGTCTAGTTGATCCATGCAGTCTATTTAAATGCAATTCAATTAAAAAAAGGTTTATTGTGTCTACTATGTTTGAAACATTTAGGTGCTTCAGAAAAAAAGAACCCAGTGAAAGGCTCTTACCCTCAGGAGCACAGATACTTCATCCTTCATGCTCCTCTAGTTACAGGGTTTTTTTTTTAAATACATATCTTATCCATGAATTTTTATCTATTTTAGTAGTAAATCCAAATACTTCAGATATGCACTTGTCCTTATCACTTGGTGCTGGGGAACATTCAGGGTTAAATAAGTAGGGATAAATGTGGCACTAATAAAATGATTCCCCAAGACTTTTCAATCATTGCATAACCATTTCCATGGAAGCATGACTGGTTACTTTTCTAATATTTCATAGTATTAGTCTTGCTAAGCCAGCATTAAATATACTGTTTTTTTTCAAGGTCTTTTGAAAGTAATTAGGAAACACTTCCACTGGAAGTATCTTGTGATCCCATCAGTTCAATTCCCCTTAAGCATGACTAATTGAGGTACAGTAGTTTTGTAACACTTGGTTCTTTCTGATGCCATAGCTAGTGATGAGTTCAGGGTGTGACCCAAGAATGTTGGGGTACCACCTGAAATGATGGAATGCAGATGTGTGGATTCTATTGTCCTAAAAGAAATTCACTTGGACAGTCTCCAAGAAAGGCATTTATTGTGGTAGCAGTAGCACACTCAAGTGGGCCTGCTCCCCATGAGGCAGAGCCCCAATAGGCTCTACTTCACCTGGGAGGCAGAGCATAGGTGGCCAGGCCTCAGCCCTGTTTCCCATAGGAAGCAAAGGCATTTGGCCAGGTTTAAGGTATGGTTTAAATACAATTTCATGGAATGGGTTTGATAAAATGAGAGGAAAGATATCGAGGAAGTGTAAGAGAATAGGAAAGTGGGAAGGGACTACTTCAGCAGGTCATGTAGTCCATTTAGATAAGCCAAGAGAATAGGAAAGGGGAGGAGAAGAGTTGTCAGGTTGGTTGGTGGTGCTTTGTGAAAGCACCCAGGTAAGTCCACAGTAGGGGGAGGCTTCAATGCATAGTCTTCTTTGGTCACTTTTCTGGCTGCTCATACCCTGCATCTTACCTCGTATTTCACATCTTGCATCCTGCTTGTTCTGTCTGCCTCACCTCATCAGCTAGCATGCTAAAAGAACAAGTGGAGGGCTATAAACCTGTTTTTGCTGTGTTTCATTTGTGTTCAGGTCACTGGAAGATGGGAAAAATAGACATATAAGTACAACTGCACTGGTTTCTAGTTCTATTTATCTGTTGAAGATTGACACACTGACTGGCTGACACACTGAATGAATGAATGTATGAATGAATGAAGTATTTGTTAAGTGTTTATTAAGTGTAAACCATTGTACTAAATGTTAAGGATAACTATAGGAAAGTAAGATAGTCCCTGCTCTCATGGAGCTTCCATTCTCATAGGGGAAAATTTCAGCTTAGGAGGAAAGCATTTGTCTGATCTTGTTTCTCAATAATATCCATGCTTGATTCTGACCTTTGCAATCAGCAGGAGGTCTTGGGGCAGTCCTGGGAACCACACAGAAAAGAGTGACCTTTCCTAGCATAGAAGTGAGACCTCAATCCCTTGGCCAGTTAGCCTTCTCTCTTTAACTAGGGGAATTACAGGAGCCATGCATAGGTTTCACAATGACACTTCCAAGTGTTAAATTACAATGGATTTCTAACCCTTTCAGATGGTCTCATCAGAAAATGAACTAGACACACTGACTCCAAGTTATATAGTATGCTAAAAAATAGGAATACCCAGGTATAATGAGTATCTGACTCATTAATACTTAACTGTTTTAACTATTTCAATCCTCGTCTAAGGGAATCTTTTTGTTATTCCTATGATTGAATAGTATAACTGAATGAACTTACCCTTTTACCCTTTGAGGCCTGTTTTGGGTACCAGTACTTTCAGTGATTGAAGTGTCAAAACTTCAATAACCTTCTTTCTTTAATAAACCTTAATTATCTTCACACAGGAATTTTAGATAGTGAGAGAGGTAACTTACTCCAGTAACTTACTGGACCTGTAACTAGGGCCACATATTGCAGTTAAGATAAGGAAATATGAGTGTGTGTGTGTGCATCTGTGTGTACATGTGTATGTATACATGCACATACATAGAGCAGCAGGTTTAGCAGTGATATCATCAGTCTATATAGAGGACTGCCCGAAGGTGGTTGAGATAAGCAGGGAGTCAAGGTCATGTGGGCAAACTAGAAGCACACAGTCTAAAATCAATAGAATAATCTGTGGTCTGATCAGCTGGTCAGAAACCAGATCAGAATAAATAGAGATGGAATAGCAAGAAATAAGAATAAAGATTGTTGAGGTAGTTTGATGCCTCTTTTAACTGCCTTCATTGCTCTATTACGCTAACAATAGCAATGATTGCCTGGGGTCAAGGTGTCTGTGTAGAAGTAGAAAGCAATTATTAGAGGTACATAGCACTGGTCATACTTAAATACTATGTCTGACCATGTCAGTCCCCTACTCAATAAACTCCAATGGCCCATAATTACCTTTAGAATAAAATGTTAACTCTATTATTTGTCATTTGAAGCCCTCCATAATACAATTCCAAAATATACTTACGACATTATTACACATTACTCCTCTTCATATTTTCTATATTCTATTTAAACTAACATTCTCATGCATACACTCCATTTCCCTACTCCATGATTTTGCGCTGGCTTTCTCCCATACCTGGAAAGCAGTCCCTTAGAATCTTGAAGTTTAATCGAAGCTCATCTCCAAGCACTGTTTTCTACCTGAAATTTTTCCTGAGTCTTTGATGTTACTACCTTCATGTCACAAACTACCTCACATGCCTTTTTATATATATGTGTGTGTATTTGTAGAGAGAAACAGGACAGAGACACACACATACACACACAAACACACGCACACAGAGCAGAGAGACAGAGATAGAGAGAAAGAGACAGAGAGAGACAGAGACAGACACAGAGACTTACAGGTACTTAATGCTTTAATATTCTAAACTGCTCTCTAAGACTATACGAGAAAGTGCTAACATGCATTTCAGGAGACAGTTTCCTCACATGGCTTCTCTATGACAATAAATAATGAATGCCCAGTCTCTGTCTCTCTCTTTCCCATCCCCTAATTCAATGAAGAAGCTTACTTTCTGACCCGCGAAAGTTCTTAAAAGTAAAGATCAGTCAGGTATTACAACTCTTTGAATGCATGGCCCTTTATGACTGTGTTTTCCCCAAATATAAGTTTCTCTTTTTCTGCTTGCTACTCCATCTTTTCTTTTTCTGTCTTTTCTCTTTTTAAAGATATCTCACTCTTCATTCTCCCATATGGTACACCTACATTTACTTATGTGTTCTTTCACAGGTTCAGGTAAAAACTGTTTTCTGTTGAAGGATTTGGATTTGCCAAGAAAAGCAACCTAAATCCAAGATCTATAAAAATAAAGCTTGAAGATGCATTTAAAGAAAACATAAAATAAGATTTGTAAACAAAGCTATATAACCACATCACATATGCACACATTTCCTTTATTTTTATGTGACAGAATATGATTGCATTCTTGCTTGTGACTTTCTATGACTTGATGAAAGCATTATGTGCTCTGTGTTCCTCCCTTGCCTAGGAGTATCCAACTATTTATTAGTTATAGTAATTCAAGTGTTCATAATGGCACTCCAGAGCTAGAGATAGCACAAGCAAAGCCCATTTGTGGTGAAGTGCATGATAAGATTGTAGGATCATGGGTTTTAGATATTTTAGAGAACTTAGAAAGTATATAGGATCGTATGATGGTAGATATTTGTCATGAGATTTACGACCTCAGCGACTATCTAGTTCTACCACTTCATGTTGGCAGGTAAGGAAAATTAATCTCAGAGACTGGAAAGAACTTGTCTAAGCTCATATCAGTTCTCCAGCCAGGTCTCAACAAAGACAAAATCAGAGAAAGAAACAGATGATACATAGAGATGGAGGTAGAGGTAGGGAGAGGGGCGGGAAGAAAGAAAAATGAAGGGAGAGGAAGGACAGGGAAAGGTATGGATATAGGCATAGCTATGGACAGATGATAGGTAGATAGATAAATGTATGGATAGGTAATTTTGCTGTTCTTTTCTTTTTTTTTTCTTTTTATTCTTCAAAGAAAGGGATTGTTGTATAGAGTGGCTATCTCAGGAAAGGAAGAAGAATATATACAGAGAAACATAGGTTATATGTGAATAAAATTTATAAATAAAAGTATATTCTTCCCACTCCAACCATCAACCTTCCCCAAAAAGGGCAAATCAGATATATCTCGATGGAAAATGTGGAGAAGTTGAAGAAGCTATCCCATGAGTTTATGAAGAGGAACTGGAAGGTCAGGATAAACATCGCTGGCTAAACTACCATAGAATGAAAAAAAAAGTCAAAACAAGTCATTGCTTTGTACTTCAGTCCTGGACAGTTTTGTTATCTTTTCCTCACCCTAGGAGTTTATGTGCCTACAGCTAGAATGCCATATTCACATAACATTGCCAGAACAGGATAACAGTGCTTTAAAATCGTCTGAAATCTACTCTCTCAGTCTTTGGGATCACTTACAATCAAGTGGAAGTTCTTGAGGTTGGTGTTGTTTTTCAATAAACCTCCCTGTGCTTGGCCATGAGACCATAAAAAGTGGAGCACTGCTGGAGGCCTTGGCTATTTTTATCTGAAGTGAGTAGAAAGTACTACATTTTTTTTAGAAAGGAAATGTCATTTCGGTGATGTGTTGCTAGCTGCTATCACATGTATCCAAGGTGACTTTTAGAGCACTACCTTAGAGAACACAGACAAATTAGGGAAGCCAGAATTTGCTGCTTCCTGCAAGATGCTTGCTTAATGATTGGAACAATATTTCCTCAGCTGATGGAGAGACCACACAGAAAAATTGTCTCCTTGCAGCTGAAAAATGTGTATTCTTTAAAATAAATAAATGCATAAACAAAAAAGCTAGTGTTCAAATGTGTTTGTCTGGCACGGAGACAGCTTGCATGTGTGTGTTCCGAAAGGACGTGAAATGATGTGAGATAATAAGCTGCGTGTAGGTGAATTGGAAACACTGTGATTTGATTTAGGTCAAGATTAATCACTTCAAAGTACTACAGTTCAGATGACTCTCTGCCTTTAATTCAAATAGACTTTGCCAAGAAATGTCAAATTTTGATGTAGGTAGGTTTATTTTCAGATGCTAACAGTTGCTAAGAATTTAGTGAGTAGGCCTTTGGCAAGACAGTAAGATGCTTTAAAAAAATCAGCAGTTTGTTTTGTCAATTACATAGTAATTTCCCAGTTCATGTGGGGGAATTTCCTTGTGTCTAAAAAAGTTATAATTTGTGTGTTAACATATGAGCTGAGTGATAGACTTCATAGACAGATTTCATCAAACAGTGGCCATGTTTATATTCTGGAAGGGACTTTTTTGGACAAAAGAGAAAAGATGTGAAGAACAAAAACAAAATAGTAACAGACACAGAATAATCTCCTTAGGTTTATGAGTGAAAAGAAAAAAAGTGAAGGTACTGAGCATAGTGTTTGAGAAGATAGATTTTGGATATTAAAAATATCACCCTACATTTATGAAGTGTTTTATAGTTTCCAATACATCATCACATATTTATCCCACTTCAAAAGGAAGAAGCAGACTTTGTTTCCATTTTTTCAATACTGGAACCAAATGGAGAAGCTAAATAATTGTCCAAAGAAATACAGCCAGTTTGTGAAAGAGTCAGTTAATCAAATATTTATTAATTGCCAGCTATGTGAGAAACACTGTACTAGGCTCTTGGGATACAGTACAATGACCGAAATAATCCCTGCTTGGAAGAAACTTACATTCCAATGAGTGAGAATAGTATAAGACTACAAATGAAGTCAAAGATTAGCACCAAAAGGGACCTTAGGAGTCATTGTCATCATACTGGTCTTCCTTCTCCTCTTCTTCCTCCTCCTTATCATCATCATCTTCATCAATGCAGAGCTAAGTAGAGTCTCAGAGGCCATCCTGTCAAAACCTTCATTATACCAATCAGGAAACTCAAGCCCAGAGATATTTAGGACCCAGAAGTAGGGGTGGACAGAACCAAAATAGGAAAATGATTGTTCTGATTTTAAATTCATGGTTCTTTCTATAAAGTACTGTTTTTGTTTTATTTCATTAAGTACTTAAATTAATCCATATCACATTATATAATCTCATTAGAAATGTGTAGGTTACACAGAAACAACCCTATTTATCTTGTCTTATGACCAGCAGCAGTGTACTCAAACGGGCTACTTCTTTCTTGGATCTCTCTTTTTGTCTATCAGAAAGTATTTGTGACATTATCATCATTCTTTAACCAGTCTGAATCACAGGCCCTCTTTTACATACTTGCCCATTCAAATAACAGTAAACCTCGATCATGTCGTCAGTTACTACATATATAAACACTCATTAGTGTTTATGTTGAACAAACTTTTGGGATCTCTTGGGACAATTTTTTAATGTAAAAGTTGAAAATTTTCTCGGATAAAAATCTTTTTGGGGTGGTTATGCACCCACAATTATGTCATCAGTGCTACATTCCAGCCTGACTAGGCTTACAGTAATTGATAACAGAACAGCCATACTGTAGAGTGACATATCGTCATGAAAATAAACCACAATATAGTTTCAGCTTTAAATGAAGGCAAGATTAATAGCCCCAAAGTGAAAGGCATTCTATAAATCATTTCTAAATCCTTTTTTCTTATCCATATGCAGTAAATTGGCAGAAACATTCTTGATAGCTCACCATTTCCATTATCAATAATGGACACTGTATTTGACACAGCTGAGGAGGTTATTATTAGTTGTCGGGGTCAGTTTACACAAAGTTATATATGTCATTATTTCATGTTAGAAAGTGGAATGAAGAGTGCTGAAGGCTGTTATGTTTGTTATTTTCAATTGCCTTCTGTACCCAAGTCACTTCACCTCTCAGTGACTCCATTTCATCGACTGCAGAATGGTGATCTTGAGACTTAAGAATAATGTAAAACTGTTTGAAAAGACTTTCGAGCTACCCAAATGAGAACTACTACATAAATACAAAGTCTTTTAATTAACACATTGTGTTTCTTGGCATGGGGAAGTAACATTTAGCTCTTTGTTTGTTACTACTTTTTACTTTTGAAAATTAACTTTAGAAGGAAACAGTCAATGGGGAGTGACCATTTCTGCACACAGGGGCTCTGTTCAATTGGAGTTTCAGCAGAACTGAAAAGCTCTGGCAGTAGTTTATTGTTATGAGGTAACTTGAACAACTCTTTTAATTCAATGTGTCATATGAATTGTTGTTAAATATCCATAGCTTATTTTGAAACACAAATTAATTATCTATTACAAGCATGCTATTGCTTATCTCCTCCAAAGTCTCATTAGTATGCAAATGACTCTAATTAGGTCACTGTCAGACAATATTTGTATGGAGTCACTTTCCTTGGTTTAGTATGATAGTTTGAGTTCCTAATATTTATAAATACTGTTTCTGAAATCAGCTTTACTTAATAGGGATCATTCCAGAAGTCTTATTAGTTCAGTAGAATTAATCTCAGATAACAAAGAGGAAAAAAAGGCATTCTTTCAGAAGCTGCCATTTTTCAATTTGCACACACAGGCTCAGAAGATTAGAGGAATATCATCGTATTTGCAATTTTATTTTAAATTGCTCTGCATCTAAATGTGTGGTCCTGCATCACTTACCCTCTGCTTCAAAATGTTTCTCAATTAGGAAAGAAAAATGAATATTTAAAAGAAAATTAAATGTTAAGAACTAAACTAAGTCAATCTCTGTGTCATAAGGCTTTGTCAGTGACCAGTAATACGTGGATACTACTTAGGTTCTGGAAAATAATAACCAGAAGAAAAGGTTTTGATGATGAGTCTGAAGATTATGGGGTCATAGTTTTATGATGGAAGAGACCTTATAGACCACTGAGTCACCATGGAGTATACGGAGGATTATTTCCATTTTACATAGGAAGCCATATGTCTTTGAGTCCAAGCCCTCTCTTTCGCCTACATAGATGAGAAAACAAAAAGAACAAAAAAGAGAAGTTAAGTAATTTATCCAGTATCAAAAAACTTATGTTTTGGAGGTGGCATTTGAACCTCCGTCTTCTTTGCTCCAAGTCAAGTGCTCTGCCCACTACACCTTAGACAACACTAGACATCACTAAATTGACTAAGGGTGATATTTCTAGACCACAGCATGATCACACAGCATTTGTCAAGTTGTAGAAGACTTGTGATCTGCAAGTGAATTTAAAACTTACACAAATCAAATAATGAATACTTGGAGTATCAAAGTTGTAAAAAATCTGAAGAAAGTTTAACAGTACAAACAAAATAGTTTTGATTTCAGAAACTAATTAACCATAGAATTAGAGAGCAATTCCAAGAGATCATTTAGCCTAATCACTAGCTACAATATATGTCCAGTCTGTAAGACCACAAAAAATTTCACGCATATATCTAATAATTAAGAACTCACAAACTCACTGGGCAGCCCACTGGATTTTGGAAAAACTTTGCTTTGTAGGGAGAGACATGAGATAATTTATTTCCAAACTTCTTCTGACTGAAGTATATGATTCTGAAGTGGCTACACAAGGTACCTTTTATATGCCTATTTTACGGACTGTGGCGCAACTGAAAAGATTGTGGGCCATCTGCCCTGTCTTCATAAGCAGGTTAATGACAAGGTCTTAAATTTGGACAAACATGACAAACCATTTATGACAATTTAACCATTTTGCTCTCATTAAAAATGAAATATGAAGAAATTGCCATAATCTGGAAATTTCAAAGCAAAATAAATAATGGCAAAAGTCTTCTCTTTAGTTTTTTCTGTCTTTGATTCTGCCTTTCTTCAATTTATTGCATCAGTTAACTTTGCATGAGTAGATGGGTCATTGACAGGACTCTCAGGAAATAAAATACAGATGGGAGAATAAAAGAGAATGAAAGAAGTGTAGATGAAGTGTGCTACTAGAGAAAGAATAAAGGACTGAAGAAAAGGGGAGAAAAGAAGAGAGGAAATTCAGGTGTCAATAAAAGAGACAAAGAAAGAATGTGGGTGGAGTTGTAAAGGGCAAAATCTGGAATTTTCAAGAGAAAGAATAGGCAAAAATTTGAATTAAAAAATAAAGAGAAAAGAAAAATAGTAGGTATTGGACTCATGACTCAGATCAGGTTTGAGGTTGAACCACCTCAAAATACATGGACAATATGATTTCCGAGTCTGCCACTTGACACGACCTTGGGCAAGTTACTCTGGGCCTTAGTTTATCCATATTTACAATGTTTGGGTGGGACTAGGTAGCCTGTAAGATCTCTCCAGTCTAAATATGTAGTAAATGAAACATGACTTAGAGTATATAGTGAATAACATAATTAATGGAATATTGTCCTCACAGAGTAGTTTTCGTGGGGTCTCTATTGGATCAGTATAATAAAAAAGTCTTTCTTGGAGTTGTTCATAGTCTTTAATTGTCTTCATCAATAATCTAAGAAAATCAGTGTGCTGAAAATAATGTACTATATAGGCATGCTCAAAAGAATTGCAGAGTAGTCAGCAGTTCTTAAAAGCAGATCCAGAAAAATCCAGGGACCAACAGTTTGAAATAAATGTGGTTTGAGATAAATCAACCAATAAATAATAAATGGAACGCACAGCAGCTGATCTGTTATTTCATCAAGATGAAATCTTGGTGAAGGACTCTCTTCACCAATGAAGATTAAGACAAGTTAATTCCTCATTACTTTAAGCACATAGAAATTAAATGATGGACTCAGGATAAACCTTATAGCAAATGTCAGTGTCAAGATTTAACCCTTGTCCTTCCTTGCTCTAAATAAAGAACTCTTTACGTTGGGGAGTGTTACTTCTATGATGTACTGTACTTCTATGGGATAAATTCACACACACATATATATGT
Organism: Trichosurus vulpecula; assembly: GCF_011100635.1. Classification (NCBI taxonomy): domain Eukaryota; kingdom Metazoa; phylum Chordata; class Mammalia; order Diprotodontia; family Phalangeridae; genus Trichosurus; species Trichosurus vulpecula. The sequence continues at coordinate 378,473,100 of NC_050576.1, forward strand.
AAATATATACATACACACAAGTTATTGAAATTAAAGAATAAGTACATAGTATGTAAGACTTGATAATCTTAATCAACCCAGGCTGCTTCCTGATATAGATGGATAGATTGATGCATAGTTACGTAGATAGATGATAGATGTAGATAGATGATAAGTGAACCAAAATAGATAAATACAAACAACAGTCATAAGTGTCTTTTTATCATCAGTACTTTATTGACGTTGCTTTATGATTATTAATGTTGGAACAAAAGCAACCTTAAAGAAACAAAGTTGTGGATGAAAATGGAGAAGTAATGGAGAGATGCATGGTATGAGTCATTTCAGCATACTGTAGCATATTTGCAATAATAACCTACATGAAAAAGGTGATGTTGGAGGAGTCATCTAAGAAATGTATAATTGGAAAAAAGATTTAGTCTGGGTACAGGTAGATTGAGTGCAATATTGGAATCCATGAAATGTTAAAATGGCCAGTGAGAAGGAGCCCAGCATGTTAAGTAGGTAATCAGTAGAGGGGAAAGCCCAGATAAGAAGCACAAGGGAAAGTGTCCATGAGATTCAATATGTACCAGTTTAATGCATTCTGATATCAATAAGATCACACATCCACTAAAGATAGGCCACTGAGATAAATCAGTAACTAAACTACATACTATTCTTTTAGATCTGAATCATTCACAATCATATCAGGGCCAGCTTCAAATTTTATATCTATTAGAATTGTGGGGAGTATAACTTAAAACAGTTAGTTCTGCAGGGCACTGTCAAAGTCATTCAATCAGATCCTTTCATTTACAGCATGGGAAACTGAGGCCAATGGAGGTTAATTGATTTATCCAAGATCACATGTTGAATATGAAGTACAAGTAGGATTTGAATCCTTTAGGCAGAGGAGAAATATTTTTAATAGTTTAAGGCTATAAAAAGACACATAAGAAAAGGTTTAAGGAATTGGAATGATTCTATCTAGAAAACAGAAGCCTGAATAGGGATTTCATAGTGATCAAGTATATGGATGGCCCTAGAGTAATAGGCTTAAACTACTGTGTTCAGGATTTAGTTTGTAGGTTATATGAGAAGGAGTTTCTGGCAAAAATAGGCAGTAAGCAATAAAATAGGTTATCTTGGAGGTATAGAATCTCCTTTTCTGGCAGGTTGGTGAAACTCTTTAAAGTAGGATACCATCTATATTGGTAGGCTTAAATGTGATTCTTCCTAAAGCAAGATAAGCACTGGCAGTTTCTCAAGGTCCCTTTTAGTTCACAAATATGTGATTCTGTGATTGTAGCCTTGCAAGGAAAAGGTGGAAGCTATAGACAAGAAGGGTTTCCTTGGCAGCAGCATGTAGAATTGATAGGAATGAGGCAATAATGGATCCTGGGAAACTGGTGAGGAGGAAATTGCCACAATCTGGAATAGTGATAGATAAAATAGTAAAGAAAGTGCAAATTGAATATGAAGTAGAAAATTGGCTGGTACTTCCTACCTTTGCTGTGTTTATAAGGAAAGAGGATTCAAGCTTTAGTTGCTAGCACTTTCCCAATTTTGTATATTCATTTAACACACTTTTATTGAGTACCTTCTGTATGCCCAATACTTTACTACGTACTAACTGTCATAGGCCTCACTCCATTTGTTTTGCCTATTTCAGGCTTTACTTGCAAGATTTTGATCCAGCTATTAGGAATATTGATTAAAATTCAAGATAGCAGCTGGATTTTTTTTATTTAGACAATATGAAATAACTGGTTTGACAGCATTTTTTTTTGTGCTCTTTATTTTGTACTGTTACCGAATTAACTGATGATATATAGCATTCCTCTATATACAACTTCATATAACTATGTTGTGGGTGTAACTTTACCTGATTTCACAAACACACACACATGCACACCACACAGTGCACATGTGTGTGAGTATATATGTGTATATATATATATATATGTATATATATATACACACATACACATATATATATACACATATACATATGTATGTGTATATATACATATATATGTATATGTGTATATATATATATATATATGCACATTTGCATGGGCATATATAAACACATTTAGAACATATTGACCTGAAAGTCTTAAAGTCTCATTGCAATTAAAAGCTTTAGTAGCTTAAAACCGTACTAAGACCCTTGGAACTACTGTGCCTGTTTATTATGTATTTCTTTTTTACCTTAATTCCTGGTAACATATCAGTGTAGTCACTGAATGAAGGCACAACAGATTAATTAAATCCACATGCTATGATTTGTTCATAAACATTACATTTTCACAATGAAGATTATCTTAGAAAAGTTATTTTAAAATTGGTGAATTTCCTAAATGTTATTTTGAATGTTTTTGATTGCAAATTTCACACATATGCAAGGAATAATCCGACATAGCCAAATGCATCTTAGAGTAGCTCATTTGCAGCCCAAGGATGTTCTGATTAAAATGTTTTGAAAATAATATGGTATTTATAGATTGACAAAGTATTGACTGAGCATTCATTTGACACATTAACCTATATTATGATGAATACCTCTACAAAGTCCTATTCTAGTGTGTCAATGTGTCAGAAAAGTTGAGTTTGGCTCTCAAACTTTACGGCAGTAGAGCACAACCTTTGGCAAAACTATAACAATGTAATGGTTTCCAATGAGTTAGAACAACAGAATGATTCTGTTGTTGTTTTTCTTTTAAGATCCACCAAGCACCTGGTCATTTAGTAATGAATACTTTGGCCATTTCAACCTAGGAAACATAAATATGAAATAATCTTCATCCCTCTGAAAATGACTTTAATTTTTCTAGTGATTTTGATACAGTGTCAGAAAAAGGAAACTGATGGTGCTTATGACCGCATCTTTTTAAAATCATTTATACATTCTACCTTAAAACATTGATACTCCAAATGTGAGATTCTGATACAACGAACAGGTGAATCTGCCTTTGTAGACTTGACTCTTCACATTTAATGAAGAGATACTTTGGTGCTTGATGACTTGAGTGCAAAGGTAGAGATAGGTTGAAAATGCTGCAAAAATATGGATTGTGGATAAAGAATAAAAGAGGAAAACTCTATACAGAAGCTTCATGGCTATACATAATAGCATGTTTAAGAAAATAATACATAGTATTAAGATTTTACTTGATGATATCACAATATAAAAAGTGAAGTAACACCACAAAAGTGAAATTAAATATATTTTACAGTTGTTGTGAGACTCAGTCTTGGCCTGAATCAGTTCTTCCCACAATCAGACAACAACATTTTTGATAAAATACAAGATAAAATAATATATAAATATATAATGTGTATAATATAATATATTAATATAATAATTAATAATTAATAATAATCAATATAATAGAAATATAATATAAAATATATTTGTTATATATTATTATATTATATATTATTAATATATTATCTATATATTATATATAATATAATATAGATAATTAATATAATATATTATATATAAATAGAAATAAATATATTTTATATATAACTATATATAAATAAATATAAGATAAAAGATAAAATAAAAATAAATAAGATAAAAATGAGAACAAAGCTAGAAGAAAAAATCAAGAAAAATCAGTGGAATTCAATTAAAATACATCTATTGACTTATTAGAACAAGCTACAGATAACAAAAATGGGATGTGAATGGAAGAATTTGCTTGAGATAAATTAATTACCATTAAAGTGGTAAGAAAAGAGTAGGAAAAGGGCTAGTTAGTATATACTCAGATCACTTATTGATGGGAGAAATATGACACCCAACAGAGTTATCCAGTTATGATATAAACTCCAACACTATTATAGAGGGAGAATAATTTTTGAAGATGTTCCCTGTAGGTGATCTTTCTCCTACTGAGACTAAAGCTTATATGTCAATTCCTGGCCATCATATCCAAACAATGTCACATCCTTGTCACCCTTATTCTCATGTTCTTCATCTCCTTGATCCTCAAACTTGGGCTCTGGCCCTGATGTGGCTTTAACCTCTGATAGATGAACTTTCACATTTTCTCACTTTGTTTTGCTATTTTTTCCATATATTGGTCCTTATTCCTTTCCTGCTCCCCTTTATATGTTGTCTTCCCCCATTAAAAGGCAAGTTTTAGTGAAGGCAGGGAATGTATTATTTTGTTGTATTTGTAGTCCCCATGTTTAGTACAGCCCCTTACACACAGTAAAAACAATATAATTTTATAATTTGTTAAATATTGTGAACATTTTCTTCCTAATAAATAAATCAAATAAAAGCAGAGATGAGTAGAGCTGAAAACCAATTTGAAGAAACCTCAGTGAGGGACTCAATTAAGCAAAATGATATCGCCATTATGGACCACTCTGGATCCTTCCTTTTGAAAGAAAGTCTGTTACATTTCACCCTTCCCCCCAGGGTTATGCAATAACCACTGTAGGTTTGTTCATTTGTTTATTTGTTTTTAAAAGCGTATTCTTATATTTGCCATGCGCTTGAGCCCCGCACTGATTCTGTTGCCTAATCCAAATTCTAGAAATCTATATACCCCATTTATATTTTATCAGTTGTCAAAGCAACTTTTACAAAAGAATATTTATGGCAAAGGTACTACAAAAGCAAATATACAAACATTCCTCCCAACACCTAGAGGAAGACATCTTCCCCCCATGCCACCTCAGTCTCTCCAGATGGAAAGTTGATTAGGCTCGCAGTTAGTTCAGTTTTATCTAGCATTAGTGCAACTACTTTCCAAATCCAAGTTCCTTGTTCCCCAAACTTGCATCCTAGGACCCTGAGTCCTCAGTGATCCCTACTAGACTGGTGGCAATATTGACCCTAGAATAATAATCCCAAGTTGGGGAATCCAGTTTTTGTACCTAGACTTAAAGAGGACAGATGAAAAATAACAGAGTCTGAAGCCCATTTCTTGGAGTCACAGAACCTAATGAGACTCTTCCTCTCCCAACATTTCATAGTGTCCTTACAGTGGTTAAACTTGTTCCATGGCTACATCTGGAAAGAACAATTATGCCTAAGTCAAGCAGATTTAATGATTCAGACACTTCTAGCTACACAGCCAATGAAAAGAGACTAATCATAGCCATCACAGAATATTTTCTCACAGAAGCATTTTCCTGGCATCTTGCACATGGATGATTCTCATTGACGCAGCTAGTGGCACAATGAATAGAGTGATAGACCTGGAGTCAGAAAGATGTGAGATTAAATACATAATCAGACACTTACTAACTATGTGATCCTAGGAAGATTATTTAATCTGTTTGACTTAGTTTCTTCATATATAAAATGGGGATAATAATAGCACTTGGCTTAAAGCGTTGTTTCAAAGATCAAATGAGATCATTTTTATTAAAAGTGCTTAGCATATTGTACTTGGCACATAATCAACACCATATAAAGATTATTCCCATACCTTCATAGGTGATCTAGGCATGTGTCAAAGCTGCAGTACCTAAAGACAAAAAAATAGGAAAACACATAGAAAAAAGTAGAAAAATAAATAGATATATATGTGTATGTATATTTACAAAATATTTTCCACTATCAAAGTTAATGGAGCCCACTTAGAAATTAATTAATTAATTAATTAGTTAAATGTGGGAAAAGCAGATGGATTAGACAAACCATATGTAGAAGAGATCCATGTTGCAGGCACTTGAATTATGAGGTCAAGGAGTGCTCATTTTTATAGTATTTGAAAGATAGTAAAACTGTGGAAAACAACTCAGATCTTTTTAATAATGAAAAAGGAAATGAGAGATTATAAAAAAAACTGCTGAACTACTGATCTATGTGTCTACCTTCTTACCTCAACAAAATGCTCATTAAAATATTCTATACATCATTCCAGAGGAACCTATAGAAAATACTAGATTACACCGTGCTTATTGTTTGTTGACTGAAAAAGAAAAGGCTTTTTTTTTTTCTTGGAGGGTAAAGTTCTACCTTAAAGTCTCTCTTCCAACATGTGGTCTCCAATGTCTATCTCAAAATTGTTTAAGATTTCATGAAAGCTTTAACAATGGAGATAAGCTTTGTGGTCACCTTCCTAACATTTATATTAATAATAGAATAACAATGGGATATTGGCTTGCAAAAGTCTTTACCACTGACATGGGGGATATCTAGCACAGAGTATGAATTGAAAGAGAAATTCCCTATAGATAGAAATTTTCTCCAGATGTTCCTGTTTGTGGATAACATTGTTCTGGTTCTTTTAAGCTCAGCAGCATTTCAGAATCTCTTGGTGGAGATCTCTAACACTCCAAAGAGTTTGGCCTTACCAACTAATCACCTTGATGGAAAAGGAAAAGCAGGGATTTTAAAAAAAAGAAATCTAATGAACAGATTATTGCTTGGGTTTAGGTGGACAGACTATAGAGCTAGTTCACAGAAGTATGCATGTGTGTGTATGTGTGTGTATACATATACATATATACATATATATATGTCTTAGATGAACATTGCAAATAGTCAGTGGGTTGGGCTCAGAATTATATAGGAGTAGAAAGAGGATTTCAAGAAGATGGGGGAGTGGGTCTCCAAGAATTCTAGATTTCCTCTACAAAAAAACACAGGGTGTTCCAAAAATAAACAGGAGTTGGGGCAGAACTGTGCTCCTCCGCGGGTGACCAGAGAAGATCTGAAGAGACTCAGTCCTTGTGAAGTATAAACACCTACAGGCTACCTCCACTGAAAAAGCAAGCAGCAGTGAGCCCTGGTGGCATTTGGGCTGGGAGGTATCCTAGACCTCAGCCATAAGAATTTTTACCTCCTGGATAGTGTTGGGGGTTGGGTGTCTGAGCAGGAGAAGATTTAGGGAGCCTCTGATGACAAGGGATACCAGGTCCAGCTTTGCTCCTTTGACACAGCCCTGGGTGAGAAGGAACCAGCACATGCCTGATGAGTGCAGAAGCGGTGTGATGCCGCTGCTTGTGGGCAGTTACAGGAGAGCTGAGTTTTTGGTCTCAGTTCTAGGCCAGAGGGGTGAACTGAAGGTCATAGCCACTGGAACATTCTCAAGGAGCAAGAGAATTTCCAGCCCAGTGTGCCAGGGTGTGTGTGGAGGGCAGGGGGGTAGCTGTGACTTGGAGGGGGAAAGGAGTACAGAGGTAGGGACCAGGACAAAGCTCAAAAAATAATAGCAAGAAGGACCTGAGACTAGAGGTACCATCCCCCATCCCAGATTTATAGATGATTATAATAACAAGCTGCTATTTTTTTTTCTTTTTAATGAGCAGGCAAAGGAGAAAGAACCTAACCATAGACAGTTACTTAGGGAATAGAAAGACTGGGGTTTGTCTTCAAAGAAGGATACTGAAGCAAAAAAAAAAAAAGCCTTTCCTATCCCAAAGAGTAATGTCAAATGGTCACCTGGCCAAAAAAATAATAAAAGAAATAAAAAATGACTTCGAAAATCAGAGAGATTGAGGATTTTTTTAAAAGAAAGAACAATCCAAGAAAAAAAAACTAGATTATGAAAAGAAAGTCAATCAGCTGGGAAAGGAGATGAAGAATCTTAAAGAAGAAAGACACTCCTTGAATTTAGACTTGGACTAGGGGAAGCCAGTGAAGTTATAAGACCAAGAAATAATGAAACAAAATATAAAGAATGAAAAAATAGAAAAGAATGTGAAGCATCTGATAAGAAAAAACTGATCTAAAGAATAGATCAAGAAGAGAATAATTAGACAACCTGAAAGGTACGATAAAAAAGAGAATCTTGATACAATAAACAATAAATAATTAAATTGTCCTGAATTGTTAGAACAAGAGGGGAAAGTAGAAATAGAAAAATAAATCCAACAATCACCACCTAGAAGGGATACTCAGAGGAAAATCTAGAGGAATATTATAATCAAATTCTGAAACCCCCAGATTAAGGAGAAAATAATTCAAGCAGCAAGAAAAAATTCAAATATGGCAGAGCCACAGTTAGAATTACACTAGACCAAGCATAAAAGACCACAAGAACATTATATGTTGAAGAGCAAAAGAATTGGGGTTGAAACTGAAAATATCATGTGCTGTAAAGTTAAGCATAATCATGAATGACAACAACAAAAATGATATTCGATGAATTGAAAGACTTTCAGGATTTTATTGGGAGAAGACCAAAACTTAATAGAAAATTTAATACACAAGAGAATAACATAAGACGAACATCAAAGACTAATTACAAGGGATTCAATAAGGACAAATTGTTTACTATTTATATGTGGAGATGCAAACCATATGCCTAAGATTATCATTAGTAATTGAGTAGTTTAAAAGAAAGAGTGAGGTAAAGCTGAGTATGATGTGATTTTAAAAAACAAAATGATGTAGGAAAAGGTAAAAAGAGTAGTTATCTCATATAAGTGAGGTTCAAGAGGAAGAACTGATACAGAGGAATTAGATGAGGAAGGAGGAAGGGTAGGTCTGGAATCTTACATCAGGAATGAATTAAAGAGGGAACAATACATATGAATCTAGAAAGGTATAAAAGTCTTCTAAATTTAGAAAGAAATAGGTAAGGGAATTGGGAGTGGAGAGAAGAAAAGGGAAGGATAGAAGATAGCATGATCAGGGGTATAAAAGGGTGTGTAGATTAATGGGAATAGGATAAAGAGGGAACAACATATATATTTAGAAGGGTATAAAAATCTCATAAATTCAGAAAAAAATAAGAGGATAATGGGATAGGGTAGAGGAGGAGGATGAGGGAAAGATTCTTGGAGGTGGGGTAAATTAAAGAATAGAAGGGCAAGATAGCAGGCAGAATTAAAGTGTAATAGTGAAGAGGGATAGGAATAAGGTGAGAAGGACAATGAGGAAAATAGGTAGGAGGAAGATGTACAATAAGTAATTATAGTTTAGAATGTGAATAGTAGGAATTTACCTATAAAATGGAAACTGATAACAAACTCATTATGTTGCTTTCAGGAAATAATTTAAAAATGAGAGATGTATGCAAATATAAAATAAATGTCAGGGGTAGAATTTATTGTGTAAAAAAGCAGGGATAGTAATCATGATCTCAGACAAAGTTAAAGCTAAAACCAGATTTAATCAAAAGAGATATACAGGGAAACCACACTGCGTCAGCCATATTAATCAATAGTTTTAGACCATATAAAATAACCAGACAGTGTTAAAAGAGAATGTGAGTACACATGCCAAAAGAGACACAGGAATTATACTAATATAAACACAAAACACTTTTTATACGACCAAAATTAGATCCAAATAATTGAAGTAATATTTGTTGTCCATTGGTAGGTAAAGCTAATATCATTTTTAAAAGACGATACTACCTAATCTATTTATGTAATGCCATTCCAATTAAATTACTAAAAATTATCTTACTGAGTCAGAAAAAAAAATAACAGGGTGCATTTGGAAGAGCAGAGGGTCAGGAACTTCAAGGAAACCAGGGAAAAGAGATGTGAAGGAACTAGATTCAGTAGCATCAAACTTTACTACATGTTATAAGGTAGGAAAAGTGTTGGAATGTAAAATGGGTAATTTTGTTTATCTTAAATTGAAATTTTCCTGTATAAATAAAACCTAGGTAGCCAAGAGTAGAGGGAATGCAGAAAACTGGGGAGGCGGTGGGAGAAAACTCTCACAGACCTTCTCCTAGATAGAATATTATTGGGTCAGAATGTTGTTGTGGTCTAGGAAATGACGAGTTGGTGGATTTAGAAAAATACAGAAAGACTTGGATTTATGAAGAGAGATGCTACCACCTTCAGAGAAACAGATGACAAGTTGAAATAAGTATAATAAGGTTCTATGCATATGCGTTTGAGTGTATACATGTGTATGCTTATGGATATGTATGGATATATATGTATATGTTTATACATACAAGCATGCATATACATACACACACCCATATATACACAGACATATGAAAAATATACAGCAGAGAACAAAAGAAAACATACAAGGAAGATGGACGCCTTCGAAAACAACTTGCAGTATTCATTATATAGGTTTTCTTGAAATGGAGATTTATTGCTTTATATTAAATTTTCTCATGTTCTTCTGTGTACACGGCAATATTTTTATCTTTTCTTATTTCATATTTAAGTTTAAAGTAAATAAATAAATAAAGATAAATGGGAATAGAGCAAGCTGGATTGCTATTGAGACATTAAAACTCCTTGAATGAACCTGAACATTTCCTAAAAACAAAAGCCCATAGTTTTAATCAAATATTCTACAAGTGTTGTGCGATTGGGTCATGGAATGCTACAATCTTCAAAGATTAAAGATGAGTGTCACTCAGAGGGCATCAAAGTAGCATATATTGTTTGTGAGCAGCAGGCTGTCAACATGTGACAGATAACAAACTATGAAGTTCAGGAATATGATCAAATACTATATGCCAATCATATGGCAAAAAGAAGAGGTATTTGGTGGTATATTATGCTTAGGGATCTGTGGAAAGGAACATGAAGGGGGCAGAGCCAAGATGGCAGCTGGAAAGCAGGGACTAGCATGAGCTCCTCGCCAAGTCCCTCCAAAAACCTATAAAAAATAAATGACTCTGAAACAATTCTAGAACTGCAGAACCCACAAAATAGCAGAGGGAAGCAGGGCTCCAGCCCAGGACAGCCTGGATGGTTGATGGGTGAGGTCTACCAAGCATGGAGCTGGGAGCGGAGCAGAGCCCAGCGTGGGCTGCATGGACCAACCACAGCAGGAGCCAGGCAGAGTGGGCCCTAGCGCCCTGAATCAGTGAGCTGCGGCAGTTGCCAGACTTCTCAACCCACAAACACCAAAGACAACAGAGAAGAACTCCAGAATCCACAAAATAGTGAAGGGAAGCAGGGCTTCTAGCCCAGGACAGCCTGGGTGGTCTCTGGGTAAGGTCTATTGCTCATGGAGCTGGGAGTGGAGGGGAGTGGAGCAGAGCCCAGCGTGGGCAGCGCAGACCAACCAGACCAGGAGCTGGGTGGAGCATGCCCCAGCACCCTGAATCAGTGAGCTGCAGCAGTTACCAGACTTCTCAACCCACAAACACCAAAGACAACAGAGAAGGTTAGTGGGAAAAGCTGCTGGGGACAGGGTGATAGAGTTCGTGGTTCAGCCACTGCCCTCGAGGCAGCAGAGGTGGGGCAGCTACAAAAGTACAGCTGCAGTTGCTTCTGGCTCCAGGCCCACCTGGTAGGAGGAATTATGTGGCAGATCAGAGCAGGAGTGCAGAGCCTGCTGAAGATCTAAGTCCTGTCCAGATTGGGGGTTCTTGGGGAAGGAGGAGTGCTGGTGTGGCAGACCTGGAACATCCCTCCAAGCGTGGAACATAGTTCTCTTTACTCTACAAGCACTCATACCCCACTAAAAAGTCAAGGGTCAAGTAAGTTGGCTGGGAACATGGCCAGGCAGCGAAAACACACCCAGATTCAGTCTCAGACTTTGGAATCTTTCTTTGGTGACAAAGAAGACCAAAACATACAGTCAGAAGAAGTCAACAAAGTCAAAAGCATACAACAAAAGCCTCCAAGCAAAACATGAACTGGTCTCAGGTCATGGAAGAGCTAAAAAAGGATTTGGAAAAGCAAGTTAGAGAAGTAAAGGAAAAATTGGGAAGAGAAATGAGGAGGATGCAAGAAAACCATGAAAAACAAGTCAATGACTTGCTAAAGGAGACCCAAAAAAATACTGAAAAATATACTGAAGAAAACAACACCTTAAAAAATAGACCAACTCAGATGGCAAAAGAGCTCCAAAAAGCGAATGAGGAAAAGAATGCCTTGAAAGGCAGAATTAGCCAAATGGAAAAGGAGGTCCAAAAGACCACTGAAGAAAATACTACCTTAAAAATTAGATGGGAGCAAGTGGAAGCTAGTGACTTGATGAGAAATCAAGATATTATAAAACAGAATCAAAGGAATGAAAAAATGGAAGACAATGTGAAATATCTCCTTGGAAAAACCACTGACCTGGAAAATAGATCCAGGAGAGATAATTTAAAAGTTATTGGACTACCTGAAAGCCACGATCAAAAAAAGAGCCTAGACATCATCTTTTAAGAAATTATCAAGGAGAACTGTCCTGATATTCTAGAAACAGAGGGTAAAATAGAAATTGAAAGAATCCACAGATTGCCTCCTCAAATAGATCCCCCCAAAAAATCTCCTAGGAATATTGTCACCAAATTCCAGAGCTCCCAGATCAAGGAGAAAATACTGCAAGCAGCCAGAAAGAAACAATTTGATTATTGTGGAAACATAATCAGAATAACCCAACATCTAGCAGTTTCTACATTAAGAGATTAAAGGGCTTGGAATATGATATTCCAGAGGTCAGTGGAGGTAGGATTAAAACCAAGAATCACCTACCCAGCAAAACTGAGTATCATGCTCCAAGGCAAAATATGGATTTTCAATAAAATAGGGGACCTTCAAGTTTTCTCAGTGAAAAGACCAGAGCTGAATAGAAAATCTGACTTTCAAACACAAGAATCAAGAGAAGCATGAAAAGGTAATCAAGAAACGGAAATTGCAAGGGACTTACTAAAGTTGAACTGTTTTGTTTACATTCCTACATGGAAAGATGACGTGTATGATTCATGAGACCTCAGTATTAGGGTAGCTGAAGGGAATATGCATATATACATATATATATATATATATATATATATATATATATATATATATAATATGTGTGTGTATATATGTATGTGTATATATATATGCATAAATATAAATATATATATATATATATACACAGAGAGAGAGAGAGAGATGGGGGGGCATAGGGTGAGTTAAAGATGAAGGGAAGATATCTAAAAGAAATAAAATCAAATTAAGGGATGAGAGAGGAGTATATTGAGAGAGGGAGAAAGGGAGAGATAGAATGGGGTAAATTATCTCGCATAAAAGTGGCAAGAAAAAGCAGTTCTGTAGGAAGAAAAGAGAAGGCAGGTGAGGGGGAATGAGTGAATCTTGCTCTCATCAGATTTGACCTGAGTAGGGAATACCATACATACTCAATTGGGTATCTTACCCCACAGGAAAGAAGGAGGAAGAAGATAAAAAAGGGGGATGATAGAAGGGAGGGCAGATGGGGATGGAGGTAATCAAAAACAAACACTTTTGAAAAGGGACAAGGTCAAGGGAGAAAATTCAATAAAGGGGGATAGGTTAGGAAGGAGCAAAATATAGTTAGTCTTTCACTACATGAGTATTGTGGAAGGGTTATACATAATGATACGCATGTGTTCTGTGTTGAATTGCCTGACTTCTTAGGGAGTGTGGGTGGGAATGGAAGAGGGGAGAGAATTTGGAACTCAAAGTTTTAAAAACAGATGTTCAAAAAAAAAATTTGCATGCAACTAGAAAATAAGATACACAGCCAATGGAGCAATGAGATTTATCTTGCCCTACAAGAAAGGAAGGGAAAAGGGGATGAGAGCAGAGGGGGGTGATAGAGGGGAGGGCTGACTGGGGAACAGGGCAACCAGAATATATGCCATCTTGGAGTGGGGGGAGGATAGAAATGGGGAGAAAATTTGTAATTCAAACTGTTGTGAAAATCAATGCTGAAAGCTAAATATGTTAAATAAATAAATTTAACTTAAAAAAATAAAAAAAATTTAAAAAAGAAAGGAACATCAAACATTATACTTTCTTTTTGCTGAATGTGATATTTTGAAATTGGTTAAGTATCTATATGTTATAGATTTTTAAAAAAATTATAGTTATGAATGTAAGGCATTTGACTACCATCATTCCATTGGTTTAAATGAGGGGGAAAAATTAGTCAAATGTAAAGTGATTCCCAAGGAGAATTGCCACTCTGTGTATGCTATGTGGTACCTTTTGTCCTTCAATTATTACAGTCTTTAAAAGAGAATTTAACTTGATAGAATTGAAGATAAGCAAAGAAGTACCTTAAGATGTCTTTTAATCTTTTCATTCTATTGATTCTTAATATATTCCATATGAAAAAATTAGTTCCTTATTACTATTGCATTATTTTGGAGGAGGAGAGACAGATAAAGGAAAATAAAATATGATAAAATTAACCAAAGATTTATTAAGTACCTATGAATAGTGTTTCTAAATACAGGAAATAATGTTAGATTCCTAATCAATTGCCCTATCTGCCAGGTGACTTCTACAAAATTTATCTTTCAAATTCTCTGTTTGATAAACCATCGATTTTAGAAAATGTGAATATGCAAAATAATAAAAATGGTGAAAATAATTTTAAAAATGGAAACAAGAGGCTAAATTTAGCCAGTCTTGTCCAATGTGTTTGGATCAGACATATGGAACAGTTCTCGAAGACAAAAGTAAACTTGGGGCTACATTGATACACTTACTCAGTCTACATTGAACATACAGGATAGATTCCTAGGTTACATAAAATTAGAGAATTATGAAATAAATCTAAGATGCCATTTTATCCCAACCAATAACTGATCAAGAGGCCCTTCTCCAAGATCCTTAGTAAGTGGAGATAAAATATGCACTTGAGAATCACTAGTGATGGAGAATTTTCTTTACCCTAAGGCCGCCCACTCCACTTTTGGAAATTTCTAAAACAAAATATTTTCCTCATATTAAGAGACAAAATCTACTGTGTCTTTATCGTTTGTAATTCTATTCCTTGGGGCCAAGGGGGGAAAAGGTAAGTCTTCTTCTACTTGACAAGCTTTCAAATCCTTGAGAACACCTCATACATCCCTTTTACATCTCTCTTGATAAAGGTTACTCATACCTAATTCCTTCAGTCTATGGTTGTATTGCATGCACTTGCATCATCAGATAATAATTGCAAATCATTTAGCATATTACTTGGCACAGTACCTGGCACATAGTAAACACTATGTAAATGTTACTTGTTATTGTTTTTATTAAAATTATTAGTATTATCCTTATTTTTTATTACAGATACATTCCATGTTATAAGTGTAACTCCCCAAAGTGAACACATTTTTAAATCAAATGTAGTCTGAGTAGGGTGAATAGAGTGGAACTATCATTTATATGAGTTTCAGCTTCTATTATTATATGTAAATATATATATATAACATATTTCATATGTTATATATACACATATATTATTATATCCTGTGATTGAATTAGTTCTTTTTGCTCTTCTAATTGACCTTGGCAGTTCATTTTCATTTTACCTGGAGGACAATTTCAGATCCCCCAAAATATTTATCTGAGACTAGATGGTACTGATGCTTTCTGTTTCCCAGAAACAGTTTTTTTTCTCAGAAGCATGATGGTACATTATAGCAATTTGCAATTTACTTATATCTCATTCATCTGTGATGAATATGAACCCAGCCTAAGACTGAGTAGAAACTGACTCAAGTGGATGAACATTGAATAAACCTCATAATTTCTTGGAGATGTTAATCTGTCGATGAGTAAAGTAGTCCTGGATTCATCAAGGGTAATATATTTATAAAGATACAAGACAACTGAGCTAGGCCTCATGCATAAGTGGAATAGTTGGCTGATTGTGAAGCTTTATTAATAATGAGAAGCAGCTTGGGGTAGTGGGAAGAGCAACGGGGTTGGTGTCAAATGACTTGCCTTAGTTCCTCACTCCAAGCATTACTAGCTGTGTGATGAGGAACAAATAAAATTTGGCTTCTATTAAGTTCAGGTTTATGTTTTCCCTCATTTCTAAAATGAAGATAATAAAAGTTAACCACTGTTAGTACAAACAAAATACAATGAAAATGAACTCTTCCTGCTAACAGTTATTGAAAGGTCCATCTTGTCAAAAATTCTTTGCTATCAAGCTGTTAAAGGGCCTGACATTCCCACCAATGAAGTCACTCTCTTGAGTAAAGACCCTGTTGTAGGCTCATTCAGTGAATAGGCCTCTTTAAGAAGTGAGTCAAGGCAAGGAATGGCCCCTTTAATTAGAAAAAGAAAAAAAAATCAAGCTTGGAGGGGAATACCTAACTTAGGGTTGCTGTTCCAAAGAGAAAGTTACCGTTGACATTCACTCTAAGCCAGGAAGGCCCAAAATACAGCCATTAAGTGGAGCTTGGGCAAGGACCTATTGTGGTCCAATCGATGAGCTTCAGAGTGAACTGAGTTTAAGGGAGAAAGAAAAAAGGAAGGAAGGAAAGAAGGAAGGAAGGAAGGAATCTAGCCAGCAAACCCCAAGTTAAGTGGGTAGCTTCTGGCCATCAAAATTGACCATCCTTTGGAGAGGAGAAGGAGAGGGAGAGGGACAGGGAGAGGAAGAGCTGAATTACCCAACTAGCTGGGTTACCTAACTAGCTGGGACCCCATTCAGGCAGCTGGGTATATCCACAGGTGATATTTGTCCTTCATTTTCAAAGAGGACCATGGTATCAGGGAAATGATGACATGACTTACACTTGACTTTGATTTGAGTCAGGGAGGATTGTGCAAGGTCACCAGCCTCACTTTCTCCTAAGTGCCTACATGAACAGACCTTAGGCTAAAAAGGCCAGCATCTCCCATTGCATTCTGGGTCATCTCCAGTCATCCTGATGAATATCTGGTCACTGGATCCAGATGGCTCTGGAGGCCTTGATTATTCCACAAAATGGTCTATTGAAAACTAATCCAAAAATGCAAGCCAAAAAGAACTAAACCATGTAGCTTTAGTGAAGAATGCCAGTTTTCAAATCACTACACTTTCCAGCTAATTCCCCATTATTATTCCTTCTATGCAGCAATTAGCTGGGCCATTTTCAATGATTTCATTTCTAATTCCACCCCCAACAAAACTCTGTATCAGTTAAAATCATACCATTTGTAGAATCTGCAATGTGTAGCAAACCCCAGCAGTACAATCAAACAGAGGTGAGTTATGATATAGCTTGGACTTTTCAACACCAAGAAGTTCAAGAGACTACATTTGATATAATATGTTGAATGGAACTAATTTTTAATATTATTATTGCATTTTCCTCTATCTGCAAGACAAGCTTCCCCTCAGATGCACTACTGAAGAAGGTAGAGAGGTTATTAGGAGGGAGCTGTGGGAACAGATAGTGAGGCTACAATCCTCCCAGCCAACGAGGCTCTCAAACTTTCTGCCATTCTCAACTCCTCACCTTCTCTCACCACCTCATTCATGTCCAATTAGTTGCCAAGCCCTGATGATTATACCTTCATAATATCTCTCACATAGGACCCTGTCTCTCCTCTGACTCTGCGACATCTTGGTAGAGGCTCTCAATAACCTTATGTTATGCCCAGAGTGAACCACTGCAGTAGTGTTTTGGTTGGTCTCCCTGCCTTAAATCTCTCCTTAGATAGCCCAGTGGATAGAGTGCTGTGCCTGGAGTCAGAAAGACCTGAATTCAAATTTGGCCTCAAGTACTTATTAGCTGTGTGACCCGAGAATATTCTCCTAAGTTCCATTTGCCTCAGTTCCTTCAACTGTAAAAATGTTCATAAGAATAGCACCTAACTTTCAGGTTTGCTCTAACTTTCAAATAAGATGATGTTTCTAAAAAGAGCTTAGGACACAAGAAAGATGCTACATAAATGCTTATTCCCTCCAGGAATCCACCCACTACTTAGCTGTCAAATTGACCTTCTTAAAGCACAGGTTAACCATATCACTTGCTCCCCTCTTCCACCAGCCTCCTGTTCAGCATACCGGATTGAATAATGATTACCTCCAGGATCAAATATCCTGCCTTTCTATCTTTACAGATGTTTTTAATCTTACCTCCACGTCCATTATGATTCAGTGAGACCAACATCATTTCTTTTTTCTTCACAATGGACACTCCATCTCCTGACTCCAAACATTTTCATTGGCTGTGCGTTCCTTCTTGCCTGTCTCTTCTCATCTCTGCCACCCAGCTTCACTGACTTCCTTCCAGTTTCAGCTAAAACTTCCCACCTACTCCGCAAGACACCTCTCCCTGTGGTCTTTATTCTTATTTTCTTCCCTCTGAGACTACCCAGAATTCATTCTGTATATATCTTGAATGTAATTAATTGTTAACACATTATCTCCCACATTAGACTGAGTTCCTTGACAGCAGTGATTGTTTTTTGTTTGTTTTGTCTTTTTTGTCTTTCTTTGTATGCCAGGCACTAGAGCAGTGTTTAGCATATAGTAGGTATTTAATAAATACTAGTTCACTGAGTGAATTCCTATTTACTCCTTCTATTAAAATATAAATATCTTATTTTGGAAAGGAGACACATTAAGAGGCATTACTACATTAGATTATTGGTTTCTCTAATTATTAGCTCTTCAAATTCTTAGCTGGGGATGACCTTGAAGGAACATGATTTAAAAGTTATTTTTAAGGACCTTTTGCATATAGAGAATATAATATGATTTATTTTCATTAAGCTCTTTTTTTGTTTTAAACACTCATGCACACATACATACGTACACATATACACACATACATACATATATGTAAAATCTTAATTTGATTTTATTACTGACATTGCATCTTGAAAGGGTATTGATTTTTTTCCCTCCCATTCATGTATAAATATATAGATATTTGTGTATAGAATGTGTATACATACGTACATACATATAGACACCTATATACATATATATGTATGTGAGTATGTGTGTGTATATATACATGTGAGGGGTATTGGTGTGGCTGTATAATCTCTTCCTATTAGAAGTTACCTCCTGTTAGGGACAGAATGTCTCCACTTTTAGCTGTATCTCCAATATTTAAAATAGTGCTTTGGACAGAGTAAGAATGTACTTTTTGTATACATTTATTAAGGTATTGATTTTCTAAGTTTTTGAGAAAAAAATTGAACCAGTGCGAATATTAGAGTTAGTTTTAGTATGAGAGCACGTTTGAAGTAATATGTTCAGTTTAATACAAGGACAGTGAAAAACTAAAGCAAGATCAGATGTGGGCAACAATTGTAATTTGAAGGAACTGGGTATATTTAGCCAGAAGAATGGGAGCTCAACATACCTGTCTTTAACTATTTGAATGTTTTTGTTGTGTTAAAGGGGATTAGTTTTGTTCTGCTTAGCCTTGAGGCATAAAACTGGGACCAATATGTAGAAAATAATAGGGAGAGAGATTTAAATAATATCTGGATTGAGAGAGTTGCAAATATGGAAAGGAAAATCATTTTGTTGGTTTACCATTCACCATGAAAATTGGTCAGTTTTATAACATAATTCAGGATGATCGTAGGCTATGTACACAAACAAATATGGTTGGATTCAATGAGGGTGAGGGGAAGAAAGTCAAGATTCAGTAAAATCACTTTAAATGTCTATGTGAATCCAATTAGCTAATATGATTGCCTTTTCCATTTTGTATTTCATTTGCTATTTGTATCTGCCTGAATGTCAGTTCTTGGATTCCTATGATTGCCTTTTCAGTACTTGTAAGTTGTGTCTGTATTTAGTGCTAGTCACATCACTTTACACACTTGAGCCATACTTCAAGACATGCATGGTGAAACTTTATATTCTGCGATGCAGAAAATCAATTTTGAGTTAAATGCTCCAGAAACAGAGTTACTAGTGTAGAAGGTCAAAAACTTGTGTGAGGACCAAAAAAATCACATCAATTAAGAAAGGTGTAATTCATTTTTTTAATCCCTGGGCCCTTAACGGGTAACTAACTGCTTCTGTACAGCTGGCAGTTCCAGAATGATCATGGCAGGGGTTTACCATCACTATCTGGACAGAAGATAAAAGAACATCTGGTAAAGAAACATCACTTCAAATGTTCCTCCCAGTGGAAAGAAAAAGATACCAGATTGAATTTAAATTGTTTAGCTGGCATTTATTGGTGTTTATCACTGACTGGGCTCTCAGCTCCTAGATGTGTCTTGTATCTCATATTGCTGCTTGCAGTGGTGCCCCATTTAGTTTTAATGGAATATGTGACTAATGTAAATAAAAAAAACTAGGTGCAGGATTTTATTTAAGAATGCCTCATGCATAACTCAGATGGTTTTGCTATAAGGAATTCTTTTTATGTTAAACATGAATCTCTTCCTTGAAGTGTTCTATTGTAACCAAAGGCAACTTGGTATAAAGTCCAGTCAGTTACCAGTTTGATTTCCTTTCTTGAAAGCTTTTTGATTTAATGACCCTACTCTTTGTGATACTGTTTTTGTTGATATAAGTATTCAATTAATATTTCTATTTTGGATAATACATTTTAGCACTTGGATTTACAAACCTTTTTGCTTCTTTTTATGTCTTTTTTACTTCCATGGCCTCATTTGAGTTCCATACCTATCCTGGGAAGATGATAGCATTACTCCCATTTTAATGATGGTGAAACCAAGGCTCCCAGAAACTAGAAAGACCTACTCAAGCTCAACAGACCATAGGATCAGAGAATCTCATAGCTGCAGAGTACTTCAGATGTCATTTAGTCCAGTCAGTTTCTGAACAAGC
This sequence comes from Trichosurus vulpecula, assembly GCF_011100635.1. Lineage (NCBI taxonomy): Eukaryota > Metazoa > Chordata > Mammalia > Diprotodontia > Phalangeridae > Trichosurus > Trichosurus vulpecula. Next base: position 378,493,498 of record NC_050576.1, read on the forward strand.
ACATCTGGCTTCTCATTCAGTCGTTGTGCAAAGCTCTCTAATGAGGAATAAAACAAGACCCCCAAAAGCAGCACATTGTCTTCTTAGGAAAATTTTCCTCGGATCTGGACCACTTTGCTCCTGCTTCTGCCTTCTGGGAACACACAGGGCAGTCTAATCTGTCTGTCAGGTGGCAGGCCTCATAATGCTTAAATATCATGTATTTAGGCAAAAAGAGTGGCATAGTGAACAGAGTAATGGGCCTGAAGTCAGAAAAAAAAAGAAAATAACAAACCTGAATTCATATCTAATCTCTGAAATTTACTAACTGTGTAACTCAGGCCAAATCATTAATCCCTTGTTTGCCTCAGTTTCGTCATCTATAAAATAAGGATAATTATAGAATTGACCTCCAAGAGATTTTTGAGGATGAAACGAGATAATATTTTAAAGCACTTTAAATTCTTAAGGTATTATCTGAATGGTAGATAGTATTATCATCATCCTTGCAAATCATCTCTATCCTTAGCTAAATATGCACACTTTCCTGAAATTCAATTTCCTGAGGGCTAAACTGAGTTAATAGTCTTAATAATACTTACTATATATGTCAGTCTGGAGAATGATTACATAAGGTAATGCATGGTAAAATATTTTGCAAACTTTAAAATGCTGCATATTATTCATTCTTATTGATTTATTTTTTGTAATTTTGGGGAAAAAGGAAGAGAGAATTTGAATAGAATTCACAATTATGTTTTCATAATGAAATATATATCACAATTAGCAAATTAATGCTGCTCTACTTTAGAACTCCATTGCTTCCTATAAGAACATGGCATTAAATATGGTAAAATATGCCCATGTTTTTCTAAGTAATTATTTATCATTTGTGCAAGCTAATGTTGCATCCTTGTCCCATGTTTGTTGTACAATGTCAACTTTGAATCTCTGGGGTTGGCTTTGTTTTTGATGTGTCATTCTATTAAAGACATGGCTGTCTACTATTTGTATGTTGATCTGTTATTCACCCAGCTGCTTTTCCATGGAGCGGCCCTCCCACTGAACATGGAAACTGTACCATCTGGCTTAATAGAAGAAATATCTCAAAGACTTTTGATCTATGTCAGCAGCTATTGAAGCTATGAAAACAATCCCCACAAAGCAAGGGTACAAACAACAGCTCCTTGGTAAAAGCAGTTAAATTATTCAGTGCTAATAATATTAATAAGTGACAAAATGAGCAGAAAACCATGACCAAAAAGTGATGAGAAACAAAAAAAAATAACTAATACATGTAATTCTGAATAATTCTAGTAAATAAAATATGAGTTGGACTAATATATTTTCATAGTTCAAATGAAGTTTATTTTTTAAATTTTATTTTCAGGGTGCTATGTTATGAATGCAGAGGAATGCCAACTATAAGTAGTTGTTTTTTAATTTCATTTTTTAGAGTCTAATAAGTGGTTAATACCCCTTTCTTTTTTAGAAGCAGATATGTACATTTACTTATTTTTAGTAAAACTTACAAGTATGAGAATTCACTAGCATTATTTTCAATTGTTTTAATGTGACAAAGTAGCAAAATATAATCTAAGAAAGGCCAATCTTGTAGACATGTAACTGTTGGTACAACAGGACTCTCACCATCAATTAAGAAAGGGCCAAGCCAAAATGATGCATGTTGCACCTGCTCTAAAGTTTATTAAACTAAAATACGGTTGATTTGAAGGAATGAGAATTTTACAGCCCAGGGTTTCCTCTGTAAACTACCCTTGCTTTGCCCCTTGGGATTTATACTTAGCATCATTAGCCATCATCAGCTCACGTCAAGAGCCTTCAGGGAGCAAAACAAATGAGGATCTTGGATGGTGAATATAATACCTAATTACACACTTACCATAATAATTAACACATTAAACAAATAAAATAGAAGGGTTTCCTGGATAATTGCATGATACATGACTTGATTACTTTACTCTTAGTTTTTCTTTCAATTATTTTATTTACATGCAATAATAAATTTTAAATTTCACCTTTTTAAGTTTTTTCAAGATCACATGTAGTCTTTGCTAAAGAATAGTAATTTATGTGATTGCTCAAATATTTAACATGTAGATAATTATAGTCTCTAAGAACTGATATTGGTCATAAAAATCATAAAGTCCATACAACTCACTTTCAGAGACATCCAAAAAGCTCCTAGAACACTGAGTGAATATCTAATTATGTGGATTTTAATGCTTAACATTGTTATAATGGAAGGAGCAGCTAACTGGGAGACAGAAGAACACGGTTCTAACCTGGGCTTTGCCACTAATTAATTGCATGATTACAGGTGAGTTACAGTCCAGGGTGAACCTCTCTAGGCCTCTACTCTCAGCTATAAAATGGGTGGACTTGAATGATATCTAAGGTTCTTTACAGAATTAAGCAATTTTTTAAAATAGAAAATTCTTTGTAAATTTTAAATTACATAAATTTCTAATTTTTCTTGTTAGTATTTTTTTCTAAGTACTATCCCAGAAGTTCATTGGTGCTCAGCTTTACTGCAGTAGATTTATGAGAAGTTGATGCAGTATAGCTTGACAAAAAATGATGTTAGAAGGCAACATGGACAAAAGAAACAATAAAAGCTGAGGCAGCTTGAAGAAAAATAACATAGGTATTGATTTTGGTAAAGGATGGCAGAAGGAGAACATGCTGAGATGCTACAATCTGAGAATGTCATGTCTTAATTATAGCAATGTGCAGCCATGAGGAAACAAAATAGAGCCTAAGACATGACATATGTAGAGGATGGGAAAGATATAAGCCTGATTGCAGGGGAGGGGGGAACAGAATTTATATTGAGGAGCAATAAAATAGAAGCTTGGATGCGGGAGAAAGGACAGATTTGAGAAACTTTTGAGCGGCAGTTTGAGTTTAAGATTTAATTTTATAGAAAATAGAGGACTGTGCTGTGGAGATATATAAGCAAGGAAGAAAGATGGCAATAATAGCTCATGAAATGATCTACTAACTAAAGTAAAGCATGTACAGGTAATTATATGCAAAGGTCAAAGGTCGAGGGAGAAGATACTCTGATAAAATCACAGATCTTTAGAAAATTTAAGGAAGCTATCCTTGTAGGTTTTTATGTATTTGTTTTCCTTTGTTCCATTTTGTTTTTGATGTCCATATTATACTGATTTAATGTGTAGTCAGGTAAATTCTTCAAGCCTTTTTCATATTCGATGCTGTAATGCAGATCTCTCCTATTCTGTACTTGTGTTGCTTTGTGTACAATCAAGGGAATTGTGTTTGAAAGGAATAATGGTGATCAATAGTCAAAATCTCATCAATTTTGCACAAGGAATTTCAGACCAATTAAGGTTAAAATGAATTCAATTGACTTTTAAGAAGTAATAATTTATACATGGAAGTAACATATAGGAAAACATTCAGTTGCTCTAAAGAAAAAATTAAATAATATAAACTAACTCCACTGAAGTTAAGTTTAGGAACCTACATTTATTCTTATCACAGTTTATGTTATTACATTAGGCAAATCCTCCTGGTCTGATAGGACCTATATGAATGGTAAACATCATTTAATATATGAATTATGCTTCTAATTTTCTACATCCTCAAATCTGATGAACATGTAATATAAAATGATAATAATAATTTCACATTCGTTGAAAAACTTTTTGGCTTACAAATGAAGAATTTTTTCTCACAACAACCTTGGAATGTATATAGTACAAGTATTATTTTTGCATTTTACAATCCATGTGAAAAGTGAAATATTAGATACATTATTGGTAGAGTATAGTGGCAATATTACAAGTTTCATTCTAGATATTATGTTTTTAAAAAGCTTGAGTTAGTTTTTATTTTATTTTTTTTTCATTTTTTTAATTTTTATTTTATTTTATTTTATTTTTAATATGTTAAAGTGTTGAACCTTATTAAGGTTTCAGCTCAATAATATCTCTAGGTCTTCTTCACTCGACAGTGTTCTAATAATATTTGTCCATACACATACATGCACAATACACATGTGTATATATAAAAATATGTGCAATATATACACATTTACATGCATGCATATGCATCTATGCATATGAGTTTATAAATATAAGCATATATGTGTGCATACATAAAATACATACATACAATATAGCCTTAAAAACCCATCTCTCTTTGTTCCCCTCAGAATTTCTCAAAACTTTCTTCTAGTTCTGGATTTTCACTTCTTAAAACTACTCTTTCTTGTCTCTGCAACTCCTTCTTGGTTAACTATAACTAATACCATATTTATTACATTTCTTTTTAAAAACATAAGTTTATCAAAGAATTTCTACTCTACTCACCATTAGACAGATGTTCTTTTCTATTTCACTGGGTTGATCCCTTAATAATTGTAATATTAGAAATGTATTTTAAATTGCCAATTTTTCTTGAGTCAAATTCATTTATCTATATGTTAGTCATTTCTTGGATAATGTGTACACAAATATGTTTTACAGTAGGTTGTAATAGGAGGGAAATCATTATAAGTAACATCAATGTTACATGTATGTATATAAGTATGAATTTTGAGAGAGAAGAAATACTTTCATCTGAGTAAATTAAAGAATGCCTTATAAAGTATTTACATAGTACCCATGTTCTGGCAAAGTGCACAAAGTGATATGGGTTGGTATTTTGAAACCTTCTCAAAGATTGCCCTGTGGCCACAATCTCCATCTGTGTTTTCAGCCTCTCCCCTACCCTAAGCATCTTTTCACAATTAGCAGTACATCACAGCTCCATCTAGTCACCTGCAGAGAAGATGTGGGGATATGAATTGGAGAAATGTTCCATCACTAACCAATAGTACATAACAGGATGTATATTTCCATAGTTTTCCCAAAATTTTTTGAGTTTCCATTATCTTTATGCATCTGATGGGAGTGAGGTGAAATCTCAGAATTGTTTTATTTTTTATTAGTTATTTGAACATGATTTTATATAGTCATTTATATAGTCTGTCATTAATTGCATTTTCTGCTGTAAAAATTGTCTGTTTAACTATAATTTATTTATTATATTGTGCTTATTATATATTTGTTTTAATTTCGTATACATATATATATATATATATATATATACTTTAGCAGAGATGATTGATGAAGAGTTTTTTTTCTTCCTCAATTATTTTTCTTCTATTTCTAGCTGCATTGGCTTAATTCAATCAAAAACACTTGAAATTAACAAATTTTAAATTACTTATTTTATCATCGTCATCATCATCATCTCTCTCTCTCTTCATATATATATATATACATATAATATATATATATATATATATTCATAACAACTTAAATAGAAAGGAAACAATAAAACATTAAAAAGATGGCCATAGCTTCAACATCAATTTAATAATCAAAAGAAATTAAGGTAATAGAGATGATAATAATGATAATAGATTGTTTTTTTCCAGTTTATCCTATTCTTTTTAGGCAAATGATTTAGTAAAGAAACTATGTAGATTCATCTTTGAAATTTTTTTTTCTTAGTTACTGGTTCCTTCATAAAAACAAACAAAAAAAACCCTATAGTACTCTTCTGTATTTTTTCAATTTATTTTTGACTCAGGAAGGACAAATATAGATGAAAGATGGGCTGTTGAAAATGGTTTTGTTGTTAGAAGGTAAATTATTTGGATAAGTATGCTCATCAAATTTAGAAACTTGATTTTTCCTTTGAGAGTAAACATTAAGGAAACAAGAATGTTTCTCCTCCCACTTAGACATAAAAAATGCCTTTTAAGAGGCTACATAATTTCACAGACAATATTCATCTTTTTTACTGTTGATGAAGGTAAGATAAATGTGTATGATGAGCTTGAAAGAGGGAAGCTTGATATAGTCATCCTAAAACCAAACCAAACCAAAAAAAAAAATTCAACAAAACCCTGTTTCCCTCCTGAATGCTCAAAGAACACCACTGACCTCTCTCTGCATATTAACATCTTCTGAATACAAAAAGTTATCCTCCTATCATAAGTCTAAGTAGATTAAAAATCCCAAAGTCACTTTGAACTATGATTTGCATATATATGCATTTCCAGTTTTTCTTTGTGGAAGAAATCCTTGGGTATTTGTCTATGTTTACCTGTCTTTGACTCAAATGACCATTTGAATGGGACTCTCCTCATTGATGCAAGACTGATTACACAGTGCTCTGATCCTGCATGTGTGGTGGAGTTGGGAGACCTTGAGAGAAGATTGATCCTCATTTTCTGGTTTCCAGTTTCAAGAAAGAAGACATATATTTTCACATTCTCTTCATGTGCATGAAGGGTAAGCTAATCTTTGAGAAGAAGCCAACATGTAGAAGAGGGGCCACTTTGAGCTGATGTTGGCTTTTTCCAAGAATTTGTTTTTCCCTTCATAGGATCTCTTCCCTCAAGCTTTCACCAACTCCAGACCTCTCACAGATGCATAGCACTAAACAATCAATCTCCAACAATTTGAAGAATTTATACAATTGACCCTTTGAGTCAAAGGGTTACACAGATTTCTCTGAAAGCCCCAACCCAAATCTCCTTGCACCTACCCAGCAACAGTCATCCTGAAATGCTTTATTCCTAAAAATAAGGGGAAGGGAATATTGAAAAGAGGGGAAAAAATAGGAGAAACACATATATGTATGTATGTATGCACACATCTGTACACACACACACACACACACACACACACATGTCCATTACTTCCCTTTTTCACTCCTATCTTACACCTCAAGTCAATTGACTGTGGCAAGGGAAACCAAGGAATCCAGAGCCCCATTGTGGACAGCTGCTTTTGATTAGGAAAAGATGAAAAGAAAAGAAAAACAATGAAATCACTCTCTGCCTTCTGAGCTTTGCACTACCACTGATGAATCTCTGCTTAATCTCCCTTTTCTCACATTCTATAATCAAAGTCATGAGTAAAATTTTAAATTAAGTTTTAAAATGTGCACTATGTTTGTGACATGATCATGCATAATATAATCTGGGAGATAAGCTAATATATTAAAATATCATTTAAGCCATCAGTTCCCAAGATCTGTCCTTTATTAGCTCTCTCGCTGGATGTCTCCTCCCATTCCCCTTTTGGATTGTTACCATGTGTTAGGAGCATTTAAATTTTGTCAGATCCCTTTCACCCATTAGCACAATGTCTACTTTCAAAGTACCCATTTTGCCCTTCTTTCTTGACATATTCTTTTCAATATTTAGAAGTCTAATGTCAAGAGTAAGAGGTCCCATTGAAATTAAGACATTCACATCAAGAAACTAAATACGACTATTATAACTTTTTCATAAAGCTAATAAAATATGTACACGATACATACTTTTAAGGGAGAACATGTTCCTTCATCTGTATTGGACGAAGGGCTAAAAAAAAGATCTATAACATTAGAACAATAGACCATTCATGAATAAAATGGGACTGAACCTAATAAGAAGGGAAGCTATGTGGTGAAGTGGATGGATGCTGAGCCTGGAGTGAAGATGACCTGAGTTCAAATGTGGCCTCAGATACTTACTAGCTTTGTGACTCTAGGAAAGCCACTTATCCCTGTTTGACTCAGTTTACTCATCTGTAAAATTAGTTGGAGAAGGAAATGGCACACCCCTCCAATAACTTTGCCAAGAAAATCCCAAATGGGTCACAAAGAGTCCAACACAATTGAAACAACTAAATAACAACAGATCTAATAAGAAGAAATGTAATGGAATAAATGTAAAGTCCTATACTTTGGTTAAAAGAAATCAATGGCATATGTATAGATTGAGAGATGCTACTGGAAATCAATTCTTATGAAAATAACCAGAGAGTTTAATGAACAGTCAGTTCACTATCATTCTACAGTATGTTATTGTATCTGCAGAAGCAAATTACCATAAGAACATGGTGTTCAGTACATAAGACCTGACTGGACTTGGCTCTGGACAACAAACATTTAAAGTATCATGTTAATTTCAGTAATGATATTGATTCAATTCTAAAGGAGAGTAACAAAGATGCCAAGAATTTCTGGCTGGTGGGGAGTGGGAAGGAATGTCAGAGATGGATCATTTAAAGTTACTAAGACTGTTTAACTTAGAAAGTAGAAGGTTTAAGGCTGGGGTAGGGAACTTCAAGGCCACATGTGGCCCTCTAGGTCCTCAAGCGCGGCCCTTTGACTGAATCCAAACTTCATAGAACAAATCCCCTTAATAAAAAGATTTGTTCTGTAAAACTTGTACCCAGTCAAAAGCCTGTACTCAAGGACCTAGAAAGCCATATGTGGCCTCAGGACCACAGGTTCCCCACCCTTGGTTTAAGGAATACAGACAGCTGTCTTCTAGTATTTAAGAGAGGGTTAGAAGGAGTTAGGTTTGTTTACTTAGTTACAGAATATTGAACTAGGAGTAATGGGTGAAGATTGTAAAGATGAAGTTTTGGGTTCAACATGAAGTCAAATTCCTCTAACGTTATAGCTGTCTAGCAATGGAATTGGTTACCTCAGAAGCCCATGGTCTAAAAACAAGGACTGAGTGACCACTTGCTGAAATGTTGTAGAAGAGATTTTTGTTGTAGGAATTCTAATAAATGATTTCCGAGCTTCCTTCCAACAATCAGATACTGTGATTCTCAGATTCTGATTGAAAGATAGATACAAGGAGTCTCTAAACTGCATATTTACCCATCATAGTCCCCTTCCACTCCAAAATAAACAAACAAGTGAACAAACATAGGATTAAGTTCAATTCAAGAAATGTTCATTAACGTTCTCTGCAGGAGGCCCTGCAGGAGATACGAGGTTCCATAATTCCCAGCCTCTACTCTTAAGTAGCTTATAGTCTAGTAGGAGGCTATGCCAGATATGCAAATAATCATGAAAATGTTTCAGAGACGCTTGGATAAATTATTAAATGAAGCTGGAAAGATGATTTATGACTGATCAGAGAAATCAGAAGAAATATCCTTAAGGAAGTACTTTTTCATAGGTGAAGCAGTTTGAAAGAAGATATGCCAGGTATGGGAGTCACAGTGAACAAAATCACTGAACAGGGAAAATATAATGTATCTAAGTGAGATGACAAGCTATTTGTCCTATAACAAAACTAATGCCTTTGCTTAATCTTTCTCCAAAAAGTGTGTGCTATCGATTCAAATGCTTTGAAGGTCTCCATCACATCTCAATAACTTTTCAAATTGGGAAAAGGAAAGAATTGTACACTTTGCCAAAGATGATATTAATTATAGCTCATATGGTTCTTTGAAGATGAAAAGTGTTCCATCAGTGCTAAAAGTTTTATTAGTGTCGTAGTATTCCTGTCATTGAGATAAAAGTCGTATTGCAAGCATGCAACTATGCTAGAGTACTAAGCTAGACCATGTCTCTACTAATTTGTGGTATACCTCAAATTTAAAAAAAAAAACATATCAAGATCTATCTTTGTCTTCAGAAATGCACAATCTATGAGCCACAAAACATGCTTCAGGGAAGGCAGTTTCTTTGTCTTTGACATTTACAACCTTCAAAGACAAAAAATTCAGTTCATATTTTGCTCTCTTTAGTCTGAAATTTCATCAAGATAACAAACAACCTATTTTTGCATATTTATTGCAACAATTTTAAAAAATCTGTTTCAGATTAAGCAGTAGCAAACTTTCTGTTTTAAGATGGTGCTCATGCTAGCTATACAAGTACCAAAGTGCTCCATAGTAATGTCTGTATTTTCTTGAAGTGTTTCCCTAGAGGCACAGGCAAAATACTGCTATCTAAGCAACTGCCTTATCTTGGAGACTAGGCTTTTAAAACCATGCTGTTAATGCATGCTACTACTGACCTTAAATGTTGTAGAATTAATGATTTTAGAATTAGAAAGGATCTTTGAGCATTTTAAAGATTATCTACCATGAGTTCTTAACATATGGTGCCTGAACTTTAAAACACACACATAGGTATATATCCATATATACACACACACACACACACACACACACACACACACACATATGTAAAAATGTGTATATACTTATTTTAAAAGATACATAGGATATATATGTACTATTTCAATAAAATTGTTTTCCCTTGTAGCTCTACATATTTTATTTTATGCATTTTAAAAGATTATTCTCAGAAATGGTCCATAGGTTTCACTAGACTATCAAAGTTCACAAAATTCCAGTACAAAATCCTAATTTTACATATGAAGATACTAAGGCTTGAGAGTTTGTGATCTGGCCAAATTGCACAAATGACTGAAAGAGCCAAGATTTGAACCCAGATGGAGTCTCCCAGTCTCTCCCAAGGTCATGTGTCTCCTATATCTCTGACAAGGAATGGGAGTAGTTTTAAAGATTTGAGCATAAATGTTTCCTCTAATTTTCTATTTCATTCACTCTCTTACCCCTTTGTCATTAAGCTAGCACATGAAATGTTTTCCCCATTCACTTTACTTCATCTAATATTCTTCATTCTTTTAGGACAAGCTCAAACTTTTCCATCCTCCAAAAAGGAGAAACTGACCATTGCTACTTATTGTGATTTTTTTTTCTTTCTCTGTAAGTAGAGAACCCTAAGACAATTAAAAGTTTAATTCTCTTAACACATATGAAGTGTTTTTTAATGTTTTCTCTCCCTGGTGATATATTGTGCTCTCTTTACTATCCAAGACAAAACTTTATATTTCTTTTGCATCATCCCTAACACAACCACCGTAACATTTAACATAATTGACATTAGTTGGAATATATTGGGAGGTAGTCTATAGTTCAGTTAAATCCAGCTAATATATACAGACACACATATCATACATACATATATATGCACACATAAAATAAGATGGTTAAAAAGTCAAGAATCATATAAAGTCATAAGTTGAAATAAATGAGATTGTACATCACATTTAGGTTCACACAAGTATATTCTTCATTTGTATAATATCATTTGCCCTGCATTTTGAGAGGTGGCAGTATCCCTGAATATTGGCCCCTTTAATGTGTCACTATGTGTCATCAAAATGAGAAGATTAGAAGGCATAAGATAAGCATTATGAGACCATTATGGTTAAGGTTTCAGATTTCAACTTCTGCATATTCTTTAGTGTTGTTTTAAACATGAAGGAAAATATCTCTTTGTTGTAGGAAAACGTTTTGGTTTTGTACATGATCACTATCTTTACAGGTCATGTTGTCAAATATTGAAAGGATGCTAGGCTAAGATTCAGAGTAGACCTGAGTTTATAACTTCTTTGAGCTTTAGTTTTTTGAATAGATATAATACTTACATTATCCTTACCAGACTGTAGTGAGGGTCTAGTTGATGAGGCCTAAGTCAGCAGTGGATCTGATCACTGACTACCAGCCTATCTCCAACTTAAGAGCCTTTGCATTCTTTCAATTACCTGCCCTAATTACAGTCACCTGTCTCTTCGCCTTTGGCTGCTTGAGAGATTTCTCTTCAACAACTGATAATCTACTTACATTCATCCCTCAAAAATCAGTACATTTCTACTTATCCGTATTGTTCCCATCCCAATTATTCTGAACCTTCATTTCCCATTATACAGAATGTACTGTTCATCCCCGATTGACCACTCCTTTAATGCCATTCCACTCAATACTACTTTGCCTAATATCACTCCTGATCTATCCACTATTTCAGCCTGTTTTATGGAATGCCTATTTCATAATCAACGAACTCTTGTTTTCACCTTTAAACTTTTGTTTTCAGGCAGAACCAAAATGACCAAATAGAGGAAACACTCAGCCTGAGCTCTCCCAACATTTCCCTTCCAACAACTTTAAAATAATTCTTCAAATAAAACTCTTGGGGGGGAAGAGCCAATGAAAGGTCAGGGCAACAACTTTTTTCTAGCAGCAGAAAACTTAGGAGGTCAATGGGAGAGATCAGTGACATAGGGTTGGGATCAGGCCATGTGGCCATATAAATGCATTACCTGTGCTGGGAATTGGTGAAGGTGACAAAAGGAGCAGCAGGTCAGGAACAGTAAGGGGATCTATCAACTTGTCAGAAAGAGATTAGTTGGGACATTGTGCTAGCACTGAACATATGAGAAGATAATTTTTTTTTTGCAAATTTGTTGCCAAATCTCACTTCTGGGTCACAATTCCAAGGGATAGAGGAACACTTCTGATTACAAGGGAGTAGGGGTCAAGAGAAGCAATGTAACTCTCAACGACAAGGCATCAGGGGCCCTAAGAGGAAGTATTGCTTCCTCAAATTTCATATCCTAGAGGGGGCCTTTTTTAGAGTTTCTTTACTCCCACTCTCCCACTTCTCTTCGTAATTCCTGTTAATTTACTAGATAGAGAGATAGACACAGACAAATAAACAGATAGATAGATAGGGATCTTTTATTTTCAAGGCTATTCATATCTTGCCTACTTAATTAGAACATTTGCTTCTTGATAGCAGGAGTTTTGTCTTTCTTTGTATCTCCAGCACTTAGCGCTGTGTCTGGCATGTAGTGAATACTAAATTAATACTTGCTGGTTGATTGATTGTTAATGTATATAAAATATTTAAAAAACCTTAAATCTCATGTAAAAATAAGCTTTATGAACTAATGACAGGTATCATTTTTCATTGTAGTCTTGTTTTTGTAAAAAATGCATCGCTACAGGGCACCTACAGTCCTAAAACGTATTCGTCCTTATTCTATTCTTCCCAATAGGTGGTTGAACTCAGAAGATTTTGCTGCAGAAGAATTTGCATTTACATTTCAAACTTTGCCTTTTAGTGTCAAGAATCTCATGGTGTACTCACATTACTAAACAGTACTTATCACTTATATAAGTCTTACAACTATACACGACTGGCTCATTGGTGTACACTCATTCTACAATAGATTTTGTGTGATTTCAAGACCTTATGACTGCAAATCCAATAAGATTTCACATTTCAGTGGTGTGGCCCTTTTAATGAGTGGATAATACTCTGAAAAATTTTTGTGTATAGTGGAATATTGAAAAATTTAGCAGTAAAGGAATAAGTAATATACACATGATATATTCACATGGCTATGCAAAATAATTCAGAGTCCCATAATGGACAGAGAATTGATCTTATAGTTAGTGAAATCTAGGTTCTAGGTATGCCTCTGACTCATATTGGCTATTGGCTGTTTGATCTGAGTAAATCATTTAACCATTCAGTGATGCAGGCAAGTCTGTAACACAAAAGAATCTATGTCACCTGTTAGTTTGCTCATCACTATAGGTAGAGGGAGTTTCTTCATTGGAACCTTTCTCTCTCTCTCTCTCTCTGTGTATATATATATATATATATATATATATATATATATATATATGTATATATATACATATATATATACACACACATGTTTATATAAAGACATATATGTATGTCCCTGAAAATGCAAATTCATCTTGGTTATCCATCCCCTCCCCCCACTGTAATAATATCTATACCTATATTCACTATTTGTCAAATTACTGTAATAGTACAGTAAGGAAAGAAAACTAATTATTGGAAAACCCATTTTTGTCTCAATACTTCTCTGTGATGATGATTATGATGATGATAACTCACATTTGTAGTATGATTTAAAGTTTTTGAAACACTTTATTCACATTTAACACATGAAAAATTTGAGGACTAGAAAGCTGAGTAGGCTCTTGCAACATTCCTGATTTAAGAAATGTCAAATGTGGGACTTATAATGATGGTGTGAGTTAAAAACAAAGGCTCTTTTGAAAAATGATAGAACCCTATTTCTTCCTCTCATGTTCTTGTACAAGCCAATTCCAAGATATTTTCAGATCCTGATGTATTATCAGCTTCTCAAATTCAAATGGACCTGGGATTTGTACCCTGATTTCTGGAGCTGTTTCATGGGATTCCCATGGCTTTTCCAGGTTCCTGGTGGCTTTATCCTAATACAATGCATTATTTGCATAGGTTATTTGTATGCCTATTCCTTGGGTCAAGTCTAAATAAACAGATGGATTTGTAGGATATGTTCTGGACAATGGATGATAATAAATGTTGATCAAACATACTTTACTGTTTGATGTTTAGCCATTTTGATAGTTTAAAAAATGAGTCCATCATGTTCACTTCCATGGAGTCTTAGCCATGATATCAAGTAAAGAACAGGGTCCTCTTATATATGGCATGTACCAAACAATGAAAAGCACATATACTAAGTACATATACTGCCCTGGAGAGAATCCAGCAGCTACACCATGTGAGAGAAATATATAACAGATGGGACCAGGATGACTGACTTAATTAGAATATTTAAATAGAAGAAAGGAGAAACATAGTACGGCTCTATTAGTTCATGAGAAGCACCATTAAATTCACCTCATTAATTGTTCCATTGGGAGAACATGTCAAATAAAACATAGCTGAGAATAATATATATCTTTTTTAATTTGGGGAAATTTTAAGATAATGATCATGGAAATTGAGTAATTATATCACATATTATAATGTATCTAAATCTTTATGAGAGAATGAACTTTTAGAGCTATTCAAATATTTATCTTGTCATTAATTAAAATGCTGTGCTGCTTTAAGCCCTCTTTGACCTATCCACCACTCCTCAGCCATTAGAAACTTGCATGAGAGACAGAAGCTTTTCAAATCAATGTCCATCAATTCAGAAAATAAATGCTGTGAAACATTTTTAAAAGTGGAGAAGACATCTATTCAGAGCAAACTGAACTTTTAAATTGGATAATTAATGAAAATAAAGATGATGAGGATAATGATAATGATGATGATGATGATGACAAAAACCAAAACAACATGCTCCTCTAAAATGAAGACAACATCCTGTACCATGTCATTAAATGTGATAGGCAAGAGCTAGGAAATGGAATTAAATGCATTTTAAAATACTTAAAATTATAATATATCATGAAGGAAATCATTTAAAATTATCATATATATCCTAATTAAATGATTGCTGTTTTATGACTTTATAATTTCTATAATTACTTTAGCTACCCCTAATGTAACTTTAGCTAACCCTAATGTAAGTTGTTTCATAATACCTACAAAATTCATTTCCATCATCATGGTTTGAATAAACGTTATTGCATACAATGTAGCTGGCTTTTGAATGATCATGAAAATAATGACATATCACCAAGCTTAGCAACTCAGTACTTACAGATACTTCAGTTGTTGGGATAATAGAATCTATATTCCAATTAATCAAAGCAAAAAACTCCTATTTGGTTTCTGCCAAGGAGAATAAAAACAACAACAAAACACTAACAAAAACAATAATTGCTGCTGCCACTACAACTACTATTATAAAATCTAGTTGTTAAAAAGTAAGATGGAGGGAAATACAGTTAGTTATCATAATAGTAAATGTGAATGGAATAAGCTCACTCATAAAACAGAAGCAGATAGCAGAACAGATTACAAAACAGAATTCTATGGTATGTTGTTTACAAAAAACACACTTGAAGCAGAGAGACTCACAGAGTAAGGGGTAAGTGCTGCAGCAAAATATATTGTGCTTCTATCATGGTCTCAGACAAAGCAAAAAGCAAAGTAGATCTAATTAAAAGAGAAAAGCAGAAAAAATACATTTTGCTAAAAAAAAAGTACCATAGATAATGAAGCATTATAATTAATTAACATATGCATCAATGGTATAGCATCCAAATTATATTAAATTTAAAAGGTTAGAAATCCACGTGGGAGACGGGCTGGGAGAAAGCTGGGCGCCCGAAACCGGCGCCTCCCAACACAGGACGGCAGTCTGTGGGAGCGACGAGAGGCAGCACAACGACACCAGCCGTGAAAACACCCACTCCTGACGCTTGCAAAACCCAGGAACTCGGCTTCTTGAACTTCCGGAAGACTCAATGGCCAGGTAAAAGGCTCTAATCCCTCACCCCCTCACCCCTCGGAAAAAAAAAAAAGAGAGAACTGAAACAGAGGAGAAATTGGGGTGCATCACAGGACAAATACTAGAAGCTCATTAGTCCCAGAGGGGCAGAGTCGGCAGGGGTCAACACCGGGAGCCCAGACGTAACCTTGCTCCCCCAGGGGAAGCACCAGTCATCAGCTCAAACAACAAACAGCTGAGACCATTGCTGAAAAGCAAGTGCTGGAGAGCACCCATAGGGAGTGAGACGCCAGGGAGCCAGACCCCTCCCCCACACCTCAGGAAACTGAAGATTATAATTCTAGACTCACAAGCCCCAGAAGAAGAAAGCTGGGACAGAAAGCCCTGAGACCCACAGATAGAAATTCGTTGTAAAGCCAGCAAAAGGCAAACCAACATGAAGAAGAACACAAAAAAAAAACCGAGGACAATAGACTCTTTTTATGGATACAGGCAGGATCAAAATACAAATATGGAAGAAGGAAGTAATGATACAGTAGATACATCAGATACCTCAAAAGGTAATAAGAACTGGTCTCTAGCCCAAAAAGCACTGCTGGAAGAACTAAAGGAGGATTTTAAAAACCAAATTAGGGAGCTAAAAGAAAATATGGAAAAAAAAGATTGGCGAAATGGCTACGGAGATTCAGAATCTAGAGAGAGAAAATCACACCCTAAGAGGGAAAATCAACCAATTGGAAAAGGAGACTCAAAAGCAAAATGTAAACACTAACTCATTAAAAATTAGACTTGAGCAAGTGAAGCTAATGAATCTATGAGGCACCAAGAAGTAATAAAACAAAACGTAAAGAATGAAAAATAGAAAAAATGTGAAATATCTGATTGGCAAAACAACTGACCTGGAAAATAGATCCAGGAGAGACAATTTGAGAGTTATTGGTCTACCGGAAATCCACGATGAGAAAAGGAGCCTTGACAGTATCTTCGAAGAAATTATCAAAGACAACTGCCCAGAGGTCCTAGAATCAGAGGGCAAAATAGTCATTGAAAGAATTCACCGATCACCCCCTGAAAGAGATCCCAAACTGAAAACACCAAGAAATATTATAGCCAAATTTCAGAGCTATAAACTCAAGGAGAAAATACTGCAAGCAGCCAAAAAGAAGCAATTCAAATATTGTGGAACTACAGTCAGGATCACGCATGATTTCTCAGCTTCCACATTAAAAGACAGGAGAAATTGGAATATGATATTCCGAAGGGCAAAGGAGGTGGGACTACAACCAAGGATCAACTACCCAGCAAAACTAAGCATAATTTTCCAGGCAAGGCAATGGCCATTCAATGAAATAAGGGAATTCCAGACCTTCCTGATGAAAAGGCCAGAACTCAATGGAAAATTTGATCTCCAAATACAAAACTCAAGAGAGACATAAAAAGGTAACCAGGGGGAAAAACCCCACAAACCTTATTAAGCAATAAGGGCAGGTTGTTTACATCTTTATGTGGGATTATATCATATCATGTATGTTTTTTATGTATATGTATATATATATATATGTGTGTGTATATATATATACATATACATATATGTCATTCTTGTGAATGGTACAACTATTATGACAAATGAAAGGGATATACATAAGTTGTGAATGCCTGTATAAATTAACTGATGTAAAGATATAAAATATAAATAAGAGATATAAAGGGAGGGCTATGAGGGAAGTGGTAAGGAGGTAGTAGAAAAGGGTAAATTACACCAAAGGAAGTAGCACAAAAACATATTATAGTAGAGGGAAAGAAGGGAGGGAGAAGAGCAGTATTTGAGCTTTACTGTCATCTGATCTAGTTCAAGAAGGGAATAACATACTCTGATAAGTTTAGAAATCTAACTTGTCCTACGGGAAGTGGGAGGGTAAGGGGGGAAAAAGGGAGGGGGGTGGGCAGAAGGGAGAGGAGAAGTAGCAAGTGGGTAACGGTAAGACAAGGGAGGGGAATAAAGAGGGAGGGTTAACTGAGGAAAGCGGCTATCAAAAGCAAAACTTTGTTGAGGAGGAGAAGGGGAAAGGGAGAAATAAAAGCATAAACAGGGGGAATTAGGATGGAGAAAAAGACACAGATAGAAATCATAACCCTGAACGTGCAGGGGATGAACATTCTCACAAAACAGAAGCAGATAGCAGAATGGATTAAAAACCATAATCCTACAATATGCTGTTTACAAGAAACGCATCTGAAACAGGGGGATACACATAGGGTTAAGGTAAAAGGCCGGAGTAAAATATATTGTGCCTCAGCTAAAGTAAAAAAAGCAGGTGTAGCAATCCTAATCTCAGACAAAGCAAAAGTAAAAATAGATCTAATTAAAAGAGATAAGGAAGGACATTATATCCTGCTAAAAGGCACCATAAACAATGAAGCAATATCATTGCTTAACATATATGCACCAAGTGGTAAGGCATACAAATTCTTAGAGGAGAGGTTAAGGGAGTTACAGGAAGAAATAGACAGCAAAACTATAATATTGGGAGACCTCAACCTCCCCCTTTCTGAACTTGATAAATCTAACCTCAAAATAAATAAGAAAAAAGTAAAGGAGGTAAACAGAATTTTAGAAAAGGCACATATGATAGACCTCTGGAGAAAACTGAATGGGGATAAAAAGGAATATACTTTCTTCTCAAAAGTACATGGCACATACTCAAAAATTGACCATGTACTAGGGCATGAAAACCTCACAATCCAGTGCAGAAAAGCAGAAGTAGTCAATGCATCCTTTTCAGATCATGATGCAATAAGAATCATTTTTAATAAAGTACCATGGAAAAATAAGCTAAAAACTAATTGGAAACTAAATAATTTAATTCTAAAGAATGAGTGGGCCAAAGAACAAATCAGAGAAACAATTAATAATTTCATTCAAGAGAATGACAATAATGAAACAACATACAAAAACTTATGGGATGCAGCAAAAGCAGTTCTTAGGGGAAGTTTTATATCTCTAAATGCCTACATGAATAAAATAGGGAAAGAGGAGATCAATGATCTGGGCATACAGCTGAAAAAGCTAGAAAAAGAGCAAATTGAAAACCCCCAGTTAAATACCAAATTAGAAATACTGAAAATCAAAGGAGAGATTAATAAAATTGAAACCAAGAAAACTATTGAATTGATAAATAAAACAAAGAGCTGGTTTTATGAAAAAAACAATAAAATTGATAAACCTTTGGCCAATTTGATTAAAAAAAAGAAAGAAGAAAATCAAATTACTAGTATCAAAAATGAAAAGGGTGAGGTCACCTCTAATGAAGAGGAAATCAAAACAATAATTAGGAATTATTTTGCCCAACTGTATGCCCATAAATTTGACAACCTTAGAGATATGGATGAATATCTACAAAAACATAAACTGCCCAGGCTAACAGAGAAGGAAGTGAAATTTCTTAATGACCCCATATCAGAAAAAGAAATTGAGCAGGCCATCAACGAACTCCCTAGGAAAAAATCTCCAGGGCCAGCTGGCTTTACATGTGAATTCTATCAAACATTTAAAGAACAACTACTTCCAATACTTTGTAGACTATTTGGGAAAATAGGTGAAGAAGGAGTCCTACCAAATTCTTTTTATGACACAAATATGGTACTAATACCCAAACCAGGTAGAGTCAAAACAGAGAAAGAAAATTATAGACCAATTTCTCTAATGAATATTGATGCAAAAATTTTAAATAAAATATTGGCAAAAAGATTGCAGCAACTCATTACGAGAATAATACACTATGACCAGGTAGGATTTATTCCAGGAATGCAAGGCTGGTTCAATATTAGGAAAACTATTAGCATAATTGACCATATCAACAACAAAACTAGCAGAAACCATATGATCATCTCAATAGATGCAGAAAAAGCCTTTGACAAAGTACAACACCCATTCCTATTAAAAACACTAGAAAGCATAGGAATAAGTGGAACCTTCCTCAAAATTATAAATAGCATCTACCTAAAACCATCGACAAGCATTATTTGTAATGGGGATAAACTAGATGCATTCCCAATAAGATCAGGGGTGAAACAAGGATGTCCATTATCACCCCTATTATTCAATTTGGTACTAGAAACATTAGCTGTAGCAATAAGAGAAGAAAAAGAAATTGAAGGAATTAGAATAGGAAAAGAAGAAACTAAATTATCACTTTTTGCAGATGATATGATGATTTATCTAGAGAATCCTAAAGAATCAAGTAAAAAACTACTTGAAATAATAAACAACTTTAGCAAAGTTGCAGGATATAAAATAAACCCACATAAATCCTCAGCATTCCTATACATTACTGACAAAGCCCAACAGCAAGAGATAGAAAGAGAAATTCCATTCAAAGTTACTGAAGGCACTATAAAATATTTGGGAGTCTATTTGCCAAGACAAACCCAGGGCCTATATGAACATAACTATGAAACACTTTTCACGTGAATAAAATCAGATCTAAATAAATGGAGAAATATCAGTTGCTCATGTTTAGGCTGAGCTAATATAATAAAAATGACAATTTTACCTAAATTAATCTATCTATTCAGTGCCATACCAATCGAACTACCAAAAAAATTTTTTACTGAGCTGGACAAAATAATAACAAAATTCATTTGGAAAAACAAGAGTATCTAGAGTATCTAGGGTATTAATGAAAAGACATGCTAGAGATGGTGGCTTAGCCACACCAGATATTAAACTGTACTACACAGCAGCAGTCATCAAAACTGCCTAGTCTGGTTAAGAAACAGGGGTGTGGATCAGTGGAATAGGATAGGTACACAAGTAGATGAAATCAACAAGTTTAGCAATCTACTGTTTGATAAACCCAAAGAGGCCAGCTTGTGGGCTAAGAATTCACTATTTCACAAAAACTGTTGGGAAAATTGGAAAATGGTAGGGCAAAAACTGGGCATAGACCAATATCTTACACCATATACCAAAATAAAGTCAAAATGGGTTCATGATTTAGGAGTAAAAGTTGATACTCTAAGTAATTTGGGAAAGCAAGGAATAGTTTACTTATCAGATCTATGGAAAAGTAAAGAATTCATGACCCAACAAGAGATAGAAAGCATTACAAAATGCAAAATGGATAATTTTGATTATGTCAAATTGAAATGTTTTTGTACAAAAAAAGCCAATGCAACAAGAATTAGGAGGGAAGCAGAAAATTGGGAGAAAATCTTTGCAACTAGTATCTCTGATAAAGGCCTCATCTCTAAAATATACAGGAAGCTGAGCCAAATATATAGGAATACATGCCATTCCCCAATTGAGAAATGGTCAAAGGATATGAACAGGCAGTTTTCAGAGGAAGAAATTAAAGCTATCTACAGGCATATGGAAAAATGCTCTGGATCACTACTGATTAGAGAAATGCAAATCAAAACAACTCTTAGATACCACATCTCTCCTGTCAGATTGGCTAAAATAACAAAACAGGAAAATGATAAATGCTGGAAAGGATGTGGGCAAGTTGAAACATTGTTGCATTGCTGGTGGAGTTGTGAGCTGATCCAGCCATTTTGGAGAGCAGTTTGGAACTATGCCCAAAGGGCTATAGAAATGTTCATACCCTTTGACCCAGCAATACCACTTCTAGGGTTGTATCCCAAAGAAATCACACAAGCGGGAAAAGGACCCATATGTACAAAAATATTTATAGCAGCTCTTTTTGTGGTAGCTAAGAATTGGAAATCAAAGGGATGTCCATCAATTGGGGAATGGCTGAACAAGCTGTGGTATATGAAGGTGATGGAATACTATTGTGCCATAAAAAATGGGGATGATGCAGACTTCATAACAACCTGGAAAAACCTACACGACATAATGCTGAGTGAGCGGAGCAGAGCCAGGAGAACGTTGTGCACAGCCTCAGATATATGGATTCCGTGAGGACCAACCCTGACATACTGCGCTTTTCTCAGCAACCTAAGGGGCAAGGACAACTCCAGGGGACTCACGATGGAGAATGCTATCTTCATCCAGAGAAAGAATTGCGAAGTTTGAATACAGATCAAGGTGCACTACATGCTCGCCTTTTTTGCTTCTTTTTTTGTTTTTGTTTTTGGGTTTTTTTTTGGTTCTGTCTCTTCTTTCTCATGATTCATTCCATTGGTCAAAATTCTTCTCCACGACTTGACTAGTGCATAAATTAATTCAATGCGAAGTTATACATGACAGTTATATGAGATTCCATGCCGTCTTGGGGAGGGAGGGGGGAGGGAGGGGAGAAAAACTGGAACTCAAAACCATGTAGAATCGTGTGTGGTAAGCTAAAAATAAATAAAGAAATTCAAAAACAAAATAAAATAAAAAGAAAAAAAATTTAAAAGGTTATACACAAGCAAAAACAGTGTGGCCAAGATTAGAAGGAAAGAAGAAAAGGGAAGAAATTTTTACATGTTTCTCTGAAAAAGTCCTCATTTCACAAATATACAGAGACCTGAGCTAAACTTATAAAAATACAAGTCATTTCCCAATTGTTAAATTGTCAAAGGATAAGAACAGTCATTTTTCAGAAGAAGAAATCAAAGCTATCTGTGCACATATGAAAAAATCTTCTAAATCGCTGTTGATTAGAGAAATAGTGCAAATCAAAACAATTCTGAGTTATCACACAGATCAGATTGGTTAATATGACGAAAAATGACATATTGGAGGGGATTTGGGAAAATTGGGATATTAATACAATAAAAAGGAAAGGGACTTAAATATGCAACAATATTTATAGCAGCTCTTTTTGTAGTGAGAAAGAATTGAAAATTGAGGGGGTGTCCAACCATTTGGAAATGGCTAAGTCATGGTATATGATTGTGACAGGATACTATTGTTCAGTCATGGTATATGACTGTGACAGGATACTACTGTGATAAAAAATGATGAGCAGGATGATTTCAGAAAGAGCTACAAAAGCTTACATGTACTGATGCAAAGTGAAGTGAGCAGAACCAGGAGAAAATGGTACCCAGTAATAGCAATGCTGTATGATGATGTTGTGTGAATTACTTAGCTCTTCTCAGTAACACAATAATCTAAGACAATTCCAAATGACTTATGATGAAGAATGCTATCCATCTCAAAAAACAAAGTGAGGCAGAGAAAGTCTGAAGGCAGATTGAAGCATTTTTAAAAATTTTATGTTATTGAGTTCTTTTGGTCTGTTTTCCTTTATAGTATGCGTAATTTGAAAACATGTTTTGCCTGAAAGTGCATGTATAAGCTATGTCAAATTGCTTGCCTTCTCAACAAGGGGGAAAAAGAGGAAGACACTGAATGTAGAACTCAAAATTTAAAAAAAGACAAATGTTAAAATAGTTTTTTCATGTAATTGGAAAAAATAAAATATTAAAAGAGAAAGGGAAGATAGAACCCCAGTATAAATCTCTGTGTCTCTTTGTATTAAAAAAAGATTGTATTTAAGCTTTTGGTCATTTGCTTTCTGTGCGTTGAAATGGGAAATGTATTAACAGTTAAGTAAATATAAGTATTAGGTTTGAGGATGGTTAGAAATATGCACTAACAGAAATAGATATCCAAGACAATGAGATTAAAACAAGAATTGAAGAATTAGACAGATTTCCTTTTCTTATGCTTTTCTTTCTTTATTTTAAGTAAATTAATTCATAAGGATGGGCAGTGAAAGTTTTGCACAGCAATAAGTTGTAATGATTTACTGTTTCTCTCTAGTGTAAGACATTTAGCTTATGGATTTCTTTATCAAAGACTTTAATCAGCGTTCATGAGTTTATCAATATTCTGTTAAAAATAAGTACAAAAATAGAGTTTGCAGATTCTTGTAGTTAAAAGGGAATATTCTATATAGCAAGAAAATTTCAGTGGGATTGATTCAGAAGCCAGGTTTCCTTTTGCACCTGCTCCCCAACCCGATTACACACAATCTCTAGGAGTTTCTGCAAAGACTATGAATATACAACAAGAGGGTTTATACATAAATATATTTTTACTCTAGGGAAGCCAACTTAACAAATATTTTAAGCTTCTTTTTTGGAGAGTGCATTATGCTAGGTACTTTAGAAAGGTGATAAATACCACAGTCTTGGTCCTTGAGGATATTACAATATAACAATGGGGTTGTAGCATTATACAAACACATATACATCTACATACACTGTGTATGAAAACATGTGTGCATGTAAACGGATGAATGGATGAATGAATGAAAAAGCATCTAAGCTCTTACTAGCTACCCAGCACAATGCAAAGTACTAAGGAGCTATGGACAAAGAAGAAGACAGCCGCTGTTTTGAAGTAGCTTACCTTTTAGTTGGGAAAGGAATTACATATAGGAAAGTAGTTACCACAGGATGCATTGGTTGTAGACTCAAAGGAGTAGTACAGCTAATTGACATGCCCCTTTCCTCCAAAAAAAGGTAATTTGATTACCATGCCCAGAGCAAGAGATGGAAATTTGGAGGGATGAAGGAAAGTACACAAGAGCTACAGTGTAGTTGACAAGAAGGCTTGGGTGGGTGGTCTAAACGCATGGATCAGAAGTGATGCATGATCAGGGGACTAATTAGTTGTAGTGGCCTAAGAAAAGGCATAACCCTTCTTCCCTTCCCCATACCTACATAACACACATGCATATCCATTCATTCTT
This sequence comes from Trichosurus vulpecula, assembly GCF_011100635.1. Classification (NCBI taxonomy): domain Eukaryota; kingdom Metazoa; phylum Chordata; class Mammalia; order Diprotodontia; family Phalangeridae; genus Trichosurus; species Trichosurus vulpecula. The sequence continues at coordinate 378,518,005 of NC_050576.1, forward strand.
GCTCCAGCCTCTTACCCTGGCTTTAATAGATGTTTATTGACTGACTATGGCAAAATTATGAAAGGGCATAAGAACATGAAGAAAAGTCACAGTAAAGGAAGGCATGGATGGGTTGCAATATGCATGAATAAAAGGAAGATCCTAAATGATGATGTTGAAAATCTATGCAATGCAATTTTATAATTAAATTAAATTCAGATAGCAGAGTGACATCAGAAATATGAGATATGATTTTGCTAATTGTGTCTGGGTAAATGAGCCAATCATCAGGGAAAGTTTTTATAAAGAATGGGTTTCTGGGGCTGGGTGTTGGAAGAAGGGAAATTTCAAGAGGTAGTGGAATGAAGTATGGAGTGAAGGTAACACTTCCACACTAGAAGTAATATGTGTCCTAATGTATAGATGCAGAGGAAGGGAGGATGACAATGAAGAAGGAGGAATGGCCCTTAATGAGGCTGGAGTGTTGAGTACATGGAGGAAAAGTAGTATGAAATAACGTAGCAATGGTCTATTATAGCAAGCTTATTGTGGAAGGTCTAAAATGACAAGATCAGGAGTTTTCAGTGTTGATGTATGTGTTCTTAAAAGGGAAGGGACATCATTTAGGAGATTCCTTAACTATAGAAAAAGGTAAAAGAGTCTGGAAGAAGAGAGTACAGTTAAAATGCTTTTATAATACCCTAGAGCTGAGGCAATTAGGATCTGAACTTCAGTGGAAAAGTATTTGTGGAAAAGAAGAAGTATGTAGACGAGAGAACTGAGGATAGGACTGAGAAGTGTTAGCAACTGAATTTTGGGTGTGCGTAAGAGGGAAAATTCAAAGATTCACAGTGAGCTTTGGAGGGAAATTTGAGATTAATTTTTGGCATGTTGAACCTTGCAAGATATCCAGATGGTGATATCTGGCAACAGCAATCACACATTAGTAGTAAGGTCCACAAAGCACATTATTTAAAACAAAAGCAAATAGATGGACATAGACAATCTGCTTGCATTTCTCACTCAAGGAAACTAAAGCTCACAGAGATCAGATGACTTTCCACTTATCATATAGCTAGCATCACAACTTGAGGCTGAATTCAGATGAGGGTCCAGGTGAATCTGTTTCCATTCATACCAGATAGCCTCATCCAGCAGGCAGTGAGAAATAAATGACTGAAGCTGAATACATAGATTTAGTGACTATCTGAATACTGTTTCTGTCCATTCTCAAAGAAGACCAAAATGACATCAGTATGTTAGAATGAAGTTACACTGTGTCCGACTCTGTCTGATCAAGTCAATGCAAGCTCAGAATGCTCTACCACAGGTCAGGCAAAAATAGTCCATGTGAACATTTAGGGTGGATTCTCTTTAGTTGGTGCATCTCACATTTCTTCTGAGCTGCTTCAATTCTGCTTTGCTCATAAAGCACAACACCTTCTCTGTTGAGGGCACGCCATGCTGGGTTGTCCTGTGCCAGTGTCTCCCATGTCACACAATTCCAAAGTTCTCAAGGGAGACCTTAAGAGTGTCCTTGTATTTCTTTTTCTGACCACAATGTGAGCGCTTGCCATCTCCATTAAATAGTCTTTTGACAAGCATATGTTTGGTAAGCAACATGGCCAGACCATCAAAGTTGCATTCTCTGCAGTAGAGTTTGACTGCAGGGCTGTTTGGTTTGAGAAAGGACCTCAGTGTCTGGTATCTTATCCTGCCAGGTGATCTTCAAAATTTTCCTAAGATAATTCAAATGGAAGTGATTCAGTTTTCTGACATGATGCTGGTATACTGTCCAGATTTCACAGGGATACAGTGATGAAGTCAGCACAACGGCTTTTCTCTCCTGCACTTTCCTTCAGAGCTTTCCAAACACTGAACTAGCTGTGGCAATGTGTGTATCAACTTCATTATCAGTGTGTTCATCCCTGGAAAGTACAGTGGCAAGGTAAGTGAACTTATCCACAGTATTCAAAACTTCTTCATTCATTCGCTGTAACCAGTGGTCCCACATATGGATAGTGTGGTGCTGACTTATGGAGCCCCTGTGTTTTCCTGGTGTTAATTATTAGGCCAAAATTAGCACAAACACTAAAGAATTGATACATACTTTGTTGCATCTCAGCTTGAGAGGTTGCATTGAGCGCACAATCATCTGCAAACAGAAAATCATACACCAACATTATCTTCACTTTGGTCTTGGCTTGTACCCTTTTCAAGTAGAAGAGTTTATTATCAGTGTGGTAGCTGACATGGATACCATGTTTGTCTTCACTGAAGCCATTTGACAATAAGGCTGAAAATGTCATGCTACAAAAACGTGGGAGCAAGCACATAGATTTGTTTTACACCATTGGTGATTTGGAAAGTGTGAAAGCATCCTCCATTATCCAGAATTTGGGCAACCATGTCATCATGAAATTGACATACAATTCTGATGAATGTCGCTGGACAAACAAATTTTGACATAATTTTCCATAAGCCCTCACAACTGACAGTATCAAAGGCCTTGGTCAGATCTACAGACATTGAATATTGACTTCTGTTCTGCTCCTGGCATTTCTCCTGGAGTTGTCAGGCAGCAAAAACCGTAACAATCAATCCTTGGCTTTTTCTTTTCTTTTTTAATTAATTAATTTTTTTTTTTACAACACTCAGTTCCACAAGGTTTTGAGTTGCACATTTTCTTCTCCTCTCTCTCCTCCCCCCTCCCCACCCCAAGAAGGCATGTTATCTAAGTTCTACATATACCTTCATTAACCTATTTTCCCAATAATCAAGTTGTAAAGAACTATAACCAAAGAAATGAACCATGAAAAAGATGTAACAAAACCAAAAATAAAATTAAATTAAATTTACAAAAAGAGAGAGCACATAGTTTGCATTAATCTGCATTCAGACTCCATAATTCCTTCTCTGGATGTGGATAGCCTTTTCAATTGGGAGTCTTTTAGAGCTGTCTTAGAACCTTGCATTGTTGAGAAGAGCCAAATTTATCAAAGTTAGTCATCACAGAAGCAATGTGTCTGTGGTTGTATACAGTGTTCTCCTGGTTCTGTTCCCTTCACTCATCATCAAATTATATATGTCTCTCCGGGTTCTCATGAAGTCTATGTGCTCCTTATTTCTTATAGCACAATAGTATACCGTTACATTCACATACCAAAATTTGTGTAGCCATTCCCCAATTGATAGGCATGTCCTTGATTTCCAGTTCTTTGCCGCCACAATAAAAGTTCCTATAAATATTTTTGTATGTACAGGTCCTTTTCCCCCTTGAATGATCTTTTTGGGATACAGCCCTGGAAATGTTATTGCTGGATCAAAGGGTATGCATATTTTTATAGTCCTTTGGGAATAGTTCCAAATTGCTGTCCAGAATGGTTGGATCAGTTCACAACTTCACCAACAATGCAATAGTGTTCCAATTTTCCTACATCTTCTCCAGCATTTATCATTTTTCTGCTTTGACATGTTAGCCAATCTGACAGGAAAGATGTGGTATCTGAGACCTGTTCTGATTCGCATTTCTCTAATCAATAGTGATTGAGAGCATTTTTTCATATGACTATAAATATCTTTAATTTCTTTGTCTGAAAACTTCCTGTTCATATCCTTTAATCATTTATCAATTGTAGAATGACTTGTATTCTTATAAATTTGACTCAGTTCTCTGTGTATTTTGGAGATGAGAACATTATCAGAGACACTGGTTGTAAAAATTCTTTCCTGATTTTCAGCTTCCCTCCTAATCTTGGTTGAATTGGCTTTGTTTCTACAAAACTTTTCAATTTAACATAATCAAAATTATCCATTTTGCATTTCGTAATGCTCTCTATCTCTTGTTTAGTCATAAATTCTTCCCTTCTCCTTAAATCTGACAGTTCAACTATTCTCTTCTCTCTAAAATTGAATGTAGTATTAGCCTTTATGTATAAATCATGAGCCTATTGTGACTTTATTTTGGTATATGGAATAAGGTATTGCTTCTGCCATACAGTTTTCCTGTTTTCCCAGCAATTTTTGTGAAATAGTGAGTTCTTATCCCAGAAGCTTGACTCTTTGGGTTTATCAAAAAGTAGATTACTATATTCATTGAGTACTGTGTCTTGTGTACCTAATCTATTCCACTGATCCACCACTCTATTTGTTAGCCAGTACCAAGTAGTTGTGATGATTAGTGCTTTATAATAAGTTTAGTATCTGGTATGGCTAGGCCTCCTTCCCTATCATTTCTTTTCATTAATTCTCTTGATATTCTGGATCTTTGGTTCTTCTAGATGAATTTTGTTATTATTTTATCTAGCTCTATAAAATAATTTTTGGGAGTTTGACTGATATGGCACTAAATAAGTAAATTAATTTAGGTAAACTTGTCGTTTTTATTATATTAGCTTGGTGTAACCACGAGCAACTGATGTTTTTCCATTTATTTAGATCTGACTTTATTTGTGTGAGGAATGTTTTGTAATTGTGTTCATAGTGTTCCTGGGTTTGTTTTGGCAGGTTGATTCCCAAATATTTTATAGTGTCTACAGTAACTTTGAGTGGAATTTTGCTTTCTGTCTCTTGCTGTTTCCTTGACCTTTTCTGAAGCCACAATGCTCTCAGGTAGATGAACATCTTCTAGGTGAAGGATCAGCTTCTTAATAAAGAGGACTCTAGCAAGAATCTTGTTGGCAGTGAGGAAGAAAGACATATCCCCCACCCCCCGCCCCCATGATTCTCACAGGACAATCTATTTCCTTTACCTCTATAGAGATGGACAATGGAGGCGTCCTTGAACTCCTAGGGGATAACCTTCTCTTGCCAAATAACCCAGAAAATTTCAGTCATCTTTTGTATCAGCAATGGACCCCCTGACTTTTAAATCTTAGCTGGAATAAAATCAACACCAGATGTTTTGACACTTGAAAGGAGTCTTAATGGCATTCAAAACCTCTTCTTCAGTTGAAACTTCAGCTAGGGAGGTTTTAACTTCAACCTGAAGTAAATGTTCGGTGGCTTCAACATTGGTTGATGATGGTCTATAAGACAGCACTATGGAAGTATTCAGCACTGAATAGTTAAGACCATAGATCTTTGGCCCATAAATTGCCCTCAGGGCATTCCTTTGAATTGTTACTATCAGCTTAAAACTGAATTTCGTCTGCCTTCTTACTAAGCCAAGAATCCTACATCTCTTTCAGCTTTGCTTGTACTTTACTATTGATGGAGTTAAATACTGCCTTCTTAGAGATGGGTGAACTATCCTGCTGGTAAACCCTATGGAGTCCTCATTATTCATTTAGCAGTTTCTAAATTTTCATTTTTGTCGAACCAGTCTCAATGTTTGCAAGTGTTTTGATGAGCAAATGCAGTGCTGCACACCAGATCTCTGAGAGCTTCCCACTCCTTTTCTGATTGACTATTGCCAACTGTATGTTGGCTCAACTTCCTCCAAGTTAGCAAAAAGCTGTTCCAACTCAGAAAAGCTCTCTAATCTATTGACATTAATTCTTCTGGTAGTAAATTTGCCTTGGGTCTGCTGCTTTTGTAGGATGTGAATATTTAGCTTACAGAGGATAAGACTATGATCAGTTCAGCACTCTGCGCCACTCATTACCTTCATCACTCTGTGTAATGATAAGAAGGGTGGAACTTTTTTACAATTTTCCCTTTTGGATTGCTAAGGTAATCAAGTACCTCTGAATCTTGCCTTTCAAATGTAATGACAAGCAAAGTGGGACTTTTTGCTGTTTTTTTTGAGTGCTTCTCAGCACTGAGGTAATCAAGTACCTTTGATGAGTCATGCCTTTGTTTCTTTGATTGAATAAAGAGCCTTCGATGACTTGCTAAGAAACAAGAAAGCCTAGGTCACATGACTTTGAGTTGCATGGTTGTGATGACCTCTGACCCTGAGAAAGTTATATAAGACCTGAAGTTGGCATTTTGCTTTGGGGCTCACTCAGTGGAAGAGTGTCATGCGATTTGACCAGATGAGACTCTGGTTAGCTGTTGGAGTCCCCCGGCTTTGACAAACCGAAATGTTGGTGCTTCTCTCTCTGGTAACTGTGTTTGTATTGCTGCGGTCAGACAGATAGAAGCCTGCCTGTTGATCAATGTTTATTTGCTCTGTTTATATAATTACTGCTTGTAATTTCTATTTGCATTTGCTCTAAAGTTCAGGGTGCTGACTTTGGCAGGATCTGCAGATTTAAAGGAAAGTACTGGGTTTTGGGGAGCTGTGATAGTGGTTGAATGTTTCCCAGTTATTGGGTTGCTCTTTATACTTGTGGTGGCTATGCTTCAGTGGAACCCCAGGAGCAGCAGTGGCCTGAAGGAAAATAGGCAAATAGCAGTGATGGGAGTGGTTTTCTGGGTGCCCAGAGCAGGGGCCCTGGAAGATAACCTCTCTTTCCCACTCCCTACCCCAGTAACACTTGGAGGAGACAGGCTGCAGCAGGGCCTATGGGAGGAAAATAAGCAGAGGCTCGGGGGCTGTGGGGGAGGCCAAAGCTAGGGCTTGAGTGGATTAGCCTGGGTCAGGACTGTGCTGGAGGGGTGAATGTCCTGATATTATATTGTATGTGGAGCCCTGAAGTAGAGGTGGAGAACTGCCTTCATACAGAGTCAGCAGGAGCTGTTAGTGAGGTGAGAGAAAAAGAAGAGAGCGAGCTGCCTACATATCTACCCAGCAAGAGAAGAGAACTGCCTGTGGCCGACCTTGGTGAGGTGGGAACAGAGAAGTGCCTGAATCTGGACTCAGGCAGAAGCCAGGAACAGCTGGCTCCTCCTGGAAGACGAGGAATGCCAGAGCTCGGGAATTCAGTGTCAGGGCATGACAAAAACTTTGCATGGAGGCACTTAGTGTGCTATTTTGTTGCCTTCTCCTGCGATAGTTTGGGATCCAGGGGGAGGGTTGAGTTGCCTATTGTGGTTAGGGGGAAGTGCCATGGACCCCCAAGGACCCCACCTTGTTGGCTTTGTTGCCCAGCTGCCCCTCAGGACTTGGAAGTGGGGAGCTGGAACAGTGTGGGGAGAAGCACACATCCCCAAAAGAACTTTATTTGGACTTTTTGGTTTGTGTTGGGACTTTGCTCATTAAAGCATGCCTGCACCTGAGCGTGCCTGGAGCAAGCCTGCAACAGCAGTATGAGGAGAAGGATGCACCCTCAAGAAGGACTTCATTTGGACACTCTGTATCGACTAAAGAGATTGTAACTCGCTGTGACCTAGGGATGGATGGTGTTTTGTATTGCAAACAAGTATTTTGGGGAGTGATATTGAATTTTATGTTTTGTTATGTTGTGGATGTTATGCTTGAGTTCCCTGACTGTGACTGCAAAGTACAGTGCTCCCATTTGTTCCAGGATCCATAGCCATTTAAATTGCAAGCCCAGGATCCTAGAGGGGTGGATTTAAATGGTAAGAAGGGTGGGACTTTTTTGCAATTTTCCCTTTTGGAATGCTAAAGTAATCAAGTACCTTTAAGTCTTGCCTTTCAAATGTAATGGCAAGCAAATTGGGCATTTTTGCTGTTTTTTATTTGAGTGCTTCTTAGCAGTGAGGTGATCAAGTGCCTTTGATGAGTCTTGCCTTTGTTTCTTTGATTGAATCAAGAGTCTTTGATGACCTGCTTAAGAAACAAGAAAGCCTAGGTCACATGGGTTTGAGTTGCATGGTTGTGACACCCTCTGACCCTGAGAAGGGTATATAAAATCTGGGGTTGATGTTTTCTTTTGGGGCTTACTCAATGGAAGACTGTCATGTGATTTGACCAGAGGAGACTCTGTGTAGCTATTGGAGGCCCCTGGCTTTGACAAACTCAAATGTTGGTGCTTCTCTCTCTGGTAACTATTTTTGTATTGCTATGGTCAGACAGATAGAAGCCTGTCTGTTGATCATTGTTTGTTGGCCCTGTTTATATAATTTGTTTGCATTTTTTCTGAAGTTCAGGGTGCTGACTTTTTCCACTGAACTAAGTGAATGATATATCTACATTTAATTAAAGTGAGATTTTTAACCCTCCGAAGTTGCTTTCCTTAGAAAAACAGATAAAAGAACCTGTGCCAGCAGCCCTTCTGTGTTCCGGTGTTATTGGCCTTGCACAGACACAGTAGCTGCAAGTTACATTGTTGTTACACTCTCACATTATATCTGTGTCTTCTCAGTCAGTCACAGAGTCTATTAAATGTCAATGTTTTCTGTGAGGGTGAATCCATGAAGTTTTATTACATTTAGGTAAATAGAAGATGGTGTTGGTGATGAGGTCATGAGATTACAAGTTGTAAGTGACCATTGCTGTTGCTGCTTCCAACTCCATTCCTCCCAAGTATTCCCTGCCATGTCTGGTAGTAATACCCGCCTAATTCACCAACAGGTTTGAGACCCCTCCATTCTCCTCAACCTGGCTTAGACCATCTGCCAAAATGTTTTACCAGGGTGTGGCCACTGTGTATGCTACAGTTTCCTGGAGTTACAATTGTGAGTTAAATGGATCAAGTGGAAAGAACCTTTGAAAAGGTCTCAGTAACCTTTACACCAGAGTTACTAGTCTCCCTTGAACACACCTTATACCCCTGAATATAGGTGATGATAGAAACTATAGTTATAAATGAGATTACCAATAGAGATCCTGTAAAAAATGAAAGGAAAAGGTCAAAGAACATAACCTTAGTGTCCTCAGACTTATCGATGCAGGTTACAAGAGATCAACCAGAAAAAAAAAGATAAAAGTTTGTAAAGTTAGGAGGTGAACCAGAATTAAAATTGTATCATGGAAGCCAAAGGAGGAATAGCACATCATGAAGAAGAGGATAAGCAAGTTTCAAATGCTGCAGGAAAATTAAGATGCATATAAATTATGGAAAAAGTCTATGGGATTTGTGAATTAATAACATTAGCAATTTCTTACTCCTTGACTATAGCAATGCAGGGACTAGCAGCTTGGGTTTTGAAATACGTACTAAACAGGCCCTTTGAAATAATACCTTCCAGGTCTTTAATAAATGTCTTCATTTTATCTAGGCAGAGAATCTGATATTTTCTCATATCTTTGCATCTCACCCCTATTCTCCAACACAATGTTCATATAGTATGTATTGCTAAAAAAATTTTTCAGCCAAGCCACTCACTTTGTTTTAGAAGACAGAGTACTTTTTGTATGTGCCAGGGCTTAAATTTATGACCATTCTTAGTTCTGTCTAGAGACAAAAGCCATCCCTAACCCAGATCATTTCTTGCGCCCCAAAAACTGATGTAAGTACAGATAGTACTCATTTTATGTAAATTCACATTATGCAAAATGAATTCTGAAAGAAATATATGTTTTAAAAAATGTTAACTTTACTGTATAGTACTGTGCTTTCTTCCTCTGTTCCTGCTTTTCAGCTGGGAGCTCAGTGGCCTCCAACCTCCTCACCAAAAACCAAACCAAACCAAAACAAACAAACAAAAAACATTCCAGGTGAAAGCAGAAGAATGAACCCAAGGAGAGACCACCACTTCTTCTCAGTATTGGGCTTGGCATGAGAAGTTTTGCACTGAGAGAGGAGATCTTTGCTCTGCTCCATCTATCTGTCTGCATGGCTAGTCCCTTTTGTGGGTCTTCCATATATGAGTTGCCAATCCTCACTTGTCTGTGTGTGCCCAGCCCCATGTTCTTTCACTTGGTTCCAGCCAATCCCACTTGTGGCTGGGCCTTGCCCTTGTGTGTTTTTCCTCCTGCTCTCACCTTTACATCTCAGGCCTCCTTCCCTTATTCTCTTCCTCACATCTTTGGTCAAATTCATAAAAACTGCTTTATGTAGAGATCTGTGGAAAGGTCCACTTAGGTAAATTAAGAATTGTCTATAGTAATAATAGGTCAATATACCTCACATATCAGCTGTTTAACTCTGTCCAGGACACAACGTTTATGGTTTTCAGTTAATTTATCTGTAAAATTAGGAGATTGAAGTAGTTTATTTTAGATATCATGAACTACTTAATTATTCCTTATCACAGTTGCTTAAGACAGCTTTATAACAGGTTGTTGTTTTTTTTTTCCTTTTAAGATTGAGGATATCAAATAGAAATTCACATTTTTTTCCTGACATTCAAAACTACACAGTCTGGTTGTTGCTGTAGTTGTTTTTGCTTTTTTTTCTTCCTTCATTATCAAAAAGGACCAATGACATCAGGAGAGTGATGCCTTGATTCACAAGAGGATTTAAGTGAGGCAGAGTTGTGTGGTGTCATCAGTTTCATGCTCTTCTCTAGAGTCATTGGAGTTCGGTGGCAAGATACAGGTAAAGACTACTAAAATAGCTGAGTTTGCCTTTGCAAAAATGTCAGTCTGGGAGAAGAATACCCTCAGAATTTCTGACCAGAACAGAAACAATTGCTCACACAACAGAGTCTGTGTCTTTTGAAGAGAAGATTGTTTTAGAGTAGATAGATAGAGGAGTAGAAAAAAAAAAGTAGTTTGATGTATCCACGTGGAGAATGGGATCTACATGGGCATTTCCTAAATAAAGTTTATATATGCCCTAAACCCTTATGAAATTCTGTGGTAATAAGTATTTTTTTAAATAACTATTTAGTAGTAATGGACCATCATTTGCAACTTGTCAGGTTAGTGCTCTAGGTCTTGGGAATGTTAGATTGGGATCTGTTATGACCATAAGATTTGGATCTTAAAGTTAAATCTTTCATTTATTTTATACCTAGGCAAGGATGCTAAAGATTTGCCCAATGCCATATTGGAAGTAAGTAGCAGACCCAAGATTGGATTTTAAATAATTTAACTCTATTGTCTTTATGCAGGTACTTCACAAATCTATATAATTAATCCTAATCTTGTTCTGAATCACCAACTACCATTTGGACACCCCAATTTAAATGTCCCATTGACATCTCAAGCAGAACATTCTCTTAATAGAATTCATTATTTTCCCCTAATACCCTCCCTTCTTGACACATTTCTTTTTATTCTTGAGGGCCCCATATTCCCAGTCACAGGCATACAACCTAAGCATCATCTTCAACTACTCATTCATATTTCTTTCAGACACATCCAATCTTCTGTCAGCTTGGGTGTTTCTACTTTATAATTTCTTCTCTATAACTGCCCCCCTGCCTTTTTTAATTCACCAGCATTACATAAGCCTTCATCACTTCTCACTTAAACTATTGCAATAACCTCCTAATTGGTATTTCTATCTCATTCTTTTATCCATTCCAATGCCTCCTCCATTGAGCTGTCAGGGTCATTATTCTAAAAAAGAGATCTGAGCATGTCATCTAATACTACATCCTCTCTCTATTACTTCTGTTAAAATCTGTTATTGAATGAAATTATGTTATTAAATTCAATGTGGCAGTCGTTCACAAGCTAGCCCCTTTTTTACTTCACAACCTGGTCCCTTCCTGACTTTCCAGTCTTCTTAAATCTGGCCAATTCTGGTTTACTTGCTCTTGCTCACACAGGACACTTCACCTCCTAATTTATACATTTTGCATTTGCACTGTCTGTCCTCCCTCCTCACTTTCACCTGCTAGCCTCCCTGGTGCCCTTCCAAACTCATTTTAAGCCTGCTTTCTGTAGTAAACTTATTCTAGATTCCCCAACTACCAATGAATTCCCTTTGAGATTACCTGCTACTGACACAGTTTATATAGCATGTATACTCATAGTAATTTGTATATTGTCTCCCCATTAGAACATTAGCAACTAGAGGGAAGGGCCCATGTTTTGGGGCTTCTTTGTATATTTAGGTCTTTGTACAGCATCTAGGCCATATTTTTCTCTTTTTTCCCACTTAATAGTATTTTATTTTTTCCAATTATGTGTAAAGATAGTTTTCAACATTCATTTTGTAAGATTTTGAGTTCCATTTTTTCCCTCCCATCCCCTCTCCCCAAGACAACAAACAATCTGATATAAGCTATAATGTACAATAATATTAAACATATTTCCATATTAGTCATTTAATCTCTTAATAAATGCTTGTTCACTGACTGACTGATTACATGAGGATATCTCCAAATCCAATACACTTTCCACATGCTGCTCTTCCAAGTATATAAATTTATGATCAATTATTTAGTTTGCAGTACCCAAGTGAAATATTGTAAGCAGTGTTGTACAATGAGGAATATTTGATTAGACAACATAACTTCTAATCTCAGTCTGCCACAAACTCGTAAGTACATTATTAGTGAAAAATAATCTCTCTAGGAATCTATTTCCTCATATTTATATGAAAAGGATTGGATAAAATAGTCTCCAAATTCCCCTTATTACCCAAGATTATTTGGTGCTATAAAGTAATATTTTCACTGTAACCTTTTTGCTTTAAGGTAGAAAAAAATTTTTTTAAATGATTTGAGGTGAAGAAAATATAGGTTCAAAGCATTATCATGTACACTGTGGTTTACTTCCTAAAGCCAGTTAATAATTTTTAAAAAGCACATAAACTGCTATACTTCTGTATCATTACTTGTAAAGGAAGAAATGTACAATCTAAAAGGTGCTGAATTAATCTGTGCGACATTTTAAAGGATTTGCTTGTTCTAATCCTATCTAATAGTGAGTAGAATTAAAAATATCAGAGTTTCAAAATGTTTCTATAGTGTTGCTGAGAATCGAATTCAAGGCTTTTAAAAAAAAGTGGAACCTATTCAGCACTAATTTCAATGGCTTTCTAGAAGGAAACTGGATAAAGAATGACATGACTTTAAATAAACTAGAAATTGCAAATAGCCATGTGGAATCTTTGATTGTCCTTAATGTTTCTATCAAAAGGACTGTCCTGGGGGGGCAAAGCCAAGATGGAGGCTGGAAAGCAGGGACTTGCTTAAACTCCCCCCTGCCCAGGTCCCTCCAAACACCTATAAAAATAGCTCTGAACAAATTCTAGAGCTGCAGAATCCATGAAATAGCAGAGAGAAGGAGGGATCCAGCCCAGGAAAGCCTGGACGGACACAGGGAAGGGTCTATCACATGGAGCTGGGAGCTGAAGGGAGCAGAGCCCAGCATGAGCCACTCCAGGACCAACTAGACCAGAAGCCGGTTGGAACAGGCCATAGCACACTGAATCAGTGAGCTGTGGCAGTCACCAGAGTTCTCAACCCACAAAAGCCAAAGACAACAGAGAAGGTTAGTGGTAGAACTGCTAGAAGAGAGTGAAAAGAGTGCATGGTCAGCCCTGTTGGGGGTCCCTGACTGGCAAGAACCCCAATCTCAGTACGCAATGATGAGGCGGGAGTCAGGGAAGATACGACTCTGATTTATTGGCAGACATTATCCAGTTTTATAGGGTTTTGCACTACATGAGCAGAAGCAGGTGGTCAAGGGGTAAGGGGATGACAGCATGGGAAGATCGATATCAGGTGGGAAGAATCTGGATTGTTGTAAACTATGATTCCTACAGGCGTATGAGAAAATTAGGGCTGTAGCAAGAGAGTTTCTATGGGAGTATGAGAACAAAGGAGGGTGCTGTCCTACAGTATCTACGGAGGCATGGGAAGGCTCAGGCATGTGGCCAGCTGATATCAGAGCTGTATGAGCTATGTGAGGCATGGGGCAGGATGCCCTTGTAAAGTATCAAAGATATTGCAGTAAGTAAAGTATCAAAGCATTGTTGTGTTAGGCACTGGTTCAAGAGCATTAGGTAGTGGCCGGCTGGGTTCCTGCTTCTGGGCTTGTGAGTCCCTGGTGGATGGACTCTGCCTGCATGAGAAAGGATGGCTATGAGAGCAGGAGTGGGGCTGTTAGGGACGGAAGTCCTTCCTCTGGGCGCTTGCCATTCCAACTCCTACTAAGCCTGTCTGGTTTTACCCAGAAAACAGGCCACGCACTAGGGTCCAAGCAGCCCCGGGGTTGGTACCAACTCCCTACAAGCCTCACCCCCAGGGGTGCAGAAGTGGTTCAGCTCTGGGGATGTTTCCCGCTGCAGTTGTTTCCCACCCCAGGACGACCAATTGGGAGGAATTAAGTGGCAGATCAGAGCGGGAGTGCAGAGCCTGCTTTGATCTCAGTCATGGTCTGGGTTGGCGGTGCTTGGGGGAGGAGGAGCACTGGTGTGGCAGAGTTTGCTGTGTAGAAAAAGCTCTGAAAACAGCAACAGAAGGCCCTTAAGGCTTGGGACAAAGTACTCTCTACTCAACAAGCAGTCATATCTTTACAAAAAGCTCAAAGGGCAAGTAGTTGGCTGGGAACATGAACAGGCAGCAAAAACAGACCCAGATTCAGAATCAGACTTTGGAATCTTTTTCTGGTGACAAAGAAGACAAAAACAGAAGAAGTCAAGTCAAAAACCCTACATCAAAAGCCTCCAAGAGAAATATGAATTGGTCTCAGGCCATGGAAGAGCTCAAAAAGGATTTGGAAAAGCAAGTAAGAGAAGTAGAGGAAAAATTGGGAAGAGAAATGAGAGTGATGCAAGAAAATCATGAAAAACAAGTCAATTACTGGCTAAAGGAGACCCAAAAAATGCTGAAGAAAATAACACCTTAAAAAATAGACTATCTCAAATGACAAAAGAGCACCAAAATGCCAATGAGGAGAAGAATGCCCTGAAAGGCAGAATTAGCCAAATGGAAAAAAAGGTCCAAAAGATCACTGAAGAAAATACTACCTTAAAAATTAGATTGGAGCAATTGGAAGCTAGTGACTTTATGAGAAATCAAGATATTACAAATCAGAAAAAAAGGAATGAAAAAATGGAAGACAATGTGAAATCTCTCATTGGAAAAACCATTGACCTGGAAAATAGATCCAGGAGAGATAATTTAAAAATTATTGGACTACCTGAAAGCCATGATCAAAAAAAGAGCTTAGATATCATCTTTCAAGAAATTATCAAGGGGAACTGCCCTGACATTCTAGAGCCAGAGGGTAAAACAGAAATCGAAAGAATCCACCCATCACCTCCTGAAAAAGATCCTAAAAAGAAAACTCCTAGGAACATTGTTGTCAAATTTCAGAGCTCCTAGATCAAGCAGAAAATACTGCAAGCAGCCAGAAAGAAACAATTTGAGTTGTGGAAACACAATCAGAATAATACAAGATCTAGTAGCTTCCACATTGAGGGATTGAAGGGCTTAGAATATGATCTTCCAGAGGTCAGTGGAATTCAAAGGAACCAGGATTAAAACCAAGAATCACCTACGCCGCAAAACTGAGTATCATTCTCCAAGGCAAAATATGGGCTTTCAATAAAATAGAGGACTTTCAAGCTTTCTCGGTGGAAAGACCAGAGCTGAATAGAAAATTTGACTTTCAAACACAAGAATCAAGAGAAGCATGAAAAGGTAAACAAGAAAGAGAAATCATGAGGGACTTACTAAAGTTGAACTGTTTTGTTTACATTCCTACATGGACAGATGATGTGTATAATTCATGAGACCTCAGCATTAGGGTAGTTGAAGGGAATATACATGCATACAGATAGATAGATAGATAGAGGGCACAGGGTGAGTTGAATATGAAGGGATGATATCTAAAAATATAAAATTAAATTAAGGGATGAGAGAGGAATATATTGAGAGAGGGAGAAAGGGAAGGATAGAATGGGGTAAATTATCTCACATAAAATTGGCAAGAAAAAGGAGTTCCATAGGAAGGGAAGAGGGGGCAGGTGAGGGGGAATGAGATATATATATATATAGCCTTATTGAATAGCAATTTCTTGGTTTTTTTTTTCCTGTTTACATTTCTATGCCTCTCTTGAGTATTGTATTTCTGTTCAACTCTGGTCTTTTCATTAGGAAAGTTTGAAAGTCCCCTAATTCATTTAATTTCCATCTTTTTCCCTAAAAGATTACACTCAATTTGGCTGCATAGTTAATTCTTGGTTGTAATTCAAGCTCTTTTGTCTTCCAGAATAGCATATTCCAAGTCTTCTAATGCTTCAATGTAGAATTTGCTAAGTCCTGTGTAATCCTGACTGTGGGTTCTTCATACCTGAATTGTTTCTTTCTAGCTACTTGAAATATTTTCTCCTTGACCTGATAATTCTTCTTTTTTTTTTTACTATGGCCTTCAAATAGTCCAATAATTCTTAATTTATTTCCCTAGATCTATTTTCCAGGTCAGTTGTTTTTCCAATGAAGTATTTTACATTTTCTTCTATCATTCCTTTGATTTTGTTTGACTGATTCTTGATGTCTCATATAGTCACTAGCTAACACTTGCCCTTTTCTAATTTTTAAGGAATTATTTTCTTCAGTTAGCTTTTGTACCTGCCTTTCCATTAGTCAATTCTACCATTTAAGAGCTGTTTCCTTCAATGGGGTTTTCTCCCCATTTGGCCAATTTTAATTTTTTAAATTGTTTTCTTTAGTCATTTTTTCCCCTTACTTTTCCATGCTGTTGACTTTCTCTTGCCTACCTCTCATTTCTTTTCCCATTTTTTCTTCTGCTTCTCTTACTTGACTTTTAAAATCCTTCTTGAGCTCTTCCAAGAAGACTTTTTGGGCTTGCAAACAATTCATATTCCCCTTTGAGACGTCACATATAGTTATTTGACATTGTTCTCTTGTTCTGAGTTTGTGTTTTGGTTTTCCTTCTCACCATAATAGCTTTCTATGTCCAGGGTTCTTTTCAGTTTCTTGTTCATTTTTTAATCTATTTCATGATTTTTAAACTTCATTTCTGATCATGGGGCACAAGGAGCACTGTCCCAAGTTTTTTGTGCTGGGGGCCAGTGTCCTGGTTATTGGCCTTCCATGCCAGGGCCTTAGGTGCTGGTTTCTTGTCCACTGCACTGGGGATGGCCTAGCCTAGTAACACCTGATGTGTCCTGGGTTCTGGGGCTGGTGATTTGCCTTTTTCCCTCAGGCTGGAGGCCTCACATCTGGCTTGCTGTGCCACTGGCCTGCTTAACCAGAACTGTGGGACCTCAGTTTCTGGTCTTTGCTGTGACTAAGAGCCTCCCAGTGGCTTGTCTGGACACCATCTGTGCTTTACTGTCCTCCCCTTCTACCCAAGTGAGACAGACCTTTCCTGAAGTTCCTCCATGTTATCTTGAACTGGAAAATTGTTTCATTACATCTTTTTGTAGGTTGTATTGCCCTAGAATCCATTTAGAGGTTTGATTTAATGTTCTTTCTGAGGAAAACTGAAGAGAGCTCAGGCATCTTCTTGGCCCTTCCTGCTTCCACCATTCGAAGAAATATGTTTTGTTAAAGAAAGAAAGAAAGGGAAGAGGAAGAAGGAAGAAAGGAAAGAAGAACCCTAATAGGCTTTTTGTGTTTTACTCTATCCTATTTGACTGAGCATTCCTATTTTTTACATCTTTTTTATTCCTAGCTCCCAGCATAATGCCTTCTACAATTTTTACTTTTGATTTTGCTAATTTATTTCTGTATTTTCACTGTTGTGGAAAATGGCATACAAGTTTCCTTCATTATATTGAACAGCACCTCCTCTGCAACATAGGAACCAAAATATCCCTGGGACACTTAGCAGTTCATTAACATCCATGGTTACATAGTGAGTATATGTCAGAGGCAACACTTGGACCAGGATCTTCTGACACTCAGTGAACTATACCGTATGGCCAATTACCTCATACTTAATAGGTACTCAATAAATACTTAATGAATAAAAAATAATTGTATTTTACACTATATACATATATATCTATATCTATATGTATGATGTAAATATATGCACATACACATTTACTATGTGTTTATGAATATACACATACACATCATATGTGTGTTTATATGTGTCGGTGTGTACATGTGTGTTTAAGTATATCAGAAGAGGAAAGAGAAAACAAAATATAAAGTAATACTAAGTCAAGAGGCCACTTAATGTTTTAGAGCTTAATAATATATGTACATACTAGGAATTTATATATAAATATATATATATAAATATACGTGTATGTGTTTGTGTTCTACTTATTCTGACTATATTTTCCCCACTGATTTCTAAACCCATGACATAGTCATTTTATTATTTAGAGATACATTTCCCCAATTATACTCTTTTATATTTGTGGTATTCATCTCCCCACTTCCCATCCCTAACTTTCCACCTGGAATATGATCAATTTGGGAATGTCACTTAATGTAGAATTTTGCATATTGTTTTTGATTATAATAAAAATATCCTAAACTATATCCTTGCTTATTAGTTGTCAGAACAACTGACATAATAGAAAGTAGTGGTCTCTAAAAGATAAATTTGTCAAATAATTAGACATGTAATATTTTCCTTCTGAAGAATAAAGTTCCACCAAAAGAATAGCTTATTGATTTATAAGAATTCATTAGGATATAAAAGGCAATATTTCAACCACTCTCGTGCCTTTCAAAAGACTTAAGAATGAATAGATGAAATGTTGATTTCACACAATAATGTTTTACTGAAAGTAAATAAAGCAACATCTTAAGTTTAACATTTAAAATGGAAGTGCTAGATTTGAGTAATTACTGTTCTGTGAAAACTGCCATGTTATATTGTGTGATGTGTGTGTTTATATGTGTGTGTGTGCGCGTGTGCATGTGTGACATTTAACTCAGTATGATAAGTAGCATCAGTACCGCCATTTTTAGTAGAGTTTATGGACATCTTTTAATTTTTATATCATCTATAGTTTCCTCATATTTTTATCCTGATCTCCAACCCAGACAGCTATTGTATTATTTCCTACCACAAAGGAAAACAAAAGATGCTGAGAATGGGGTGGGGGGGGGGGAATTAGATAAACAAGACAGTAGATCAAAGAATTCTGAAGCTATTTGCAATGTTTGACTCTCACAGACTTCCACCCAGCTCTCAAAAACAGGGTCCTGAAATTGTCTTGAGAATACTGAAATATAAACTTTTGGTTGTTCTTTCCATTTACATGGTAACATATAAAAGATAAGCAAATCAAAATTATCCCAATATTTTTCTCTTACCCAATAAATTGAGAAAAATAAGAAAAATATGTGAACAATCAATTTTTCAGGAGGGATGTTGTAGAGAAACAAATGCAGTAATGTTTTATTGGTGAAGCTAAGAACTGGTACATCCATGTGATGAGGGCACAGTCTCTGGGAACCCCATTGAATCTGGAATACAGTCTCTGGGAACCCCCTTGAACTGTCCTTGAATCTTCCAATTAGATCTGGCCTTCCCCAGAGACTATAGCCTCCCATTATCATTAGGCCCAAATCTCTACCTAAATCTTGCTCTCTATTGTTACTATAGATATGCATGCCTTCAGTTACTTCCTAACCTTGATACTATCTATATCCATGCCTTCAGCTACTTCCCATCCTTAATCCCATTCTCTTGGTTCCTGGACTCTGACCTCATCTGGTCCTCTTTAGACTCCTCCTTAGACTCCTCCTCAAGACCTTCCCAAAAGCCTTCTTCTAGTCACCCCAGACCACCCCTCAATCCCTCCTACAATCTTTGTGTATATAATCTCCATCTTGCCTCCATGAAGGTGCTCAGATTCAACCTAGCTCAGCTCAGATTCAATCTAGCTCAGTAGGTTGAATCTGGCCTGCTTGTGAAAACAGGCATCACAAAGGGTGGGATTTCTTAAGACAACCCATTATGGTGAATCCCTAATAAACTTTCTCTTTTCCCTTGGCTGAGAAGGCTTAAGTCGAATTCTTTCAGCAGGACCCAGCGTGTAGGTATTTTGGGGTCCCGAGCACCCGTAGAAACCTATTGTTCTCTTGCCCATCACCATTTTTACTTAAACCTCTTCACATGCTTCTATAACAATTCTACAAGAAAAGAGATTAAAATATCAATATCAATTTAGCCTAGACATGCCATACCTATCAAAGAAAGTAATTGACAAAAACATAGGTTTTTAGACATTCCAAAATATTTACAGCAGCATTTTTATAGTAGCAAAGAATGATTAGCCAAGTAGATTTGAGGATGAATGAAAATTCTTTTTTATCTGTTTCCTTGTCCTAGGTTATGATTGCCTGAGGGCAACCAATTTTCCTTTTCTTGAGGACTGTGCTGTTTACAAAAAGAACATTTTCTCAAAGAAAGTGGTATTCCTATGAAACTACCCTTCTCCCTTCCCCTACAAATTAAGTCCATTGTAAGCCCATTATTTCTCCCCCACCTCAAAATATACCTCTTTCTAATGGAAATTTTTTTTTAATGGGAACCCTTGCTCTCATTCGTTTTCAAACTCCTTTTTAATTCTCCTATTTTTATCCCTTCTTCCTGTCACTTTCCTCTTTAAAATGAGACCCCTGTCTTGCTGAGAAAAGAAATGTCATCTCACTTTCATTGTTCATCATTGTTCATTATTGTTCATGAGGGGCCACTGCCACAATCACCTCAGTCTTCTACTTTCCAGCTCCTCAATTGTACAATATCCATTTCTACAGTTGTCCCCTACAAAATGCATTGATGAATCTGTAGGAGAGTTGTGGTCTTAACATCATGGTGCTTGCCTCATTCTCCACCGTTTTCATTTTTGCTATATCTTTAAATTATACTTTCATCCTTTATCTCTGTGTACTTCAAAAAATCTCATGACCTATCTTTTTTAATTTTCATTTTTTCTTAGTAGATCTCTTTTTCTCTATATTTTATATGATGAAAGGAGGTAAATTACTTCATTGCTCACACATTTTTAATAGTTTTATTTATTCATTTTTTTGTATTTCTGGTTTTTGGATTATCAAAAATTGATATTCTGCTCATGTCATTGTTGTTTTGTTTTGTTTAGCTAGAATGCCTTAGATTCTTCAAATGTGCTATATGTCCAACTTTAGCCAAAGGCTTAGCTTTGAAGAGCACAACATTTTGGGTTAAAACTTCAATTTTTTCAGTATGTATTATTCCATTTCTTTCTGTAATTTCTAGTGGGTGTAGAATAGTCTTGTATTACTCAAATTTCATTTTGTTTTGATTGAAAGATTTTCATCCTCCCCATCTGTCAATTTTTGTTTTCCTCAAGAAATGTAAACACTGCGTGTAGAAGTTTGAAGGAGCAGCTAGGTGGCAGAGTGGATAACCCGGAGTTATCAAGCCAGTTGACCCTGAACATGTCACCTAACCTTGTTTGCCTGAGTTTCTTCATCTATCAAATAGGTTGGAGAAGTAAATGGCAGACCACTACATTATCTCTGCAAAGAAAACTCCAAGTGAGGTTGCAAAGAGTCAGACACAACTGAAACAATTGAACAACAAGAACAAAAATAGAAGTGTTAGGACTCTTTTCTGGAAATGATATGTGGATTGTTATATTTAGTGATTCTTTTTACTCCCGTTTTAGGAAATTTATTATATTTTCCTACATGATAACATTTTTCTGTCTTCTTCTAAAATATCTAACTTAAAAGGAAACCCAGACAATTAAGTGATATCAGTACTAAACATATATGCAGCAAATTACATAAAATCCAAATTCTTAAAGAAAAAAGTGAAATGAATTATAAGAGGAAATAGACAGTACGACTATACTAGTGGAGAAGCACAACTTTCCTTGCTCAATACTAGATAAATCTAACAATAAATTAAATAAGAAAGAAGTCAAGGAGATGAATTGAATCCTAGAAAATTTAGATATGATCAGGAGAAAACTGAATGGGAATAGAAAATAGTATACCTATTTTCTCAGCCATACATAGCATGTAAACAAAAATGAACCATTAGAGCACAAAAATCATAACTAAACATAGAAAAAGAAATGGTAAATGAAATAGTAAATTTTAGATCATAATGCAATATTATATTTAATAAAGGATCACAGGAGCATAAATTAAATCCAATTGGCAACAATAAGCAAATCCTAAAGAATGAGTGAGTAAAAGAATCAATCACAGAAACAATCAATAATTTCATTAAAGAGAATGACAGCAGTGAGACAACATTCCAAAATTTGTGGAAGCAGCCAAAGCAGAATGTAAAAGAAAATGTATACATACCTCAATATGATAGGACAAACAAACTAATGAGCTGGGCTTGCACAAAATATATCTCCTCCCCCCCAAAAAAAACCTAGAAATGAACAAATTAAAAACCAAAGTAGAAAACCTGAAAATAAAAGGAGAGCTTAATAAAACTGAAAATAAAAAAATGAACAAATAAATAAAACCAGGAGTTGATTTTATGAAAAACAGAAGCAATAAAGTAGATAAACTATTGGTTAGTTTGGTTTTTTTTAAGAAGAAAACCAAATTACTCATATCAAAAATGAAAAGAGCGAATGGACCACCAACAAAAATAAGTTAAAAGTAATTGTTAGGAGTTATTTTGGACAAATTATATGTCACTGAAACTGACAATCTAAGTGAAATAGATGAATAGTCACAAAAATATGAACTATTCAGATTAACAGAAGAAGAAATAGAATTCTTAACCCTATCAGATAGAGAAATTGAACAAGCCATCAATTACCTGCTGACAAAAACAAACAAAAATCCCCAGAACTAGATTGACTTGCAAGTGAATTCCACTGAACATGAGAGCACAAATTACAAAACAAATATCATCCGTTAACCAATGAAAAATATTTTATTTTCTAATTACATAAATCACAATTGTAATATGTAAGCAACAACTAAAAAGAGAGGATTAATATTTGCCCTACAGTAATGAACATTACAATTCCCAAATCTAATTCTTAAGAATTTATCAGCTGCCCATTACTATTTTCCTTGTTAATCTTCCTACGTTCAACTTTTCTCATATATGCATTATATGATAGGTATTTTTGGGGAAAACCCTCTGCTTCATAATGTTGCCTAATTAGCAATGATTCAAGTTGATAACAAAGACTGATTTTGAACCAGAAACGTTTAAGTGCTAAGACTGGTGTTTACAGTGTTATTTTAAGTTGTGTCATTAGTTTTCTTGTATGAGACAATGTAGTATGTTCTATAGGGACATTCACGAACCATCAATTGAAGAAGCATTGTTGAAGTACCGGCCTATCAGTCACTAACTATATGTTTTGTTCTGGGTTTGTACATTGACCTTTTGGATTATTTGCCCTAATCTCCCATCCCACTGAAATATTGAGTATATCAGATTTGGTGTTCATTTGAGTAAGTTCTCTAAAGATTCTGAATATGCCACAGAGAAGTTTAAAGACAAGCTAAATATATGTAAATATATTCTTATAAGAAGTCTTAAAATCTAGTCAGAAACCCAGAGGAAAAAAATTATCAGTTTTGCCTTCCACCAGCTCTCTAAGACTTAGCTACTTTATTTGTGAGTAGGTAGGTAGAACCTCCCCATGTTAAAAAGACCACAGATTCTTTAAATATTGCAGAGATATGCCTGGAGGCATTTTAACATACCGCAATGGCAATTATTATATGGACATACAAAAACCTCATGGCAATGTAAAAGAAAAAAAATGATTTTTCTATTATATTTAATAGGGGATTAAAAAGAGACAGAGATGATAGCACAGGAAGAAGGCGAAAGGTGAAATAAAGTTCATTCAAGATTAAAAATTCTTGAGAAGTCCTTTATGAGCTGACATAAAACCTGAAGAATAATTTTCACCACAAGCAAAAAAATCAAAGGAAAATGACTTCAAAAGAATTCAGAACCCCGAACAATGCAATGTAGAATCATGACTTCAGAAAATGTTGAAGTAGTATGCTTCTTCTCTCTACCTTTTGGTTTGAATGCTTGTCAGTATAGTTAGAGTAAGGACCTCAGTGTCTGGTTCTAATGCCAAATGTATGCTTGCCAAAAAAACCATTTTATGAAAAACTCACACAGGGCAAGCTTTCACATATTGGTCAGAAGAAGCAATACAGGGACACTCTCAAGGTCTCTCTTAAGAGATTTGGAATTGATTGTGTGAAATGGGAGATACTGGCACAGGGCCGCTCAGCATGGTGTGCCCACATCAGGGAAAGTGCTGTGCTCTAAGAGCAAAGCAGAATTGGAACAACTCAAAGGAAACACGGGATGCGCAAATTTGGAGTATCCACTTCAAATGTTCATGCAAACTCTTTGTGCCTGGTCTGTGGTAGAGCATTCCTAGCTAGTATTGGTCTGATCAGCTACAGTCAGACACATTGAAGCTTGACTCTGGCACAGTTATGTTATTTTGCTCCCCTTCAAGAATGAAGGACAATAGCCACCAACCAACCAACCCACCAACCACCTCTTGGTGATTGACTAGAAGTACAGAATGAGGCTTACATTTTCAGGCCTGGCCAATATGAAGATGAATTTCATTTGACTAACTGTTAATAGGAAAAAGAGAGAGAGAGATAAAAAATATATAGGTAAGTGAATTATAACTGAACTACTGGATAAAATGGCAAAACTTTAATAGGGAAGATCTGAGTTCAAATCCAGCCTCAGATACTTACTAGCTATGGGACCCTAGGCCAGTTACTTTCTTTTTGCCTCAATTTGCTCAGCTATAAAATAGACATAATAACAGCATTTCCCTCATAGGGACGTTGTGAAAATCAAATGAGATAACACTTACGCAGCACTTAGCACGGTGCCTGGTTATTCCATTCCCCTTTTCCTTCCCTTTCCAAGACTGCAAAAGCAGCCCTGAAAGAGTGAGAGCAATCATGTCACACTGTTAGGAAAAGCGTAATTTGATTATTATTGTAGTCTCTATCAATAGGCGTATCAATACCAAGGCAATAAAAGCTTGGCTATTTGCAGTACTACCTCAGTTTTTTCCACCTGCACGTACCCTGTTCAGTCTTTCAGAAAATACTTTCTAGGTGACCTGAGGAACATCAGGCTTCCTAACACAAGGTGCGTTAAATATAGGAAGCGCTTCTCTAGAGACATCAGCATAATCATGGAAAGGTAGCATGTTGTGTAATATATATATATATATATATATATATATACACACACACATGTGTATTTTGTATGTGTATTCATCGATATGTATGTATATATTCATGTTATGCCACATATTACACACACACATACACATGCACACACACACACACACACACACACACACCTTTTATCTGCAGCTCTGGTTGTTTTCACTTCAACAGAACAAGATAACCCTCACTGGAAAAGTTGATCACCTGAAATCTCCTCATCATGCTGTTTAACTCAGCTTTGTATACAAGGTAACTTCCCAACTCCCTCAGCTTCATCTCCTTTCTGATGGGAGGGCTAGAGAGGGGAATATTAAACTCCACCCAAAACCTTGCTTTATAGAGGGCAGAATCCAGACCTTCAAAACCTGCTCTCCAATTTCCATCTGCAGGCCTACAGGCCTATTTGTTTTGAAATCCACGGGACAGGATGCCCTCAGACCAACTATTGTCTGGGGTTACACACACACACACACAGACACACAGACACACACACACCCCACTACCACCACCACCATCATCATCATTTAATTTCCTTTTGTGTGTGGTCTTCTTTCATTAGATTGTAAGGTCCTTGAGGGAAGGGAACCCTCTTTACTTATTTGTATCTCCATCACTTAGCACAGTGGATGGCATTTAATAAATGTTTATTGAATTGCTATCTATTCAGATCTTTCCTAACATTTTGCTTCAACCCCTTTAAGATTTATATTTTTAAAATTTTTTTTTGCTTTGTATTTGTATTTTATTTGTATATGTATTTTATGTCTTTATTAGCTTATAACTTTAAGATAGTCTTACTTTTATTTGGCTTCTTATTTAAATTTTGTAAACCTTACCCATTGGTACCAAAGTTGCAAGCACAATGGTCTTTAAACAATAAGCATAGTATATTAAACACATACACATATTTGTATATATTTACAATATCTGCATTGTCTATGCACATATGTGCACACATATACATACATATATACATCTACTTGTATGTATGTGTGTACACAGATATACAAACTGTTCAGTAAAATCTGAATGGACAAAAGATTTTACCAACATAGAGAACTAGTTTTATGGTGATGATAGTTTTTGAATTACAATGTAAAAAAACAGCAAGAATTCAGTAGATCAGAGTAGCAACAGAAGAGGATTTTCCAGACATAAAAGAAAATAGGACAAGAGATAAAACGGTGGGAAACCTCATTTTATTTATATGTGA
The DNA here is from genome assembly GCF_011100635.1 of Trichosurus vulpecula. Lineage (NCBI taxonomy): Eukaryota > Metazoa > Chordata > Mammalia > Diprotodontia > Phalangeridae > Trichosurus > Trichosurus vulpecula. The sequence goes on from NC_050576.1 coordinate 378,543,977, forward strand.
TGAGAAAAGAAGGGAAGGGATAAGTAATACTGTTTGACAAAAGTATGAGAAAGAAAATGAAATGTGGAAAAGGCAAATTGCTTCCGGAAATAGCTTTGAATTTTTTTTGAGAGGGGAAGGCAGAGCAATTGGAGTTAAGCGACTTGCCCAAAGTCACACAACTAGTAAGTGTGTCAAGTGTCTGAGGCCATTTTTGAATTCAGGTCCTCCTGACTCCAGGGCCAGTGCTCTACTCTGCACCACCTAGCTGCCCTAAGAGCTTTGAATTCTATACTAAGGTACTTGAGTTTTACTCAATAAACAAGAAGGAAAAATGAAAACAAAATGAAACAATAAGAAAACCTAGCCAACAATGAATGTTTGAGCAGAATTGAAGTTATGTGGCCATGCTCTTCCATGACAAGGATAGATTTAGTAACAATATGAAGGACTTAATTGAAGCAGAGAATGGGAAGAACTAGTATAATTTTTAGGAAACTGTTACAATTTTTTTCTTGGTCGTGGTGATTATGGTCGTCATTCTATAGTGATAACAATGGAACAGGAGGAAATGTAACCTATCTCACAAGGTTGTTGTGATAATCAAGTGAAATTTTATGTACAAAGTGCTTTGCAAGCATATATAGAAGGAAGAACAGTGGTGTCAGTAACTGTGACACGGGACTGGAAGGTGTGGGACTATCATGGAAGTAAGGATAAACTTGAATCACAATTTTTTTAGGGCTACAAATGAGTAAAAGTGTTGTATTTCCATGCAAGACATTGAAAATAGAAAAAAAAATAGAAGTCCTACTATACTTGTAATCCTATGATCTTACAGTATTTAATCTTCAAAATCAAGTTGCCATGGTGACAGATGAGATGGGCCCTCAGAAGGAAAAAAAAAGGATGGTGATCACATTAATGGTCTTCAAAATAAAAGGACAATTTTATGGTTGGCTTTAGATCCCTGTGAGTCAGATTAGTTTAATTGGTCATATGTTAGCCATTCTTGAAATGTGCAGTTTCCCAGATTTCATCTTTATTCACCACCTACTGGATGAACTTACTCTTTTTCTTGTAAAGAATGTAAATATTTTACTAATGTAATGTATGTGCAGCATATCTTTGACCACATCACAATTATCTACTTTATATTACAAACTCCCAGAAAGCCAGGGCTGTGTCTATTTAACTCAATAAAATGCCAGACAACATGCAGATTATTAATAGGTCCTTAGTAAATGCTTTGAAGGAGGGGAAGAAAGGCTGAGTGGCATTGTGAACTAAGGAGTGCAACTGGGAGTCAAGTCGGTTTGTATTCTGGTCTTGGTTTTGATATAATCGGAATGGAGAAGTTACTTAACCTCCACAGAAAAATACAATTGACCTTCCTCTTAGTGCAGCTCTGAAGCATAACTAAACACACACGCACACACACACAGTGAAAGATATTTCCAATCCAAAATAATGCATATTAAAATATACCCTGATTGATGAAGATTTATAAGTCAGAAAAAATAGATGAACCCGAAAAATAATTGATTCATTACCAAAGATGCCAAAGTTAAGATTTGGTATTTAACAATTGATTCTTTTCCATTGAATATAGATTTCTAATTGCCCATGAAAGTTTGAAATCCCTTATTATTTTTTAACAATGATAATTTCTTCATAAAAAAATTTCCATTGATTTTGCTTTTTGGTCACACCTTTATTTCTCAAATCAGAATAATGCATATTAAATACTTCTATACCAGTGAAATCAAAGGTCTAGAAAATATATCTACTAAAGTGAGCAAAATGCTTTCTTTTTCGATGTTTTTCAGTAAACGTTTCTGAGTTTCAACATTTTTGATCAAAGTTATTACAGCAAACAGGTTGAGTACTGGTATGTCTCCAGCATCTTCTAGTTGGTGAACCAAAATTTTCAATATGAATAAATTGCAACAACATGACCAATGTTAATACATTTTTATTTTATAGTTGACCATTTTCTCAGGCTTATTTTTTAAACAATAGGAAAATTAAATCAATGACATAACAAACACATAGTGTAACTGAAGGGATAAAATATTGGCCTTCCTAAGTTAATCTTATCTAGTCTAATAGAATCAAATCCACATTTTATATCTTATTTTTGACATCTTTTGTTTTTATCCTCATATTGTTTTCATTCATATCTCTCCTCCTTTCCTAGCCAGGGAGTTGCTTTTATAAGATTAAAAATAAGAGAAAATAAGAAATTCAGCAAAACCAACTAACATGAAACATATTGTACAATATATGCAATATTTCCTGCACATAGTAATTTCAACACTTTTTGATTGAGGACTAATATCAGTGAATAAAATATATTGGTCATTATTCATATTGTTTTTTTGTTTCTTCTTACTTCATTATGGATAACATGATAACATGCTTTCCAAGACTTAATGAATTCATCATATTCCTCATTTCTTAAAGGAAAGTAATGTTTTATTGAATTTATCCATTTCTATTTACTTAACTGTTACCCAGTTGGTGGATAACGCCTTTGTTTCCAACTCTTTGCTATGACAAAAAATAAAAAGAGGGTAGAAACCATGATTATAAATAAGTCTATTGTAAACTTAGACATGATTTAAAAACTTAAGCAGGGAAAATTATTTACTCTTAAGGTTAACATGTAGAAAAAAAAAATCAGTGTTTAAAATACCTGCAACTGATAGCAAAACACCAAAATACTTAAAGGAAAAGATAGTTGAATTGTAGAGAAAAATGAAAATAAAATCGTAATAGTTGAGGTCCTCAGTGTTCCACAGACTTAGACAAATCTAACTAAAATATAAACAAGACAAAAGTTAAGGACATCTTTAACATAGGGATTTAAAATATTTTGTAAATATCGAGTAGGAACATAAAGAACTTCATCTCTAGGTCATTCAAGGATCCTTTACAAAAATGTATCCAGTATTTGATTGAAAAAAAAAAACTCTACAAAAATGCACAAAATGTAAATGGTAAACTAAGTCTTCAAAGATCTTAAAGCAATAAATATTGTATTCACTACCTTTAAAGAAAGAAATCAAAGTTAATTGGGTTAAGAATCAGTGAGTCAAGAAAAACAAATCATCTAGGCATTAGAAAAAGTTATCAAAGAAAATGAGAGCAGTTAAATAACAAATTAAAACTCATAACATGTTTCTATGCAAATGAAAATAAACGTCATGTTTTTTAAATTTAGAAATAGACGACAAATCAGAAATTGCCAACTAAACACCAAAGTAGAAATTCCAAAAAATCAAAGAAGAAATTTTAAAAATTGTAAAAAAAAAAGGTCATTTAATGTATAAAAACAGAGGTTTTTCTCTGTAATGGATAGAAACATTTCCCTAAATTGATTTTTAATTGTGAGGGGAAAATTCACATATTAATTTTTTAAAAAATAATTCATAACAAGTAAAGAGAAATTAAATGAAACATTCAAGAAAAAAATTGAAGATGGGTTTTCCTATCTTGCTTGGTTATAAGTTAATCTACCCGTACATACTTAAGAAGTGTAAAATTATCTCTAAAGAAATAAAGGAAACCTAAATAATAGAAAAAAAAAATAATTGCTCATAGGGACATTGGTCCAACATTAAATAAAAATGATTATGTTACCAAAGATAATTTATGTATATACTGCTATACCAAATAAACTACCAAATATTATTTTATGGTGCTAAAAATAAATAGTGCCAAAATATATGTAGAGGAGAAAATGGTCAAAAATTAAAAGAAAATAATGAAATAAAAATGAAAAAGAAGAGCATCTATCTAGTTCATAACTCCAAACATTCTTCAAAGCAGTAATCATTGAGACTATGGCAGATGGAATGACAAAACTGAGGAGCTGATCAATGGAACTGTTTAGATACAAGACATAGAGAAGTAAAATCAATAACAACAACACACAGAATAATACAGTGTTCAGTAATCCCAAAGACCATAGCTATTGAGATGAGGACTAACATTTAACAAATAATGCTCAGAAAACAAGAAAAAACCTTCAAGAAATTAGGCATAGAAAAAGAAATTCCATGCTCAATAATGTGATATACCCCAGTTGGGTACACAAGACTTATAAAAAGTGATATCATAAATAAATTAGAGAAGAAATTATCTTTCAGATTTTTAAACAGGAAAGAAATCACCAACAAACAAGGATAAAAAGACAACAGAAGACAAAATTGACAATTTTAATTATACAAAATTTTAAAAGATTTTAAGTGAATAGCACAACGTGGATAAATTGAAATTGGATAGGTCATCAGGAAAATAATTTTTGCACTAAGTTCCTGATAAAGATTTCATATCTAAGCTACATGATAAACATGATAAACGTAATCATTTCATAGAACTTATGTATTGCCTGATAGATATGCAATGGATATCAACAGACTTCTCCACTCCCTTGTGATGTTAATAGAATAGGACTATACTCCCCACCCATTCATGTGGAGCCTATTAAGGGAAACTTGCATAGGGGAAACTTGCTTGTAAGAAGGATTTCATACCTTTTGGTACTAAGTTGTTTAGGCACTGAGTCACGGGTTTGTGATGCTTTCTGACTCTGAGAAGTGTATATATATTCTGAATTGGTATTTTGCTTTGGAGGTTTGCTTATGAGAAGGATCTTTTGATTCCCTGGTCAAGATTCAGAGTAGCCATATGTTCGGAACCTCTCAACTGCTCAAATGTAAAGGCTCTCTCGATACAGTGGTATATGTAAAGTGTATAGCAATACTGCTTTGATTCATGTAGTCAGAGCCTTGTCTGCTGGTCTTTCTAATTACTTGTATTTTCTTTAATGTTCTGATTTTTCTCCTGAACTAACTAATGTAATTAAAGAAGATTGCTGACCCCTTTAAAGTTGCTTTCCTTTAAAAGCAGATCAAAGAACCTGCTAGCAGGCCATCCTGGATATGCTAGGGTGCTTGCTGCTACATCCCCCCCAGGGAACATATCTCATATACCAACAAGCATGAAGAAAATACTCCAAATCACTAATAATTAGAGAAATACAAATTAAAGCAATTCGTCTTTTCCACCATATAGATGACAAAATGAAAAAAAAATGAAACATTTCAGAAGGACTGTGGCAAACCAAATCAAATCAATGCAGCCAATATTAGAAGGAAAACAAGAAAATGTGGGGTGGGGAGATTTACAGCAAGTTTCTTTGATAAAGGTCTTATTTCTCACATGTATAAGGAATTGAGCCAAATTTAGAAAAAGAATCATTCCCCCATTGATAAATTATCAAAGAATAAGAACACAGTTTTCACATGGAGAAAGGAAAGGTATCAATAATCATATTAAAAAGTCTAAATCAATAATAATTAGAGAAATGAATATTAAAAACAATTTTGAGGTTTCACCTTATATTCATCACACTGTAAAATATGTCAAAAAGGAAAATGACAAATCAAGTAGGGGATGTAGAAAAATAGATATTAGTAAAACATTAGTGAATGCACTATTGGTTAAACAGTGAACTGATCCAGCCATTTTGGAGGATAATTTGGAACTAAGACCAAAGGGCTACAAAACTGTGTATAACTCTTATCAATATTGCTAAGTCTCTACCACAGATAGGTCAAAGGAAAAGAAAAAAAAAAGAATCATATGTACAAAAATCTATAGCAGTTCTTTTTTGTCATGGCATCAAGTTGGAAACTGAATTAATGTCTATCAATTTGAGAATGGCTAAACAAAAAGTGGTATAAAGATATTTATAGCATCTCTTTTTGTAGTGACAAAGAAATGGAAATTGAGAGGACATGCATCAATTGGGGAATGGCTGAAGAAGCTGAGTTATATGTATGTAGTGGAATACTATTGTTCTATAAGAAACAATGAGCAGGCAGATTTAAGAAAAACCTGGAAAGATTTACATGAACTGATGCTGAATGAAGCACCAGGAGAACATTGTAAATGGTAACAGTTACATGGTGTGATGAACAACTTTGATAGTTTCAGCTCTTAACAATACAGTGACCTAAGGTGATTCCAAAAGACTTGTGATGGAAAAATGCCATCCTCATCCAGAGAAAGAACTATGGAGTCTGAGTGCAGATTGAAAAATGCTATTTTCTCTCTCTTTTTTTTCTCATGGTTTTTCCCTTTTTTCTGATTCCTGTTTCACTACATGACTAATGTGGACATATGTGTAATATGATTGTGTACATATAGCCTATATCAGATTTCTTGCTATCTTGGGAAGGGGGAAGGGATGGAGAAAAGCATTGGGAACTCAAAACCTTAGAAAAGGGAATGTTGAAAGGTATCTTTACATGTTATTGGAAAATAAAACAAAATACTATTGTGGTTAAAAAATAATAACAATATAGAAAAATGTGAAATTTTTCATTGGAAAAAACCACTGAACCAGAGAATAGTTGTAGGAGAGAAAACTTAAGAATTATTGGATTATTCGAGAGCCATGATCAAAAAAAAAGAGCCTAGAAATCATCTTTTAAGAAATTATCAGAGAAAACTGTTCTACTATTCTAGAACTACAGGTCAAATAGAAATTGAAAGAATCCACTGATCACCTCTTTTAAAAGATTCCAAAATGAAACCTCACGGGAATATTATAGCCCAATTCTAGAGCTTCCAAGTCAATGAGAAAATATTGCAAGCAGCCAAAATGAAACAATTCAAATATCAAGGATAGAGTCAGTATAACAACTTTTAGCAGTTTCTGTCTTAAAGGAGCAGAGGGTTTGAAATATGATATTCCAGAGGGCAAAGGAACTAAGATTACAACCCAGCACCTATCCAATAAATTTGAAAATAAACCTTCATGGAGAAAAAAAAATGGATATTCAATGAAGTAGAAGACTTTCAGGTATTCCTGATTTAAAAAAAAAAAAACTACAGCTGAGTAGAAATTTTGACTTTTAAATGCACAACTCAAGAGAAAGATAAAAAGGTAAACAGAAAGGGAAATCATAAGGGACCTAATAAGATTAAACTTTATATTCTACAGGAAAAATGATATTTGTAACTCCTGAAATTTTTCTCATTATTAAGGCAATTAGAGTATACATAAACAGAGGTCATGAGTTTGAGTTGAATACAATGAGATCATTATTTATTCATCTATCTATCTAAAATTAAGGGGTGATAAAAAGAAATGCATTGTGAGAAGAAGAAAGGGAAAGGTAGAATGGGGTAAATTATCTGACATAAAAGAAGCATCAATGAGCTTTTACGGTGGGTGGGGACAATGGCGAAAGTGGGAGGGGATGGTGGGAGAACACAGAAAACTTAACTCTTATTGAAATTGGCTCAAAGAAAGAATAACATACATACTCATTTGGGTATAGAGATTTTTCTTATCCTACAAGAAAGTAGGAGGGGAAAGGAAGAAGAGAAGGATGGGGCGGGGGAGGTTGCTGATAGAAGGAAAGATGGGAAGTAAAAGTCAGAACCAATGGGTGGAGCCAAGATGGCAGAGTAAAAGCAGGGACTTGCTTGAGCTCTCCCCCAAACCCCTCCAAACACCTGTAAAAAATAATAGCACACAAAATGACAAAATCAACAATCAAATCTACAACCCAAAACAACCTGGAGGGCTGACAGGAAGGGTCTATTGCACCGAGCTGGGAGCAGTCCAATGTGTGCCAGGTAGGCACAGACGAGGCTGGAGGAGGCCTCAGGGGATTGAATCACTGGCAAATGGGGTGGTTTCCAGATTTCTCAACCCATGAACATCAAAGACAAAGTAGGTCAGTGGGGAAACTCTGTTAGACCTGGATGAGAGAAGAGCCACGTCAGGCCCCAACCCTGGGGTGGCAGAGGTGGCTGTGGTGGCAGCAGCAGGAGCAGCAGCTGCTTCTGGAACTCCAGGCCCACAGACAGTGGGGGGAACAGTGCTGGAATTAAGGCAGGACACTCTTGCTTTGCCCTGCTTGAATCTGGGTCACAGGCCTGGGTGGTGATCCTGGGGTGAGGAGAAACACTGGCATGACAGAGCTTGTGGCAGCTGTGGAGAGGGAATCCTCCTCACAGCTCCAAGGCAGAAAAGAATGCTCGTGGTCACTCAAAGACAAGAGAACAGTCCAGGAGAAGAGTAAACACTTCTCCTTTGATCATACCACCTTAGAAGTACTGAAAATTTACAGGTGCCTAGAAGTGTCTCTGACAACAGCTGAGAAAAACTCCTGAAATTTGGGACAGAGCACTCTCCACTCTGGAAGCAGAGTCCTACATTGGCTGAGAAAATGAGCAAGTCAGGTATTCTGGAGGTCAAAAGAGCTAGGATTAAAACCAGGAATCATCCACCCAGCAAAACTAAATATAATATATCAAGGCCAAAATGGACTTTTGATGGTTGAAACATACTTTTTTTTGCTTTCTTTATGTTCTTTGTTTTTAAATATGACTAATATGGAAATATGCTTTACATCATTTTATAAGTATGATGTATTTCTTGCCTTCTCTATAGGGAGGCAAGGGACAGAAAGTTGCTAGAGAATTTGGAGCTCAAACTAAAACAAAAATAATGTTAAATATAAATAATTAAAAACTTTATCTTGTCAAATGGTAATCATAAAATTTATTTAGTAGTGTGTTTTTTAATAGATGAGTTGACTGGTGGAGAAGATAAGACAAGCATAGGTAGTAATAGTCATGTTCCATAGGACATTGTTCAGCAAATCTGAGGACATAAATTACAAGGGAAAGAAACTTAATGAAGAATTCTTATGAAACCTAGTGATAATAAAAGATGGAGAAAAGGTAGGGCTAGGTAACTGTTCTCCAAACTCAACACGCTCCACCTTTCTGCCTAAATTCATTGACCTCTCTGACCTTCTTTCTTTTTGTTGATATTATTATCATCCTCCTAATTAACTTGTTTCAAATTCTCACAGTCATCTTTGAATCTTCCCTCTCCTTGATCCTTCAAATCTGACTAGTCACTGACCTTATATTTCTACTGCCACAACTTTTTTTAATTTATCTTCTTTCTCCTAACACTACCAGCACCATAATTTAAGCCTTTATCATCCACCTGTCTAGGCTATTATAAAACCTCTTAACTATGCTTTCGTCAAGATGTTTCTCCCACCAACTCATACTTCATGAAGGTGCCAAAATAATCCTCTTAAGCCATAAAGTTGAATATTATTATTCATTTGTTCAAAAAAAAATCAGTACCTCCCTTTTATTTTATCGAAAAATGACAAACTTTTTAGTTCATTAAGGCCATTCATCTGATTCTAATCTACCTTTTCAGACTTACTCCACATTAATTCCCATCCTAAACTATATACCACAGTGAAATTATTCTATTAAATTCTGTGCATTTCCACAAGCCTCCCATCTACATGTGTAATATCCTCTCTCCTCTGCCTATTAGAATCCCTTCCTTCAAAGTTTAGCTCAGGTACCAATTATTATACAGAACCTTTCTTAATGTCTCCCATCTCACTGTTCTTAGTACTGATTCCCTCTTCAATTTATCTTAAATTTAGTTATCTATTTGCATGTTATAAGCCCTAGTAGTACATAAGTTCATTGAAGGCAGTGGATGTTTATTTTTTTGTCTTTATATCTTTATCTCTGAACACACTCCTTTACTTGCAATCAATTAACAAATCAATTAACAGTTACTTATTAATTGCCTACTACATTTCAGATACTGTACTAGAATACAAAGATAAAAAGTGAATTAATCCAATATCAACTAATGAATCATAGTTTGGTTTGTTTGGCCCCAGACTCCCCTTCTACACATTTTCAGCTTCTTGATGGAAGGGTACCATTGGGTTTAACATTTTTACTTTCCTATTCTTCATTCCTGCTTGTTTGTTTCCATGGATAAGAGGACAGTCTCCCAGTGGTCTCATACTGGCTTTTTGTCTAAAATGATATATAAGGGTTTCAGGGTCTTGACAGGAGTGTGATTACGACTCCACTCCAACCTACCCACCATGTGTTTCCCACTGCTGGCATGGAGGCAGCAAACAGAAACTGTCCTTTCTAGTAGCAATTTTCCTCTTTCTCTATGTGAGTAGCAATAAAGTTTGATAAAGCTATCTCTGTATGAAATGCTTTTCAATAGAATTCTTCTAAAATATATCCCTGCTCTCAAATTTACATTCTGTCTAGAAAAATAATTGCATATACATATACATGCATTTATATAACTGTATATGGTACAAAAATATAGCAATTGAGTAACAATAAATGCATGGTAGTTCAATACAAGGTGTTAGGTAGGAAGGGCACTAGTAACTGGGGGAAACCTTTCTTGAACACATAAAATGTGCTTAATAAGTTTTCATTGGGTTGAAATGAATTGAATTTCTATCTCCCCCAGTGACTTCCACAGTCCACTAGACATATCAAATATTTAATATTGTTTGCTTAAATGCCTTGGATTGAATTAAGTATTATCTCTATGCCTAGTACCATTCTCCAAACTCACTTTCACCGAAAACATCATGAGAATATGAACCCAAAAGCAATTTCTTTCTTTCTCATATGTCTACAAAATTCTTCTGTCCTCTGTTTCATTTTGTGTACATTGGCAAGAGGCCATGATAGATATTATTTTAAGTCTTCTGAAATAATAATTCCCATGTAGAGCTCATTGCTTCCATTTAGGTGAGAGTAGGGAGAAAATAAGTTTAAGCATCCCTTACTTAATATAGAGATTTTCTCATCATCGGAAACTCTCTTAAGTAGCTCATAGATGTAGCATGATAAAAATCTTTGCTCTGAAATCATCAGGCCTTTTCAGCAGTCAACCAGTCTTAGTTTATTGGTAGAAAAATAAGTACCTGGAAAAAAGAAAGTCTCATCAAAATAGACTCTATGGGGAAAAAATAAGTAAATTCATCTTGCTATTTATTTCTCCTGAAAAGGAAGTGGTAACCAGATTACAAGGAGAAAAGAATGAAGGGGAAAGGACAAACAGAAAGAGAAAGGGGCAGAAAGAAACAAATGCAAAGAGATATGAGAAAAAGAAACAGAGAAATGGACAGAAAGAGTGGGAGAGCAGTCACATAATTGAAGTAGCAATCTGTTGGAGAAGGTGAGAAGAGAAGTAGTGAAGGGCAAATACAGCAATGCCAATATTGCCAATGTTTGGGGATAAATAAAAGAAGAGGTGGAGGAACTGCTGAATACCAGGCATACAATTCAAGTTGTTATGAAGATGAGGAGCTTTTGGTAAAAGAGTGAGATAAAGGAGTTTGTAAAAGAAGATAATGAAACTAGATTGTTCCATTGTACATAAAGAAGTGTGGTTTATAGTGGGAAATGAGATAAGCTTGCTTAGATGAAGCAAATTAGTAAGGAGCCCAAATGAATGCATGAATGAACAAATAAATGAATGAATGAAAAAGCATTTCTTAAGGGGCCAATTTCTTCCATGGGCCAAGTACTGTACTAAGCAGTGAAGATGCAAATACAAAAGCAAAAAGAGTCTCTGCCTTCAAAGATTTTATATTCCACTAATGGGAAAGAAAATATATTGGGGAATGCTTGTGGAGTACATTTTGATTTGAAAAAATACAGGAGGCTGAAGACAGCCACAGGGGAATAGATCGGTACTTTCTTCCTATTGGCACCAGAAGTACTTATCTGGTTACTATTCCAGAACTGGAAAGCAGTATTGACAGTTGAGGAAGTACACAGATATGCAGTAGCAATGCATGGAGAGAAGATGGACTGAGACTAAATTGAAGCAAATCGGGAACCAGTTTAGAGGTATCTAGTATGTCATGTGAGGCATACTCACTAATAAGGACAGTGGGGGCCTCAGGAAGGAAGTTTTGGTACTTAAGGGAATAAGTATTTTAGGGCATGTTACCTGGTTTAAGCACCCAGATGGGAGTAACTGAGGCAGAGCTGGAGCCAATATAGATATAGTGGACCTCTATATCTATCAATAATTCTCATCAACGAGCACATTTCCAGACAAGAGTTCTAGTTCCCAAAGGGATAAATTCATCAAGGCAATGAAAACAGTTAATTTCTATTATACATAATCATGAACGCCAGGAAAGGATAAAATTATTGGATGATACTAAGGCAAACTGTACAAATCTAACCTGGAGATTTATTTTATTTTTAAATTTTTTCTATTTTCTAGTATACATAAATAATTTTAATAAATTTAATCTTTTATTTTTTATTTCCAGATTATCTCCCTCTCTTCAATAATATATCTATTATATGTATGAAATCAGGCAAAACATATTTCCATATTAGACATATCACAAAAAAATGAAAGTGAGAAAATTACACTTCATTTTGTACTCAAAATGTTTCTCAAATGTCTCTGGAGATGGAAGGCACTTTTTTCATCATGATTCCTTTGGAACTGTCTTGAATCATTGTAATGATCAGAGTAGCCAAGTCTTTCATAGTTGATCTCATTACAAAGTGGCTGCTACTGTGCACAAAGATCTCCCAATTCTTCTTGCTTCACTTTATATTAATTTATATAGATTTTGCCCTGTTTTTTATGGAACCACACACCTTGTTATTTCTTATAGCACAAGAATATTCCATCACAATCATACACCACAACTTGTTCAGTCATTCCCCAATTGGTAAGCACCTCCTTAATTTCCATTTCTATGCCCCACAATAAAAGATGCTGTAAATATTTTTTTTTGGTTCATATAGGTCCTTGGAAATTTATTTTAGCAAAAAAAAAAACAAAAAAAAATATCATGAGCTATACAGATTGTCATGAAAAATAACTAGCAAACAATAATAGCCATCATTTGAAAGAAAGAAATTGTTGACAAAAATGAATTCCCTTCATGAATACTTTCTACAAGCATACACTTAGGGTGATCTTTAGAGAAATGGTTCTTGGTGAATATCAAGGCAGCATCAAGTTGTTTCAATGGTTAAACTTGTGGTCAACATAAAAAAGACCAAGCTATTCATACTGTCTAACCCATGCTGGGCAGAGTTTCCTAAACAGATTCTTCCTTCCTAACTTCACAATCACTGCTGTCATACTTCTGAACCTCTGAAGTAATATCTTTCATGAAATACACTTGACCTTACAGAAGCAACAACATGAGAGGAACTAGACAGTATTCTCAGGAGCACTTATATGTATTTATATCATCCCTTTCATCTTTCTCCTGATACAATTTTTCCAGGAAATGGAAGTAAGGTGTCCCTTCTGCCCTCAACACATGGATCAAAGATGTCGCCACTACAAACTCGTTTCAAACATCCTTGTCTTTGTGATAGACTGAAGGCTCTTACAGAGGATTTCAGGCTTATGTGCTTAGAAGGAATCTTCCTCTTTTAATTATTATAGTACCATTTTATTGTGCACGAACTTCATCAAAGACTTTTTAAGATTGAAAAATCTTGCTAAGCAACAGAATACTCAAGTGAAAATAGTGTGGGAAATTGGCAATTGACATCATTTTACATTGGATACCTGTTGCTGTGGTAAAACAACTATTTTGGGGTTTTCAAAAATTTAATAAGAGTTAGCATTTACTTAACACTCTAAAGCTTATGAATATATAGAAAAATAATATGTATGTATATGTGCATATACATGTGCATGTATGTTTAGATGTATATGCATATATGTTATATATGTATATATATGCACATCTCTTCACAACAATCCTATGTTGTAGATACCATTAGTTTCCCCATTTTATAGATGAGACTGAAACTGAGAGTTTAGTGACTTGCATAAGGTCATACAGGCTATCTGAGCTTGATTTTGAACTCAGTTCTTCTTAACTCCAACTCCAGTACTCTACGTACTATGCATTGTAGATTCAGAAGGAGGATATTCAGGGAAACCTGAGATGCTAGCATAGTTTTAAGGGGCAAAATTTGTTTATTTATTATTAACATTGTCATTTTTATCATACTTATTGTCTGATACACTAACTTAAAGATGAATGGTTTCGTAGAAATGAAAACAATAGAAATAAATACCTACCTTAAAGTTCAGAACTGCAAACACCGCTATATTGAGGCTCTTTCCTTTTTTATTTTAGATAGAGCTCATTTTAAAAGATATTATTGCTTGCTCATGTATTGTTGGATTAGAGAAGGACAATGATAAATTTGGTGGCATTTCACACTATCCTAACCATAAGAACAAGAAGAGATTTTAATCTCATGCGTAACTTTCATTTTCTGTACTTTTCTAGTATAACATGAGTAAGGGTTGAATTAGACCTATTCTCTAGCATGATATTACTTTTTAGATATCAATTACTAGTGCTGCTTATTCAGCTGATATTGACCCTGTAAAGCAGTTGTTGCTTTATCTGTTACCTCTGGTTGACTAAAATAGAGTCAAAATCAAGGGTAGTTTAAATAGTCCCTAAAAAAAAGAAACAGTGATATCTGGTCTTCAGATCCATGATATAGCATCCCAACCATTAGACTCTATTGTTAAAGATAGATAATATTATGACAAGGCTGTGTGAGGAAGAAAGAAAAAAAATGAAATCTATTGTAAACAAAAAGATGTTCTTTAGCTCTAATATTTGGTATGTGCCTCACCTCCTCATCATAAATTATTTTAACATTCCCCATCCCTTAACCTTACCATTGTACTCTTTCAGTACACCATCCATCACAAGGTAAATGAGCATGGCCTTTGTCCTTTAGGAACTTATACTCTAAAAGCCAGTTGCCTCTGAGTATCAATCCAGAAGTATGGGGTTGAATTGTTCAGTGTGGAAGAAGAGATAATGCTTTGGATCAGAGGGGGAAAAAAGTTTACTTTATAGCTAATGCTCAGTCATCTCAGGCAAATCTATTCAGCTTACAGATTTATTTTGCTCTCCTATAGAATTGGAATAATATTGCTTTATGCTGCTCCTTCCTTCATCAACCTGCTCAATTTTGCATTCATAAAGATATTTGAGCTTATTGAGAGTTGGTTCATCAGTACAAATCAATAGTATTATCTATAATGTTCATGCTTCCTTATAAGAGAAAAACATGTCTCATTTGAAAGAATATAGGCATAGCTCAAAAAAATGACTTTATCATGATCCTTTAGAGTCTTGTCTGAAACAAACTATTTTTTTCATTCATTTAGGGTTGATATAACCCTGTCGTTTTTTGGTATGTGCATGTAAAATATTCTCCAATCTTAGGAATTCTGTTTTTGTTTAAAATTGTGCTCTTTTTGTTTTTATATTATATTCTGATCAAAGAATTTTTCTAGGAAATTATTTCTTGGTTAGGAAGTTTAAACCGTAAACCTGAACACTGTGAAGTAGTTGGGATAAGCAGCTAGCACAGAGAAAAGAAAGTATTTGCTGTGGGTTAACTGTGCCAAGCCTGGATGTGATTTTCAGCTTTGTTGATAGAAGCCAAGAGTTCAAGAAGTGCTGGCCAGGGTAACTAGGTGGTGCAGTGAGTAGAGCACTGGCCCTAGAGTCAGGAGGACCTGAGTTCAAATCTGGCCTCAGACACTTGACACACTTACTAGCTGTGTGACCTTGGGCAAGTCACTTAACCCCAATTGCCTCGCCTTCCTCCCTCCAAAAAAAAGAAAAACCAGACCCCCCCAAAAAACATAGAAGTGGCTGGTCATCATATCAAATTATTTGAATACAAGATCAAATAAGGTGAGATCAGAAAAAGAAGCTAGTATGTGGGACCAGACTAAAATTCCACACTAAAGAAAGGGATAACTTGATCAAGGAATATATGACTTCTAAAGAGAAGGCATATAAATTGTATTTAAACACAATACAAACATAACTGGGAAAGACCTAAGGTAGAGAGTGAGTAAATATGAATGAATCTAGGACAAAGAGTTTCTTTGACTTATAGAATCAAATATGAGAAAGATTAAAGTTCAGAGTATAATAAAACCTATGGAATAGTGGATAGGAAAATGTCTTTGTTATGCAGGAATGTAATGGATAAGGCCCAGAATCTAATAGGATCAGAATCTACTTATCAGCAAGAAGAAGGGAAAGGGAAGCAACCTAAACCTTCGGTGGCTTAAAGTTTAGAAGAAGACTTGTTGAATGAAGAAAATATAGGAAGCTTCATGCATAAATGTGAGGTTTCCAGCCCAGAAATAGATTAGACAAAGAGATTCTAGAAGAGTTAACATACTGAGGAAATTTGCCAAACCAAATCTACCTCAGTTAGAAACTGGAGCTTGATCTAATATTCGACTCTGACAGTTTTGGGCCAGCTGGCATCCTAAAAGAAGTTGACAGTCAAAGGATGGAGAATTAAGAGAGATTAAAGCCTATTCTTTATACAAACAGACATAGAATCAGGATTGTGTATATGTTTGTATATAGAAGTGGGATTAACTGTGAAGACTTTTGAAAACTTGTAAATGTTCATCTTCTCTTTCATTATTTTAACCCCTTCTATGTGTTCTTGTGGTGCTTAGTTGTAATAAGCTTACAAACCAACAAATAAAGAATAACTAAAAAAGATCACCTTTGAGGGTTTTGCCTTTTTTTTTTTTTACCGTGGTGGGAAAGAAAGGCAGGCATAATTTGCATTTTAGGAATCCAGACCAAAATGGAAGATGAAAGTAATTAGATACAAGTAGGGAATAATCAGTAAGCTAAGTTGTATAGCTTTTGATTAAAAAATCATGGGTCAAGGAGACAATGGAGAACAACATGACTACACACATAAAGAATTTTAAAGCTGAAAGTTATCTTATGTAGCACAATCCCTTCACAACATCAATCAACTAATCAAATTAATAAACATTTATTAAATGTCTACTGAGTGCCAGGCACTATGTTAAATCTCTGGGATATGAAAAAGAAAAAGGAAAGAGAGAGAGAGAGAGAGAGAGAGAGAGAGAGAGAGAGAGAGAGAGAGAGAGAGAGAAAGAGAGAGAGAAAAAAAGAAAAAAAGAAAGAAAGGAAGGAAGGAAGGAAGAAAGAAAGAAAGAGAGAGAAAGAGACAAAGGGAGAGAGAAAGAAAAAGAAAAAAAGGCAGTTCCAGCCCTTAGGGAGCTCAAAATATAGTGGAGGAGACAAGAAAAAAACAGGTACAAATAAACTATATATAGGATAAATAGGAAATAATTAACCGAGAGAAGAAATTAGAATTAAGAGTATTTAGGAAAGGCCTCCTATAGAGGATAGGATTTCAAGTGGGATTTAAAGGAAACCAGAACAGCCAGTAGGCAGAAAAGAAGAGGTACACCATTCTAGGCATGAGGAACCACTAGAAAAAAAAATATACCCAGATCTAAGAAATGATACATCTTGTTTATGGAAGATCAAAGAAGTCAGTATCACTGAATTGTAGAGTGCATTGTCATGTCAACAAATAAAAGGCAATTTGGAGCCAATGGAGTTTAAAGTGCAGGTCATTTATTCTACTTTTCTACTCAGTAAACTCCAGTGGCTCCATCTTGATTTTAGGATCAAATACAAAATTTTCTAGGGGATAAGGGGGACCTACATGAGGTCATGATGTCTAAAACTTAAGTCAGAGGTACAGTCATTTGGGCAATGAGGATGGCTGGCCTAGGCCTATTCCCAAAATGAAGGCCCCAGAAAGAAAAACCATGGCAGAATGGGGCTAACATGGTGGAGAGATATTTTAGGGTAGGAAGGATCCAGATATGAGACTAGTTCCATGGTGTTCCTAGAAGAGTTTCACCAGTGGCTAAGTTTTGTAACCTTAGGGGCTGCAGACTCAGAAAACTTAAGTGCCTTGCCAATGCCATACTAATATTAAGGGAAAATGATATAATTTTTCTCCTGATCCTCTGATTCCATTTTTAGCACTATTTCTATATTAAGAAAATAGCCTAATTTTGCAGATAAAGGCAGGAAAACAGAAATCGATTAGCTTGGCAAGTATTTAATTAGTGGTAGAATTAGGAGTAGAACCAAGTTGGTTTGTTTTTTCTTAATATAGTATTCTTTCTGATAATTATAGAGATTCTAGCCTTTTCTCTATTGAACCAATAAAAAAGTCCCAATAATTGGTCAAATAAGTTAGAAAAGAGCATTTTTATAAACTTCAGGATTTTTTTACTTATGGAATTAGCTTTCACCACTGCTTTCACCAAAGTTGCAAACTATTATTTTGAACGGTTCCTGTCTTAGATGGAGAAAGCCATGTAACACAACTAAGGACAGACATATAGTAAAATGGAAAAGGTGGGATTAAAATTTAGTATTTTGACTCCACATTTCAGTGCTTTGTCCAATACACATCCCTTTGCCCTTTCACATGATTTGCCTTACATGAATTTTAGTCATTAGAAAATTGTGAGTAAAAAAATAAAGCAGTAATCAAAAAACATCAATAATTAATTACTTGTTCTGAATTTATGATTACATAATTGCATAATTTATTATGTAGAGAGAAACCTCTTAGAAATCTTTCCAACAAATTCTGAGAAAATACCCTTTTCTCTGCTTTTATGACATAAATTTTCTAAAGAACAAGTTTGCCTTCTGTCTTGGTGTGGTGGAAGCAGAATAAGCTCTTCTAGCCCAGCAGTATTTTCTCTGAAATATTTGTCAAATTATTTTAAGCATAATTATTGAATTTGTGATGCTGAGCATGACCATGGCATTTCAATTTACATGAGAACATGGTCTAAATGCAGAGTGGGATCTCTATTTGTTCTTGTTCAGTTCATTGATGTTTATGCATTTTAAGGTGGCTTTTATTGTGGTTGCTACTGAGTTTTTGTTTAGAAGCAGATCTAAAAGTTAATTATTCTTGTGTTTTCTCTCCCTATCCCATCTTTAGCTGTCAATGTAATGTGCCTATGAGAGTAACTGGGGCCAACAGGACTTTCAGATGTAGAAGCAAATACTAACCAGATTATATCATCCATAGAAAAGGAAGTCCTCTGTGGGGTTTTTCCCTCTTAAGATACTTTGAAATAATGGATGACCTTTAGAAATCAATGATCCTATTTGCATACAGTACTCCCAGGCACCCAGGTTGCCTTGTAATTGTTTATATCAATGTTTTATGTGCCGCTGGTTGCTATAGCATTTTTCTCAGATTAGAGTCAAAAGTCTGGAAAATCAGCACAACATAGGAATACATGAATATTTGTACAAGGAGGCCTTTTTCAAAGATTTCTACAGGGCATCTTTGAAAAGGAATATTTTGTCCTTGGTATTTTCCCAGTAGCTAGCGGGATTCTACTTTTAGTGAATGGTTAAGAGACCTTTTATATTTTTATGACCACAAAGGCATACATTATTTAGTTTGTGTTTATACAGGCCTTTAAGTCCAATCTGATGTCATCTTATGCCATGAAGGTGAGCCTGGGTTCTCAGAAGCATGGTAGGTCCTTCCAGGCTAGAAAAGGCTTCTATTATAGTCATAGCAAAAAGATGGCATTTCTCCTTGGAGAATTATCCTAGGTAAAGTCATAGAGGTAGTCAACAAAGTTGGTCCTCATGTGATGATTTTGGGGACTGCTGTAACTCATGAAACTTATGGTGTGGAAAGGTTTTAATTTATGTTCATCAATCATAGAGCCACACTAATAAAAACAAAGTTCTTTTGAATTGTGGAAATATAGGGACAATGAAATTATCTTTTATAATATGTTTTATTAATTCTTTAAAAAATACACTTCAGCCACTTCCCAGTGACTCTGAAACTCCCACTCTAACTTTGCTTTGTCAGCTAGTCAGTCAAAAAGCATTTATTGAGCTGCTGCTACCTGTCAAACACTGTGCTGTGCACAGGTAATAGAAAGAAAGCAAAAAGCAAACTCCCCGCCTTCAAGGAGCTCACAATCTAATGGGGGTAAAAACATGCAAACAGCTAGTTACTTATAATATATAAACTAGAGGGAAAATAAATGTGGAAGGTACACAGATTGGGAATGGCCTCCTATGAAAGAAGGGCAGGAAGAGTGATTCTAAGTGATAGAGGAAGACAGGATAACCAAAATTTGGATGTAAGTGGTAGAATATTCTAGGTAGCGGATGACAGGCACTTCAATTAATTAATCAATAAGCATTCATTAAGTGCCTACTATGTACCAGGGATTGTGCTAAGTATGAGGGTAGAAAAGGAGATTAAAGATTACCCATGTCCTCAAGGTGCTTATAATCTAATGGGAGAGAAAATGCAAACAAATATATACAGGGCACGTTATATACACCATAAATGCAAAATATTGACAGCGGCAAGGCAACAAAATTAATAGAAGTTGTGAAGGTGAGATTTTAGTTGGAACTTAAAGAAAACTAGGGAAGTAAATAGTTGAAGTGGAGCAGGGGGAGAATTCCTGGCATGGAAGACAGCAAAGGAAAATGACAAGAGCATATAGATGGAGTATTTACTCATGAAATAGTCAAGAGGCCAGCGTCACTGGATGGAAGAATGTGCAGAAGACTGGAAATTTAAAAGACGGCTAAGTTGTGAAGGCAGCTACATGACTCAGGGACAGAGCATTGGGCCTGTAGTCAGGAAAACTTGAGTTCAGATGTGACCTCAGACACTCACTGTGTGATCCTGGGCAAGTCACAACCTCTGTTTGACTTCAGGCACTGGAGAACGAAAAGGTAAACTAATCCAGTATCTTAGCCAAGAATATTCCATGTACAGTACTGGCATGCTGTGGCCAAAGAGTCAGACACAGCTCGATGACTGAATGAGTTATGAAGGTCTTTGAATGCCAAGCAGAGCATTTTGTATTTGATCCTGGAAGAAACTAGGAACCCCTGGAGTTGAGTAGGAAAAGTGATATAATTGAATCTGTGCTTCTTGTGCTTCAGGAAAATCATGGATGTAGGAGCTGGAGTGTTGTGTTTAAGGAACTGCAGGTATACCAGTGTATGTAAGGCAAATTATATAGAAAGAAGCACAAGATAAGACAACAGGAAAGACAGAAAGGATATAGATTAAATACAGTTAATAAAAATATAGCAACAGATTGGCCTTCTCTGACAATGTTTCTTATTCCACACTGAGTTGGGAGGCCTGATTCACTATCAGTCCTCTCAAATCACAATTGTGTGCTATGTCTAATGAAATTATAAGTGATTTAAACATTTTGATTCACTAGGATCCATCTGTCTTCCTCTAAATTTGTAGGACCAATTATTGTTTTCCCAGTATAAGATCATTTAGTTAGTCACAGAGTATCAGTATGACTATAAACACATAGATTCAGTTTTAAGCTTGGTGCACATAGATATGAATGCAAAATTAAAGTCTTTATTTAGATGATTCAAACATTCCACTCAATCCACCATCCAGAAATAAAACATTTCTTCCTTGAGGCTGATGTAATTTGGAGACTGGGGCTGGGTTATCAGAATAATAACCTCTCAGTTCTCTGTTTTAATGACTCTCTGTTCTAAGACTATAGCAAGAATACTATGCTCTTCATTAAAGCTAAATCTTACAAGTTATAGGGTTGCCATGGAATTCAGGGTTTTGTCTTTTAGGTCTAGGTCCATAATCATTCAGAGTTATTAATTCTTGGGATTGCTGGTTCATAGACCCCTAAACTGAGTGACTGAATAGGACTAGTAAGCCATTGTCAACAATAATTGTCTCTACATGGTGTAACCATGTCACCCAACCATTCTCTTGACAGTATGAAAATATTCTCGAGAAAATAAATTAAAAATAAAAAGCTGCTTGAATATAAAGTGAGAGAACAAAGGAAGTCAGTGAGCCCAAGGGAGTTAAGACATGGAAGTCTTTAAAAAAATCCCTGGATATTCTTTATCTAGTCAGTGAACCCTATGCCTTTAGAGAGATCTGGAGACAATGACTAAATAAACTCCAAGCCTGCCCATTTGTCAAAATTCCAAACCAAAACTTCACCTCTCCTGTTTTCAATATAATTTCCCCACATAACACATTTTCAGTTGCAAAAGTCTAAGTTACAAAGATTAAATTTCCAAAGACCATGTCTTCTTACTTTGGGAATGCTTCTAATAAACACTAATGTTTCCATCATGTTTATGTGTTCCCTGTTATCTCCAATCTGAAAGTGTGCCTTCTTTGATTTCTGTCTGGCTCACACTTTCCCTAGAACTGCATCCTATACCTCGTTTTATTTTGTGTTAAGAACCTTTTTTTTTGTCAGGAGTGATTTTCATTCTTTCTTCTCTTATCCATCACAGCATTCTGATTCAATTTTCAGGGAATGAAATTCAATGAACTCAAAGTAGGAAATTTTTAGTGGAAAGCAAGTATCTTCAGTATATTAAGAAAATAGTTATATAAATGCTACTAGATGCTAGGTCTGTGTCATATGAGGTAATGATATATAGTACTAAATAAGTGTTGGGATAATGAAGCATATTATGCTGTAGGATCTCAGCACTTAAAGAGCATTAGCTTGTTTTAGCCCCTCTTCATAAGTGTTGGAAAATTTTGCCCAGACACCAATGGTTCTAGATTAGGACTTTGTATGAGCTTAGAGTACCATCTTTGGCTCAAATTGGTCCATAGGATCATAAATTTAGATCTAGAAGGGAACAAAAAAGTGGTCTAGTCCAAATTCTTCATTTTACAGTTAAGGAAGCTGAACCTTAGAGAGGTTGGGTGACTTTCTCAGGGTTACATAACCAGTAATTGATTAAGGTGGAATTTGAATCTAGATCTCTCTAGCTCTACATATAGTACCATATATATTACCCTTTTCATGATTTTTCCACTTGAATTTTAGTGACAAATTTAATACAATATGCTGGTATAGAAACTTAAATTATTCAAAGTGCTTACACGAGTTTATTTCTACAGTGAATCAAGACATCAAAACCTTACGACTATTGAGCTAATTGGATTTCCAAGGGAAGCTATGGAATGTTCTGTAATTTGTTTTTCCTGAACCAAGAGCCAACCTTGAATTTATAAGGATAGTCTGAAGTATTTAGAGTTCTATTGAGTCTAGCCCAAATGAAATCTACAGTAATATGGGAGCAGAAAGATCCAAGGGGCATATGGAACACCCGTGGAATGATATTACTTAATTCACAGTTTCAGAAGGTAGTTAATATGCATCTATCAGTTACTGAGGTTTACTTAATAAAAGATAAGATTCCATCATGACACCCTTTGCAGATAACTTACATTTCCTCTCTTTCTTGACTTCAGAATATAGTGCTTGCCTTTCGTGCTTTAATGGTGTAGCAGGTTGTTTTTATATAATCAAAATGAAATGGAGAACTGAGGCAATTATTTGTAAATGTTAAGATTAAAAAATAATTTTCATCTGGACTGTTGAAATAAAGATATTTTTCTTTTCCATCTCCTCCATTAAATGGCTATCTCAATTGTTCTTTTCACTTTATTTAGTGCAGCCTGTTGTATGTTTCTGAGTCTATACATATATGCGTTTTTATAAGTTTAGACATTCAAATCTTAATCCATTGAAATGGTTTCAATTGGATAAGTCTATAAACTACCATTATTCAACTTCAATGACTTCTCTGGCCAAAACACTCCTTGGAACAACCACCCTCTGTGTATTGCCTTTCCCTTTTCTATAGAGTATCAACTCCTTCAGTGCAAAGACTGTCATGAGTTGCTTTGTTGTTTTTGTATTTGTATTCCTAGGATACAGCCAGTGGTGGCATTCAGCCAGTTCAGTTCCCGCAGGTTCTATAGAACCAGTACCTAATTTTAGGTTGAGTTGAGCCAACAGGTCGTTTGCGGCCGGGGCCTGTGTCCTCCATGTCATCCACAGCAGCAGCACCTCAGCTCAGTTCCATGGAGAACCAGTTGTGAAACCATTTGAATCCCGCTACTGGATACGGCACAATAGTCACATAGTAAGCACTTAATAAATGATTTTCCAGTCATGTATCCCTTCATTCCAGCACACATTTTAGTTACAACAATGTTATTGTGGTTTGTTCTTATTCCATAGAAACAACTGTTATAAATTGCTAACGGAACAAAGGGCACCTTAATGGGTCCTGGTTATAATGTGTTGTAAAATGTACAAATATTTGTCTAAGCAGAAAGCAATGTCAAATGTACTAACTTTGATCAATGCTTTTTAAATTGAACAAGTTCGTCAAGGCCTTAAGATAAAGATTTTCATTAAAGGGGGAGTGGTGCAATGAATAGGATATGACACTTTTGGTCAGGAAGACCTGGATTCAAATCTACCTTTTTTTTTAAAGACAAAGTTTATTAAGGATTCGCCATAATGGGTTGTCTTAAGAAATCCTACCCTTTGTGACGCTTGTTTTCACAAGTGGGCTTGTTTTCACAATCTGAGTTGAGCTAGATTGAATCTGAGCCTCAAATCTACCTTCTGATTCTTACTATGTCTTAGAGTCCTCTCATCTTCAAAATGTGAAAAATTATACCTAATTTCCTAATAGCATTGCTGTGAGGTCCAAATGATATAATGAAGTTAAAGCTTTGAAAATGTTAATGAACTATGTAAATATTAGGTTCTATTACATGCTTCTCTTCCTCCTCCTCCTCCTTCTTCTTCCTTACTTTAGTGGATCCATGATCTCGTCAATGTAGGGATTCTGTCCAATAG
The DNA here is from genome assembly GCF_011100635.1 of Trichosurus vulpecula. Classification (NCBI taxonomy): domain Eukaryota; kingdom Metazoa; phylum Chordata; class Mammalia; order Diprotodontia; family Phalangeridae; genus Trichosurus; species Trichosurus vulpecula. The sequence continues at coordinate 378,568,458 of NC_050576.1, forward strand.
TGCAAATCAATCCATGCCAAAATTTATAGGAGCTTTCCTTTTGAAGACCTCGCTCATATCTTCTCTCCTCTTCTACCAGTAATCAGTTCAACAAAGCGTTAATTTAAATGTGTTTCTCAAATTTAAAAAGGATATATAAATTAATAAATGTAAGTTTCACTCATTTCTTCCCAGTGGCATGCTTATTAGATGATATCATGAAAACAGTATTCAAAAATCTCATTGTAAAGAGTTTCTGGATGGAGTCTAGTAAATTCTAGTAAGATCGAATCTTGTTGAACCCAAGATAAGCAATGCCCCAGTAAGTAATTTGACATTGCTTAAGTAAGCGTATTTATAAATGCATTTCTTTATCTTTCCGTGTTATTGATTTCCCTGACTCCGCCTGCTTCTAACCTTTGAGAAATATACACAATAACAAGCAGCATAGGGCAACATTTGATGAATACAAATTATCTGGAAAGTTTCAAGATTTCAGAACTCTTTTGCACCTGTTGGAAATTGAACAAAGCTCCTAACCCCCAACCCTGTCTTGTTTATCTCGGCTGCCTGCTGAGAAGCTGTTTCCTACTCTTCGGGCCTTGTTGTCTTGCCAACCGTGGAAGCTGACATTTTCCCTCTTGTTTGCTCGAGCTTTTAAGAAAGGTTCTTGAAGGGGCACCTGAGGGAGAGACTGCTTGGAAGGTCTGTTGCAGAAAAAGAAGGAGAAGAAAAAAAAAAAAAGCCTGGGCCAGGCTTCCTTTGGGAGTGCTGCAAACAGCTGTTGCCATGTTGATTTAGGACTTTTCTTTTTTTTTTAAGTGAAGTGTTGCTCATGATTCAACCAAGAGTGGCACCTGAGAGCAAGCTGGAGCTAGAAAAGGTTATTGTACATCTATTTTATCAATTTCTTAAAATGAAATACTCAAGCAGGATAGCATATAACAGGCAAAAACAATCTCTTTGCTACACATCTGTATTTTGAAGTAATATGAGACAACACAGGAGAGATCTTTGGGCTTAGTATAAAATATTTTATACTTACATAAATACATGCTTCTTGTAAAACAGATAAGTCCTGAAAAATTGCTGTCTAAATTAATTTTCTCATAGATTAAATCCCATCTTAAAAGCAGTAGGGAAGCTAATATTTAAAATAATCTCCTGGTGAAATCTTTTTTCTTGATACGCATTAAAACACAAACACACAAGTGCATGCATATTCACAACCTAATTAATCTATTTGGAAAGTTCAAATACTCAAACACAGATATTTTTTAAAATGGGGAATATAGCATTACAAACAGATTTGAAAATTACCACTTCCTTGACCTATTTTATTTTCTTGCAATGTGTTAAGAGAGAAGCCATGCTATTATTTGAGGGGATTAAAAAGTCTACTGTGCCAGGGTTTCAGCATACAAAAGGGAGACAGCTCGGCAAAATGCAGAGTACTAAATCTAATGTGAGGGGATATAGGTACAAATCCTACCCGTTATCTCTTTTGTGATCTTCAGTCCTGCTTTACCAAGTGCCCTTTGCATTTTCACCTTGAATGAGGCAGCCATGCAGCTTGGTAGATAGAGCGCAGGACCTACCAAACCATTGGAAGGCTTGAGTTTAGTTCCAACCTCATGCATTTACTATCTCTTTCCTTGAACAGGTTACTTAATCTCTGTCTCAGTTTCCGCAGTGATAAAAAAGGGGTTAATAATAGTGTCCACCTCAAGGGTTATTGTAAGGATCGAACGCAATTACATTTGGAGAAAATTTTCTAAATCTTAAAGCACTATGTAAACACTGTTGTTATGTGCAGCCATCTCAAACTCAACATGGTAAAAGAGAACTCATTATTTTTTTTTTCAAAAACCCTCTCCTTTTCTCAACTTTCTTATTACATTTGAATGCACAGCAATACTTCCAGTCACCTAGGCTCTCAATCTCAGTTTTATCTTTACCCTGTACTATTATTGCCTCCATAAAACAAATTTGTTATAGTCTTGTCAATATTAGCTTTACAGTACTAATATAGATGACATTATCTCCTCTCATATAGTCACCACCTTTTTAAAGCCTCTCATCACATCTTGCCTGGACCATTCCCATAGTCTTCCAACTGGTCTTTCTGTCTCATTTTGCTACACACGCTGATAACAATCTTAACTCAGTTGCAAGTGATTTTCCTAAAGCTCAGATCTGACTATGTCATTCTCAACTTAATAAACTTCAGTGGTTCCCTATTACTTCCAGAATCAGAAATCTGTTTGACATTAAGGATCTTTGTGATCCAACCTGGGCCATTTCTACCTAATCTATATTTTAACACTGTAACTCCACATATCCAGCTAGACTGATCTAGATGCTATGCCCCATATACAAATCTGTGCACACTTGCTGGTTATTCTCCATGTCTGGAATGTTCTCCCTCTTCCAAACCACCCCTCAGATTACTTGGTTTCCCTCAAGATTCGGTTCAAATCCTCAAATCCTATCTACGGCTGGAAGTCTTTCTGACTCATCCCTGTCCATTGCCCTCCTCACCCCCAACTGCTAGTGCCTTATCTCTGAGACTAGCTTCCCATTTTACTGCATGTGTCTTATATGCATACAGTTACATGGATGCTGTTTGCTCCATTAGAATGGCACTTGAAAGCAAGGGTTCTATTTTTGTCTTTCTTTGCATCTCCAGTGCTTCACACAGTTTCTTGTGTAGAGTGAATGTTTATTAAAAGCCTGTTCACTGACTGACTGAAGCAATCAAGGACTGTCATGTTGAATCTCTGCCCCAACAACATAAGTCATTGCTAAGAAATCAGGGGAATATTTTATATCTGGATTTTATTTAGGCATCTGACCATCTCTCATATTGTCTTTATAAAAAGTGAGAAGCATGTGGACCAGGTGATAACATTAGATTGATTTGGATATTGATCACTGATTGGATACTAATAATGTTGATTAACAGATAGAGATATATGTGAGGTTTGGCCTATTTGTAGGACCTACATGACAGAAGTGACTTCATGTTTCACTCTCCTATGTATTGGGAAGTTACTACATAAGCATTCATAACAATTCTTTAAATAACTCTGTGTAATCTATATTCCAAATCTCATGCCAACAGTCAACAGTTTTTAATGCAGAAAAAAAAAGAAAACACAATAACATCAACAAGAAATATCAAATGTGATCTCAGGACTCAAAAGTCCTATTGCTTTGGCCAATTATGGTATGGAGACAATTCTGAGCTTTTTTATTCTGAACATTTTATTGTGTGGTCATTGAGAGTTCACATTGTTTCTTTGGAAATAGTTTGCTCATCTCTTTGGACTTCTTATTTACTAGGATATGGTTCCCTACCATGTGTTTGTCAATTCACTCAGGCTTTTTTCATCATCTTAGTTTCTGAAAGGGTATTCAAGTAAAGCCTAAAATCTGATAGTGTGTATAACACTATCAGGTCTTAGAGTGTAATTGTATCAAGAAATAATCTATTTGCTAAGCTCTGATCTATTTAAATCTAGCTTTTCTATCAATATTAGGTCTAGATTTAGGTGACAAATTCTTTAAATGTAACATTCTTTATTTTTTAAAGAAAAAATGGTCCACAGTCCTTGTTTCCACGGTAATGGAAAGAAATGAGCACTTCCACAGCAGAGTGAAAGAGATGGGAGCAGAGGTTTACAAAAAACATAGTTTTTAAACCATCTGTCGATATTAACGATACTGTTGTCATTCTAAATGCAGGATCCATGTCCAGTATACAAGGAGTTGATCTTTGAGTGGAAGAATTTAATTATGCTATTAATGATGTTCTTGTTATAAGTGGTACCTAAATAAGAGACTTGCTCACAAGTCCTCTCTGGGGAAGCACATAAAGAAGTTTGTTTTACAGGGGGCAGAGCCAAGATGGCGACTTGAAAGCAGAGACTTGCTTAAGCTCTCCCCCAAATCCCTCCAAACACCTGTACAAAATGACTGAACAAATTCTAGAGCTGCGGAACCCATGGAATAGCAGAGGGAAACAGGTCTCCAGACCAGGAGAACCTGAATGGTCACTGGAAAGGGTCTATCGCATGGTCCTGGCAGCGGCCCATGCTGGGCTGTGCTCCGCTCCCAGTACCCTGAGTCGGCCAGCCAGAACAGGCCTTGGGGCCATGAATCAGTGAGCTGTGGCAGTTATCAGACTTCTCAACCCACAAATGCCAAAAAGCAGGTTAGAGGGAAACTGCGGGATTGAGTTCAGAGTGGTCCGGCCACCAGCTCTGGTGGTGGCAGAGGTGGTGCAGTGGTGGTGCTGGCAGCAGCAGGAAACTCCTGAGGCTGCTTCCAGATCACCAGTGTCAGCTGCTTCCTGAGTCCCTGGCTCACACGGTGGGAGGAATCTAGCAGTGGACCAGAGCGGGAGTGCAAGGAGCTTTTTGTGGGCACAAAGTCAGGTTCTCTTGCTGTGCCCTGCTTGTATCTGCATTGCTATCCCGGTTGGTGGTTCTTGGGGGAGGAAGAGCACTTCAGTGACAGACCTGGGGTGACAGTGGAGTAGAAGTAGCTCTGAAAATAGCAGTGCTTGGACCCTAAAGCTTGGGACAAAGTACTCTCTACTCTACAAGCAATCATAACCTGACAAAAAGCTCAAGAGTCAAGTAGTTGGCTAGGAACATGAACAGGCAGTGAAAACGAACTCAGACTCAAATGCAGACTCAAACTCAAACTCTAGATTCCTTTTTTGGTGACAAAGAAGATCTAAACATACAGCCAGAAGAAGTCCACAAAGTCAAAGGGTCTACATCAGAAGCCTCCAAGAAAAATGTGAATTGGTCTCAGGCCATGGAAGAGCTCCAAAAGGATTTGGAAAAACAAGTAAGAGAAGTGGAGGAAAAATTGGGAAGAGAAATGAGAGTGATGCAAGAAAACCATAAAAACAAGTCAACAACTTGCTAAAGGAGACCCAAAAAAATACTGAAGAAAATAACACCTTAAAGAATAGACTAACCCAAATGGCAAAAGAGCTCCAAAAAGCCAATGAGGAGAAGAATGTCTTGAAAGGCAGAATTACCCAAATGGCAAAGGAGCTCCAAAAGACCACTGAAGAAAATACCACCTGAAAAATCAGACTGGAGCAAGTGCAAGCTAGTGACTTTATGAGAAATCAAGATGTTATAAAACAGAACCAAAGGAATGAAAAAATGGAAGACAATGTGAAATATCTCATTGGAAAAACCTCTAACCTGGAAAATAGATCCAGGAGAGATAATTTTAAAATTATTGGACTACCTGAAAAACCATGATCCAAAAAAGAGCCTATACATCATCTTTCAAGAAATTATCGCGGAAAATTGCCCTGATATTCTAGAGCCAGAGGGTAAAATAAAAATTGAAAGAATCCACCCGTTGCCTCTTGAAAAAGACCCCTAAAAGAAAATTCCTAGGAATATTGTTGCCAAATTCCAGAGTTTCCAGGTCAAGGAGAAAATAATGCAAGCAGCCAGAAAGAAACTATTTGAATATTGTGGAAACACGGTCAGAATAACACAAGATCTAGTAGCTTCTACATTAAGGGATTGAAGGGCTTAGAATATGATATTCTGGAAGTTAAAAGAGCTAGATTTAAAACCAAGAATCACCTACCCAGCAAAACTGAGTACAATGTTCCAAGGCAAAATATGGATTTTCATTAAAATAGAGGACTTTCAAGCTTTCTCAGTGAAAAGACCAGAGCTGAATAGAAAATTTGACTTTCAAATACAAGAATCAAGAGAAGCATGAAAAAGCAAACAAGAAAGAGAATTCATAAGGGACTTACTAAATTTGAACTGTTATGTTTACATTCCTACATGGAAAGATGATATGTGTAATTCATGAGACCTTTTTCAGTATTAGGGGAGTTGGAGAGAATATAGGCAGAGGGCAAAGGATGAGTTGAATATGAAGGGATAATATCTAAAAAATGAAATAAATTTAACGGGTGATAGAGGAATATATTGAGAGAAGGAGAAAAGGAGAGATTGAATGGGGTAAATTATCTCTCATAAAAGTGGCAAGAAAAAGCAGTTCTGTTGTAAGGGAAGAGGGGACAGGTGAGGGGGAATGAGTGAATCTTACTCTTATCAGATTCAACTTGAGGAGGAAATAACATGCACATTCAATTGGGTATCTTACTCCACAGGAAAGTAAGGGGAAGGGGATTAAAAAAAAGGTGAGATGATAGAAGGGAGGGCAGATAGGGGAAGGAGGTAATCAAAAGCAAACATTTTTGAAGAGGGTCAGGTTCAAGGGAGAAAATTGAATAAAGGGGGACAGGATAGGATGGATGGAAATATAGTTAGCCTTTCACAACATGAGCATTGTGGAAGTGTTTTACATAATGATACATGTATAGCCTATGTTGAATTGCTTGCCTTCCTAGGGATGGTGGGTGGGAAGCGAAGAGGGGAGAGAATTTGGAACTCAAAGTTTTAAAAACAGATGCTTAAAAAAATTGTTTTTTGCATACAGCTGGGAAACAAGATATATGGGGAATGGGTCATAGAAATCTATCTTGCCCTACAAGAAAGTAAGGGGAAGGCGGATGAGGGGAGTGGGGTGAAAGAAGGGAGGGCTGTTTGGGGAATGAGGCAATGAGAATATATGCCATCTTGGAATGGGGGGGAGGTTAGCAATGGGGAGAAAATTTGTAACTCAAAATCTTGTGGAAATCAATGTTGAAAACTAAAATATTAAATAAAAATGATACAAAAAAGAAGTTTGTTTTAGTACTCTAAGAAGCATTTTATGTGCCACCTCATATGACACTGAAGTGGTCAGGATGAGATTTTGTGAATAAATTATCATGAAAATAAGTTCAGCTTATGGGCTATCAGTGTTGTGGAGGATAAAGAGGTAGTGATTTTCTAGAAATAAATTGGTAATATATTAACAAACCTTCTACATCAAATAAATATAGCTTTAATATTTTGTAACTTGCAGATATAGATGTGCATAGGAGAAGAATGGAAGAGAAAACATGAAAAAATACGTTCAAGATTAAGAAATAAACGTCCAAGGTTTTAATGACACCATACAAGCATTATATAAATATATCATGAATAAAATTTTAAGGAACATTAAGAACTGATGAACATGATGAGCATCAAATAATATTTTTTAAAAACTTCTGTATCATAACGCATAGGAAATAACTGATTCCCAATACAGGAATTATTTCTTAATTGACTGGGGTATCTTCCCCTTGTTACATCTGTTGGCCCTAAGTCACCCTGACCCTAGCAGGATGGCCAAGTAGTAAGATGATTCATCACCATAAGGGGCATGACTTGGAAAAAATAGGAGCCACCAACTCCATTCTTTCAGATGAGATGAAGGAAATGAACAATAGAACCTAGAGCAATGTCACTTGGCATACAAAAGCAACCTAAAGTTTCTTGGACCTTGCCATTAGTCTTGTAGTTGCACCCTTTAAACCATTAGGCCTTTTAGTCCACTATATAGTTAAACTTTTCTATTTGTCTCTCCAATACATAGCACAATGCTTGGAATAAAGTAAAAACTTATAAATAAATAAACAAATGTTTTATATGCGATATATACACGCATTCTTAAGATCCAAGAAACAATCTCAGGTAGAAAATACTTGATTTCCTTGACAATTGTAGAGATATGAGAGGCCAGGGAAATACTCATTTAAAATATGAATTCATTCATAAACTCTTTGGAGAAAAATGGCTTTAAATTGCAAGAGGTATTATTTTATAAGGCAGTGAGTAGTAGTGGGGCAGGGTGATATATTTACAGGAAGTTTGGTAAGAGACCTGATTAAGCCAGATAAATTTGACAGAATTAAAAGAGGGCACTTTAAGGTAGGGAAAAAAAGATGGAAAAATCTATGTCAAGATTTCTTTCACAAACTATTTTTAAGGATCAATGACATGGGAAGTATCACTGAAATCATAATCTAATATCACATGAGGAAGTAGAAGTGGAAATCAATAATACAATGTGAAGAATAGTTGGATGTAGAGAGAAGGTATATATCTGAGGTGACATGATTTTGAGTATAGAATTGATTCTTAAGGAATCTAAGAGAGGGAAGTATGCTTAACATTTCTGGAAAATCATAGACAGTATTATTACTATTAATAAAAGGTAATTATAACATGCTTCCAAAACATTTTTGTTATACTGAATAGTCATACCATCCAAGGTAAGTAAATTCCATGATGTGCCTGTTTTAAACAAAGAAACAAACAAAAAAAAGCCCATGAAATGAAAGTACCCCATGAAATCCTTCAGCTTCAATTCTGTTTTATTTTCAAAAAAGACAATCATTTCTGAGTGCCCTCATTACTAGTTGAAGAGGAACTTTACCTCACTGCGGAGGATTGGCATCATTGGCCAATTCAGAAAATTAGGCATTGACTTGTGAATCTCTCCGGATGGATGACTATGAACAAAAACCAATGAATTTTACTACTGACTCTCATCTGTAGAGGTAGAGTTATGATCTGTCACAGGACATCAGATGTCACTGAGCACCAGTTGTTTACACTTGAAGAAATTGATTCATTTAGCAGCACCTTCATATATAAAATGAAATAGTACATGAGAAGTGCTTTGTAAATTGTCAAGCAGTCAACAAACATTTACTTAGCGTCTACTATATGACAGAGTCTGTGCTAATCAACAAAGATATGAAGAAAATGCAAAAATTAGTCCTGCAACACAATCTAATAGGGGAAGATAACCCATAAAAAAGAAGCTGGGAAACTGTGGTGGCAGTATGGGGAAGGATGAAGGCTTACAGCATGGTGGGAAATTATGAGGTGTCTGCCCCAGCTCCTCTCCTGTAGTAGAAGTCCCAGGAGGAGTTCTCTGATGTTCACCTTTTGTGCTCTCCTCTAAGAGGGAGGGAGGGGTGCAAATTGCAAGAGGTACTGAATGGTTGAAGAATTGATTTTATCTCGAAGGAAGAAAGGTTGTGGAGACAATGGAAAAGTCCAATGGAGTATCCAAGTAGGAAGTAAAACATATATTAATGCTACATTTTTGTTATTATTTTTATTACAGAACATTATACAAATGAATACAGGAATGATAATTCAGCAATCCCATATCTACAATACCTCTGAGTCTATGACTTTATAGACTATACTGTATAGATTGCAATGTCCTTGTGGTACTATTTTCTAAGAGTAAGTCTTGAGTATGCCATCAGATTTGTATCACTGAATTATTTCTCAGCACTTATTACTCCATAAGCATTTACATACCTGGTAAAACAACTTTAAGCATCATTGCCCTGAGTCAAATGTCAATGGAGATGGTAGTTGTTGTTTTTTTTCCCTGCCATTTTCACAGAGATCAGGTTTTATGATCCCATGATTCTGTGACTTCCAGACCTACCACTTTCTAATCAAATAAGACTGTTGATTGTGGAGGATGCCCGATTGGCCCAAGCATGAAAAGATTTGACAGGGATGACCAAAAGAGAAATTTACTGAGGAATTCAAAGTATTCACAAGTCATCAGCACACATTGTCTGTCCATAAATGATACCTTTTATGGGAAAATGACATTACCGTTTCAGAAGGCAGTTGTCACATTATCTTGACCACATTGCATAAATAACATCTGGAAATTATTTTCTTGAAAGCACTGAGTAGGAGCTGTGGCTGGTAGTCTGGAATTGATTTTTGTATTGAAAAAACTGTAAATGAGTAGTACATCTCAAGCCACACTGCATGATTTGCCAAGGTCACCTATTTTCAGAGAAGAGGAATATGATGAGCTAGATTGTAAGCTTCTTGAGGGCATATGTATTTCACATTTGCATTGATAATTATTATCACAATATCTTCTATATTGTAGATGACTAATGAATGTATAAATCCAATGTTATTCAATCCAAAATGCTTTAGTTTAGAATCTACATTGATTTTTATGGGAACATTGAAAGGGAAAATAGCTCTATTGCTGTTGACTCTTCTGTATAGTTCAAAATGTTCATTGTTCTGTATCAGGCTATTAATCAACAAATTTGTATCAAGAACTTATTATGTCTCAGATTCTCTGTTGGGTCCTGGTAATGCAAAGTTAAAAACTAAACAGTGTCTGTCATCAGACATTATAATTTATCAAGGAAAACATATGTAAATAGAAATTAATACCTAAAAATTACATATAATGAAATTTTTGGGTTGTGTTCATATAGAGAGATCTCCTTCCTCCCCCAGCCATGAATCCAGTAACTTGGAAAGAGCTTTAAAGACTTCATGTAGAAATCACCATTTAAGCTGAGTTTTGCCATTATAACACAGAATCAGTTCTTGGAAACACAGTGATTGCCAAGCACTATATTTCTCACAATTTGCTTTTATCTCAATTTTTGCAACTTTTATTTATTTTTATGTAGCACAGTCACATAAGAATAAAACTCCAAATAACTGATCCCACTCATACAAGGAAAAAAAAGTTAATTTAAATTAACTAACTGTAACAGTAAGGCAATAATAATAATGTAGATGATAATTGTCAAAATGCCTGTGTGGTTCTGTATCACAAAGTATATAAGGCTCTCCACACAGAAGGTAGAAAAAGTAAACCATTTATTCAGACACCAGGGAACCATATCCCACAAGACATTTATCCAGTCTATCAGAGCAGTAAAACATTCCATACACATTATAACAACCTGGAGACTCACCATCCCAAAACCTCTCCAACCCCCTACTGGAGTCTTCCCCAAAACAAACTCACAGTACAGCTAAATCAGCCTGTTCGGTTCTAACAATCATGAGAGTGGCCATTAGGAGCCATAACATCTCTCTCTCTCTCTCTCTCTCTCTCTCTCTCTCTCTCTCTCTCCTCTTTCTCTCTCTCTCTCTCTCTCTCTCTCTCTCTCTCTCTCTCTCTCTCTCTCTGCATTTTCTGTGACATAACTTCCTTTCCTATCAGGAAGCTCCTCCCACCACACGTAACTTAGGCTTCCTGTGATGTAAGCAGGTCACCTGACCTGGCCTATTAAGGGGTGGGAAAGATCTTCAAATCTAATTGCTGCTACACCAACATAGTAAACAGCATTTTGTACCATTGTCCATAAAACCTCACCTCTCTGGAGAAGAGAGGAATGATGGTTATCCATTCCTCAGAATGATTTGTTTTTGCATTTAATCTGAATTCTGTTTTCTGCTCTTGTTTTATTTAAATTGCTGTACTTATTGTGATTAAGAAGTTAAATGGGCATGGTGAACTTCAATGGAATATTACAGTGAAATGTTCACGTATATATGTATGTTTAGAGGTCCAGGGCTGAACTCCTAGGGGCAGTAAGGTGCTTCTGGATACATAAATGGGAGAAAGAGTTAAAGAAAGTTTAGCAAGCATGGTTTTTCTAACTTTATTCTTTTGTTGGTGCTGGCCCTGTAAGTAGATATATAAAACTTCAGGCATTTTTAAATATTAGGAGGAATTCTGTCTTTAAAATCTTAAATAGCTGTAAAGACTTATTTTATTACATGTTTGTACTCCTGAAGGGACATGACTTGTAAAAGAGCAGTTTTTATTTCTGAAGGTGAAGATTTTGAGCCATTTAAATGGTGTCAAGAAGGGGCATTTATTTCAAGGAAGTAAACAGTTTTCAAAAGATATTTATATTTAAAAATAATTCTGAAAAGTTATTTAAAATGAAGAAAATTAATTTGTTCACCCTTTCAGGAAAATATATTGTGATCTTTCCATTTATTATGAGTTTTACTATTAGTTAATAGTGTTATACAACACCAAATTTAAGGTATCTTGTATTAACTGATGGGTTGGGAAAAAATAAGGCAGTGATCTAAGGATGTCCATTAAAATTATCTTACTGTGATTATAGAAGGTCAGCTAGAATGGGTATGAAAATCAGAGAAAGATGCATGGCAGTGTTTATGAAATCCCATAGTTGAAGTTAAAAAGAGGCAAAGAGGAGAGAGACAGAACTGGGGAGAAGAACAAAGGAAAACAAAGAATAATTCCCGTAAGGATAATGTTAATTTAGAACTATGGGTCTCAAAGAAAATTTCATAAAATCAAAATACTTAGAGTGGTTGGTTGTTGTCCATCATGCCCAAAGAGGACCAAAATGATGTCACTATGTAGAGGTCAAAGTGCAGTGTGTCCAACTGGGGTTGATCAAAACAATATGAGCTGGGGAAACTCCAACACAGGTTGGGCACAAAATAGTCCCTATGAACAATTGGAGTGTAAAGTCTCTAAATTTATGCATCTCTCATTTCTTTTGAGCTACTGTAGTTCTGCTTTGCCCATACAGCATGGCACTTTCTTTGATACAGGCACACTATGCTAGGAGATCCTGTGCTAGTATCTCTTATGTCTTACAATTGATTGCAGAGTTCTTCAGAGAGACCTTGAGAGTGTTTTTAACACTTCTTTTGACCTTTGTATGAGTGCTTTTCTTGTGTGAGTTCTCCATTATATAGTCTTTTAGGCAAACATACATTTGGCACTTGAATAATGTGGCTGGCCCATTGGAGTTCCACTCTGTGCAATAGAGTTTGAATGCTTGGCAGTTCAGTTCAAGAGAGGACCTCAATGTCTGGTATCTTATCTCGCCGGGTGATCTTCAGAATATTCTTAAGGCAATCCATTCAGTTTCCTGGCCTGACACTGGTATACTGTCCAGGTTTCACAGTCATACAAGAATGAGGTTAGCATAGCAGCTTTGTAAACCTTCAGTTTGTTAGACGGTATAATACCTTTTCTCTCCCACACTTTCCTTTGTAGTTTCCCAAAACACTGAACTAGCTTGGCAATGCATCAACCTCATCATCTCTGTGTACATCCCTGGAAAGTATACTGCCAAGGTAAGGGAACCTATCACAGCATTAATAATTTCTTCATTTGCTATGAGTGATGGTTCCCTATATGGAAGGTGCAGTGCTAACTGGTGGAGATATTCTGTTTTGTTGGTGTTAATTGTTAAGCAAAAAATTAGCACAATTTTCAGAAAATTAATCTACATTCTGTTGCATCTCAGTATCAGAGGCTACATTAATCTACATTCTGTTGCATCTCAGTATCAGAGGCTACATTGAGTGCACATTCATCTGTGATCAAAAAGTCACACATTAACTCTCCTACCACTTGTTCTTGGCTTGTAGCCTTTTCAAGTTAAAAAAGTTATCATCAGTGCAGTAGCTGACCTGGATGCCATTTTCATTCACATTGGAGGCATCTGATATCACTGAAAACATCATGTTAAAAAGCACAGGAATAAGCACACAGCCCTGCTTCACTCCAGTGATGACTTGGAAAGCACGAGAGCATTGTCCGTTATTCAGAACCCATGCTAGAATAACAGCATGAAACTGTCAATACAATACTGATAAACTCTGGGAAACCAATTTTTGCCATGATCTTCTACAAGCTCTCATCACTGACAGTATCAAAAACCTTAGTTAAATCTCTTAACATTATATACAGAACCCTGTTGTGCTCCTAGCATTTCTCCTGGAGTTGCCAAGCAGCAACACCAGACCAACATTTCCTTGGCTATTTCTGAAACCATAATGACTCTCAGTAGATGACCATCTTCCAGGTGAAGGATTGGCCTATAAGGAAGACTCTGGCATGAATCTTGCTGGCAATGACCCAAAAAGATACCCCCTGTTCCTGTGATTATGACAAGACAACCTATTTCCTTTATAGAGATGGACAGTGGAAACATCCTTGAAATCCAGGGGGGTAACCTCCTCTTGCCATATAACCTGGAAGATTTCAGTCAGCTCTTGTATAAGCAGTGGACCCCTTGTCTTGTAAAAATCTTAGCTGTAATAGAATCAGTCCCAGGCAACTTGTCACATGAGAGGAGCCTAATCACATTAAAAACTTCTTTTTCAGTTAGAATTTCAGCTAGAGAGAGATTAATTTCAATTTGAGGTATGGGGTCAAAGGCTTCGACACTGGTCGATGAAGGTCTTTTCAGAGCTCTATGGAAGTGTTCAGCCCATCTCTCCAGGATTATGTCCTTATCACTAATCCATGTGGTACCATCATACTGAGTAGTTGAGATGCACCCATCAAGTCTTTGGCTCATAAATAACTATCAGGGCATCATAAAAGCTCTTTGGATTGTTACTATCAGCACAAAACTGAATATGATCTGCCTTCTTACTGAGCCAAGAATCCTGCATCTAAGTTTCACTTGCACTTTACTTCTGATGGAGTTAAACTGCCTTCTTGGAGACAGATGGACTATCCTGCTCAGAACCCTGTGAAGTTCTTGTTTTTAATTTATCAGCTTATGAATTTCACCATCATTTTCATCAAACCAGTCTTGATGTTTGTGAATATTCTGGCCCAGAAAGTAAGTGTGGTGCTGTACACCAAATCTCTGAAAGCTGCCCACTCCTTTTCTGATCCACTGTTGCCAACCATGTGCTGGCTCAGTTTTCCCTTCAAGTTAACAACAAACTGTTTATTTATGGAGAGGTGCTCTAATCTGTTGACCTTGTCTTTGGGTAGTCAGCTTGTCTTGGGGCCATTGCTTTTGTTAAATGTGAATCTTTAGCTTGTGGAGGATGAATCTATGATTGACCCAGGACTCTGTATCACACATTGCCTTTGTCTGTCACTCTCACATCCTATCTGTCTCTTCTCTTTACAACGACATAGTGATTTATATTTCAATGTTTGCTGTGAGGGTGCATCCATGAAGCTTTATTGCATTCGGGTAAATGGAAAACAGTGTTGGTGATGAGAAGTTCATGTGAGGCACAAGTTTTCAGTAGTAAATGACCATTGCTGTTGCTGTTTCCAATTCCATTCCTCCCAAAGACTATCTGCCATGTCTGAAAGTCTATGCCTACTATGGCATTAAAGTCACCCAGAATTATAAGTTTGTCCCCTTTCAGCACTTTGTCGATGAGGGTCTCCAGGTCTTTATAAAATTTTTCTTTGACCTCATCAAGATTCTTCTTGGTAGGAGCACATGCACTGATGAGAGGGTAGTGTGGAAGTTTCCTGCAAGTGGCTATCTCCTTGTCATGAGCCTGTTGTTTACTCCTTTAGGGAGGCATACATACTTGTTGACTAGATTAGTTTTCATTGTGAAACCTGTGTCAGCTTCAGCGTGTTGCCCATAACTATAGCCACTCCAGAAAAATGTATACCCAGCTCCAACTTTGGTAAGGTGGCCTTCATTTGCCAGCCTTGTTTCACTCAAGGCTGCTATTTAGATTTGTTGCCTGTTGAGTTCTCTTGCAACAAGAGATATTCATCTTTCATGTCTACTGGATTTCTTGTCTTCCACAAGTGTGCGCACATTCAGTGTACAGTGATCAGTAGAATCATCTTCAAAACAGTTTTTGTGTCTTTTTTGTGTTTTGAGCACACGGCAGGGTCCCCACCTGCCACAGTAAGTAGGCCAGGGTTAGTTTAGGTGAAACAGACAATTTTAGGGCACCTTTTACAGCTCCATCCCCACAAATATTAATCTGAAAAGAACAGACACTACACTTGATCTTAGCCAAACTGCCAAAAAGGAAATCCTGAATGGTTAATACTGAATATCTTTCATGAAGCCTTTTGTAAGCATCTCAGCTCCCAGTGACAGTTCCTTCCTCTGGCCTCTTATAGTGCTAAATTGTCAGAACTACTCATTCAGGACTTAACCCATTCTCTGTTTCTCAGTCTCTGTCTATATAGATATGGATACACATATGTATACATATGTACATATAAGTATACAAAATGTGTATATATGTATAAAATTTTGTGTGCATATGTAGTGTATAGTTTGTATGATAATATTTATATACTACTTATTTGTCAATGGTCTTTTGGCTGATTAACGATTTTGGCTATACACACATATCTATGTATGAATATTTATGTATATATACACAGAGAGAGAGAGGGGGCAGGAGAGTGAGAGAGAGAGAGAGAGAGAGAGAGAGAGAGAGAGAGAAAGAGAGAGAGAGATTCACCTAATTAAGGTAGGCTTCAGTGGAATGGGATAGTAACGTCAAAGCAACCCATACCAACAACTAGAAAAAAAAACTTAGGTCACACCTTCCTGATGAGGGGTTATTGACATAATGTTTATATTGTAAGAAACCTATCACTGTGGTTATTATTGCATAGTAGATTATGAACATATGTATTTATGTAAGTTTCCTATGATACTTATGAATTATTTGAGTGTTAAACAGAAAATTATGATTCTTTCCCTCCTTCTTTCTTCTTTTTGATTGAGAGCAATAAAGAATATTTCTTTCATATCACCTATAATCATTGGCAAACTTGAAACTCTTAAATCCTTCAAATGTTGAGATATGTAAACTGTGGAATAACCCTTCAATACATGATAGAGTCAAGCCATCTCTTTTATACCATGATGGAGGGTAAAATAAATCAAGGGAATTGGAATTCAACAAATATATTTGGAAAGCTCTTTAGAGACACACTGAGCATATTCTAAGTGGAAATGACTGGTCTCTGCTTCTAATAAAGCTTTAATAAAGCTTTTTAAAGAACAAGATAATAATGAACAAGATGATTACATGTGAACCAAATATTTGAAAGTTCTAGGGTATTGTACAGAAAGACTCAGGTCTGAGCTGACTGAGGCAGGAAGAAGAAGGAATAGACATGGAGGCTTAAAATAGAGAGAATCATTGAATCATATAGTTAAGCAAATGAGTTAATGGAAGAACATTCCTTGGGTCCACTATCAAAACCCTTTCCATGAGAATCATTTTTAGATATAATACCTTGCAAGTGGAAGAAACATTTAAGATTTTATATATGAAAAAAGAGGAGTCATTAAATGGAGAAATGGGAAAATTGACAGGAAGACTAAAGAACTGAATTTCTTTATATTTATCTTTGAATAACTATAAATTTACTAAACTGGGGATTATAGAAAAGGTGAATAAGTTTAATGGGAAAATGTCCCAGGCTCACAAGAAAATGTTAATTACATACAAATATTGACATTACATATTGCATCCTCTAAATTGGAAATAAATATTTAAATTCTTAATATGTAGAAATATTTTTAAAGACAAATCATATACCCAAACCCTTTTACTCAGTATTCCATTGCTCTGCTAGGCATGTACAACAGGTAGGGCAGTGAACATTTTTTTTGTTATTAAAGGAGGATGTGATGTCTCCAAATATTTGCAGCAGCATTTTTTGTGTGAGAATAAATATTTGGAAACAAGCAGATGCCCATCGATTGGGAAGTGACTACACAAATTAAGTTACCTATGCATAATGGAATATTTCTGTGTTGTAAGAAATGGCAATTAAGAGTATGGAAAAAAAAGAGTATGGAAAACCTTACATAAAACAACACAGTGTAATCAGAGCCAGGAAAAGATTAGACACAATGGCTACAAAAATGCAAATAGAAAAAAGATAAATAAAAACTACAGTGAAAAGAGGATGTTGTAAAATTTTTATGACCAAACCTGGAAGGAAGAAAAAAAAAGAAGAGATGCTTCCCCTCAATCCTTTGAAAGGGTTGGGTTTATGGGTGTGGAACATTGTATGCAATGTCATTTTAAAAAATAATGTCTCAATCAATTTTGCTGATTTTGTTTTCATCTTCCTTTTCATTATTATTTTTGTTGTTATTAAGGATGGCTGTGTAATAAAGGTGAGCAAGAGTGATAGAGGAAAATTTATACAGTGTGAAACAAAATATTTCAATAAAAATCTAAAAAAAGAATTCTGAATGTAAAGTCACCTTTAAAAAAAAATTCTTCCAAATTAAGTCATTATGTGCGCATGCACTCGAAACACACACACACACACACACACACACACACACACACACACAGATTAAGTGAATTTAATGCAGATGACATTTGTCATTTGTCAGTACTGGGCATGAGATTAAATATGTATAGGTCTGTGAGGATCCTGGGATTTTGCCTAGAGGAGCTCTTGAGGTTCCTTCTAGCTCAAAGATTACATGTCACTAGTGAGTAGAGATAAGTAGTTAATGGGCTCACCTGACTTCCAGGAAACAAATTTCTCAGAATTCCTTCTCTTATGTGTTTTTGTCTATCTTCCATTCAACTCTGAATACTAGGTTGCCCCTCAGTAATTACTTTTCTAAACATCCTACTCACTTAGAGTACCATATCTTTGCTGCTCAATTCAGTCACCTTGTGGGGGATGGTGGGAGGTGGGAGAGATGAGGAGAGAGAACAACCTAGCAGGTATCGTAGAAGGTATTCTTGGGCAATTAGTATAAAGTTCCCTAACTTCAGCAAACATTAGATACCCAACTATCATATATAAATTAGTAGTATCTATATAATGTATTCTATTTTTTTATTCTCAACTTAAGAGATAAAATGAGTATTTCCATAGCCAAGTGGAATAGAAAAAAAAAGAGGATTGTAACTGAAACTGCAGATCTGTTATATACAACTTGCTATTCCTTTTAAATATACCACAAAGTCATCATGCAACTTTATTTTCCCCCTCCCTTTCCCTCTACCCTAGATATGACTACCACTACACACAAATGTATGTGTGTTCATTTATATGTATATGTGTGTACATATTTATTTCTTTCTCTGGATGCAGATAACATTTTCCTTCGTAGGACTTTCGCAATTAATTTGGTTACTTATAATAATCAGAATGATTTGGTCACTCAAAGTTGTTCTTAAAACAATATTGCTGTTATTGTATACAACATTCTCTTGCTTCTACTCATTCTACTCTGGATAATTTCAAGAAAGTCTTTCTACATTCTCCCCCTAAAATCATAAAGCTCATCATTTCTTATAACAGAGTAGTATTCCATGATGAACATATACCACCAGTTGTTTAGCCATTCCCCAAAATATGAGCATCCCTACAATTTCCAATTCTTTGCTACCACTAAGTGAGCTGGTATAAATACTTTAGAACATATAAATTCTTTCCCTTTTTGCCTAATCCTCTTGGGAAACAGACCTAATGGTGGTATTGCTGAGTCAAAGGATATAGGCAGTTTAATAATTCTTTGGGCACAATTCCAGATTGTTCTCCAAAATGGTTGGATCAAGTCACAGAACCACCAACAATGAATTAAGGTCCCAATTTTTCCATATCCCTACCAACATTTATTGCTTTCCCTTTGAATCATTTTAGCCTATCTCAGAGGTGTAATATGCTATTTCAAGGTTGCTTTAATTTATATTTCTTCAGTCAATAATGATTTAGAATATTTTTATATGACTATGAAATGATTTAATTTCTTCATCAAAAAACTTCCTGTTTGTATCCTTTGACCATTTGTCAATTGGGGAATGTCTCATATACTTAAAGATTTGACAGAGTTTTTATATACTTGAAATATGAGATCTTTATCTGAAGAAGTGTCTATAACTTTCCCCCTAAATTTCCACTTTCCTTCTGATCTTGGCTGCATTAGTTTTATTTGTACAAACCTTTTTTAATTTAATGTAATCAAAGTTGTCCACTTTATACCTCACAATGCTCTCTACCTCCTGTTTGTTTGTAAATTGTTCACATAAATTATTCACAAGTCTGAGAAGGGATATGTTCTACGTTCTTAATTTTTTTTCTTGTAATATCTCCCTTTATATCTAGGTTATATACCCATTTTGACATTTTCTTGTTAAATGGTACAAGATATTTGTCTATCCCAATTTCTGTTTTTAGCTTTCTAGCTGAAGCTAGAATGCTATAACAACAATGCTGCTTTCAACTGCAGTGGAGGTATAAGGGCAATAACGCCAGCACACAGGAGGGCTGCTAGCACAGGATCTTTGATCTGCTTTGCTAAGGAAAGCAACTTTAAGGGGTTTACAATCTCACTTTCATTAAACATACATATATCATTCACTTAGTTCAGGGGACAAAAGGCAGTACCCTGAACTTCAGAGAATACGCAAAGAGAGATTACAAGCAGAAATTATATAAACAGAGCAAATAACAGAAACCAGCAGACAGGGCTTCTAACTATCTGTCCACAGCAATACATGCATAGTTACGAGAGACAGAACCACCAACATCTGGGTTTTCAAAGCCAGGGGGTTCCTTAATGGCTACCCAGAGTCTTGTTGGCCCAAATCACAACAATACTCTTTCAATGAGTAAGCCCCCAAAGCAAAATGCTAACCTCAGAGTATATATACACTTCTACAGGGTCAGCCCACAGAAGGTGTCACAGACATGTGACTCAAATTCATGTGACTTAGGCTTCTTGTGACTTATGCAGGTCATCAAAGATTCTTGATTCAATCAAAGATTCAGTTGAAGAAACTTGACTGTCTTAGTGCTGAGAAGCACTCTGAAAGAAAAAAAAAACAGCAAAAAATCCCACTTTCCTTGCCATTACAACTGCTTTCTAGTTTCCCAACATTTTTTTTAACCAAATAATGAATTCTTGTCCCAAAACCCTAAGTCTTTACACTTGTCAAACACTAAGTTACCGTATTTTTTGCTACTGTAAATTGTATGTGTAATCTGTTCCATTCATCAACCTTTATATTTTTTAACCAGTACCAGATAATTTTGATAATTATTGCCTTATAATATAGTTTAAGACCTGATAGTACTAATTCTCCTTTCTTTATTTTTTCATAAGTTCTTTTGATATTCTTGACCTTTCTTCTTCCAAATATATTTTATTGTTATTTTTTAATTCATTGAAGTAATTTTTGGTAATTTAATTGGGATTACACTGAATACATAAATTAGTTTAGTTAAAATTGTCATTTTTATTATATTGGCCCTGCCTACCCATGAACAATTACTATTTGTCTATTTATATATATTATTTTACTTATATTTAAAAAGTATTATATTTTCATGATTGTCTTCATATAGTTCCTGGGTTTGCTTTGGCAGATTGTACTTCCAGGTATTTTATACTATCTGGAGTTATTCTTTAATTATTTATTTAATATTTTTAGTTTTCAGCATTGATTTCCACAAGATTTTGAATTACAGATTTTCTCCCCGTTTCTACCCTCCTCCCTGCTCCAAGATGGCGTATATTCTGATTGCCCCATTCCCCAGTCAGCCCTCCCTTCTGTCACCCCACTCCCCCCATCCCCTTTTCCCTTACTTTCTTGTAGGGCAAGATAGATTTCTCTGCCCCATTGCCTGTATATCTTATTTCCAAGTTGCATGCAAAAACAACTTTTTTTTTTAAATCTGCTTTTAAAACTTTGAGTTCCAAATTCTCTCCCCTCTTGCCTCCACACCCACACTGTCAAAGAAGGCAAGCAATTCAACATACATCACACATGTATCATTATATAAAACCCTTCCACAATACTCATGTTGTGAAAAACTAACTATATTTTGCTCCCTCCTATCCAGTTCCCCTTTATTCAATTTTCTCTCTTGCTCCTGTACCTTTTTGAAAGTGTTTGTTTTTGATTACCTCCTCCCCCATCTGCCATCCCTTCTATTGTCCCCCCTTTTTTATCTTCTTCCTCCTTTCCTGTGGGGTAAGATGCCTAATTGAATGTGTATGTTATTCCCTCCTCAAGTCAAATATGATGAGAGCAAGATTCACTCATTCCCCCTCACCGACCCACTCCTCTCTTCCAACAGAACTGCTTTTTCTTGACATTTTTATGCAAGATAATTTACCCCATTCTATCTCTCCCTTTCTCCCTCCCTCAATATATTCCTCTCTCATCCCTTATTTTGATTTTATATTGTTAGATATTGTGCCTTCATATTCAACTTTCCCTGTGCCCTCTCTCTCTCTCTCTCTCTCTCTCTCTCTCTCTCTCTCTCTCTCAATCTGTGCGTGTGTGTGTGTGTGTGTGTGTGTGTGTGTGTGTGTGTGTATTCCCTTCTGCTACCCTAATACTGAGGTCTCATGAATTATACACATCATCTTTCCATGTAGGAATGTAAGCAAAACAGTTCCACTTTAGTAAGTCCCTTATGAATTCTCTTTCTTGTTTACCTTTTCATGCTTCTCTTGATTCTTGTGTTTGAAAGTCAAATTTTCTCTTCAGCTCTGGTCTTTTCACTGAGAAAGCTTGAAAATCCTCTATTTTATTGAAAATCCATATTTTGCCTTGGAGCATGATGCTCACTTTTGCTGGGTAGGTGATTCTTGGTTTTAATCCTAGCTCCTTTAACCTCCAAAATATCGTATTCCAAGCCTTTCAATTCCTTAATGTAGAAGCTGCTAGATCTTGTGTTATTCTGGTTGTGTTTCCATAATATTCAAATTGTTTCTTTCTGTCTGCTTGTATTATTTTCTCCTTGATCTGGAAACTCTGGAATTTGGTGACAGTATTCCTAGGAGTTTTCTTTTTGTGATCTTTTTCAGGAGGCAATCAATAGATTCTTTCAATTTCTATTTTACCCTCTGTTTCTAGAATATCAGGGCAGTTCTCCTTGACAATTTCTGAAAAGATGATGTCTAGGATCTTTTTTGGATCATGGCTTTCAGGTAGTTCAATAATTTTTAAATTATCTCTCCTGGATCTATTTTCCAGGTCACTGGTTTTTCCAATGAGATTGTTCACATTGTCTTCCATTTTTTCATTCCTTTGGTTCTGTTTTATAACATCTTGATTTCTCATAAAGTCACTAGCTTCCACTTGCTCCAATCTGATTTTTAAGGTAGTATTTTCTTCAGTGGTCTTTTGGACCTCATTTTCCATTTGGCTAATTCTGCCTTTCAAGGCATTCTTCTCCTCATTGGCTTTTTGGAGCTCTTTTGCCATTTGGGTTAGTCTATTCTTTAAGGTGTTATTTTCTTCGGTATATTTTTAGGTCTCCTTTAGCAAGTCATTGACTTGTTTTTCATGGTTTTCTTGCATCACTTTCATTTCTCTTCCCAATTTTTCCTCCACTTCTCTTACTTGCTTTTCCAAATCCTTTTTGAGCTCCTCATGGCCTGAGACCAATTCATATTTTTCTTGGAGGCTTTTGATGTAGACTCTTTGACTTTGTTGACTTCTTCTGGCTGTATGTTTTGGTCTTCTTTGTTACCAAAGAAAGATTCCAAAGTATGAGTCTGAATCTGAGACCATTTTTGCTGCCTGGCCATGTTCCCAGCCAACTACTTGACCCTTGAGCTTTTTGTCGGGGTACAACTGCTTGTAGAATTGAGAGTACTTTGTCCCCAGCTTGAGGGGCTGTGCCACTTTTTTCAGAGCTACTTCTACGCAGCAAGCTCTGCCACACCAGTGCTCCTCCTCCCGTAAGAACCACCAACCAGGATTGTGGCCCAGATCCAGGCAGGGCAAAACAGGCTTTGCATTCCCGCTGTAATCCACTACTTCAATTCCTCCAACCAGGTGGGCCTGGGGCTGGAAGCAGCTGACACTGGCTCCCACCGTCTTTCTGTATTTAAGATCCACCTTTCCTCCATGAAGGTGCTCAGATTCAGTCTACTTCAGATTCAATCTGGCCTGCTTGTCAACACAAGTGTCAAAAAAGCTCAGACTCTTTAGTCTACCCAATAAGGTGAATCTTTAATGAACTTTGTTTTTCTTTGGCTGAAAGAAGGCTTGAGTTGAATTCATTCAAATAGGACCTGGCATGTCAGTATTTTGATGTCCCTAGCACCCTTGAACCTAAACACTGTCCCTTTTCTAGTTTACTTCTAAACACTACCTCCTTAATCAATCCTTTTAACCAATCTCTTTCTTATCCTCTCCCCTCACCCTCCTATTCCTTATTCTACTCACCCCTCTAAGAGTCTCTCCCTTTTCCTTTCCCCTCCCTCCTAAATTTTAATCTAGATAACCTTCTAAAAGTCTCCCACCCTTAGCCTGTCCCCTTAGCTCTCACTTCTTTCTAAATTGAGAAGACTTCTATACTCTTTTATATGTATATGTCATTTTCCCTTTAGACCAGATCCTAAGAAAAGGTTCCAGCACTATAGCCCTCCACCCCTACCTGCTTCCTCCATATTAGTTCTTCCTCTATTGCCTCATTTGTATGAGATAATTGCTCCCTTGTACCTTTCCCTGCCCAATTTTGTTTTTTGTTTGTTTGTATTAGAATCCGCAGCATCATACTCAGCTCAGCCCCAACCTTTCTTTCAAACTACAATTGAGGACAATCTTAAGAATACTTATATCATATTCACATATAAGTAAACAGGTTGAATTTAATGAGTCCTTTGTAATTGGTCTTTAGTGTTTACCTTATATTTCTCCTAGATCTTTTACGTCAAATTTTAAGTTCTGGTCTTTTCATCACAAATATTTGAAAGTCTTTCAAATAATTAAATATCCATTTGTTTTCCCATTTGAGATTATACTAGACTTTAATGGGTAAGTTATTTTTGGCTGCAACCCCAGCTATTTTACTCTTTGAAATATAATGCTCCAAGACCTATAGTCATAAATAGTGACTGCTAGGTCTTGAGTAATTCTGATCGTGGCTCAGCAATATTTGATTTTTTATTTCCTTGCTGCTCTTAATATTTTCTCCTTAACCTACAAGCTTTGAAACTTGGTTATGATATTCCTTTAGGTTTTTGTCCTGGGATCTCCTTCAGGTGGTGATCGGTGGATTTTTTCTATTTCTACTCTACTGTCTTGTTCTAAAACTTCAGGACAATTTTCTTTATTTATTTCTTGTGAAATTGTATCAAGATTCTTTTTCATCATAACTTTCAGGTAGCCCAGTAATTTTTATACTTTCTCTCCTGGATCTGTTCTCCAAATCAGTTTTCTTTTATTTTTCTAATGAAACCTTTCACATTCTCTTTTTTATTTTTTCATCTTTTTGATTTTGTTGTATTATTTCTTGGTGTCTTATAACGTCATTCACTTCTCCTTGCCCAGTTCTAGTTTTCAGTGAGTTGATTTCTTCCTTAAGACTTTTGATCTCTTTTTTCCAGTTGCTTGACTTTGTTTTCCTAATTTTCTTGGATCAATCTATTTTTTTTCCTCCTGATTTCTCTTCAAACTTTTTTTTTTAATTTGAGGGTTTTTTTTAAGTTCTTCTAAGAACTTTTTTTGAGCTTTTGGCTATTTGAAAGTGCTCTTTCTGGTAGGAGTGGCTTTTTTTTTACTTCACTCTTTTTCTCTGAATATGAACTCAGATCTTCCCTATCCCAATAGTGGCTATCTACAGTTGGGTTCTTTCTCCTTTGCTCACTCATTATTTTTTGTGTTATTTTATTTTTAGGAGCTTATTATTATAATCAACTCTAGTCCTAGGTTATGGGGAATAGTGCCCCAGGTCTCAGGTCCTTCTGACTTTCATTTTCTGAACTTTGTCTCTGGCCCAACCAAGGCACTTCTCTCCACCCCGAAACCACAGTTAGGACCCCCAGACAATCTGTGCCACAAATGCTCTTGATTCCTGTAGACCCCCTACCAGTTGCAACCTTCAGCTCTGCCTTTTGGCCTGGTATTGAAACCAGGGACTCTACTCTCCTATACATACTCCTGAACAGCAGTGTCTCTGCCCCTCTGCTACCACATTCACTAGGTGTGTGCTAGCTCCCTCTCACATCGGCCACAGCCCAGGACTGCATCTGGTTAGCACGAGTTGTGTTAATGGTGTAGCCAGAATGGCCTTTGTTTTCTTTGAATGACTCAGCTTACCTCATTGAGCCTCTGGACACTGTGGCTTGCTCTTCCGGGGCAGGAGGCCCGGGGAGCATGCCGGGAAGCAGACAGCTTCCTGTGTGAGGAGTCATGGGGCTGGCTGAGGGGAGGTGTTAATGTCTATGCTAGGGGGAGGGGCCAACTCAGGAACCAATCGGCCCTGGTCATTCGGGCGGTGCTTGATGATGTCACAAACTCTATAAGAGGGGAGAGGACAGCTTGAAGAGCTCTCTCTTCCTTTTCCGGTTGGAGCCAGCGACAGTTACAACGACCGTTACAGAGGCAGTTACGACAGTTACATCGTCAGTTACAGTTGCAGCTTCAGTTACAGACACAGACACAGCTGAGGCAGGAGCTGCCAGTAGCAGAGCTGATCTACGGGAGGAAGCTGAACAAAGACTTCAGGCCAGTGGGTAATCTTATTACCATCGAGGGGGAAGCATGATTTTGCTTTACGCAATCATGCTTCTCTGTAGCCTCCTGGTTACTCTTGCAAGGCGTACTTATTGGGCCTGGAAGATTTTGATCAACATATCAAAATGGGGCTTCTGGTTCATGGGTTGGTTACTGTGGAGCCTAAATAAATGTTTTGATTCTTCTGCCTTCTACTTTGAGAGTTTCTTATATCCGGCGGTTCTGAACCTTTCAGACATGTTTATGATCCTCTTTGAGATTATAAACTCTGCCCTCCTAATACAAATGGGAATGGGAAGATCTTTCCCATCCATTAATAGACCTATGTGACCTGCTTTGAGCCTGAGTCACATGGAAGGCTGAGTCACATGAGCCAAGGAGTTTGCAGAATGGGTGGAGCAGGAAGGGGTGGAGCAGGAAGTGAGTGGATGAGACAGAGTGAGTCAGAGCTGGGGGAGAGAGACAGAGAGAGAGAGAGAGAGAGAGAGAGAGAGAGAGAGAGAGAGAGAGAGAGAGAATAGGGCAGCTAGCATGGGTAAAAGAGGGGCATTTTGCTTAAGGGAGCTTTTTTGTGGGGACAGAAGGAAGGCTTGGGGATAGTGGTGCTCTCTGCATTGGTAATGTGTATAGACTTCTTGATTACTATGATGGCTTTGGCTTTCTGGTGTTTGAATAAATGTCTTGGTTTCATCTTCAATGAAGAGAGTCTGTTAAATCTTGCGATTCAAACCTGGAAATATGCCTGCATATTCACAGCAGCCACTGTGGGTATTGCATTGGTGAAATAGCACAGCTGAGCCTGGAGTCCTAAGATTTTTAGAGGTATCACGACACCAAAAAGTTTAAGCATTCCTCACGTATAGTGCACTAATACCTGGCAATCTCATTTTTATGAAGTAACTCTCTATTTTTCTCTGGAAATATATGCTATTTTTTGTTGTTGTTCTTGTTGTTTTACTTTTTCTACCTTGGCATAATAGGTTGAAATGAAGTTTAATTTTTTTTTAAATCACTGTTTTACATCATTTCAAAGAGCAGACATTTTTATGTCATTTAATTTATTTATGTTATTTAATTAATAAAGGGGACCATCAAAGTAAAACCTACACCTTTTTCCAGAAGAGAGAATCTGATTCCTTTAACACTTTGCTTGATTCTTAATTAAATAAATTTCACAAAATTTTAATAAGATCCTCTTAGGAGGAAAGATTTATGCCAAGTTCTGGGGATGTAAAGGTTGCAAAGACAATAGAGACCATTATCTCAAGAAGTTTGCAATATTATAGATTTAATAACCCAATTTTTCATGAACTTTCATGTATTATATGGTTTTATTTTGTGGGGACTTTTATATATTTCAGTCGGACGGGGAGATATTTATCTTTGTAACCCATAGAATACATCACATTTACATAGGGGAGAGTAGCAGGTGTATCTGTACTTTGCCTTCATGAAAGCTTTAATATATTGTCATGCTCCTTGCCAATGGTTTATTTCTGTGATGTGTACTCCATTACTATGTGTCAGTTTCTGCAAGGATCTTTTAAAAATTCTTATATTCAGTCATGGAGAATTGTAATTATCAATTTTGTGGCATGGTCCAAGATCAGAGATTATACTAGGAAGCAAGATAAAATTCATCCTCAAGCCAATTTTTTTTTAAGATAAATTCATTCTTGAAATGGAAACACATTTAGATACCTAAAGGTTGATGTGATGGGGCTGCTAGAAGAGAATGGACCAGCTTGACCAGGCTAAGCAGGGACTAATTGACCTTAAGGGGGAAACATATTATGAGGAACAGTACAATCTGCTACCCGTCTGTTTAAAAAAAATATTCAACACTGCTAGACGAGGTGAAAATTTGGTCAGTGTTCTCTAAATTTTGGTGTCCTGGGAAAATGTCTTAGTTGTTCCTTCTAATTATTGCTGTGTTGTAAATTCCATTATGTACCCTAAATGTAGAAAAAAATGTTCTAAACAGTCTCCAAGCAAGAGATGATTCAAAATATCATTTCTATTCATATGGATTTTGTGTTTTGATGTTTTATGGTTTTTGTTTAAAGGTTGGCGTGTGTGAAAATTCACATCCATGGATATGATATGCTTAAGCAAATGGTGCTATTTTGGACCATGTCAGTGATTGTACCATCAATTATTTTGAGATTTCTGGACCTATATCAGAAAGAGTTAAATGTTTTGGCTTTTCCCATTTTTTTTGTTGTTATCTAAAATACCAATTACTCTGTTTTACATATTTAAATATGGATGTCTGATCTGAAGATTCACAGGACTTCAAACAAAATAATGAAATCACATATGAGAGAACCTGTCACTTCTTTTCACCACATGTGGTGCTCAGTGACACTTTTGTCATTTTTCCAGAGGTTTTGTGATAATTTTTAACTAAGCTTTTAGAAAAGTATCCAAGGATGTTTTCACAGCCTTTTTCGTTTTACTGTCACCAGGGGCTAGCAGGTGCCAGGTGTGTTGGAGCTATGACAGAATAGTCTAATGACCAGGGGGATTAGTATAAACTAGATGCTCAGAAATAATAACAATTACAAAGAAAATACCCCTAATTTTGGAGAAAAAAATGATCAGATCCATTTTAGAACTGATTATCTTCACTCATTTCACTTACTTCCTCATTTCTGTTGAGAGCACTACAGTCATGACAGTCCCCCAAGTTTACAACTTTAATGTTTTCCTGGTCTCTATCATTTCCCTCTTTGCTAAATCTAATCAGTTTCTAAGTCTTATTGATTCTCTTCCCACAGTACCTCTTGTGTGAATTCCGTTTATTTTTACTTACATGACTACCACCCTAGTTCAGGACCTTATCTCCCAATGAGACTATTAAATAGTTACTAGCTTCCTAATTTCACTCTTCCCTTCCATCATCTTCCCTCTTCAAGTAGCCTACTCATAGCTTTAAATAAAATATTCCCAATGAATAGTTATGACACTATCAGTCAACTCTCTAAAAATAGTGGCTCTATATTGTCTCTAGATAAAATATACATTAATTTCTAAAGTCATCTACTGTCTGATTCCAAACCTACATGTTCAACCTTATATCAAATAACTCTATAATCCACTTTCCAGGCAAATTAGCCTACTAGATATTCCCCAAATTTGGCATGATTTCTTCCATCTCTGGAAGGTATTCAAGGTATTCTAACATTTGGAAAGCCACTTCTTAGTGTCTCTATTTTCTTTCCAAACTCAACTGTTTGGAAGGATATCTTCATGAAGCCTTTCCTAATCTACCTAATTGCCAAGCCTCCTTCTTTCAAACTACTTGTATTAACCAATATGTGTATATCTTCTGTTTTTATAGTAGAAAAAAAAACTCCATGAGCATAGGGAATGTTTCCTTTTTGATTTCATATTTGTTTTCTCAGACCCCCAGACCAGTTTCTTGCTGAGTTGTTGGGCTTAATAAATATTTGCTGAATAAAGGACAACTACTAAGAAAAGCAAATTATATAAAATAACATTTTCAAATGTGTGTATATGTTCAAATATGTCTATGTCTGTGTTTTTATATGTGTATGTATGTGTATTCAGTTCTTTTTTGCTTGATCACTTCTTTTAAAGAAAATAATAACCTATAGATATTCATGACTTCCTGAAGTGAACTTTCCTTGTCATACTCTATATATCATACAAATTCATCACCTTTTGCTTAATTCATCAATTCTCTTTCACTCTTTTAGGTTGATATGAACCTAATTATGCTAGATATTCCTTTTCTGTTCAGATCAGTCTTCAGTCTATATTTTTCCCACTCTTTCTAAAGTAGTTTTGTTTTCATTCCACTGTCTTTTATTTTCTAATTGCTCTGTCAGCAGCCTCCATAAGAATATCTCTTTTAGGACTCATTAACACAAACTCAGTACTTTGAGTTAATATACTGCTAAAAGTGGATCACTTTATATATCTGCTCCTGCAAATTGTCATATTCAGGTCAGTGTATTCCTCCTTCTTTCTGTGTTGACATCTTTCTCTCTCTTTCTACTATAGTCCTCTCATTTTGTGTCTTATGTACTACTTTATATTCGTATAAACAGTGATAGGATAACAGAATATTAGAGGTGGATCAATTAATGAAGAGATTATATGTATGGACCAAATCTGTTCTTTTATTGGTGCAGTGAAACCTCGATGATGGAATTCCGTTAAGCAATGCAGATCAGAAACTGACCTGCAATCCAAAGTCAGAGATTAATGCCTGGGACACAGATGAGGGCTAACTTTTTTTAAATTGCTTTATGGTTTGCAAAGCACTTTACAAATATTAGGAGCTGTTTCTTTTCCACAACTCTGTGAAGTAGGTTTTGTTATTATCTTCATTTTACTCAGTTTGAGAGAACCTGAGTAACTTGCCTAGAATCACCCAGAGAGCAGGCATAAAAGGCATGACTTAAAACCATTATCTTCTTGAGTTTGGAGACAACTCTCCATTAACTATCATACATGCATAGATACATACAGGCACACACATATATGCATATGTGTGTATGGACTATAAGTGTATGTATGAATACATACATGTATCTATATGTAGAATCTAGTAATTCATCACAAATAATGCTTATAATTGAGAAAGTGCAATAAAGGTTATAGTCAAATAGCTAATTAGTGAAATAGGCAGTCCTAGAGCATATTTGTGAATCTCATTCTCATATCCTTTCTTTTTATGTACGTGTGTTTTCTGTCCCCAACTGTAATGTTGCTGTCTTTGTGCCCCCTGTATTTGGAATGATGTTTTGTACATAATAGGTCCTCAACGAATGTCTGTAATAT
Source organism: Trichosurus vulpecula (assembly GCF_011100635.1). Taxonomy (NCBI): domain Eukaryota; kingdom Metazoa; phylum Chordata; class Mammalia; order Diprotodontia; family Phalangeridae; genus Trichosurus; species Trichosurus vulpecula. The sequence continues at coordinate 378,599,237 of NC_050576.1, forward strand.
TTTTCTCACAAAGCCAAGTTAAAAATATTTTACTGTAGTTCTAGGCTTTTCCACTAGAATCCCAATTTCTGCTCAAAGACTTCATACAAGATAATATCACATTCATAAATGGTCAATCAAATGGACTTCAATTAATGAATTGCTATACTACTAGTGAGCATGCCTGCCTACCCTTAACTAGCTTAATATCTACAATACCTAACCTGAAATTGAAATTTGGCCTTTCCTTCAATGTCTTTGGAGAGATGTTCAACAGCATAAATTTCACCCTTACTGTGGAACAATAGGATAATCAAAGTCAAGTGTATTAACTTTCTTATATCAGCTGTCATTTTAAACTTTTATTTTGCCTTCTAAAATTCATTATATTAGCCTATTTTTATATGCTTAACTTATTTGGAATTCAGTGAAAGAGGGGCTGAGATTTTCTACTTATTATGAAGTTTAGGGAAGATGTGGAAGTGAGAGACAAACTGGCCAGGTTGAGTGAATGACATATTGATATGTATGGGGGCTCAGGGTGAAATGTAGAAATATGGCAAAGAAATAGTTCCATCATACAATCAGCAAATTCCCCCTATGGGCTGGCACTTTGCCAAGGACTAACTTGAAGTATTTGATTATTGAGACAGAGTTTAATGGACATGTTAACTATCAATTACTCTGTATTTTCAAAGCTTTATCCCCACATTAAAGTTGATCATCCTAAGGTAACATGTCTGGACCATATCATCTTAGTTTCCCAAAGAAATGCTTTTTGGAGTTATGATTTAATGCAATGTTCTTAGACTTTATAGAGATTCTATATAAAAAAGTCCACTTGAAGAATGGCTGCATCTTTTGCAAACCCGAAATTTAATAGTTTTCATTATGTAACCTAATGTCCCTCATATAAGGACCTATGTAGTAAATTACTCCTTAAATTCTGTGCCTGGAAAAGCTTTGGCTCTCCAGATGAACTTATCTCCTTCCTTTTTTCAAAGAAAACCAGACGTTTTGTCTCCTCTGTCTCTCTCTCTCTTTCTCTCTGTTTCTGTCTCTCTGTCTCTGTCCATATTTCTCTCTCTGTCTCCTTCTCTGTGTCCCTCTCTGTGTCTCTCTGTGTCTTTCTCCTTCTCTCTCTCCTTTAGAGGAAGTTTTGAAATAAATTCAGTGCTAAACTATAGTAACTTGCTCACCCCAGGTGCCTAGAAACATTTATTTCCTGGATCTTTTTAAGAAAGGTTTTTGCCCTAGCCTATTTTTAATTGTCTTCCTTATATGTGTTAGCTTTGCAAATTATCTTAAATAATAATTGAATATGGACATAGAGTATAAATCCTAAATAAGAACACTAGAGATTGATGTTTTCATTTCAACTAGAACCTTTCAATAGTCAATAGTCTCTCCTTCCAAAGGGTTGAATAGCCATAGTTTAAGTGGCAAATATGTGAGCTTTATTATGTGTTACATTTCGTTCTTGTTGCTTTAAAGTAATAAAATCATTTGAGCCCATCTAGTACCTGCAGTTGAACCCTTAATGGTATTATTGGAACTTGATTGCTTTTGGTAGTCATTATTAGGTATTTTTCATAAAGTTTTTTTTTTTCTCTCAGCAGCCTAACATTGAAGTGCAAATTTCAAGCAGAGTTGGACAGTACTGTTGATCTGGACAAGCATTCAGAAACATTCTTTATTATTAAGAGACTGGACATACAGTGCTAAGGTAATGGATAGTTTCATTGGAATATGCACAGTTTAGACTGGATCTGGTGTATTATGTTTATTTCCAGGTGTCATATTTTCTGAAGGACCTTGGCAAAAGATAACATTTCTAGGCTTGAACAAACAGAGAAGTAAAGAAAATTGCAGCCATGCCAAATGAGGATTGATTGGAGGAATAGGAGGTGTTTCTGATGAAGAAGAGGTGACTCAGTGGGTGACATTTTAGTTATTTCCACATATTTGAAAGGCTATCATTTTAATAGAGCACAAAACTTATTCTTGGTCTATGATTTTGAGGGAAACAAAGCTCCTAACTATTAGAATTGTCTAAAAATAGATCAAGATGATACAGGAGGTAGCTCTTTTCCATCAGAGGAGTTTTTAAGTTGGAGTTGGATAATCATGTTTTGTGTGAAATTGTATAATGAATTTTATAGATTGAAAAGTATAGCTTCTGAGGTTTCTTCCAACTCTAGGATTCCATTAATTTCTGAGAGGATAGGGAGATATTAATTAACTCTGCACAGGTCACTTAGCAAGCTGTTGGATCTAAGATGCCATGCTGGGCAAAATCATTCATAAAAAGTAAAAAAAAATAGGGGAAACACTAGGGACTATTCCCATAAATCCTTAGTTTGCTTTAAAAAAAGGCAGTGACAACAACCAGAAGGTGAGAGATAACAGTGAATCAGGTTTAATGCTACTTTTAAAAGATCCATATTCATAAGGTGGTATTCCTGTCCTGAAGATTTTATCACAATCAGCTGAGAATAAAGAAGTGGTAATATAATTAAAATCTAAGAGTATAAGAAAATCATGAAGGATAAGGGAAATCCTGATTGAAAGTGGGAAGGAATCTGAGAAAATTTTTTGCTTCGAAAACATTTTGTCTGTTTGTGCCACTCAAAAGCATCATAGATTTCCTGAAAAGTACTTTAGATGCTATCTAGTTTAACTCTCTCATTTTACAGATGAAGAAAAAAGCCTCAAAGTAGTAAATGATTTGTTCATGGTCACATGACTAGTAAGTATAAGAAGCAGAACTTAAATGCACGATTTCCTGACTCCAAAGCCCACGCTCTATCCACTAAACTATACTGAGTTTTGTATAAAGCATGTTGTCAGTTTCTAGGCCCTCATACATAGATGTTTATAGACATCCAATAATAAGATTCAGACACACATATATGTGTGCATGTATGTGTGTACACATGTTTATATGTATGTGTTTATATGTGTGTGTGTGAGTATATATTTGTTACCCATGGATGCTACTTGTTAGTCCAAATGGCATGGTCTACATTAGTGGTGGAGAACTGTGGCCTCAAGGCCACATGTGCCCCTCTGCATCCTCAAGTGTGGCCCTTTGACTGAATCCAAACTTCACAGAATAAATTCCCTTAATAAAAGGATTTGTTCTATACAACCTGGACTCATTCAAAAGACCTCATCCAAAGACCTAGAAAACCACATGCAGCCTCAAGGCCGCAGGTTCCCCACCCCTGGATAAGTGAAGTTCCCAAGAGATGTGAGTAGATTTTTAAAAATCTAAAACAAAAATGTAGGAGGATATTCCACCAGATGATGAAGATGGAGGAAACATTTAGAGTTGCTCCTGTTTAGCATCTTTCTCACTTTTGATTGTTAGCACTTGAATCTGAAACATTTCCTTCTAATATTTTAAAAGTGTGTACTTTGTGACTCATTTCATAAAATAAAAAATTGAATGCTGTTAATGTAGGTGTCACCCTTCTGCATCACAGGCTTATAACCAGCTTACCATATACTCACTGAAAATAATGTGTCAATTCTCTCACCTTAATTCCCTTTAAATTCACCACCAACAGGGCAATCATCGGCTTTTCCAAGTGATGTGTGTATTCCCATACACTAGAGGAAAGTCCAATTTTTTTTAATTAACGAGTAATCAAGCAGAGGCAAGAAACAATCCAGTTTCATAGACCAACCATTATTTTCTTCAAATTCAGTTTTATACCATTCCCACTAGGACAGGGATGATGCATTTTATTCTCTACTCATGTAGATGAATTCATCCAAAAGTATTTCCACAATCTCTAAGACATCTTGCTGTATAAACAGTCCAATATAAATCAAGTTTTGATTGAACATTATAGCAATAGTCTCCGGAAGGAAGCAATGGGGATGCTTCAAATTCACATCCTTAGTTTTAGAGAAATGCCTTTTTTTTTGTAATCTCATTTGAAGTGGCTCCCAGGGATATGATAGAAGGGAGATCAAATGGCCCGTTAATATTAAGAATATATTAAGTACCTATTTCAATGCATCCAAATTACAAGAACATCTATAGCCTGTGAGAAGAAATGAATTGTTACATGTCCTAATTTGCATTTAGAAATCCTACTGGTTTCTTGGTAAAACACAGGAATAGAAATAACTTATTCATTTTTTTTGTTTTGTAGACCAGCAGCTAAATTCCCTTGGTCAAGCTACTCTTATTCAAACACATGTCATTTGTATATATCAATATTATTTATACAACTAGACTTTCTACACTATTCATGCTCCTTCCTAACTACAGTCCAATTTGCACTCTTTCTGACAAGAGAACAATATGTTCAAGACTGAGCTAATATAACTATACCCCTGGTTCTTATAAAAATCATGAGCACTGAAACAACTACAGTGAAATATTTTTTTCCCATTATAACTTTAAAATCTAGGACAAATTACAATGACAATTACTTTTATAATTAAAGCATCCTTACCTGAAATTGCAAGGATTCATTTTACCTCATTGTCAATTCTTAAAGAGGAATACATAATTTTAAGCATAAAACTAAAGACCTTAACCACCTTGAATTCCTTTACAAAGCATTTGCTATAAGATAACCTCTATCTTCCTCAAGAATATGTATTTTAGTAATTAAAATGTAAGAAAGTTTTCAATTAGAGAGAGGAGTGATCTCAAGGGTAACCAGGACACAAACTATATATGGTTTTCCATATTAAAAAGTCAATACCTCTAATTGCACTCAGAAGAAAAGAAACAACCGAAGCAGAGATGCAATAAGACCTGTGCAAGTAATACAAGTAGAAAGTATTATTCTCTTCTAATTGAAGCTTTCAGAGATATTCAAGACTGGATTTTAAAAGCACAGTAACTACAGTAAGGGATGCTTTTCTAAATTCTAAATTAGGAAGTCATTATTTCTTATTTTATACAGATTTATTTTGCTGGCAATAAATCTAATAGTTATGAAATTAGGTCCCATCCCACATACCCCTTTAAATCTAATATTTTGAATAAGAAAGTACACCAAGGCAAAATCAGAGTACAAATTGTGCACTGGACAAAGAGCTTCTGTGTTTTAATATATCTCACATCTTTGGTTAAAGGTCAATAAATATTTATTAAGTGCCGGCTGTGTGACAGGCAGTGTGATAAGTGTTGGAACTAAAAATGCAAAAAAAAACCATACTCTACCCTCTAAAAGCTGACAATATAATAGAGGAAGATAAACATAAAAGAAAACTGAAAAGTGAGGGCAGAGGCGTGGTAAGCAAGGACATTATGGGGAAGTCAGTCAAAGAAGTGTTTCATCTTCCAATCAGAGAGGCAAAGGATAGTGATGAAGTAGAGAACCAAGACTGATAAATTCTTACTAGATAGTGAGATTATCCCAATATTGAGCTTCCTGGGGCATGATGGAGAAGTCAGAGAAGACCTGAAGTAGTGCAACCAGATGAGAAATCTTTCCTCAGGGACCCAATGTGCCCCCTTACTAAATCCTTGAATTACCAGTAAAACAAATAGGACCCCTCAAGTTTAGGCTTATATCTACCCTTCAGTATGACTTTGGATAGGTCACTTGACTACTCTCAGATGAGACTTGTAAGGAACTTAGCACAGTGTCCTTCTGCTTTTTATTTATTTCAGAGAGATAATATAAAAATCAAATGGGAAAATGGTTTAAATTTTCTTTGAAAAGCTTGGAGAACTTCTTGGAAAAGATAACACATATCTATACAAAGAGTGTTAATATGTTCTATAGGCTAGACTACCACATGAGAAAAAGATGGTAGAAATGGAGGATCATGTTGACAGATCGCCAGATAAAAATTGCCAAAGAGGGTGGAGTAGAGATGGTAGAGTAAAAGCTCTCCCCCAAACCCCTCCAAATACCTGTAAAAATGACTCTAAACAAATTCTAGAGCAGAAGAACCCACAAAATGACAGAGAGAAACAAATTTTCAACCCAAGGCAACTGGGAAGGATGATGGGAAAGGTCTCTTGCACTGGGCTGGGAGAGGAGCATGGTCTAGCATGGGTTGGGTCAGCATAGGCAGGGCCAGAGCAGGCTTCAGGGCACTGAATCATTGGCAGCTGTGGTGGTTTTCAGATTTCTCAACCCACAAATACCAAAGACAACTTAGAATGTCAGTAGGAAAAGTCTGTCAGACCTGGGTGAGAAAGGAGCACACTCTGGCCCAAGCCTCAGGGAGGTGGCAGTGGCAATGGCAGTAGCAGTGGTGGGGGCAGTGGCAAAGGCACTGCTTCTGTAGTTCTCAGACCACAGACTGTAAAGGGATCAAGCAGCTGATCAGAGAGGAATTGCAGGGATCACTTTGCTGCCACCGAGGCAGGATTGTCTTGCCTTGCAGGTGCTTAGATCTGGGTCACAGTTCTGAGTGGCAGTCCTGGGGGGAGGAGGAGCACTAGCATGGCAGAAATTGTGATGGCAGTGGAGAGGGAATCCTCCTGAAAGTTCCAAGGCATAAGAGAGTGCTTGTGGTCACTCACAGAGGAAAGCACAGATCAGGAGAGGAGTAAACAACTCTCCTTTAATCATACAACCTTGGAAGAAATGAAAACTTACAGGTCCCTAGAAGCATCAATGAAAACAGCTGCACAAAACCCCTCAAGCTTGCCAAAGTTTGCCCTCCACCCGGGAAGCAGAGTTCTACATTAACAAAGAACTAAAAAGTCAAGTAATTGGCTGGGAAAATGAGCAAACAGCATTAAAAAATCAGATTATAGAATCTTACTTTGGTGACAAAGAAGATCAAAACATGCGATGAGAAGAAGACCACAAAGTCAAAGCTCCTACATCCAAAGCCTCCAAGAAGAATATGATTTGGTCATAGGCTGTGGAAGAGCTCAAAAAGGATTTTGAAAAGCAAGTAAGAGAAGTAGAGGAAAAATTGAGAAAAGAAATAAGAGTGATGCAATACAATCATGAAAAATGAGTCAACAGCTTGCTAAAGGAGACCCAAAAATATTGAAGAAAATAATACGCTAAAAAATAGACTAACCCAAATGGAAAAAGAGCCAATGAGGAAAAGAATGCCTTAAAAAGCGGAATTGGCCAAATGGAAAAGGAGGTCCAAAAGCTCACTCAAGAAAATAATTCCTTAAAAATTAGAATATGACAAATGAATCTAATGACTCTATGAGAAATCAAGAAATTATAAAACAAAACCAAAAATGAAAAAAAAGAAGACAATGTGAAATATCTCCTTGGAAAAACAACTGACCTGGAAAATAGATCAAGGAGAGATAATTTTAAAATTACTATACTACCTGAAAGCTGTGATTAAAAACAAAAAGAGCCTGGATATCATCTTTCAAGAAATTATCAAAGAAAACTGCCCTAATATTCTAGAACCTGAGAGGAAAATAGAAGTTGAAAGAATCCACTGATTATCTCCTGAAAGAGATCCCCAAAGGAAAACTCCTAGGAATATTGTAGCTAAATTCCAGAGTTCATAGGTCAAGAAGAAAATATTGCAAGCAGCCAGAAAGAAACAATTCAAGCATTTTGGAAACACAATCAGGATAACAGAAGACTTAGCAGCTTCTACATTAAGGGATCAGAGGGTTTGGAATATGATATTCTGGAGGTCAAAGGAGCTAAGATTAAAGCCGAGAATCACCTACCCAGCAAAACTGAGTATCATCCTTCAGAGGGAAAAATGCATATTCAATGAATTAGAGAACTTTCAAGCATTCTGGATGAAAAGACCAGAGCTGAATAGAAAATTTAACTTTCAAATACAAGAATCAAGAGAAGCATGCAAAGGTAAACAGGAAAGAGAAATAGTAAGGGACTTATTAAACTTGATTATTTACATTACCACATGGAAAGATGATATTTATAACTCATGAGACCTTTCTCAGTATTAGGGTAGTTGGAGGGGTTAGTTGAATATGAAGGGACAATATCTAAAACATAAAATTAAGGGGTGAGAGTGAAACATACTGGGAGAAGGAGAAAGGGAAAGGTAGAATGGCATGAATTTTCTCACATTAAAGAGGTAAGAAAAAGCTTTTGCATTGGATGCAAAGAGGGGGGTTGTGAGAGGGAATTAGTGAACCTTATTCTCATAGGATTTGGCTTAAGGAAGGAATAACATATACACTCAATTGGGTATGAAAAAGCTATCTTACCCTACAGGAAATTAGGGGAAAGGGATAAGAAAGTAGAGGATGGGGAATGATAGAAGGGAGGGCAAATGGGAAGAAGGGGTCATTAGAAGCAAACATTTTTGAGGAGGGATGGTGTCAAAGGAGAGAACAGAATAAATGGGAGCAGCAGGATAGGATGGAGGGAAATATAGATAGTCTTTCACAACATATGGGGGTGTGTTGCATGACTACACACATATAGCTAATATTGAATTGCTTCTCTTCTCAATGAAGGTGGATGGGGAGGGAAGAAAGGAGAGAATGTGGAACTCAAAGTTGTAAAAACAAATGTTAAAATTTGTTTTTACATGCAACTGGGAAATAAGATATACAGGAAATGGTATATATTGCCCTACATGAAAATAGAACGGAAGGGGATAAGAGAAAGGGGGGAGTGATAGAAAGGAGTGCAGATTGGGGGAAGGGGCAATCAGAAAGCACATTGGGGTGAGGGGAGGGGAGAGATGGGGAGAAAATTTGAAACTCAAAATCTTGTGGAACTGAATGTTGACAATTAAAAATAAATTAGTAAGAAAAAAATGACTAAAGAAACAGGTGTTCTGGCAATGTGTTTTTTAATGACTGCAGTGTTTCTTTGGCTAAAGTAAGAACATGCATTCCTAATATTCTTGCCTTGATCCCACTGATAAATGTGTTTTGAGTAATTGAGGGCAGGAAGGCATAGTAGATAGGACATAAGAATATCATTCAGAAATACCTAGGTTCTAACATTACCTCAAATACTATATATGTGATTTTGGACATATGACTTAAACTTTCTGTTTTTGATTTTGCTTATGTGTCTAATCTATTAATATTTAATCTATTAGTATATTCCCTGGGAAAAAGTAAATAATCTCACCAAAAGCTTGACATTTGGAGTGCTAGAGGAGAAAAAAACAGAATTAGACAATTTGAATGAGTGTCAGTGCCAACCACATAGGGACAAATCTAAAGTATAAGAAGAATGAAATGCTTCAGGAGATAATGAGTGGGCCTTCACTGGAGAGCCTAAAGCAGAGGTCACGTATTTGAGATGTTATACAGGAGATTATTATAAAGGTTCTGTTGGATGAGATGGTCTCCAAAATTCCTCATAGCACTGAGGTTGTGTATAATGTTATAGAAGAGATTCACATATGGCATGGATTACTCAGGTCCCTTCTAACTGCCCAATACTATGATTCTATGATTTCCTCTTTCACAGGAAAGGAAACCACAATTGTTGTTCAATCCTGTTGTTTTATAAGGAGAGCTAGGTGGCACAATGGATAGAGAACTGGGACTGGTGTCAGGGAGACCTGAGTTCAAAATCAGCCTCAGACTTTTAGTAGCTGTGTGAAACTAGGCAAGTCACTTAATTCTATTTGCCTCAGTTTCTTCATCTGTAAAATGAGCTGAAGAGGAAAATGGCCGATCACTCCAGTATCTTTGCCAAGAAAACCCTAAGTGTGATCACAAAGAGCCAGACATAACTGAATATGACTGGCATGAGATCATAGGCTTTTGAGTCAGAAGAGATCTTAGGTTTGAATTAATTCAATCCCCTCCATCTGATTTTCTAGATGAAGAAACAGAGACTCAGAAAGATTAAATAACTGTTTCCATTTCAGCTTTATTTCCTCTTCCCAGTACCACAGGCTCTCTGTGTTATAAGGAATCTACTTAGCTTTACTCCTTTTACAACTCTAATTAAGGCTTTTATTATATCTCTCATTTTGGGCCTGCATTACCTTGGGGAAGTTATTTAATCTCAATGTTACTCATTCTCCTCCCATTTTAAAATGAAGAGGTTGGACTAGAGGGAACAGTAAGCACTTCCAGTTCCAGACTTGTAATGTTATCTATGACTATCATAATAGCTTCCTAAACCTTAACTCTTATCGCTGGGTACTCTAATCTATTTCACATAACACTATCTGTGTGAGAACACAACTCTCATCATGTCACTGCCTTCAGCTAAAACATTTAGTGTTTGCTCATTGTGTGCCAAATAGAGTCCAAAGACCTTATACTGTGTCTTGAGATCATTCAAAAATTGGGCCCATCAAATTTTCCAGATTTTTCACCCATGATTTCCTTTCCATATACTCTGTTCCAAACAAAGTTGATTATTTACTGTTACCAAAAACTTATTTACTTATTCCTATCTCTGTGCCTCTGTCATCTATTAACTTTATGACTGGGATGGTTTTCCTTACTCATCCATCTTCTAAATATATTAGCCTCCATCAAAAGCCAGTTCAGGGTCAACTCTGATATCATGGTTTCCCAGACCACTCCTACTGCCCAGCCAGAAGAAATCAGTTCTTCTTTAGGTCTCTCCTAGGTTATTGTACCTGCACCCTTGTATTATTCTAACTTGAATTTATAAGAATGTGTAATCTCTCATCCTCCTTTGGAATAATAAAGTCCTTGTAGACAGGATTGGGTTTTATTCATCTTCAAATTCCTAGCAGAATGACTTGTTTATAGTAGTCATGTTGTAAATATTTAGTGAATGTATTGAATTGGATTTCAATGTATTATTTTAATAAGAAGCATTTGTCTAGCCTTTTTAGCTGAATTACTTAGAACTCAATACTGACTCCCCAAATCCCAATATGGGCCAATTAATTTTATGCAGAGGAAACTATTCCATGGCCCTTAACCAAAACTCTTAACCCAAGTTACTCATTTCACAAATGTCCAACTGGTTACAATAAATTCCAGGTCCTCGTCATCTGACACCTTTATTATTGCAGTTGCTTTCTACCTAATATGTCTGCCTTCTGTCTCTTACTGGTTTAATCCATCCTCCACCAAGCTAGCAGATTTTTTTTTTAAAATACTTTTTTCATTAAGTCACTCTCTGGCTTAAGAACCTATAATGGTTCCCTATTGTCTTTTGGATGCCATCCAAACTCTTTGGCCTGGCATTCAAGGCCCCACATAATCTAGCATCACCTAAACTTTCAAATTTTATCTCTTCAGCCTTCCTTGATCAAACTTATCCAACAATGAACTTTTCCACTGCTTTAATTTCTGTAATACACATACTGTAAATATGGTACAACCCAACTCTTATATACATAATTACAGAATCACAGAATTTCAGTGCTGGAAGAGACTTCAGTGACTAGCTCAATCCATACCAAGAGTAATCTTAACTCTATGTCTTGTGTTATTCTTTAGTTAGTTCATATATGTATGTGTCTTATATTCTCAAACTGACTACAGATTCCTTGAGGAAAAGGAATACGTATTATTCATATTCTTTACAATATTTAACCTGCTGGTAGGCAAACAAAGTAAGGTTTGTCAGTATGCATATATTAATATTGCTAGAGAAATAACTAAAACTACTACCAAGTTAATCATTATTATTCTAATGAAACTCACATTTATTTAATGCTTTGCCTTTTCTAACGTGCTTTCTTGATAACCTTATGAAGTATGGAACACAAGTTGTCCCCATTTTCAGGTAGTGAAATTGAGGCTCATAAAGGTTTTGTAATTGGCCATATTTCTACTTACTGGCAGAGTTAATATTGTAATCAAGGATGGTAGTGTTCTAATTTCAGTATCCTTTTTCTCAGAGTTCATGTATTAAATATAGAAAACATACTATATTATAATGTCAATGACTAGTACCAATAATTCTTTTAAAATCCAAATTTTAAAAGATAATTTTGCTTTTATAATGCACGTATACTTGATTATTACATTCATATAAGGCAAATTAATTTAATCAAATAGCATCTAATGTTGTTAGAACTTACAACACAAATAGCTATTTACCTTCCAGAGATGTGATTTTTTAAAAAGTTTTGACAGATTTTTCTGAAACATTTTGTCATGTTAGTAGCATTATTATTATTATTATTAATATTATTATCTGATATTAATATGGATAAAAGTAACATATACTTCATTAATAATAGAAGTAACATTCTAGATTTAATGACAAAACAAGCATGTGAGTGTAATATGAATATGTACTAAATTTCAATTTAAAAGTTGTGTAGCTATCACCACCTCTGCTTCTAGTACCTTCCCCACTGGCCACTCAGACTCAAAAACTGGAGTCCTTAGAGAGCACTGGACTACTTACTACTTCTCTTCAGAGTTCTGAGAGTTGTGACTTCTAGTACCGTGCATTTTGAACCTTCACCAGTATGTTCCTCATTATTAGCCAACTAGTTGGACTCCATTTGTTTTTGCAAAAGAGATTTTCTAAGATGATATAGCAAAAACAGGAGCTACAGGAACAATCTCCATTCTTTCCCCCACACTTACACACACAAGTTCTCTATGATAAGTGGTCTTAAATTTAAAGTATAATACCAGGGAAGTATATGTTAGGAAGATATACGTAGTCCAGTTTTTTTCCCTTCTCTTGGCCTTGGCAGTACTTTTTGCATTGTGGAGTCCTCGAAAGTCTTCTTCCATTGTCGTTCTCTGCTAGACTCTAAAGATCAGTTATTTGTATATTACATGGGTAGTATTTTCCTCTCAGGAGGAGTTATGATTCTGGAAACCACTGCCATCCTTTAATGGTTGTATTTCCACATTCACCAGCAGGTATTTCACCTGTTGTCAGACACATCCACTAAAGAGCCATTGTTACTGCCTGGACTATATGACTCTCTCTGATTGCTGATAGTTCTTATGGATTTCCCAAACTCACTTTCCCAGAGTTGCCTTGGCATTCCTTTTTCAAAACACTCATGCACTTAAGATCAGGAAAAAAGAAAAAAAAAAACATGAAAGAAACAGGTGCCATGTAATCATATATCTATAGCATATGACTGAGAGAGAAAGAATCCACTCTTTTTCCCCATTTGGCATCTCACAGCAGTTCCTACCTTACTTGTATCCAAAGGAAAGGAGAGTGAGAAACAAGAGATTTGTTCCTTGCATATGTGAACTTATTTCTGACTTATCACCTCCTTGGTCTTCAATCTTTCCAACTACTCAGCCAATTAGAAGAATTTTTTTTTGTCCTCACACATTTCAAGGTACTGCTACGTCTTAGATTGGAACTAGCCAGGGAATATTTCTAACTGTTTGGTATAATCCATCAGAATGGCCAGATCTGAGCATCCTCTGAACACTAGTCTCTTGTTGAACAGTATTCCCCATGCCCCATTATAGTACTATTCCTTTGAGAGAGTCAGTGTGGCTTGGTTGATAGAGGGTTAGCTTCTGAGTCAGAAGACTTGCTTTCTAATCCCACTTCTTATAGTGTTTCAGAAGAGGCAAGCTGCTAACCTCTCTGAGCTTCAGATAACTTCTAAGGACATCTCAAGTTAGGAAGATACTGTGATCTGCCTTTATTTTTAGTAATTCTTAAAATGGTAAAAATCAGAGATAATATATATATGTATTTGTATATGCATATGCATATGTATATGCATGTATGTGTATATGTGCATATGTATGTATATATGTGTATGCATATGTATACATATACATAGAAATATTTTGTAAAATTAAAAATGATATACTCATATGTGTACATATAGGAAGAATGGCATCTATTTTATAATATAGATGTATTATAAAACTTGTTCAAACACCCTTATGGAGATCGGAATTCCTACCTGATATTTGAAATTTCATTTAAGAATAGTTTATTTAATCTTTGTAGCATTCCTAAGATTAGGATTTGAATTATTTTTAAACAACTTTGGTGATTAATATGAAACTGTTAACATACGTAACATACATAAAATTCAACTTTTAAATATCCCAAAGATTTTGCTTTTGCCATTTCCCTTGAGAGAGGATTCTTGATGAAAAGGCTTTTACTGTCACTGATGTTGGCTAACAGTCAACCTAAATTTTCTTTTTATTAACTTCTACTCAGTGACTGTCTAATTTCACCCTGTACATGTCTCCTCTATCCTTGATGTTTACATCCTATAAGTACTTGTAAACAATTTCCGTATCCCCTACTTAGTTGTCCGTTAGCCAAGCTAAACAGATTGAGTTCTTTTAATCTTTTCCCATAAATCAATCTCTCCATTCCTTTAATTACTTCTGATGTTCTTTTCTGAACTTGCTCCAATATGCTTGCATCTTTCCAATATAGCATTTCCCAGAACTGAATAACTCTACAATTGGTTCTTGTAAAAATGATACTTAGTCAATAGAAGGAGCCCCCATAAAACTTTTTATTTTCCTTTGGTATCTGTTTCTTACTAGCATCGTTCAAGAAGGAAATATAACCATGCAGTTCCTCACTAAATAGGATTTTTTCTCTTCTATGGCATTCTGCAAAAGCCAAGGGACAGCATATGGTATGTGCCAGCTTATGTCTTTAAGTCTGTGCAGGTTGGCTGTTAGAACTACATTAAAACAAAATAAAGTAGAAAAAAACTGTTTTATGAAGTAATTGGGAAAATTAGGTAACTCTTACATGGAGGCTTGTCAAAATATAGAAGAAAATACATAAATACGTGCATTCATACATACATTCATACATAGAGATGGCAATATGAATATGAGGTAGTAAGAGTCAGGTAATCCCTAAAAATATTGATATTTGTTTTGTTATGGTATGCTTTAGGCCCTAATGGTTAAAAAAAAAAACACAAACATTAACAATAAGGATCCATTTCTGAGCCCATAGGGGCTAAAATACTGCACTCACTCCCTTTTCTGTATCTAGGCATGAAGTTTGGATCAAGTTGTATCCCTAAGAGCTTGGCCTCTAATTAAGTAGGAGATAGGCCTGATGTTTTCATACTCTTCAACACATTTACCACCACCTCTACTCTACCCCCTCAAACACATATTCTAACACTTTATAAATGATTTTATTTATGGGTTGGGTTCTTACTTAAATCTAGGTTTTCCCCCAAAAGGGGGAGTAGAAAATACTCAAAGTAAAATATGAATCACACATGGAAAAAGTATTATTCTTATATGCAAAAGAAATAATAACATAAAGAGTAATAGCTTTCAGTAAGAGAATAGTTTAAAACAAGATTTAGTAATTTAACATTACCTTTACAATCTGCTAAGAGGCTGATAATTGAATCTCATTGACTCATAAAACACTTTGCAGGGCTGTTATTTAGCCTTAGATATTTCACCTTGGCTCTGCACTATACACGTAAGTTCTTGTGTATGTCTACTGGTAAAATAGCCAAGCTTGTGTCAGTCCTCCTGTTGATGGCCCCCTTTTTTCCTCCAATCCTACCAAAGTACTTTCTAGAAACATTATAGGCAAAATCTGCCAGGCATTGTGTTAAGTACTGCATAATTTTTCTTAAAAAGAAAAAAATAGTCCCTGTCTTCAAGTTCTTTACGATCTAATTGGCAAGACAGATTACTAACAGAAGCTGAAAAGCATGGATGGAGGGAGTATGCTGCCCAACACTGGGAGGGTGGTAGTGGCAGAGAAGTCAAAGATGTCCCTGAGTAGTACAGCCAGGTGAGAGATGAGAAAATTATCTAAGCTGAGCTCCCTCTTTAAATGGAGGTTGTAGTTATGGCTCCATCCTCTAATCAGAGGGGCATAAGAAGTACTAAGGTGGATGGAATCTTGCAAGATAAAATATTCTAAACAATGAGTCTCTTGGAACATGTTGGAGAAGTCAGAGAAGTCTCAAAGTAGTACAGCCAAGTAACAAATGAAACTTTCTGATATGAGCTCTCCATTTAAATGGAGGTTTTGGATTTCATGTCTCCCCATTTCATATCAGTACTTACAATACTTTATTATAAATTGTCAATGCACTAAATTTTTCAGAGGTGAATTTTTCTTTGACTTATTTTCAGTTGGAAAAGTAATGATTTTGCCACATGAAAAGAATTGCAAGCATCATGAAGTAGTCAGTAAAAGGGTGGCTTTATTATTCTCTTGAAATTACATCACAGAAACAATCATGTACTCATTTTGTAAGCATTTGTCAAGCACTATGTGGCAGACACTGTACTGGACACTGGACAAACAAAAAAATTGATCTATTTTTTTATTCACAAAACTAGACTTGACAAGGAAAGTAATTTTAATTTTAAGTTACTTAGCCCATTTGCAATTTAATAATTATCAATATCAAATATCAATTATCAATAATTAATAATTTCAATATCAAATATCAATTATCAATAATTAATAATTTTTAAAAAGTATTTCATTGCTTACCTTCAAGACTCCCACATCCCCTATCCTGGAGATGATTCATATTCTTTTGATTCAGCCTATTATGAGGTTATCATGGTTAGTTTCTATGCCATGCTTCTAACTTATACTAAATTTGAAAGTCATTAAAATCCTCAGAGTGATAAGATGAAAATAAAACCACACATACACACACACACATGCATGCACACATGCACACACAAACACACAAAAAGGTATCACATAAGTACATAGCATAATACATTTTGTTCTGGAAATAGCTTTAGAGGTACAACTTCCTTCTTTCACCAGGGAAGAAATTGAAGATAATAGAAGTGAACTCATTTGCCCAATGTTATATTTTAGAGTTTCATGTAGTATACAGTTAATAATGTGAAAGGTTTCAGAGTCTGATGAAGATTATGACTGAAAAAGGCTTTTGCATGAGGCAATGAATCAGTAAACTTTTGACAGAGGAGTTTTTTTTTTTTACAACTTCTGAGAGGGGAGTAATTTTCACCCTTTTATTCCCCTGCCCTATAGGGGGAAATAGTTTGAATTTTTATTTGAGGCTTATTCTGTAATTTCACTGACCTAAAATCATGGCAGCAGAAGAGGGCATTTTTGCCCTTTTATTAGTTATGTTTTCTTCCTTTTTTTTTACCTTCTTCTGGTCAAAAACAAAGCAGGTCTATATACTTCTTATTCCATGAATTCTTCAGTTTAATAATTGCAGTATTAATTACTGTTATTTCTACTTGGTAGTTTCTCAATGTTTAACTCACATAATCACAAATTTAAATATCTCTCTTACTTTTTGTACTAAGCATAATAGGATGTCTTAGTAACTGAAGGGATCTGTAACAATGTTGGATGAAATTTGCTAATTGCACTCATGAATTTTGACATAATTTTTGATAGCTATAATTGTCATCATGAAGTACACATGATTTTGGTCTACCTGACTTTTTCTTTAAAGTTACACGTTGTTTCAAATTCCAAATCATGAAAGTCAAACTTTAATCGAGAAATCAACAGTTTGGTTTTCTGTAAAATTTTTGAAGACTTACACTTGGCTTCACCTCATCAAATTTCACTTAAAGTTTCTTCAAAACATGAAGACAAGGCTGGCATTTTGATTTAGAATTTCCTTAATACCACATGAGCAAATGGAAAGAAGCTTATTCATTCTGATCCTGCTACATGCTTCATGATAAATATTTGTCTAAGTAAAGTTAATACTGCTTTCAAATGTTCACCTTTCTAGAAGCATTTTTCAAATGTATTTACACATTTAAAGAAGTCATGATTTCATCAGATTCAGTGATTTCTCTAATGATGAAGGTCACTTTTCCTCTTTAGCATAATGGTGGTCTGGACTTCCAGGAGCCAACATGGTGGAATAAGCAGGAAATCACCTGAACTCCCCTATATTACCTTCCAAACATCTATCAAATAGCACCCCAAAAAGAATTCCTGAACAGCAGAACCAACAAAAGGATGGAGTGAAACAATTTTCTAGTCCAAGACAACTTAAAACATTAGCAGGAAAGGTCTGTCTCACTCAGGTAAAAGAGGAGTATATTTCTGGCGATCATCCTGACAAGCCAGCAGTTGGTCCTGTGCCCCAGAAAAAGTAGCACCAGGCAAATAGGCAGATATCAGCATCCCTCAGCACAGCACAAGGTGAACTACCACGCCACGTAGCACTGTGCAGCACCAGTCACTCCCACTGCCATCCCAGCCTCAGCAGAGCACTAAGATGGCTGCCTGACACCTACATCCCCAGGGAAGCACAAGAGTTCCCCATCCCCCATGTATCTCAGCACAGCACTGAGTGAATGAGCAAATGCCAGAACAAAGATGCACCCACCCCTGTGCAGCACCAGCTGAGCCACTAGACCCTTACAGTATCACACAATATCATCCATGACCCACACAAACTCCACTACCACCTCAGTGAAGCAACTGGCAAACTGCTAGACTCTGGAGGCCCTGGCACATCATAAGAGGTTCCCCCCCACCACCCCCCAGGTCTTAGGATAGCACCATCACAGTACCAAATCACTATGGTTCTCATTGATTGGCCAACAATAGGTCCCAGCCCACTTGGTCATTGTTTGGTCCCTGATGGTTCAGAGGGAGTGTAAATATCAATTGTTTCTGTTTTGACCAGAAACTCTGAGGGTCTTCCCCTCCCAGATTGATGTTTGCTTTTTTGACTAGGTAAAAAAGGCCATTCTTTGCCTCATGTATTCAAGAACTAAGGAAAAAGGAGGAGGAGGAGGAGGAGAACAAGAAAAAGAAAAGAAAAAAGGGGAAAAGAAATGAAAGTTAAAGAAGAGAATTATGAAAAAAATCAACAGTTACAAAACAAAACGAGAAAAGATGTATAAAAATTTCCTGAATAGAACTCCACAAAAATTAGATTGACTAAATGGAAAAGGAGGTAGAAAAGTGCATCAGTAATTAAGATGGGCTTTTAACACTTATTCAATCAAGTGCCTTTGAAGAGTTGGACCTTTGTTTCCTTGGTTAAATTAGGAGTCCTTAATGACCTCCTTGCCTCAAGTCTAGTTTACATGGGTTTCAGTGACATGTTTGTGACATCAGAGGCTTTTAGACCACATGGGTTTAAGTTGCATTTTTGTGACGATTTTAGATCATGTGGGTGAGTCGCATGTGCGACTCAGCTTTGACCCTGAACAAGATATATAGACCCAGAGGCTGGAGTTCTGCTTTGGAGCTCTGAGCCACAGGAGGAGTGGCACGTGACTCTGGGATAGCCGTGTCCAGCTCCCCAACTCGTGAACTCAGATGTTGGTGCTTTTTGGTAGCTATGAATTGTGATTTGGTCTTTTTCTAACGTATGTTTATATTTGTATTTGCTCTGAAGTTCAGGTCCCTGGCTTTTCCTCCCGAACTAAGTTAGTTTATATGTATATATTGGATTAAAATAAGATTGTTAACCCCTTAACTTTGCTTTCCTTAGTAAAGCAGATCAAAAGAGCCTGTGCTGCCAGTGTTCTTGTTGTTAGGCTTGTGTTGATCTTTCACTCCCACAGTGGCTGCTAGCCAAATTGTTGCAACAAAAAGCTAACTGAAGGAAATAACGCCTTAAAAGTTAGAATTGAACAAGTGAAAGCTGATGACCCAACAAGACATCAAGAGTCAAATAAGATCAAAAGAATGAAAAGCAGAAGAAAATATAAAATACCTCATGGGAAAACAACAACAAAAGACTGGAAACAAAGATTCAGGAGAGATATTTTAAGAATTATTGGACTACCTGCAATCCATGGTCAAAAAGGTTCTAGATATTATGCTTTAGGGTAGTATCAAAGAAAACTGCCCTGATATCTTAGAATAAGAGGGTACATTAGATATTGAAATCCCCCAATCACCTTTAGAAAGTGATTTCAATGTGAAATTTCCCCAGGAAGATTGTAACCAAATTCCAGAACTTGCAGGTCGAAAAGAAAATATGCCAAGTAGCCAGAAAGAAACACTTCAAATATCAGGGAGCCACAGTCAGGATTACGCAGGATTTAGCAGCTTTGATGTTAAAGGATTACAGGGCATGAGATTTTATATTCCTGAAGGTAAAAGAGCAAGGACTACAAGCAAAAATCACCTACTGGCAAAACTGAACCTAATATTTCAAGGGAAAAAAAATGGATATTTGATGAAATAGAAGGTTTTTAAGCTTTCCTGATGATTAGACCAGAGCTGAACAAAAAATTTGGTTTTCAATTTCAAGGTTCAAAATAAGAACAAAAAGAGAAAACACAAGAGATTCAATAAAGCTCAACTGTTTACATCCTCACATGGGAAGAGGATACTTGTAATTCTTTTCTTTCTTTTTATTAATTAATTTATTTTTAGTTTTCAACATTCATTTCCACAAGATTTTGAGTTCCAAATTTTCTCCCCATCTCTCCCCTCCTCCTACGCCAAGACAGTATGCATTCTGATTACACCTTCCTCCAATCTGCCTTTCCTTCTATCACCACCCCCCCATCCCCTTTCTGTTTTCCTGTAGGGCAAGATAGATTTCTATACCCCATTGCCTCTGTATCTGTTCCAACTTGCATGTAAAAACAATTTTTAACATTCATTTTTAAATCTTTGTGTTGCACATTCTCTCCCTCCCTCTTCACCCAGCCTCATTGAGAAGGTAAGTAATTCCACATAGGTTATATATATATATATATATGTAGTTATGCAAAACACCTCTATAACAGTTGTGAAAGACTATATTTCTCTCTATCCTATCCCACTCCCCATTTATTCTATTCTCTCCTTTGACCCTGTCCCTCTTCAAAGATGTTTGTTTCTGATTACCCCCTCCTCCCATTTGTCCTCCCTTCTGTCATTCTCCCTCCCCCATCACCTTGCCCCCTACTTTCTGGTAGGGTAATATAGATTTTCATGCCAAATTGAGCATGTATGTTATTCCCTCCTTAAGCCAAATATGATAAGAGTAAGGTTCACTCATTCCTTCACACCTCCCCCCTCTTCCCCATCCAATGGAAAATCTTTTTCTTCCTGCTTTTTTTGTGAGATAATTTACCCCATTCTACCTCTTTCTTTCTCCTTCTCCCAGCACATTCCTCTCTCTCACTCCTTAATTTTATTTTTTAGATATCATCCCTTCATATATCTATGTCTATCTATCTATCCACACACACATACACACACATACATATATACACATATACATATATACACACATGTATACATATATGTGTATATGTATGTGTATGTGTATATACGGAAATGTATATATACATATGCATATATGTATATATACACATATATGTGTATATATATGCAGATATACCACATATACACATATCTGTGTGCATGTGCATGTGTGTGTGTGTATGTATGTGTATGAACCTTGAGTCTTATATTGAGAAGTCAAATTTTCTATTCAGCTCTGGTCTTTACATCAAGAATGCTTGAAAGTTTTCTATTTCATTGAATACCCATTTTTTCTCCTGAAGGATTATACTCAGTTTTGCTGGGTAGGTGATTCTTGGTTTTAATTCTACCTCCTTTGACCTCCAAAATATCATAGTCCAAGCCCTCTCATCCCTTAATGTAGAAGCTACTAAATTTTGTGTTATTCTAATCGAGTTTCCACAATACTTGAATTGTTTCTTTCTGACTTCTTTTAATATTTTCCCCTTGACCTGGGAACTCTGGAATTTGTCTACAATATTCTTAGGAGTTTTTCTTTGGGAGCCACAGTGTCAGTGACTGCTTTTTCTTTCAGGAGGTGATGAGTGGATTCTTTCAATTTCTATTTCCCCCTGCCCCCTGCCCTGATTCTAGAATATTAGGGCACTTTTCCTTGATAATTTCTTGAAAGATGATGTCTAGGCTCTTTTTTTTTTTATCATGGCTTTCAGGTAGTCCAATAATTTTTGAATTCTGTCTCTGGGATCTATTTTCCATGTCAGTTGTTTTTCCAAGGAGATATTTCACATTGTCTTCTATTTTTCATTCCCTACATTTTGTTTTATATTTTCTTGATTTCTCATAAAGTCATTAGCTTCCATCTGCTCAGTTCTAATTTTTAAAGAATTCTTTTCCTGAGTGACATTTTGGACCTCATTTTCCATTTGGCCAATTCTGCTTTTTAAAGCATTCTTCTCTTTATTGGATTTTTGGACTTCTTTGGCCATGTGGGTTAGTCGACTTTTGAAGGGGTTATTTTCTTCAGCATTTCTTAGGATCTTCTTTAGTAAGCTGTTGACTCATTATTCATGATTTTCTTGCATCACTCTCTTTTCTCTTCCCAATTTTTCCTCTACTTCTCTTACTTGATTTTCAAAATCTTTTTCCAGCTCTTCCATGGCTTGTGACCAACTCACATTTTTCTTGGAGGCTTCGAATGTAGGAACTCTGACTTTGTTGTCTTCTGACTGTATGTTTTGATCAGCCTTGTCACCAAAGTAAAATTCTGTTGTCTGATTTTTTTTTCCTGCTGTTTGCTCATTTTCCCAGTCAATTACTTTTTAGCTCTTTGTAAAGGTAAGTCTTTGCTTCCAGTGTGGAGGGTGCACTGCGCCAAGCATCAGGGGTTTTGTGCAGCTGTTTTCAGAGATATTCTAGACACCTGTAAATTTTCATTTCTTCCAAAGTTGTATGATCAAAGGAGAGTTGTTTACTCCTCTCCTTGTCTGTGCTCTGCTCTGTGAGTGACCACAAGTACTCTTTTCTGCCTTGGAATTTTGAGAAGGGCTCCCTCTCCACCACCACCACAAGTTTTACTACATCAGCTCTCCTCCTTGTCCCAGGACCACCACCCAGAACTGTGATCCACATTGAATCATGGGCAAAGCAAGAGAATCCTGCCTCAGTGACAGCAAATAAATTCCTGTAATCCCCCTCTGATCAGCAACTGGATTCCCCCACTGTCTATGGCCAGAGATCTCTAGAAGCAGTCACTGTGACTGTGGTTGCCACTGCTGCCACCCTGGGGCTGGGGCCAGATAGTGCTCCTGTCTCACCCAGGTCCTAATGATCTTCTGCTCTGGATTTACTAGGGCCCCTCCTGTGCTAGCACAGTCCACGCTGGAAGCTTTTCTCAGACTGGTCCAACAGACCTTTCCTGTCTACTTTCCAGGTTGTCTTGGTCTGCCAACTTCTTTCACTCTGTCATTTTGTGGACTCTGCTGCTCTAAAATTTGTTTAGAGTCATTTTTTACAGGTATTTGGAAGGGTTTGGGGGAGAGCTCAAGCAAGTCCCTTCTTTACTCTGCCATCTTGGCTCCACCCTCATACTCGTAATTCTTAAGAATTGTATCACTATTAGTGTAGTTAGAAGGATGTCCATAGAAAGAGGGTGTTGGTATAAGGTGACTTTGAGGAGATGATATAAAAAAGTTAAGGGGTGAGAAAGAGAAGTACATTGGGAGCAGAAGGAAGGGAGAGATAGAATGACGTAAATTATCTCACATGAAGGGGCATGGAAGAGCTATTACAGGGAATGGGATGATGGGAGGGTAGGTGCTAGGCATTGCTTGAACCTTAATCTCACCAAAATTATCTCAAAAAAGGAAAAGCATACACAATTAGTTGGGTATAGAAATCTATCTTACCCTATAGGGAAGTAAGAATGGAGAAGATTAAGTGGGAAAGAAACAGAAAGCAGAACAGATTGGGAGGGGCCACCAGTGATCAGAAGCAAAACCCTGGTGAGGTGGGAGAGAAAAGAAGAGAGAGAAGGAAAAATAGGATGAAGCAAAACATACTGTTAATAATAATAAATGTGAATGTAAATGGGATGAATTCTCCCATAAATCAGAAGCAGATAGCCCAGTAGACTAAAAAACAGAATCCTACAATATGTTGTTTACAAGAAACATACTTGAAACAGAGAGAAACACACAGAGTAAAGGTAAGGAACTGGAATAAACTATATTATGTCTCAGTTGAAAAAAAAAAAAACAGCTTTCCCAACTTGCCTCAGCAGTGACAGTCACAGATATAACAACAGCATGTCCCACAGGAAATTCCCCACTCCAAGGCATGGGTCTCTGGGCGTCCTGCCTCAAAAGAGGAGCAGGAGGCATTGGGGAATGGTGGAGAGCTTCCCCAAAGATGACTCCACCAAACCCAACCACCTGATGGCCTTTCTGGCCTATAAGGTAGGCATGACCCAATTCATTTGAGAGGTAGACAGGCCTGGTCAAAGGTCAACAAGAAGGCAGTTGTTGAGGCCATTACCATTGTGGAGACACCCCTTATGGTCATTGTAGGCATTGTGGGCTATGTGCAAACCCCAAGAGGCCTGCAGAGCCTCAAAACCATCTTTGCTGAGCACATCGGTGATGAGTGCAAGAGGTGATTCTACAAGAACTGGCATAAGTCCAAGAAGAGGGCCATCGTGAAGTACTGCAAGAAGCGGCAGGACGATGATGGCAAAAAGCAGCTGGAGAAAGACTTTAACAGTATTTGTGTGTATTGATAGATAGATAGATAGATAGATAGACAGATGTAGATACAGATACACACACATACACACACACACACACACACACACACACATATATATTATATATATATATGTATATATATATATATAATTGTCTTTTTAATACATGATTAATATTTCCAATTTGCCCCTTGGGCCCATAGAACACTTTGTAAACTTGTCCTCATTCCTACTAGAAAGCAGCATATTTAAGTAAAATTTTGACCATGTCTACAAATGTATGACTCATTTTGTACCTATTGTTCACCGCTTCTTTATGGAAAGACGTGCTCCACAATGAAGTTGTCTGAAGTAATGACTGATCACTACACCAATCAGAGTACTGAAGGCTTTCAATGTTGTTTTCATGTTCATTATTGTAGTCAATGGGTAACTGGTTCTGCTTACTTTGCTATGAATAAGTTCCAATAACTTTTCCCAAGTCACTCTGAATTTATCGAATTCATCATTTTATAGGGTGTAATAATATTTCATTGCTTCATATATGAACAACACTTTGTTCATCCATTCACCAATCTATGGGCTACCATATTCTTTCCTTTTTTTTTTTTGCTGTTTTAAAAAGTGTTATCATCAATATTTTTGTATCTTTCCATTGGTCTTTAATCTCCTTGGGTTCTGCATATAATTTTTAGTTCACAAGATATTAATAATAACAAAAATGCTATAATTTTAAAAATAATTTACTCTGATGTATTTTGTTTTTGCACTGCTCACATTTCCCATGTAGCCCTTTCCCTTCCAACTCCTAGACGGAGAAGCTATTCACTGAACAACAAAAAAAAATGATACCATTGCCTTGCCATGATCAGTCAACCACTTGATTTAAGTTCTTACTTCTCTGTATTGTTTGATCTGACAATAACCCTTTCCATAAGTGTTTTTTTTTAAAAAAGGCAGATAAGAGAGCTGTTTGAGACTACATAGGACAAGCCAGATTCCTCATCCAGGCATTCTCATACCTGGGCCACATCTTTAAATATAAAAACCAGATGAATCTGTAAACTTTTCTTGTCTAACTAGTTCCCCTTTCCACATTTTGGGTACTAGTAAACTTTGCTTAGGGTGCTTACCTACAATATTTATTTCTCAGTACACCAATAAAATTTTAATGGTGAAAAAAGGAGACTATTAATGATCCTTAAGTACAATTTCCTTGTTTTACAGAAGAGACAGCTGAGATCTAGCAAGGTTAAGTGGTTTGCCCCAGGTAACATACTCAATAAGACAGATTTTAAGGGCAATGAATTAAACCTAATAATGATTAATTGTTGTTATCTTTGTTTTGTTGAGGAGAGGGTGAGAGACCAGGAGACCAGATCAGTGTCTTCCTTGGAACATTCCTTCTATCCATGCAAATTGGCATTATTATCTCTAGGAGTTGCCTGAGACAATGAGAAGTTAAATTATTTGCCTGGGGTCACGTAACCACTAAACACTGACTCATAAGAGGATGTATTGAGCCCAGGTTTTTCCTGAATTTTACCAGCTTTTTATTCACTGTTCCACACTGACTTGATTTTGCTAGATAATAAAATAAATTCTACAAGTGAAGGGGGATGAATGAAGATCTATGGAATAAACAAATGGGGGGGGTGGGTGAGAAGGAGAGGAGAGATCAAAATAGGAAAATCATAGATGTCAAGAAAAGTATTACATATAATGATCATGTATATTTGTACAATCAATGAACTGGACTTCTCTAAATATCTGATCTCCAGAAGTTGTAACATGGTGTGCCCTCATCCTCTCTTCTACTCCAGAAACAGAAAATAGTCTGTTTACTTTGTTTGGCATCTGAGAAAATAAGCCAGTAGAGATAATCTGAAAAAAAAAATAGAGACATAGAAAAAGATAATAGAAATAGATATGTATGTATGTATGTATGTATAATGTGATTTAACTTCAGATTGTTTTATTATTTAAAAATAACAGAAATGTTTAGAGAATTATACTGAGTCTGAAAAAAGGAATTTCTGCCTTGGTAGGTATTGATTTATGATTAGCAATTATACTTAGAACTGTTTATGGCATTCTAATTTAAATAAGTAATCCAGACCCTTGGCTATTAACGTGTGGAAATTTTGAATCCTTTGAAAAAAACATTTGCTAGTCCCACTGAGATTTCGAGAGTATTTGTGGGATATCAGTACTTTATCCTTTTTTTTTTTTTGATATTGAAAAGTTTAAACAGATTTGCCAGCTTAAGAAAATCAAATCCCTCAGAATCTTGTAAACTTTCCTTCTTCTTATGGTATATGCTGCAGCTCACACTCTTGTCACATAGAGGGCAGTTTATCCCTCTGAATTGCAGATTCCCTGCCACTAGTAGAGCCTTTCCCCAGACAGACAAAACTGAGTAGAGTCCAAAACATTATAATAACATTTGTCTCCGTTGTTGATGAGGGCCAGCACATATTAATTTGTCATTTGCTGCATATTTATCAACCAGATTGCAGACTATTGCCATACTGAGGCAGTTAAAAGCCTTTATTAAAACTGATGTTCTTCGGAAACATAATTTCTTTCGGCATACATATTATATTTTTGTTTAATATTTTTGATGCCTATCATGCTAATAATAGTTTAGAAGCTAAAAATAAAAATAGCCAAACAGAAATCATTGTGCTCTTTTTTAAAAAAAAATCCATTAATACGAAAGATGCTTCTCCTGCTACGTCAGGAAGTTATTTTCTTTCCTCTCTCACAGCGCCAGCCTTGAAATTTCTAAAATGAAACTGTATTACTGGTGGAACTGGTACAATAGCAACTGGTAGTTACCATGACAATCATAATTTTAAGGATTTTTGCCTGTGACCTTTACGGTAGAGTATCAGGAGGCAAATGCGCTGTACAGAAAAGCAGGCTAACAAGTGCAAGAAATCTTTTTTTATACGTTAAAGGAAATCTACCTGGGAACCTCAAAGTGTGAGAGGGCCCTTTTTAACATTTACATTTAGAACTGTGATAATAGTGTGTGTAATATTCTGTACCCCATTCACAAAAATAAACAAACAAATAAATAAATAATCTAAGGGGAAGGGGAATTCTACAGGTTTAAATATGAATGCCAAGCATAACAAATGATCAGAATATACAAATATACTTAGGATTTTGCCTTTGGGAAGAACATTGTTGTGGAATGAAGAAAGAATGATTTCTGCATGTGTATTTTTGTTATAATAATTTAATGGGATTTTAAAATATCTATAGTAAAACGCCATGATAAACGCTATTCATGATGTATAGAGGCAATTAAGGGATTACAGTCAATATATCACTGGACCTAAGTTCAAATCCTGATGCAGACACTTACTAGCTACTAACCCTGGGCAAGTCACTTAATTTGTCTCAGTATTGTTGTGAGAAACAAATGAGATAACATAAATGCTTTGTAAGGGTTAAAGGGTTAAATATATGTTGGCTATCATTATTCGGTATTGATTATTGTCTTTGTTTAGTCAATTAATCCTGTCTGACTCTTTGTGATTTCATTTGGGGTTTTCTTGGGAAAGATATCAGACTGGCCTTGCCATTTCCTTCCAGCTCATTGTACAGATGAGGAAACTGAGGCAAACAGATTAAGTGATGACAAGGGTCACAAAGTTAATTGAATGTCTGAAATAGAATTTGAACTCTATCCACTGTGCCACCTAGCTGCCTCATTAATTATTACTTGTAATAATTATTAATAATTGATTTCTCTGGTTACACAGTGACTATGCTCTAAAATATGGATTCTTAAGCTTTTTCGGTTTCATGGCAGTCTGGTGAAGCCCACAGACCCCTTTTCATAATAATATTTTTTAAATGCATAAAATACATCAAAATGCAAAGAAAACCAGTCATATTAAAGTAAATACATCAAATTATTAAATGAAAAGTTCATGGACCCCAGGTGTGGAACTTTTGATTCAAAGGGTATCTCATGATGGCATGGATAGACCATTTGATTGTTCCTACATTCTTCTGTCAATGAAATCACTATACTGTGAATTCTCTTGTATTTTAACCTATACTTTGAGGAAATCCATCCACTTATTAACTCTTTTATTTAAATAGTAGTGGATCTGATAGTAGTGCTTTAAGATTATTAGTAAATAATTTTTTTATGCATTAGTTCATTTGATGCTCACTCCAACCCTGTAAAGTAGGGGTCATCACTATCCCAATTTTTACAGATGAAAAAGCTGAGGCTTTTAGAGGTTAACACCTTCCCAGGAAAACATAGTTTATACAAGTCTGATATTGGATGTGAATATGGGCCTTCCTCTCTCCAAGTTCAGCATTCCCTGCCTCTGTCTTAGTATGCTCTAGTATGAAAACACACAAAGAAGTGAATGGATAAATGAATGGATAGCATGTAGTAAGCACCTTATGAGTAGTACAGTGAATAAATGCTATAACAATTCAGAGTACAAATAGATCACCTCAGCCTTGTGTAATCAGGAAAGGTTTAATGCAAGATGCAATATTTAAGTTGTTCTTTGAAAGATCTTGATGGAGAGAGCTACAACTAGGGAAGGGCATTTCCAACATCAGGAAGGTCAGAAGGAAGACAACAAATGCAAATCTTGAAATCTGTGATTTAAAACATGGTCCCAGATTTTCAATCAGTATGTGTAAGCTTAAGCGAGTCATTTAATGATGTTAGTCTTTGTTTTTCTGGACTTTAAAATAACGAGCCAAGACCAGACAGTCTTCTAGAACCCACTGAACTCTAACATAGTAATATTCTAAAGATTCCTAGCTGGTGGATCACAAGGAATTTGCAGATGATATAGCACAAATGAATAGTAATGTTGCAAGGGTATTCAGGTGCAGAAGGAGAGAAAAGATCTTTTGTGATAATAAATTTTTTAAATCCTCTTGAACTTCATTTTGGCCCCATGTTCTCTTCATAAATCAAGGCTGTCCTGGAAGGCATGGAATTGTTGATTAGGCCGATAGCTAAAAAGACTTTTGCCAGGCGTGTCAGTGATTTAAGTGGTGACTTGGCAATTGTACCTGAGTATTTCTAAAATGGTAATACAATCTTTGGACTAAATCTTAGTACTTTATGGAGCACACAGTCACAAACATTTATTAAGCAACTACTATGTTCCAGGCATTGTGTTAAGTTTTGGCAATTCAAAGAAAGGCAATCAATAGTCCCTGCTCCAAGGGAACGCATAATCTAATAGAGGAAATGTTGTGGTCTGTGGGTGCTGTGAATCCTGAGATGGAAGAGCAAAGGGCATGGGTCTGCCTCAAAAGAATTCAACCACTTGAGCCTTCTTTCAGTAAGAGACAAGGTTTATTGTGTTGCCAGTAGAAGATGGTCATGATTTTAACAATCTGTGCTATTTGTGATGCCAGTACAAGCAGGCCAGATTTAAGAATCTGAACAATTTAATGGGGATAAGAGGGACACTTTTACACAGAAAGACTGTGGGAAGATCTGGATACGATCTAGGAGTGACCAATAGCCTGGGGTGACCTGGAGGTAACAGAGGAGGGTTCTAGATGGGATTAAAGGTGGGAAGTAGCCAGGGGTATTCCAGAGGTAACAGACAATGAAAGGCAGGGCTGGGTCAGAGGTAAAAGAGAATTCAAGGTTGGGGCTGGGTCAGAAATGGAGCCACAATGGAGCCACAGTTGAAATGATTATTGAGTATCTAAGTAGGGCTGTATGGGAAGGTTCAGGAGCTGGGTTGTGTTTTTTGGGGGGTCCAGGTCCCATACCCTGTCAGAAGCAACATGCATATAACTATGTACAGACACTCTAAAAAATCATGTAATCAATTGGTAATGTATTTTTTTTAATTTCATGTAATCAAAATTATGAATTCTATTTCCCATAACCCCTTCTCTTGTTTGCATGAAATTAGCAATTTGTAATATGTTCTTTCTTAAGTTTTTTTTTAGTTGCATGCCCAATTCATTGATCTGTTCTTTCTCTCTTTTATTAATGTATATATTTATAGATAAAATTTCCCCCTAAGTACTGCTTTGGCTGCATCCCACAAATTTTGGAATGTGGTCTCATTGGTGCCATTCTCTTTAATGAAATTATTGATTGCTTCTATAATTTGTCCTTTGACTCACTCATTCTTTAGGATTAGGGAGAGGGAGAGGGAAAAGGGCCACCCAACTGGCTGGGTCCACACTCAGGCAGCTGGGACTACTCATAGGTTATGTTTGTCTTTCATTTTCAAAGGGGACCATGACATCAGGGAAAAGATGACATGACTTACAGTTGACTTTGACTTGAGTGAGGGAGGGCTGTGAATGGTCACCAGCCTCACTTCCTCCTCCAGAGCCATCAGGGTCCAGTGGTCAGATATTCATCAGGGTGACTGGAGATGGCCCAGGATGCATTGGGAGACCCTGGCCCTTTTAGGCTAAGGACTTTTCAGGTTCTCACTTAGAGTGAGGTAAAGCCCATTCAGTGAACAGGCCTCTTAAAGAAGTGAGTCAAGGGATGGCCCCTTTAATTTAAAAAAAATCAAACTGGGAGGGGAAGACCCACAACTTTGCTAGACAAAAGAGAAACAGTTGCTATTGACATTCCGTTGGAGCCAGGAGGGCCCAAAATATAGCCATGAGGTGGTGCTTGGGCAAGGACCTATTGTGGTCCAAACTATGAGCTCCAGAGTGAACTGGGTTTAAGGTTTGGTCTTTGAGAAAAGAGACAACTGTTTGATTTTTTTTTTTTAATTAAAGGGGCCATCCCTTGACTCACTTCTCTAAGAGGCCTATTCACTGAATGGGCTTTACCTCACTCAAAGTGAGAACCTGAAAAGTCCTTAGCCTAAAAGGGCCAGGGTCTCCCACTGCATCCTAAGCCATCTCCAGTCATCCTGATGAATATCTGGCCACTGGACCCAGATGGCTCTGGAGGAGAAAATGAGGCTGGTGACCTTGCACAGCCCTTCCTTACTTAAAGTCAACTGCAAGTCGTGTCATCATCTCCCTGATGTCATGGTCCTCTTTGAAAATGAAGGACAAGCACAAGCTTTAGGATTAGATTATTTATTTTTCAATTAGTTTTTTTTTGGTTTGTTTTTTTATCTGTGCTTCCATGGCCTTTATTAAATGTAAACATTCTTTATACAGGATAAATTAGAAATGATCAACTGAGGAAAGTAACTAAATTTAAACAGGATTGGGAAAGACTTCTGGTAGAGCCTGAAAGTTAAGCTAGTACGTAAAGGAAGCCAGTGAAGCCAGGAGGGAGAGGTTATCATGCCCTCCAGTACAACTAAGGTTAAGCTAGATAGTCCCTAAAAGGTAACAAATACAGAATTTGATTTACCTGGGGACAGGGCAAGGCTCAACAGCTCCTGCCTGGACAGAGCTTCCTGGTAACCTTTAGCTTCATTGATGTGGCTTCCTGATAACTTAAGGGCATAAAAACTGCCCAACCCATCTAAAGTTCTACCTTTTAAAATGAGTGGATAAACAGACAATCAGTATCACTATGCATTTCCCTATGAAGATGATGAGGGTGACCCAACCAAAAGGCATTGTACAAATGCTACTATAATTTCAATAAATATCTTTCCTATGTAAGGACTATGAAAACCTTTTGTGATCTTTTCAATGGACTATGGGTCTTTCATTTGATCCCAACATGGATCTAAATAAATAGAATGCTTCTATGGGTCTTACTCCTAAGAAATGAGAAAACATTGAATAATTATTATGAAATGATTTTATTTAAAAAATGTGGGGCTGACACTTCACTATACTCTACCACTTTATTTACATTGTTTTGACCACACATGCCAAGTAACTTGCCCCGTGCCAAATTAGAAGAATGAACTAAGGGCTGAAAAGCAGACACTTGTGTGAGCTCCCCGCCAGGTCCCTCCAAAAAACTATAAAAAATGGCTCTGAAAAAACTCTAGAACTGCAGAACCCACAAAATAGCAGAGGGAAGCAGGGATCTAGCCCAGGACAACCTGGATGGTCGCTGGATGAGGTCTATCTTGAACAGAGCAGAGGGGAGTGGAGCTCAGCGTGGGCGCCGGAAGGACCAACCAGACCAGCACAGGCTGGAACAGGCCCTAGCGCCCTGAATCAGTGAGCTGTGGCAGTTACCAGACTTCTTAACCCACAAACACCAAAGACAACAGAAAAGGTTAGTGGGAAAAGCTGTGGGGGACAGAGTTCACGGTTCGGCCACTTCCCCAGGGGCAGCGGGGGAGGTGCAGCTACAGAACTACAGCTGCAGTTACTTTTGGCCCCAGGCCCACGTGATGGGAGGAATTAAGTGCAGGATCAGAGCAGGAGTGCAGAGCCTGCTTAAGATTTGCATCAGGTACGGGTTGGTGGTTCTTGAGGAAGGAGGACTGCTGGTGTGGCAGAGCTGGCTGTATAGAAATAGCTCTGAAATCAACAGCACATCCCCTCAAGCTTGGAACAAAGTACTCTTTGCTCTACAAGCAGTCATACCCTGACAAAAACTCAAGGGTCAAGTAAGTTGGCTGGGAACATGGCCAGGCATTGAAAACCCACTCAGATTCAGTCTCAGACTTTGGAATCTTTCTTTGGTGACAAAGAAGACGAAAACATACAGCCAGAAAAAGTCAACAAAGTCAAAGAGCCTACAACAAAAGCCTCCAAGAAAAACATGAACTGCTCTCAGGCCATGGAAGAGCTCAAAAAAGATTTGGAAGAGCAAGTTAGAGAAGTACAAGAAAAATTGGGATGAAAAATGAGAATGATGCAAGAAAACCATGAAAAACAAGTCAATGACTTGCTGAAGGAGAAACAAAAAAATGCTGAAAAATACACTGAAGAAAACAACACCTTAAAAAATAGACTGACTCAAATGGCAAAAGAGCTCCAAAAAGCCAATGAGGAGAAGAATGCCTTGAAAGGCAGAATTACCCAAATGGAAAAGGAGGTCCAAAAGATCATTAAAGAAAATACTACCTTAAAAATGAGAATGGAACAAGTGGAAGCTAGTGACTTTATGAGAAATCAAGATATTATAAAACAGAACCAAAGGAATGAAAAAGTGGGAGACAATGTGAAATATCTCATTGGAAAAACCACTGACCTAGAAAATAGATCCAGGAGAGATAATTTTAAAATTATTGGACTACCTGAAAGCCATGATCAAAGAAAAAGAGCCTAGATATCATCTTTCAAGAAATTATCAAGGAGAACTGCCCTGATATCCTAGAGCCAGAGGGTTAAATGGAAATTGAAAGAATCCACCTATCACCCCCTCAAATAGATCTCAAAAAGAAAATTCCTAGGAACATTATGGCCAAATTCCAGAGCTCCCAGGTCAAGGAGAAAATAATGCAAGCAGCCAGAAAGAAACAATTTGAGTATGGTGGAAAAACAATCAGGATAACATAGGATCTGGCAGCTTCCACATTAAGGGACTGAAGTGCTTGGAATACAATATTCCGGAGGTCAATGGAACTAGGATTAAAACCAAGAATCACCTACCCAGCAAAACTGAGTATCATGCTCCAAGGCAAAATATGGATTTTCAATAAAATAGAGGACCTTCAAGCTTTCTCAATGAAAAGACCAGAGCTGAATAGAAAATTTGACTTTCAAACACTAAAATCAAGAGAAGCATGAAAAGGTAAACAAGAAAGAGAAATCATAAGGGACTTACTGAAGTTGAACCATTTTGTTTACATTCCTACATGGAAAGATGATGTATATGATTCATGAGACCTCAGTATCATAGTAGCTGAAAGGAATATGCATATATATGTGTATGCATATATATATACATATGTGTGTGTCTATGTATGTATATATGTAGGTGTGTGTATATATATATGTGTGTATGTATGCATACACACACACACACACAGGGCACAGAGTGAGTTGAATATGAAGGGATGATATCTAAAAAAATAAAATCAAATTAAGGGATAAGAGAGGAATATATTGAGAGAGGGAGAAAGGGAGAGATAGAATGGGGTAAATTATCTTGAATAAAAGTGGCAAGAAAAAGTGGTTCTCTTGGAAGGGAAGAGGGGGCAGGTAAGGGGAAATGAGTAAATCTTGCTCTCATCGGATTTCACCTGAGGAGGGAATACCATACACACTCAATTGGGCATCTTACCCCACAGGAAAGAAGGAGGAAGATAAAAAACGGGGGACGATAGAAGGGAGGGCAGATGGGGGGAGGAGGTAATCAAAAACAAACACTTTCAAAACGGGACAGGGTCAAGGGAGAAAATTCAATAAAGGGGGATAGGTTAGGAAGGAGCAAACCATAGTTAATTTTTCACGACATGAGTATAGTGGAAGGGCTTTACATAGTGATACACATGTGGCCTAGGTTGAATTGCTTGCCTTCTTGGGGAGGGTGGGTGGGGAGGGAAGAGGGGAGAGAATTTGGAACTCAAAGTTTTAAAAGCAGATGTTCAAAAACAACAACAAAGAAAAAAGTTTTTTTTTTCATGCAACTAGGAAATAAGATACACAGGCAATGGGGCATAGAAATTTGTCTGGCCCTCCAAGTGAAGAAGGGAAAGGGGGATGGGAGGGGAGTGGGGTGACAGATGGGAGGGCTGACTGGGGAACAGGGCAACCAGAATATATGCCATCTTGGAGTGGGGGACTGAGGGCAGAAAGGGGGAGAAAATTTGTAATTCAAACTCTGGTGAAAATCAATGCTGAAAATTAATATATTAAATGAAAAAAGGAAAAAAAAAGAAGAATGAACTAAGACAAGGCATGTTTAATTGTAAGAACACCTTGGAGTTTTATGGCTACTCTAAGATTAGCCCAGGTTTCTGGTTTTTTCTGGTTTGTTTTTTTTTTTTGGAGGAGGGAAGGCAAGACAATTGGGGTTAAATGACTTGCTAGTAAATGTCAAATGTCTGAGGTCGGAATTTGAACTTAGGTCCTCCTGACTCCAGGGCCAGTACTCTATTCATTGAGCCACCTAGCTGCCCCAGTTTCCATTTTTTTAAAAATTAATTTATTTAACATATTTAGTTTTCACCATTGATTTTCACAATAGTTTGAATTACAAATTTTCTCCCCATTTCTACCCTCCCCACCACTCCAAAATGGCATATATTCTGGTTGCCCTGTTCCCCAGTCAGCCTTCCCTTCTGTCACCCCACTCCCCTCCCATTCCCTTTTCCCTTCCTTTCTTGTAGGGCAAGATAAATTTCTATGCCCCATTGCCTGTGTATCTTATTTTCTAGTTGCATGCAAAAACTTTTTTTTTGTTGTTTTTGAACATCTGTTTTTAAAACTTTGAGTTCCAAATTCTCTCCCCTCTTCCCTTCCCACCCACCCTCCCTAAGAAGTCAAGCAATTCAACATAGCCCACATGTGTATCATTACGTATAACCCTTCCACAATACTCATGTTGTGAAAGACTAACTATATTTTGCTCCTTCCCAACCGATCCCCCTTTATTGAATTTTCTCCCTCAACCCTGTCCCCTTTCCAAAGTGTTTGTTTTTGATTACCTACACCCCCATCTGCCTTCCCTTCCATCATCCCCCCCTTTTTTTTCATCTTCCCTTTTCTTTCCTGTGGGGTAAGATACTTAATTGAGTTTGTATGGTATTCCCTCCTCTGGCCAAATTTGATGAGAGCAAGATTCACTCATTCCCCCCTCACCTGCCCTCTCCCCTCCTCCCACAGAACTGCTTCCTCTTGCCACCTTTATGCGAGATAATCCACCCCATTCTATCTCTCCCTATCTCCCTCTCTCAATATATTCCTCTCTCATCCCTTAATTTCATTTTATTTCTTTTAGATATCTTCTCTTCATCTTCAACTCACCCTGTGTCTGCTCTCTCTCTCTCTCTCTCTCTTTCTCTCTCTCTCTCTCTCTCTCTCTCTCTCTCTCTCTCTCTCTCTATATATATATATATATATATATATATATATATATATATATACACACACACACATACATATATACATACATGCACATTCACTTATATATACACATATATACATAAACATATATATATATATATATATATGCATATTCCTTTCAGCTACTATGATATTGAGGTCTCATGAATCATACACATCATCTTTCCATGTAGGAATGTAAACAAAACAGTTCGACTTTAGTAAGTCCCTTGTGATTTCTCTTTCTTGTTTACCTTTTCATGCTTCTCTTGATTCTTGTGCTTGAAAGTCAGATTTTCTATTCAGCTCTGGTCTTTTCATTGAGAAAGCTTGAAAGTCCTCTATTTTATTGAAAATCCATATTTTGCCTTGGAGCATGATACTCAGTTTTGCTGGGTAGGTGATTCTAGGTTTTAATCCTAGCTCCATTGACCTCTGGAATATTGTATTCCAAGCCCTTCGATCTCTTAATGTAGAAGCTGCCAGATCTTGGGTTATTCTGATTGGGTTTCCACAATACTCAAATTGTTTCTTTCTGGCTGCTTGCAGTATTTTCTCCTTGATCTGGGAGCTCTGGAATTTGGCGACAATATTCCTAGGAGATTTCTTTTTGGGATCTATTTGAGGAGGCGATCAATGGATTCTTTCTATTTCTATTTTGTCCTGTGGCTCTAGAATATCAGGGCAGTTCTCCTTGATAATTTCTTGAAAGATGATATCTAGGCTCTTTTTTTGATCATGCCTTTCAGGTAGTCCAATAATTTTAAAATTATCTCTCCTGGATCTATTTTCCAGGTCAATGGTTTTTCCAGTGAGATGTTTCACGTTGTCTTCCATTTTTTATTCATTCCTTTGGTTCTGTTTTATAATATCTTGATTTCTCATAAAGTCACTAGCTTCTACTTGCTCCATTCTAATTTTTAAGGTAATATTTTCTTTAGTGGTCTTTCGGACCTCTTTCTCATTTTCGTAATTCTGCCTTTCAAGGCATTCTTCTCCTCATTGGCTTTTTGGAGTTCTTTTGCCATTTGAGTTAGTCTATTTTTTAAGGTGTTGTTTTCTTCAGTGTATTTTTCAGCATTTTTTTTTGTTTCTCCTTTAGCAAGTCATTGACTTGTTTTTCATGGTTTTCTCGCATCCTTCTCATTTCTCTTCCCAATTTTTCCTGTGCTTCTTTAACTTGCTTTTCCAAATCCTTTTTGAGCTCTTCCATGGCCTGGGACCAGTTCATCTTTTTATTGGAGGCTTCTGTTGTAGGCTCTTTGACTTTGTTAACTTCTTCTCTCTGTATGTTTTCGTCTTCTTTGTCACCAAAGAAAGAATCCAAAGTCTGAGACTGAATCTGGGTTCCGTTTTAGCTGCCTGGCCATGTTCCCAACCAACTAACTTGACCCTTGAGTTTTTCAACGGGGTATGACTGCTTGTAGACTAAAGAGTTCTATGTTCCATGTTTGTGGGGGGGATGCACCAGCTCTGCCACAGCAGCACTGTTCCTTCCCCAAAACCCCCAATCCGGACTGGGCTTAGATATTCAGCAGGCTGTGTGCACTTGCTCTGATCCACCACTTCATTCCTCCCACCAGGTGGGCCTGGGGCAGGAAGCAACAGCAGCTGTAGCTGCCCCACCTCCGCTGCCCCCGGGGCTGGAAGCCAAACCGGGAACTCCTTCCACTCCTGCAGCTTTTCCCACTAACCTTCTCAGCAGTCTTTGGTGTTTGTGGGTTGAGAAGTCTCGTAACTGCCGCAGCTCACTGAATCAGGGCGCTAGGGCCCCCTCCGCCTGGCTTCTGGTCTGGATGGTCCATGCCGCTCAGGCTGGGCTCTGCTCCACTCCGTTCCCAGCTCCCAGCACCCAGCTCCCAGCTCCGTGTGGGATAGACCTCACCCAGAGACCATCCAGGCTGTCCTGGGCTGGAGCCCTGCTTCCCTCTGCTGTTTTGTGGGTTCTGCAGTTCTAGAATGGTTCAGAGCCATTTTTTATAAGTTTTTGGAGGGACTCAGTGGGGAGCTCACACTAGTCCTTGCTTTCCAGCCCCCATCTTGGCTCCACCCCCATAGCTCCCCCAATTTCCATTTTTTGATAAATGTGCTGAAGGTAAGTTTACATAAAATAAAACCCAACTCCTGGTTTAATGCTGAAGTCATCTAAAGAAGCTTCTAGATTGATACTATCTTGAGTTTAGAACTGACTGTTCACCTTTATCTCAGATAATCTTGAGGCTTAATTGCCTTCTTAAAACCCATAATTTCTAGAGCAAATTTCTAAACTTGATATCCAAACAGGCTGGACTCCAGAACAGGACAGTAAGGCACCATTTGCTTTGATACTTACCACATAGCATTCAGTACTGTGACACTATTATAAATCAAAATGTCAGCACCCTGGATTGTATTTAGAAGTGAATCAGCAGGCAGGGAAGGCTATCGAGCACAGATGTTATGTGCTTAGAAAGACTTATGACCTCAAGTAGATTGCCATAGTCATTGAGTACCATCTGGGGCTTCTGGGTGGTGGTCAATATTATCACAATGTAGTTAATTGCAGTCATTTCTCAGTTATTCAGGAAATATTGAGAGATGGACAAAGTGGGAGATGTATAATTCCAAATGACATATAATCAATGTATGATATTAGTCAATATTGCAAGGCATTCATTTAAAATGTACTCTTTATGCACAGGCATATTTGGAAATACATAATTTTCAATCAACCAAAATAGTTTTAAGAATGCATTATAATATAAAATATTGTGATTACTGTATACTAAAAATATACTTTCAATAGTCCTAAAAATGACATAAAAGAGGTATCATGACTTTCTGACTCATAGGAGAATTAGGAATCAATACCAGAAAGTGGCAAATTTGAATTTTAATATTTTCTCTTTAGATATAATCAAAATAACATTAATACTAATAAATAGTAAAATAGTCCAAAAACAACTGAAGAAGGAGAAATAAAAGGTCGAATTTGCCAGCATTGGGCTATACGATTTTTTCTTGCACAGTGATAAGAAAGACCTACACAAGCTTGGTGTTGTGAGAAGAGCAAGAGTTACTTTTAACAGGTTAAGTTGTAATGTGTAAAGTTTATGTAACAATTTAGATTTTTGTTTTTTTTTTTTTTCATTTCCTGCGCTAATACACAAAGCAACTTATCTCAGTAAATAACATAATTTTAATGCTTTTTATAGGGACAAAGGATGAGATTAGGTAACAGAAAAGGTAGGACCAACTTTGTTCTTAACTTTTCTTATACTACTGTGAAGTTTAAAAAAAAAATGAACTTAGGGACTTCCAGGAAAGATGGCAATACCAGAAGTTCCAACCTATTCTGTTCTGTTTCCCAAGGAAGCCCTGTCGGGAGGTCACACAGTTCTGCTTTGATCCCTTAGCTTTAGTTTCTGCCATGGCTCAGACCAGCTGGCAGGTGCAGCTGCCACAGGAGCCTAGTCACAGACCTAGTCTAAAATAGTGCTTGCCAGATTCTCAGTACCCACCTCAGAGGAAGGATATCACCCTCCTGCATTGTTGATATCAAGGAATATGTCTAGTATTGCACAGGCCTTACACATGTGGTAGAGCATTTATTACAGGGATGGTTGGGGTAGGAACAAGATTATAGCAATTTAAGTGGTATACTTACACATAGATACGAGGTGAGAAGTAGGAAAATTTGGAGTACTCTGATAGCACGGACCCTGGATTTGGAGGAGTGCTTTAATATGAGGTTTCCAGGGGGTCAAGTTTTTGGGTTTTTTTGGCTAGTGGCCCACTGATCATGAACCACATAGAGGCTCGGTTGCTCTTTTGAATCCTATGTATTCACGCAGGTCTCTAGTCTTAGTTACCAAGTGAGAATGGAGAGGGAGAGACTCAGTGAAGTATAGAACTGAGAATGTCTGTAATGTCTTTTAGTATTAGCTCTTAAAGAGCCAGAATGATTTCATGATGGCATGGTCAGTAAGAACACCAAACATGACTTATTCCACAAATATGTCTTAGCTCTCCTGAGAACTACCTCAAGAATAACAGAGTTCCAAAGGAGACAAAATCATATATATATTATATATGTGTGTGTATGTATATGTAGGTACAGATTTAGATATGCATATATGTATATACGCACACATACATAAATACACACATATGTATATACACACATATATGTGTGTATGCATATATGTCTATGTATGTATATATGTGGGTGTCTTTGTGTGTATGTGTGTGTGAGTATGTGTGAATGAACTCCACCATTATGAATGAGCTCCACCATTATCCAGGACTACACTGGAAAATGAACTGCATCCTAAGGACATCTTTAAGACTAAAGATTTCCCAGTTGGAGACTGACAGTTGAAGGCAGTATCCACTCCAGGTATAAAATCTTCTAGGAGATGATATTAAAGCCAACACTATCTCTGGTAGTGGCTATGCCAGAATGCAATCTAAGGCCAGCTTGAGGAGAGCTGGCTACAGAGTGTGGCAATGAGTAGTACTGAGTTTCAGCTCAAATTCCGCTCCTGGTCACAAAATAGAGTTATAGAAGGAGACAGGGCCTGGACTCAGGCAGTTCCCTAAACAAGGAGTACAGTAGGAGAAATGGGACAAAGAAACAACCAAATCATCCCAAATTGTAAAAGGGCAGCCGTATCAACATTATAAGGTGTATGACCTAGTAACAACACAGTGGCAAAAAGAAGACATAGATCATAGAGGATAGAATCATATCTTAACCACCCACTTAGGACTCCAGGCTAAAGAAGCGAGTAAACACAAGAAAAATCCTAATACAATGAAGAAATAGCGTGGTTTAAGAGAACCCCAAGATAAACTCTCAGAAGAAATAAATAATTACGATAATTGTAAATACAAACCCTGAAGAACAGATTTTTTAAACAGCCTTCAAAAATAAAGTGAAGAAAAAAAGGAAGGGTTGAAATAAGAGACTTTTAAAAAATGAATTTATAGCACTTGGAAATATATAGGACAGTTAAAAAATAATGGAAAACCATAACCCAAAACCATATCACGAAAATTCAAAATTTAAGAATAATACAACAAATATTAGAACAACATAAAAAAACTGAAAAAGTAAAATATCATATGTGATATCTACTATCAAAACCATACAGAATGAAGAGACATAATTTGAGGACCATCCATCCTAGATCATTGCCTTATCATGGTGGAAGGGCTGGCAGGGCCCAGTGAAACTATGATATGACATGCAGAGTTACCCATGACTGACAGGTCATAGTGGAAAATTCAGACAAAAGGCGATCCCCTGGAAAAGGAAATGGCAAAGTACTCCTGTATCCTTCCCTATAAAACCTCATGGACCATATTTAAATGATAAAAGGTAGACATATGAAGATGAGCCCCTTAGATGAGAAGGTGTCCAACACATTCTTGGGGAAGAGTGGAGGACAACTACAAGTAGCCCCAGTACTAACAAAGTATCTGGGCAAAGCCAAAAAGGAAGCTCAGCTGTGGATGTGTCTGGTGACAAAAGGAAAAATTCAATGCTGTAAAGATCAGTATTGAATAGGAACCTAGAACGTAAGTTCTATGAGCCAGGGTAAGCTACATATCAAACAGGAT
This sequence comes from Trichosurus vulpecula, assembly GCF_011100635.1. Classification (NCBI taxonomy): domain Eukaryota; kingdom Metazoa; phylum Chordata; class Mammalia; order Diprotodontia; family Phalangeridae; genus Trichosurus; species Trichosurus vulpecula. Next base: position 378,640,961 of record NC_050576.1, read on the forward strand.
ATGGAAAGTTTAAACATGGACATCCTGTGAATTTACCTGTTCCCATCTATCTAAGTTCGCTGACACCCAAGATGTCCATGTTTAAACTTTCACATGATCATTACATCATGTAGATTTATCAGTATTAATTTTCTCTCAGCCTTTTTGTTTTTTTTAGCAACTATGAGATCTGGGATTTTTATTCCAAGTCTTTGATATTCTTTCTTCCATCTACATATAACATTGAAAATGTTATATCTTGCATGAACCTCCTTGGTATAGACTTGGTCAGTTGTTCTTTCAGCTTTTATTTTCTTTAGAGTATCTTCATTAGTGATTGTGAAATTTCAAAAGATTTCAAAAGAGGTGACCATTCCTAATGGTGAAAAGAGTTTATTGTAAACATATTAAAACATAGCAACCTAAGACTGATAAAGTCATTTGCATATATCATCTCATTTGATTACAACCACCCCTGGATTAATGATAAATCAGTACTACTCTTCTCTTAATTTTACAGATAAGGAAACTGAGGCTGGGTGTTTAAGTGACTTTCCAGGGTCACACAGCTAGTAAGCATGTGGGGTAGGACTCAAACTCAGGTCTTCCAGTCCCTTAGTCTCACACTTTATTCCCTACACTACCTACCACACCTAATCTAGATCTGAAACTACAGCTTTATTAACTCTTTCTCATAACTACATTTAAAACTTTTGTCTGGTTGATGTGGATGATGATGACAACGATGATGACCATAACGACAATGGCAGTGGTGGTGGTGATGATGATGATATTCTGATAGTTGTTAATCCTTCAATTTCACCCATAAATGCCTTCATAATCTTTTTAGACGTTAGGATCTCTCTCCATGCTTCCTTTAAAATTATTTTTTTCTTCCACTGTTTCTTTGTGTCTCATGAGCAACACTTCTCATCTTCCATGATGATTTAAGTTATTACGAACAAATATGAAGAATATATGAATGTGGAGTTCCTTACAAAAGTATGTCTGTGATTAGCAAGGAAGTCAAGTGATGGCTGGTTGAGACAATTTCTGGACTGTTTTGTGCTAGTTGTCCTGGCATTTGACTGACAGTGTTTAAACTTATTTAGAAAATGGTAGTAGTATGTGTCGATGTCTGTCCTTTTTATCCATTCCACATTTTTCAGTAGCAATGGCTTGTTTAATTATGTCAAGGAGGCATTTTGAGAAGTGAATACAATATTATAATCATATTTTAATCCTTTTGATTTATAATTAATTTTGATTTTTTCATAAATTTTAAGTATATAATCTCCCTCCTACTTCTCCCCTTTAAAATAAAAAAAGAAAAAAATAAGAAAATTCTCATGATAAGTATGTGTCAAGCAAAATATATTTCCTAAGTGTTATGTCTCATTCTTCATCTTGATTTCCTCACCTCTATACATAAAAGTGAGTAACTGTCTTCATTGTCATTCCCCTTTAATAGTTTTTGTTGTCTTGATCAAACTTAAAAATCTATAAGAAGTTATTTATCTTTAGAATATTATTGTTGCACAAATTGTTCTCCTGGTTTTGTTGTTTTCACTGTGTATAGGTTCATGCAAATGTTCTCAAGTTATCTCTGAAACTGTCTCATTTGTAATTTCTTAATGCAAAAGAAGTACATATACATACATATGTGTATATAGATAGTATTCCACTAATTCGTAAGTCATAATTTGTTCAGTTATTTCTCCACCCTGTAGTTTCCAATTCTTTTACACTATATCTGCACACACTCATATATTCACATAAGATCCATTCTCTTCATTTGACCTCTATGGGACATAGACCTAGTAATGTCATAGCTCAGACAAAGTATATACACAGTTTAGTAACTTGGTTTATTAAATTTTTTATTTTTAGTTTACAACACTCAGTTCTACATGTTGAGTTTCAAATTTTCTTGCCTTCCCTCCTCAACCCCCCAAGATGGTATGTAGTCTGATATAGATTCTATATATATATATCTTCACATTAAACTTACTTATACAATAGTCAAGCTGTAAAGAAGAACTATGACCAATGGAATGAATCATGAGAAAGAAGATACAAAACCCCCCCAAAAAAGAGGAAAAAAAAGAGAGCAAATAGTTTGCCTCAATCTGCATTCTGACTCCATAGTTCTTTCTCTGGATGTAGCTAGCTTTTTTCCATCATCAGTCCTTTGGAGCTGTCTTTGAGCCTTGTACTGCTGACAAGAGCCAAGTCTATCAAAGTTAGTCATCACAGAATCAATATGTCTGTGGATGTATAGAATGTTCTCCTGGTTCTTCTCAGCATCAGATCATGTAGGTCTTTCCAGGTTATTATGAAGTCTGTATCTTCCCTATTTCTTATAGGACAATAGTATTCCATTACATTCATATACCACAGCTTGTTCAGCCATTCCCCAATTGATGGGCATCCCCTTGATTTCCAATTCTTTGCTTCCACAAAAAGAGCTCCTATAAATATTTTTGTACGTACAGGTCCCTTTCCCACTTGTGTGATTTCTGGGATACAGCCCTAGGAGTGGTATTGGTGGGCCAAAGGGTATGCACATTCTTATAGCCCTTTGGGCACAGTTGCAAATTGCTCTCCAGAATGGCTGGATCTGTTCACAATTCCACCAACAATGTATTAATGTTCCAATTTTCCTACATCCTCTCTAGCATCTATCATTTTTCTGTTTTGTCATGTTAGCCAATCTGACAGAAGAGGTATGGTACCTAAGAGTTGTTTTGATTTGCATTTTTCTAATCAATGGTGATTTTGAGTATTTTTTCATATGCCTATAGATATCTTTAATTTCTTCCACTGAAAACTGCTTATTCATATCCTTTGACCATTTCTCAATTAGGGAATGGCTTTTATTCCTATAAATTTGGCTCAGTTCCCTGTATATTTTAGATATGAGGCCTGTGTCAGAGGCACTGGTTGTAAAGAGTTTCTCCCAATTTTCTTCTTGCCTCCAAATCTTTGCTGCATTGGCTTTGTTTATACAAAATCTTTTCAATTTAACATAATCAGAATTATCCATTTTGCATTTTGTAAAGCTCTATACCTCTTGTTGGGTTATGAATTCACAGTTTAGTAACTTTGAGGACATAGCTCTGAATTGTTTTCCAGAATTGCTAGAAAAATTCAGAATGCTACCAATAGGATTTAAATGTGCCTATTTTCCCAAAACCTCTTCACCATTTGTCATTTCCTTTTTTTTTAACATTGCACATCAAATGAGTGTAAAAATAGCTAAGTAGCATTTATATAGTGTTTTAAGACTTAGTACTTTTCATATGTAATGCCATATGATCTTAACAACAATCCTGTGAGCCATGTCCTATTATTATCCCATCTTATAGCTGAAATTTTGTTTTATCTTATATTTCCCTAATCATTAGTGAGATGAAACATTTTTCTTTATATGACTATTGATGCCTTGGACATTTTCCTTTGAATACTGCTTTTCATGTTGATTAAACATTTAGCAGTTGAGGAAAGGCTCTTATTCTTATAAATTTCATTCAATTCCTTATGTATCTTGGAAATTAGAAACTGGTGGTAAGGAATTTTCCCCATAGCAATATATTTCCCATCAAATATTATCTGCATTACTTTGATTATGAAAAACAAAAAAAAATAATAGAAATTTTCTTCTCTCTGATTTTCTCACAATCTCTTTTTTGGTCATGATCTCTTCCCCTATTTATAGATCTGAAAGTTATATTTGCATATAAACAGATATATATATATATATATATATATATATATGCATGTGTGTTTGTGTGTGTGTATGTGTATACACACACACACACACACACACACACATGGTCCAGGCTCCACAGATGCTTCTACAGAAATTCATTGTCACAGACTTTGAAAAATTTTTTGCCTTAATATACTAAATTGTGTCTCTAAGGCGATAATAATAATAAAACAAAAATTGTATTTATATAGCACCTTCTATATGCCAGATGCATTGCTAAGTGCTTTACTAAAATTATTTCCCAATAACCATGGAAGATAAGGGCTGTTATTATCCCCTGAGATTAAGTGACTTGCCCAAGGCCATATAGCTAGTAAATGAATTGGGGGGGGGGGTGGTGGCAGGAATTGAATCTATGTCTTCCTGATTCCATGACTGTATCAGTAAGGCAAAATTCATGACCTTGAGGATGACCATGAACATGCCTGAATGGTTCAGAATCTCAAAGTATAAGAAATTCTCTAGGTAGAAGGCAGAGGAAGTATAACATTTATTTAGACAGGAGAGAATCCCATCCCAGGACCATTAATTCCAATTCCATATAGTAGCAATAATATTCTAAAGCCAGTAAGCCCACCTTAATGTAGCAACAAGGAAATTATAACATAATATTATAGCAAGAAGCCAAGTCATTCTGTAACCTTCCCCCCTGCTAGGACCTTCCTGTAGACAATCACTCAGGAATCCTAATTCTTTGCTCAGTACTCTCTTCTGCAGCTCTGTAGACTCAGAGTTCCTACTCCTTCTCCTTGGGCTGAATTCTGATTCCTGTAGCTCTTGCTGCCTCAATGTCCTCTTGAAGTCTGCTTCTGAATCCTGCTGCTCTCAGTTCTGCTGCTTTGCTGCTCTCAGTTCTGGGCTCTCTGTTTATACAGTCCTAGCTGGCATTTGCTCGACTAGAACTCAGTGCACACACCATTGGCTCTGGTCTTAACAACTCCTCTTAGGGCTATGAGGGCTTCATGCCCAGCCCATATCAATTTTAACTAGCAAAAGATATGGGCCTGGGGCCTCATAGCTAGTTAGTGAAAAGGTGTGGACCTGCCTTTAATGAGGGCTCCTTTTTTGGCCCAACCTGAGGGCTATTCAATAGGCAGGAAAGATCTTTCACATACTGATTGGCCTTACAATGACCAGAGCTCTGTCCACTGTACCACCCAGGTGCCTGGAGATGTGTTATTTTATTTATTTTAATAGATGTTATGGTTTTTTTTTAAATTTTTACATCATTTACAATTACTCCTGCATCTCTCCCTCTCCCAGACAGTTAACCCTCACAGAAAAGCTTTGTTTTGTTTTTTTTAGAACAAGGAGGAAAAGAGGGGAAAATCATCAAAAGTGATAAATCATCAAAAATTCAATTAAAATTATGTCCAATGTTCCACACTTATGAGCTCCTCCACTTCTGCAAGTGGCAGGGAGACGTATTGTCTCATGTCTGTTCTTTGGAGAAATTTGTTCTTTTTAAATTTGCAACATTCATTTTTGCTTGCTTTTTAGTGATCATGCTTTTTTGTTACATTATTCTATTCATTGTGAGTTTTTTTTCTGACTCCATTTATTTAACGTTTTATCAGTTCATGTATATCTTTTCAAACTTCCTTGCATTCTGTATATTATGTGCTTCTTTCAGCACAAGACTATCCTTTTTAACCGTATATCTAAATACCTCGTTGTGATCTAGTTTTTTTTTAACCTTAAATTACTAAATTATATTTTTAAGGTATTTCCTTAAAAAGAATACCCAAAATATATGTAAGATAAATTTTTCTGAATGCATGAGACAAGCAATATATAGGAATGCATATAAAATTCACCTGATAGGTAATTATATTAATAGTCAAAAATAAATATTTTTTCCCCAGTTAGTATGTGGCTCTCACAGTGGGTTTGATGCTGGGCTTTGAGACAGGAAGACCCACCTTTTTGAGTTCAAATATGGCCTCAGACACTTGTAGCTGTGTGACTCTCTTTTCTCCATTTTCTCATCTGTAAAATGAGCTGGAGGAAGAAGTGGCAAACCACTCCAGTATCCTTTCCAAGAAAACCCGAAACGGACTCAAAAAGAGTCCGATATGACTGAACAACAACATGTTCCTATGCTATCTAATATTCAAATTTATTCTGTACAACAAAAATTCATTTTTTAATCATGAATAAAAAATTCTAAATTTTGCTTTCATGTATATTATCTTTTATTTTTTTAAATAGATGAATCACAAATTAAGTTGCTGAAGTAGCTTTAGGTTTTCTGCATTAGTAGCAATTTTGTTTTTCCTATCAAAACAGCTCCTAAGTTTCCTTACATTCCCAAGGCCCTCTTTTGAATGAGGATACCTAGTATAATTCCAAATTCCTGACTTAGTTATGTACTACATACATACTTCTTTTAAAAGTGCCACAGTTTAACATCTACAGTCGCAGTGGTAAATGTGTCAACTCATAATTTGAAAAGTTTGGGGCATATACTTAGAGATGATACTGGAAACAGAGGAATCCTAAGGTGCAGCCAATAAAAATTTAAAAACACAAAATTGTGACATTAAAAAAATGCTATTCTGATTTCAATTATTTGGTATGCATAATTACGAGGCTAAAGGTCAACGTCAAATTTGAGTTTTGAAGGCCAACATAAATGAACATTATTCTGAATGATTATGGTAGGTCTCTGTTGCAAGTCACTCCTCTTTCTCGAATCCCCTCTCCATAAAGGTGCTAACTTGAAGCATACATCTGACCATCACTCTCCTTCTTAAGAAACTCATTTCTACCTATTTCTTCTAGAGTAGGGATTCTTAACTGAAAACTTCTTATTTTCCCAAAATATTTTGATCAATGGAATTTATTTCCTGTATATTTTATTTTATACATTTAAAAATAATATTCGAAGATGGGGTACTAGGCTTCAACAGACTGCCAAAGGGGTCCATGATGAAAAAAAAAGTTTAAGAACTTCTGTCCTCAGTCAAAATACAAACCCCTTTATTTAACATGCAAATCCCTTCACAATTTTGCTGCAACCCTTGTTGTGTTTATCACATACTTCTCACCTTTACGGATTTTTCATTTTCCCCAAACTATCGCACTTATTGATCCTTACACTTTCTTTGTTCCTTTGTGGATGCTATCCTCCAGACTTGGAGGGCATTCCTTCCTCACTTGCACCTTCTACTTGAAACCTTTTCTGATCCCTTGACCCGTTACTAGTGTCCTCCCTCCAAAAATCATGCACTCATTTTAACATATATGTATTTTGACTCCTTTGATAGAACACAATCCATCCTCCACATAGCTGTCAAAGATTTATTTATAGATGGAAGGTCTGACTATGTTAAGCCCCTGTTCAAGGAGGCCTGGTGGCTTTTTATTGCGTCTATGAGAAAAAAAAAATATCCCTCTGTCTGGAATGTAAAGCCCTTCAAAATATGGTCCCAACTGATCTTTCCAGCTTTATAACACATTACTCTGCTCCACACACAGTGTAATCTATGTAGACTGACCTGATTGTTGTTCAGTTGTTTCAGTCATGTCCAAATCTTCATGACCCCGTATTTGGATTTTGGCAAAGATACTAAAGTGATTTGCCATTTCCTTCTCCAGCTCATTTTACAGATGATGGAACTGAGGCAAATAGGGTTAATTGAATTGCCCAGGGTCACATAGCTAGTGTCTGAGGTGGATTTGAACTCATGTCTTCCTAACTCTAGGCCTGGGGTTCTATCCACTGTGCCACCTGGCTGCCCAGACTAACCTGATCTTTACTCAAAAAAGAGGCTCTGCTTTCCATCACTGTTCCTTTGCATTGGTTATTCTTTATTGTCATATTGCTCTCCCTTATCACCAATACTTCCTAGAATTCCTGGCTTCCTATAAGACTCCACCCAAGAACATCTTCCTACAAAAAGCCTTTTCTGACCCATTCATAGTTGCTAGTGTCTTCAGACTCCAAATTACTGTGTATATTCTGTACATATTTATTTATGAATATTTTTCTCCTTCAACTCTGTTTGAATATTAACTCTTTGAAGGCAGGGACTATTTCGTTTCTGTCTTTGTACCTTTGGTGCCTAGGGTGATCATCCAGAACAATGTAGCCATTTAAAAATGCTTGTTAATTGGCCAAATAATTGTCTTTGTACCGCTGGATTTAGCCCAGTGCTTGGTTCAAAAAACACTTAATAATTGCTCACTGGATGTTTGAATAAAACTGAGAGTTTGGGGTACCTGGGGCAATATGGAAGACTGTTTAACTCTAGTTGGACTAGACTTTCCTGGTATTGCCAAGAAAGAACAAAGCCAAAGGATCCCTTTCCAATGTAGTGAAATTCTGCTAGTGAAATGGAAATCTATCTCCCCATGGTTGTGGGGTGTTTTACTGCTACCTGAGCCCTATAGCTGTTTTTATGAAAGCTCAGGGAGTAAGTTCTCATAGAACAGGTGGCCACTTACTCTCTCCTTCAGTAGCAGCCTAGTTTGCAAAGGAGGCCAGGTTGTCCCAGAGGAATTTTAGCAGGAAAACATGTAAAAGTTCAATGATGAAGACCTGGGGAATAAATATAAAAGCATGTATGAGCAAGAGTGAGCGCTCTAAGGAATACCACCTCAGCAAAAAGTTGCTAACTAGGCCAGGCACAAAGCATCCTAACTAGCTTAAATCACTTTTTGGAAAAAAAAAGAAATCTTTCTTATGTCTCCTCTCAACCTTCTACCCGCCTGTACACAAAACCCCCCAAGAGAATTTTAAGTATCAATTTGGAAGAGAGACTCAAGTTCAGCAATTTTTGCATAGGAGTTATCCTTTTTCATTCTTTCAGTGATAATGAACTCCTGAAGCTGCAAATAAATAAAACTGTTCTTTGCCACTACATAAAGTGTGCTGACTAAATAAAGATACTTTTCTTTTTCCTCTCCAATTTTGAGAATTCATTTTAATTTCAATGATATCTAGATACCAGAGAGAAGCTGCATGGAGTTGTCAATAGAAAACTGGCCTTGAAGCCAGATAGACTCCAAGACCAAATCCTGTCTCTGACATTTACTGGCTTTATTAGTGGGGCAAGTCATTTAACCCTTTAGTATATGAGGAAAATGACTCAGATTATAAATTGCAAAGAATAGGCCTACCTGGATACGTAGAAGTAAGTTTCTCATTTGTGTGTTTTCTAAGCACATAAATGACAGATTCTGTCCTCTTTTTAGATATTATAATGTACTGTGTTCACATGTAATATGTTTTGTTCCTTTGCCTTCCTTATGCAGCTTTAATTTTTAAAAAATCCTTATTTAAGTCTCTAAAGAATCAGTGCTTCATATGAAAGTTGTTAAAATAATTTATCATGCTTATTCCCACCCCACATGACATAATGGGGCAGGGTACTGGTTGGGTGAAGGGCATGGAATGATTGACCCTTGACTTGTGCTTGAGTTATGATGCTAATAACCCAAGAGTAATGTTGTTGGTTAATGACCTGGTTGCTAGTGCTTAACAGTTTGAAAAGCAAAGGTAAAAAAAGATTTTATGTTCTTGTGATTTTTCAGTCTTTCCAAAATTTTTTCTTGGTGGGTTCTCCTACAAATGTCAGGAATTGAGGTAAGGGGAGTGGAGGGAACAGAGAGGTTGGGAGTTTTCCCTACCATTGTCTATTTCTTTATGCAGAATTTTGTGATGTTTATATTTGCACAGCAATAGTATTGACATCCATGTTGATGTACCCTCAAACTTCCTAAAATCTCAATAACTCAGGCTCCTTAAATCCCATAACTTGCTGTTTCTCATCACCGCAATTATATGTACTGATGGAGACACACTGGAGTTCACCATTAATCCCAAATTCTCTGTTTTCCTGTTTTAAAACCCTGGTATTCTTCTATCTGACCTTAACCTTTTACCTTTCTATTTCTCCCTATTTTGAATTTCTCCTAACTCAATTCTTTGACTTTATCTAAACCTCTAATTCGTCCATCCTTCAATATTTTCTCAAGTCATTAGCACTATTCTTACTTTACTTCTTCCCCTCTGAAATTTTGACCTGCACTATCCTCTACTCTGGAAGCCCCTTTCCCATTGCCTTAGGGACACCCATTCTTTGTAAAGAGTGTCAATCATCTCAGGATCACTGTGACTCCTGTACCTTCAAGCTAGAAGAAGCTAACACCTAACAGTTGCATGTATATTTTTCCAACATCAAATAGTCTTTCACTATAGTAAGACAATCATTTTATTCTTATGTCAGCAATGTCCTTACAGTGATAGAACTTCCAGAGAGGCCAAAACTAATTTGGCCTCTTTGAACAATTTCACATGCTTCCTATTTTATTGTTTTAAGTGTTCTTTGGAGAAGATGCTACATTCATACTTGAGAATAATTAGGAGAGAAAAGTGTAGTGCAGTACAGCCAGAGACAAAATGGAAAAGTATTTCAAGAAGAAGAGGGACCAAAGACTTACATTCTGAAAACCATCTACCCTTTTCCCATTAATATCAAGGATCATAATCTAAAAGCTTTCTTGCAACAATGCTACATTCTTCTCAGTCCCTGACACGGAGAGGTATTGGACAAACAATAGACCCATTAAGCAGCAGGGAACACTCTCCTTTCCCCTAAGTGCCTACAGGAAACCCACCCAACTGCTGACCTATTACCTCTCATGACTATTAGGCGGATTATCTTATTTTCACATAGCCATACAAACATTATCTTCTAATGATAGAAATCATGATGCATTTACTATTTCTAATCTGAAGTCTGGGATATTACTAATATACTTTGAAACTATATATTTATGTGTAAGGATAAAAACAAGGAATTCTATTTTAAATTGTGATTTTTTTCTTTCTTTTAGGTAAGATTTTTCTTTTAAAAAATAAAAATGAAAATAGGCACATTTTTAACTAGTAGCATCACTTCCATGTCATGATGTGAGGAATAGACCTGGAAGATTAATGAAACATTTTCAGGCTTACACTAAATTTGTGGGAAGGAATAATTAAAACTTTCTTAAGTAAATATCAGGAAAATGGAAGTGCTAGTACTAAGGCATAGCAAGAGAATGAAGTTTCGGAGAACCAGTGTAACGTAATTATTTTCAGAAGGTTGGGCAGATTGGAGACTTCATCTCTCCCTGCCAGCTTTGCTGACATAACCTTATTTAATGAATGGCTACAGATACAAAGAGACCATATTCTTGCAACATCAGCCCTCTGCTGACATACCTTATCATTGCAATTCGTCTCACCTTTCCTTGCTTGTACTACCTCAGTGAAGTTTTATCTAGTCAACTGCCATAAGCTGCTGGGCTCCAACACATTTTTCAAATCTAATGAGAAAGATGAATTTGGAAAAGAGAAAGTTAATGGCCTTTAGTTCTATTTGTTCCTTTCATTCAAACTATTGATGCCACAGCATCAAATGTCTTGTGAGAGATGGAAGAGATCTTATGTTTGCTTTGGCTATTTTTGAGTAGGTTCAAAGGATGGCACAAAGCCCTCAGAGGAATGCAATGATATAATTATTACTTGGAAATCTAGGGGAGGAAAGAAATAAACTCAGCACTGACATTAGTAAGCTGCAGTAGCCAGGGAATGTGGGATGCAGTGATTGGTGCTAAGTCAATTTGTTGCTAGGAAAAATAGGGGAGAGTAGGTGAAAACCTCAGTTTTCAGCCAGTGCACTGTCTGCTGCCTTATCTCTAAAACTAAAGGGGAGAAAAAACAACTTCTAAATTCCTTAGCCTTAGCTCCAGGAAAATCAGCAAATAGATAATAAATACTATGTATAAAAATGAATGGAAGTCTGCATGTGTCACAACTGACTCATCTATATACCAGTTTCCTTTCTTTACATATCAGGAGGATATGTAAAGGGTCTAGGAGAATTATGTTCACAACCCAGGTGAGCAAGAGAGCTTTCCTTCTCTTCATACCTTCTTAGACAATGGTCTTTGAAGCTGGTGCTTTTTTTTTCCCAGGAGATGATAGTTGTATGTAAATAATCTTATTTTATTGCTGAAAAACCTTTGGAAAATTTAGAATTCAGATGCCTACCTGCCTTCAGATATTAAGAGAAGCAGCTTTCATACAGATGTTGTTTAACTTTGATTCATGTCTGTTTTTCTAGGCAGGAGAGGTAGGAAGAGTTTATTTTTCTGTAAAAAAATTTTTCTGTCCCCACCCTTGTTGATTTGTCTACTAGCACTCAACTGCTGAAGCAGACAAACACATCCTGACACTCCACATCACTCATTTTTTTATTTAAATTAAACATACTTTTCATTTTGAACTTAACAATCATTAAAAGCACAAATATTTTAATATACGAAATTATGAAAGAGATATGCATAAGCAATTGAAGTTTTTCTTACAATTCTATGTGTATATATGCATATATACATATATATGTATATATATATGTGTGTGTATATATATATATATATAAAATGTTTAAATTCTGCTTTAAGTTCTACAAAATGCTTTATGTGCTATTTCATTTCATCCTTACAACAGCCCTGGAAAATAGGTGCTATTAGTATCAATATTTAACAAATAAAGAAAAAGAAGTTTTTTATGTAAATTTAAGAGACTTACCCCAGATCACAGCTGTTAAGTGTCTAAGGCAGTAATCTCCCTCACATCTTCCTGAATCAGGGGAAAGAAGGAAGGGAAAGAGAATTTATTATGTGCCTAGTGTGTGCCAGGTAGTGTGCTAAGTTGTTTGCAAATATTATTTCATTTGATCCTCATAACAAATATGGGAAGTAGGTGCTATTATTATCCCCATGTTGTTTTGCTATTTTTCAGTTGTTTCAGTAGTATCCAATTCTTCTTGTCTTCATTTGAGTTTTTTTTTTGGCAAAGATCTTAGAGTGGTTTGCCATTTCCTTCTCCAGATCATTTTGCAGATGAGGAAACTGCGGCAAACAGGGCTAAGTAACTTGCCTAAGGTCATGCGGCTGAGTACAGGTTTGAACTCAGGAAGATGTGTCTTCCTGACTTCAGGCATGGCATGTTATATACTGTTGCCACCTAGCTGCCCACTTTACTGTTGAGACAATTAAGGCAGACAGAGGATAAATTACTTGTCTAAAGTCACACAGCTATTCAGTGCCAAGGGCTGGATTTGAACAAAGGTTTTCCCGATTCTAGACCCAGCACTCCACATACCCATCTGCTTCCTAGTCCAAATTACAAACTGGATAACTATTCCATTTAATTGTCTGTATGATTCCTTTTGCAGTTATTTTTCTTCTATGCATTAAAATTTATTGACACAAATTTTGTATATTTGCTATTAACACCCAACCTAGGTTCCTTGCAAAATATATGTATGTATGTATACATGCTCACATATATGAGCTTTAAAATACAGTGCAATACATGATACAATACATTGTATAACATGTATAATATATACACATGTACATACACACACGGGCTTACACAAAAGTATGGATATTCATGTGTATCTGTTTACATATTCATGGGCATATATGTAGATATTCACAAGATACAAACACACATATATAATCCAGCAATAAAAAAGTACTCTTGAAATTGAAGTTATTTAGATTAATTTAGGAACTATCAAAATCCATCCTGATAGTGGAGAAAACAACACAAATGTCTGTAAAAAGAGTCAGGCTAATCTACTATAAAACCCATTACCCAAAAGAAGAAACTGAGAAGCAGCTGTATGTGGATTCTTCCTCATTCCAACACCCCTTGTTAGAATTTGGTGTTATCCCCTGCCCAAGGTTATGCTGAGTTAATCCTCTTTACAGATACCCATTTGTTCCCAATGGACGTCTCATGGCAGAAGTTGCAATGGAGTCCAATTCAAGATCCTTTTTTGATGTTTATATCTTTATTACCGTATGCTATTCATCTTTAATACTTGGACCAAATCCTGGGAAATATTAATGGTTTCTTTGGCCTGAGAGTGTTCCCACAGGAAAAGTAAATACTAAATGAATTCTTTCATGAGGTAGTAAAGTATGATTCTGAGAGGTTTATTTTCAAAAAGGTTTAATGTTATCCAGAGATCAGAGGAACCTTGTTATCAAGGTTCTAAGTGTCTTATAACTATTGCCTCTCTTAGATTAGCCCAAGCAATATGTCTCTGGTTTTCATGACAAGATCTGATACATTTATTTTTATAAAACTACTAAGTTTCTGATATGATCTATACATAAGTAAGCAGCTGGATTTAACAAGAGACTTCAATCCATGAAAAAAAGCATGGTTATTATGTGAGAAAATCTAGAATAGTACTATAAATATAAAATTTTTGAAAATTCAAAGCAAACAAAAAATCATTGTCTCCCTTATAAAAGACATTGTGCAGGACACTGGTGATGTAAATATCAAAAGTAAACAGTATTTATACTGAAGCAATTTACATTCTACTGGGAAAATATAACAGGTAGACAAAAATCTAAGGGGGGACTTCCTGGGTGAGGACAAAATAAATAGATTTAGAGGTGTTCCAGGGAGACTAATTTGCTCAGTCACAAAAAGAAATATGTTGTCTTGTGATAATCACAGGGGGTTCTCTCTCTCAGTCATTGCCGGCAAGATTCTTGCCAGAGTCTTCATTAATAGGCTAATGCTTCATCTGGAAGATGATCATCTACTGGAGAGCCAATGTAGCTTCAGAAAAGGCCACAGAATGGTCACTATGGTGTTTGCTGCTCAATAACTCCTGGAGAAATGCCGGGAGCAGAACAGAGATCTATACGTAACATTCCTAAATCTGACCAAGGCCTTTGATACACCCAGTTGTGAGGGCTTGTGGAAAATCATGGCAGAATTTGGTTGCCTGGAGAAATTAATCGGTAATGTATGTCAGTTTCATGATGTTACATTGGCAAGCATTCATGATAATGGACAATGTTCTCACACTTCCCCAGTCACCAAGAGAGTGAAGCAGAGCCATGTACTTGCTTTCATGTTTTTCAACATGATGTTTTCAATGATATTGTTGGTTTCTTCAATAAAGATGGAAATGGCATTAAGGTCAGCCAATCTCTTGATGGGAACGTATTTAACTTTGAAAAGGCTTCAAGCCAAAATTAAAGTGAAAGGAGAGTTTGTGTGTGACTTTTTGTTTGCAGATGATTGTACACTCAATGCATCCTCTGAAGCTGAGATGCAACAACGTATGGATTGATTCTCTGATGCTCATGCTAATTTTGCCTTAAGAATTAACACCAAGAAAATAGAGGTTATCCACCAGCCAGCACGATACATGGAACCACTGGTTACAGCAAATGGAGAAAACTTAAATGTTGTGGATAAGCTCACTTACCTTGGTAGAATACTTTTCAGGAATGTACACACAGATGATGAGGTTGACACATGCATTGCCAGAGCTAGCTCATTGTTCAGGAGGGTCTGAAGGAAAGTGTGGAAGAGAAGAGGCTACCTACCAAACTGAATGTCTATAGAACCATTGTGCTGACCTCATTGTTGTATGCCTGTGAAACCTTGTCAGTCTACGAATGCCATCCCAGGAAACTGAATCTCTTACATTTGAATTGTCTTGGAAAGATTCAGAAAAACATCTGGCAAGATTAGGTACTAGACATTAAGGTCCTTTCTTAAGCTAAACTGTCAAGCATTCAAACTGTACTGTAGAGAGCACAACTCAGATGGGCTGACTACCTTAGAATGCCAAACACACATTTGCCTAATTTATGGAGAACCTACACAAGATAAGTGCCCACAGGGAGATCACAAGGACACTATGAAGGTATCTCTGAAGAACTTTGGAATTGATTGTAGGATACAACAGACACTGGCACAGAACTGTCCAGCATGGCATGCTGCCTCAAAGAAGGCACTGTTCTCTTGTGATATTTCAAAAGAAACATGAGATGTGCAAATTTAGAGACATCTAAATGTTCACAGGGACAATTTGTGCCTGACCTGTGGTACAGCATTCTGAGCTCCTGTTAATCTTATTGGCCACAGTTAGATGCAATGTACCTTGACTGACACAGTGTCGTCATTTTGGTCTTCTTCAAGAATGAAGGACAACAACCAGCTAGAGGTGAAATTCTCTTGCTCTTCCCCATGTCTTGTGACTTTTCCATTAACTGCTTGACCTCTTGACTTTCCTGTCATTTTTTAAGTTGACAAATAAACCTCTACATTTCCTGGAACTCTTCCTCAAATTCTAGTGTCTTCCTTCTGTTTGTTATTTTCTATTTATCCTGTATATAGCTTGCTTTCTATTTATTTGTTCGCATGTTGTCTCCCAGATTACATTATAAACTCCTTGAGAACAGAGACTACATTTGTCTCCTTTTGAATACCTAGCACTTAGCACAGTGTCTGGCATATAGTTGGTGCTTGATAGATATTTCTTTATTAATATAACAAAAATGATGCATATGAACATGGATCTAAACCTTTATTTCTCAGTCATGAGATAGGAGCTATGTTTTTCAGTCTTTTGAAGTCATTATTGTGTTTGTTATTTTGAAAAGAATTCTTAGGTCTTAAAAAGCTGCTTCCCCTCACATTATTATTGTGGTTGTTGCATAAATTACTCTCATTTCACTATGCGTCAGTTCATTGAAGTCTCCCAGGATTTCTCTGAATCTATTATATTCATCATGTCTTAGATCATAATAAATTTGTATACCAAAATTCTTCATTAGTTCAGCCATTCTTCAACTAATCATTACATACTTTCATTTCCAGGTTTTTTTTTAATGAATTACATTTTGTTATAAGCCTTTTCTGCATTTATTGATATCATATTCATTTTTTTTTATTCTTGTGGGCTGGTATATTCATAGTTTCCCTAATGTTAAACTAGCTGGTCATTCATAGTATAAATAGAGTCTGATCACCCTGCTTGACAATTTATTTATCTTCTCTACTCTGTTTCCACTAAGGGCTGCTGACATTTATTTTCAAGAAGAAATTAGATCCCATGATTTATTACATGCTTAGGTATGTGCCCGAAATTTCATATCAATAAAATTTTGCACAGCATTCAAAAATACCTATTCAAAAAACAGTCCCAGTGCAATCCAATCAGGGATATATAGCACCATATTCAACTTAGAGATAGTTTTAATTGTCACAACTAAGCCGACAAGTCTGCTATTCCCATATTCTCTACCTAAACTTTTTGTTCATTTTATTCATTTATTCTATGTACAAGTTTATCAAAATAAATGGTGATAATACTGGAAATAAGTGGGTTTACAAAATTTCAGGAGCAGATATCAACTTTTGGTAAATTTCTATACCTTATTGGAAAAATTAAGCTGACAATAGATGTTAAGGATATTCAATGGATCTTGTAAAAGGTGAAAATGTATCATAATCATTATTTATAGAAATAATTCCTGAGGAAAGACTTCTTGGCTTATCCTAAAAAGCTGAATTAATTGAGAAAGTAGGATCACAGAAGGCACCTCAGAAATCTAGATTTATTCACAGAGAAGTCAAATACCTTTTTCTTCCTTCACTTTGAATAAGACCAATAATGATTTATGATTGCTTGGTCTATTCAAGGACAATTGGTCTCCTCATAATTTCCCTTTAGCCTCATCCCATTAATGTCAAGGTGACATTCCCCGGAGAGTTGGTTGACAAGCATTACATTTCTTGCCTAATTGAATTTATAGTCTTGACCTGAGTTCATCACACATCCCCAAATGGTGATTCAAAATGTACACTGTGATGTCCTATACAATCAATACCTCAAATTCAGCATCTGAAGTCTAACTCATCATCTTCCCTTCCACAACTTGCTCCCCTGCTTGACTTAGCTATATCTGATATACATCCATTGTATATCCAGTCTCCATTCATGGAACATCATTGTCCATTTCTGACTCCTCCTTTTCACTTAACTGCCCATCACATCCAATGAGCTAATGATAATTTTAAAATTTATTTTGCTAGTACATCTGATGTCTATCTCTTTCTTTCTGTTTTCAGTACCGACAACGATTTTTAAGCATTCATTGTTCCATGCTTTTAATATGCAACATATCCCTTTTTCCTCCAGTTTCTTCCTTCTCTGATCCATTCTGTATACCATTGCCAAATTAATCTTCATAAAATATTGTTTCAAAATGGTCAGTCCCTTATTCCTATGCCTCCGGGATGTGATAGATAATTCCTCAGTGGCTCTCATCACAGTCTAAAAGATAGAGTCTAACCCTCCAAGCTTTCATCCAAGACCCTGCATGATCTGGATGCAATATACATTTCATGTCATATCTAATTAGAAAGTAGAGGCGATCCTAATGAATAGAGAGGGAAATAGTCTTACAGTTCAGAAAGATGAGGATGTAAATCTTGAATCAAACAATTAGTATGCACGTGACCTCAGTCCAAACACTTGCTCTCCTGAGCCTTGTTCTCCTCACCTCTATAATGGGGTAACAATGCCTGCAGTACCTAATTACAGAGCTTTTATGTGGAAAGCATTTTGTAAACTTTAAAACAACAGATAATAAAAATAATAGTTGTCATCATTAGTTGGCTTTAGGGTTTTTAAAGCACTTTAAACATATGATCTAATTTCAGCATGACCACAATCCTGTGAGGTAGGTACTACAGGGTTGTTTTTTTTTTTTTAACATGAGGTCTTAGTATCATTTTCTAAACAATACTTATACATTGTCACACATGGTATTCTTTCTGCCTGGAATACTCTGCCCTCTCCTTTGTTACCAGAGTAATTCTATGCTTCCATCAAGGCATAGTTCCAGTCCCATATATTTCATGAAAGCTACTGTCCCTCTTCCAACCATGATTGCTATTTCTTATGAGCTCCTATCGTATTTACATTCTGACATACTCTGATGATACTTGACCATATATTGTCATGTGACTCTTTTGTCTTACTTCCTTGTTATCTAAATTTGCATATATGTTATTTCTCTTAAGTATTAAACAAGATTCAACAGAGATTTGATGAGCTTTTCTTAAGGACAGAGACTACATTTTGGATCACACAACGTGCAATGTCTAAAGAAAGGTCTTAAAAATTTCATGACTGGAAATATGGTGAGAGTGGGAAGCGAATCAATTTCCTGGAAATCTAGCAATGAGCAAATGGCCTGACCAAATGGGGAATATTTTCGAAACAAATCTTTTCATTCCGGCCATAAACACTAGATATCTCCTCTGTTTCCTCTATGCCACTAGTAGGTCAGGATCAAGCTGCAAAGACTCAACAAGGTCACCAAGAGTGATGAAGTGTGGAGTGAGGGCACAGAGTAGCATCTGCTGGTCTGAGCTGTCAAAATAGACTCAGACTGTGATAAAAAGCCCTTTGATTTGTACCAAAGCAACAGAGAATTAGTATAAACATGACTTATCACCTTCAATTATTAAGGCCTTCTATGCTTTCCTCTTTACTCCAGTAGTCACTTTTCAGTTGGGATCAGTCACTGCATGATACAAAGAAGCATTGTGGGGCAACAAACAGTAAATTGGATTTATGATCTGAAGACTTCAGTCAGCCAGTTAACAAGCATTGATTAAGCATTTATGTGTCAAACACTGTACTATGCACTGGAGATACAAAGAAAAACAAAACTAGGCCTATAACAGATTATATTCTTATGGAGGCAAATCAATAACTGGTACATACAGAATGAGTTTCAAGGGTTGGTCATGTCTGACTCTTTGTGACCCCATTTAGGTTTTTCTTGCCAAAGAAATGGGTATGGGTTTCCATTTCCTTCTCCAGCTCAGTTTACAGATAAGGAACTGAGGCAAACAGGGTTAAGCAATTTACCCAGGGTCAAGGCCAGATTCAAACTCTGAAGATGAGTCTTCCTGACTTCAGGTCTAGTATACTATCCACTGTGCCCAGCTGCCCCACATACAGATTACATACAGAATAGATGGAAGGTAGCCTGAAAGGGAAAGCCATTAGTAGCTGCACTGAACTGGAAAGGAACTCCTGAAGAAGGTGCTATTTAAGTCAGTTTTTAAGGAAGCCAGGGAAACTAAGAGGTAGAAGTAAAAGGGCAGAACATTCCAGGTATGGGTTTGATATCTAACTTAGACATATGCCTACATGGGGGTAGGGGTATAAGAAAGTAACAATCTCTCAGGATCTCAGTTCATTTTGCAGGGGAGATGTATTCAATTATCTGTAATTGAATAAATGTGTGTGTGTGTGTGTGTATGTATACATATATATATATATGTATGTATGTATGTATGTATGTATGTATGTATATGTATATGTAATGTTGTAAAGCCAATCAGTAAGTGAAAGGATCTTTCCAGCCCATTGAATAGGCTTCAGGTGGGGCCAACAAAAGGAGGTCTGATTAGAGACAGGCCCACACCCTTTAACTAATTAAATGTGAGGCCCCAGGCCAGATAGCAAACTAGTTAGCTAGTTTGAGAGAGATGGAAAGCCCTCAGGGCCCTAAGGGGAGTTGCTAAGACCAGAGACAATGGTAAGAGCCTGAGCTCTGGTCAATCAGATGACGTTCTAGTCAATCAGATGACATCTAAGGACTGTGTAAAAAGAGAGAACAGAGCTTGGAAATGGCAGAAGTTGATGAAGCTGAGAAACTGACGAACAGAAGCATCTGAGAAAGGGAGGACTAGAAGCAAGAAGCTGAAGAAACCAAGAAAGGGGAGCAGCAGGATTCAGGAGCCCGAGGGCCAGGTTCTAGAGCTTGCAGAGTGGAGAGTGCTGAACAAAACAGGGAGTTTCGGGAACTTGGAGTCAGCAGAACCACAGGAGAGAGTGCTGAGCAGGGACTTAGGACTTGTGAGTGATCTTCTTATAGGAGGGCCTTAGCATTGAGGGGAAGCACAAGTATCCTCTTGCTTGCTACTATAATATTTTGTTGTAACCACCTTGTTACTATAGTGAGGTGGGCTTGTTGGTTTTGGAATGTTGTTGCATTGGGGGCATTGGTCCTTGGGTCTTGTGTCAGGTAGTGAGAGAATAAAGTGTGAAGGCTTCACAGGGAATATGTATATATATGTATTTATATCTAAAATGTTTGAGAATCAATATCTAGAGAAAAAGGAAATGGGATAAATTTGAGTCTGTGGGAATCTGATTATTTAGCCTTAGGAATGTCTTTCTCCCCCTCCTTCTTTAAATTTATAGATGTCACCTCAGCTGTGAATGGAATACAAGATTGTGAAAGCTCCCTATGAATAACTCAGGCAAGGCAATATTCAAATAGAGATAGTACAAATTTAGTTAGGATGTGAACCTCACCAGGCCTAAGTTTCATTTTCCTGTAAATCATATGATTTCGTGGAAACCAGATGATATTTCCCTTTCCTCCTCCCCTAGCCTACTTACAAACGGCCATCTTAGCATTAAAGTTTCCCTATAAGATAATTCTGTAGTTTCTGTACTTGTATTGGGTAAAAACTTATTCCTGGTTAGATTGTGAGGCCACTCATCTCCATAAATGGGGATGGGGGTCCAGCCTCTGGGGTGGGATTTCTTAGAATTGTTTGTACAAGGGTATATATCTCCCTGCTTGCCTTCTTTGCCTTGCCTCTCTTCACTGCTATCTCCACCCTGGTAGTGAGAGATCCCCAATTCTCGCGAGACTTGATCAAGTAAAGCTTCTGGGTTTTTTTTTTTTCCTGTCTTGAGAAACTGAGACACCTCTGTTTTTTTTTTTTTTACTTGAGTCAGTGGTCTTTTGACCCACATAGTCTGATCCTTTGGAGTCCAAATAAATGTTATACTTCCTCTGCCTTCTACCTAGAGAATTCATTATACTCTGTGATTCCAAACCATTCAGGCATGCTCATGGTCCTCTTTGAGGTCATGAATTTTGCCTTAATGATATATATGTATAATTGAATACATGTTTGAATTGAATATATATACACATACATATGTAAACATGCATACATACATACACACATATGATCCTTGCTCTAATGTATGATTTCTGGTTGAAGCTATTTAGCCAATTCACATCCAATTTCCAGCAAAATTATCAAATTAACTTAGTTATTTTGTCTCACCCCCATATGTTTTTAAGCCTGTAATGGGGTTCTAGTTCATATGTAGAACCCATTAGCTTACCAAGACAACCTGAAATGGTACTTTTCCATATGGAATATACTAGAGACATACTTCCTGGACAAATGTGATGATATATAAGAGATGTGTCTTGTGTGGATACTTGCTAATTAAGACCAATTGGCTAGACACACAATAAATTGAAGAGTTTGTCATGCCTCATCAGAGGCCTTCAAAAAGATCTATCAGCTTCAGCTACCTTCTCTTTGCCACTTTTTGTCTCTTTGACTTCAGCTGTGCTCTGGCAGTGTGATGGCATCCAGTGAGAGTTTATGTTATAAGGGGAAATCTGCAATGCCTTCTTTCCTGCACTGAGACTTGGATCTTTTGCCTTTTCAGTTTTCTTTCCCATTGTAGGTGGGAAAAAAATGGAGTCTGTGACCATTTTTAGGAATTGGAAGACAGGAATTTGCAAACTGAAAGCCAAGTCAGGTTTGGTGACCAGTATAGCACTGATGCCCTGAGTAGTAAGGACTCTTGCAGGTCTAATAGGTTCCTATCTGGGATCTCTTTCTGTCTCTCTACTTTGTCTCTTCAATTTTCTCCTCAGGCTTCTCAGGACCCTCAAAAAGCATCTCTCTTCTCTGCCATCAGCTCAGTTCCTCCACAATTTGGTTCTCTCTATTTTTAGAGGATCAGTGTCCAGTATCCCCTTTCCAAATGTCAGTTTACTTCACAAATGAAACAAGAACAAATGTACAAATATTTTTCCTCATTATCTCTGGGAGTATAATCACTGCTAAAATACCTTGGTTTCTAAAGAGGATTCAGTTCAGAACTCAGCTCAATTCCTACTTAACGTTATTCAAAGTTGATGTCCAGATAAATACTATGGGTGCCATATTTATCTCTCCTACAGGCTGAAGTTGTAAAGATCAGTCACTCCTTGTTCCTCAGGAGTCATTGACATTGGCTGCTAAACCTAGCCTTATTTACAAATCCCAGAATGCTATGATTCTCCCTCTATGATCAGCGTCAAAGACTCTGCTTCCTTCACCTACAGTGGAAAAGAACAAATGAAAAGGACAGACACCCAATCCTGTTTCTTGGGAGGCATGTGGGGTAGAGATTTTATGCTCCAAAGAATAGCCTGTCATTGACACTCTCCAACCACCAGAGAGCTACTGAAGATGATGAAATAAAGAGTGGCAAAAAGGAGGCAATCAAATTAAATAGACATCTTTGAATACCTCCAAAGTCAGTGAGAGAACCTCTTTATTACTAAATGGTAGATGAGTATTCATACATATCCCAGCCTTTCCAAGACATTTTGCTTGCATGTCATTATAATTCTTCTGGTAGCAGCTACCTAGCATCATCCTCCATGTAGAGAGATGACTTAGTTGATTTGGGCAATCTGATAGAATCTACACATGTGCCATTCACCATTTCAGGTCAATAGATATGTAAGAAAGAGGTCAGCTATAGTTGGTTAGCCTAGGGTAAAAAAAAAAAAAAAACAAAGGAAATATAAATAAGTTTGTTAGTTCAGTGTTTCACTGAAAATTGTTTCTGGCAACTACTTGCTGGAAGTTATTATAGCTTCCTTGCTGTTGAGGTACAGTGCTGTCTGGGTTGTACGGGATGAATTATTAAATTAGTGAAAGAGGTTGGACCTTGTGATTTCATAGATATATGGTACTTCAAGGAGAGGAAACTTTCTCTACCAGTTCAGGTTGGCATCTTCTCTGCAATTTATGATCCTAGAGCATTTTCTAAAGTATTGAGAGTTTAAACGAGATACCCTGAGTTACACAAACAGTATGTGTCAGAGATGAGATTTGGACCCAGGTCTTCCTTATTTTTTGGTCACTTTCTCTATATTAGACCATATAGTGTCATTATTAAATATTAGATAATCTGAATTTCTTTAATCTTGTCATAAATATTTATGTTATTCAAATGTCTTAATCTCCTTTCTAAGGAAGTGGTATGGTTGGTAGGTATGAAGACTGCCCTGGCTAAAATCCAATTTGGTTGTTTTGCTTCATTTTCTTTTTTGTATTTTACTTCTGCTAAACTTTACCTATACCTTTTTTCCTGATACCCCACAACTAGTGGCATATGGTTCCACTGATGTCCACTCTCTGCTCAATCCAGCCTGGGTGTCTAATTTCTTTCTTTTTTAATGTATCCTTGACCCACGGCTGGATTTTTATGAAAGCCATTATTAAATTGAATAAGTATTTTTTTTAATAATCTATACAAAGTACAGGATGGAAGAAATATAGAGAACAGCATTTTCCTGATAACAGGACTGGCCATTGAAGTCTGGCTAAAGTTTGTAGCTAAATACACTCTCCAACCCCCACTCCCCCATCAATTTTAGCTAGTCTATCAATCTCACCCTGACATATGGCCAGACATTATCTACTGCTGTAGCAATCCAGACTCATCTTGTCCCCAGGTATACCTTGACCTAACTGCTTCATTTTACTTTTGAAAGGTAGATTCCCCTCCTCCAGCCCTTGTCACTGACCAACTGCCAACACTAGCACTTCCAGCTGCCATCAGTCTGCTAGGTTAACTTTGCTCCACTCAGATTGCTTCATAGTCCATCTCCCACAAGGGAAACATGTACAGGCTTACATTATCATGCACAGACAGTAATATACAGTTATATCCCATACAAATCCCACTACCAGCAAGGGAAAAGATGTTCTTCTATGGCTTGCTGAATCTACTCCAAATCTTTATTTGTAGAATGCCAAAATAGTTTACCCCCATTTAGACTAAAGGTATTCAGTGGGCTATACTCCAAACCCCTGCAATAATTCTTATCTGTGATCATTGTAAAACCTGATTAAATCTTTCTTTGAATTCCACTTGCCACCAAATGATTGAATTTACAAGTCTGGTCTTTATCTCTTTCATATAGGAAACTTCTCCATCTGGCAGAAACAAGTCACTTAATTTATCACAATTTAAACAGTTGGGTAATCACTGAAAGTTTAACTACAATTACATGACTTGACCAAGGTCACATAGCTATTATAGTTATGTAAAGAGATTTGAACAGAGGTATTCTTGGTCTTGAGACCTACTTTCTGGCCATTACAGCATGTTTGCTCTTGCCACCAAAGTAGTGGGTACAAATGTGTGTAATCAGTAGCTGATTTACTCCAGAGAATCTGTATTCATGGATAGAGAATTAGGTTGGAATCAAAAAGATCTGAGTTCAGGTCTTGGCTCCAAAACTTAATAGCTCTATGACTAGAATTTGTCTTATCTGCATTTCAGTTTTCCTCATGATAGCTACTTAGTAGGGCTATTCTGAGCTTAAATGAGATAACAAATGTGAAGCATTTTGCAAAATTTAAAATATTAGTTAAATGCCAACTCTTATTACTATCACTTTTATCTTGCTGCTCTCATCTTTTTTGATGTAGTTATACTCCAAGGACAACTTATTATCCTGCTATTTTTCTTTTAGATTTAATGTTCTGTGGACTACTGCACAGGTAGATAAAGTTACTGATGATATAATTGAATTAGAGTATTAGGAATTAAGCTCATGTTCTGTAAATTCTCTGAGAGCATCATCAGGATAATTCAAGTAATAGGATGACTGGGATTGTATGTATCTCATCCTGTTCCCATATGGATTGAATTTCTTCTAATAGTGTCCTACATTTTGAAAGCTTTTCATTACATGTATTTCTGAGATTATGATTATTCACTATGGCAACATCTATTAAAGAAGTTATCCTTAAATTTTTTGCATCATTTTTATGACCAAAATGTTTGGGGCGATAGTTCTGTCTACAATGTTTCTCATGTTACAGCACAAATTATTTGTTGAATTCACAAAGATGAAAAATTATTTTTTTAGGTTTCTGTTTTTATTGAAAGACTTTTTTCTCTCAGTTTTTAGAGGATAGTGTGATCCAGTTCTAATTCCCACCACGTGAAAATGTTTTTCTTTGTATCTGGTAGATACAAAATTATTGCAGCCTGTAGGGAGGCATTGCACAATTTCTAATGGATATAGTCTTTTGCTTTATTGCTATCAAATAACCTCTCCCTTTCTACAAATAGAAGTATATAATAGCTATTTTTTTAAATTAACCTATTGTTGGTTGAATTCTTGTGGATGTTGCCCTTAATGGACCTTTTTATTCCACTATTTGAGGTTTACATACAACAAAGCTAATTATATACATTTATGAATATACTAACATAATATGCATATACATTTATATACACATACATTGTCCAATATGCAAAAATTAAAATGTAATTATATATGCACAAGCACACATATCTGTATACGCAAATAAAGGTATATGCAGATATGTATGTACCTGTGTGTGCATATGTGTATATCCCTAGATCGATGATAGATATATTGAAAGATAGATATAGTTTTATCTCTTACCCAGAGAAATAGCAAAGATGAGAAAACTAGGAAGTAATCAATGCTGGACGAATTGTTGAAAGATAGAAACAACAATGCATTTTTGATGGAGCATTAAATTAGTTTGATTATTTTGGAAAGCAGTTAGGAATTATACAGATAAATTGATGAAAATGTCTATACCTTTGACACAGAGATTCTACTACTAGGTATAGATCATAATTAATTTACTGACAAAAAAGAAAGGTTCACTTTTTGTGGTAGCAAAGAACTGGACACAGGTTAGTTTCTGTTATTTGGGAAATGGAGAAGTGAATTATGGTACATGAAAATACTAGAATATTATTGTCCCATAAGAAATGGTATACTTGTTGTTTTTTATTCTTTTTCTTCTTCCTATTTTCTTTTTTTAAAATCTTTATTACAAGAGATAACTGTAGAAAATAAAAGGAGAGTGGAAGAGGGGCATGTGTGTGATATAAAACTGAAAGGTTATAATAAGACATATCAAAATATTGCATGGTTCTTGTTTTGTACTGTCCTTTTTAATATTTTAAAACTGTATATTATGATTTAAGCATTTTTTATCCCTTAAATTTTGTTTTCAGTTTCTTCACAAACACAATCCCCTCTTTCTCCTCCATAAAACTTATGCTAAATTTGTTTTCCTCATAATGTGTGACTTTGGTTAAGTCATTTACCATCTTGGATCTACAGTGGTAAAATGAAAGAGCAAATGCCATAGAAAGTCCTCTTCATTTTTAATCCTTTGACTTTAGAACTATTGTTCAGAAGATTTACTGCTTTTGTCACTTGACCAGCTATTTAAATTGCTATGAATATTATTTCCATGGTGGTATGTTAACTAAATTCTTAAGCTCTCTAATGAACACTCATTTCTTATGGAGTATGGATTACAAGTGACACTGATGAAATCAATGTCATAATTGGAAATGACTAGAGCAGGATCTAATTATATTTTAGGGAAGGTAAATAAAACTGTGATGAGGTTGAATCCTTCAGAATTTAAGTTATGGTATTTGTGTATGTGTATATGTATAGGTACACACTTAGGAGTTGAAATATGGTGAGGAGATTGAGTATTCAGGTTTTGGTGAGTGAGAGGAAAAAGAGCATATTCTTGACTTTTCCTGCAATGAGAGAGTATGAGAATACCTAGTGGCCCTTTCTTGGTCATCCTTGACCTCTTTGCAGCTTATGTTACGTATTGATCATCCTTTCCATCTTGAAATTAATTCCATTTTCCTTTGGCTTTCACAATCTCCTGAACATCTTCATATCTCTCTGATCACTCTTTTATCTTAGCTGGTTTCTTCTTTTTCTTATCCCCTAAATATGAATTTTTACCAAGGTTTTTTTTTCTTTTTCTGTTTTTTTTTTTTTTGGAGGAGAGAAGGCAGGGCAATTGGGGTTAAGTGACTTGCCCAAGGTCACACAGCTAGTAAGTGTGTCAAGTGTCTGAGGCCATATTTGAACTCAGGTCCTCTTGACTCTAAGGCCAGTGCTCTACTCACTGTGCCACCTAGCTGCACCTCAAGATTTTTTTTTCTTTGTTTTGTTTTGCTTTGTTTTTTACCCTTTGGCAGCTTGGTGTTCACTATGTGAGAGCCCTTGCAGATGTCATGGACTCATTAATTCTATGCAGATAACTTCAAATTTAATCTCTTTATCTCAAGCCTCAATTGCTTTCATTCGCTACAGTTCTAGCTTATGTTCAACAGGGTTTTTTTTTTGTTTTGTTTTGTTTTCAATTTCTGTTTCCTTTTAACCAATGTCTCCCTGCCTTGTGTATAGGGCCAGCTAAATCATGGCTTGCATAATGTATACACCAATGTCTAATTTGTAGTTGCTAGGTTTTTTACTAAAATACCTATGTGTGTTATTCAGATTTTTATAACTACAATTGTTATTTTCCTCTATGAATGGAATGGCATTGTCTGCTAAGGACTATATCAAAGGAAGCTATAATTTCCTTAAGCAAAAACCCTATTGTTTCTTCAAAAAAGAATGTACCTCAAGATTATTTCCCCTGGAAGTGGTCAAATTATTTAGTAAGAAATCCCTTAGGTTACCTTACGCTAGACTAATAAAAAAAATTACCATTTCCATTAGAGTTTTCTATTATTTTTCTTTACTTTCGTAAATTTTTGAGATCTTTCCACATTTCTAAAACTTTTGATTTCACAGTTTACCTGTAGCTTTCCATTTAACCAATCGTTGTTGTATTATCACCTCAGTAAACTGAAAATTTGAACAATGAAGGTACATGTCAGAAAGGAGAAAATTTTGCATAAAACCCTAAAGTTGGTCAGCCATCTGTGGAAGTTGCCACTGTCGATGAGTTGATTTCAAACTATAGACCTCTGCCGTTACCACATAAGTGTAAGAGACCCAACTAGAGCTGCAGATTCATGGAACCACAGCATTTCCATCTCTTGCTTTCTTAAAGCCAGTGCTGGCTGTGAAGAATATTCTTTGATGCCTCTCCTTAAATAAATCTTTTGTTCTCTGTTGTAACTGTCTTACAATGAAGTTATTCATTTAGAAAATAATTACTGCTAAGTAGTAGGGAAGAAGAGGCATGAGAATCTGAACAAATTTTCCTGGTCATTCATTCCTCCAACTATAGACCGGAAAATAATTAATTCTTCATGTTATAAGAGATATCTGTTGTTTTTTGTCCTTCATTTTGGGAAAAAAAGGACCAGTGATATCACAGGTGATGTCTTGAATTCTAGATGAATTGGATTTAAGTAAAGCAGAGTTGCACAAGGTCATCAGCCTCACTCTGTCTTTCACAGTCAGAGTTTAGCAGCACGACACAAGTCAAGATGACTGGCAATGGCCAGGGATGTAGTGAATGGCCTTGTCTTCGATGTCTGACCAAGCTCTAAGCACTCCACGGCATCTTTTTCAGCCACCTTCATGGAAGTTGGAACAAATTGCTCCGATCTACTCATTTTCCCAGAGGAAATCTTCATGTGCTTGAGGTAGAAATCTCCTTACCTCACCAAGGGTATTGAGACCTGTCTGTTACCTTCAACCTGGGTTAACCCGTCTGTTGAGAAGGTTTTTTTCTGGGGTGTTGTTACTACTCATGCTACACCTTCTTGGAGCCGCAGGTAAGAGTTGGATGGCCGGTGGATACGAAAAGTGGATAAGCAGCCCTGAAAAGGGCTCAGCAAGCTCTCACACCTGAGGTTCTAGTCCTCCCTGAAATCCTCCTACTTTCTAGCAGATACTTAGTTATTGGTCAAAGGCTATGGCCTGAGTTAATCCATAATGCTTTGACCTTAGAATACTCAATGCCAGGTTAGGGAGTTGATAAACACTAAATCCAGTGGATAAGACAGTAGCCAACACTGAAACATGAACTCCTGATATTGCCAAAAAACATAGCAAACTACATGTTTTAAGAGAGAACTTCACTGAGGCATAGGAAATGGGCAGTATTAGTGATTTCCATCAAATTAGGCAACCTGCATATAAAACACAAGGTCAAATCATTATGCCTCCCCACATTCAATGCTACCAAAGCAGCTTTTCTTTCTGAGTTTCCTATTGCTATTACTAATAATAATGACACCATTGTCTTGCTAACCACTTTAAAAATTTTAAATTAATCTGTCTCTTTACTCTCCTCCAATATTTATTCACTTTAAAACGTCTGTCTTCTCAATTATTCTTGAATCTGTCACTTTTCCTTTTATTTTTAACTACCATCATCCCTATTTGTACCTATACAATTCATCATATGAATTCTTATCTATTTACTTTTTATAATGCTCCTGTAATCTCCTTGAGGACAGGGACTGTTTTTCCCCTTTTTATCTTTGAATTGCCATGGTTAACTAAGCTTAACACTTTACATGTGGCCCCATTAGAAATGCTTGCTGGGTTGGATTAGATTGTAGGAATTAGATTGCACTCTAGCCCTTATTAATCCACATCTGGGCAAGTATGGCAGAATTTCATAGCAGACAGATGACTGACCTTGCAAAAAAGGGACCTGTGGTCAAATCCTGTCTCAAGCACTTTATAGATGAATGATCTTGGGTGTCACTTAATCTCTTGTTATCTCAGCTTTTGCAGCTTTAAAATGAAAAGGTCAAATTTGACGGTCTCCATTGTCCTCTCAGAGCTCTAAATCTATGCTCCTATGAAATAAGTTTTAGGGTGTTGGCACTGGAGTCAAAGGATCGTACTTCAAATCTTACCTCTGATTCTTATCTCATGTGTCCCTATGGACTTAGGGATTACTTTTCTCACCTGTAAAAGGAGGGGGAAATTAGATAACTTTTAAGGTCTTTTCTAGCTTTTTATCTATGATCCTACAACCCAGCTGCTATAATTTCTAAAAAGATTTAGTTAGAATGCCAGTCTTTCACCTCTCCAATCTATTTAGGACAATGTCTTCAATATATATTTTTTCCTCTGTACTTATAATTATAAAATGTACTTTTAATGTATTGATACTATGTGTGTATATATGCATATATATGTACATATGCATACACATAACTATCTATCTATATATCCATCTATCTATGTATCTGACATGTTCCCTGTAATACTTCACACATAGTGAGCGTTCAGCGAATATTTGGTGGAAAAAAAAAATGAATAGTTTCATTTTTCCACAGGGAACAGAAGGTTGTTTTTATTTTGGCCATTCAGTTGCCCTAGAAAAACATTATACCTGTGCAATACCTATTGATTCAGATAATTAAGCCTCTGGAACCAAGCTTGCATGCTTTGAGAAAGAACACTTAACCTAATCATTTTCTTTTCTAGTAAAGCAAGAATAACACTACCCAACTCATGCAGATGTGGAGAGTTAACTAATGACCTGCAGTGGAGTGAATAAAATGTGTTAAGTGTTACCTGGTTAATAATCTCCACCAAAATTGTTACAAACTTGATTTTTCACAGGGACATTCATTGGCTCTTCTAGATAGATGGGAAGAGAAAAAAATGTTTGGAAAGATATCATCTAAGCCCAGCTTTTCATGTGCAGATATAGAGCATGATAGCCACCTAATTAGAAATGAAGCATTCATTTGCCAATGTGGAATTATTACACTACTGAGAATAAAGAATATGGTCTTCCCTAACAGATAACACTTCAATTTTGTCTGTACTTTGCCTCTATTAATATCGCTCACTAACCATAGCCCCAGTTCTTTATAAAATATTATGGTGGGTTTTCATATGTCTTTAGAGTATTTTAATGACAATAGTCCATGTAAAATCGGGTAACACCAAAGGAAAGAGAAACTGTATGAAACAGAGTAATATTTAATGTATTTATCACATCAAAGAATTTCAACTAACCATCCACTTCCTTAATTATAGTTCTATTTTGGTGTCTGAAGAACATATGATTACCCAGCATTCTTGAAGGCAATGCCAGTGGAGCTGAAAATATGGCAAGTCCTAGCAATTGCTAGAGAATTCAGGGATGAGTCTATAAAGTGACTTTTTTTTAAATACAAGAATCAGATGAAAGAGAATCAATGAGTCTCTTCACCAGGAGATAGGTCATCTAGTGGTGATTCTTGTATGTGTGTGATAGCAATTTGGGAAGACTACTTACTGTGGAATGAAATGGAATGAAAATGAACATCTTAAAGAAATTAAGCAAAATGATTAAATTATTGATTTAATAAAACATTTGAAAAATCAATATGCAATGTGCCCTTTTTCAGCTGCAATCACTTATTTTAGGTAATTTGACGTTGAGTTCACAAAATTTTGACACATATTTAATTCTTCATCCTACAGCTTTTATCACATTTGATATTAAGTGTATCTCTTGAAAAAAATCAATCTTTCAAAGTCTAGCCTTAACCATAGGCCAGTGAGGTTTATAATAAATGAGTTCTCAAGCAATTAAAATACATGATATCTCTATGTCTTAGAATAATTTTTTTTAAATTTTCATGATGCATGACATAATGCAAGACCATATTAACCTATTCTTAACCTATAACCTATAAATATTCTTGAGAATATCTATAATTCTATAAAATGTTTGTTTCTTATAGGTATTTACCTGAATTTGTCGATTCCTCTATAAAGATAAGACTTACAATTCCATGTAAAGGATAAAAAAAATTCAATTTCAGAAGGCTATTTTTATAGCCCATTGAAGATGTCCAGATTTTACAGGCTTGACAATGGAGTTTCATTCACAAAAATTACCTTTTCCAAGATCCAGTGTGACAATCTATATATTATCTTGTTCATAACAAGAGGAATTTTTTTGGGGGGGATGTTTATTTTTATCAACAGTAGTTTCTTTTTTAATGGACTTCTGACTATTCTTCAAACATCGAGAAGCCTATACTGCCTGGTCCTTTGCACGACTTTGCTTGTTTTCTGAAGCAAAATTTTGCTGTTTTATAGTAACACTTATCAGTTCTTTGTGTTGTTTTTCATTTTCATTTTTGATCACTTTCCTTTATGTTTGGATGTGAGTGATTTATTTCATTGTTGGCGTGAATGATGCTGACTTCTCCACAGCAACACTACTGCAATTTTTTAAATAATTACTGAAGTATGATCTTTCATAATTGTAAATTTTGCATGTTTCCTTGGAGTAATATCAATTCTTTAAATGGACAGAATTTTAAAAAAAACACAATATAATAGAACAAACAACTAAATGCTTATTGTATTAAGTCCAGAAATACAGAGAACTTTTGGTATGTGAAATATAGCTTACTACAGTTTCATCTCATCAAAATCAGACATTCTTAGCAACCTCAGTTTCAGTTGGAGTATGCACCCATATGACCATTGCTGTCACAAAATGAAACCGCATGAAAATTATGTTTGTTCCAGCTAACTTTCATATCCTTGGATAACAGCCTAGATCAATGTAATTATAGTCATAGTGAGCTTTTAATGTTACAGCATACTATACTAGGAAACAATTACAACATCCAAGCAACAACATGCACACATACCTAAAAAAAAAAAAGATCTACTAGAAGGGGCCCATGCTTCTAGGTTGGAGTACATTGAAACCAAAAGAGTAGGGTCTAGTAATCAGGAGAACTAAATTCAACATACCTTCCCATGGCTAGACAAATAATTTAGGCCTGCCTCTGACACTAATTAGTTGTGTTCCTATGGGCCTTTTCCTTATTTCTCTTTTGTATGTTGTTGTTATTCTTCAGTTGTTCAGTCCTATCTGACACTTTGTGACCCCATGAACCCTACCGTTCATGGGGTTTTCTTGGCAAAGATATTAAAATGGTTTGCCATTTGCTACTCCAGTAGATGTATATCTCTATACACATATGTATGTGTCTGTATGTGTGTGTGAACTAGCAGTTGAAGGAATCATAAAACATGTAAAAGAGAGTGTTTGAGCAGCACCTTGAAAGAGAAATAGACATTTACGAGACAGAGATAAGGACAGGCCATGCAAAGACATGAAATCAAGAAATGGAGTATTTTCTGTGATGAAGAAAGAGAAGGCTAATTAGACTGGATCACAGAGTGAGACAGGGAGTATATATACTGAAGCTGAAAAGACAGGTTGATACAAGTTTATGAAGAGCTTTAAACTTTAAACAGGAAAGTTCATATTTTGTCTTAAAGGTAAAAGGATGCTGTTATGTGAGTCATTTGGTAGTGTAGACACCAGACCAGGAGTTGGCCCAGAGCAGGCCTTAGGGCCATGAATCATTGAGCTGTGGCAGTTACCTGACTTCTCAACCCACAAACACCAAAGACAATGGAGCAGGGTAGTGGGAAAACTGGTAGACTGGGTTAGAAAGTGGCCCAGTCCCAGCCCTGGAGGTGGCAGAGGTGGTGTGGCGGCTGCTTCCAGACCTCCAGCATCACTTGCTTCCAGAGCCTCTGGCTCACACAGTGGAAGGAATCAAGCAGCAGACCAGAAAGGGAGTGTAAGGCTTACTTTGCCCTGCTTGGATCTGGGTCGCAATCCTGGTTGGTGGTTCTTGGGGGAGAAGGAATGCTGCGGTGGCAGAGCTAGTGGTGACAGTGGAGTAGAAGTAGCTCTGAAAACAGCAGCGCAGCCCCTAAAGCTTGGAAAAAAGCACTGTCTACTCTGCAAGCAGTCATACCCTGACAAAAAGTCCTCAAAGGTCAAGTAATTGGCTGTGAACATGTCCAGGCAGCAAAAAATGACTCAGACTCAGACTTTAGAATCTTTTTTTGGTGACAAAGAGGATCAAAATATATAGCCAGAAGAAGTCAATGAAGTCAAAGAGCCTACATCAGAAGCCTCCAAGAAAAATATGAATTGATCTCAGGCCATGGAAGAGCTCAAAAAGGATTTAGAAAAGCAAGTAAGAGAAGTAGAGGAAAAATTGAGAAGAGAAATGAGAAAGATGAGAGAACACCACGAAAAAGTCAATGATTTGCTAAAGCAGATCCAAAAAAAAAAAAAAACCACCAAAGGAAAAAATTACCTTAAAAAATAGACTAACCCAAGTGGCAAAAGAGTTCGAAAAAGCCAATGAGGAGAAGTATTCCTTGAAAGGCAAAATTAGCCAAATGGAAAAGGAGGTCCAAAAGATCACTGAAGAAAATACTACCTTAAAAATTATATTGGAGCAAGTGAAAGCTAGTGACTTTTTGAGAAATCAAGATATTATAAAACAGTACCAAAGGAATGAAAAAAATGGAAGACAATGTCAAATATCTCATTGGAAAAACCACTGACTTGGAAAATAGATTCAGGGGAGATAATTTAAAAATTATTTGACTACATGAAAGCCATGATCAAAAAAAGAGCCTAGATATCATCTTTCAAGAAATTGTCAAGGAAAATTGCCCTGATATTCTAGAGCCAAAGGGTAAAATAGAAATTGAAAGGATCCACCTATCACCTCCTGAAAAAGACCCCACAAGGATAACTCCTAGGAATATTGTAGCTAAATTCCAGAGTTCCCAGGTCAAGGAGAAAATAATGCAAGCAGCCAGAAAGAAACAATTTGAGTACCATGGAAACACAATCAGGATAAGAGAAGATCTAGCAGCTTCTACATTAAGGGATCAAAGGGCTTGGAATATGATATTCTGGAGTTGAAAGGAACTAGGATTAAAACCAAGAATCACCTCCCAGCAAAACTGAGTATAATGCTCCAAGGCAAAATATGGATTTTCAGTAAAATAGAGGACTTTCAAGCTTTTTCAATGAAAAGAGCAGAGCTGAATAGAAAATTTGACTTTCAAACACAAGAATCAATAGAAGCATGAAAAGGTAAACAAGAAAGAGAAATCATAAGGGACTTACTAAAGTGGAATTGTTTTGTTTGCATTCCTGCATGGAAAGATGATGTGTGTAGTTCATGAGACCTTTTTCAGTATTAGCATAGTTGAAGGGAATATACATATATATACACAGAGGGCATAGGGTGAGTTGCATGTAAAGGGATAATATCTAAAAAAATAAAATCAAATTAAAGGATGAGAGAGGGAGAAAGGGAGAGCTAAAATGGGGTAAATTATCTTGCATAAAAGTGGTGAGAAAAAGCAGTTCTGTTGCAAGAGAAGAGGGGGCAGGAAAGGGGGAATGAGTGAATCCCGCTCTAATCAGATTTGACTTGAGGAGGGAATAACATGCACACTCATTTGGGTATCTTACCCCACAGGAAAGTAGGGGGAAGGGGACAAAAAGGGGGGATGATAGAAGGAAGGGCAGATGGGGGAGGAGGTAATCCAAAGCAAACACTTTTGAAAAGGGACAGGGTTAAGGGAGAAAATTGAATAAAGGGGGACAGGATAGCATGGAGTGAAATATGGTTAGTCTTTCACAACATGAGTATTGTAGAAGTGTTTTACTTAATGATACAAGTGTGGCCTATGTTGAATTGCTAGCCTTCTTAGGGAGGGTGGGTGGGAAGGGAACAGGGGAGAGGATTTGGAACTCAAAATTTTAAAATCAGATGCTCAAAAGAAAAAGTTGTTTTTGCATGCAACTGAGAAATAAGGTATATAGGGAATGAGGCATAGAAATCTATCATGCCCCACAAGAAAGTAAGGGGAAAGGGGATGGGGGGGGGGAGTGGAGTGACATAAGGGAGGGCTGACTGGGGAATGGGGCAATCAAAATATATGCCATCTTGGAGTGGGGGGGGGAGGTGGTAGAAATGGGGATAAAATTTTTAATTCAAAGTCTTGTGGAAATCAATGTTGAAAACTAAAATATTAAATAAATAACAAAATAATTTAAAAAAAAAAGATGGCGAGGGGGGTGGTTTCAGAAAAAAAAACACCACGTCAAGACCTATATGAACTGATATAAAATGAAGTGAAAAGAACCAATGGATCATTATGCACAGTAACAGCACAGTAATGATGATGAGTTATGAAAGACTTGGCTACTCTGATCAATACAATGATCCAAGATAACTCCAAAGCACTTGATGAAAAAATGCTATCTCCAGAGATAGAACTAATGAACTCTGAGTGTAAATTGTTGTATAACTTTCTCACTTTCTTTATTGTTCTTGCTTTAAAAAAATAATGGCTAATATGGAAACATGTTTTGCATGATTTCATATGTATAATTGATATCATATTGCTCGATTTCTCAGTGAGTGGGGGAGGAGTAGGAAGGAGAGAATTTGGAACTCAAAATTTAAAAAAGAAAAGAATGTTTAAAATGAATAAATAATCAATTGGAATGTTAAAAAAAATCTGAGTATAAAGAAAATCAGGTTGGTACAAGGGATACAGTAAAATGGGGAAAAGTCTTGAGGCAGGGAAAGCAATTAGGAAATCAATCAGCCTTTACAATAAACCAAAAGAGAAGCAGGAAGGAGTTTTAACTAAGCTGGTAGTTGTGTGAATAGAGTGAAGCTGGAAGGAAGAGATTTCATGAAGGTGATAATGAAAAGGGATTTGATATAGGGATTACAAAACTAAGATTAATGCCAGGGTCATTCATCTGGGGAGCTTGAGAGGTGTCTTTGACAGTAATAGGGAAGTTTGGAAGAGAAATGCATTGGTGAGGTGGGGGGGGGGATGATGAATTCTGTCTGGGACATGTGAAATTTGAGATGTCTTAGGGACATTCATTTTGAAATGACAAATTGGCAATTGGGGATATGTGATTAAAACTAAGGGGAGATAGTAGGCCTGCATTTAGAGGTCCATTAGTCATCAGCATAGAAGTGATAATTAACCTTTTGTTAGCTGATGACATTAATGACAAAGTGTATAAAAAATAAAGAAGACCTGGGACAGAGCTTTGGAGAACATCCACAGTTATAGGGAAAGATGTGGATAATAAACTAGAAAAGGAGACTGAGAAAGAACAATTAGATAGAAGGCCCAGGAAATTAGTGTCCAAATATTCGGGAAGAACCAGTCATCACCTTTGTCAAACACAATAGACAGGCTGGGAAAAATGAGGGCTGAAGAAAGTCCATCAGATTTATCAATCAAGAGATGCTTGATAAATTTGAAAGTAGCAGTTTCAATTGAATGGTAAAGTAAAAAACTGGGCTGCAAAAGGTATTGTTTAGTGACAAAAGGGGAAGTAGAGGAACTAGACTTAGATAGCTTTTTCTATAAATTTGGATAGTTCTAAAAGATACATAGAACAATAAATTGGGAGATAGTATAGCTTTGTTGTTGGAGGTGGTGTTTTGTTTGTTTTTTAAGGATTGATGGTTATTTGGAATGTATCCCCACTGAAAGCTTCTGTGGCCTGACATCAATAGGAGATAAATGATAATCCCTGTATGTGCTTCTTGTTCTCTAATATGCCCTACCCTTCTCAAATTAGGTATCTGTTTTGAATGCATTTTATTTCTCACATTTTGGAAATTATCTATTTTTGGTCATTCCTAAATATTCAGTATCATATGCAAGTGATTGTAGGAAAGAGCTTTATTTGTGAAGACTCTTTTGGGGAATTCTTAAGGGTATATATTTATGTCTTCATACTTTTATTCAACTACAATAATGTTCTCCACCTAAGTAATATACTGTATAACATTGAAGATGAAGAAACAAACAGGGTAGTGACTTTTCCCAGAACTTTTCCTGTATAAATGCCATTAGAAAACAATGAGAAGAATTAAAAATCAACACACCCTAAGGATGAAATCAATGAAAACAACGTTGCCTATTCATATGAATATCAGGAAATTGAGGTGTCAGATTCTAAGGAGAATTCATGCTTGAAATGTATTCTATATCTTAGAATTTTAGAGTTGAAAGTACCTTAGAGATCATCCAATCCAATATTCTCACTTTGTAGATGAGGTAACTGACAGCAAGAGAATAATAAAAATTGTAATAACAATGAATAAAACAACACCAAACAAACCAAAATTGCACACAGAGTAGTATTAGGCTGAAATAATATGAAATCATTCAAGGGATAGTATAGTTCAGTGAAGTAGTTTGTTGTTGTGCTTGTGTTTGATTTAAGAACAGATTGGGGTTTTTTTTTGACAGTTTTTAAATTTTATTTTACCAGAACACACATGCAAAATAGAAAAAAGAAACAAAAACATATCATAAACTTAAATATTTAAACTTAAATGTAAAGTAAGAAAGAAAAAAAAGCATGCTGTGTGCATAGCAGAACATAGGAGAGGATTCAAAATATGTAACAATAAATTTTCATTTCAAGAAAGCCTGTATGACAAATAATACACCTTGTGTTGAGAATTGTCCATCTTTTCTACAGATTGTTTTTTAATGAATGGTTGGTTTTAAGGAAGATGTGATAATTAAATGGTTGCCACCACTTAATTGAATAATCTAAATTGATCAATAAGTCAATGAATAGAAACACCCTAATTATAATAATAAACCTCTTCATTCTCAAGAAAATCTGAACAATTCAGCCACTTGTGTTATTCTTATTTGCTGACATTTTGTCAGCTATATTCTGCTGCCCATAAGGGATCTTTTACATTCTCTTTGGGACCATAGATTTTTGTTTGTTTATTTTTCGTAATTTCCATCTAGAGGAATGAGAAAAATCATATTTGAACTCTTCCCCTCTCCCTCATCCCGAAGCAAATTAAATGTGCTTTTCTTCTTTTTAATGATGCTCATTTATTTTCTTTTTCTTTTCATTGGGGGCACAACCCTATCTTTAGCTCTCCCATCCCTAATTTAAAAATAAAATACTTGTAACAAATAAGTATAAGAAATGAAAACAATTACACACATTTTGTATTTCCAAAATTGTACACTTCATTTTGCATCTCAAGACCATTATCCCCTGGTCAAGAGGTGGATAGCATGTTCCCTCAATAGTCAACCAGGGTTATGGTTTGTCATTGCATTTATCAGACTTCAATTTCCAATTCTTTGCCATCAAAAAAAGAGCTGCTATAAATATTTTTGTACACATAGGTCCTTTTCCTTTTTCTTCGATCTCTTTGGGACAAAGACCTACTTGCATTAGTCAAAGGACATCCATGGTTTTAAAGTCCTTTGGGCATAATTCCAAATTTTTCTCTAGAATGGCAGACCAGTTCACAACCCTACCAAGAGTACACATTTCCCTATTTTACTACATCCCTTCCAGCATTTGCCATTTTCTTTTTATGCTGTTATTTAATCTGATAAGTGTGAGATAGAACCTCAGAATTGCTTTAAATTGAATTTTCTGATCAATAGTGATTTTGAGCATTTTTTCCTATGACTATGGATAGCTTTGATTTCTTTTTCTGAAAACCATCTTTTCCTAGCCTTTGGGAATTTATCAAATGAGGAGGCACTTATTTTTATAAATTTGGCTCAGTTCTCAATATATATTCATATTCTTCTTCTTTGGATTTAATTCTCACTATCACTTGCCAGTTCACCTCAAGTTCTTTTTCCTTCCAGAAGCCTTCCTTGCATCATTCCAGATCATATAGACTTTTTTCCTTTCCTTGAAATTCTACTCATTTTATCACTTAAGCATAGTGTTTCACATTAGATAGACAAATAGATAGATAGATAGATAGATACATAGATACATAGATAAGACCAACAGATCTATGAAGGGATTTATCTTGTAATTGTGTATACCCCACATTGCCAATAATATA
This sequence comes from Trichosurus vulpecula, assembly GCF_011100635.1. NCBI lineage: Eukaryota > Metazoa > Chordata > Mammalia > Diprotodontia > Phalangeridae > Trichosurus > Trichosurus vulpecula. The sequence continues at coordinate 378,681,191 of NC_050576.1, forward strand.
CTGTAAGCGTCTCTAGACCTCAGTTTCCTCCTTATTTAAATGAGGTGATTATAGTAATCTCAAAATAATCTCTCCTAAAAAATCCTATTGCCCTAAATTTATAATGTTCTATCAACAAATAACAATTATTTGTGAAAAGTTAGTATCTAGTTAATTAAAAAAAAATTAGATACATATTCCCTTTCACTGGAGTAAGTATCAGAAATTTTGGGAAAATGTCCCTATCCCAGCAGAGTGAAAAACTAATGCTCCAAATTTATCTTCAGATTATTCCAGAAAGGTATACCAGGAGAACTTTTGACCTTTTCCTGACTGAGAAGGATCAGTCATACTACTAGACAAAGGTCAAATAAAGAATAAATATTGTCAAGTACATTGCTTTTTCTAGCTAATGCATCTTTCCACTCTGATTTTTCCATATTTCAATGCTCTCCAGTTTACTAGTGGCTTCATATTGTCATCACCTTCTTTACCACAGCAAACTTTTATTTTATTTGCTTTATTGCAATATATTTTTCTCCCATGTTTATCACCATTACTGAGTTTCAAGAGAGTATGGACATGGGAAAGAGAATATGGTTTTCATCTTTATTTCTAAGAAATTCCTTAGCTTGTGGTTGGAAGTATTATACATTCATATATACATATGTATATGTATATATGTACATATACATATATATACACACATTAGGAATATACATACAAAAGAGATATAGGAAATATGTATTTTTCTTCTTAGTAGGTGATATACTGTTTTTTTTAAATGAATCAGATTCTCCCAGTATACAAATGATTCTATTTGTAAGGAGAATCATGAGTGAATTACAATTCCTCAGTAGTTAAAGCAGTCAATGGTTATAATAAAATAAAACTTCCAAAACTGTTTTTGACTTCTAAAAAAAATCCAAATGGTTGTAATTTGATCAATTGCTATTTCATCCTGCAGTCTAAAAGGCAATAGGACAATGGATAATTTTCAGATAATTACAGATAGAGTTCTTTAAGACTTTATAGAGTCAGTCTATCTGGCATTGTAGCTAGCAAGAACAATGAATTCAGTGTATGGTGTAGGATTTATTTTTCCCCAAAGCTTGAGGGATAGCTTTATTCCATTAGTATATTCCAACATTATGCTTCATATATCAATTTTAAGTAGTTAGAACAGTTTATTTTGAGGGTATAAAACTTAAATCAGGATATAGACATCAAGTGCAATATAATTTAGTGAAGACTAGATCTTATTAAAAAAAAACACTCTGAGTTAGAACCTAGATAAAACTATCTACTGGGGAATAAAAAAAAAGTAAATAAATGTACCTGATTTGGGTTCAACCATATAACTTATAACTGCTACTGTAGACAGGGGTGGAGGTTGTCTTATAAACCTTGAAACCGAAGTTATATCTTAGAAGTAAACAATTCCAGGCCATTCTGTAATTGACAGCAATAGTTAGGCTATTCTGTTAAAAATATCTATTAGATGTTGATGTATACGAAACAAATGTTACCATTGTCCTAAAGAAAGAAAAGAGAAGGAGAATACAAGGGAAGATTTTTTTTTTTGCTCTCCCAAATCCTTTATTAAAAAAAAAAAAAAAAAACAAACCAACATAAGTTTTGGGAAATGCAATTAAAAACATCACTCCAGCTCAGTTGTGGGTGGCCATTTTCATTCCAAAGACAGAAGGCAAACATTGTGTCTTTGTTCTTAGAATGAAGTGCCCATGTTTTCTTTGATTATCTCCAGGTACAGCATCATGTTTAAGTTTTTCTGGAGAAAACCATCTGTGGAAAGCAGGGAAAGGAGAAAGACTGATTAGTCTTAACTCTCAGCATAATGTCCTGTTTGGGCTGGGCACACATGGTGTGTATGGTGTGGGATTTTCATGTCATGGGTTTCTGTTAGTTTGTTAGGAATACCTCTTGAGACAGTAATTTTATTCCTGGGCAAGACTAAGAAAGATAGCAAGTATAAAAGCCTGCTCAAACATTCAAGGAAATGATATAATTCTTTATTGGCAAAAATGTATCAGTAAATTTTATGGCGGTAAAAAAAAATATGCTTCTTAGAACATAAAAAAGCTCTATTTTCCTGTTCAATACATCTAATAAATGTTCTTAACCAAAAAGGGTTTTCATTTTTAATCTAAGCTTATATCTAATAGGTTATAATTCATATCCCATTGATTCTCCCATGCAAATCAAGACCTATTGCTGATCTTCTATGTAGGTCTATGAGGTATATTTTAATTACATTACTGATTCTTAATATTGGAATTTTAATGTGAATGTGCACTGATATCATAGTCATCAAAGTCTGCATTTTTTCTTCTGATTTTTTGTTTGTTTTAACTGAATATTATGAAAGGAAAATGACCTCTTGGGTGTTTCATCGTGAAAGAAAAATTACAGAATTTTAGAATAAATTAGAATTTTTAATAAAATGAAATACTTTTCAATTAGAAAAGGATCAGTTCCTAAGTGACACTTTCTATACCCACACTTAATTTTCCAAAATTATCTTAGCTCTGATTTAGAAAATTAAAAGGACCCAAGTAAGACTTCAGTGACCTATACAGATCCCCTGCTGAATATTCTTTCTTTCCTCAAAATCTTAAACCCATTTCATTCTGAAGCTCATAGATTGGAGCACAATAGGTCCCTGCCCAAGCTCCACTTGATGGCTGTATTTTGGGAACTCCTGCCTTAGAGTAAATGTCAATGGTAACTGTTGCTCTTTGCAACAGCAACTCAGAGTGTCTTCCCCTCCCAGCTTGATTTTTTTAATCTTTTTTTCTAATTAAAGGGGCCATCCCTTGACTCACTTCTTAAACAAGCCTATTCATTGAATGGGTGTTACCTCACTCTAAGGGAGTACATGAAAAGGCCTTAGCCTAAAAGGACCAGGGTCTCCCATTGCATCCTGGGTCATCTCCAGTCATCCTGATGAATATCTGGTCACTTGATCCAGATGGCTCTAGAAGAGAAAATGAGGCTGGTGACCTTGCACAGCCCTCCCTCACTCAAATCAAAGTCAACTGCAAGTCATGCCATCATTCCCCTGATGTCATGGTCCTCTCTGAAAACAAAGGACAAACACAAAAATTTAGGGAAAAACATGAAGAAGAATAGCATAGGTTGAGAACGCAGGGCCAGGTTTCTATCTATACCAGTAAAGGAAATACTTACAATATGCTGTCATTGGATGCGCCGAAGTATCAAAGCATCAAAGTTATAGGTATTTTTTTTCTCTAGAGGGTGAAATGGTACCAATCTGAAAATTTTAATTGTTTAAATCACATATTTTTTAACACATTAGACAACCTCAGAATAAACTGGAAATGTGGAGCTCAGAATGAAATGGTGTTGACTTTTTTAAAGTACCTTATTCCCAGAGCAATGCAGTGCAACCATGACCTAGAAGGTATGAAATCCATCAAAAAATTCACAGATTTTAGTTAATCACCTACCAATTTTTCTAGGCCCTATATTTGTCAGAAATTTAGAAGCAAACATTTCATAAAGGAAAGATATCTTGTGCTTCATTTGTACAACTTGATTATTTTTACTTATTTGCTAAGATTTTCTTTACTTTCTCAAACAAACAAAGATTTACTTTACTTTCTCAAACAAACAAAAAGAATAGCAATAAAAAGTCATCCAAAGTTTAAAGATCTAAAGCTGAGACAGTTGGAATAAAGTTACCTGACAGGTCAACTAGGCCACCACCCTCATTTTTAAGATGAAATAATGAAGGCCTAAGGAGGTGAAGTGGTTTTATCCAAATTTATACAGTTTTTCTGCATGAAAAGTTGGGATTTGTATCCAATTCCTCTTCATCTAGTGCCATTGTTCAGTCCACTATTCTATATAAATTTCAATATTTGGCTTCTTTTATAGTAATAAAATACAGCGATGCAGTATCCACACAAATTTGCCAAAGGAGTCTTTCTTTGAGTGATAACTTAACCTTGGGATACTTTTGCACACATTACTTGGTTTCATTCCAGATATGGGAGGAAAGTGTATATATTGTAACCTTTCAAAAATTGCGGAGGTATTTGCCTCCTCTGTAAAGGCAAATTGAATGTTCAAGTATGTATACCAGGTGTTTTAATCTCTATCTACAGCTATGTTAGTATGTCAGTAAGCATTCTGTTTTCAAATACTAGGAAAGGATTGTAAAAATCATACAAATAAGAAGGAATATAACTTCTTTTTTTGTTCCTATGGCAAACTTTTTCACCTGATATGTTATGCTGCAAATGGTACTTCATCTTGAAATTCTAAAGTTTATGCCTGACATAAAATTTGGAACACAGGTAAATATTTGTGATATTGTAGTCACTGAATAATGAGTACGAAATCATGGAAAACAATAAACGCTATTTTGGAATTTTCACCGTGAGCCATAGCAGCCTCTGACATCTGTTTCATGATTTACAGTAAATTATTCTTCAGATACAACAGAATTAATTTAGCAATTTGTATTTTACAACAAAACCTGCAGGCTAATGCTTGCTCATGGAAAGTGGTCTTCTTTTTCTATTTTCATTAATTTTGACATTATGATACATATGAAAAAAGAATGTGCTGTGTATTTTCCCTAAATGAAAGCAGATTGGGCCTAAAACTGGGTGTTCTGCCTTTAATTGATATTTTGCTCTACCTAAGCTCTCCCTGGGCTATCGTAGCAATCTCTGAATGAGACTCAGTGCAGGCATATGGATTTACTTATTTGGCTTCCCTGTATATTTGTACCAAGCTTGATCTTCCTACACTGTGATGACACTTTTTTTTATCACCAACACATTCGTGGCCTACAGCTGACTGCTTTTATTACTTTTAATTAAAGTCTGAAGTAGAAAATGTCTGTTAATCAGTACATGAAGCTGAACGTAAGGAAAGCTTTGTACAAAGTGAGCTCGAGATGGATAGCAGCTCCATCTATTGTTATACCTTTGTCTTCATGGCAGGGAGACAGTTGCACAAGTTAATTACACCATTGAGGGAAGTCAGGAAGTTTACAAGACAGCACCTATTTTGACAAGTCAGCCACTTTTTAGAGAAGCCACAGATATCTTTGAAAATGAGTAGCTTTATGAACATTATGTCGACTTTCACAGTACGGTTGGAGTGTTTATATGGAATGATTTCTTTAATGGCCTTGTGCTGCCTAAATTGGAAAAAGCTTGTCTAATCACCGAAAATGAATTGCATGCTTTGACTTTTACCTTCTCCCACAAAGGTATTTAAGTGCAACTGATTTACTCATATTCAAATTTGTATTTATAGAACAAGAAATAACAATAAAAATAATGATGACAACACAAACAACTGAGAAAAAAATTTTCCATTGGTGTCCAAGATAGAAAGAAGTTAAGCAGTTTCTCCCTGCTTTAAAAAAATTCCACTTAAAGTCAGCCCAGGGAAATCATATTACGATTTATTTTGCTGATGAGTATACTACATATATGTATGTATGTATATATATCTATATGTACATATATACACATGCATGCACAGATATAAATGTGTATATATGTACACTATACATATGTGCATACAAATAAAATATTTACATTTGTACAATGTATAAATGCATTATGCATGAATGTGCATTCATATATAATAAATGTTAATGACAGTTTGTGATTTATACATAAATGCATATAAGTTCATGAATGTTAGTATGTATGTATGTGTGTGTATATATATATGCATATGTGTGCGCTTAAAATTGCAATACTACTTTTTGTGATACCCTGTGTATTCCTATACCAATGTTTTATGGATTAAAATATGTGCACGTGGGTGTGAATAAACACACACATATGTCCATCTATCTATCTATCTATCTATCTATCTATCTATCTATCTATCTGTCTACCTATCATAGCTACTCAGGTCTCTAAAGGTGATCTGGATCGAACACATGACTTTAATTTATTTGGTAAACTGATGAAATCTCCTCTGATGGTGCAGCAATTCAATTGAATAGTCTTTTCCTAACAGAAACATAAAGAAATGTACTTGGAGAGGAAGAATGTTTGTATCAATCATTCCCTTCTGAAAATCTGTTATTGGAATGCGAATCACATGAGGCAACCTTTTGACATAGGTAGGATATTGATCCTAAGCAATCGTGTCAGAAACTAGGAGAAGTTTGGAGCACCTTTTTTTTTTATCTCCACACCCAAACCCCCAGTCACATAGGGAGAAAATGCCTCATCATCTCTACCTTAGGAAGAAAAATAAATTGGAACCTGTGAATTACAGTATTAGAAACTCACATTTTCATAGGATCTTAAATCTGACTCTGGAAGGGACCTCTGAGGTGATGTAATAAAACTACCTGAGTTTAGGCAGGTTCAGGGTCTTCCCAAGGTCACACCAAGGTAGTAAGCATCGGAAGTAGAATTGAAAAACTTATTTCACTCAAGACACTCTTTTCTACGTATCACAATGGCTCTTTGATATGAAATAGAAAATGTTAGAAATATATTGGAAATAAGAGAAAGAAAGGGCTATTCGATAATGTGAAAACTGTGTGATAGAGGCAATAAGTAAGAAGAAGAAATAAGTTTGACAGCTCCTCCCTTCTTTCCCTCCACTGCCCCTAGGATAAATGTAGCTCTTTGTAAGCCCAGAGCCAATATTCCTTGCATAATGGAACCTCTTGGGCCAAGGTCACATCATTTTCCCAGACTTTTTGATTCCCTGTCTTCACTCTCTCTCTTTCACACTCTTTTCCTATTAAATGAGACAGTAATACACATTGCTTGCAAGATTCTACCTAATTACGTATAAACTCAGGACCAACTTTATGCAGCAATGGAGTTATCATAGGACTAGAACTGCAAGGGTTATCAGAGGGCCTCTAGTCAACCCCTCATTTTACAGATGAAGTAAATGAGTTCTAGTGAAGTGACTTACTCAAGATCACAAAGATAGTGTCAGAACAGAACCGGAACACAGATCCTGCTGTATTTAAGTCCTCCACCCTATCTACTATGTTATTCTGTCTTTTTGTGGGTGGTTTTTTTAAAGACCTTAACTTCATCAGTTGTGTAAATTTTCAGAGTGCTTTTAAATTTATTAATTTTATCCTCTGTGAAAATGAATATTTGTTACTTAGCAGGGATAATGCATTAAACCAGTATCAATCATTTCTCTTTTAGTATAATTTAGTCTATAAAAGCAAGCTAATCACTCACCTAATATGAGTCTGAAAGAATGGGCCAAAGAGTGATGAAAACATGTCAAACTCGAAGTGCCATGTGAGAAAGGTAAATTCGTGTGGGTTCTAAGAAGGAGCTCCAAACAGTAAATGAACAAGATGGGATATCTTACTCAGTGAAAATCAATAGGGTTAAAAGACAGTAAAAAAGGAAGTATCAAGTACCGAAAGTAATCATCTAATGAAAGATTTGTCTAGGCTTAATTCTGTAAAAATTTAGAGGGTGTGTGTTTCTAATTTGGCAAAGAGATAAGCAAATTCACCTATATCTGGAAATCCAGTTAATCGGCATGTATTAAGCTCTTCTTTGTGGAAGATACTGTGTTATTGGAAATACAAAGATAAATGAGATGGTTCCTACCTTCAAGGAACTTATATTCTACTGGAGATAGAATGGGTAGGCAAGTAAACAAATGCAAAGTCTGCGTAAAGCAATGCAAAGGGAGGGAGGGGGACAGAGAGAGAGAGAGAGAGAGAGAGAGAGAGAGAGAGAGAGAGAGATCATATTTATAGCTGCAGGGATCAAGAAACACCTAGTATATGCGATGGTGCCCAAATATGCCTTTCGAGCATGAGGATCTACTTGGTCAAAAGCAAGTAGGCATGAGCTAGCCATAGTTCCTCCTGTATGAGAAACACTTAGCATGTTTATTTAAAAGGAGCAGAGAATCACCAATGACTGAAAAATCATGTGAGAGCCAGACTGTGGATGGCTTTAAACAATAAGAAAGAATTTGTAGCTTATCTTAGAAGCAGTAGTGAAGAGGTTTAAAGAAAAATGATGATGGTAGGGGAACCATATGTTTCTTGGGGTGCTCGAGACCCTAAAATACCTACACACCAGGTCCTGCCAAAAGAATTCTACTCAAGCCTTCTCAGCCAAGGGAAAAGACAAAGTTTATTAGGGATTCACCATAATGGGTTGTCTTAAGAAATCCCACCCTTTGTGATGCCTGTTTTCACAAGCGGGCCAGATTCAATCTAAGCTGAGCTAAATTGAACCTGAGCTGAGCTAGATTGAATCTGAGCGCCTTCATGGAGGCAAGATGGAGATTATATACACAAAGATTGTAGGAAGGATTGAGGGGTGGTCAGGGGTGAGTAGAGGAGGGGTTTAGGGAGGGTCTTGAGGAGGAGTCTAAGGAGAGCAAGATGAGGTCAGAGTCCAAGAACCAAGAGAATGGAATTAAAGGTTGGAAGTAGCTGAAGGCATGGATACTGATAGTATCAAGGGTGGGAAGTAGCGGGACAACAAAGGGTGAGGCTAGATAGAGATTTGGGCCTGATGATAATGTAAGACTTATGGCCTTAGGGAAAGGCCAGATCTAGTTGGAAGATTCAAGGGGGCTCCCAGAGACTGTATTTCAGGTTAAAGGGGGTTCCCAGAGACTGTGCCCTCATCAGTAGGAAGCTCTTCAAAATGTAATAATAACATGTTTTATAAATCAAGGAAAATAAAAACACAACATAATGAAGAGTGGAGAACCATCCATATCTATAGAATATGGTATATCATATGTCATTTATAAGATTCTTCCCCCTTAAAAAATTTTTAAAGGCAAAAGTCAAATATAACATAGTTGGACTCTGATGCCACTCTCAAAGAGCCAGTGTTACATTTCTCTCTTTCTCCTCTAGTGTTCTCTGACACTCTAAAAGTTTGGAGAGGTGTTTCTCCTCTGCCATCCAAGCCACTTGTATACCCCAGTTTTAGGCACCCCAAGAAAACCACCATAGATTCATTTAAACATAGTATCAACTTAACTTTAAAAATATGTTTACTTCAAATACATAGCCAGAAAAAATAAACCATACAAATATTTTCTCAACTTGGGGCCTAATCTCCATATACTGTCTTACTCTGGGGAATGGAGGAGAACGGATTGATTGATTCACAGATTAGTTCAGTTTCTACATAACATTAGTTCCAGGAAGTTATAATCAAGAGCTTCAGTGTGCTAGATCTACAGACCATTGCTCTACAAGGTTTCCCTAGTGGACTGGCTATGATGAGGTTTAGACTGTGGGAAATCCCTTGAACCCCACCCAGGATCTTCCCACTTGATCTGGCTTTTCATGCCCAAATAGCCCAGCCTAGCCTTCCATTGTCTGGTTACCTCCAGATTGTTTTCTGGCTGCTTCCCACCCTTGATCCTGATCAAAATTTCTACACCCTAGCTCTGTTACCCTAGCTCTCTTATTGTTGGTCATCTCCAGGTAGCCTTCAGCTATTTCCCACCCTGGAGTCTGACCTCACCCTAGTCACCCTAGTCCACTCTAGCTCTAAACACCTCCACTAGTCTATGTACCAGGCACTACTCTAAGCACTTTATAATTATCTCATTTAATCTGCACTACAACCCAAAGAAGTGCTATTAACTACCTCCATTGTACAGATGAAGAAACTGAGAAAGAGGTGAAGTGATTTGCTTGGGGCCATACATCTTGTAAGTGTCTAGGCCTGATTTTGAAATCAGGTCTTCCTAATTCAAGGGCCAAAACTATTCAGTGTACCACTTAGCAGTTTCATAGAAGACAGAGATTAGCAAGTAAAACTAAAATCCTTGGTACTTTTTTTTGTTCCTTTGGTTTTGTTTTGTTTTGTTTTGTTTTTAGCAAATATCTTGAAAATCTGTTGTCATAGTCTCACAGCATCAGTCTTGAAGGCACACTACAACATTTTACTAAATATCTCTCACCTTCCCACCATTACCATTGGACATTTCACATGCCTTTCCGAAATCTATCTATCTATCTATCTATCTATCTATCTATCTATCTATCTATCTATCTCTAAATATATATATATATATATGTATGTATGTATATATATATATATATATATATATATACACACACATATATATATATGTATATAGATAGGTAGATAGATACAGATAGAATTTAATATATTTAGAAACAGAAATGGAATGATTGGTAGAAAGCCTGTGGGCTAAATGAGACTCATCTCCCAAAACTTGCTCTTATGTCTATGGTAAACCTCTGCAGAGTAACCCCTGTGCAAAGTCTAGATTCATTCCATCAGTCAATTAATTTACAAGCACTTATTAGGGATTTGGTACATGCTAAATACTCTCCTGAGCTCTGGGAATAAAAATACAAGTCATGAAACAAGACCTACTTGAGATGAACTTGATCAGCAAGAGGAGGCAAGTTAGGTGGTGAAGTATACAGAATGCTGTACCTGGATTCAGGAGAACTTATTTGAATCCTGCCTGTGAAACTTACTAATGCAAAGTGTTTTGTGTTGTACAGTTGCAAACTGTTAAACTATTAAGGATGCTGTGTTTTCATGGTAGAAAAAAGGGAGGACCTATATAAATACAAGAGGTAGAAAATGAAATTCATACAAATAAGTACTAGTTAACATATGATGGAAAGCACTAGTAGAGGGAGACAAGGACATGTTTCTCATAGAAGCTGATTTAGGAGCTCAAAGGGAGAGGTTCTGTGAGGAAACGATGAGATGAGAGTGCATTCTAGCTATGGGGATTGGTTGGTTGATGTCCTTCCTTTTGCGAGAGGACCAAAATGACATCACTATGCTAGAGTAAAGTTTCAATGTGTCCGACTGTGTCTGATCAGACCAATACAAGCTTGGAATGCTCTATTGCAAGTCGGGACAAATAGTCCATGTGAACATTTGGGGTGAATCCTCTAATTTGTGCATCCTGTGTTTCCTTTGAGCTGTTTCAATTCTGCCTGAGAACAGCCAATAAAAAGGCAAACAGTCAAGAGATAGGCTATAGTGTATGAAGAATAGAGAGCTGGCCATTTTGGTCTTCTCACAGTGTGAAGGAAAGAATGGCATATACAATGAGGTTCAAAAGATAGGTTGGGAAAAAGTTGTGAAGAGCTTAAAAACCTCTTGAAGAGAAATTTGGGAGTAAATATACTCCCAAAGGCAAGAGGGAACCACTGGAGTTTATTGAGTAGGGAGGAGTTTTAGTCAGATCTGAACTTAAGGAAAATCACTTTGGCAGCTGTGTGGAAACAGAGTGAAGTTGGGAAGAGACTTGAGGCAGGGAAACCAATTAAGAGGCAGTTATTATAATATGAGGTGAACATAAATTTAAGCAGAGCTAGTGATCAGAAAAGCAGAGTTAGAGAATTTGTTCATGTAGCCTTTCTTACCCTTAAGCCTTCTGGCCTTGCTAACAGGTTTTTTTTTTTTTTTTGGTCTTGTCTAAGTAATTTTTTTCTTTATTTTTGAGATTAGGTCTCCCTATCTCATATTGGAAGTACAATGGTCACTCATGGCCATGATCCCAATTCTAATGAGCACAAAAGTTTTAACATGCTCCATTTTTTTATAATAGGCCCCTTCACACCTTCTTAGGTAGTCTGGTACCCTCTATTTTTGGGAGCTTACCACAGTGGCAATGGATTTATCATGGACATATGCTGGGTTTCTTTCAGCCTACCTGCATCTCAGAGTTCCTATACTCAAGCAGTCCACAAGTATTAGCTATCATGAGTGCTTACAAGGAATGCACACAGCCACCAGAATACCTGGCTTTGCATATATTTCCTGAAAAGCGTGCTAATACTAAAATATGAAACAATTAGAATTAGCCTTTCGCATATCACCAGGCAATAAAGCAATTCTTCACCCTCATTATTAGTATTGAAAGGGACAACCAAATTAAATATAATTGGTCAAAATTTTTAGTACCTCATACAGTCCTGTAACTCTGTTTAAGAGCTACATTCTGGTTCACTGGAGTTTTGATAGGCAGGCTATAAATTATTTAGTAACTAACTGGGAAATAAATTTCTTCCACTGAATTAAGGAAGAAACACCTTTTCATTCTACCTGATAATTCTTAACTTGGCATTGAAATAAAATATAATACTAATTAAGTCTCCTGAGCATGTAAATATTTGATAATTACTCCACAATGATATATATTCTAGTGATTTCATCATGCAAAATTCCTTTACTATTTGCTGCTATCATTCTATACCCTTAGGTTACTGGTACATGTCCAATTCTAACCTGAATATGCCAGGCAGCTGTATCGTGTGTGGACAGATATACATATATACCTATTTCTAAGAGTCTAGGATTTTGAACTAGACAGAACCTTTTCCAATTCTTTCATTTTACTTGTGAGGAATCCTGGAACTATAGAAATTAAGCAGTAACTGATGATACATAAGATTCTAAGAATTAAGACAGAGAACTAAATCCCTTGCATCCAAGTTCATGTTCAATGACCTTTGTCCATAACCAAATTGCTTTCACCATATGTGTATTTATGTATGTATATATTTATATATAGTATAATGATATGTATACATACACACACATATACATATATCTACGTATAGAGGTATAGATATTTATATTTATTCTATTTACCCCTTTTCCCCACGTGCTTATATTTGAATTTGTCTTCTTGCCTCATTAGAATGTAAGCTCCCCATGAGTATGGGTTGTCTCACTCTTTGGATTCCACCACCTACCACAGTAACTAGCACACTCTATAGTAAAAGCTTAATTAATACTTGTTGATTAATTGGTGACTACATGCCTTATAAATAACTGAGTATTATATAAACAAAAAAGTCTTTGAAAATATAACATTTACACATATTTAAGGTATGCCCAGTACTTTAGATACATTATTTGATCATCACAACAACCTAGTGAAGTTATTCTTGATCCCATTTGGTGTGTAAGGAAAATGAGACTCCTAGATATTCATATAATTTGCTCAGTATCATACAGGTAGTAATTTCAGAGCTGGAATTTGAATCTAAGAGTCTTCTGATTACAAGTCAAGCTCTCTTTCCCTCCGAAATTCCCTTTTACTATCAAGGGCGCCATTCTCTTACCATTCATCCTCACTCACAACTTAGGTCTCATCCTCAATTTTTCATTCTCTCTCACTCTCCATATTTAATCTGTTGTCAAATCTTATTAATTCCACCTTCATAACATCTCTCATATATTCCTGCTTCTCACCACTGCCACTGCCAATCTGCTATCCTCCTCACTACATACCTGGAATATTGCAATAATCTTGCAATTGTTAATTGATGGATTGAAGGGTATATACTCTATAATATAAGTGAATGCATAATTGCATGTCCCTGGATCAAGTATTTCTACACTCCAATCTACATTCTATATAGCTGTCTAATTCATCTTTTTAAAACCTAGGTCTTACTCTGTCACTGACCCCCAAGCCCTTTTAACAAACTTCAATTGCTCCCTATAAGGTCCAGGATCAAATGTAACATTCTCCGTTTGAAGTTCAAACCCCTTCACCCAAACCTTTCCAAGTCTTCTTACTCATTATTTATTCTCCTGTATTCTGTAATCCAGTGATACTGGTTTCCCTGAAAGACACTCCATATCCCAAATCTGAGCATTTTTCTTCAATATCTCCCTCCTCTCTTCAGTTTCCTCACTTCCCATTTTCCTTCAATGTTTCCTTCCTCTCTTCTGCTTCCTCTGTCTCCCAACTATGAGCATTTTCCTTCAATATCTCCCTCCTCTCTTCTGCTTCCTCACTTCCCATTTTCCTTCAATATTTCCCTCCTCTCTTTTGCTTCCTCTATCTCCCAACTCTGAGCATTTTCCTTCAATATCTCCCTCCTCTCTTCTGCTTCCTCACTTCCCATGAAGTCCCAGCTAAAGTCACATCTTCTATATGAACCCCCATCCTGCTTATCCATTAATGTTATTATTTTCCTTATGTTTATCATTAACAATTTATGATTTAAATATGAAATCTGTAAGTAGTTATCTACATGTTTTCTTCCTGTTTTCATGTTGCACTCCTTGAAAGCAGGGGATCTCTTTTGTCTTTCTTTGTTTCTGAGTTTAGTACAATATTTGAGTACAGAGTAGGTGCTTAATGTTTTTGACTGACTCAGTGTTTTCCTAAAACATTCAGTTTTCTCCCTCCTGCTTTTGTCAAAGCCTTAGCTCAAATAATTGCTTACAGATACAATGCTTGTGTTCTAATCATCCTTACCTTCAAATAGCCTCTTAGTCTGGCTATTTGATAAAATCTTACACAGTTATTAAGGTTCAGATTCCATATTTCCTTTTCCATAAAGATTCCTCTGATTATTCCACATGAAAGCATTGTCCTTTTCCTCTAAATTATTCCCTCTTTAAAAGTAAAATTATTTTTTATTGTAAAATGAGCAATTACTAACAGATATAAATGATTTTATATTAAAAAAATTAAAGTGTTTATAACAAATATTTTTATACATTTTTCAAATATATATATATATACACAATTTCAATTTAAAAAGTATTCACAAAGCTGATCAATTTGTGTGCCCTTTAGCATTTTTCTTCTGTGCATTAAAAATATGTTAGTTATGCCCTTTTTATTTGTCTATGTATCACTACTTGTCAACCTATACTCCCTTGAATTCTGATAGTACTTTCTGTATGCCAACCTCTCCTTTTTATTATCATATTTCATTATGTACTATTGCTTATATCATTCATATTCATTGATATATCTCTTGTGGCAATTGCACATGGCCATTACTTAATGAATGTTTCTTAAATGAATTAATTGATGTATGAATAAGTAGATATGCTTCTCACACTAGAGGTCTCAATGCCTCCAGTCCTCTATAGGATTATATTCTCAAGATTATATCCTATACTGATGATCAAGTGTGAAAGACTTGGCTACTCTGATCAAGACAATGATCCAAGGCATTTCCAAAGCCTCCATGATGAAAACTACTATCCACCTGCAGAGAGAGAACTGATGAACTCTGAGTGCAGATTGAAGCATAATTTAAAAAAAAAAACTTTTAAAATTATTTTTCTTTATTTGCATGCGTTTTCTTTTGTAACATGGCTAATATAAAATATATTTTTCATGAGTTAAAAAAGGAGTATATCTTATACTCTTATGCTTTTACATCTTTTCCTTTTTCATTATAATTTAAATATATTATGCTCTATTCCCTCAAAATCTAATTTCTGGGAGATGATTAATTTGACAATGTCATCTAAACTAAGGAATATTGGGGTAATATGTTGTTTCTCATCCCCCCCATGAAAATGTATTTTTACCTACCTCTAGAAATTTTATTATTGAAATTTAAAGCATCCTGGTAATCAGTCAGGGAGGTATTTTCTGGAAGAAATTAGTTTATGGATTCATCAAATACATTATGCTATGATGGTAAGTAGGCTGTCCCTGTGATCTATGTTGAACCCTGGCTGTCAGGTTGTTTAAGCATTCTAAGATAAACTTTCTTCGTCTGAAAAATTGGGAGATTAACACTAGTATTGGCTGCCTTATGGAATTGTTATAAGGAAAGCACTATGTAAATAAAAAAGTCATATTTTTAGTTATTATTAATTATCAGTTTATTAGGTTATTAGCCATTACCACAATTGATAATAATAATAATACATTAGGACCACCAAAAGCATAAAGTTAAATTTGCATGAGCTTTGAAAATCAGAGGCTATTTAATCGTTGTGCCATTTTCCCCATTACAGTCTTGAGTGGAGTGGGGAGAAGGCATATAAGGCAAAAATATATTTGACAAGAGACACAAAACAATCTATTCTTATTCCATCCTGTAGTTCTTTTTATTCATGAATTCCTCTTATAGGAAGTCATAACAGATGTTCAATGAAATTTTCCTTTGGATTTCTTATTTAGTTACATTGCTTAAAACTGAATGTTTTAAGGCTTGTGCTTGAATTTCAGTTTTCCTTTGGAGTTTTACCTATTTGGCTCAAAGAATACAGGGGCTAGGGAATGTGGGGTGGTAAAGAATGGCATGTAACTCTTGGGTGCAATTTAGAGCCTGGTCAAAATTGAGTACAAAATTGTACCCAGAAGCTGACTTTTTCACCTGGAAAAAGTTGACCCTGTGGTAATCCAACCCTGTGATAAAAGTGATAATTTTCATTTTTCTTTCTAATTCTGCCTGATTGAAAAACAAGGCAAGGGTAGGTAGTTAGGCTGTAATGGCTTGTAATGATGGTGAAGTCCAAGAACAATGACCCTCTAAGATGAAACTGCTTTGGTCATCCCTAGGTTGGTTAACCTTTTGGAAGTTCAAAGCCTCAATTATCTGTCAGGAAGGGAGAGCAGAACCTCAGATCACCAACATGTCTGAATGTTTAAGTAATAGGCTTCAAAAGAAAACTTAACTGGTTAGATTATCAAAGAAGCCTGTTTACTCAGGTGCAAGAGGAATATTGTTTCAGTAAACAATGAAAATAAGAAATCTTTACTGTGGTACAATATTGGAATTCAGTTAATTACCTAATTTTTGATCAAAGAATTTTAGGAATGAAATTCACAGGGGAAATAAAATATGTGTGGTTTAATGGCCCAGTCTACCCAAAGACTGACAGCTATTTACTTAAGAAAATAGTCTCCCTTCCCCCCTACCCCACCTTCTCATGTTGTATGTGTATATTTTCATGGGCATTTTCTGCTTTGAGATGAACTCAGGTTCTGATTGACCTGCCTATGTATGGATATAACTCAGATGATCATTGGAAGATGTGCAGGCTTGTATGTTTATTGACCTTGCATAGATATACATATATATGCATACATGCATACATATGCATACACACACAATTATATGCATATATATGTATACATATATACATATATATGTATATGTATATATGTATATATATATATCCCAAATCATCTCACTCAACATGGAAGAATAAATATTCCTAATTTTTTTTCTCTTTTTTGTTATTGAACCTCAAAATTGTGGCACTCCCCAAAATATTTCTAGAATTTTAATGTATTCTGGATGTTCTCTTAGCTTATTAACATTTCAAATCTATGCATTTTTTGGAATATTCATCCTAAACATCTTTTTTTTGGCATAAAGGCAACTATATTATTTTGCTTCTCCCAAAATTGCCATGTGGGTGATAGAAATATTTATCTCAATGACCGTCCTAACTCCCTTGACCAAGAGAACAGATTTTTTTCCCTATATCTGATAAAAGAGAATACAATATTCTTTTACTTTCAAATTTATTAACATATTTAGTAAATTTTTCTCTGTGTTCAGTGAGAGACAGTGTAGTATTTAAGGCAGACAGTCAGCTTCAGAGTCAGGAAGGTCAATATTGAAATGCTCCTTAAGACACATGCTTGCTGTCTGACCATGAGTAATTTTGTTTTACCTTTTAAATATAATTCTCTAAGATTGTTAATTTTAGGTTATTGGCTGATGTACTGTGGGAAAAGGGATTACGAGGCTAAAATTCTTTGTGCTGATAAATTCATTGGTCGAGATTTTTTTTTTTAAAAATGTGTGAAAAAGTGTGTTATGAATGATATAGGCTATAAATGAAGTATGAAATGGTTCAAATCATCAAGAGTATGGACTCTGAAATCAGAGTATCTAGGGTCAAATTTTTCTCTGACCTATGTCAGAATTTCTTAACCTTGAGTTTGTGAACTTTTAGAAAAAAATTTTTGAAAACTATATTTAAATGTATTTTTCCATTGTAATTCTATGTATTTTTTCTTTTTTCTTTCCATCCCTCCCTGCTTCCTTCTTTCCTTCCTACCTTCTTTCCTTCCTTCCTTCCTTCCTTCCTTCCTTCCTTCCTTCCTTCCTTCCTTCCTTCCTTCCTTCCTTCCTTCTTCTCTTCCTTGCTTTATTTTGTTTTCATGAGCAGGCGTCCATAGCTTTGCCAGATTATCAAAATAGTCTATTAGACCAAAAAAAAAAAGAAAAGTAAAGCTAAGAATTCATGACCTGAGTGATGGCGCATTAGTCAGTTAGCATCCCTGAGCTTTGGTTTCAACAACCAGCACTAAATCCTACCTAGCTTTTTCAGAGAATCCTCCCATCACTTTATTTGAATGCCTAAGAGCTTTATGGCAAGAGAAAAGTTTGTGAAGGCATCCTTTATCTAAACTATCTAACAAGAATAAGGTATTGTCATTGCAAGCGTAATTTCAGAGTGTGGACTCATCAAGGGATCAAAGTGTCAAGGATATTTTGGGGATGTGTGGGTATGTTTATCATGCACCTTGTTAACAATTTTTCGAGTGTTCTCTATGACCACTTTGATTTAGAGAGTCCCTTCTCCTTTCCCTCTCCTCTTTTCTATCTGCTTTCATCAAGACTTTGCCTGATTGACTCTGCAGCCTCCATGAGGTGCACCTGGCAGAAATTGGAGGAAATAGCAAACTTCCTTGGGGAGCTCTGACAAGAGAGGACTATAAATAACAGCTGGAGAGGAGTGCACAGGAATGGGAATGTCTCTTAAGCTAAATTTACATTAGCATTTCAATGTCACAATATTTTCACTCCACTATTGAAACCATATCATCCTGGTTAAATATTGGGCGTAATGCATGGTTGGCCATACTTTGTTGTAGCATAGAATGAATTATAGAAACAATGTGCCTATCTTGATCCTGGTTCATAAATCCCATACTCACTGTGGCAAGGGAAGACCTAGACAAAGAATGACAGCTTGGGGAGAAAGATACACAGAAGAATCTGGGCTGATTAAAGGTTAGAAGATAAAGCAACTTGAGATTTCAAGAGCTATTTGCATTTTGGAACAGAGACAAATAATCAAGGTGCTTAAAATAAAAAGAGCATTATTCTAAGGTACAACAGACCTTAGAGGGAAAGCTAGCTTTTGAGAGGGGATGGGTGAAGAGTGATGAAATGGAAAAGGAGCACTGGAGTTGGAATCAGGAGAACTGAGTTTGAATTCCAGCTTTGTTCTTCATTAGCTTCAAGTGGAAGCTAAGTGCACATAAGTGCACAGAATAAAGAAGTTAACAGCATTTTCATTTGTCCTCTGCCCTAGTGAGGTCATGTGGAAAATAATGTAACTGGTTCTGAATACTCTATTTGATTCATCTCTGAGGTTCAGCTTTCTTACATGCAAAATAGTAATAATAATGAGATTCACTACCAGCCTCACTTCTGTTTTTTGTTTTGTTTTTTGGAGGGGGGAAGGCAGGGCAATTGGGGTTAAGTGATTTGCCCAAGGTCACGCAACTAGTAAGTGTGTGAAGTGTCTGAGGCTGGATTTGAACTCAGGTCCTACTGACTCCAGGGCCAGTGCTCTACTCACTGTGCCACCTAGCTTCCCCAGAGCCTCACTTCTAAAGAAAGTACTAAGGAAAAAATTAAAACTATGTTGAAAAATGTGAAATTATTTTTGTTATAGTAAAGTGAAAAACCATTTAGAGTAAGTGTAGATCAGTTAATCAATAAGTCTAGTGTGCCTGCTAATATGCACTAGGAAAGCAGATAAAAAAAGACTAATTCCTTTCTTTAGCAGTTTGGTAACACAGGGGGCCTGCAGTCAGGAAGAACGAAGTTCAACTCTGCTCTCAGACACTTAACAGCTGTGTGACACCGGATAAGTCACTTAACCTCTGACTGCCTTAGTATTCTTTTTTTTTTGTTGTTTGTGTTTGGAGGGGGGAAGGCAGGGAAATTGAGGTTAAGTGACTTGCTCAAGGTCACACAGCTAGTAAGTGTGTCAAGTGTCTGAGGCCGGATTTGAACTCAGGTCCTCCTAACTCCAGGGCCGGTGCTCTACTCACTGCACCATCTAGCTGCTCCCTGCCTTAGTATTCTTGATTGTAGAATGGGAATAATTATAACCTCTATCTCTCAGGGTTGATGTGAGGATCAAATGATATAAAATTTGTAAATTGTTAGTATAGTAGTTGGTACATAGAAGGCACTTAATAAACTCTTATTTTCTTTCTTCCTTCTCTGTGATCAATGAACTTATAGTCTATTGGGATAAAATGGATAAATATATTGGTATAAACATAGTAAGCAAGTACAAAAAATAATACAAGGTAGTTTGGCAGGGGAAGAATTTCCATTTGCATGAATCAGGAAAGGTTTCATATTAGTGGTACCTGAGGTATGTCTTCAAGGATCCGAGAGATTCTATAAGGTGGAAATAAGGAAGGAATACATTCTAGCAATGGGAGATGGTCGATGGAACGGCATGAAAATTGGAGATGGAGTTGTTTGAGGAACGGAAGATACAGGTGATCAGTTGAGAAGAGATACGAGAAGTAGGAAAATCATGGACAGAGGAAAGCGATGACCTGAGGTTTAAACTATAATGTTACCCCAAGTCAGTACAACATATATGGACATAGGAATTTATTTGACATGTTCAGAGTGACAGATGGACTCCACTACTTTGGCAGAAGCGACAAGCTGCTGATGTTTACCTAAAAGAGCAAAGGTGCAATAACGCACAGGTAGAGTTGAAACCACATAACATCTTTTTAGCTCAGTTACCTTACTCGAGGATAGATCTCAATCAAGCAAGAAATCAAAAGAACCTGAACTATGTGTGACATTAAACTATATATGTAAGGCCCACAAACCATCATGACTTTAAATAAGAACCCTGATCACCAAAGCCATAGAAACGTGACCCCCTCTCCCACCACAGGGATAACTTACAAACTATTCAGAAAGTTGAGAAAGGATGGAATTCATGAAATTGAAGCATGTACCAGACCCCCAGAAGAAGGAACTACCACGGGGTAAGAGAATCTCTGGTTTCAGCTTCATTCTTAGGCAGTTCGGCTTCCCTGATCTCTTTTGATCTGACGACCACATTAAATTTTGAAGGGTCTGGAGAATGTTGGACTTCCCATCTTCTCATGGATTCTCTCAAAGTTGTCCCCAGATCAGCTGGTGGCAATATCGGCAACACTGAGAGTCAAAGTTAGGCTGGACCCATGGCTCTACAATGAGCCGAGGAAAGAGGTTTCATCATGCCCAAGGGGAACTTCTTAAGCACTCCAGAAATGGGAGAAAAGGACTTCCAGGTGCTATGAGTTACCCTTTTGCCACATGTGTTGACTAGGCTGGAGATCACTTTCCCCTGAACTCTGAATGTACTTGGGGGAGAGTGTCACAGACTATTGGGTGTCTGTGTGTCAACTATTCTTATATCTCCTTAGTAAATAATACTTTCCAAAACATATCTAAGATCAGATGACTAAATGTTTCTCAATATAAATCTTGAGGCAATATATAACAGTGGGAATTTGAGAACATGGCTATGAAGTCAACCAGGAGCTATCATCTCTATCCTTAAAACATTAAGAAGTAGGTTGATCATAGTTCTTAGAAACTACATCACCAGTGAGAGTAGGAGTTAGAGTAAGGACATATCATGACTTATATGAGTGTAACAGTACTGTTAAAAGAAGAGGAAGCTATAAATATCTAGGAGGGTCTGGATGAGCATTTTTGGAGAAGGGATTAAAAAAGGAAGGAGTTATCATAATTTATCAAAGGCCATTTAGATTATGTGTATAGTCTGCTGGCTCCCTCCAAAAAAAATTAAAGATTTTAACCTGCTTGCTTGAGAGGTCTTGAGAAATGGTGGTATTGTACACTGAGAAGAAGGAAAAATTGTGAAAAATACCCATAGTTCCAGAAGGGTGTAATATTTGCCTTTCACAAGAACTTTAAGAGTCATAAGAAATCTTAATGTGTTCTAGGCTAACCCTATACACAAAATGAATCCCTCCTATAAAATACCCAACAAGTGCCTACCCTACTTTTGCTTGAAGACCTCCAAGAAGAGGTAACCTACTAGAATGTGAGAAAACTCATTCTAGGCAGAACCAAGAAGGTGTGGAGTACAGGTACCAACTTAATTAAACTCTCCCAACAATTTTCACCAAATGACTTTAAAATAATGCATCAAATCAAATTTTGGAGCATCAGATCCAACAAATGGTCGGGGTGAGACATTTTCCTTGGCTAAGCCAACTTAGGAAACTTTTTTGGGTTGGGGGAATGGGGAGGATGACAAAAGGAAAAGTGGACTGAGGGAGGCAGTTGTTAGACATAAAATAGACATAAGGAGGAACAGGAAAAAAGATATAGAGGAAGAAACAGAAGGAAATGAGATAGAGGAAAATACAGAGTTGGTAATCATGATTGTGAATGGGAATGGAATGAGCTCACTCATAAAATGGAAGCAGATAGTAGAGGGGGTTAGAAACCAAAATCCAACAATATGTTGTTTATAAGAGACACTTGAAACAGGAACACACACAGAGTTAAAATAAAGAACTGGAACAGAATATAATATGCTTCAGCTGAATTAAAAAAGGGCAAGTATAGCAATCATGACTTCAGATAAAGCAAAAAAAAAATTAGACCCAGTTAAAAGAGAGAATCAGGAAAACTACATGATGTTAATAGGTAAAATTAAGTAGTATCAAAAAAATTTTACAGCAAGTTTCTCTGACAAAGGCTTCATTTCTCAAATATATACTGAATATAGAACTGAATCAAATTTATAAAGATAAAAGTCATCCCCTGATTGATAAATGGTCAAATGGTATAAAGTTTTTTTATAAGAAAAAAGCAAAGCTATCTATAATCATATGATAAAAATGCTCTAAATCATGGTTGGTTAGAGAAAGCTCAATTAAAATTTATACATTCATTCTAATTCTATATAAAATATATAATATTTATACATCGTATTTAAATATATAGCATTCATATATAACTATCATATGTTTATATATAATATATTATATCATATTATAAATAAAATATATCATATATTATAAATATTTATAATAATACAACCCTAAGGTACCACCTCACACATATCAGAAATGACAAATTCTGGAGGGAATGAGGAAAAATAATAGGTATACTGATGAACTACTAGAGGAGTAGTGAACTGGTCCAACCAGTTGTAACAACAATGTGGCTAACAGCTACTGTAGCTGTGTAAGACCAACAACAACCAGCACACAGAGGGCTGCCAACACAGGTTCTTTGATCTGCTTTTCTAAGGAAAGCAACTTTAAGGGGTTAACAATCTTAGTTTAATCAAACATACATATATCATTCACTTAGTTCAGGGGGAAAAGTTCAGCCCCCTGAACCTCAAGACAAATATGTCTGGGTTATCAAATCCAGGGGGGTAGTTACACGGCTTGCCCAGAGTCTCAACACCCCTTCCATGATTGAGCCCCAAAAGTCAAACACCAAGTTCCCCTCAATTATATCCTGTTCAGAGCCCTAAGGGCTCTGACCTTACCCAGGCTGGGTATGTGAAAGTTCCCCATCCCCAGTATTATATCATATACAAGTCAATGACTCCTGATTGTCTTAGTGCTGAGAAATACTCCAAAACAAAGACAGCAAAAGGTTTCCTACCAATTCAAACAAAATGGAGACTTGGTAGTCTTAGCATCTCAAAATGGGAGAAGAGCGAAAAGTCTGATTGTCTTAACACCATCCTGGAGAACAATTTGGAACTATGAATGTAGGGCTATCAAACTGTGTATACTCTTTGAAACAGCAATCCCACTATTAGGTCTGTATCCCAAAAAGATCAAAGAAAAAGGAAAAAGGCCTATATGTACAAAAATATTTATGGCAGCTCTTTTTGTGGTGGCAAAAATTGGAAATTGATGGGTTGCTCTTCAATTGGGGAATGGTTGAATAAGTTATAACATATGATTATGGTGGAATACTATTGTGCTATAAAAAATGATGAGGGGTGTAGTTTCACGAAAAAGAAAACATAGCAAGACTTATATGAACTGATGCGAAGAGAAATGAGAAGAAATGGGAGATCATATGCATAGCAACAGCAATGCTGTGATGGTGATCAGCTGTGACAGACTTAGTTATTCTGATCAATATAGTGATCTAAGAAAATTCTAAAGAATTTATGATAAAAATAAAGTGCCATCCACCTCTAGAAGAACTGATGAACTTAGTGCAAATTGAAGTATAATTTTCTTACTTTATTTTTTTGCTTTTTTGAAATATTGCTAATATGGAAATATGTTTTGCATGTTTTAACATGTATGATTGATATCCTATTGCTTTCCTCCTCATTGAGTGGGAGAGAGTGCAGGGGGGGTGGTGGAATTTAGAACTCAAAAATTTTTAAAAATGTCAAAAATCATAAAATTATTTTTGAAAAAGAGTTATGCTATGATCAAATACAGGAATTTGAGAGTTTTTGATCCTAGAAAGAGAATACTTGTGAATGATCACAAGATTAAAAGTGTGACCATCCTTATGTGTAGTCTAGGAGGAATGGGAGTGAGTCATGGGAGTTGAAGAGATGGAGAAATGGGGAATTGGGTGTTTACATGGCATTACCATACATATGGATACCCCATAACATAAGGGCAGGAGTTAGGATGTAGAGGAGGACTATGAGCCAGGAATAAGGAAGTGATAGCTGTACCTTTTCTATTCAGACCACATCTGAAGTATTATGAAGTCCAATGTTAAGAAGGATGTGGATAAGCAGTTCAGGACTAAGAGAAATGAAATACGGATGGTGAAGACATTCAAATTAGAGGACTGATTGATGGAACTGGGATTGTGAAACCTGAAGGAGAGAAAAATTAAAGGGGATTTAATAGTTGTCTTCGAGTATTTAAAGGACTGCCACATGGAAGAGGGATTAAAATTGTTCTGCTTAGAACTGATGAGTAGAACTAGCAAGGTGTGGGAGTAGCAAAGAGACAAATTTGAGCTTAAGTAGCATGGCTCCAAAGTGGAATAAGTTGCTTCTGGAGATTTCCTCCTCACTGGATATCTTCAACCAGCAGCTGGATAACAAGTTGTTGAGTATGTTTTAGAGTAGGCATCTATTCTGGCTCTGCATAAAGATGTAACACCAGCTTCACTAGTGTCTTCTACAGTGACTATAGAAAACTGTTACTGTTCCTTTAAGAGACAATGAAATCTTGAGGTAACAATTTAATGCTCCTTTTATGCAGACTCTGCAGTTGTATACTGGTGCTAGTTGATACCAGCTCAGGAGAGCTTATTGTTAAAATTTCCATATTAGCTTTTATACCTCAGAAACCAGCAAATGCTACAAGTCAGAAGTTGATTTTCTTGATTGTCTAGACTTGAAAAAGTGATGAAGAAAATGATAATGATTCAGATTAAACTTTAAAATGTGTACTTTTGAGTACATGAGTACTTTTGGGGGAGACAGCCATTGTTAAGCATTTACTAGCACACCACTAGAAGTCTGAGAGGAGACTGAAAGTTTAGCTGTTATTCTACAGAATTACCAAGATGACTGAAGAGAGACTTGAGAAGTAAAGAAAATTAAAACTAGAGAAGCAGTTGATCTTCAACCATGAGAGGTAACACTCCAAAACGCCTTTATTGTGTATCTTATCTAAAACTAAATAGCAATTTTAGTTCACACAAACTACAAAAAAAACCATTATATTTGTGTTTTCCAGAACATGAGGCCAATTAAGGCATATATGGGGGGGAGCAGAAAAAAAGACTGTTGTGAATATTTTGGTATATATTGGGATTCCATGTGATATATGTCAAATTGTATAGACATTTCAGTCATCCTACCATAATTCTAAATTTCTTTCCAGCATGGTGGACCAATTCATAGCTTTATCAACAGTGTATTATATCTCTCTTCCCACAACCTATCCAATTTTAACTATTTCTATATTTTTTTCACCTTTATCAATTTTCTAGATGTTAAGTAAAACTTCTAAGTCGTTTTGGTTTGCTTTTCTTTTGGTGATTTGGAAAAACTCCTATGGGTATTAATACTTTGAGGTCTTCTTTTCAGAGCTTCTTTTGAGAACTTCATTTGACCATTTGCCATTTGTATATGACTTAATATAATATTTATATTTTCTATTTCATAGTATATCATGATTATCAGAATCTTAACAGAGACGTATGCAGTTTTCCAAAAAAGTATCAGTTTTCTTTCCTATTCTAACTTCTACAAATTTTTATTTGTACCAACACTTTGCAATTTCATTTAATTTTGTTTTAATTGTTTAATTGATATAACATATTTCTTGCTGTGATATAACATATGCCTAGCTTGATTAATAATTATCTATCTAGAAGAGATAAGCAAATTGTGGTATATGTACATAATGCGACAACATGAAACTTTATAAAGGAATATGAAGAGTTCAGAAAAGTGCAGAAAAAAAACTTATTTCACTGAGTAAGAGTGAAATAAGCAGGAACAAGAAAACTATCTATGAAATGACTTATTCAATGTAATTTAGTTTTTTGGGAGGGAAGTGAAACTGAACATTGTGTTCTTATAATGAACATGCTTGGCCTGGAGAGGGTGTGAGAAGAAACATTTCCCTTACCCTTTTTACAGAGAGAGATGATTCAGGATGTCAAATATTGTATATAATTTCAGTCAAGGTTGATTTATTGGTTATTTTTGCTGACCATTTTTTCTCCTTCCTTTTTAAGGGATGTTTAGAAATGAGGGTGATTGAAAACAGCAATTTTACTCCCATTCATTTCACTGCCATTTATGAGACCTTTGTATCTAAGTTTAGTATCTATTTTTGAACATATCTGTAATTTTTTAGTCATCATTAAGCATTTATTAAATACCCATGATGTACCTGGCACTGTGCTAAACATCCAGGATACAAAAAAAAGACAAAAACATGGTGAAGCTTCTGCTCTGGAGTTCACATCCTAATGGAGGACTCAACATGTATATAAAAGATATATATATATATATATATATATATATATATATATATATATATATATATACACATATATATAGATATAGATATAGATATAGATATATGTATTGAAAATGGGAAAATGGGCAGTAATCTCAGAGGGAAGGCACTGAGAAGAAGGGAATGGGGAAAGCCTTCCTACAGAAGGGTTTAATCTGAATATTGAAGAAAGCCAAGGAAGCTAGGAGATGGTTCTGAGGAGGAAGAACATCCCATGCATGCATGGTCAATAGCCAATGTAAAAGCACAGAGATGAGAGAAGGATTATGTTGTTCAAAGAACAACAAGAACGCCAGTGTCCTTGCATCATAGTGTATGTGGACGGGACTAAACAACAGTTTGTTTTTAACCATAATAATTAATTATTATTACATATTGTAATTTTGGCTGTAAAATAGTGACATTTTACTCCAGGTAAAACTATGTATTGGTAACAGGTAAATGTTCCCTAGGACCACACAATGTTCATTTCATCTAAATATGTTCCATCTTGCTGTCCTGCTCCTCACCCCAGCATCATCTCCTTTATGTTTCCTGCTTTAAAAATTGTAATCAACCTTGCCATCTTGGGGAGCAGGGAGAGGAAGGAAGGAGGGAGAAAAAATTGAAACTCAAAAATCTCATAAAAGTGAATGTTCAAAACTATCTTTGTATGTAATTGGAACAATAATGAAATACTGTTAAGTGGAGGGGGGAGAAGTATAATGCCTTAGATAAGGAAATATCAGATCATTAATAAAGCTTTGAAAGCTAAAAGAAAAGAACTGTAATCAAATCATCTTTTTTTCCCTTGAAAATGTCATGTTAATTTAATGTCCAATTTTTTTCTCCTTTGCCCTTAAGCTCCTTTCCCCCCAATTCACCATTCTCTATATGTTGTGTTTCCACTATTTGAATGTAAGCGCCTTAAGGGCAGAGACTACTGTGTAATTTTCATGTTACTTCCTCTAGCACTTTAATACAGTGCTTGCCAAATAGGAAGAACCTAATGATTGCTTTTTGCTCATTTATTCATTTTGTTTTTGTTGTTCTTGTGATGATGATGATGATGATGATGATGATGATGATGGTGATGGTGATGGTGATGGTGATGTGAGTGCTTACCTTCCCAGAAATCGTGGTATTTTTGACTATCTAAGAAATCTAGAACTTGAGAGATATCAGTAGCTATCTAGTCTAACCCATACTTGAAAGAGTATCCTCTCTAACACTTACCTGACAGGTCATCTAGCCTTTGCTTGAAGACCCTGATAAGTAGGAAACCATGACTTCTGGATACAGAAGCTTTATGATAGGAGACAGCTATAAAAGGCACAAATACTTTGTTTATTTCCTTTTTCAAAAATTAACTAATTTGGAGGACTTATTCACATGAACAGGTAGAAGCTCCATACTAATAATCCAGGTGAAAAACTCAAGAGGGGACAGAAACCTTTAGAAAAAATTCCTTGTGCAAAGGAATTATTTCGTTCTTTATATTCGTATACTTATTACCGATCACAGCACTTAATAAATATGTGATTATTGATCACTTGAATGACCTTTATTTTAACTGAATACAATAAGGTAAACCCAGGTGAAATGTGTCAAGGGCAAATTGAGCCAAGTAGAAGAAAGAAATAAATTAGTTGTCAGGGAGATAGGATGCCAAAACTTTATATCATTCTCCGTTTCAAAAGTCTGAAAGAAGAGAAATGAGGTCTTAGAGCTTTGAAGGTGAAGGGGGAGAGAAATTGGGTAGGTGCTAAATTTGTAGAAAAAAATCTAGGATTCTTCTCTTTAATCTGTCAGAACAACAAAAAAAATTTCCCATATTGTATCAAGGCTGTTTTTTTTTCTGCTGTATCTATTGGTGAAAGTTTGAATGATGCTTTATCCTTTGAACTCCATCCACTTGTCCTATGAGCTTATTTGTCTAGGCCAGGCCCTGTAAATCTGTGTGATATGGAACAATCTCCTAGCTATTTGCTCTGTAAATTAAAACTGCCTCAAAGCGGCTTTCAGCTACCTAGGCCTCTAGGTTTACCCCCTAAACTGCCTGCAGACAATAAGCATGTACATTGTAAAAGTACATGTGTAAATTGTAGGTTCAGGTCACTTCCTCCCTTTTCATTCCTTCCCTCCCTCCTGTTTAAACAAAGAGTACAACCTCACACACCTGGACATTTACAGAGATAAGTATCAAATTCATGAAGGATATATATTTAGTATGGTTGAATGAGAAGTAAGGCATGCAGTATTCACCTTTTCTTTTATGTTACGAACAGACCTGAAGGGAACTGTGATAAGTGGAACATTGGCAAAATAAATACCACTTTTAATAAGTTTCCCTATTTTTCTCATTTTTTCTTTTTTTTTTCCCTGTCAAAAGGACAGAAAGCACCCGGGCCTCTTTGCAATACTGGCTTATTTCCCAATTCTGTCATCAGATAAGTATTAAACTTAATTTTTGTTGGATTTTGGCCATTATAATTAATCATCCTATAAGTACAGAAAGTTACTTAATACTCTGTCCCTATGTATTATTTAGATTTTTAGTTCCATTATGAAGGGTTTCAGCAAAAGATTAAGTCAAACACATTGGGTTTTACTCCCACATCAGTAAGGATTTACATGCATGATATGCATTGGTAAAGATCTTCATGTTAATCACAGGGGCATGAAGGGGACAAATAACTGACTTTCTTTAGCAATATTGCCACATTTGCTATCATATAAAGAATCAAAAGGTAGCACAAAGAACACAGCACTGAAATTTGGAGGTTTATTTTCTCTTATTACTAAATCACTTCTTAACTTCTAGGCTTGTTTCCTCATTTATAAAAATGAAAGGGTTATACTAGATAGCATTTCAATCACTGTATGATTTTAGAAAAAAAAAATATAAGAAGAAAGAGCTGCAGTATACCATAATAGATAGAGAAATGGCCTTGGAATTGAGAAGAAAGACATGGTTTCAAATTCTGCCCCTGACACACACAAACTTTGTGACCCTGGGAGAGTTACTTCATCAAAATGTCCCAGGCAAGGCTCCAAGACTGAGATGCAAAGAAGGTACTGATCAGCAGCTTCCTCATTAGGAACTTCCTAAACTGGTGATATCATAGGTCCAGTTCAAAACATAGCAAAATGAGAAGCAAAATTCAGACCAAAGCATTGGGATTGCTTAAAGTATTTGCCACCCCGAACCCAAAAGATTTAATTTGAAACTGATTAGATAAAGTACTTAATTCAATGACAACTTTTCCAAATAAAAATCTCTTACATGAAGAGATTAAACATTTTTCCATGATCGCTTCTCTGGTATCTTAGCTTCTTTATACACTACAGAGAATGGTCCATTCACCTCAATTTTCTGTGCTCCCAACTGCTTTGTCAAGGGTGGGGGGACAGGAGGCACAGAAATCTCAGCGTATATATCCTACAGATATAGAAATGACTCTGAGGTTAAGAAAGAAGCCAGGAGTACTGACAAGCATTTGCTCTTTCAAAAAAAGAAAAAAGGAAGGAAGGAAGGAAAGAAAGAAAGGAAAGGAAAACAAAAGAGAAAAGAGAGGAAATGAAAAGAAAAGATTTTGAGTATGATTCTTTATCCCAAAGGTTGTCTCACTGAATTTTAATGCTATTGAAATCTTTAATCCCATGCAGGGCAGCAGCTGTCAAAAATTCCCACCTTGAATTTGTCCAGCCAACATCATTGTTCTTTTCCCTTTCTTCAAAGTAAAAATTCTGAATCAAAAATATCTTCATCGGGATATTTTCAGACACACTTTATCTGTCATAGTTTTTCTCAGCTATTTTTCTTCCTTGTATTTACCTTTGTTCTTCAAGGATCTGGCTCAGGCAAAGAATATGTAAGCTCTTAGTTTACCTGTAGTGCTCTGATGTAGGGTGAAGTCTAACAATGTTGTTCTTCTTGTCTGAGTTTTGAAAGCTCAAGCCCCAGGGTCTGGATATGTGACATAAGTGTAAGCTTGCCTCTGGTTGGTGCTCCAGTAGAGATTGCTGGCCGTAGTCTTTATTAACTAGCTGGAAGGATCTTACATGTTCAAAGGGATGGAACTACAAGTTCCTCCTTTATCTGAGTTCCCTTCTCTGGACTTCATGATCAATTACCGCTTTCTGTTCCTGCTCCTTGTACAGTATAGAGACAAGGCTGTTAAATGATTCTTAATCTGACACTACTATAGATTATCAATCCCTAAGTGCTATTTTCTTCTTGTGGTAGGAACAATATTCTAATCTCCACCCTACCTCATACAGGTCAGGCTAGTTTTCCATTAAAAAGTTTTGAGATTCCAAAGGACTTATGATGAAAAAATGCTCTCTATCTCCTGAGAGAGAACTAATGAGCTCTGCAAATTGAAATATATTTTCCTCACTTCCTTTTTCTTGCTCAAAAAATATGGCTAAAATATTTTGCATAATTGCACATATATGATTAATATATTGTTTTCCTTCTCAGTGGGTGGGAGAGGGAGTGGGAGGAAATAATTTGGAACTCAAAATTCAAAAAGAAAAGAATGTTAAATAAATAAATAAGCTTCAGATCAAATAAATAAATGGATGCATAAATAAGTAAGGAAATAAATAAGTGGATGAATGAATAAATGAAAAAAAGTTTTGAGACAATGCACAAGACTTGTTGGATCAGGGGAAAAGGGGCTCAGATTGTTGATATTACTTGCATATTATGTAAGTACAAAATGGTGTTGAGGATCTGGGGTTGTGGATGTGATATCTTCTAAGGGTTTTGGTGTGTGGATCACTATACAAATTCTTTCAAGTGAATCAACTTGAGGTGACCTCAATGCCTATTATTGTTGAATATTCTTCTCCTCTTTTAATTACGATTATTATTCTTGCTCTTGCTACAACTACTAGTCCTACTGGACTGGAAAAGGGATTACCTCTTGTCCTAGTAAATAACCACAGGACTCAGGTACTAGAAAGATTCCACATAGTAATCACCCTCCTTGCTAGACCTGGCCCCCAGTTCCAACAAACCCCATACCCTTTGCCTATGTCGACCTAATTTAGAAAAATTAGCCACTGTGACATTTCCTTAGATTTCCCAATCTCATCTTACACTTAGTTGGGTGCTCTTCCAAGGTCTTTTTCACCCTGAGTGATTGTGAGAGAGATCCAGGTTTCACTGTTTCCTACTCTGCTACCATCTTTACTCATCTCTGATTTTTTTTTGAAATGTTTTAAAGTACAGATGGTCTAGTAGGGCAATAAAAAAGGATGTACAAATAAAATTAGCTTCAAAAAACAAAGGGTGTTATTTTTAAAAGATTTTTTTAAATTCCAAATGTCCTTAGGGGAGATTAGGTAAAACCAAATTAGATCATAGGTGTCATATGATTGGGGGGAAAAAAAGCTTTTCTATATGGACACATCTATACAAGATGTCCCTAAAGTCTTAATGTAGTTTCAAACTTTAATAAAGAAGTGTAATGCTACAAACTTACCTGGAAGAACATTTGAAAGTTTAATTACTTACATTATCAAAATATTGATATGCATTTTACTGATAGTCAATATAATAAACATAACCACTACCTTTTGCTGTGTATTAGTCTAGTCAGTTTTTTAACTTTGTAAAAACTATAGTAAGCTGCTGCTCAGTGAGAGATGACTGAATTTGCCCTAGCCCTAAGCTGTTCCAAAAATGTGACTTTCATGCAGATATTATGGTTATGATGTGATCTCATAATAAAAAAGTCTAGTAGAGATAGATCAGGTGAACAAGGTGGCTAAGCAAGAAAACCTCTTTTATTGTTCCCTCCTTCTGAGAAAATGTCATCTACAATCACACACAATGAATGACAGAGGGCTTCGTGTTGTTAAAATTGAAATTTATTATTAAAAGTTTTTAAAAATATTATGTAAATGAAAGGCAAGTAATTAAATGCTCAAACTGTTTCTGTAAGTTGGTAGAATTTATGCCCTTGAATTAATTAAAGCTTAAAACTCCACTAAGAATTTTGAGATAACTTGTGTTTTCTATACTTATTAAATACCAAAGGCCACATGGGTCTTTTAATAAAACAACAGTGACAATTATCACTACCTCTAAAAGGGAATTGAAATTTACCTGCAAATAAAACTGTGATGCTTCACCCGTCAAAAAAGTATGCTCAAGTGGAGCTGTAATCTAATGGATGGATGTGTTTAATCTTTTCAGTGGGCAATGCCTCCTCATTGTATGCAAATAATAACCACTTTATGTCACAATAATCAAAAGTTAACAAGAAAACAAACCTTTAAATAAATGCAACAAAATGTGTTAAAGATATGTTTTTCTAATAAAAAATCCTAGTTTTGAAGATTTTTTAGTTTCAGAAATAGCTCAAATGTCAGTTGTTTAG
Organism: Trichosurus vulpecula; assembly: GCF_011100635.1. Classification (NCBI taxonomy): domain Eukaryota; kingdom Metazoa; phylum Chordata; class Mammalia; order Diprotodontia; family Phalangeridae; genus Trichosurus; species Trichosurus vulpecula. The sequence goes on from NC_050576.1 coordinate 378,714,388, forward strand.
AATGTCTCATAATAGTTTTATCTGGCCACGCATAAGATATCTACATGGGATATCACGATTGGATTAGTCTGATTTGCCATTTATTATTAACATAGCCCTTGAAACAGTGTGGCTAGTATTTGGAGGTAATGTCTATGAACAGTTTCATAAATGAGCTGTGGTAAATTGGCCAGACTGAATCTTTCCACTATGTCCAATTCTGTTGCTATGACATGGACAAGGCTGAAATATAGATATGTGGAAGTGAGAGATAATGGGAAAATTGTTCCTTATTGGCCTTTCATTGTTTACAAATCCGGTAACTGTCCTACCAGTGTGTAGCAGGATCCATAACCAATTAATTGTTTCACTTTTTTCCTCCCTATTAAAAACAAAACCAAATAAAAAAGGTAGGAATCAGGTTTCATTCTTTCTAGAATATTAGCTAGAAAAATGTCTTTTTAAACTGAAAAATTAATAGAAATGTTATCAATGTGACACATATATTTGTGCAATAACTATGATATTGGGTTTCCCAAAAGTCTTAGTGCAACTTTAAGCTTACTTTTAGAAAACACTGTATAACACCAAACATTTTATTTTCCAGGAAAGATTTTCATCACATTTTAAAGGTGATTGCTTATCAAAGCAAAAACCCAGACATTAATTAATACTGACTTGTCTATGAGGACTGTGTATATGTATGTATGTATGTATGTATGTATATATATATATATATGTATATGTATATATATGTATATATGTATGCACAGAAATACATGTCCATTTACATATAGTATATATACATATGAATTGTTTTAAGGATTAAATAAGAGGCAATATATTTATATACATATGTATATATGTATATGTGCATGTGTATTTATACCAATATTTGTAGAGATAGAGATATCAATCTTTACATATACCTACCTACATACTGATAAATTGAAAGATAGATATATAGGTTTATCTGCACTTTAAGGTTTGCAAATCTCTTTAAATATATTATTTCATTGGATTCTCACAACCCCATGTGGTGGGTGCCATTATGACCCCAATTTTAGAGATGAAAAAAGTGAAAAATAGCAAGGTTAAGTGACTTACTCAAGGTCACACAGCTAGTAAAGTCTAAGGATCTTCCTGAGTTCAAATCTGATATTTAAGACTTTGTGCCACTTTTAATGTTTCTTCTAGTCCTAAAACTATGAAAACCAAAAAAGGACATAGAAATAAAATTAGCTTCAAAAAACAAAGGATGTTATTTTTAAAAGATTTTTTTAATCTTAAATGTCCTTAATGGAGATTAAGTAAAACCAAATGAAATCATAGGTGTAGTATTATTGGAAAAAAAAAAGTTTTTCTATATGAACACATCTATACAAGATGTCCCAAAAGTGTTAATGGAGTTTCAAGCTTTAATAAAGAAATATAATTGCTACAAACTTACCTGGAAGAACATGTGAAATTTTGAAAAATATTTGAAATTTGGGACTGGACCAAAGCTTGAAGGTATGCTAGTTTTGTGCCACTTCTAAGGTTCCTTCTAGCTTTAAATCTATGAATATCTGAATGAACTCAACCTTGGAAGCTTTTGAATCTGGTTTTAACTGCAAAAAACTTTCAATGTTTTCATCAAAGCACATCTGCACCATGAAAAAGCATCATAAGGGAAGCTTAGGGCTGAAAAAAAGAACCTAAACAGCACAAAAACTGAAAAATCTGCTGCCATACTCGTCACACTCATCTTGACCTTAACAAAATATGATCTTTTATTATCACCCTTTTATTCATATATGTCACATTTTGCCAATAATATTGAAAGCTTCTGAAAGACAAGGACCATTTACTCTTTGTTACCTAAATAATTCTTGGAGTAGAGCAGCATTTAATAAATATTTGGTTCATATATAATGACCGATAGGAATAAAAGCAGCAGTACATCATTTCAGGGCCCTTAAAACAATGATTTCTATTAATTTTCACCCTTTAGGGGCAATGCCACTAGGAAATTCCAATGTTAGGATCCAAATCAGGATTATGTCATAAAATGTCACTTCAGTTTGACTTGTTTCAAAAGGCACATAAATTAGCACTTGCCTCTTTGTCCAGTACCCGATGAGGGAAAATAAAGTTATTCATTAAAGAATTATATTGTTAGAAAGTGAGACTTTTAATAAAAACAGAAGTATATGATCCATTTAAAAAATAGGCATCTGTCTTCATCTTTTCCTCTTTAATGATGCATAATATATCATCCTGTACCACTAGGTCTATAACAATTTTCACCTGCCTGCAGTATTTTGCTGTGGGAGATTATCCCAACACTTGTTTGAAGACATTAATAATTATTGGTACAAATGACAATTATTAATTATTTGCCACCTGGTACAAACATAGTTAAAGGGGAGATTGTGAAAAACCTCCAAAATGGGGCACAAGTCCCAATGTAGAAAGAGAACCCAGGATATAAATATTGAGAAGAAAAAGTCTTTCTGCCCTGAAAGAGGTTGGGGAAGGATCTCATGGGGTGGGGAGGGTGTTGCTGGGGTCTCAATGAAGCCCACCATCTAGGTTTAGTTTATTAAGTAATTATTCATGCCAACTACATTTCAAGGTTAGGTTTTTGGTTTTGTCTTTTCTCTCTGATTATTTAGGACAAGTACTGTAAGCACCCATGGGCAAAGTCCAAGTCAACTTGCCCTGATTACGGTTCTACCGTACACAATCAGATTACATCTATCCTGCCAAGGCAAAGCAAAAACTATTGTTTATGTGTGATTTGTATTCTAGATTATAAATAATCTCCAGAGGAGATTGAATCAATTGTGGGGCAGTTATGTTATTTTATTTGAGAATGGTCATTTATTCAAAAAGAAGACCTCAAGAACACTGGATTTTTGACAGATTAAGGAATTAATTGATTAAGTATTTGACATTGAAATGATTTCTCCAGAAAATATTCATAGTACAAACATGATCTAGAAATTTGATTTTGAAAAATCTTCCTAAAAATCAGTTGTTTTGTTGCATTATAAATACATTTGGTAGCATTGTGAGGATATTCTTTTTCTTCCAAAATAAATATTTTCATAAAAATTAAATAATGAAGACTTCTGTGTCCACAAGTAACTTATGTATACATTAACATGTTTACTCCTAGACCTGCTGAAAACTATTCACACATTTCATAAATATGAATAGAATATTAATTGATCTTTTGAACTGAAAGTAATAAAAAGGAATGTCAGAATGCAGCTTCTTGGGAATATGGGAAATACATTTTGTTCTTGTGGTATTCAAATGCCAGGCAATATCGTAATTAAACTTCCTATTTCCAATTTCATTATTCTTTTAAAAACTATACACACACATACACGTACAAACACACACACACACACACACACACACACACACACATATACACACATTAGTATATATATGAAGAAATATGAGAAAAATTGTAACTGTTGACCTCAAACTTTTGATGTAGCTGATTCCTCTTGTAGCAAAAATGGACTTGAATATCTGCCAACAGTGTATTACTGATTTCTTTATTCTGTATCTCTTCATCCTTGCTCAGTCACACTCTCCTGAATTGGCTCTTGCTTCCATGTAAGGGCCTTGGGTCTGAAGAAGATTGGGACCTTAGTTATTGAAGTTCTTATTGCTATTGGTACCACGCATCTGGCATTTTATTTGCTGAATCTTGTGCCTTTAGTCTCCACTGGTTTTATGATAACTTATTATTTTGTGCCATGGTCCCCTTTGGAAGTCTGCTGAAGACTGTGGACCAGGTTAAATAAAATTCTTAGGAATACAAAAAAAAGCAACTATTTTAAAATATAGTTGTTGCAACCATCTACTAGCAGCTGCTGAAGGAGTGTAAGACCCACCAACAACCAGCACACAGAAAGCTGCCAACACAGGTTCTTTTGATCTGCTTTACTAAGGAAAGCATGTTAAGGGGTTAACAATCTTACTTTAATCCAGCATACAAATATCACTCACTTAGTTCAGGGGAAAAAAGCCAGCACCCTGAACTTCAGAGCAAATACAAACAAATTACAAACATCAAAAGACAGACCTTATCTGATTCAAATCTCAATGCATAGTTACCAGAGTTTAACAAAGTCCAAACATCCGTGTTTACAAGCTGGAGGCCTCTTAGCTACAGCTGCCCAGAGTCTCCACATCAGCACATCTCCAAGAGTGAGAGCCCCTAGCAAATAGCTCTGTTCTAGCTTTTTATATCCTCTTTAGCTCTCATCAAATGTCATCTGAGGGACTAGAAATTAAGCTCCTACTATTGGCTTTGGTCTTAGCAACTCCCCTTAGGACCCTGAGGGCTTCACGCCCACCTAGGCTTAGCACCCAGTAGATAGGGGTTTGGGACTAGGGTTTAGCACCTAGTAAGACTCAATCAAAGACACTTAATTATTCACTTTAAGACAGTAAGAAAGTCCCACTTTAATTGATATTACAATAGTTTACCATTTTAAACACCTCATTGTAAAACCAATTGATAAGCAAATTGATCCAGGAGACATGATTTAAGAATTATTGGACTATCTGAAAGCCATGATCAAAAAAGAGCCTAGAGAGCATGCTTCAAAAATTATCAAGGAAAACTTCCCTGATGTCCTAGAACCAGAGGGTAAGATAGTAATTGAAAGAATCCACTCATCACCTCCTGAAAGAGGTCCCAAACTGAAAACTACAAGGAATACTATAGCCAAATTCCAGAACTCCCAAGTCAAGGAGAAAATACTGGTAACAGCTAGAAAGAAATAATTCAAATATCACGGAATCATAGTCAAGATTATATAGTACTTAGCAGCTTTTACATTAAAGGATCAGAGTCCTTGGAATATGATGTTAAGAAAGGCAAAGGAGCTTGAATTACAGCCAAAATCAACTACCCAGCAAAACTGAGTCTAATTTTTCAGGGGGCAAAGTGAACATTCAATGAAACAGGGAACTTTCAAACTTTCCTGATGAAAAGACTAGAGCTGAACAGAAAATCTGATTTTCAAATACAAGATTCAAAAGAAGCATAAAAAGGTAAACAGGAAAGAAAAAAAAAACATCATTCAATAAGGTTAAACTGTTTACATCCATACATGGGAAGATAATTGTAACTCTTATGAACTGTGTCTCCGTTAAGGAAATCAGAAAGAATATCTACATAGACAAAGTGTGGGTATAAGTTGACTTTGGAAAGATCGTACTGGCAGAAGAAGGAAGATGGGGTAATTTATATCACAGGAACAAACACTAAAGACCTATTACATTAGAAAGAAGGGAAGGAGGGAGGGAGGAAGTATTTTTTGAACCTTACTTTTCATGGGGTGCTTGGGTGCTTTGCTTGGACCCTAATTCTAACATCACATTTCTCCTTAGCCTCTGCTTGGGTGCCTGTGCCTGGACCCTGTATTAGGAGGGCAGAGTTTATAATCTCAAAGAGGATCATAAACATGTCTGAAAGGTTCGGAACCGCCGGATATAAGAAACTCTCAACGTAGAAGGCAGAAGAATCAAAACATTTATTTAGGCTCCACAGTAACCAACCCATGAACCAGAAGCCCCATTTTGATATGTTGATCAAAATCTTCCAGGCCCAATAAGTACGCCTTGCAAGAGTAACCAGGAGGCTACAGAGAAGCATGATTGCGTAAAGCAAAATCATGCTTCCCCCTCGATGGTAATAAGATTACCCACTGGCCTGAAGTCTTTGTTCAGCTTCCTCCCGTAGATCAGCTCTGCTACTGGCAGCTCCTGCCTCAGCTGTGTCTGTGTCTGTAACTGAAGCTGCAACTGAAACTGACGATGTAACGGTCGCTGTAACTGACGATGTAACTGTCGCTGGCTCCAACCGAAAAAGGAAAGAGAGAATCTTCAAGCTGTCCTCTCCCCTCTTATAGGGTCTTTGACATCATCAAGCCCCGCCCAAATGACCAGGGCCGATTGGTTCCTGAGTTGGCTCCTCCCCCTAGGGTAGACCAGGTTCTGGAGCTAACACCTCCCCTCAGCCAGCCCCATGACTCATCACACAGGAAGTTCTGGTCCTGCCCCGGAAGAGCAAGCCCCAGCGTCCAGGGAAGCTCAATGAGGTAAACTGAGTCATTCAAAGAAAACAAAGGCCATTCTGGCTACACTCCACCCCTTGTTATAGGATACATAATCTAATCAGCCATGTATCCTAGAACATACATTGTGATCCAATTACAAAGGAAACTAAAACATATCATTCATTATAAAGCAAAACATATCATTCAGTGACATTCCCAAACATTGGTTAACGATTCAAATGCGATCCACCCCTAGGTCCCAGCAAAATAATCTCTTCAATCAATCATCCCCAAAACAATTATCAACAATTCAAATGTCCACCCCTAAATCCTTGTATCCATTACATAGGATCAATAATATCATAACAATAAAACAACACAGCAAGGATAACACAAAATAAGTAAACAGAACACTATCATCATTTCCACCCCCCTTGAACGATTGGGGCTCAAAATCTTGGGGTGAGGGGTGAAGGTCTCATTTTCCATAGCTTCTTCATGCTGAAATTGGATGTAGAGATGGCCCTGCCCCCAAAAAGTCCCATTCCAGAGGTCATTTCTTTAACGAGCTGGCAGGAATTCCAAGAATGCTACATGCTTAGGCAGTCACCGGAAAATGCAAGGTGCTTAAGCCTGAAGGAAACAAAACTAGCAACAAGGTTAGCCAAAACAAAGGACAAAAAGAATAGTCTGTGAATCTATTATTATAACCTATTCACGGTAAAATATATGGTTCAGGGGTACGATTTGGTAATTATTTTCCCCTGAATAGACAACTGTTACAGTGTTGTCCTTCCCATGGGCTATAACTTCTGCAGCCTTTGGAATATCATCTGGCTTCCGTTTTACCCATACCTTAGTTCCTGACTTTATTCTATCAATGGAGCAAGACCCTTTTGCCATTCTGGCTACAGACCCCAATTCCAAAATACATCCAGTTCTAAAATCACATCTTCAAAGCATTGGCCCTATCAGTTTCTCTCCAGTTCAAGGGCAGCATGCCTCAGCAAAACACTTATCTCTGCTCTGATACTGCAGCCAGCTGCACCTATAGAATTTATTAGTTTGGATTCCTTGTGCACATGCTAATTGGCTGTGCACTGGGCCATAATGATATTTACTACTTACTGACCTTCCTGATATATATTCTAGACATAGTCAAATTCATCTTGTCTAACAAGACATTTGATGAAAACCACCTGGATATTTCCAGTCAGCCCTGACTGTTAGTTGACTTAGTGACTGTTTCATAGTCAAAGCCACACCCCCAGGTAACCACCCCTGCCCCGGGCTATTTCCCAGTGAGCTCTGGGTAAGATACCTGCACAGTAGATATAAAAAGTACAAGTTCCTTTAAGAAGTGAACACCCCTTAACCTATCCCTAATCTCACCCCAAAACAGCTAATTGACAGGTTTCACTCCCAAATCTCTTATTTAAACTGTCCTGCACCTCTGTAAGGTTGCAGGTTCCCTAAGAACTCTTGCCCGCTGTAAAGTGTATTAAATCTTTGCCACCTTGACTTAAAGAATGCTTGAGCTTGTGAATTCATTCCAGACAGCCTTGACCCTTTCCAGTATTAGGGTCCTTGAGGAGCATTCCCCTTCAATGACCCTATCTGGGAACTCTAGTCTTGGGGTTTCTGGACCTCATCTCCCTCAACCCTCAACACTTTCATTGGATTTTGTTCAAAAAGCGAATAAGATACACACTCAGCTGGGTATAGATACCTATCTTGTCCTATAGGGAAGTATGAGGGGAAGGTGAAAATAAAAGGAGGGGGCTTATAGAAATGAGGACAGGTTGAGGGAGGCAGTGATCAGAATCAAAACACTGGTGAGGAGGGGCAAGGTGAAAGGAGAGAGAGAAAAAAAGTATAAATGAGAAAAAATAAGATGGAGGGAAATAGAAAGTTAGTAATTATAACCATGAATGTGAATGGGATGAACTCTCCCTCAAAACAGAAATGGACAGCAGAGTGAATTAAAAATCAGAATCCTACAATATGTTGTTTTCAAGAAACACATTTGAATCAGAGAGACACACACAAAGTAAAGGTAAAAGACAAGCAAAATGTATTATGATTCAGCTGAAGAAAAAAAAAAGTGGGGGTGATGGAAAGCAATCATAATCTCAGACAAAGCAAATGCAAAAATAGATCTAATTAAAAGAGACAAGGAAAATATATCTTGCCAAAGGTATCATAGACAATGAAATAATATCAATACTAAACATTACACACACACACGCACGCACGCACGCACACATGCACGCACATGCACACGCATACATGCACACACACACCAAATGCTATGCCATCCAAATTTCTGAAGGAGGTAAATGTGTTACAAGAGGAAATAGACAGTAAAACTGTACTAGTCAGGGACCTCAATCTTTTGCTTTCAGAACTAGATGAATTGAACCACAGAATAAACAAGAAAAGAAGTTAAGGAACTGAATTTTAGAAAAGTTATGTATCATAGACTTTTGGAGAAAATTTCATGTAGATAGGAAAAAAAATATCTTTTTTCTCAATGGTACATGGCACCTACACAAAAACTGACCATGTATCGAGTCATAAAAATCTTACAGTTAAATAAAGAAAAGCAGAAACATTAAATTAATCCTTTTCAGACCATGAAGCAATAAAAACTGAATAATCTAATGTAAAGAATGGGTGAGTCCAATAGCAAATCCTAGAAATGAATTCATCAAAGTGGATGAAAATAATTGAATCACATACAAAAGTTTATGTGATGCAGCCAAATTAGTACTTAGAAAAACTTTTCTATCTCGAAAAGCTTATGTCAATGAAATAGAGAAAGAACAGATGAACAAACTTATGTAACAAAAAAAGGTAGAAAAAGAACAAATTAAAAATCTCCAATTTAACACCAAATTAGAAATCCTGAAAATCAAAGGAGAGATTAATAAAATTGAAAGTAAGAAAACTATTGAACTAACAAAACTAACATCTGATTTTATGAAAAAACTGTAATAGAAACCTTTGGTTAATTTGATTTAAAAAAAGAAAAAAGAAAACCAAATTACCTATATTAAAACTGAAAAGGGTGAATTTACCACCAATGAAGAGAAAATGAAAGCAATAATTTGGAGCTATTTTTCCCAATTGTATGCCACACAATCTAACAATCTAAGTGAAATGGATAAATATTAACAAAAATGTAAATTGCCTATATTAACAGAAGAGAAAATAGAATACTTAAATAAACCCATTTTAGAAAAAAAAAATTGAAAAAGCCACCAATGAAAAAACCTAAAAAAAATCTCCAGGTGCAGTGGATTTATAAGTGAATTCTACCAAACATTTAAAGAACAATTAATTCTAATATTGTATAAAATATTTGGAAAAGTGGTCAAAGAAAGAGTCTTACCAAATTCATTTTATGACACAAATCAGGTGTTCATTCCTAAAACTAGGAAGAGCCAAAAGAGAAAAAAATTATAAACCAATTTCTGTAATTAATATTGAGTCAAATATTTTAAAAACAATAGCAAGGAGGTTAAATCATTTAACCATGAGAATGATACACCATGTCCAGGTGGTGCTGATACCAGGAATGGAGGGATGGTTCAATATTAGGAAAACTATCAGCATAAGTGACCATATCAGTAAGAAAACCAACAAAAATTGTATGATTATATCACTATATGCAGAAAAATCTTTTTCACACAATACATCACATATTCCTATTAAAAACACTAGAGAACACAGGAATAAATGGAGCTTTCCTTAAAATAAGAAATATCTGTCTAAAATCATCAGCAAGCATTATCTATTTTGGGGATGAGCAAGAAGCTTTCCCAATGAGATCGGGGTGAAACAAGAATGTCTATTATCACCACTATTAATTCAATATTGTACCAGAAATGTTAGCTTTAGCAATAAGAGAAGAAAAGGAAATTGAAGTAATTGGAATAGACAACGAGGATACAAAACTATCACTCTTTGCAGAGGATATACTTAGAGAATCCTAGAGAATCAACTAAAAGCTACTTGAAACAAAATAAATTTAGCAAAGTTGCAAGATATAAATAAACCCCTACATATCATCGTTTCATCAATTTGCTCAACAAAGCTCAGCAGCTAGAGATAGAAAAAGATATTACATTTAAAATAGCTGTAGACAATGTAAAATACTTAGGACTCTACCTGCCAAGACAAACCCAGGAACTATATGAACAAACAAATAAAGTCAGATCTAAACAACTGGAAAAATACAGGGTAGGCTGATCTAATACAATAAAAATGACAACTCTATCTTAATTAATTTATTTCAGTGCCATACCAAGCAAACAACCAAAAAGCTATTATATAGACCTAGAAAAAATAATAAAAAAATTCATCTGGAAGAACAAAAGGTCAAGAATATCAAGGAAGTTAATTTAAAAAAAATGCAAAGGAAGGCAGCCTAGCAGTATTAGGTCTAAAACTATATTATAAAGCGGCAATCGTCGAAACTATTTGGTACTGGCTAAGAAATAGAGTGGTAGATTATTGGAATAGGTTAGGTACATAAGACAGAGTAGTCGAGGACAATAGTAATCTACTTTTTGATAAACCCCCAAATTCCAGCTTCTGGGATAAGAACTCACTATTTGACAAAATCTTCTGGGAAATCTGGAAAACTATATAGCAGAAACTAGGTATAGATCAATATGTCACACCATATACAAAGACAAGGTCAAAACAAGTACATGATTTAAACATAAAAGGTGATACCATAAGAAAGTTAGGAGAGCAAGAAATAGTTTACTTGTCAGATCTATGGAGAAGGGAAGAATTTATGATCAAATAAGAGATAGAGAGCATTACAAAATGCAAAATGGATAATTTTGATTATATTTAATTAAAATGTTTTGTACAAACAAAACCATGCATCCAAGATTAAAAGGAAAGCAGAAAGCTGGGAAACATTTTTTTTTTACAGCAAGTATCTCTGATACAGTTTTCATTTCTCAAATATATAGAGAACTGAGTCAAATTTATGAGACTACAAGTGATTTCCCAGTGGATAAATGGCCAAAGGACAGGAACAGGCAATTTTCTGATGAAATCAAAGCTATCTATAAGTAAATGAAAGAAATGATCTACATCACTATTGGTCAGTGAAATGCAAATTAAAACAACTCTGAAGTACCACCTCACACCTATTAGATTGACATATATGACAGAAAAGGAAAATGATAAATGTTGGAGATGTGTGAAAATTGGGACACTAATGCATTGTTGATTGAGTTGTAAGCTCATCCAGTCATTCAAGAGATCAATTTGGAACTATCTCTAAAGGGCAACCAAACTGTGACCCTTTGGCCTGGCAACACCACTGCTAGGTGTGTACCCCAAAGAGATCATTGAAAAGGGGAAAAGACCCACATGAATGAAAATATTTATAGGAGCTCTTTTTGTGGTGGCAAAAAATTGAAAATTGAGGGGATGCCTATCAATTGTGGAGTAGCTGAACAAGTTATTGTATATGAATGTAATGGAATACTATTCATCTGTTAGAAATGATGAGCAGGCATATTTCAGAAAAAAAACCTGGAAAAACTCATATGAACTGATGATGAATGAAGTGAGAAGAATCAGGAGAACATTGTACACAGTAATATTAACACTGCAATAATCAACTATGATTGACTTAGCTCCTCTTGGCAATACAATGATCCAATATAATTAAAAGATTTATGATGGAAAAGCTATCCAAATCCAGAGAAAGAGCTGATGGAGTCGGAATGTAGATGGAAGCATACTATTTTCACTTTTTTGTTTTTTTTTTCTTTTGTTCTGCTTCTTCTTTCACAACATGACTAAGGCAGAAATATGTTTTACGTGATTGCTCGTGTATAACCTATATCAGATTGCTTGCCCTCTTGGGGAGAAGGAAGGGAGACAGAAGGAGAAAAAATTGGAAACCAAAATCTTTAAAAAATGAATTTTGAAAATTGTAATTGGTTAAGATAAAATACTACCAAATTAAAAAAAATTTCTTGGCCCCATTTTAAGCTCTCCTGCTGTAAATCATCAATAAAATTTTTTTTAGTTTTAATGATTTTATGAAGTACATATTTCAGATATATCCATTTTGAAGAGGAGAAAATAGGAGTCCAGTGAAATTCAGTGGCTTGCCTAAGCTATAAGTAAGGGGAGAGTTTCTTTTTCAACTATGTTCCCACTCCTTCAAACAATTCCTCCACAACTTTCTCACCTGGAGATCCACAGGGAACTTTCTCTCTGGTTCTCCCCTACCTTGACTGATGAAGTTAACGAGTGGTACAGTATTCAAATCGATTTTATATATGCTAATTAACACTGAGGTTATACAAATATGACTTACAGTCATCAATGCAAGCAATCAAACTTTAGTGACTCTTCAACAATACAAACTCAAACCCTCTATGAACAAACCTATGAACAAACCCTATGAACAATCTGATTCCTAAAGGTTAAAGTAAGCATGTTTTATTCTGGTGGTCACAACAAGGTTCCCTTTTTGACCAACCAGACCCTGTATGTTTCCTTTTGTGGTGACATTCTGGCAAGTCTCCATGAATCAACACTGTTTTCAAGAGATCCCTATATTTTTAACTGCATGGTACACATGAGTCTGCCTCAATCCCAACATACAATCAGGTTGATGGACTTCAGTGAATTTTTATTATTTTTGGCTAAGCATGTTTACAAATTACCTCTTTTCTGATTGGTGATTCCTTACCTAAGCTTATGATGAAAGCAAACTCTGAAAGCTTTAGTTTCCTAATTGGCATTAGCAATGTTCAACAGTTACCAGATCTAGGAAACAGACAGACAGGCACATACATACAAACACATACATGTAAACACATGTCATCAATAAGTATTTACCAAATATAGAGGATATATATATATTAATACTAGTTTTTTGTTTTTTAATTTGGGAAGCACATGTCACCAGTAGATGTTTACCAGAGGAAAAAATGGTTTGCAGAACAATTGATTAGTCACAAAATGGATGCTTATAACAAAATAGAGTTGTCAATTCTAAATTAACGTATTTATCCTCACTATAGGAAATACCTCTCTTGTGCGAACAAAGCCAATGCAACCAAGATTAGGAGGGAAGCAAAAAATTCAGAAAGAATGTTTACAACCAGTGTCTCTGATAAATGCCTCATTTCTAAAATATATAGATAAGTGAGTCAAATTCATAAGAATACAAGTCACTGCCTAATTAATAAATGGTCAAAGGATATGAACAGGCAGTTTTCAAATGAAGAAATTAAAGCTCTCTATAATCATATAAAAATGTTCTAAATCACTGTTGATTAAAGAAAAGCAAATCAAAACGATTCTGTACCACATCACAATTATCAGACTGGCAGACATGACAAAACAGGAAAATGGTAAATGCTGGAGAAGATGTGGGAAAATTGAAACACTAATGTATTGTTGGTGGAGTTGTGAACTGATCCAAGTATTCTGGAGGGCAATTTGGAACTATGCCCAAAGGGCTATAAAAATGTGTATGTCCTTTAACCCAGCAATACCACTTCTAGGGCTGTATCCCAAAGAGATCTTAAAAATGGGAAAAGGACCTGCATATACAAAAAATATTTATGGCAGGTATTTTGATGATGGCCAAGAACTGGAAATTGAGGGGATGCCCAGCAGTTGGGGAATAGCTGAACAAGTTATGGTATATGAATGTAGTGGAATACTATCCAGCTATAAAAAATAATGAGCAGGCAGACTTGGGAAAAACCTGGAAAGACTTATATGAACTGATAGTGAGTGAAGTGAGCAGAATCAGGAGAATATTGTACACAGTAACAGCCACATTGTGCATAACTGACTTTGATAGACTTAGTTCTTCTCAGCAATGCAAGACCTAAGACAACTCCAAAAGGTTCATGATGGAAAATGCCATCCACATCCAGAGAAAGAAATATAGAGTCTGAATGAAGATCAAAGCACTCTATTTGCTTTCATGTTTTGTTTTTTCTTTCTCATGTTTCCTCCCATTCATTCTAATTCTTCTATACAACATGATTAATGTGAAAATATGTTTAATAAGAATGTGTATAGAGAGCCTATATCAGATTGCACACTGTCATGGGGTGGCAAGGAGGGGATGGAGGGAGAAAAATTTTAAAACTTATGGAAGTGAATGTTGAAAATGAAAAATTAAGTAATTGATTTTAAAAAAGAATTACCTCTCCTGACCAATATTTCAAGAAAGTCTCAGCCATGCTTCACTTCACTAAATAAATTCTCTCTAACTGCCTCTTACCCCTACATATTGGAAACTTTTTTTCTTTTTAAGATTAATTAATTTATTTTTAGTTTTCCACATTCATTTCCACCAGATTTTGAGTTACTAATTTTCTCCACAGCTCTACCTTCTGCCCACCCCAAAATGGCATGTATACTGATTGTTGCTTTCCCCAGTCTGCCCTCCCTTCTATCACCCCCACTCCCTCCCCTTATGCCCTTCCCCTTTACTTTCTTGTTCAGGGACAGATAGATTTCTATAGCCCATTGCTTGTATATCTTTTTTCCCAATTACATATAAAAACAATTTTTAAGATTTGCTTTTAGAGAATTTCCAAATTCTCACTCTTCTTCTCTCCCCACCTATCCTTTTTGAGAAGGCAAGCAATTCAATATAGGTTATACATGTATTGTTATGCAAAATGCTTCCATAATAGTCATGCTGTGAAAGATTAACTATATTTCCCTCCAACCTATTCTTTCCCCCTTTATTCAATTTTCCCCTTGACCCTGTTCCTTTTCAAAAGTGTTTGCTTTTGACTACGCCCTCCTACAATCTGCCCTTCCTTTATCATCATCCCCCCTACTACCCCTTCCCCCATACTTTCCATAGGGTAAGATACCCAATTGATTGCATGTATTCTTGCCTCCTTAAGCCAAATCCAATGAGTAAGGTTCATTCATACCCTTTCCTGTACCCCCTCTTCCCTTCCATTAAAGCAGCTTTTTCTTGCCTCTTTTATATGAGATAATTTACCCCATTCTATATCCCCCTTTCTCCTTTTCCCAATATATTCCTCTCTCACCCCTTACTTTTTTAGATATCATCCCTTCATATTCAACTCACCTTGTGCCCTCTCTATATATATACACATATATACATATACATATGTGTGTGTGCATGTGTATGTGTCTGTATATGTATATAGGTATAGGTATATATGTGTATATGTGGGTATATATGTATATGTGTATGTGTATGTATATATGTATGTTTGTATATGTGTATATTCTCTTCAACTGCCCTATATACTGAGATAGGTCTCATGAGTTACAAATATCATCTTTCCATGTGGCAGTGTAAACAGTTCCACTTTAGTAAGTCCCTTATGATTTCCCTTTCCTATTTACCTTTTCATGCTTCTCTTGGTTCTTGTATTTGAAAGTCAAATTTCATATTCAGCTCTGGTCTTTTCATCAAGAATGCTTGAAAGTCCTCTATTTCATCGAAAATCCATTTTTTGCTCAGAAGTATTATGGTTAGTTTTGCTGGGTAGGTGAGATTCTTGGTTTTAATCCTAGCTCCTTTGACCACCAGAATATCATATTCCAAGCCCTTTGATCCCTGCTACATCTTGTGCTATCCTGATTATGTTTCCACAATACTTGAATTCTTTCTTTCTGGTTGCTTGCAATATTTTCTCCTTGACCTGGGAACTCTGGAATTTGTCTACAATATTCCTAGGAGTTTTGATTTTGGGATCTTTTTCAAGAGGCAATAGGTAGATTCTTTCAATTTTTTTTTTACCCTCTGGTTCTAGAATAGCAGGGCAATTTTTCTTCAAAATTTCTTGAAAGATAATGTCTAGGCTCTTTTTTGATCATGGCTTTCAGGTAGTCCAATAATTTTAAAATTATCTCTCCTGAGATCCATTTTCCAGGTCAATGGTTTTTCCAATGAGATATTTCACATTGTCTTCCATTTTTTTTTTGGTTCTGTTTTATAACTTCTTTATTTCTCATAAAGTCATTAGCTCCCATTTGCTCCATTCTAATTTTTAAGGCATTATTTTCTTCAGTGGGCTTTTGGACCTCCTTTTCTATTTGGCCAGTTCTGCTTTTTAAGGCCTTTTTCTCCTCATTGGATTTTTGGACTTCTTTTGCCATTTGAGTTAGTCTATTTTTTAAGGTATTTTCTTCAGTATTTTTTGGGTCTCCTTTAGCAAGCTGTTGATTCATTTTTCATGATTTTCTTGCATCCTCTTTATTTCTCTTCCAATTTTTTCCTCTACTTCTCTAACTTGATTTTCCAAATCCTTTTTGAGCTCTTCCATGGCCTGAGACCAACTCATATTTTTGTTAGAGGCTTTTGATGTAGGATCTTTGGCTTTGTTGACTTCTTCTCGCTTATGTTTTGATCTTCTTTGTCACCCAGTAATATTCTGCAGTCTGAGTTTTATTTTACACTGTCTTCTCATTTCCCCAGCCAATTACTTGACTTCTGAGCTCTTTGTCAGGGTGTGGCTGCTTCCAGAGTGGAGAGTGCTCTGTCCCAAGCTTTAGGGGTTTTGCATTGCTGTTGTCAGAGCTACTTTTAAGCACCTGTAAATTTTCAGTTATTCTGAGATGATATGATCCAATGAGAGGTTTTTACTTCTCTCCTGGCCTGTGTTATGTTCTGTGAGTCACCTCAAGCACTCTTTTCTGCTGTGTAACTACCTGCAGGGCTACCTCTCCACAACCACCACAAGTTCTGCCACACTAGCACTCCTCCTCACTCCAGGACCACCAACCAGTACTGCAATCCAGACCCAAGCAGGGCAAAGTAAGAGAATCCTGCTTCAGCACAGCAAAGAGATCCCTACATTCCTGCTCTAATTAGCCACTTGATTCACCTGACCATCTGTGGACCTGGAGCTCCAGAAGCAGCTATAGTGGCTGCTACTGCTCCTTCTCCTGCCATAGCTGATGCAGATACCTTTGCTGCCTCAGGATTAGGGCCAGACTGTGCTCTTCCCTCACCCAGGTCCAACAGAGTTTTCCCACTGACCTGCTAAGATGTCTTTGGCATTTGTGGGTTGAGAAGTCTGGAAACAGCCATAGCTCAGTGATTCAGTGCCCTGAAGCCTGCTCTACCTGCTCTACTCTGGAAACTTTAAACCACAATTAAATCCCCTCTATAATTGTTCTCTTCTGAGGTATATCAATCTTCCCTGTGACCCCACACATCAACCCATACTAAAGTGCTCCTTCATAGCCACCACTTCCCTATATCTATTCTTTTATACTAGAATATAGGCATCTTGAGAGCGAGAGAAGGGAATAAGATTTATATAATCATCACTATATGCCAGGTACCATTATCCCCACTTTACAGTTGAGAAAATTAAGGCAAACAGAGGCCATGGTCACATGGCCAAGTGTCTGAAGCTATATTTGAACTCAAGTCTTCCTGACTCCAGGTCCACTGTACCACCTAGCGGCCAGGAACTGATTTTGCTTTCAGATTTGTATCTTCTGTACTTAGCTCAGTGTGTGATGTGTTCTGGGCATTTAATGCATTTCTTTTCATTCATTCATTCATACAGAATTCCACTTTGCCAATTTTAACAACATTTCTGCTGAGGAATTTATTTTTAATCAGTTTTACAAACTGAGTTTGGCAGCCATTATGTGAACATTTTCCCCAAAAGTGGAATTTTCATAATTCCTACTGAAATAAGTATTTTATTTACAAGTACTTGTTGATATCAACACATTTCTTAGAGAAAAGGTCAGGTGAACAGTGCTACTTGAATATTTATGTACATAATAATTATGCTGTGATACTAGAAGCATTCTATTTCACCAACACTTTACAGATGAAGGAACAGAAGTAAAGAGAGTTTAACTAGCTTTCACAGACACACATAGCCTAGTTTATAAAAGCTGAGGATTAATTCCACTTTTTTTTTTTTTTGCTTAAGCACTTAGCCACACTACTTATAAGGCTTTAATAGGGTGTATTAAATACAATACTATTGTGGAAAATAAGTTTGATTTATAATGTTGTTCAGAATAATCATAGACATACACACATATATACACACAAATGTATATATATACGTGTGTATACTGACAGAAAATATTCTTTATAGCTAATTTATAGCAAATTGGAATATAGAATTCTAAAATGTAATCATCCTTTTATTTTAAACATGGGGATTTCCAAAGCTAACGTAAAGTTGCATCCCTAATGGTTTTCCTTAAAAAAAAATTTCTTGCACACATTCCCCGCCCCCCACCCCAACCCACATTTTACAAAGATCATTTTGATGATACAATCTTATAGCTATAAGATCCCAAGTTGTATTTCTTAGGTTTCTGAAAAATGCAGGGCAACTGCCTTCAGAACTAGTACAAAGTCCCAGGATTCAGTAAGGTGCCTAGCAGCCTTTGGAGATTCAAATGAATAGAATTCATAGTTTTAACATAGCCCTTCAAAAAGCAGATGGATTATATTTGCATTAATTGGGAAATTACTTAATTCATTAATTGTTTGTCAAGGACTTGTCTGTTTGTATCAGTTCTAAGAACTGTGTGACAACATTTTTTTTTTCTTTATTGCTCCTAAATTCCATTGGAGAAACATGAAAAACAATACAAGGGTAGCAAACTTCCCTAAAATATCCTGCTGCATGCCATCTAGATAGTTACAGCACAATTGTCTTTCTGTGGTATAATTGTGCAATTATTTAAATGAAAAATGGTTTGCTAGCACCTGTGTTTAATGATTTTCTGTACGTACTATAGAATCTGTCTTTGAATAGAAGCCTTTAGTGTTGTTCAGCTCCAGTATTCACTGTGCAAACACCTTTAGGGAAAGTTCTGACTCGGAAGTGTACTGAATTTAAGGTGAAGACCAATTTTCTGTGAGTGATATAGTTATATGGCAGATCTGTTTTTAATTGTGATATTCTTCTGATTTTTTGTTGTATGATCTGAAAGTCAGGGAATATAAGATCTAGAGAATGAAAATACACGTACATAGGGGGCAATGGAGTGACGTATGGTAGATTTGAGCAGGCTGCAGCTAATTACAAACAAGGACTGATGAAAGGGAACTAAAGAGAAAGGTGTGAGCATAAAAACCAAAAAAAGTCACGTGATAAAATGAGGACTGTACAGCGAACTGTGTGCTCTACTGGTTTCCTCAATGTGTCCAAATAAAGTAAAAAGGACCTGACAGGGTGATGGGACCTGGACCCCTAAAAGGAAAAGACCATTTCTTTGAAAGCAGCACAGTCCCTGAATTTTTCCACACATTTCAGCAGCCCAGATCACTGGCATCTCGCCCTAGGCATCTGGCCCAGCCCTGCCCACCTAGATACTCAACAGCCCTTTCACAGTCCTCTTGACCCACCTCTGGTCCACCCCAAGCAACTTACCATTCCTTAATCCAATCCTGATTTTCTCATTGTCTTTTTTGTATATAAGTATCAATTTCACCCCCATCAAGGTTCAGATTCACTAGGAATCTTGCCAGCTCTTTCGGCATTATAATAAACTTTGCTACTTTGAAAAAAGGCTTAGTGCTTGAATTCTTTTTTTTTTTGTTGTTGTTGTCCAAAATTCTTTAATATAACATGGAGGAAGTTTTTGTAGCCTTGGCTGGCATGGCAGCCCCTGGCATGCTCAAGCTTTTGGCCCTTGGATCGGACATATGGTTTAATGTGCCTGGTGCCTTCCCAAAATGCCTGTATAACTGGCTGCCCTTCCAGGGACCAGACAGCAGGACAGTGCCCCTGACCTTGGGTGAGCTCATGGCCACCTGGTCAAAGGTGAGGATCTTCCTACCAGCCTTAAGGGAATTCTGGTCATTGTTGGTAACATGAAGGGAGCAGACCTTCAGCTTGGGAACATCCTGGATCCTCACATCATCATGTCACAGTCCCAACAACCATAGATGTCTTGTTTTCCTGGCCGGGCAGTTTCATTTTCCTCATCATGCGGGACAGGGACAAGGAGCCTGGTTGGTCTGGGTCATGAACAGCCTTTTCAGGACAATCTTGTTGAAAGTCAAATTGGTTCTGCGGTCCAGGAACAGGTAGAGCTTCATTAGCAGCTGCAGGTAGATGTCCGGGCTCTTGGGCTCCTTGCACCAGACTTTGCAGTCCTTGTTGTGGCAGATGTCGACTCCCATGCTGGCACCCTACTGAACACTGGCCCAACAGGAAAGCTGAGTGCTTGAATTCTTTCCAGGCAGCCTCACCCTATATCCTGGCATTTTGGGGTTACCAGCAACCCAAACTGTGTTGTTGAAGTTCCTAGAACCCCAAACTACATCAGACCTGGTCCTATCAATAGACCATTCATGACAAAATTATGGGAGTATCTGTACAAGAGTCTTTAGGGTAGGGAGAGCATGAATGAAATAGGAGCTGCACCATTTGGGAGAATATATAAGTCAAGGAAATTGTGGCTCATTTGAACATTTCAGTGTGATTGTACTTATCAGTAAGGATTACATGGTTATGTAGTTTTAACTTACTATTATCATGGATTCACTGCTCAGTATGCAAATTGGTGGCAATTATGAGCATACAAGGTTGTTAACTTAAAATATAAACAATATTTAACATGTTTCCCAAAGGGAATGTCTTTAAATTTGTTAAGTTCAGTAACATCCATTAACTTGCTACTACTGGCAAAGCTGTATACTAGTCATAGTGTGAAAGAAAGATGTCTTATCCAAACTTTATTTCTAAGTCAATATTCTGTATAAGCAGTGGGTGTTCAAGAAATACTTACTTAAATTGGATTACATGCATGTCTTTATTTTTCTGGGCATTTAATTAAAATACTCACTATTTTAATTGCTCCAAGGATTCGCAGTCTTAAGTACTCCAATCATAGCAAAATACCACAACTTAAGTGGACTACCCTCTTGATCTATAGAAGCAAAGCAAAGCGAAACAGAAATCACAAAATCACCTGGTATTCAACTTTCCAGTGATGTTTCTCAGAAATTAGATAGATTTTATAGTCTCCATCTCTAGACATGCACTCATTGGTTTTTTTTTTCCCAGTAAATTTCCAGTAAATTCACATGGCTCTTGCTCTATAGCCATAGCCTTTTACACATCAGAATCATTTTGCAAGACAAGAATGCAGCAGAGCAATCCTTTAGTGAAAAATATTAAAATTAGGTGACATGAAATATTTTGAAATGGGAAAGAAAGGCTGGAAAGCAGGGACTTGCCTAGGGCTCTCCCCCAGGACCCTCCAAACACTGATAAAAAATGGTTCTGAACAAATTCTAGAACTTCAGAACCCACAGAATAGTGGAGGGAAGGAGGGCTCTAGCCCAGGACAACCTGGATGGTTGCTGGGTAGGGTCTATCAAATGGAGCTGGGAGTGGAGTGGAGCAGAGCCCAGTGTGACCTGCGCCCAGACCAACCAGACCAGGAACCAGGTGGAACAGGCCCTAGCACCCTGAATCAGTGAGCTGTGCCAGTTACCAGACTTCTCAACCTACAAACACCAAAGACAACAGAGAAGGTTAGTGGGAAAACCTGCAGAGGGCAGAGTGAAAGGAGTTCACGGTTCAGCCCCCACCCCGAGGGCAGCGGAGGAGGTGCAGCTACAGAACTACAGTTGCAGTTGCTTCCAGCCCCAGGCCCACCTGGTGGGAGGAATTAAGTGGTGGATCAGAGCAGGAATGCAGAGCCTGCTTAGATCTGAGTCATGGTCTGGGTTGGTGGTTCTTGGTGGAGAAGAAGCACTGCTGTGAAAGAGCTTGCTATGTAGAAGTAACTCTGAAAACAACAGCACAGCCCCTCAAGCTTGGGACAAATTACTCTCTACCCTATAAGCAGTCATACCCTGGCAAAAAGTCCTCAAAGGTGAAGTAGTTAGCTGGGAACATGAACAGACAGCGAAAACAGGCTCAAAGGCAGACTCTGACTTTGGAATCTTTCTGTGGTGACAAAGAAGATCAAAACATACAGCCAGAAGAAGTCAACAAAGTTAAAGAGCCTACATCAAAAGCCTCCAAGAAAAACATGAACTGGTCTCAGGCCATGGAAGAGCTCAAAAAGGATTTGGAAAAGCAAGTTAGAGAAGTAGAGGAAAAATTGGGAAGAGAAATGAGAGTGATATGAGAAAACCATGAAAAACAAGAAATGACTTGCTAAAGGAGACCCAGAAAAATACTGAAGAAAACAACACCTTAAAAAATAGACTAACCCAAATGTCGAAAGAGCTCCAAACAGCCAATGAGAAGAAGAATGCCTTGAAAGGCAGAATTAGCCAAATGGAAAAGGAGGTCCAAAAGACCACTGAAGAAAATACTACCTTAAAAATTAGATTGGAGCAAGTGGAAGCTAGTGACTTGATGAGAAATCAAGATATTATGAAAGAAAACCAAAGGAATGAAAAAATGGAAGACAGTGTAAAATATCTCATTGGAAAACCCTCTGACCTGGAGAACAGATCCAGGAGAGATAATTTAAAAATTATTGGACTACCTGAAAGCCATGATCGAAAAAAGAGCCTAGACATCATCTTTCAAGAAATTATCAAGGAGAACTGCCCTGATATTCTAGAGCCACTGGGCAAAATAGAAATTGAAAGAATCCATCGATCGCCTCCTCAAATAGATCCCAAAAAGAAAACTCCTAGGAATATTGTTGCCAAATTCCAGAGCTCCCAGATCAAGGAGAAAATACTGCAAGCAGCCAGAAAGAAACAATTTGAGTATTGTGGAAACACAATCAGAATAACATAAGATCTAGCAGCTTCTACATTAAGGGATCGAATGGCTTGGAATATGATATGCTGGAGTTCAAAGGAGCTAGGATTAAAACCAAGAATCACCTACCCAGAAAAACTGAGTATCATTCTCCAAGGCAAAATATGGGTTTTCAACAAAATAGATGACTTTCAAGCTTTCTCAGTGAAAAGACCAGAGCTGAATAGGAAATTTGACTTTAAAACACAAGAATCAAGAGAAGCATGAAAAGCTGTTAGAGCTTCAGAGTGGAGTAGGGACCAAAATGTGCCAACAGCTGGTGACGGGTACTTGACTTGAGGGTCACCCATGAAGGGCAGTGCCCACTCGTGATCAGGGGGCCACAGAGAAGAAGAGGCCCCTGGAAATATCTTCGAAGACTTGAGTGCCATTTTTGCAACAAGTTGTCCTTATCAGAAAGAAGGTGACCCGGGATCCTTGATTTGATCATCTGTGAGCTAAAGAAGCTAAAGTGAAGCCAGAAGTTGCAGAGTTTCTTGAGCAGAAAGAGGCACTGAAATGCTGGAAAAGACTGAAGATGACTGCCCCTGGGCAAGGACTAAGGGGGGGTTTAGTTCTCTCCTGACCCTTCCCAGCTTGGCCCCTTCCTCACTAGGACAGTGCCTCTGGAGGCAGTCCTGGAGTGAGCTTAGTGCTTACTATGTGTCAGACACAGTGCTTAGTGCTTTGCAATTATTATCTCATTTCATCCATACAATAACTCTGGGAGACAAGTGCCCAGGTAATTGACTGTCTACCCCAGTTTACCAAAGCCTGGCTCATTAGCAAAGCCATACTCAAATGTCCTATATTGCTTCTTCTTTTGGAGCCCCTCATTAAGTTCTTCACTGTCTCACCTAACTTCTGAATTCAAATTGTTCCAAAATGGTGTTCATCTTTCTTTTCTTCTTAGGGGATCCTTTCCTTTCTGAGATCTCTCAATGCACTTGGTATTTTTCCAAAATACATATAAAACAATTATTTGTACATTTGTTTTACCATCCCTATTTCAATTTCTTAAGTGTTGGGACCTTATAATAGTTACACAATGTCTTCATATGATATGGCTAATAAACCTTTTAAAAATTGAAAAAAAAAGAAATGGGAAAGAAGTTGGCCTGTAGACCCCATTCCTCATAGACATAGAAATATCCTTCATAAGGTTGATGGACTTAAAGAAGAAAATTAATTTAAAGAAAACCCTTGCTATTCAAAGTTACAATAACTCTTCATATCAATTAGTACCACCCTTGTTTATTTGTTAATGAACTCTATTTTGAAAAACCATTGCCACTTTTGTATTCTAAAGGAAGAAAAAATAGAACTGGGAGAAATATTTTGATCTTCTTAGCATTACTTAATTCCCCTTTACTGACCTGGAAATCAATGATTTCAGAGGTTGTCTCAGTTACCATCAGTTTCAGGAGTAGTTGTAGTGGCAGAAGATCCATTTTTATATTGACCAGGCATAACTCCAACCAAATTAGAGAAATTGGAATGGTAGGAGTCTGTTATCTTTCCAGTGGTTAAGTAAGTTGCTGCATTGCAACCTCTTAAATGACTTATTTTAATATCGGCAAATCCAGTGCATCTATATCAACAAGCAATTGAGTCAGTCAAGCAATTAGCAGATTTTGTTTTGAAAAATCACTTCCTCCAGTTATTCCCCTGTTCAAATGAATGATCACTTTTAGTTCTTTTAAGAACTATCCATTCCTAAACAAACTGATTATGAAACTATGTCTGGGTATTCCTATGCTAGGATGAACCCAAATGAAGTGCCCATTGGGGCAACACAGTCCAGTAATGGTTTGGTCTAGGCAAATGGCTCTTCTAAGTATATAGAAAACTTGGCAATATATATCCTCTTAGCATTATGAATACTCTGCCAGAATATAAAGATGTCCTTCAGCAGGAATCTCCTGCTTGTATTACATGCTAACCAAAGAAGATTAATCACTTACAGCTTGTTTCATACAGGAATTATGGAAATAGTTTCCACATATTTGGAGTTTGTCTTTCACCTGGGAAACTAATAAAATGACACAGACATTTGTGCTCAAGACCCAATTATTTTATCAAATTCAATTTCAATATAATTAAAATTTCCTTTTTTTTATTAGAAATTTTAAGTGCAAATTGAAATTGGGATTTAGGAGTCAGGATTCAAAATTTTCAGTCTGACCACCAGTTCCTTCTCTCCTCACAGTGACCCTAAATTCATGTAACTGTCAGATAGGTGGAAAGTGGTAATGGCAATGCATCTTCACTGGTTGTAATTGAAACGTATACTAAACCTAGGGGGGAAAAAGCAATGGCACCCATTTAGGAGAAATTGATTTGATTCTTTGATTATTCACAAAGCTATTTACCCACAGTGAAACTATTCACAAATGTAATCAATAAACTGAGGTTAATTTGATTTTATATTTAACTATAGGGAGAGTGTGGGAGAGGGGAAGAATGAAAAATCAGACTATCATGGTTGGAAATGACAGATTCTAGTCAACCAAGAGTCCAAGTCTTAATGAAGTACTATCCTAATTATAGGAATAAAGTGTAGGGAAAAAACTAATTATATATGGTCAAATTTCAGTGGATAAAGGGTGAAGAGGACTCTATTCTATGATATCAAATATTGAAGTCAAGGATGAAAGACTAAACTTCCATATGAAAGATCCAAAGGATGAGAAAGACAATTTCTCCTTGTGTGATTGTTCATGCCTCCAGAAAGAATGCACATAGAGAAATATACTGATAAGATGTAGTTCCCTATTTCTCCACCATCAATTACTTTAAAAATCAAAAGCTTCATGTTTTCAAAACTCCATGCTTTCAATATATGGGTTCTGTCCACTGACAGAGATTATGACATTTCAATGTCCTAGCATATGGAAGACTTTCAATGGAAATGTAAACAAACAAAGAATCACTTTGTTTATGATACAATGAGCCGCTTCAAACTTAGTTAGATTAATTTTTAATGTTAGACAATTCCAAAAGACTCATGATGAAAAAAGAATGCTATCTACCTCCGGAGAGAGGTGAAGATATGAATGAAGTCTCAGAGCAGATCGAAGCATACTTTTTTTTACTTGCTTTATTTTTCTTGACTTTTATTGTAAAATGGCTAATATGGAAGTGTTTTTCATGACTTCATGTGCATAATTCATATTATATTGTTTTCCTTTTCAATGGTGAGGGAGGAGTTGAAGGAAGGGGTATAATTTGAAACTAATTTTTTTAAAAAATAAATGTTAAAATAAATTTGTTGTGAAGTCATTCTTCAGTGGTGTCTGACTTTCTATGTCTCCATTTGGAGTATTCTTGGTAGAGACACTGGAGGGGTTTGCCATTTCCTTCTCCAGCTCATTTTAGAGATGAGGGACTGAGGCAAACAAGGATAAGTGACTTGCCCAGTGTTTCACAGCTAGCAAGTGTCTGAGGCCAGATTTGAACTCATGAAGATGAATCTTCTTGATTCCAAGCCCGGTGCTCTATCCACTGCACCACCAAGTTGCCCTTTAAAATAAAATATACTTATTTTTTTTAAATTAATGTCATATATCTTTCCCACAAGTAAGTCTAAGCTCTAAAGCCTTCTAAGGCATTTGCTGAGGTGGTCTTTATTTACTCAGAGTTTTCTCTCCAGGTATCTAAGGGTATTATAGGAGCCCATGTACAGTGCAGAAACCATAAGGGATCAAGCTAAGACTATTTCTTTCCTTTTTAACTAGCATTTGCTGACCAGAAGGTTTGTAGATTTCTAATATCCTTATCTATAAGGACAGGTATAAATTTCAGAGAAGCTACCAATCTGAATCAGTAAAAAGAGTTTCTTTAAAGGAGATTTCCCTAACAAATGAAATCAAAGCAAAGGTCCATTTCCTATTCTTAAGTCAGGGATTTTTAAGCTATCAAACTTATACATGCTTGTTTACATGTCTATATATGTATATATGTATATATATATGTGTATATATATATATATATTTAAACTTATTTTAATACTGTTTAGTTTTATATAATGATATAGTTAATTTACTTTAAAATTATTTTTTCAAATCATTAATTTAACCAAAGGAACAAAAACAAAATTCTGCTCATCACTGTCAAAATCCCATATGCCCCAAGTGTACCATACTAATTAGTATCCAATCCTCTACCTGCATTTGCTTTCAAGGCAACTAACAGAAATTAATCAATGTAGATTTGACTGAAAGACAATAATTTCACAAACATAACATTTCAGATAGTTAAACATCTTATTAAGAAAAATAATAATGAAAAATAGCTTGGGATTATACTGTATCTCAACATAAGAAAGAAACCTTGGAGTTCATCCTTCAAATCTTCACTCTTAGCTTTTCATATTTTTTCCTAAATCTGACATTTCGCCACTTCCCTCTCATCTCTTCTTGTTTAATTTCAACTCCCAAATTACCTCCTAGAGAGCCTTTAAACTTGAAGTTATTCCTGAATTTCTAAGCTGTTTATCCATTCATTAATTCTTTCATTTAACAAGCATTTATTAAAATGAACAGCCCTGCATTAGGCTAAAACTTGTTAAACCAAGTCTTCAAAATAGCTTAGAACCAACATTTTGAGAGCCAGCATTCAGATTATTCAATGAAGACATATTTATTAAGAATTTATGGGGCAGCTAGGTGGCACAGTGAGTAGAGCACTGGCCCTGAAGTCAGGAGGAACTGAGTTCAAATTTGGCCTCAGACACTTGACACTTGACACACTTACTAGCTGTGTGACCTTGGGCAAGTCACTTAACCCCAATTGCCCTGCCTTCCCCCCTCAGAAAAAAAGAATTTACAAATGTTTAAGGTACCTTTTTAAGTGCTTAGGTGAATTACAAATGCATAAGCACAGCATTCTGTCTGAGACTTTCTTTCATCACTTACCACTAAGTCCCTAATTAATAAAGATTAAGAAGTTGAGGCTTGCAAAGTGATATAACTCACCCAAGCTCTTTAATTCTATCCAGAGGATTTTATAATCTAATCTTGAAGATGACAAATAGTTTTTAAAAAGATAAATGAAAACTCTAGGAAAAAAATACTAAGTGCAAAATGAATGAAAAAAATGATAATGGAAGAGGCAAAGATCTCTTCCTATCAGAGAAGGCCTAGAGAATCAAGTACTGAAGTTTGGTCAAGACTGGTATAACACTGCCTATCTGTGATGCATGCTACAGAAGAAGCTGAGACTTGCGGATCACTTATGGTCAGGAGTTCTGAGCCGCAAAAGTGCCAAAGCCAAACTGCTATCCATATGAAGTACATCACGAATACACGAATATGATGAACACCTGGGATCAGAGGGTGTCCAAAAAGGATATAAACCAGACTTGGAGAAAAAGAAACAGAACAAAAGAGAGCAGGTCAAATTTCCCATGCCTCTCAGTGATGAGGTTAGGCATTTGAGTTGGGCAGCTGCAAAATACAGTTCTGATCCTAAAGTAAGGGAGAACTGAGTTCACATATGACCTAAGACACTAACTAGTAGTATAATTTAACTGCACTTGCATCTGCCTCAGTTTCCTCATATGTAAAAAGTGATAACAATAACCTATGTCACACAGGGTTACTGAGAGGATCAAATGAGTTAATATTTGTAAACTGTTTTGCAAACCTAAAAGCACTATGAATGTTAGTTGTTGTTGTTATTGCCATGCAATAATGATAAATGTTTCTTGTGTGGCAAAAGACTTCCCACAAGGGAACACTAACTATTAGGCATAGTTCAAATTCTTTATCTGGGTATTCAAGCCCCTGAATTATATGGCCCTAATCTATATTTTCAAACTTATCTCCCACTAGTCTCCAAAGTGGATCTTACATCCCACACAGACTAACCTGCCCACCTTGCCCTTTACAAATGTATGAGTATTCTTACATCTGTGCTTTTTTAGAACATCCTGTCTTTTTTTTCATTTTTTTTTATTTTTAGTTTACAACACTCGGTTCCATGTAATTTTGAGTTCCATATTTTCTCCCATCCCTCCCCCACTCCCTCCCCAAGACGGCATCGACTTCCACATAACTTCCACATATAACTTTGCATTGAATTAATTAACACACTAGTCAAGTTGTGGAGAAGATTTATGACCAATGGAATGAATCATGAGAAAGAAGAAGCAGAACCAAAAAAAAAAAAAAAAACAACCCAAAAACAAAAACAAGAGAGAAAAAAAGAGGGGGGGGAAAGGCGAGTATGAAGTGTGCCTCAATCTGCATTCATACTTCATAAGAACATCCTGTCTTTTCATTTACCTAAATCCTATTTGTCATTCAAAGACCCGTTTCAGTCCTGCCTCTTCCATGAAGACTTTCCTAATAGGGCCATCCCATAGGGATTTCTCCCTCTTTTGAACGTTTATATTGCATTTAATTTATACCACTCATTTGCCATTCCATGAATCCTGTCTTGGAAGTTGATTTTAATTTCTTATACTTACATGATATATCTCTGTAGCAAAAATGGTCAGCTCCTCAAGAACAGCAAAAATGTACCATGTTTTTTTTTTCCTTTCAAAACTTACATAATCAAGGCACAAAATAGAGACTCATTAGTTACATGAGGCTGTTCAGTTAAGTAGTGATGATTGAGAATATCTTTTTCCCCCTGACATCAATATTCTTCAAATTCTGCAACAGCTCACAGATCTACCCAATGCTTTGACAAAGAAATACATTGAAATAATCCATGGAGTATCACTTCCAGGGATGCCAAACTTCACTGGCATTCAATAGGCATCCTAGGTAAAATTAGCAGTTGTCACTGGGCTATAGGCTATAAATTGGTATTCTTCTGTGTAACAATTTAGAATGTATGAATTCTAAACTCTGGGAATTTACTAGAAACCCTCCACTGCCCTTATTGTCCCAGGGTCATCTCTATAGGTTCTCTTGTGCCACTTTCTGAACCAATGGGAAATACAGAGTAAGTATTATATGCAAGCTGTTTCCAAGCTGTGTGGCTTAAGAGACTAAGTTGCAGTTCATGGTAACTCAATTTCTTCTTAATTCTTCATGGCCTCCAGACTGAGGCTGTCATGTCTAAAAATTCTTAAAAGATAAATGTTAAAGCTACTAAAGGTAAACATGGAAGCAGAGTACCAAAGAATTATAATTTTATGTAGCCGAAACCTATCAAGGAATTATGGATTGCCATATATGGTTTTTAAAAAAGAGTGTTAGGTAGAATGGCACAATGGAATTTTCTGGATTTGAAGGTAAGAAAGACCAGCTTTCTTTGAATTTTTTCTCTGGCACTGAATACCAACATAAGCTTTATCCAGAAATTTGTGATGCCTATACCTTAGTTTCATTGTCTTTAAAAATGGATGGAGGAGTGGAGCCAAGATGGTGGAGTGAAAACAGCTTCTTACCAGAGCTCTCCCACAAATTCTGTCAGATACCTCTAAAAAAAAGTGAATCTGAGCAGATTTGAGAGAGTTAGAAGCCATTAGTAGACTGAGTGTGGCAAATTTCCAAGACAGGAGAGTCCACAGCATCAACAGGATGGATCTGTAGGCTGAGAGAGTACCCAGAGCACGGAATTGTACCAGAACATCAAAGAAGGAGGAGCTGCGGAACTCAGCCAGCAATCCAGGCTGGGAGAGCACTGGGTGCGTGAAACTGGTGGTGATCCCCAGAACTCCCAGCCCAGGTCAGAAGTCTATTGGAGCTACAGGAGGCAGCAGGGCAGAGCCTGCAGCTGTGAGAGCAACTACTCCTGTGGCTTTCAGCCCACAGTCTAAAGGTTTGAAACTCACCTTCTTGAACTTCCGGGAGCCATGATGACCAGGTAAAATGGCTCTCATCCCTCCTTCCCTCACCCAGGTAATACTCCCTTGCAAGAAACCCTGAAACAGAAGAGCCTGAAGTGGGGCTTCAGTAGCCAAACAGTGGGACTTCTTGAGCCCCAGGGGGGTGGAGCTAGGCAATGTCAACACCAGGACCTCAGACAAGCCTTCACACAGCCAGGGGAAGTGGCAGACACCAGCACAGACAACTGCTGAGACCACCCATGCTGTAGTTCAGCCCTAGGGGAAGAAGAGACTTCCAGCAGCCAGACCACCCCTCCCACACACTTACAAAACCAGAGGCCATAGCACAGAAAGCCAGTAACTAGGACCACAATTCCCAGCACAAGAAGCTTGGGACAGAGCCCCCTTAGCCCCAGAAGCAGAAATCCACTTTAAAGTCAGGAAAAAGACAATCGACATGAAGAAGCAATCCAGAAAACCAAGAACTATTGTTTCTTTTTTTTGGAGACAGGGAAGATCAAAATACCAGTTCAGAGGAGGACAGCAGTGATACTATACCCACATCTGAAACCACAAAAGGGAGTGTGAACTGGTCTCAAGCCCAAAAAGCATTCTTGGAAGAGCTCAAGGAGGATTTTAAAAACCAAATTAGAGAGATAAAAGAAAAAAAGGGGAAAAAATTCACTGATGAGAACAAATCTTTAAAAAGCAAAATTGGTAAAATGGTTAAGGAGGTTCAAAAGCTAATTTGAGAAAATGAAAAGTAAAATTAACCAAATAGAAAAGGAGCTTCAGAAACTAAATGAAGAAAATAATATGTTGAAAATTAGAATTGGGCAAGTAGAAGCTAATGACTCTATGAGTCTTCAAGAATCAGTCAAACAAAATCTAAAGAATGAAAAAATAGAAGAAAATATGAAATATCTGATTGGAAAAATAACTGACCTGAAAAATAGATCCAGGAGAGACAATCTAAGAATTATTGGTCTACTGGAAAGCCATGATGAAAAAAAAGAGCCTGGACAATATCTTCCAAGAAACTATCAAGAATAACTGCCCAGAGGTTCTACACACAGAGGGTAAAAGAGTCATTGAAAAAGTCCACCAGTCACTGCTGGAAAGAGATCCCAAATTGAAAATTCCAAGGAATATTATAGCCAAAATCCAGAATTATCAGGTCAAGGAGAAAATACTGCAAGCAGCCAGATAGAAACAATTCAAATATTGTGGAAGTACAATCAGGATCATGCAGGATCTTATAGTTTCTACATTAAAAGACAGGAGAAATTAGAATATGATATTCCCTAAGACAAAGGAGCTTGGGCTACAACCAAGGATCCAGCAAAATTGAGCAAAATTTTTTCAGGCAAGGAGATGGACATTCAATGAAATAAGGGAATTCCAAACCTTCCTGATGAAAAGGCCAGAGCTCGATGGAAAATTTGATCTTCAAACACAAAACTCAAGAGAGACATAAAAACGTAAACAGGGGAGGGGGAAACATTATTATTCAGTTAGGGAAAATTGTTTACATCCTTATATAGGATTGTATTTTTATATATGTTATATATATGTGTATGTGTGTGTGTGTGTATACTCACACACATACATATACATGTCAATCTTGAGAATAGTACAGTTATTACAACAATTGACAGGGATATACAAAGACTGAGGGTGTCAGTATAAAATAACTGATATAATGAAAAAACATAAAGGATAAAAAAAGGGTGTAAAGGGATGGTTCTGGGAGAAGAGGTAAGAAGGTAGTAGAAAAAAGGTAAATTATATCACCTGAAGGGGCACAAAAACGTATTACAGTAGAGGGAAAGAAGGGTGGGAGAAGAGCAGTATTTGAGTTTTACTCTCATCGGATTTTATTCAAAGAGGGAATAACATACTCTGATAAGTATAGAAATCAAACTTGTCCTACGGGCAATAGGAAGGGAAAAGGGAAAGAAAAGGAGGGGTGGTCAGAAGGGAGAGCAGCAGTAGCAAGGGCAAAAGGGTAAGATAAGGGAGGGGAGCCAATAGGGAGAGTGAATGGGGGAAGGCAGCGATCAAAGCAAAAATTTTTCAAGGAATAGAAGGGAGGAGGGAGAAATAAAAGCATAAATGGAGTGGGGAAATGGGATGGAGAAAAAGACACAGGTAGTAATCATAATTGTGAATGGGAATGGGATGAACTCTTCCATAAAATGGAGGTGGATAGCAAAATGGATTAAAAACCATAATCCTACAACATGTTGTTTAAAAGAAACATTTGAAACGGGGATATGCACATGGTAAAGGTAAAAGGTTGGAGTAGAATATATTATGCTTCAGCCAAAGTATAAAAGAAAGCAGGGGTAGCAATCCTAATCTCAGACAAAGCAAAAGCAAAGATATATTTAATTAAAAGAGATAAGGAAAGACACTATATCCTGCTAAAAGGCACCATAGGCAACGAAGCAATATCATTACTTAACATATATGCACCAAGTGGTATATTGTACAGATTCTTAGAGGGGGAGTTAAGGGAGTAACAGGAAGTAATAGACAGCAAAACTATATACTAGTAGGGGACTTCAACCTCCCCCTCAATGAACTTGATAAATTTAACCTCAAAATAAACAATAAAGAAGTTAAGGAACTGAATAGAATTTTAGAAAATGTAGATATGACAGACTTCTGGAGAAAACTGAATGGAGATAGAAAGGAATAAACCTTTTTCTCAGTGGTACATAGCACATACTCAAAAATTGACCATGTACTAGGGCGTAAAAACCTCACAATCCTGTGCAGAAATGCAAAAATAGTCAATATATCCTTTTCAGATCATGATGCAATAAAAATTATTTGTAATAAAAGACCACGGAAAGATAAACTAAAAATTAATTGAAAACTAAATGATATAATCCTAAAGAATCAGTGGGTCAAAGAAGAAATCATAGGAACAATTATTAATTTCATTTAAGAGAATAAAAATAATGAGACAACATGCTAATACCTATGGGATGCAGCAAAAGCAGTTCTTAGGGGAAGTTTTATATCTCTAAATTCTTACATGAATAAAATAGAGAAAAAGGACACTAATGAATTGGGCAGGTGACTGGAAAAGCTAGAAAAAGAACAAATTGAAAATCCCTGATTAAATACCAAATTAGAAATACTGAAAATCCAAGGAGAGATCAATAAAATTGAAATCAAGAAAACTATTGAACTAATAAATAAAACTAAGTGCTAGTTTTTTTAAAAAAAAAAACAATAAAATTGATAAAACTTTGGTCAACTTGATTAAAAAAAAAGAAAACCAAATTACCAGTATCAAAAATGAAAAGGGTGAATTCGCCTCCAATGAAGAGGAAATTAAAACAATAATTAGGAATTATTTTGCCCAATTGTATGCCCATAAATTCGACAACATTAGGGAAATGGATGAATATTTACAAAAATGTAAATTGCCCAGGTTAACAGAAGAGGAAGTAAAAAACCTAAATAACCCCATGTCAGAAAAAGAAAATGAGCAAGCCATCAATGACCTCCCTAGGAAAAAATCTCTAGGGC
The DNA here is from genome assembly GCF_011100635.1 of Trichosurus vulpecula. Lineage (NCBI taxonomy): Eukaryota > Metazoa > Chordata > Mammalia > Diprotodontia > Phalangeridae > Trichosurus > Trichosurus vulpecula. Next base: position 378,748,533 of record NC_050576.1, read on the forward strand.
CAGATGGTTTTACATGTGAATTCTATCAAATATTTAAAGAATTAATTCCTATACTTTGTAGACTATTTGGGAAAATAGGTGAAGAAGGAGACCTACCAAATTCTTTTTATGACACAAATATGGTACTAATACCTAAACCAGGAAGAGTCAAAACAGAGAAAGAAAATTATAGAACAATTTCCATAATAAATATTGATGTAAAAATTTTAATTAAAGTATTAGCAAAAAGATTTCAGCAACTTATCTCAAAAATCATACACTATGACTAGGTAGAATTTATTCCAGGAATGCAAGACTAGTTCAATATTAGGAAAACTATCAGCTTAATTGATCATATCAACAACAAAGCTAGCAGAAACCATATGATTATCTCAATAGATGCAGGAAAAGCTTTTGACACAATACAACACCCATTCCGATTAAAAACATGAGAAAGCATAGGAATAAATGGAATCTTCCTTAAAATTATAAATAGCACCTACTTAAAACCATGAGCAAGCATTATATGTAATGCGGATAAGCTAGATGCATTCCCAATAAGATTGAAGGTGAAACAAGGATGTCCATTATCACCCCTATTACTCAATTTGTTACCAGAAATGTTAGTTCTACCAATAAGAGAAGAAAAAGAAAGTGAAAGAATTAGAATAGGCAAAGAAGAAACTAAGTTATCAGCCTTTGCAGATGACATGATTTATTTAGAGAATCCTAGAGAATCAAGTAAAAAGCTACTTGAAATAATAAAAAAAAAACTTTAGCAAAGTTTCAGGATATAAAATAAAGCTACATAAATCCTTGGCATTACTATATATTACTAAAAAAGCCCAACAGCAAGAGACAGAAAGAGAAATTCCATTAAAAGTTACTGTAGACACTATAAAATATTTGGTAGTCTACCTGCCAAGACAAATTCAGGGCCTATATGAACACATTTATGAAACACTTTTTCACACAAATAAAGTCAGATCTAAATAAATGGAAAACATTAGTTGCTTATGTTTAAGCTGAGGTAACATGAAAAAAAATGACAATTTTACTTAAATTAATTTACTTATTGAGCGCCATACCAATCAAACTACCAAAAAATTATTTTGCAGAGCTGGAAAAAAATAATAACAAAATTCATCTGGAAGAAAAAAAGGTCCAGAATATCTAGGGAGTTAATGAAAAGAAATTCTGGGGAAGGTGGCCTAGCCATATCAGATATTAAACTGTATTATAAAACTAAACTACTTGGTACTGGCTAAGAAACAGAGTGGTGGATCAGTGGAATAGGTTAGGTACACAAGACACAATAGTCAACAACTATAACAATCTACTCTTTGATAAACCCTAAGAATCCAGCTTCAGGGTTAAGAATTCACTATTTCACAAACCTGTTTGAAAAATTGGAAAATGGTACGGTTCATGATTTAGGAGTAAAGAGTGATAATATAAGCAGTATGGGAGAGCAAGGAATAGTTTACCTGTCAGATTTATGGGAAAGGGAAGAATTCATGAGCCAACAAGAGATAGAGAGCATTACAAAATGCAAAGTGGATAATTTTGACCATGTTAAATTTAAAAGTTTTTGTACAAACAAAGCCAAAACAACAAAGATTTGGAGGAAAGAAGAAAATTGGCAAAACATCTTTGCAACCAATGTTTTTAATAAAGGCCTCATATCTAAAATATACAGGGAACTGAACCAAATTTAGAGGAATGCAAGTGATTCCCCAGTTGAGAAATGGTCAAATGATATGAACAGGCAGTTTTCACAGGAAGAAATTAAAGGTATCTATAGGCATATGAAAAAATGCTTTAAATCACTATTGATTAAAGACATGCAAATCAAAACAACTCTTAGGTACCACATCTCCCCTGTCAGATTGGCTAATATGACAAAACAGGAAAATGGTAAATGGTGGAGAGGATGTGGGAAAATTGGAACACTGTTACATTGTTGTTGGAGTTGTGAACTGATCCAGCCATTCTGGAGAGCAATTTGGAACTTTGCCCAAAGGGCTATAAAAATGTTCATACCCTTTGACGTAGCAATACCACTACTAGGGCTGTACCCCAAAGAGGTCATGCAAGTGGGACATGGACCTATATGTACAACAGTATTTATAGCACAGCTCTGTTTGTGGTGACAAAGATTTGAAAATCAAAGGGATGCCCATCAATTGGGGAATGGCTAAACAAATTGTGGTATATGAATGTACTGTGCAATAAGAAATGAGGAACAGACAGACTTCATTATAGCCTGGAAATACTTATATGAATTGATGCTGAGTGAGGGGAGCAGAACCGGGAGATCATTATACATGATTACAGACACAAGGTATCTTAAGGACTAACTTTGATAGAGTTGACTCCTCTCATCAATACAGGGTTCAAAGACAGCCTCAAAAGACTCGTGAAAAAAGCTATGCACATCTAGAGAAAGAATTATGGAGTCTGAATGCAGATTTAGGCACTATTTACTCTCTCTTTTTTCTCCCCTCTTTTTTGGTTTTGTTTATCCTTTCTCATGATTCATTCCATTGATTATAATTCTTCTTTACAACTGTACTATTATGTAAATAAGTTCAATGTGAAGATAGATGTAGAACCTATATCGGATTACATGCCATCTCGGGTTGGGGAGGGGGATGGAAAGGGCGGACGAGAAAATTTGGAACCCAAAAACTTATGGAGCTGGGTATTGTAAACTAAAAGTAAAATAATAAATTTATTTTAAAAAAGTAAAGATCCTTCTTAGCTTGACCCCTTAAAAAAATAAGTAAAAATGGATGAACATTTCTCCCAGGTTTCTGTAAGTAGCAAAGGAAATGGTACATGGTGGAATGGGTAGGACTTGGAGTCATGAAGTTTAAGATTTAATTCTTCAGTTTTCTCATCTATAAAATGAGAGTGTTAGACTTACTGACTTCTAAGATCCCTTCCAATTCTAGAAGTATAATCTTTTGTATACTATACACTTCATAGATCTCAAAGTATTATAAATTTTTGATGATTATACTTATTAGCTCATTAGATTACCTACCACAAAATTGGATTTTGATTTCATAATAATGGCACATATTTATATAGCATGGTGACTTCATCAACTCCCATTGGTTTATCAGTCATCTCTATGAAAATGACTTATAGATATCTAAGTATGTAGGTATTTATATCATCTATCTCTCCATCTATTTAATCTCTATATCAATATGTACATCTATGTATCTGTAGATATATGTGCATACATATGTATATCCATATCCACCTGTACTATATGCATGTATATATATATATATATATATATATATATATATATATATACACACACATATAGACATGTATATGTATGCATTATGTGCACATACATATATCCAGGCTGTCATTTCCCTGAGCTTCAGTCATATACCACTAGCCAAGTATTGGACATTTCAAACTAGATGTTCTAGAAACAAACCAAATACCTCCAAAATTTAATTCATTATATTTTTCTTAAAATCTTGTCTCTGTTGAAGGCCCTACCATCCATCATAACTTGACATTATCCTTAACTCCTCTTCACTTAAACAAAAAGTTGCAAAATATTACTATTTTTATCTCAACTTCTCTTTAATCAAAAATCTCTCCATTCACTTAATTTCTACCTTAATTCAGGCCTTTGTTAGTTCTCATTTTGTCTCTCTGACTTAAGTTTCTTCCTACTCCATTGTACCCTATACATTGCTTCCAAAGTAATTTTCCTTAAATGCAAATGTGATATGCCACTTAACTTTCCTATTCAATTTGACCATCATCCTATCACTTCTAAGATAAAATAAAATCTCTTTTGTTTTGTGTTAAAAGACCTATACAACCTGACCCCAACCTATCTTTGCAATTTCTTTGAATATTGCTTATCTCTTCTCCTCCCTCTATGTGGTTGAGCCAAACTGGTCTGCTGTCTGTTCTTCATACACAACATTTTCCACATCTGTGCCTTTGCTCTGATTACCCTACCTGTGTGGAATGGAGTCTCTCATTTCTAGTTCATAGATTCCTTTAAGAAACAGATTATGTCCCATCTTATGCATGATGCCATTCCTGATTCTCTCCAACTGCTAGTGCACTTGCTCATAAATTGCCTCATATTTAATAACTTCATATCATTTGCATGTGTTAACTTTATGCTTATGCTGTGTGTGTATTTATTTGCTATATTTTCCATTAGAGTGTAAGTTACTTCCGAGTGGGGATTGTTTCATTCTTTGTATAACATTATCTGTATCAAAATATATTGATTTTATTATTTCATCATTTAACTGTTATCTTTGTAAAATAACTCATACAAATATAGAGTTGCATAGGAAATACTTATTAGAATATAGGCCTATAGAGTTTATACTTACTATACATATATGTAGATAAATTACTTTTAAATTAGCTATATTGATTTTTCTTGACAGAGACAGAGAGATAGAGTGACAGACAGAAGTAAAGCATTTATTAAGCACTTACTATATGTCAGGCACTATGCTTTGCAGCTATTTTATGTGCCTAAAACACATTTAGACACAAAATAAGTTAAATTACCTATTACTTATAAAATGCAGTGTGTTACTGCTATATGGGAATCCAAAGAATATTTCATGTATGAACTTGCTTCACCTTAAGATGTGAATCATATTTTTGATAGGACTTTGTGATTTTAACATAACATGCAGGTTTATTCCCTCAGGCTGTGATTTCATTAGGTCTGAGTAAAGTTAAAAAATTGTGGTCTGATTATTACCTAAAGTGTGTAGGGAGAATAATCCCAAAGAAAAACTCATGGACTCTAGGAAGAAACTTTTATGATTGAATGGGTATTAGGAATCCTTGAGAGTTAGTGGTAAATATAAATATATTAACAACAAATTGAGATCATCTTTTCTGCTTGTAACTAGTCTTGATAGATTAGAGCCCATATTTTATTTTAAAAGAATAGAGAGAGATTGAGAGAGAGGAATAAAAAAGGCTTTTGAAAATTTTCCACATGTTATGGCCACCTGCCATAAACATCCTTAGAGATTAAAAGATTTTTTAGCTAGTCATGTTTGTAGAAGTCCTCAAAAGAGAATTATGACTGGGAACTGTGATAGATGTACCTATGGAGTATATGGGGAAAAAATTAGGCAATCCCATATGGTTTTTGTAGATGCTACTGTAGCCAGAATGGCCTTTGTTTTCTTTGAATGACTCAGCTTACCTCATTGAGCCTCTGGACACTGTGGCTTGCTCTTCCAGGGCAGGAAGCCCAAAGAGCATTCCAGGAAGCAGACAACTTCCTGTGTGATGAGTCATGGGGCTGGCTGAGGGGAGGTGTTAACGGCTACGCTAGGGGGAGGGGCCAAGTCAAGAACCAATCGGCCCTGGTCGTTCAGGCGGTGCTTGATGATGTCAAAAACTCTATAAGAGGGGAGAGGACAGCTTGAAGATTCTCTTTTCCTTTTCCGGTTGGAGCCAGAGACAGTTACAGCGACAGTTACAGCGACAGTTACAGCGACAGTTACAGCTACAGTTACAGCCACAGCCACAGCTGAAGCAGGAGCTGCCAGTAGCAGAGCTGACCTACGGGAGGAAGCTGAACAAAGACTTCAGTCCAGTGGGTAATCTTATTACCATAGAGGGGGAAACATGATTTTGCTTTACTCAATCATGCTTCTCTGTAGCCTCCTGGTTACTCTTTCAAGGCGTACTTATTGGGCCTGGAAGCTTTTGATCAATATATCAAAATGGGGTTGCTGGTTCATGGGTTGGTTACTGTGGAGCCTAAATAAATGTTTTGATTCTTCTGTCTTCTACTTTGAGAGTTTCTTATATCCGGCGGTTCCGAACCTTTCAGACATGTTTATGATCCTCTTTGAGATTATAAACTCTGCCCTCCTAATACATTTGGCGACGAGGATGGGATCGCTAGGTATAAGATCTCTATTTAGAAGCAGAACAATTCCAGAGGAAGAGATGAATATCCCAGGATGGGAGGATCCATTTTATTCCTCCCTAGCAAAAGAATTGGCTAAAAAAGCTGGACCCTGTGAAAACTGGGAACCAAGGCTACGGAGAGGAGATCCTAGGGATTTGGAAAAGTGTTTACGAGAAGTTGGGATTCAGTCAGGGGCATCACTATCTAGGCAAAGCTGGATAGTGTTATCAGCCTACCGGCTAGTATACGAAAGATTGAGATTAAGTGAAAGACATGGGGGCACTCCTACCCCACAGCAAGAAGGGGAATCTCAGATAGCGGGAGACCAAACTGACTCAAATGAGAACTTTTCTATTAATGTGGCTAAGAGCAACAGGAGACCAAAAAAGCCCAGAGTGCATTTCAACCCAGCCCAGAAAGAGCCTGACTGCCTGCTTCGTCCTAGCCATGGTGGCAGAGGAAGTGAGTGGGGGGAGAATGAGACAATGTTAGGGGCTGAGGCACAAAACACTACTGGGGTTCAGGATGTGCCTCACACAGAGAATAGGAGATGGTTAAATGATCAGACAAGGGCTCGACCCATACAAAGGAGGAAGACAGAAACCCGAGGTGAAGATTCAGTTACAAGGGAAATTCAGGAAGATTTCTCACCGCAAGAGGTCACAGATATTTTGAGTAGATTCAGCCAAAGAATAGGAGAACCATTGATATCTTGGATGGTAAGACTCAGTGATCAAGGGGCCAGTGGAATATCAGTAGATAGGACAGACTGCATGAGATTCATAGGTATCAGCCATGATCCTCTAGTTCAACAAGCTTTTAGGGAACATCATCAGCAAGGAGATGGTGATAGCAGGACTACTCTGTTGGCATTAGCCGCTGTGGGATGCAATAAGAGATATGCTACTGATTCTATGTGGCCCACTGAGCACAGACCCTGGTATTCACTTAGAGATTGTATCATGAGACTAAAGGAGGAGGTAATGAAGACTGCCATTATGATAGGAACTGCAGACAAATATTACAATGATCCAATGGGACTGCCTCATAGGAATTTAATAATTAGGACAGCTCCCCCTGCTTATAAACAACTAATTTTGAATTTATTACTTGGAGAAGTAGGGAGCCGTCTTACAACAGTGATAAATAAGATTTTACAGTTACATGACTTAGGTGACTGGGGAAGGGATAGATCTCCTCGAGAGAGAAGGGTGAATAACCAGCAAACTTGGTGCCAAAGGGGAGTAACAAGGAAAGAAATGTTTACTACTTTATTGAGAGCAGGGGTAGGTTTTGAAATGATAGATGGAATTCCAACCAATGAATTATATAGAATGTACAGAGATAAAGGCCTTGATAACAGGAGAGATAGGGAAATAAGAACTGCTCCTGCAAATACTACAGATGTTGAACCTTCAAACCCAAGTGAATCACATGAAAGGGAATACTAGGGAACAGGCCGAGCCCCAGTCCAAATTAAGGAAATACACAGGCTGGATTGCAGACCTCACATTAACTTGACCATATATTGGAAAAATGGGTCAAGTACGGTAACTGAGGCATTAATAGATACTGGGGCCGAGGCCACCCTTATTTATGGAAATCCAGACAAGTTCAGCCATGGAACTCCTATTACCATTACAGGACTAGGAGGGACTGAAATATCAGCCAGGCAAGTTAAATTAATGATGAAAATTGGACAGTTGCCCAAGAAAGAATATAGTGTGGTTATTGTGCCTATTCCCGAATACATCATTGGAATAGACATATTGAAGGGTATGACCTTAAATTTACCCGAAGGGAAATACCAATTTGCTGTGAGGAAAATGGGCATTAATGCAGTCTTAGTGGGGAAAATCAAGATGGATCCAATCACTTTGCCCGAACCTTCTAAAATAATTACTTTGAGGCAATATCGTGTGCCAGGTGGGCAAGATGAAATTGCCAACACTATAAGAGAATGTGTTGAGGCAGGAGTGTTAGTCCCTACAACTACTCAATGGAACAACCCTGTCTGGCCAGTCCGAAAGTCAGATGGAACATGGAGGATGACAGTAGATTATAGACAGCTGAACAAAGTGACTCCTCCCTTGTATGCTGCTGTCCCAGACACGGTTACTTTAATAGAGAGAATACAAAAACGTGAAGGGACTTGGTATGCAGTTATTGATTTGGCCAATGCCTTCTTTACAATCCCAATAGACCCCAAGCAATGGAATCAGTTTGCTTTTACTTGGCAAGGCCGACAGTATACATTTACACGCCTGCCGCAAGGATATATTCATAGCCCAACTATTTGCCACAGGATTGTAGCTGAACATTTGGATGAATTAAAGTTACCTGGTGTACAGCTTACACATTACATAGATGACATCATGATACAGGGAAAGAATATAAAGGAGGTGGAGGAGAGTTTAGCATTATTAATTGACCATATGAAAAGCAAAGGATGGGAAATCAACCCCGCAAAGGTTCAAGGGCCAGCTCAAACTGTAAAATTCTTGGGGATACAGTGGAATAGAGGACTGCGAGAAATTCTCCCACAAGCTCGACAAAAAATCCAGGATTTTCCCACCCCTACCAATAAGAAAGAGGCCCAAAAGTTCATAGGGCTGTTTGGTTATTGGAGACACCACATCCCACATTTGGGACAGATTTTAAAACCCTTGTATAAAGTCACCAGAAAGAAATATGAATTTGACTGGGGACTTGAACAAAGTAGAGCTTTTGAGGAAGCAAAGGCTGCTATTCAATTAGCTCTAGACTTATGGCCTATGCAAAATGGGCCAGTGGAGTTACAAGTGACTGTACAAGATGACTATGCAAATTGGAGTCTGTGGCAAAAACAACAAAGCCGAAGTGTACCTTTAGGCTTTTGGTCAAGGAAACTGCCCTCATCTGGAGTGCAATATACACCTTTTGAGAAGCAGCTGTTAGCTGCATATTGGGCTTTAGTAGAAACTGAGCAACTAACTCTGGGTCATGAAGTGGTATTAAGGCCTGGAATTCCAATTATGACTTGGGTAATGAGTACCCCAGCTTCTCACAGAATTGGACATGCACAAGAGGCAAGCATAATCAAATGGAAGTGGTATATTCAGAATAGGTCCAGAGCAGGCAAAAATGGAGTTTCTGCTCTACATGAATCTGTGGCGAACATTGATACTGAGAGCAATGAAAAGCCCCTTGAATCTAAGCAACAGATGGTACCATCCTTAGTGAAATGGAATAATGGATATGACGGACTAAATGAAGAACAGAAGAAACATGCTTGGTTTACTGATGGGACAGCAAAATATTTAGGACAGAAGAGACATTGGAAAGCAGTAGCCTATAACCCCTGTACAAGGAGAACTCTGGAAAGTTCTGGGATAGGTGGAAGTAGCCAATATGCTGAACTGATGGCAGTGCATCAGGCCATCAGAGCAGAGAAAGGAGGACAGTGTCATATATTTACTGACTCGTGGGCGGTAGCTAATGGATTAGCTACGTGGATGCCTATATGGAGGAATCAGAATTGGGAGATTCATGGCAAACAAGTTTGGGGTAAAGAGTTATGGGAAAATATATGGGACATGTCTTTGGTTACAGATCTGTCAGTTTTTCATGTTGATGCTCATGCAACCCTGACCACACCAGAACGTGAGTACAATGCACATGCGGATCGACTAGCAAAGATTGCTACTGAATGTATTGTCCCTACTCTGACTCCAACTGATGACCCAGCCTTAGCAAGATGGGTCCACCAGACTGCTGGCCATTTAGGGGTCCAGGCCACCCATCGATGGGCACAGGATCGAGGTATCAGTATTTCTCATGCGTTGTTAAAACAAATAACAGAGGAGTGTTGTATATGCCAATTAGAAAAAGAACGAACTCTTCCTAGGATAGTTACTGGAGAAATAGCAAGGGGAAAAGTTCCAGCCCAAATTTGGCAGATAGATTATATTGGCCCACTACCCCAGGATAAAGGATGTAAATATGTATGTACGTGCGTTGACACCTATTCAGGTGTACTAGTGGCTTGTCCTTATAAAGACGCAACTCAGAAAAACACCTGTAAAACTCTAGATATTGTAAGTTTATATTATGGAACCCCAATGCAGATTCAAAGTGACAATGGGTCACATTTCAAGGGCAAAGAAGTGAAAAGATATTGTGTGTTGAATAATATAGAATGGATATATCATATTCCATATTACCCACAAGCATCTGGGCTAATTGAAAGAATGAATGGATTGTTGAAAGAACAGCTGAGAAAATTAAGCTCAAATAATTCATATCGACATTGGAAGGATAATTTGTCTATTGCCTTACGTAATTTGAATAATAGGCCCTTAGGGGGAAGTACACCTCTAGCCAGAATGATGACCCCAAATCTGCAGATCAGAGAACAGCAAACATGTGAGATCCAAAACATTGAATTTTGGACTGTGAGGGAAGATGTCCCACTACCAAGTCCAGGAACACCTGGTTCAGCAGGATATGATTTACATTGTATAGAGAATTTTAGGTTAAATAGGAAAGAGATAAGAAAAACCCCTACTGGAGTATGTATGAGAATCCCCAAGAATCATCTTGGACGGATATTACCTAAACCAGGATTAGCGGCTCAAGGAATACATGTATTGGCTGGAGTGATAGATTCTAATTATCAAAAAGAAATTGTTGTGACACTCCAGAATATGGGTAAAAAACCTGTACAATTTTGTAGAAATGATAGGATGGTTCAAGTCATTATTATCCCCTGTGAAAAAAAATACCCTTTGTGAAAACTGACCCTCCTCCCAAAATAACTACTAGAGGGGCAAAAGGGTCTTGCTCCATTGATAGAATAAAGTCAGGAGCTAAGGTATGGGTAAAACGGAAGCCAGATGATATTCCAAAGGCTGCAGAAGTTATAGCCCATGGGAAGGACAACACTGTAACAGTTGTCTATTCAGGGGAAAATAATTACCAAATCGTACCCCTGAACCATATATTTTACCGTGAATAGGTTATAATAATAGATTCACAGACTCCACAGGTATGGCTGATGCTGGTAAATGCCATAAGCCACTCAGAGGAAAGGTAACTTTGTGTGATTAACGGATGAAAACTTGTACATTTGGGGAAAGGCTGGGAGGACAATCTTAGTCTCTATCTAGGGTGGGATCCTCTTGGCTTCCTCATTATGTTCCTTTTGAAAAGAAACATTTCCCACCTGAGTTTGGCTCTGATGTTGGATCTTTGCATAACTGAAATCTCAACCAAACTTGAGATGATTTTATTTGAAGAATTATAGTCCATACTTGTCTATTCTTTTTGTCCTTTGTTTTGGCTAACCTTGTTGCTAGTTTTGTTTCCTTCAGGCTTAAGCACCCTGCACTTTCCGGTGACTGCCTAAGCATGTAGCATTCTTGGAATTCCTGCCAGCTCGTTAAAGAAATGACCTCTGGAATGGGACTTTTTGGGGGCAGGGCCATCTCTACATCCAATTTCAGCATGAAGAAGCTATGGAAAATGAGACCTTCACCCCTCACCCCAAGATTTTGAGCCCCAATCGTTCAAGGGGGGTGGAAATGATGATAGTGTTCTGTTTACTTATTTTGTGTTATCCTTGCTGTGTTGTTCTATTGTTATGATATTATTGATCCTATGTAATGGATACAAGGATTTAGGGGTGGACATTTGAATTATTAATAATTATTTTGGGGATGATTGATTGAAGAGATTATCTTGCTGGGACCTAGGGGTGGATCACATTTGAATCATAAACCAATATTTGGGAATGTCACTGAATGACATGTTTTGCTTTATTGTGAATGATATGTTTTAGTTTCCTGCATAATTGAATCACAATGTTCTAGGATATATAATTTAATTTGAATTATGATTGGATTGTGCATCCTAGAACATTGTGAGGGGTGGAGTGTAGCCAGAATGGCCTTTGTTTTCTTTGAATGACTCAGCTTACCTCATTGAGCCTCTGGACACTGTGGCTTGCTCTTCCAGGGCAGGAAGCCCAAAGAGCATTCCAGGAAGCAGACAACTTCCTGTGTGATGAGTCATGGGGCTGGCTGAGGGGAGGTGTTAACGGCTACGCTAGGGGGAGGGGCCAAGTCAAGAACCAATCGGCCCTGGTCGTTCAGGCGCTGCTTGATGATGTCAAAAACTCTATAAGAGGGGAGAGGACAGCTTGAAGATTCTCTTTTCCTTTTCCGGTTGGAGCCAGAGACAGTTACAGCGACAGTTACAGCGACAGTTACAGCGACAGTTACAGCTACAGTTACAGCCACAGCCACAGCTGAAGCAGGAGCTGCCAGTAGCAGAGCTGACCTACGGGAGGAAGCTGAACAAAGACTTCAGTCCAGTGGGTAATCTTATTACCATAGAGGGGGAAACATGATTTTGCTTTACGCAATCATGCTTCTCTGTAGCCTCCTGGTTACTCTTTCAAGGCGTACTTATTGGGCCTGGAAGCTTTTGATCAATATATCAAAATGGGGTTGCTGGTTCATGGGTTGGTTACTGTGGAGCCTAAATAAATGTTTTGATTCTTCTGTCTTCTACTTTGAGAGTTTCTTATATCCGGCGGTTCCGAACCTTTCAGACATGTTTATGATCCTCTTTGAGATTATAAACTCTGCCCTCCTAATACAGCTACACAAACAAGGATTCCCCAGAACTAGGAAAAAACTGCTATAACTCCCAATACAGAGGCAGCTTTGGCTAGAGACATAATTTATCATCAATCAACAACCACTTAAAATCACCTACTATATGCCTGCCACGCACTAGACCCTGGGAATATGAATGCAAGCAATAAAGAAATCAGATATGCTAAGGGGATTACATTCTACTATAATGAAATGAATAATTGACTTGAAATCAAGAAAATTTAGATTTCATTTATAACTGACATTATAGATGTGTGGCCATAGCCAAGTCACTTAACTTCACTGAGGCCCAGCCTCCTCATTGACCAAATGGGGATGATGATATATTGTGGTATCTACCATATAGTATGATAGTGAGATTAAAATGAGATGAGGTTTAAGGTACTTTGCCAACATGAAAGCCCTACATAAATAGCACTTATTATATAGATGCCATAGTAGGCCTTTGAAAATCAAATGAGATAGTGTAGACAAATAGCTTTATAAACTTTAAAGATATAGATAGGTAGTTAGATCGGGAGAGAGAGAGAGAGAGAGAGAGAGAGAGAGAGAGAGAGAGATGGATAGATAGATGCGTGTATGTATGTAAAATTACTTATATAAGGAATATGATATATGTAAAAGCTATCGATAGGTAGATGTGTATATGAATATATACACACACACACACAATACTGTTACTTCTACCATGGTAAATTTAAATGGGAATTGGGTGAGTCAGAAAACCTGGATAAAACTGTCCACTCTTCCTCTTACCAACCATGTCCTCAAGGCAAATCATTTGTGTTTAGTGGAAAGCCTGTCTTATCTATATCCTCTCCTACAAAATAGGGAAAATAATGCTTAGAATGATTGTAATATTTGACTAACAAGATAATTGCAAAAAAGGTTCTGCAAGACATAAAAGTGATTTTAAATATTTATTGTTAACTGCAACATAAAAATACTTTCTTTTTCCAAATTATAACACTTTAAAAACAATAAACAACAACAATAACAAAGCACTATTCCTTTGATCCAATAAGAAGCAAAGAGGATTCTGGTTCCTGAAAGCCTTGCAAATAAAAATAAGTTACAAAAAGAAGGTTCTACCAGGTGAAAAAAACTTCAAGTATAAGTCAAGCACAAGTCAGTATAAGCTGTGCCTGCTGTCCAGGATCACCCTGAAGATGTGTGGTGCAATGGAAAGAGCACAGAACTTAGAGTCAGGAAGATTTTAGTTTAAATCCTGCCTCAGAGACTCCAAAGCTGTGTGACCCTGGGCAAGTCATTTAACTTTTTTATGTCTCAGTTTCTCCAACTGTTCTTCATTTGCGGACAATGATAATGCCTACTTTCCTGATTCATAGTGAGGATCATATAAGATAATATTTGTAAAGAGTTTTGCAAACCTGGTAGCACCATATATGTTTTATTTATTGTTGTTGTTACTATTATTATTCATAATGTATCCAGAATTATTTATTATTATTTATTAACATTAATAAAACACCATATAAACTATTTATTCATATAAATATTATGTAGAATACAAATATGCAAAATATAAATAAAATACATATAGATATAATATGCCTATATTAATAATTATTAATAATGATGTTAATAATGTACCCAAAAAGTTGGGTATAAATTGATGACATATTTGACAAAACCAAAGATAAATTTAAGATGTTCTTTAGTCTCATGTGGCCCTTTCTGCTTCTACAATGACAGTAGCAAAGCAGTGAAAAAGGAGATAGTGGTCACTTAGAATAAAACAGTTTTTTAAAGATCTAAAAACTTTAATTTTACTGGTGTACATTTTATTGTTAGATATTTTATTAATACATACATACATACATACATATATATGAAGGAAAAAAGTAATAACCTTAATCTTAAAGTATTGTAAAAGTACTAGTTTTTATCATCCTTATCAACATCATCATCTGTGTTCAAGAACCAAATTTCTAGTACATCATTGGTCAAACATATCATTCTTTGTTTTCTTGGCAAAGATACTGGAGTGATTTGCAATTTCCTTCTTCAGCTCATTTTACAGATGATGAACTGAGGTAAATAGAGTTAAGTGACTTGCCCAGGGTCACACAGCTAGTAAGTGTCTGAGATTAGATTTGAACTCGGGTCCTCCTGACTCCAGGATTGGCAGTCTATCCATTGGACCACCTAGCTGCTCTAGTGATTTTCTATTAAAAGAAAAAAGAACAGAAGCTAAAAACAAAACAAGTAGAGGATATGCTGAACTTGCAGCTAAGTGGAAGAATACTCACTCTCTTTTGAGGTGAACGCAAAACTTAGAAGATTTGGTTTCATTTTTGTGTGTTTCAACAGTAGGAATCACCAGTAGATTTGATCATCTAGCTTTGAAGAGCTCAAGATTGACATAGACAATGACAAAGTTTTGTATAAATGGAGAAATGAGGGAGTGATATCCAGGGGGTTTAAGTCACTTGCACAATGTCACAGGTAGTAAGTGAAATCCCTGGGAGTTAAATTCAGTTCCTAACTCCAAATGCAATACTCCTTCTGCTTTACCAAACTGCTATTTATACTCTATTGATTTTGTTCATAAATTTTTTAATTGTTTTTAATTTCATGAAATGAAGAGAATCAAGGAATGTTTTAGGTAATAAAATTTTCTTTTTACCTTAATATAGTTGCCTGCAAGGATGATTCTTATCCATCTCCCATAAAATGACTGAAAAGAAATTATTGAATTCTTAGTTTTCATGTGTTATGCTCCCAGTACAAAGAATCCTCTTCAATAATAGTGTAATAAGTTTATAGTTGTAGAACTGTAAAAGGTCTCTGAGATGAATCAAGTAGAGCCCTTTTATTTTAAAGATAGAGAAAATGCAGCCAGTGAAGGTAAGTGACTTGTCACATAAGTAGTAAATGTCAAAGCCCCAAACTGACCCAGGTCTAGTTGGTCTTTTGGCACCAAATTAAATACTCATTACATGATACCATCCTATCTCTTACCTATTTCCTTACTTTATAACCCTAAGTTATAGTAAATATACTGATAAAGCAGTCACCCTTCCCACCTGCTCTAGAATTGTCTCCTCCTTTAATTTTTATATGACTACTTACATAATTACAAGCTTCGCCACTCTCAACAGAGGAAAAAGGAAAAGTCTTTCACTGAAATAAAGGGCATCTAAAAATTTCTTTATTCACATCTCTCTAGCCTATGCTTATATGAGTTTTGTAAGTGCCAAATACTTAAAAAATCCAATCTTTGTAAAATTATACCACAGTGTCTATATACTATGTTTTGCAGCCAATAACATTTTTTTGTTAAAAAGAGCTGAGAGAAAACCCTGACTTTCAAAAATTTATGTTACTAAACCATGAGAGAAGAATAAAGAAGAGTAAATTGTACTTGGAGAAAGGTGCTGAATCAGCGATTTTCATTTAATTAGCCATAAAAAAAAAAAAAGAAAATGAATACACACAGAAGTCCAAACCTTTTTGGTTTGTTCCAAGCTTAGACACTTGCAAGACTATAAAATAACTGAGAGATAGTAAAAAGTTTATGTCCCTAAGGGTACTAAGCACCTCATTTTTATCTGTTGGATTCTGTTATCTAATACTGACAGCACACATAATGTTTTAAAAGGGTACTTTAAAGTTGGAGCAGGGTCATGTTTTAAATGGCTTAGACACCTGGAGGAAATGTAGGGAAATAGGAACTTTCTGAGAATTCTTAAAGATAAAAATTGAAAAAGTCTTAAAATAAATAACAAATCACAGAATGTAAAGTATTAATAAAAGTAGGGCAGAATAGAGAATATCAAGCAAGGAAGAGAAGGTGGAATCAGTTTGTAACTGAATTTTCCAGAAGTAGAAATTCACACTGCTTGGCAATATTTGGACCAGCAGTCTGAGCAAAGAAATTATTTTCTTATGTAAATGTGTATTATTTCAGTTATGAAAATGTTACGCTTATTCAATAGTCAATATATTGTCTTTTAATATTAATTCTATTTGTCTTGGACAGATTAAATAGCTATATACTTCACTTTGACCCAATATTAGGAGGATCCCACTGGTGAACCTATGAGAGAATTAGACTAGAGCTGTCTAAAATGGGTAGTTTGGGATAGGTTGTAATATGAATAATTTCATGGAGCATCCAAGTCAGTGAGGTCACAGATCCATTTGAAAGGCAACATGACATAATGGATAGAGATCTCGTCTCCAAATGAAGAAGGTCTGGGTTCAAGTTCTTCATTAAATGCATAATGGCTGTGTTATATTGGATACTGGATAACTCATTAAACCATTTAATCTCCTCTCCTCTCTATTCAACTCTCTTTGATTAAAAATTGAGGGGAAAAATGTCAATCTTCAATGAGGGGTAATGAGTTTCCTCACATAGGGGCTTCTTATGTCAATGAAATCACAACCTCATTCCATATCCACATTTATATAGATTCCATATAAAGAACAATAATGCAAATATAGATATATGAAAAACACATTATCATAGTCAGCAATCAATATGCAATTATTATGTTTGTACTATGTTAGATGCTGTAAAAAATAGTCAGTACATAAAGGCAAAAACATTACCTACCCTCAAGAAAATTACATTCCAGTGGAGGAAAAAAATGTCAATAATAGGCACATAAAATGTACATATGGTGTAGATGGAAAAATCTGAGAGGAGAAGGTAAAAGTAGCTTGGATTGTTGGTAAGGGAAGATGGGATTTGAACTGAGTCTTTTTTTTCTTTTTTTTATTATTTAATATATTTAGTTTTCAGCATTGAATTTCACAAGAGTTTGAATTACAAATTTTCTCCCCATTTCTACTCTCCCCCCCACTCCAAGATGGCGTATATTCTGGTTGCCCTGTTCCCCAGTCAGCCCTCCCTTCTGTCACTCCACTCCCCTCCCAGCCCCTTTTGAACTGAGTCTTGAAGGAAGACATGGAAGCTGAGAAATAGAAGTGAGGGAAGATAGCATCCTCGGCATGGGGGAAACAAAACATGAAATGTCATGTGAAAGCAACAGTAAGTGGGTCTGTAAGCTAGATCATAATAGATCATAATATGCATGGAGTGGAGTGTAATGTAGGGAGGGACTAAGTAATGAAGAGTTTTACATAACAAATGAAGGAGTTTATAATTGATCCTGGAGGTAACAGGGCGCCATTTGAGTTTTTTGGGCTTTGAGTGTGAAATAGTGTGGTCTGCACTTTAAAAAAAAATCATAGTAGCACTATGTGGTGAATAGATTGCAGTAGGGAGAGACTAGATTTTGGGCAGTTGGACCAATAAGAAGGCAACTACAATAGTTCAGGTGAAAAGTAAGGAGAGTCTGAACTAGAGTGGCAAATGTGTGAGTGGTGGGAAGGGACTGGATATAAAAGATGGTAGGATGGAAGAAATTAGAAGAATCTTTATTTAGTTAAATTATTTGAGACAGTAGACTTCAGCAATGCTACTTGGCCATTTGTTGCTGTATTTATTGATCTGCACTTTTAAAAGTATGGGATTAATATAAAAGAATGTTTCCATTAATATGTTTTACAAATTCAAATGTATCAGTATTTAATATGTCAAGGACATCTCTATTTTGGTGACTATGTTCACCTTTCCAACACTATTTCCAAATTTTGTCATCTTTGCTAAATTTCTGATTAAGAGGCGAATTATGAAAGTTTTTTTTAAAGATCTTGTTTCATTATTAGTGATCAGAAGCAATATTTCATATGGTTGTAATTATTTTGCAATTCTTTTCAGATATATTACTCATATTCTTTGGCCACTTATTCAGTAGGTAATTGTTTGGGTGTTGAAGATTTGTGTTAGTTCCCTATATAGCCTTGATGTCATATAAAAGTACAGTTAACAATCAGAAATCAACTCCTTTTTGAAAGAAACTCATGTTATGGAAAAGTATTTTGAAAACATGTCTAGAAATGTCTCCAACATTAGTTGAAGACAATGCTGTAACTGTATCACCCATAAAAAAACACATTATCTTCACACCCCAAACCAAACCAAACAAGCAAACAAAACAAAGAAAAACCTGGAAATATATTTTTTAGCTTTCTAAATGCAGTTTCAGTAGATTTTCAGTCCATTTGTTAAAGACATTAAAAATTCAACACATTCAGATTTGTTTTTAAGAATAATTGAATGACATCAGTGAAGATGGACATTTACTAGCTGAATTTTGACTATAGTAACAAAACATTTTGTTTGATGGTCATGACTGATTAATGAATACCATCATTTAGTAAGCACAGCCAAGATTGTACTTCCTCTCTTTGGAACCATACCTTAATAAGATACTTTTTATACCCAAGCCAACCAGAAATGAAGTTTCAAAAGAAACTGAATTTCAAACTCTATACGTGTCTATAATTTACAAACACACACATGTATGTAGATAGATATTGTGTGTGTTCATATTTTAGATTTCATTGCTTTAAACAACCCTATGAAATAGAAAGGATAAATATTTTATCAATTTTACAGATGAGGACACTGAGACTTGATTAACTGGTTCATTTAAGATCAGAGTCTCTGAGAGAGTATTTGATGTTAGGCACCTTGCATCTCAGATTTTCCCAAGTTTTTAAACGTTAATGCAGTGGATAGAATGCTGGACTTGAAGTCAGGAAATCCTGAATTCTAATCTAACCTCGGTGGTTTAGTAGCTGTGTTATCCCTGGCAAGTAATTAATGTGAGTTTCAGCCAATTTGTTCATCTGTAAAGTTGAGATAATAATAGCACCTACCACTCAGAGTTGTGAGAACTAAATGAATAATAATTGTGAAACACATCTCGTTGTCTGGCACATAATAAAGGCTATATAAGTATTAGCTATCATCATCATCGTCATCATCATCATCATCACTCTCTGTCTCCTATGCTAGGTTTCTTCCATGCCATAATATATACTGTTTAATAAATTGCTATGGCCAAAAATAATCCTCCATCTGGAAATCAAGCCCCTATGAATTTAGCTTGTTTGGTACTTGGACAACAAATATAGAGTCCTGTCCCCAAACCTGTGCTCAAGGAAGCAATGCAAAAGCAAAATAATAAGGTATAAAGTCAACTTTATTTAGATATAGATTTGTTCTTTTTATCCCTTCAGACTTTGCAAGCCTATCAGAGAGTTAGGAAACTCTCACAAGGAGTGAACTTGGATTCAGCTGTAATTGTTGTACTTCTTCCCAAATCAAAGCACTTCTCTAGAAGAATGTTATCAAAGGTGGGAGAAGCAGAATAACCCCATGGCTGCTGTTTTTTGCTTGATCTCAAGGAGTAGATGATCAGCTAATGAAAGGGTTGCATCCCACCCCTTTCAATAACCAATTGTGCAAGGCATCTATGTCATCCTATTCAAACTTCCCTATTCCTCCGTCTCCTAAAATCATTCTTCTGAATTTGCAACAGTGTTGGGTCCTCAAAGCATAAGGAATGCAGCATAACAGGAAATAGGCAGTCTTAGTAACAGCACTGGTAAATTTGTACCTCTTGCTCCCCTCACTCAATTGAAACTGTTCTTGTCAAGATCAACAATTATCTCTTAATTGTAAGATGTGATGGTCATTTAAAAATCTTCATTAGGCTTGACTTCTTCACAGCAAATAATACATTTGACCACCCTCTCCCTAGGATATATCTTACCTCTTTCTGAGTTGCCACAACACGGCTTTTTTTAGATTTTCTATCTATGATCATTTCTTCCCAGTATCTTTCCCTGGGTCAACATTCATATGTTGTCCCTTAAATTTGGCTATGAGCTGTCTTCTTTTTGTTCTGTGCACTCTCTCATGCTCCCATTTCATCTTTCCTGGGTTTAATTTTTATCTTTTTGTAAATTACTCAAAGATCTATATACTCAGCCCTAATCTCCTGAGGTAAAAGTCCACATCATTAATTAGTTATTGGACATTTCTAATTGAATGAGTTGTAGGCATCTCAAATGTAATATTCTAAACCAGGATCCATTACCTTCTCCATTAAGTGCAATATTCTTTCAAACTTGATTCTTTCTGTTGAATTCATTAATATCCTTCTAATCACCCCACTTTTCAGCATTTGGATTTTCTTGGTGGCATAAAAGTTATCATTTCTACTGCCTCATCATCTCTTATATCATCCTCTTTTTTCTACCTACTTAGCCACCATGTTAGTTCTATGCTTCACTTGTTCTACTACCTAGGGGCAACTAGGTGGTACAACTAATAGAGCATAAGTCCTGTAATCAGGACGATCTGAGTTCAAATTTAGGTACATCGGGCAATCTGTGTGCTTCAGTTTCCTAATCTGTAAAACAGAGATAATAATAGCAACTACTTCCCAGGATTGTTGTGTGGACCAAATGAGATAATAATTGTAAAATGGTTAACACGGTGACTGTCATATAGTGGGTGCTATGTAAATGGTAGCTATTATTATTAATAATAGTCTTTTCCTAATTGGTCTCCCTACTTTAACTTTCTCCCGTTCCAACTCAATCCTCAACACAGCTGACAAGGAGATCTTCCTGAAATCAAGGTATGACTAGTAATACATTTCCTCTCAATAAATTTCACTGGGTCCCTATTGACTCTAAGATAAAATATTATTTCATATTTCTATTATTCTTTAAATATATATATGAGTATTGAATTAGTACATATTTATAATAACAAATAGGAAATTTATAATTACAAGTAGTAATTTATAACTTATAGGGCTAGGGACTAGACCTGGAATTCGATTTATATAAAGTTTCATTATGTTGCAAGTCAGCACTTTCTCTGTAACTTATGGACAGAGAGTTGCCTTGATCACTGAGAGATTAAGTGACTTCTCCAATGTCACACAGACAATATATGTTAGAGATGAGATTCATTCTTTGGCCACTGTCAATCTGCTTTTAATATGTAATTTATACAGATTGGGAGTGAGTATATTTGAATGTGTGTTTGTGTTTGGGTGTATGTATATGTACACATGTGTGCACACGTATCCAGGCATATATGTGTTACTGATGTGGTTTATGATAAAAAAAATGCTCAGAGAACATATTAGAATTTGTTTCAACATTTTAAAAATAATGATAACAGTTAACATTTATACAAAGCACTTGCACAAGCTGTTTCATTTAATCTTTACAACAACCCCAACTGAATTTCTGTGATTAGCTGACTTTTAGAATGCTGAATTATCACCTACAAAGTTGATCCTAGTATGAATTAATATAATTGACAAAATTGCACCAGACACCAAAGGCCAATATATTTTCTGGAATCATAGACTAACACCTAGGAAAATTATAAAGTTAATTAGAGTGTCTATTAGGAGCTTTACTAAGTAGTTTCAAATGAAATACAAAGAAGACATTGAAAAAATATTGACTTAAAATGTTGATTATCAACTAGACAAGGTTCTTAAATTAAAAAATATACAACAACAATATAGTATGAAGTAATAAATGCAAGTTCACAAGTCTAGAGTTAAATAAAATGCTAATAAAATAATTCACTTCAATCTTTCATGTGTAAATCACTAAATTTAGAATAGATTTTCATATACAGTATTTTAGTTGATCCATAGAAAAAAAAATGAGAATAGATTTCTAGGTCTGGAGTCAGGAAGAGTTAAGTTCACATTGAGTTTCACATACCTACTAGCAATGTGACACTGTGCAACTCATTCAACCTCTGTTTGCTTCAGTTTCCTCAATTGTAAAATGCTGATTATGATAGCATATTCCTCCCAGGGTTGTTGTGAGGACAAAATAAAATGAAACAATAATTGGATATTGCTTAGCACAGTGCCTGGCAAATATTGGGTACTATATCAAAATGACAGTTATTCTTATTCTTCTTGTTAATATTATTATAACAGAGCACAGCATTTTGCACCATGAAATATTCACTGGCCTAGGACTCAAGGAAGTTCATGTCTCAGCTCCATATCTAAATAGCTATGTGACCTTAGAGGAATCATTTAATTGCCCAATGAGTCTGGTTGCTTATTTGAAAAATGCTAACCTATAGTTCCCTTATAATTCTAACATTACATAACAATAATATAAGTGTTGGGAGGGGAAGTGTTGACCAGGAGAGTTTCTAATCAATATGATAAGTTCTCTCCAATTTGCCTAATGAAATAACATGTTTCAAATTTATGGTTGAAAGGGATCTCCCATGTTGGTAGACTTGGAGTCTTACTTAGGAAGAGGTTAATAGAACTTCTGTGAATTATTCCTGGTTTTTAAAATTGCCTCCATAATGATTGGTAACTGAGTTCTAAGGGGGCAGATTCTTCTTGGAAGATCTATCCTTTCCCACATTCTTGATTAGCTGTGAAATAGCTTTGCCCCTTTCTTTTCCTGTACTTTCTCAACCTTGGACATCCACAGCAGAGAGCAGTGTGAAGGTGTGGGAAGGGAATCACTCTACCAGGAGCAGAAAATGACAAAATGACAATAATCCCTACACTTTCTTCACTACCTAATAGCAGATGGACCTCAGTTTCTAGCTAGATTTTCTGTTGTTTCCTTTTCTCATCAGATATCAGAACCTAGCTTTCCTGAGAATGGACTTTCCATATATGATAAGATATAAAGATCTCTAAGAAATAAAGATTCCTTTAATTCAAGATTGTAGGCCCCAGACTCATATTTTGAGAAAATTTCCTCTACAACCTACTCAGAGGAAGAAGAAGAGTGCCAACTAAGTATTATTCCTCAACTATAGGTCTAAATCCATATAACAAGGAGGTGAGGTGAGAAATTCAGATTTTGCCAGCCCTTCAATTGTCAGTTTACCAGAAAGTGTAGGCTTGTAGGCCTATTTCAACATAATACAAAATTCTTATTGAAGAAATTCCCTCCATTAGATCAGTACCTTCTTTGCAAATAACAGACACCAGGTTTCATGGGGTTAGTGAGAAGGTAAGTGGCTCACTGAGGGACACATAAGTAGTGTGTCTCAGAGGCAAGAGTTGAATCCTGATCTAACTGTTTTGTCACCTCCTCTCTTACTACTCTTCACTGCCTCTTTTAGGAGTCTAGTATCTGATATTCTCAGCAGATATCTCATACAAGTAGTAACCACATCATTCTCTGCTTAGCTTTTGAGATTGGTTGGGATCAGTCATGTTTGGGGAGACATGGTCACACAGTTGAATTTTCATTCCCATACATATGCCTGCGTGTGAATTTACATAATGGAAGGAAGTGTTAAAGATTAAATATTTGACTAGCAGATTTAAATTTCACTAATATAATCAATAGTTTTTGAATATCTTTAATTGTGCATAGCCCTTGGTAGGATTGTGTCCAAATGAATTGATGTTCTCTTACCCTTAGTGGCACTGTTACTTCTCTGCCTTCAAAATAGCTTGTTAAATTCCTAAAACAAGAAAGATTTTTGGAGATATGCTTGGAGTGAGGAGTAAAAGGAAGCAAGATTCTGGGAATCTGAAAAATCAAGCGAAAAGGACTCGACCATGGGAGATTAGTTAACCACTAAGTCAACTAGCATTTATCAAGTGACTGATAATAAGAGCTTGAACTTGTAAAATATTTTAGAATTTGCTAAGCACTTTAGATACATTATCAAATTTGATCTTCACAATAACCCTCTGAGGCAAATACTTTATTTTCTGTGTTTTATAGATGAGGAAACTGAGATTCAGAGAGGTTAAGTGGTTCTCCTGGGGTCACATAGCTAGTAAGCATCTGAAGTTCCATTAGAATGCAGGTGTTCTTGACTATGTATCACTACTGGGCCCAAAACTATGTGCCAGGCATTGTGCTATATGCTAGAGATACAAAGACAAAAATGAAATATTCTTTCCCATCGCGGACATTTACAGAATATTTATACACAAAATAAAAACAAGGTAGTCAAGAAGGGATAGCATTAATGTCTGTTGGGATCAGGAAAAACTTCATGCAGAGTATAGTATTCAATATTAGTTCTAAAGGAAGTAAAAGATAATAAGAGGTAGTAGTGGGGACTGAGGACATTTCAGCATAAGGATGGCCAATGTTTTGGCACAATAGTGTAGGATCAAGTGTTGCTTATGAGGAAGAGTAAGAAAGGCAGTTAGGCTGGAGAGTATAGTATGGGAGGTAACTGATGTAAAATGGGGCTAGTAATGCAGTTTGGGGCCAGGCTGTATTGTTCTGGAAAAGAGATAGCTAACCGCTGAAATATAGTATACTTAACTCAATTGTCTCTGGGTGAGTTTTATGATGGGATCCAGGTGGATACAAATCAATTTTCTCATTTTATTGGGTTCCACATAGGGCAAAGAATATCAGAGAAATGGGAAATACCTCACCATAGCAAAAATGTCCTAAAATTACTCTGTTATCTTTGATTGGTCACTTTAGGCTTAAAAACAAAGAAGATCTTTCTACTATAATAAATTCATTTGTAGAGTAGTGGCTCAATGAATAGATAGATAGTAGCTCAGTGGAGTCAGGAAGACTCATTTTCCTGAGTTCAAATCTGGCCTCAAACACTTAGTAGCTGTGTGACCTTGGGCCAGTCACTTAACCCTGTTTGTCTTTGTTTCCTCGTCTGTAAAATGAGCTAAAGAAGAAAAAGTCAAACCATTCCAGTATCTGGAGTGACCCAATTGGGTTCACAAAGAGTTGAATATCACCAAAGGAACTCAACAACAACAAAAATGCACACACAAACATATGTATATATGCCAACTAAAATTTTAAAAGAGAAATTGTATGATTAAATTTATCATTGATGAGTACAAGAATGATACAGTATGAAATATCTTAAATGTATATGTTTGTTGATAACAATTTATCAAACTATGATTAATACTTCTTTGATTGATCTGTTATAGTTCTTACTTACCACATTTAAGAACCAGTAAGACAAGTTCCACAGGAAATATGGTTCATATTGCCTTTAAAATCATGGACTATTAGAAAATTCATGCTGGAGAGACATAAGGATTGTCTAGTTCTGATGTTTCATTTTAGAGATGGGTACCTCCTTCTTATATTCTGCTTTAGAATCTTTCACTCCCTTCCCTATTTTAACCAAGAAAACTGATTAAATATGCTGGTAGCAACAACAACTCTTCTTTCGAAACTTGGAGTGTAGAATTCTTTCTACCTAAATTCCAATTCAACTTTAACATCAAACTTATCAGGTGGAAAAATCCGTTCTATTCAAACATTTTGGTGAGGATTGAGAAATAAACAGAAGCAATGTTGTACATTCTTTAAAAACAATGGTATGCATTCTTTCCAATTAACTACTTTTCCTTATCTTTTGCTGGCCTAACTTTTGGACTAGTTCACAGATAATTCAGAAGTGAAATCGATATAACATTTGGAACCCAACAATAGATTATAGTCAGCATTTATTTTCATTTAAGAAGTAGGACTGATCCTTGACAATTTAGGTTATTTATTTAGAGTATAAAGGGACTTGGATATCAACAAGGTCAACCTTTTCTGTTTTTTTAAATTCCATACTTTATTATTTAATATTTTTTTTATTTTTCAGCATTAATTTCCACAAGATTTTGAGTTACAAATTTTCTCCCCATTTCTACCCTCCCCCTGACTCCAAGATGGCATATATTCTTATTGCCCCATTCCCCAGTCAGCCCTCCTTTCTGTCACCCCACTCCCCCTCTCCCCATCCCTATTTCCATGTAGGAAATTCCTACATTCCATGTAGGAATGTAAGCAAAACAGTTCCACTTTAGTAAGCCCCTTATGATTTCTCTTTCTTGCTTACCTTTTCATGTTTCTCTTGATTCTTGTGTTTGAAAGTCAAATTTTCTATTCAGCTCTGGTCTTTTCACTGAGAAAGCTTGAAAGTCCTCTATTTTATTGAAAATCCATATTTTGGCGGAACCAAGATGGTGGCTGAAAAGCAGGGACTAGCATGAACTCCCCACCGAGTCCCTCCAAAAACCTATAAAAATGGCTCTGAAACAATTCTAGAACTGCAGAACCCACAAAACAGCAGAAGGAAGCAGGGTTCCAGCCCAAGACAGCCTGGATGGTCTCTGGGTGAGAGTTGGGAGCTGGGAGTGGAGTGGAGCAAAGCCCAGCATGAGCAGCACAGACCAACCAGACCAGGAGCAGGGCAGAGCGGGCCCTCGTGCCCTGAATCAGTGACCTGCAGCAGTTACCAGACTTCTCAACCCACAAACACCAAAGACAACAGAGAAGGTTAGTGGGAAAAGCTGCAGGAGTGGAAGGAGTTTGCGGTTCGGCCACCACCCCCGGGACAGTGGAGGCGGGGCAGCTACAACTGCAGTTGCTTCCTGCCTCAGGCCCACCTGGTGGGAGGAATTAAGTGGCGGATCAGAGCAGGAATGTACAGCCTGCTGAAGATCTAAGCCCAGTCCAGGTTGGGGGTTCTTGGGGAAGGAGGAGTGCTGGTGTGGCAGAGCTGACACATCCCCCCCAAACATGGAACATAGAACTCTTTAGTCTACAAGCAGTCATACCCCGCTGAAAAACTCAAGGGTCAAGTTAGTTGGTTGGGAACATGGCCAGGCAGCGAAAAAGCACTCAGATTCAGTCTCAGACTTGGATTCTTTCGTTGGTGACAAAGAAGACCAAAACATACAGACAGAAGAAGTTAACAAAGTCAAGGAGCCTACAACAGAAGCCTCCAAGAAAAACATGAACTGGTCCCAGGCCAAGGAAGAGCTCAAAAAGGATTTGGAAAAGCAAGTTAGAGAAGTAGAGGAAAAATTAGGAAGAGAAATGAGAAGAATGCAAGAAAACCATGAAGACCAAGTCAATGACTTGCTAAAGGAGACCCAAAAAGATACTGAAAAATACACTGAAGAAAACAACACCTTAAAAAATAGACTAACTCAAATGACAAAAGAGCTCCAAAAAGCCAATGAGGAGAAGAATGCCTTGAAAGGCAGAATTAGCCAAATGGAAAAGGAGGTCCAACAGAGCACTGAAGAAAATACTACCTTAAAAATTAGATTGGAGCAAGCAGAAGCCAGTGACTTTATGAGAAATCAAGATATTGTAAAACAGAACCAAAGGAATGAAAAAATGGAAGACTGTGAAATATCTCATTGGAAAAACCACTGACCTAGAAAATAGATCCAGGAGAGATAATTTAAAAGTTATTGGACTACCTGAAAGCCATTATCAAAAAAAGAGCCTAGATATCATCTTTCAAGAAATTATCAAGGAGAACTGCCATGATATTCTAGAGCCACAGGGCAAAATAGAAATTGAAAGAATCCATCAATCGCCTCCGCAAATAGATCCCAAAAAGAAATCTCCTAGGAATATTGTCGCCAAATTCCAGAGCTCCCAGATCAAGGAGAAAATACTGCAAGCAGCCAGAAAGAAACAATTTGAGTATTGTGGAAACACAATCAGAATAATCCAAGATCTGGCAGCTTCTACATTAAGAGATCGAAGGGCTTGGAATACGATATTCTGGAGGTCAATGGAGCTAGGATTAAAACCTAGAATCACCCACCCAGCAAAACTGAGTATCATGCTCCAAGGTAAAATATGGATTTTCAATAAAATAGAGGACTTTCAAGCTTTCTCAGTGAAAAGACCAGAGCTGAATAGAAAATTTGACTTTCAAACACAACAATCAAGAGAAGCATGAAAAGGTAATCAAGAAAAAGAACAAGAAAAACAAATTGCAAGGGACTTACTAAAGTTGAACTGTTTTGTTTACATTCCTACATGGAAAGATGATGTGTATGATTCATGAGACCTCAGTATTAGGGTAGCTGAAGGGGATATGCATATATATGTGTACGTTCATATATATATAAGTGAATATAAAAAAAAGAAAATCCATATTTTCCTTGGAGCATGATACTCCGTTTTGCTGGGTAGGTGATTCTTGGTTTTAATTCTAACTCCTTTGACCTCCAGGATATCCTATTCCAAGCCCCTCGATCCCTTAATGTGGAAGCTGCTAGATCTTGTATTATCTTGATTGTGTTTCCACAATACTCAAATTGTTTCTTTCTGGCTGCTTGCAGTATTTTCTCCTTGACCTGGAAATTCTGGAATTTGGCAACAATATTCCTAGGAGTTTTCTTTTTGGGATCTTTTTCAGGAGGTGAGCAGTGGATTCTTTCAATTTCTATTTTACCCTCTCACTCTAGAATATTAGGGCAATTTTTCCTTGATAACTTATTGAAAGATGATGTCTAGGCTCTTTTTTGATCATGGCTTTCAGGTAGTCCAATGATTTTTAAGTTGTCTCTCCTGGATCTATTTTCCAGGTCAGTGATTTTTCCAATGAGATATTTCACATTTTCTTCCATTTTTTCTTTCCTTTGGTTCTGTTTTATAATATCTTGATTTCTCAAAAAGTCACTAGCTTCCACTTGCTCCAATCTCATTTTTAGGGTAGTATTTTCTTCAGTGGTCTTTTTGAACTCCTTTTCCATTTGGCTAATTCTGCCTTTCAAGGCATTCTTCTCCTCCTTGTCTTTTTGGAGCTCTTTTGCCATTTGATTTAGTCTATTTTTTAAGGTGTTATTTTCTTCAGTATTTTTTTTTGGTCTCCTTTGGCAAGTCGTTGACTTGTTTTTTAATGATTTTCTTGCATCACTCTCATTTCTCTTTCCAGTTTTTCCTCTACTTCTCTTACTTGCTTTTCCAAATCCTTTTTGAGCTCTTCCATGGTCTGAGAACAATTCATATTTTTCTTGGAGGCTTTTGATGTAGGCTCTGACTTTGTTGACTTCTTCTGGCTGTATGTTTTGGTCTTCTTTGTCACCAAAAAAAGATTCCAAAGTCTGAGTCTGAATCTAAGACCATTTTCACTGCCTCTTCATGTTCCCAGCCAATTACTTGACCCTTGAGTTTTTTGTCAGGGCATAACTGCTTGTAGAGTAGGAAGTACTTTGTCCAAGCTTTAGGGGCTGTGCTGCTGTCTTCAGAGCTACTTCTACACCTCAAGCTCTGCCACACCAGCCCTCCTCCTCCCCCAAGAACCACCAACCAGGACTGGACCCAGAGCCAAGCAGTCTCTGCACTCTCACTCTGATCCACTTAATTCCTCCCACAGGGTGATCCTGGAACTGGATGCAACCACAGCTGATGCTCTGGAAGCACCTCCAGAGTTGCACCACTTCCACACTCCCAGGGCTAGGGCTGACTGGGCACACCTCTCACTCAGATTTAAGCAGTTTTCCCACTAACCTTCTCTGTTGTCTTTGGCGTTTGTAGGTTGAGAAGTCTGGTAACTGCCACAGCTCAATGATTCAGGACTCTACCACCTGTTCCACCCAGCTCCCAGTCTGGTTGGTCCTGCTGCAGTCCATACTCTGCTGTACTCCCAGCTCCATTCAATAGACCCTTCCCGATGACCATCCAGGCTTTCCTGGGCTGGAGCTCTGCTTCCCTCTGCTATTTCATGAGTTTTGCAGCTTTAGAATTTGTTCAGAGCCATTTTTTACAGGTGTTTGGAGGGACCTGAGGGAGAGCTTAAGCGAGTCCCTACTTTCCAGCCTCCATTTTGGCTCCACCCCAAGGTCAACCTTTTCAATTTGGCAATGAGTGGGCTGAGGTGTAGAGAATGTAAGTGACTTGTCCAGTGTGATACAAGCAATAGTAGAAGAGTTTGTATTTTAACCCAGGTACTTTAGCCTTATTTCCAGTATACTTTCCAATGCACCAGACCATGCTCTGCTGATAGTGATGAAAATGACAGCAAATGAGTTTACCCAAATATGCTTTTGAAGCATGATACCTACCAATAACGTTCTGATGTGCACTTACCATTGAACCACTGGAGAAATGTATTTTAAAAGAAAAAAAAAGAAAGAAGATAAATTCACCTTTCACAGCATTTCAACCATGGAAACAGTGGACTTTTGAAGTTAATAATATGGAATTAGTGTTATTCATTTAATTGGTTCCAGTCCGCTGCAATGTCTAACAAGCTCTGATAAAATTAAGCTAATCTTTTACAATTAGTCTATTAATTTCAGGATATTTTTGTAAAAGATTATATCTGTTTTAATCAAGGTATGTCCTGGGGTGCCAAAAAACACAGCACCTTCCTAAGCTCAACTCACTCAACTGCTCTGGGAACTTTGTTTTTAACATAAGAAATTCCGGAGTCTGCGGCAGACATCTGAAAAACTGCAGATGGCTGCCTATATGCATTAAGCCAATCAGTTATATAGCAGCTAATAAAGGGATCTAAGACTCCCTTTTGGTAAGCATTTCCTGTTTTATGCACACACACACACTATATATATATATATAGTGTGTGTATATATGTATATATATGTACATACACAAATATATATGTGTGTGTGTGTGTGTGTGTGTGTGTGTGTGTGTGTGTGTGTATATATATATATATATATGTATATCAATGCAGTGTGTATGAGGTGAATAACGTGGTAAATTATTTTTGGTACTAATCATTGGCAATACCAAATAGCTGATCTGGAAGAGAATATTTGTTATGCTACATATATCTCAATTTTAAATATGTGATTTATAGCTTATTTTCAGGAGTAATAAGTTCAAGTTGGAGCACCTTGACAATGCCAGGAGTAGCTGAGAAATAGAAAACATTAATGACTCTTCATTGTTAAATCATTAACATTTATGAACCATATTTAATCTCAAAGAGCATTATAGGAACAACAAATGGAAATAATTGGCATTCAACTCTAAGGTCAGTAGTAATAAGCAGACATGGATTGGGGGGGTGGGGAAAGCACTAACTTGAAGCTGGGATTATGTGACTATTTAGTTGATCATTCACTGTCTCTTGTATTCAATCCCTCTATCCACTCCATTCTGTTCACTCCCTTAGCCAATACTAATTGTATGCAGTTCTTTTTTTAATCTTCTTGCTTTATCATCAAACTATTTGTCCCTCTCTTTTTTATGACATTAGCATTTTGAAATGTTTATTCACAACTTTTTTCTTTCTATTCCGTGAGCCATAAGCTCAGTTCTGGATCTACATAATTTAATCACTAAACCTAGAATAAACAGAAATTTCATAATAGGGCATATTAATCTTGTTTCTAAACCTACTTTATGCCTTGAATCTGTCAACTGAACTATCAGTGATGCCTCCCAGTTTCATGCCATCAGCATAGATTATGAAAATACCATCTGTTTCTTCATAGAATTTAGATCTAGAAGAGACCTTAAAGATTCCCAGTCCAACCTCCTTATTTTGTACATGAAGACATGATATGAGGCCCAGAAAGGTTTCATGTCTTACCTGAGATTTGACAGGTAGATCTAAATTTTGATTTCTCTTTTCTTACTACAAATACATTATTGTTTCCATTACTATACTTTGAATCTTTGATAGTTTTTGAAGAAAGAAAACTGAAATATTTTAGATAAGTTGATGTAATTCTTTGAAGCAAGTTTCCTTAGAAACTCCAGAGACTTATGACAGCCTTTTAAGGGACTGTTTTTTTTCCAGAGCTGATGAGTTTCAAAGAGCTTTTTGGAGCTTATGAGACCAAACTCCCTTCATGGAAAACTAACCTTTTCACATTTAGGACCTTGCTCTGATTTTCACCATTCTGTATCTCTGACCATAAAAAAGAAGTTTATAAACTGAGCATAGATAACTGTGTGTGTAAAATGAGGCAGAGAATTTGGAATTATTAGAGACCTGTCTGAGGATGAGTGTGGTATGTGTGTGGACATAATTATGTATTTATGAATTATACAAGCAGATTTATCACACAAAAATTGTATCCTCAGCCAGTACTCTAATAGTTCTGCATGTTCCAAACCATTTCACATGCAAGTACACATAAATACACAAAAATGAATATATATATGCATCTATACATATGTATATATATACACACATATATATCCTTAATAAGTACTTGCTGATTGATAGAAAAGATCTCTGTCTATATATATATATATATATATATATATATATATATATATATATATATATATACATATACATATATATATATACTTAATAAGTACTTATTGACTGACAGAAAAGAACAGATCTCTCCTTAGCATCTGCAGAATTTGCCATCATCTAAAAAGCAAAAGATCTGAGAATGTTTTATAGTTATAGCCTTATATTCTAAAACTTCATTGATAATTGTGTTTTCCAACCATAAGAATTGTAACTGAGTTTTTTTTGGCATGAGTTTATCAGTCAAGTATGTGCCAATAGGGAATTTCTAATTTTGTCTCTAATTTGAAAATAAAGAAAATAAGATTATATTACATATGTAGCATGTACATGTTATGACTTTCATGTAAACACAATCAATTATTACAGAGTCTGGTTTGCTATTTTGGCAATTAACCACATATAAATCATAATGGCATAACCTTTTAAAATAATTAACAGGGTGTCTTTTTATATTTATTTTTTTTACCTTGCTGATAAATGGTTGACTTTTTCAGTTATAACATTTGGATAATTGTAGCCCTCTTACAGCATTGGAGTTCATCCATGTATGTATGTATAATGATAGAGACCAGGAGAATAGGAGGTTTCACAAAGGCCTGACACTATTCATGAAATATCACTGAACTTTGCTTCTCCCCCAGGATGCCACAGTAAGAAAATGTTAAAAACAGAACACAAATTTTGTGACTACATGTTTCTCGATGTATGAGAAATCAGTAAAAAAAGAGAAAGAAAGATAAAAGGAAGGAAAGAAGGAAGGAAAGAAGGAAGGAAGGAAGGAAGGAAGGAAGAGAAAGAAAGAAAGAAAGAAAGAAAGAAAAAGAAAGAAAGAAAGAAAGAAAGAAAGAAAGAAAGAAAGAAAGAAAGAAAGAAAGAAAGAAAGAAAGAAAGAAAGAAAAGGAAGAAAGAAAAGAAAGAGAGAGAGAAAAAGAAAAAAGTCTCCCCAAATGATGGTGAAGTAGAAAGAACACTGGAAAAGGAATAGGAAGACCCTGGTTTGAGTACTGGCTATAATGCTTATATACCTCACATAATATTCCTTGGTTTTAGTGATATTTTCTGAATCGTAAGTTAGTACGTATAGCCTAACAAATGTTATTCACTGTATAGAAAGTCATTAAAATATATTTTCTCTTCTTAAAATGGATATTGTCCCAGATGAATTGGAACATTTGTTTTCTCCATCTATAGATTTTCCTGTGCATTCTCTGAAATTTCCTACCTTTGTGCCCTTACTAAATCTGTTGCTTATTCCTGGAACCACCATCCACTGTAGTAGCTGTAACTATAGGATCAGTTGTCAGGTTTTATATTTGTGGGAGATTTTTTCCAGGATGATCATTGAAGCCACTGGAATTGAAGCATGGGTATTTCAAAGGCTGTTGGGTTCAGAAAGTCTGGTCTATATCCATCAGGATCTGAGGGGTGATGATGGGCAAGGTGGTGGTGATGATAGTCTGACTTGTGTGCTACATACTGCCTCCACAGGAGTTGCTTCCCCACATAATGGCTTTAAGGACTGGATTGCAAGGAAGACTTGTGGTCTTCTAGGTACTGCAACTCTCAGGGCACTCCATATCCGACTGTTGGTGTCAACTGGTCAGCAGTTATGAGAAAGTTAGACCCCCTCTCCACAATGCATCTCTTCAGTGATGACTATGAAGGCAGGAAGGAAGCAAGTCTAGCAGTGTGGAGGGCACTGTTATTCCCATGGTGTTTGGATTCAGGGTCCTAGATTTTTGTCTTCAGGGTCAGAAGGGAAGTGATGATCAAAGTTATGGTAGTGGTCTGACTTGCCTGGAACGTACTACTTCCCATGCCTCTTAGATTGTCTTGTTACATCAGTTAGGCTGGTTTGCCAACTCTGTGTGAGGCAGTCGGTTGGGACTGGGTTGTAATCAGAATTGGTAGCCTGGAAGTTGCTACCATTCCTAAAGTTCCTGTGCCTATCTGAATTAGTATATCAAATCAATCACTTAGATCCCTACTTAATCATTTGCCTTAAATGAAAATATACAGCACAGAAATAAAGATTGTTCATCTTAGGACCATTATTAACACTTATTGCATAGGTATGATATACCAGATTGTGTGCCTTAAACTATGAGAACCATGAGGGCAAGAACTATATCTTACCTAAACTTGGTATCTAACCCAGCACTCCATACCATGCTCTGTGCACACTAAATGCACAACAAATATTTGTTTCATTTGATAAATTTGGTGACAATAGCAAACAAAATAAAGTCAGTTATGAACAGGGACATTTTTGACAATGATAAGGTATATAAAATAGGTGTTCAGAAATATATTTTACTTTAAGAAATATTAAGGCTGGGCATAGTGGAACATACTTCTGAAATTCCCTGGTGCTGGGGACGCTGAGACATCTCTTGATTTTAGAGTTGTGAGCAATATTAGGACTGATCAATACTCATGATAAATCTGGAACCAATATGGAAAAATATGAGTAGAGGACCACCACCAGATCATCTGAGGAGAAAACTAGCTAAGGTCAGAAAAACAGAGAGTTACAGCTTCTGTGCTTATAAGTTTGGGCATTGGACCTGTAAGTGGTCACAACACAACTAGTCTGGGCAAAAGAGGGACACCCAGTTTTAAAGACACACACACACACACACACACACACACACACACACACACTCACACATGAATACTCCAAAATAGGAAAGTATAAGTTTTTGAGAGATTTCAGGAAAACCTTTAATACAATTTTAAAAATTTGATACTGCTTAAAAATGACCAAATTAAAAGAAATGAAATTCAGCAAAACTAAACAACCTCACTTTTTATGTAGAGGAAGTGATAGCCTTTATTTTGGATATCAAGATTGAAATTTTGTATACTTGAAATTATTCTCTTTGATCATGCCCAAATGCTTTTTCTCTCTAAAACAAGTCAGTTACAACAAAGATTTCTGTTGCATCAGGAATTGTAAAAGTGTTCCATTTTCAGGGCCCTCTCAGTTTCACTTAACTAATTGTATGACCTTGGGTGATTTATTTCACTTCTCAACCTCACTTTACTCATCTATAAAATGGACATAACAGTACTTAAATGCTGTGTCTTGGGCTCAAGTATAATAAAGCACTTTGGAACTGAAAAGAACTCTACAAATGTGTGTTGTTGTAATCACCATTTAGTTACCATAACTACCACCACCATGACTAACACCATCATCATCGTCATTTTCATCATCATCATGTTGATACCCACAAGCCATAAAGGAAGGCCTCTACCACACCCTCCAATTCAACTCTGTAAAGGATTTTTAGAAGGTATAAAAGCATTTCCAGAGGTAAGAAGGTCATTACATCCATCAGTGGAAGGAATTGTGATATTGATGAGATTTGAGACATATTGAAATTTTATTTTTCTTATCATTATAAAGTAAGACCAAGCACAAAGCAGCATTTTAAGTACAAAATAATGCTTTAAAAGAATAATAAAAATTAAAAATCAACTCTCTTTTAGAGAAATCTAGGGCTGTATGTAAAAGCCATTGTTCGTGGAAAATTATTAGAATAGATAAAAATATACTCTCTCACAAGCCATACTCTGCATTTTACACATGTATACTTTTATATGAAGAGTGACGATAAAGTACTGAGATTCATTTTCCTACTTGCCTTGAACAGATTTGTTTCACTACTTTATAGTCACATAGAGTATATTTACCATTAGCTAGTAGAGTTCATGAAGTACTCTAGGCCATTCTGATATTATTGATTTGGAGGGCCAGTGAAATTAAACTGCCAGATATCACTGTGTTCTTGATATGTTATTGATTTCCTTCAGAATGTTTTAGAGAAATGTAACAGAATCTCAAGATCAATGGGAAACTCAATTTTATTTGGCCCTTGGTTTCATTAAGCAGCCTGCAATTAAGGCGTTTCCTTTTCCTGTCTCAAATATTTTGTTAAGTAGAGGGAAGCTTCTTCTGGTGGAAATTAAATGATCATAAAATCAAACTTTTATTCATATATTGCATTGAGTATGTATATGTATATGATGTACATGTGTTTGTTATGTGTATGTATGCATGTATATGCATACATGAAAAGATGTGTAAAGATGCATGTATATGCATATGCACATGTGCTTGGGAACATAGATTGTATTTATATGTGTGCACAAATATTTATGAATACACATATAAACTATATATCTGTGTATACATATTCCTATATAATCATACATGTGTAAATATATACCTGCAGACTACACACACACATACAAATAATACTTACATATACACACATATTGGTTTTTGGAGGGGATTGCCACAGATGTACTTTTCAAAAGGAATAAATATAGCTAAGAAAGAATGCCAGTACAATGGAAACATTCTCATCATTTTCCCCCATAATTCATATAGTGATATGTCCACACCCTTATTTCTTCACCACAACTTTGGTCAAGTCATTTAAGTTACTCTCTGCTTCACTTTCCTAATGGATAAAATATTAGATTTGACCTGATGATCTCTAACAAATCTTCTAGTGGTAAATTTATGATCAAATGATCTTCTAGAAAGTTAGCCCAAGTTAGCCCTATCTAATTCTGAAGCCCATGGTCATGCTACTTTCCATGGAGCCACCGTGTATTCAGTCATTTAGAACACAATTTTTCTTCTTGTTTTGAGTCATTTTCCAAGGATATGCTTTCTGAGCTTCATTAACATTGTAAGTTCATAGACTGTAGGAACCATATAATGCCATATAATAAATCCTCAATAAATGTTTATTAGCTATATTTTTTAACACCAGAATGAATTCATCAAGTAAAATGTAAGCTGCTTGAGAGCAGGGACTCTTTGTCATTTTCTTCTTCTTTTTAAAAACTTTATCCTCAAGCATCGCCAGTGTTTTGT